>NW_026526677.1:15725235-16925235 GCF_024362965.1 Panthera pardus | reverse complement strand
CAAGTCAGGGACAGAAAACAGTTTGTCATATGCAAACTCCTCTATTCTTCCCCACTTGGGTGACATGACTAATGGCAACAGGTGACACACTAGACTGTCAAATTATCAACACAAGGACTCTCAGGTTACCATCTGTTGGTGCCATACAGCAAAAGGCCCACAGTATTTTCAACTCACTGACCACAGCAAAAGGAGGAAAAGCTCTGCTTGGGACCCAGGAAGAGCACCATTTGGGAGAAGACAGAACAGTGGCAGATCAGCAAGGTTTTAATCAGTGAGGAGACTGGCACCGCTCCAATTCATACTGGTCTCCAAAATTTATAATAAAAATAATAGTAATGATAATAGCTAACATCTACTGAATATTTATTGTGTGCCAAAAAAATACTATTCTAAGTGTCTCCTTAATTTCACTCATTTAACTCATTTAATCCTTAAAACAATCCTATAAGCTAAGTACTATTCTTATGCCCACTTTACAGATCAAGAAACCGGGGCCCCAAAAGGTAAAATAAATTAACTGAATTAATACTGTTAGGAAGTAGCAGAATGAATATCTGAACCTAGACAGTCTGGCTCTGGAATCCAAACCCTTAAACATTTTGCTATACTGCCTCCCAAGCAGTATATACTGTAACCGGCAGCTGTCCTTCCCAAACTTCACTTATTGATCCTCATAGACCTATTTTAAAAAAATGGGGACATGTTGAGAAGTTCTTCAAACTGTAGCAAAAGACATAAATCCTTGGTCCGAGCCAGGTTTGAGCCGTATCCTCCTTAACTAATCAGGATTGGCAGTTAAAGTCCTAGGGGATTTATTAAATTTGTTTGTTTTTTTTTTAGTAGCAGGGCCAAAACAAATAGAAAATCAGGCCACTCCCTGGCTAGACTGTAAACTCCCTAAAGGCAGAACTATTGAATTCTTTCATAAGACCCAAAGTGCCTTGAAAAACGCTAAGCATTTGGAAAGTGCTACACACACTTCAAAAGGACAGTACAGGAAGGGCATAGTTTAGTGTGAAGCATCAGTGGGGAAAGATCCAGAGGAAATTTCCTGGGGGAAAGACAGAGGCACAGAAAAACTTAGTCACGTAATATAAAAGGGTCAGAAAAGTTCATTGACAAAGCCCAATATTTTCCTCTAGAAAAACCTGAAGCAGCACAGGCAATTCAGCTTAGAAACTAAGACCCAGGGTCTCAGTAAGCACACTTTTCACTAGTGGTGTTAAGGAGATGCAGTGAAGCGTTGGGGTAGAATGGACCCAGACACTCCAAGGACCGGTGGACACCAAGTAAGTCAAAGTCCTGGGTCCTGTAAGGCATCTGGGAAGGCTGGGTTCTCTGGAAGGGCTGCTGCATTTACTTCTCTGTTTCCCAGGCAACCAAGCCAGCCCCTTATGGCCTTCACTTTCATCACTGGAGCAGAAGGAAAGGTAATTGGGTTAATTATTAAAGGAGCACTAGCTACGACCACCACCACTAATTGTCCATTTATCTGGGGTTTATAAACAGCCATCTTAATTGATGCTGAGTTGCAATGTGTCACTCACTTTATTTGCCTGGCTACTAGGTACCAGAGAGGTATAGGACATGGAGATAAAGGGTCTAACACCAGAACTATTATTCATTTCTCTTCATATTCATTTAAGTATGCCATGATGACCCTCAAATGCACTCGCTACTGTTCATCTTTCCCAGATTTGTCAATTTACGCAAAGATCTAGTATATAGTAATTAGACAATGTGTTGCATTAAAGCACTATGATATTGGGTTGAGAAATCAAGCTAATTCCTAAAAGTCAGCAAGCCCAAGGCCCCAGATGCTCACCAAATGGCCAAACTAGAGCAGACAGGCCTCCTACAAGTAATTCCTTGAGGTACCAGGGAAATAGGGAACATCTAAGAGAGAGGACAAGTGTTTTTAATAGAGAGGAGAGAGGCAAAAGACAAACAAAAATAAAGTTAACAAGGAAAATAAAAGTCTTACAAAAGAGGTAGCTCTGTCTTACCCACAACAGGCAATAAACAGAAGGATGCCTGGGACATGAGATTATATAAAGCAATTATTCTAACACTGCATTGCTGGGTTTGTAATATATATAGATGCAATATACATAACAACAGTAGCACAAAGGAAAGAGAAGGGAATACAACTATAGTGTAGCAAAGTTTCTGTATCTTACCAGAATTAAGTCTGTATTAAGTCTGAAATAGATTCTGACAAAAGACAGTTTAAAAATCAGTAAAGAGATTAACATGGTACATTAGAAGATATCCACTTAATATTAAAAAAGTAAGCAAAGGAGAAACAGGAACAAAAAAGACAAGAGAAATACAGAAAATAGCTAAATGGTACACAAAAATCCAACTATACCAACTACATTAAATGTGAATGAAATAAATAATCCAATCAAAGGTAGAGATTGTCAGGCTGGATAAAAAACAAAAATCAATAACACAAGTTTGAACTGCATGGGTCCACTTAGATGTGGATTTTTTTTGATAAATACAATACAGTACTATAAATGTATTTTTTTCTGGGGCACCTGGATGGCTCAATCGGTTAAGCAGCCAACTTCAGCTCAGGTCATGATCTCGTGGTTCGCGAGTTCAAGCCCCACATCAGGCTCTGTGCTGACAGCTCAGAGTCTGGAGCCTGCTTCAGATTCTGTGTCTCCCTCCCTCTCTGTCCCTCCCCTGCTCTGTCTCTGTCTCTCTCTTTCTCAAAAACATAAACATTGAAAAACAAACAAAAAACATTAAAAAATAATAAAAAATAAATGTATTTTTTTCTTCCTTATGATTTTAACATTTTCTTTTCTCTGACTCACTTTATGATTAGAATACAGTATATAATGTATACAGTACAGAAAATAACGTATTAATCAACTGTTTATGTTATTGGTAAGGCTTCCAGTCAACAGTAGGCTATTAGTAGTTAAGTTTTGGGGTGTCAAAAGTTATACATAGATTTTCGACTACACGGGGTCATGCCCCTAACCCCTGTATTGTCCAAAGGTCAACTGTATATGTTTTCTATAAGAGACATACTTTAGGGGCGCCTGGGTGGCGCGGTCGGTTAAGCGTCCGACTTCAGCCAGGTCACGATCTCGCGGTCTGTGAGTTCGAGCCCCGCGTCAGGCTCTGGGCTGATGGCTCGGAGCCTGGAGCCTGTTTCCGATTCTGTGTCTCCCTCTCTCTCTGCCCCTCCCCCGTTCATGCTCTGTCTCTCTCTGTCCCAAAAATAAATAAAAAAATGTTGGAAAAAAAAAAAAAAAAAAAAAAAAAGAGACATACTTTAGATTTTTAGATTCAGAAATATATATTGAAAGTTAAAAGGATGGAAAATACATATATCACATAATCAACAGCCATAAAATAGCTGGAGAGCTATACCAACATAAGAAAAGTTAGATTTCAAGACAGTATTACTAAAGACAGAGGAATATTTTATATGATAAAAGAATTAATCAGGAAGGCATAACAACTATAAAAATATACGTACCTAACAACAGGGTCTCAAAATATATGAAGTAAAATGTGACAAAACTGAAGGGAGAAATACACAATTCAGTAATAACTGGAAATTTCCTTAACAAAGGACAGGCCAACTAGACTGAAAATCAGCAATGATATACAAAACTTGAACGCCACCATCAACCAAGTAGATCTCCTTGGCATCGACAGCACACTCCACGCAATGAAAACAGAACACACATCCTTGTCAAGCACACAGGTAACATTCTCCAGGACAGACCATGTGCTAAGCCATAAAACAAGTTTCAATAAATTTAAGATAATTGAAATCATATACCCCAGTGACATTAAGTAAGAAATCAACAGAATGAAATTTGGTAAATTCACAAATATGTGAAAATTAAAGCACACTCCTTTTTTTTTTTTTTTAATGTTTATTTACTTTTGAGAGAGAGAGAAAGAGAATATGAGCCAGGGAGGGGCAGACAGAAAGGGAGACATAATCCGAAGCAGGCTCCAGGCTCTAAGCTGTCAGCACAGAGCCCGATGTGGGGCTCAAACCCACAAACTGCAAGATCATGACCTGAGCTGAAGTCAGATGCTTAACCGACTGAGCCACCCAGGCGCCCCAAAGCACACACTCCTAAACGTCTAGTGGGTCAAAGAAGAAATCATAAGAGAAAAATTTGGATGACTGGGCGCAAAGCCATCTCTAGCCCAGGGCACTTGACCAGGTCTCAGTGACCTGTGGCAAGGAGCAAGAAAATCCTGACACTTCCCACTGATTTTAATCAAAACACTAAATTAAGTACATCAGGCCCACATGTGCTGGGAACAGATGATCATTAGGATAAAAGTCAAAAAGATTAGGCAGGACATATAACTAATACCCTACATTATCCAGGTCCCTATCCCTCAGAAGTTTTTTTTCTTCCAGTAATTACCAGGAAGATGTCAAAAGCCAGAACGCCTCATTTCACTTTTATGAGACCTCAAACATGCAGAAAAATACTGTAAGCTTATGAACCTTTTGGCAGTTACTCCCTACTTGAACTCAGACAAAACATAGCACAGAAGATTATGAGTCAGGCAAACAGACCTGGTTTAAAGTTCTAGGTCTGCCTCTCACCGTGTTATATTGGGCAAGTGACCTAACTTCCCTGAATGTCAGTTTTCTTCCCTGCAGAATGGAACTGCACCATCTACTTCACAGGGTTGCCACAATGTTTTATAGGAGGTCATGCATGGGAAAGCACTTAGGACAGCACGTGGCCCATAGTAAGCGGTCATTAATTCATGTCCTTCTTTGTTATCAGTGGCTGTTATTACTAAAAAGTCAGCAGGGGGAGCTCCCCAGACTTCTGTGTGTTTCCCAAAAAATATACCTGGTAGAGCTGCAGTAGCTTTAAATTCACTTATATCTCTTTAAGTACAGGTTCAGAACTTGTGCTGCTAAAGAAGAGGCAAGACGTGGATAAATGGGTGACTGGAGGCCACTGGCAACCTACAGAATTGGGGGGAGGCACCAAGATAAAGAGGAAGAGATGAAAATTAACAATCAAAACACTTCTCTGTAGTAGCTTCTGTTTTCTATTATCACTCTCAGGCTCATGTGGGAGGAAGTAGGCAGAATGGATCTTAATTTTCTGCAAATCCGTTTTTGTTGATGACTCTGAATGGCTTTGGCTACCATCCACTGGAGACTCATTTGTCACAACAGTACTGGTCACACCTCCTAAAACTAAAGGTGTGTATATGCTTCACCTCTGCAAAAAGGCATTCACCTTTCAAAGGGTCTGGCTTTATGTTTGGAGCTAAGAACCAAACAGCAAGATTCAGGGATGGTCAACCATCTAGCCTTTGAGCTACAGGAGCACAGGAGCCATGCCTATTATTCACTCTGGTAGCCTAGAACAGTGCCTGGTACATAGCTACAAAACAAATACCTGTTGAATATAATTGTGTTGAGACCATCACAACTGCAATCCAATCACACAAGTGAAAGGTGCCTCTCCAGGAAAACTAGGAGCGCTTACTGCTAAAAGCCCAAAAAAGTCATTACTTTAGGAGCTCTATTACAAGATCGCAGTAAGTGTAATAAAAAGCAAAACATCTGTGTCCAGGAGGGCAAGAAGGCTTAGAGAAAAGGCTAGTACATAATGATTTTCTTCAGCAAGCACTGCTGGTTCATAAAAGGCTACATCTAGAAATCACTTAAAACAGAGGAATTAAAGCAAGTAAGAAAAACCCTGAATAACTTCTTCTAGATTAAGGTCCTTGAAGAAGAACGCTATTTTGACGCTCTGTCCTTTAAAATAACTGTAGGGAAGCAGACTAGGAGACTCTGGAGTCCTGCTGCCTGGTTTTGTCCTGGCTCCCCAACTTCTGGCTGTATTACTCTGGACAAGTTAGCCTTCTGGGCTTTAGTTTTGTCCACTGTTAATTAGGTAATAGCACCTATCTCAGGATTACTGATTTACTGGTAAAGCACTTAAAATACTCCCTACTATACAGCAAGTGCTCAATAAATGAGAGACTTTTGGGGGTTGCTGTTATTATTATTATTATTAAAATGTTCTCAAGAGAAGAATAAAAGTAATACAGCTGTCAACAGAATCTAGAGGGACACCCAAACTACAGGTACCCCCATTTCCTGAAAGTCTGTGTTACACCGCTTCACTTTTACAAAAGGCCTACAATCGTATTTGTTTTCACTAACTGAAGAAAATCCAAAGAGGATTCTGATTTTCACTTTAATGAAAAAAGGCAAAAGTGAAAATAGCGTTCAGCGTTTGTTTTATAGAGAGCTATTGCAGAGGCAGCATGCACCCTGGGCATCAAGCTGCCATAGCTTTGAACTGTGTCTGTGAGCACATTTGTGCTTTATCTCTATTTTTTGCATCCATTAGCAAGATGTGTCTTAAAGTATGAGAAAAGCCTGAGAGAGGTTATTTTTGGGGTCTGGGTACACTAAAAAATTTTGCCATATAAATTAATGGTAATTGCTCCTTTGCTTTGTGTCATTTTGGCTTGTGAAAGGCTTTATAGGAACACTCCGGGGTTTTTTCGTTTTTTGTTTTTTTTTAAGTTTATTTATTTCGACAGAGAGAGTGCATGAGTGAGCACAAACAAGGGAGGGGCAGAGAGAGAGAGAGAGAGAGAGAGGGAGGAAGTGAGGGAGAGGGAGAGAGAAAGAGAGAGAGAGAGAGAGAGAGAGAGAGAAAGAAAGAGAATCCCAAGCAGGTTCCGCATTCCACACTGAGCCCAATGTGGGGCTCAATCTCACGGACCCAGAGATCATGCATGACCTGAGCCGAAATCAGGAGTCGGACGTGTAACCAAGTGAGCCACCCAGGTTCCCCAGGAACACTCTACTTCTGAATAGCAGAGGAAACCTGTATCTACAAATGATGAGGCTTTTAAGAAAAGACCAATAGGTTCTCTGTAACATGTATCTTGAGAAAACAGAAGAAACTAGTTAATTGTGAAAGGAAATCATCTGCTAACCTAACTCAAGTGAGATTCTTAAGAATCTAGATTTCCTTCCCCTTAAGATACTTGGCATCCTTTGTTAGAGAACTTTTCTCAGTAGATTTCATATCTCTAAACAACTGCCTGCTAGAACACAACCCCAATAGTCAAAAGTATTCATAAGTGAAAGTGGGCCGTATGGGGATCAGACCTCTAGGCATAAAGTAGGGTAACAGGAAATGTAGGTAGAGTTCTTAAATCAAAAGAAGAAAAAACATACAGCTGTTCCCACGAAAAGCTAAATGCCAAGGAAATAGATTTTCCAGCAGTAGAGGAGCAGGAGGTGCTGTGTGGGGTGGTGGAGGCAGATGTCTGGAACAAAGGGTGGAGAAGAGCTCTGTAGTATTGCCTGGCAGCAAGTGATTATCTGCCAGGGAGGAGCTTCTATGTGCCATTAGCCAAGCCACACAGAAACACCAAGCATGGAGAGGCATAGAGGCATGGGGTCTTTTACCAAATAGGGCCAGAGGTCCTAGGACGAGGTTGTCAGGAGACCATGCTATAGTCTGCTCCCCTGGCAAGGTGGGCCTACAAAGTCCTGGTGTCTAGCAGAGAAACCACTGAGGTTTCTGGGATTTCTAGGCCTTGACACTGGGGTCAAGGATAGTCCTGCCTAGGGGAGGCCAGATCCCATGGCCTTCCGGATGTCACAGTAGCTTGGTTAGAAATCACATTCTCTTGGGCTGACAGTGCCACTGCCTCACGGAGATCCCTTCCTACCTTTAACCACCACGATGGACCAGGTTTTCCAAAACATAATGTCTTTATGAAATTTTTAATAGATGCTTATTAAAGACACACATAAATGTGGATTCATTTTTATACCTTTTATGCCTTTACATACATAAATACAGAGGTTGGCAGTGGAGGTGAGGGGGAAAAGGAGGAAAGTGCATGATGGGGAAATAACCTTTGTCAGGAAAAAACAGAATTCTGCTTTGTTTCCTTCTCTAGACACTGCCCAGAAGCAGGAGCATATACCATGTATGACAGCCTGGTCACATCATATATCTTAGCCCATAAACATGGGTCACTAAGCTATTCAGTCACCATAAAACTGCCTCAGCTGGGTTTGTCCAGCCCATTTTCTGTTTCTGAGATCTCTGAGCCAGCTCTATGGGTCTCTTCTCGTCCTTCTCTGGAAGATTCCACAGTGCCTGGAAACTCCATCTACTGGCAGATGAGTGAAGGGTTGAAGAGGTGTGCATTAAGCTCCTAATTAAATCACAGGATCTGGTTCATGAGTATCTCACCAACCAAAACATGAACAAGACACCTTTATCATTCAATTAAAAGCATAGCCAGAATCTAATTGCTGGATTAAGAAATAAGTAGTTTAAACAATTTTTTGAAAAAAAAAAAAAAAAAAAAAAAAAAAAAACGAGGAAAGTGGGAATGGGCAAGATAAACAGCTTTGTTCCATCCTAGTTTCCTGCATTGAAGTAAGGAACTGAGTATAAGACCTCAAAACAGTTTCAGCCAGATGCCAAGAGGCCATCACATCCACATAAGTAAAGGAAGGGACAGCTTTATCTGGCTCCTCGCCCTTTCAGCTTTTCAAAATTCAAAGAAACACCTCCTTACCTGCCAGGACTCTGTTAACAGAAGAGTGAGTAGCCAAGCCAGGCTGTCCACGTTCGTGAAAAATCCCTGCGTAAGGCAAGTACTCAGGCAGCAAGAAACGCCTATAAGAAGGAACCACGTGTGAAAAGCCTATAAAAGACTACAACAACACAAAGGAGATACACTATCCACCTACCCCAAAAAATCAAAGCTAAGGGATCCACTAAACCTAGGAATCCACAGAAGCCCAACACGGGGTAAAAATTGCTGGGATTTATCCTTCTGCAGATTTGTATCTCCTTCCTGATCTTTCTTCTGCAGTTTTGCGGGGCTTCTAATCTTGAATAGGATGCTCCCAATGCCACTTGTCCATCTCTTTTCATTGCGGCCAATCATCTCCTGTCAAGTCATTAGGTGGCAGGGCTGGATTATAGGCTCACTAGGAAATAATTTCAGATATGGAATCCAAAGCTCAGAAAGTAGGTTTAAAAATGAAACGAGGCTCTCATAAAGGCTCCCTCATAAAGGCTAACTACCAAGTTCTTACCTTGGGACAAAACGTCCAAGTGAAGGTGCAGACATCCGGGCATTGCGTGGAGCTCGGTGCCTGGATCTGTCACCATTGTCCCTGGAGAAAACAAAAAGACTACATATAAGAGAGTCATTAAAGCAGAACCAGATAATAGCCCAAAAGACAAACATCCCCTAAACTAAGTTCCTACACTTAGGTGAAGATCCCAGAGAAATGAGTCATCTGGTTGCTTACTAATTTGGATGGCACATTAATATACTACAATTCTGAGGGAGCCTAGATGGCTCAGTCATCTGAGCATCTGACTGCAGCTCAGGTCATGATCTCGTGACTTGTGGGCTCAAGCCCCACATCAAGCTCTGTGCCAACAGCTCAGAGCCTGGAGACTGCTTCGGATTCTGTGTCTCCCTCTCTCTCTCTGCCCCTCCCCCATTTGCACGTGCACTCACTAATCTCTCTCTCTTTCAAATAAATAAACATTACAAAATTCTTTTTAATATATACATTTCTGGAGTACCCCAACCAGAAGATTTATAAACATTTTCTAACAGCTCAGCAAGAAGGAAGAAGATTTTTCACGAGTTAATGTGATCTCTGATCTGAAACTGAAACCAAAAGTCCTCTAAAGGGACCTGGAATGGAAATGTATAAACTTTTTCTAGATTGAAAGACAGAGAAATTTTGGCTTTGGGGGATCCTGAAGGAATCCTCCCATTGATTTCATTCAGCAAATGGTTATCTCTAAATGAATCTGTTTAGGCCTTTGGTGTGGAAAAATCACTCATGAAAAGTGAAAGAAAAACAACACAACAAAAAGACTAAGCAGTCTCTTCTATTAGGGACTGCGAAATTGGCAATGATGAAGAGTATTAGACAATGTAATCCCAAGCATTTGAGTAAAAAGAAAAAAAGTCTAGGTGTTTTTCTTTATGGTCTGTTAAAACAATAGTAATAACGACCATTTATTAAATATCTATTAAGTTCTAATATAAAGGTTATTAATACGTTATTCTATTTAATCCTTCTAACTACCCCATGAGGTATTATTAGTAGCTTTGTTTTATAGATACGGAAATGAAGGAGCAGAGAGGCAAATGCCCAAGGTCACACAACGAGTAAGTGGCTGAGGCAGAATTCAAGGAGTATCTATCTGATTCTGAAGCCCTTGCTCTTTCCCCTATACTTTGCTGCCTCCTACAAGAAAAGGGAAGACAGGGACTTCACGTGGCTTAGTTTCCAATGCATCAAAGGAACAATAAGCCAAAGGGCACTGGCTGGACAGAGCAGTTAATTAGCTGCTTAACCAACTCCACAAAATAAATGAACCTCTGAAAGCTTGATCTGATATTTTTTCTGAGTTCTCCGTTTGGATTATCTTCAACTTAATGAGATCACCTTCAAACTGGCCTCGGAACCAAAGTTAAGACAATACTCTGGCTTTCAAATGGGCCACTGGGAGCTTTACAAGCCAGAAATGAAAGCCTAGGAAGGTTTTTATATTTTGGTGGGTTTGGATGCTGAACATTAACAGAGAAATCAATATCAGGGATATTGGAACCTGATCCATTAAAAGTCAGTACTCGGTCTTTATTTTCCCCAAAGAGAAGGCATACTGTTATTTTCCTTAACATGTCATATCCCTTTGACTTGAAACTCTATAGATCAAGGGAGAGGCAAGGGGAGAGAGAGAGAGAGAAAAGACCATATGGAAAGTAAAAAGGTTATTAAAAACAACAATGAAATCAGGAGTTCCTGAACAGTAGATCATGGCTCTGGGAAGCCCACAAATTGTTATAAGATTTTGGCAGCCACATGTACACAAGGAATAAATGAATATCAAACAAATAAGTTAGTTCTCAAATTTAGCATATTATTAATTTTCAAATAAATCCAGCTTCAAGTTTTGATCAAAGTACCAATTCACTTAAAAATACAAATGAATTCATGATAGCTTTTCATAACAGCGTATTTTACTTCTCAAAGGACACTAAAAGTCCAGCTAATTATCATGAGAAAAGTTAGCAAACATTTTGAAGTTAAAAAGGGCCCTAAGGAAAAGAAGGGTCCCAAGCCTCAAAAAGGTTAAAAACTAAGCTGTAGAAAGAAACATCATGGGGTAACTGTGAGTACTTGTTCTGTAGCTAGGAGAGAGAGCTGGCCTTCCCAGAATCACACTGTGGAGCTGACAACTGGCTTCTGTAAGGTCTCAAGATGCCTCTCCCTCTGGACAACAAACAATACTCTATCTGGTGAAGAGAGGGAAGGAGAAGCCAGTGTGCTAGATCGTTCTACTGCTCAGCAGTTGCCAGTGCTCAAAGACGGCACAGAGCTTGGTGAAAGGACACCAGAAGACAGTTTAGAAAAATGAACAAACACACCAGGGCTGGGGAAATTTCCGGGCTCTTTCGACATAATTCACAAGCCTCTTTTCCAACACCTACAAGCAACCAACTTTCTGATTCAGTTTCTCCTTCCATTTGAAAAAGCGGGGGGGAGTGAGACACAAAACATGGCCAGAGATAATGGCTTTATAGTATTTAGAGATCACTGGAGGATATACAGGAAAATACGAATGAGATCAGCTGGCTCAGATACAAACAAAGTCTCAGACTGATGGTCACTTTGGCACCATAAAAGAATCAATATGTTGAGCAGAGATGCATCTGCTGGTCCTCAGCTTAACATCTTGACTAATGATAGAGAAGCAGGAGCTAAATGGCATCTCAATAAAATGTAGACAAGACTTCAAATTAAAAGCACTGAGAATTCTAGCAAAGGGGAGGAGTAACATCATGGGACTCACAACGACTAGAAAACTGAAACGTGGTGAACACACAGATGAGGTGCTACCTATGGGAGAAAACAGCACAGGACATCTAGGAGAAAACAGCCTTCACTAGGAGAAAAACAGCTTAAATACCGTTCTAAGAAAAACCCTGAAAACAGGAATGGGTAAGGTGGCAAAGACCAGAATGTTCAAGTGAGGCAAGAAGAGGGAAAAAGGCCCTGGACATTAGTACTGGCCACAGAAATCCCTAACTAAATGCACAGCTCCAGTAAAATAGAGGCGAAGAGAGCAACTAATGACTCCGCATTCTGTAGTCTGGAAAGAAGGGAGGATTCAGAAATAAGGAGTTAGACTGAGGTGCACAGTCAGTGCACTCAGTGCACAGCCTATCCCCAGTGGGGATGGGAAGCCAGCAGGGAAGGGGGAGAGTGGTAAGAGTTCCAGGAAAAGGGCAAAGGAGTTAAAAGTACTTAAAATAATGCTGTACTGAGAAAACCACACAGACTCTGCCACTCACATCAGTGCTGATACAGGATCAACATGAGGCAAGGCTGCACGAGCTGAAGGAGGCAAAACTAGTGAGGCAGAGACTGACGTGAGTGGACTGGAGGAGGTCTGTCAAATGAGCAGTAGGTAAAGGCAGACCCAGGGAGACGGTTTACCTTAGGAATGGTGGATGGTGCTACGTACTGGGGCCTAACATAACACAGCCCGTGCCCTTCCATACTGAGACTTAAAAAAAAAAAAAAAAAGCCATGAGGAAGAGTATGCAAATATGCTGATTCTGCTCCTCCCTCACAGGAGGACTATTTGTCACCAGAATGCTTTTCAGGGAAACACCAAGAGAAATCCTCATCAATTTCATCAGCCAGAAGGTGCCTTTAAGCCAGCAGGACAGAAGCTGGCAGAGTTATTAATGGCTTTCCCAGCTGCTGAACTCTGTACATCTCTGATTAACTCTCAGAGGGGTATTTGGGAAGGACAAGGGGTGGAGGGAATAAGACTTTCTCGTAAAAGATTTTATAAGGGAAAAAAAAAAACCACCCTTCAAACAATAAGGCATCCAAGACAAATGCCAAATATAAGAAAATGCTTCTCTGGAACAAGGGAGAGAAACACAGCAGCGACTCTTGCTAAATGCCTGGGATTAATTGCCTCAGAGAGAGGCTATAATTTAAAGGAATGAAAAATACACCTACAGACTGCCGGCTGAGTCCTGACCAGACAGTCAGCTTGTCATTCCTCCTCATGACAAATGGCTCTGACTCGGGCCTTTATAAATGAGGCTCTTGCAGCAAAAAGCTCAAAAGGCCATTGTCCTCTCGACAATACACAGTTGACTTTGCTGAAAATTAGACTATTAAAAAAATAAGTGTCTCCCTATGCTCTTCTGTTTTTATTCAACTTCCAGACAACAGAAGGCCTAGTTGGTATTCCTGTCCCTGGATAGCACAAGTCCTTTCCTTACCCAGGTGCTCTTGGTAAGAAACCGAGGCCCTCATCTCTATGCCAAGGACTGTGCACACGTGTAAGGGTTTAGATATCTGGGAGGAAGGCTCAGGCTCTGGGGGTATCATTCACAGGGGACAACTAAGAGCACGGCCCCCTTGGAACTGCAGAGCTTTAACTTTTCCCTAAGGAACAGTAATAGATAATTACCATTTACAAATTTCTCTCTTCCCTTATTCTACCTTTCATTTCATCTGCACATATTCCATATTCCTACTGTGCATTTTACATTAAAAAACAAATCTATAGGGGCGCCTGGGTGGCTCAGTTGGTTAAGCGGCCGACTTCGGCTCAGGTCATGATCTCACGGTCCGTGAGTTCAAGCCCCGCGTCGGGCTCTGTGCTGACAGCTCAGAGCCTGGAGCCTGTTTTGGATTCTGTGTCTCCCTCTCTCTGACCCTCCCCCGTTCATGCTCTGTCTCTCTCTGTCTCAAAAATAAATAAACGTTAAAAAAAAATAAAAAAAAACAAAAAACAAAAAACCAATCTATATCTCTAAGTGGTTATGCCCTCCTTCCCCCCCCCCCCCCCCCGCGGCTGTTTAATTCTTTCCTTCTGTGTTTTCCCCTTCTATACCCAAGTACAATCCACACATATTCCCTTTTCCTTCTCTTCTAGCATTCCTCAAAATGAATATTCATATGTATTTTACTTGCCCAGAAAGAATGCTAATTCTAAAGTTGCTGAGCAATAGCCTATACTTCTAAGCAATAGGCTCAAAATCCTCAAGGAAAGAGCGAGAATTTAGATAGGCATATATTTTAGAAATGTGTTGGGGCTCTCCAGGTACCAGATATCCTATTCCTGATCCCCAGGAAGTCTCCCCACTTCTCTGAGACTTTTCATTATTCTGCCTCTGCTGAACACAAAGCAGGTTCATCTAAGGTAGTTAGCTCCAACAAAGATCTGAGCACTTTAGGGGTAAACTTCAGAAATTATCCACTCTGATTTTACAAATCAGACACTGAGGCATAGGGTGTGAAAGGGACTTGCCCAAGATCAAATCTGTCAAGCAACAAATTTGACTCAGCCTAAACTAGAACCCGGGCCACTCTCTACACAGGAGTTGTCAGGCTAAGGGGGCAGCAGGCACTGATGAGTGATCCCAGGTCCCACCGCAGCTGCTCTAGGAGTCACTTGCTGTTTTACCAATTTAGTTCAAAACTGGTTCAAGTAGGAGTCAAAAAGGACTCAGGCAACATTTCATTTGGAGAAGTAGGAAGTGAGACAGCTGAGCTTTCGCAGCTCATTTCCCAGGAACATTCACAAACAGGCCCCACTCTTAGAAAACACCAAGCCTCTTACACCCAATACTTAACATTCAGTCCTCGTATGTTCTCTCCTCTATTTCGCCCACTGCTTCCTAAGTGGTTTTCCTGCATCCATACACTTGCCACTTTAGGTCACCCCAACCAATGCTGTCCGAATTAGCTGCCTCAAATACATCTTCAATAATAACTTCCCCCAGATAAAAATACGATCCAGGGGCGCCCAGATGGCTCAGTTGGTTAAGTGTCTGACTTCGGCTCAGGTCACGATCTCATGGTTTGTGAGTTTGAGTCCTGCATCAGGCCCTCTGCTGTCAGCACAGAGCCCGCTTCAGATCCACTGTCTCCCTCTCTCTCTGCCCCTCCCCTGTACTCGCTCTCTCTCCCTTCCTAAAATAAATAAACATTAAAGAAAATAATAATAAAGTCCAAACTTTCAGCCAGACATTCCAGGCCCTCAGTTCAGGCCTTTCTGATCTTCTCTATCACATTACAAGCATTCTGTAGCTCTAGCCACAGATTTATTCAGGGTCCCCTGTAAATCATCTATCTCTGGGCTTTTGCTTACGCTGCTTCCTTTGAATCTCTTAGATTCTACTGTACCTATCTCCTGTACCCTAACTTCATCCTCCACATCACTTCATCTAAGTCCTATGCAGTCTTCCCACCCAGTTGAAACCCATGGAGCCTCCTCACATCTCCCCAAATACTCTCTTCCCTTCATAGAACGCTGCTCTGTATTTTAGTGCTACCTTATTACAGTCTGTCTCGGAAGTTATTATGTAAAAATCTGCTCCCGTTATTTCATAGCCTAAAACTCTTCAATGACTCCCTTCACCTACAAAATAAAGTTTACCTCCTTTGCAAGGTACAGGAGACTCTCCAAAGATCTGGTGCCACCTTAAGTCTCAGGGCTCATCTCCTGCCACATATCTTGGACTTTAAAATCTAGTCAAACTTATCAACAAGGGAATTTCTGAAATATTCCATGCTATTTCACGTTTCTATGACTGTGCATTTATTTGTCTTTCTCCCAAGTATGTCTAGAAGTAAAGGGCCTATTGTAATATGTATAACTTTCTCTTTTATAAACCCACCTTGTAGGGGCGCCTGGGTGGCTCAGTCGGTTGAAGGTCCAACTTCAGGTCAGGTCATGATCTCACGGTTTGTGGGTTTGAGCCTTGCATCGGGCTCTGTGCTGACAGTGTGGAGCCCTGCTTGGGATTCTCTCTCTCTCTCTCTCTCTCTCTCTGCCCCTTCCCCATTCACACTTTCTCTCTCAAAAATAAATAAATAAAAACTTATAAAAAAAAATGAATAAACCCACCTTGTAAAAGAAGCAATCAACCACTACAAAAATCAAGTAAGTGAAATTATTGAAAACTCTCTGGTAAAAAGGAAGAGAACAGTTCCTTATCTCATCCCACTTTAAGAACGACTTCTGTATAACACCACCACTCACCAAATACAGCTCATTGCCTGATTCCTGACTGTTCTAACAGGTTGCAGTCCATAAAGAGAATAGCTTTAAAGTGTGTTTCCTTTGAATTTCTCTTCTACTTCTAACATCAAAGAGTCTATGGTTTGTAAGTTAAAGAAAAGAACAAAAGCAACTCTTCTTCAAAATGAAGTAGACGAGAACACTCTCCAAAGATTTACTCTTCCTTTTCTTGGCTACAGTTATGTATCTGTTATTAGCAGGCAGACTCCCACAAGAGTCCCGGAAATTCTGGGCACAGAAGAGAGAGCAAGAACAAGTACTACCAATGGCATGTAGCTTCACTCCACTGGAATTTCTAGCCACGAGAACTTGAAGCAAGTATATGAGCCTCACAAAGCTGCCAGGATTTCGCCTATAGACAGACGATAAGAATAGTATTATTTGGTTTCTAACGTGTTTTCTTTGCCATGACTCAACTAAATTTCAGTTACGGCAAAAGGGCAGGTGAAGAATATTAAATTCTGAACTAAAAGCAAGCAACTCCTCTTATGTCAACCCAATCAGATGGTAGAGCTGAGTGACAGCCTTCAGAACTCTCAGCTACATCATACACCAAAAAGACCTTTTAACAACTTCCTTGCTAGAAGGTGTCTAGCAAGGGGACCATCAAAGGAGTAGTCCTTTCTGTATGAGGCTCTCTGCACGTGTGTATGGGGTACTGCTAGAACACTTCATTCCAAACTAAGGAACCAGAACCCATCTCTGGCACCCAGAAGTTACTGTCATACAATGAAACATTTTTGCCTGTTTGGTCATAATATGGATTTCTGGGTAAAAGGAACTCAAACACAACCAAATAAATTAGAAAAATGAAGAAAACAGATGTAATAGATCTAAAGTGATTTCATCTTAAGGCTGAAAGCCTAGAATTCTCACTGAGACGTTTTTCCAAAGTAAGCCTAATGTCACAACGGTGAATGAAGAACTTGCTCTCTTCTGAGCTAGCAACAACCTGAAGTGAATGTAATTCCCCTGTGGCTGGGATGTGTGGTGGAGATATTTGCGACTGATCCAGTCTGAAGCTTCTCCAGTTGTCATCAGCTCTGGGTATTCTTTGCCTTGGAAGGCAAAGCAGTTACAAAAAGAGGCAAGAAGGGCAAGAAATGAACTACGGATGATTCTGGGATTATACGTACATTTAGAGTAACAGATAACATGAGGAAGGGGGTGAGGATAACAGGAACAATAGACATATACCACCTCTTGTGCAGGCCTTAGCGACTTCTGGGATACAGCACTTAACCACAGGGCTTCAAAAAAGCTTCCCTCTCTTTCCAAAGGGATGGTGAAAATTAAAATGGCAGTTTTCCTTATGCTTATTTGCCTTCTACATTCTAGCAGGTGGTCTGGGCTCAAAAGCAGGCAGACAGCAATGTCAGTGACAGCCACACCTTTACCCTGCTTGTGAATATCTTTATGCAAAGACAGATGCTGAACGCTTCAGGACAGACCTTCTGACAGCGGGTTTCTGGATGCCCTGTTTGTGCATTTTGATAAACACAGGGACCCTGCAGTCTCAATTCTGGCCACAGACAGAGATGAATGGCAGGAGATGATGCCTGCCTGGATAGATGGTCATTAATCCAGACCACAAAAGAACAGAAAATTTAACCTGCTGCCGACCAACCTTCAAAGTTATCTTCCCTAGAGATAAATCTAGATAGTCTTCTTCCACAGCAAGCTCAGGGAGCAAGAGCTCAAATGTGGTTCTACATCATTTTTAAAGGTTTTTAAATCTGCAGGACAATAAAAGCCAGACACTAAATATGTTTACTCCTGTTCTCAAATCTCAGACATGTCTGATTTTGGTTGTCTCTGTATCCTTATTTTAAAAAATACTACAGTGGAGTAAATACCTCATTAGGTTATTATAAGAATTAAATGAGGGGCGCCTGAGTGGCTCAATTGGTTAAGCGGCAGACTTCGGCTCAGGTCATGATCGCATGGCTCGTGAGTTTGAGCCCCGCGTTGGGCTCTGTGCTGACAACTCATAGCCTGAAGCCTGCTTCAGATTCTGTGTCTCCCTCCCCACCCCCTCTGCCCCTCCCCTGCTCCCACTCTGTGTCTTTCTCTCTCAAAAATAAAAACATTAAAAAATTTTTTTTTAAAGAATTAAACAAGATTTATATATATAAATATATTTTTATATATTACAAATATTTTATATGTTATAGAATACATATGAAAAATATTATCATAGGTGATAGACGATGGAAAAGAATCAAAAAAGATGGGATCTGGGGACTCTATACACCTGGAAGGGACAAGGTAGATAACACCAAAATGATTCCCAGCTTAGCAAATGGGGTGAGAACTGAAGATGTTGAAGTGGGATGGCAAAGGCAGGAGCATGGCGTGTTGTGCAGGCAAGGAAACCAGTAGAGCAGTTTCTCTTAACAGCCCCCTAAGTGTTAGGAAGATTCCAGGTCCTGTCTAACTTACCTGCTTCTCTGTACCTGAAAGAACTATACATTATAATCATATGAGCTTCTGACTTTCCTTCTATTATCAAAGCTAAGGAAAAGGACTGAGGCAAAGAAATTAAAATGGGTGGATACAGGGGCACCTGGGTGGCTTAGTCGGTTAAGTTTCCAACCCTTGATTTCAGCTCAGGTCATGATCTCGTGGTTCGTGAGATCAAGCCCTGTGTTGGGCTCAGTGCTGACAGCGCGGAGCCTGCTTGGAATTCTCTCCCTCCCTCTCTCTGTCCCTCCCCTGTTCTCATGCACCCATGAACCCTCTCTGTCTTTCAAAATAAATAAACTTTAAAAAAATGGTTAACAATGGGCTGACACATTCCCTCAGTTCTCTCTCATTCCCTCCTAGAGTACCTAGAAGTTAAGAGAAGAGAAGCAGCCGCAGGCAGCACTCAGTTTACAACAGGGGGAGGAGAGCAGGGAAAGAGAAAGAATGAACAGACGGGAACTCAGCATCAACCAGCCAGCAACATCCTTCACTAGGAGACCTGGACTACTAATATTGAGGTGACTAATCCACAGCTGCTATTAAAAACAAGATTACAGTCTGCATCAGCTCAAAAAGAAAGGCAAACACCCCGGCAAGGGACTTTCAGAGGAGCATTAGAGAAATCAGCCCATTGTTACCAACCAGGGAGCAACAGAAGACCCCTAGGGAGAAATAATGGTAAGTCAGTGCATGAAAGGTGAAGAAGGCAATGTAAATTCAGGTCGCGCTGAAGCCAGGGGGAAGGTGAGAGCACAGGTGGGCTGTGGGGAGCACAGGGAGGAGCGAGTCTGACACAGGAAAATCGAGGGGGAAGGAAGGGGAGAGGGAGGAGGTGGTAGCAGAAGAAAGAGAAGGTAAGATGAGAACAGAACATTTTAAACTAATCCAGAACTCCATTGTGAAGGACAAGTCACGAGGCAAGATACAGCTCAAAGGCATAAGCCCCACGTTTCACCACTGCAAAGAGATTACACAGCCTTCCAAACGTGCATGGAGGGAGGCTATGCAACCTGCACTGACTCCCAGAGCTCCCCAGGATTACTGAGGCTTTTCAGCAGTACTCAGTCCCAGCAGTGTCGGCACATACCTGAAACTGCTTCTCTGAATAGACCCCAGAGCTGGAAAAATGATCATATCTGCAGGGGAACATATTTCACTACTGGTATCTGTCTGGGTAAGGGAGTGGAGACTCTCCCTCACTGCTGGTATATGCACCCACCTTCCCCTAGAGTGGACTGAAGGGAGAATGACATGTGCTGGGAGCCAGAGGGCAGCCGATGAGAGAGGATCGGGGCCCCTGCTCCAAGAGCCACCACCGCGGCTTCAGGGCATCCCTGCATTTCTTTCATGTTTGTTTCTTCCCCAGACAAAAGAACCGCCTATTCAGTCGGCCTTTTGCTTCCAAGTACACAATTGCTAGCGTGTTTAAGGACCATATCAGAAAGGCAAATTGGTATAAAGGTTGTTTCCACCTCCTTAGTCATCTTTAGCAAAAAGATTTCTCCAACACATCTTAAAGCTCTATTGCAAGGTGGCTCCTGGGGAACTATCCATTCAGCTCACGGAAGAGGAAGGTTGAGAAGGAGGCAAGAAATCTTAACATCCCAGACCTGACCAGGTGATGTCAAGATAGAGAACGAAAAAAAGGAGAATGACTGACAGGCTGTCCTATTCCAATGCTGTCAGCAAAAAAAGGAGAAAAAAATTAATGCTTAACCACCTCTCTCTCTCTCTTGTTTTGCATGTTTGAGAGTATCAAAATATAGGAATCAAAACAAGAGCTAAGCGTCCTATTTGATATAAACCAGGAATGGATATTCTTTCAGAATGGAAAGAAACACAGTGAATGGTTAGAAAGGTGAGGAGCAGGAGGTCAGAGAGTTCAAACACAGCAGTGACACTGGGGTGTTTAATCCTGTGCACAGGGCTGACCCTGCTCCTTTACCTCACCCCCATCATCCAATCGACCACTCAAAAACACCAGAAGAGCAAGGAATCACCTCTCAAACTACCACATTAGTTTGACAGGCAACTTTCAAAGGATCCTAATGGGGGAGGTTGCAGGAGGGAGATAGTTTAAGCAATGGAGTAGGACCTCAAAGAATCAGTGTGATTCAAGGGTACGAAGGGACCTGTCTTTAGGGAAATCCAGATATTTCTTTTTTTTTCTTTTTTTCAATTTTTAATGTTTACTTATTATTTGGAGACACAGAGAGAGGGAGACACAGAATCCTAAGCAGGCTCCAGGCTCTGAGCTGTCAGCACAGAGCCCAAGGCTGGGCTCAAACTCACGGACCGCGAGATCGTGACCTGAGCAAAGCCGGACGCTTAACTGACTGAGCCACCCAGGCACCCCCAGATATTTCTGTTATTTCTAATCTCTATACCTACTCCGCTTAATAAAAAATATCAACCATCCTTTCTCTCTGACATTGTGAAAACAGGCCATGAGAAGCACTTCCATAGCCACTGTTCATGCAAAAGGGAAATAACGGTGCTGCCTATGTAGCAGCAGCCATCTTCTCCAGCCTGGCCTGGGGCCAACGGGCCATCTCTCCCACGGGCTCCATGAAACAGCAGCACAACTGCCAGAGGTGGCAGTACCCTGCACATTTTAACCCCCTTCCCCTCACCCCATCCTGCTACTCATACATAAGAACTTTGGGGTTTGAAGCAAGAAAGGCCAACCACTGCTGCTTGGACAGTGGTCAACTTAGAAGCACACACAGCTTGGGAGGACAGGGAAGAAAGCAAGCTGAGTAGGTACTTACTCAAAGTCCTCAAACTCCAAGTCGGTTCCCTCTACTGATGGGCCCTGGTTGTCTGAGGAAGAGGAGGAGGTGGAGGAACGGAGCCGGTTCTGCTGATAGCGCATGGAGCGCTGGCGAATACTGTCTCTCCGTGAGAGATACTGGATCATCCTCTGGGCGTAGTATGCGGCAGGAGATAATCTGAGAGAGACAGAGATGGACAAACACAAACTAGCACTAATGTGGGGAATACTGTGAAAGACAGTAAATCCAGCTCTCCCTGCTGAGGCGAACTCCGGAGACGTGAAAAATAAAGGGCATTTAACTCACCAGGAGGTCTGTACTGCACAATATGCTTATTAGACTACCACCCGTGTTTCTGTTCCGAGAGGAGGCAAAGAGGCTGTGTAATCAGTCATCATCTGCTCAATAGCTGCCCCCTCCCAAGGGGATAACACTGGACCTTCCTTTTTTAGTTTCTTTAGGGACCCATTTTAGCCTCTCAGGGTGCCATTCATACAGATTCACAGCCTTCTTCAACCATCCAGACTCAAAATATAAGAAACGAAAAGGGACCACAGCCACCTTCTAAAGGCCAGCTCTCCCTTCATTTTATACAAGAGAATAGAGGCCAGGAGATGGCAAAATGGACATGACCAGAGAAGGTACTATCTTCACCAGGTCTTCTTTCTTCTCCAACAGATCCACATAGCTCCATATTTGCCCTAGCTCCCTAAAGTGAGCTCTCTGAACCTCTCAGCTCTAATGGGTTACTCACAGACATTCGTAACACAGAGAAAATATTCAGGATTGAAAAAGAGAGTAAAATATACTCAAGAAAACAAAATCTCACAGGGAAGAAAAGATTTTTCTATTTCTTACAATAGAGCATCCGAGGTGACATGGGCACTAAGCAATACAGGAGGCAACAGTTATTCCTTTTTCTCCTTCCTTACTGTGGCTATTCTCAATGAATTAGTCTAGACCTCTAGTCTGTGTCTTAGTGTCTTCATACCCCTGAAAACGCCTAGTGTCTCCTACAATTTACCACATTCCCTTTCTCAAGTTTTTCCTCCATCTTTCACAAGACTGCTATATACTAAGAAAGTGAGAGAAGAACAATACACTTTGACTCAACAATTCCACTAGGAATCTTATCATATAGAAAAACACAAGGATATATACATGTTGTTAGCATTAGTGAAAAACTAGGAAATGTCTCAAATGCCCACCAAGAGGTTAAAGAAATAAACTATATCCATACAAAGAAACACTATGTAACTATTAAAAAGAATAAATCATCCCTATACACACACAAGAAAACCCTCTAAAACAAAAATTTAACTGGGAGAAAAACTGAAGAATGGTATGCATATACTAATATGTACACAAAAACATATGTTTCTGTAATTAGAACAAAAAACTAAAGGAAACACAGCAATTCTAATGAGGATTCCTGGGAATCTTAACTTCTATAATGTTTGAACATAAAAGGAAAAAAAGTATGTATGTGTGTACACACACATAACACATATATATTTAATGGAAATCTGGAAAAACTGACTGAGAATGGAAATAATAACAGTTACATCCAAATGGTAGGGAAAGTATTTACAAAATCTTGCTGCCCTACATTTCCTTACCCCTAAACAAAGTTTCTGGGAAAACCTCAGTGTGTCTACTGACTCAGAACAAAGGAGATTCTGCAGTCACCTGCTATAGGAACTAAGGCTGTCTCTGAAATGCCAGTCATCAGAGGTGGTATCCTTCTGGGCAATCATCAAATGGAATTCCCAAGAAGGCCAAATGACAATCTTTGGAACTCAAAAGTCTTTGCTACAGAACAATATACTGCATTTGGCATCACTGAATCCAAATCATACAGCAGGTCGGCATGGGATACACAGATGTCTTGGCCAAGATCATCAGAGTACAAGAATCATTTCTTAAAAGTCTCAATGTGTGGAGCTTCCATTATCCATGTGGGCCCCTGTTGCCATGCATTTTGCAAGGATGAATCAAGAATCTTAAATTTTCAAGAGACAAAAGTCAGCACTCTTGAGTTGTTCCTTTACCTACTAAATATACAGAAATTTTCCAGAAGTCAGCCATTGATGGTTAAATTGTCAAGTCAACCAGACTAGAAAAGAGTGTAAAAAACATTTCAAGAGCAGAATGAAGATTCTTCTTCTGGAATGGATTCTGAAAAGTGTCTGTAAGTATACACATTTCTCAGTTGTTAACCCACCCTAGTAACTAATGGGAAAATTATATTATTGGCGACAGAAGTAGAAAGAATGTTGATGCAGACAATAAGATTGCCCTTTTATGTAAGGGCGCAATTTTAGCACTAGGTAACCTAATTGTTTAATTTCACTATGGCATAGGAATTCCTTCTAAGCTACAAAACTATGCATCAATGGCAAAGAAAAAGGGATTCCTGGCACAATTATTAAATACAAGTACATCCTGGCCTCGTCTTTGTAGGTAGCCAGAGGGAAGATAAGGATCTGAATGCTGAATCATCTCACAAACACTTTGACCTATATATACTGTGTAGGGTGAAGTCTAAGAGGAAAAACTAATTAAACAACCAGCAATGAGGTAGCAATCATCCTCTTACTGAAGAGCTGTATAATCACCAAACTCTGAAGTGTTCCAAGCAAATATTTTTAATGTTTAATAAATTGCAAGTTTTCTTCAAGGAAGAATATTTTCTCCTCCAAGAAAACCTATTTTGTGTTAAGAGGGAAAATGTAAAAATAGCAACACCACAAAGTATGACACTTTCTGTGATAAAGAGATCTGAGTGGGAGTAAATAAAAGATTTATTACATGAAAGGAAGACAAATAATGGTCTTTAAGAATTACCATTAAACTTTGTCAGGTTAAAAATTCTGGGGATGAGATTCCTATAGCTGTCCTAAAAAGAAACTATTTTATAGCAAGAAGTTCTCTGTCTTAGTGTTTCAGAGTCATCTGATTGATGCCAAAAATTTCTTTCTTTTATTTAGGACTTATTACTTTTAAGTATGATTAGAGACATACACTTCCATGTTTGGTCGTCATCTCAGCTGCCTCCCCATATTCCCTGGTCCTTCGATTTGCCATTTCTGGGGTATGGAAAAGGAAGCAAGAGGGTAATGGGGAATCTTTTCATTAGTCTCTCAGAAAGAACACTCAGTATCATGACACCACTGTGGCCAACAACAAAATCACTCAATATCCCTAGAATGAACCTTATCTACAGGCCTTTCCAGACTTGAAATTCTTAATCTAAAGCAAAGCTCACTGGAGTGCCTAGGTGGCTCAGTTGGCTAAGCGCCCGACTTTTGGCTCAGGTCATGATCTCACAGTTTGTGGGGTTGAGCCCCACGTGGGGCTCTATGCTCACAGCTCAGAGCCTAGAGCCTGCTTCAGATTCTGTGTCTCCCTCTCTCTCTCTACCCCTCCCCCATTCGTTCTCTCTCAAGAATAACCTTAAAGAATACATTAAAAAACAAATAAAAATAAAGCAAAGCTCATTTAGCTTTTATCTAACCTCTATTTGTTAACTTGCCAACCCCACCATTATAAATTACTCTTTCTTTTGGCAAAGCCTCACAATGAGCTCTAGTGTTGCCTAAATGATGTGAAGGTTATCCCTTTTTGAGGTCATTAACAGAATCAGTTAAGTCTGGTTGTAACAACACCAAAGGACTGCTCACTATATAAATGTTATACATCAACTTGACACCCCATCCTTGGTCCTCAATTTCCAGTATCAGGTAAGGGTGGGCCTTGAACTCATTTAAATGTTTTCTTTTGTTTTTTAAATCCCTTCAAGAACTCTTCAAATACCTTCTAATCGGTGTAAGGTAAATGCTTTAATAAAATGGCAACTTGTTCTTTTTGGTTACCCTTTTGTCAGTCATCTCTTCCTTTAGGTGGCATCCAAAAATTGAACATCTGAATGAGCTTGATTTCTGCCTTTTGATGATCTAAATTCTCTCTCAAATGAGAGCAAGTAGGATTTTTTGTTAGCTGGTTAGTTTTAATTTGTAAGTAATTTCCCTACTAATAAAAACTTGTTTCCCTTTTGGCTGTCCCTTTGAATGGCAACAGCCTCCCTGATTAGCAAAAAAGAAGTACCCTGTGACTCTGCCAGTGGCCTCCTCAGGTCCCTCCTCTAAGTGCCCCACTTATAGGAATGAGCCCCAAAGGACAAGAGCTCAGTCACAACTCCCTGTCATCAGAGGTTCTGTTCACTTACCTGCAACACTTCCCAATCACCTGAACCACCTGTCTCAAAACTGTAACTGAAGAGTAAAAGAGCACCAGGACCAGAGAGGCACAGAATGGGGCTTCCAACAGCTTGGCAACCCCAAGGGCAGCCCCTCCCCCCCACCTAGTGCCATTTCTCACTTTGGCCTTACCTCGCTGGGTCTGGGTAAATTGGGTGCTCTCTGGATCCTGCTCCATCATAACGGGATAATGAAATGAGGGAAGACTCCAGCAGCCTCCTAGCAGAGATTAAAAAAATGGCAATAATCCCTGTCAATTACCAACTCAGAGGTCATTCATAAGGAAAAATAGGGGGAGAGATAAATAACATCCCCCTTTGCAGCTAACGGACACCTATTATCTGGGATCACACCCTTCCTACAAACTAAATAAATAAATAAATGAGCTACAGAGCTCCCACACTGGGTATGGCCACTGTATATGCTGAATACTGCTCTTCAGTGAGAAATGAACAAGTGCTTCAGAGACATGATCTTATTTCTATTTGTAGTATCTCCAGCAGACAAATAGGAGGTGGGGATCAACACAGGAGGGGGAAATTAGGCATACCCAGAGATTATCATGTAGTGCCAACATTTATCTTGGTGTTCAGTTCCTCCATGTTACCCTAATCCACATTCCCTTATCTTCTACTCATTCTGCTCTGCCTACACCCTTTTTGTGAGAAGGAGTACTCCTCAGGCTCTCTTAACAACTGACAAAAATCTTTAATTATATAATCTAGCCCAATCATAAGTTCAACTGAGCATATATGATACACCCACATTTTATTGAGTACTTTTTTGGTGCCAGGTGAATACTAAGCACTTCACATATATTTCTTTACTTAAATCTCACCATAACCTGGAAAGGGAGGCATTACTATACAAACATGAGAACACTGGGCCTAAAAGTTAAGCATATGGCACTGTGGCACAGGGCTATTAAATGACAGCACCAGGACTCCATGAAGTTCTGTGAACTCCAAAATGCTTCAAACCAGGATGCTATACTGTAGGACCTTGTAGGCTCCAGGCAGGTAAAAAGTGTGTATGTATCCACTGTGAGTCCAAGCTAGAAGGTGGGCTTTGTATCACTGGCTCTTCTGTTTTTTAAGGGAAGCCAGAAATCTGGACTTCTCCATGTAATCTCCTGACAGTTAAAGTTTAGCTAAAACATTTTTTTCCCTCTTTGTACAGGGGCCACTTTAAACACATCTGATAAATGTGGCCCAGGGACCCCCTAGTTTGCCATGTCTGCCACACTGCTTCCCAATTCAAATGTGCCTTGGCAGCCAATCAAGCTCCTGCCAGAGAACACATTTCAAAGGAAATGGTCTCAGAAAGAAATGCATATTGTTCCTCTCCAGCAGCATCTTGCCTGGCTCTCCCGGGAACAGGTCTCCGGCTCCCTGCCAGACTCTTCTTTAAAGCAGATCTGCAGGATAAGGACAGCAGCTACCAATCTTTTCCAATTGAGTTAATTCAATTCACTGTTATTAAAACCAGCTGGCTTTAGGTATAGTCATGTGCAGTCACTTTATCCCAGCAACTGGCTCACCAGAGCATTTCCCCTAACAGCCTGGAAAAGAGATATAGCAGAGGCCCTGTCAAGCTGGCTTGCTACCTTTCCTGCCCAGGACAACCAACTGTTACATGATGCTTTCTATCTAGACAAGGCCTATAACCCCCACACATAAGACCCTTTACACAGTCCTACTACTGACGGGAGAGAACATTACAATGTAACCAATGAGGCAGAGAAGAAAGCAATAAAATACATCTCTCGGGTTGAAAACCTGAATCTTCAATGGTATCACTGTTTACAGCAGCAAAAATGCCATGTTTCATCAATTCTAAGAGCCACCCTCCCATTTATAATATGTCTGAAATTGGGATGTATCTTATAAATGCATGACGCCGTTTAATTGGCAGGATTTTTTTTCTTTTCATTAGGGTCACATAAAATAATGACTAAAATAATGGTATGTCTCGGAGTTTTGCACCACAGAATGTTAGAGGAAGGGGCAGTGAGAGGCAAACAGACTGGAGAAAGAAGAAAAGTGAAATTTCGAGAGGAGTATCTATTCAGGACTTTTATGCCATCTTAGATAAATACTTGTTCACTACTAATGAATTAGTTCTAGGAATTGGAAGGTTGGAGAATAGAAGCAAGACCTGGGAGCAGCTGACTTCCCTGGAACACCGAGAGGTTTGTTCCATCCCAAAGGGCTCTGGAGTCAGTCCTGGCCATAACAGCCCTGGCTTTTTATCCTCCAAATGGCTGCTTAGTAAGCAGAAGCCCTTTGGCAAAGAGCATCCTGCAGAGGGACCAACACATATCCTTCTTAAGCACTTCTGCCTGGAAAATGATGCTACTAAGTTGGGAAGCCAACATTACCCCCTACTTCTATGCTAACTAAGGCTGTGTCAGTATTCAGAGAGAGAAGATGACTTTTTAAGAATGCTATAAAGGAGATTCTTGAACTGGGAGAGTTTGGATTAGATAATTTCAATTTTAATGATTCCGTTTTATAATCCTGCAAAGTCTACTTCCCACCTTGCTTTCCTATCTTAATTAAGAAGACTTCTTTAAATCAGGGTAAAACCAAAATGTTAAGCTGTATCTCTGGGGAGTCCCTGATGAGGTTCTTCTGGAACATGCATCCCTTGTGCCTACTCACTACAGAATCTGCTAGCACCATTTGCTCCCCAGGCAATACAATGGACTGGCAAGCCATATATATACATGGCATTTTAACTGCTAATACACAAAATCAGGAGAGCCAATTACTATGAATAGCACCCTCACACACTTATCACTGATTAAACATTAAGTTCTCGTCAATTACAAGTACTATCTGAAGGAATAAAAGACTTCTCCAACTGGTATTGAACAGAGAAAAGAACAAGAGCTACTAGATGAGTAAACATGACCACCACTCCTAGGAACCTCTAAGAAAGACCTTTCTCTCCTACAGTTAGCTTCCTACAAAGAGCCATCCATGGGGAAATGATACAAAATGCGATGAGATGGCAGCTGTGTGCCTTCTTCACTGGACACCACAAATGTGACTTGAATTAACCATCTATCGTGCAATTCAACGATAGGAAATCAGGTAGGACTTAGGAGGGGCTCACACAAGCTTATTCAAGCTTGAAGCTACCTGTTCATTCTGACCTGTGATCACAATTTAGAAATGTATTTATTTATTTATTGATGTTTATTTTTTGAGAGAGAGATGGTGAGAGCCAGGGAAGGGCAGAGAAAAAGAAAGGGAGACACAGAATCCGAAGCAGGCCCAGGCTCTGAGCTGTCAGCACAGAGCCCGATGCGGAGCTCAAACTCACAAACCGTGAGATCATGACCTGAGTTGAATTCGGATGCTTAACTGACTGAGCCACCCAGGTGCCCCAAGAAAGGTTTTTAAAGAGTCACTGAACCCCTGTCAGGGGAAAAAAACAAAAACCCTCTTCCTTTACAAGTTTGCCTGGTTCGTTCTCTGTATCAGTGGCGTCCAAGTGAGACACACAAGGGTTGTGCTATTTCAATCCACTGGAGAACAGAAAGAAAATATCAGAACTTTTGTTTTATAATGTATGACCATAATGTATAACACACATGGATTGCTAAAAAGCCTTTACTAACAGAAGTATTTTTTAAAGTCTGGAGACCACTGCTCTATCAAACTATATCCTACTTTTAAGAAAATTCCACATTTAAAAGAATATGCGCAAATATATAAATATAAGAGCCATAATTATGCAAAACATAACCATACTCATACATAGAGCAGGAGAGAGAGAATGATAAAGCAAATGTGGTAAAATGCCAATATTTAGGGAATATGGGTAAAGAGTACATGGGATTTCTTTGCACTATTATTTGCAACTTTTCTTCTTTTCTGAAATTATTTCAAAATTAAAAACATTCAACATACAAAATTGAAAAGTAAACCACTGAAAACTAAAAAGAAAATGCTTCATTTTCAAAAGAATTGCTCACTTCTTAAAAAGGATTTCTTCAAGTATCAAGTTGCCCTAATGCCCCTAGGCAGGTTTGGTAAACTACAGGCCCCAAGTCAGCTGCCTGTTTTTATAAAGTTTTATTCAAACATAGCCACATCCATTCATTTATATATTGTCTATGGCTGCTTTGAAGCCAGGAAGGCAGAGTTAAGTACTATCAGGATAGTAACAGCCTTAAAATACCTACTACCTGGTCCTTTACAGAAAAAAAAATCTGCCCATCCCTGCTCTAAAATATTTGCTTACATAAAATCCTCTGAAAGATAAAGTGGAGTCACTAGGAAATGGAACAGAAAAACCTGAAATCAAAGTATTACACACTAGAATCAGTTATCAAAATTAATATTAAGCCCCGCTAAAATCATTAGTCAATAGAAACACAATCCAGGCTGTAAAATTCCTAACATTTTATTTTACTTTGTTTCATTTTTAGAGAGAGAGCGTGCGCACTAGTGGAGGAGAGAGGCAGAGGTGGGGAGAGAGAGAATCTTAAACAGGTTCCACACTCAGGGTGAAGCCCAACATGGCTCTATCCCACCACCCTGGGATCATGACCTGAGCTGAAGTCAAGAGTCAGGAGGCTCAACTGACTGAGCCACCCAGGCGCACCACCCCTCTTGCATTTTAAATGACCATAGCTATTTCTTCCTTCCCTGATTAATACTCTGAATATGTGCAAGGGGGTTCCCTAGATCCCCTAGATCCTTTGATGACTAAGAAAGCAAAAAAAAAAAAAAAAAAAAAAAAAAGTGGAAGAGATCTCTGGGAAAGAACAAAGCTGTCAGGGCAGGTGAGATGGGTCATCTAAAAAAAAAGAACTTTCGTTTCAAATCCAATGGATATCAGAGTTGAGAAGAAGCAAACCGTTTGGGTACTAGTCTAGACAGAATGAGTAAGCTGGTGACAACTTTTCCTTACTAAACAATTATGTCCTGAAGATATTCTTTTAACTAGTTGTCAGATCACAGAAAAAAAATCAGTATCCTAAAGCAAACAGACATGTGCAAACCTTCTCTAATCACTGGAAAATATCAACTTGCCAGAATTCGGTGACCTATGAGACGTAAAGCCTGCTTTGAGAATCTAAGAGGCCACTGATGCCCCATGCCCAAAGAGTAATTTCCCGGCCTGGCTTTGATGTCTGGGTGGTATTTGCTATTTCAGTTCTGGGAAGCCAAACCCAAAACTAATAGCTCCCTTCTGCCTAGAAAATAAAATCCAAATTCCTCAGCTTGGTATCCAAAGCTCTGTAGCCAAACTTCTCATTCCTTCTGGATATATGATACACTCTAGCCTGATGGTTTTCAAACTTTTTGGTTTCAGCACTCCTTTAACATTCTTAAAAATTACTGAGGACCCCAAGGAGCTTTTGTTTATATGGGTTTTATCTATCAATATTTATATTTGAAATTGAAATTGAGGAATTTTTAACACAAGCATACATTCCATCATCCATGATAATCATAATAACCTTGTTACACGTCACACAGTGAAAACTCCACTGAACACCTGTGAAACAGAGAGAGAACAGCTCAACATTATTACAAAAATAGTTTTGACTTCAGAGACCCCAGGCCATACTTTGAGAACCACTGCTCTAGCTAAACTAAACACACTCTCACTATCTCATCTATGCATTTAGGTTGGCCATTGCTTCTTTCTGGAAAGTTCTCTTTCCTCATTTCTAACTTAAAAAATCCTTTTAATCCTTTAAGCCTCAAAATCCTTTAAGGCTCCTCCATCCAAAAGTTTATACTCTCTTCCCCAAGACCCCCACTGCATTCTGAAACCTCCCTTCAAAGGCCTCTACCAAGTCACCTGGTACTACACTTACCGATAAGTATGTTTTGTCTCTGCTGCTGGACTACAACCCACATGAAAGCAAGTACTGAGTCCAAGTTATCTTTTTGTCCCCATTAAAACTCCTATCCTAATTAACATGTAATGGGAGACCAATAATAATATCTGTGAATAAATCAGCAGTCGTAAGATTTGGAAAAATAAATAAGAAGATCTGACTGCCCCTCACTGACCCCATGACTTTCTGACAAGGATGCTAGATGTCCAAAAACTCACACTAAAACTCCTGAAGGAACAAGGTTTTCAGAAACTGCTTACATCACTCCTCATCCCTCTGGTCACTTAAGCTGCTCAGGTTAAAGTGCTGACATAGTTGTACTGACAAATGCAGTGCAGCCAGGTCCCTGAGAGGCTTATTAAATCAGAAAGTCAGAGGCTGGCTACTTGCCTGAGAAACTACCACAGATGCTCCTGGATTGTATATTGCTAAAAGAGACCTCATAGGGGAAAGAGGGCAATGATTTCAGGGGGATGGAGGGGCAGGAGGCCAAAGAAACTTGGATGCACTATTGCCTTATTCATTTTTGAATCTTGCTCTGCAAGCCTCGGATCTCTCCTTGGCGCATGCCTGGGCTGGGAGATGACAGCTCTTATTCTTTGTAAAAAATAATTGTGTGTTCTGAAATGACACCTCTATTATGATTTCCAAATTGACATCTCTGCTTTAAAGCGGAGGCATCCAAGCCTCCCCATTTCACACACTGGCAATTATCGTTTAAGTTATCCAACAATAGGCACTCATCTGATCACTGCAGGGCCCTCTATTTCTAGGGGTGCTCTTACAGCACCATGCTGTTGCCAGTGGAGCCTGGCAGGCAACTCCTGCCCCTGTTATGGGGTAGACCAAGGCAAGGTGGCACTGCTACAAGACTAATACCATCAGAGAAGAAAACAAATATACTATATTAAGAACTCACAGTGCCTGTCCTAAGAATTGGCCTTATTTTACTATCATCAAGCATAAACCATTCACGGGGCTCAAAACAATGCCTTTCACCATAACCTCTTTACAAAACATTAACGTATTCCTCAATGCCTCTGTGCAGCAGACAGTAAAACATCAGAGCACAACATACCAAAAGGAAAGAAGCTGGAAACAGAATTCATATTCAGTATACAACCGTGTATCTAGTTATACAAAGTCTTACCTGAAAAGTCAGCCAGAATGCTCTGGGAAAACCTGACCCTCTGCTAACCGTTTGGTGGGTGGTTATTTTTAATACAATTATAAAATGATTGGTTGGCACTATGCTTTGCTCTTGTATATCCTCAACACATTAGACTATACTTATAATATTTCAATTTATAATAAAAACTCACTTTTGTCAGCATCTGAATTCAAAGGCCCAAGGTGATCTACATGGACGTGTTTATACTGTCTCCAAATTCATTTTCTCTGGCAGACTTGGAAGGTCTGCTCACAGAAGACCACAGACTTTTTTTTTTAATTACAAATTTAGATCAGAGGCTTTTCACCAAAGGATGAATAAGAACATATCAATGACGACAAGTCCCACAGCTAGTTCTGATACTCACATGCACAGATACCCGAGAAGCAACAGCTGTGATATACAGGTTTAGATTTTAATTAAGAGGCAGTGCATCCTAATCGACTTATTTTCCCCAAAATCAAGAAGAGATTTACAAAATCCAATAATCCTAATTTCTCAGCTAATTTTATTAAAAATAATAGATAATCCTCAAAAAGGCTACTCTAGACCAACTAATTTTACAAAGAATATATTGGGTAGAATTATTTACTGCTTCAATAACAGCAAATCCATACACTTCTTCTTAGATGATTTTTCACACTCATATTCCCAACCTGAAATTTAAAAAACCTTCGACGAAAGCCATCTGTTCTTAAATGACAGGCCACTGACCCTGGTATACTGCAAACACTATATATTATAAAATGAAGTAAAACCTTAGGGGTAACATCAGGAGAGCAAAGAGACTTAGTAAATGAAGCCTTACAAGAGAACAAGGAAAAAAGAATACACAGTGGCTGGAGCATTTACTAACCAAAGGCAAAGAGGCGGCCTTCCTGGCTCATGTCTGTTCAAGTAATGAGGTTTCTGGAATCTACAGAAATAGACGAGGGGCAGAGACTCTAGCTGAGCCCCCAAACAATCCACTGTTAGCCCTTGAGCTAGCACAAAGCTCAGAGTACAACCACTTTTCTTATATCCTGGCTTCATTCTGAACTGCTTCTCTTAGTAACATTTGATTTTCACTGATTCGGCTCTAGGGTATACTGCTTGCCCTTCCACCCTGATCCTGACTTCAGCAACCTTCTTGATTCCTTTTGGACTCAGCATTTGACTCCACTGGAATAATTTCTCCACCATTTCCCTCTGTCTAGACAACATGAAATTGTCATAAATGACACCTAAAGTACAATTAGTAGAGAAACGGCAATTTCCACTCTCCTCCCCCGTTCCCCAAAAGAACTGCACATTAATGTCCTCCGGCACGTCAATCAACACTACCCTGAAGATTAACTCTGTGGAGCCTGGAAGCCATTTAATTCTCAGCTTACTAAATATTACGCCTTACCCCCTCTACTATAATTAGAAGATGTAAATTGCCTTCTTTTCACTAGCACTAATGCTTGTAATCTCAGAGATCTGAATGCCTGCTAAATCAATACCTGTGTAAAAAAAAGAAAGTCCTTACAAACACCACTTTATCCAGCTGCATTTGATTTAGGGGACTCGCAGACAAAAGCAAAAAGATAAAGCAAAAGTGGAGAAAGGCACTGAGAGAGAGGCAAGACTCAAGAGCATCAGAACCAGGCTATTATAAAATGGTTTGAAGACACTGCCAGTTCCTTGTGAGAAGTAACATTAAAAAAAAAAAAAAAAAAACAGCAAAACTGAAGGACAGCAAATCATGAAATAACTTATCAGTGATTTTTAATGGAGGGGACTTCCCCCAGGGAAATGGCAATGTCTGGAGACAGTTGTTGCAAACGGGTGGAGAGATGCACTGGCATCTAGTGGATAAAGGTCAGGGATACTGCTAAACATCCTACAACACACAGCACAGCCTCCCACAATAAAGAATTATTCAGACTTGGGGCGCCTGGGTGGCTCAGTCGGTTAAGCATCCGACTTTTGATTTTGGCTCAGGTTGTGATGATTTGTGAGATGAAGCCTACCTGGGATTCTCTTTCTCCCTCCCTCCCTCCCTCCCTCCCTCTCTCTCTCTCCATCTCTCTCTCTCTCTCAAAATAAATTTAAAAAAAAAAAAAAAAAAAGAATTACCCAGCCCCAAATGTTAATACTATTAACTTTTGTTGCAAAACTCTCTAATACATCTTAATGGTTGGAGACTAACCAAGAGAAACTCTTAGTAACTAATATATATCATAAGTCTGTGTTTTAGCTATAGAATCAGAATGCAGTTTAAATTCATCATCTTGTTTCACTTACTAGCTATGCGACCTTTGGGAAAGTCCATTATCTTCAATGCCCAAATTTAAAGGGGAATCCCTATTTCACAAAGTTGTCATAATTAAGAACGTATGTAAAATATAGTAGCCATCACACAATCCAAAAAGTACCGACTATTCTTTTCTTCCCTGGACTACAACTCCTAAAGTGTCTGCAGGGCACTCTGGCCACTCAAGTCACTATGCTCAAAAAGGTGATTCCTCAGGGGGAAAAAAAAAAAAAAAAAAAAAAAAAAGACATGTGTTGAGAAGGATGAGTACTGTAGAGGCATAAACACTGGTATATGAACCCTAAGATATGAACCCTAAGGATCACATGTACCTCACCCAAACTAATAAAAGCAGTCATTTATCTACCAGTCTGTTAGTCTATCCAACCACTGATTCAAATCACGAGTACTTATTGTCTACCATTGGGTATATATTAGTATATAGGTTAGATAGGGTCCCTACAGTAGTCTCCAAAAATGGACCCCAGAGAACCATACTTCTTAGTATTCTTGCCCTTGTTTGGTTTCCTCCCACACTGAACCTAGACCAGTCTGTTACTTGCTTTAACCAAGAGAATGTGGCAAGCTGTGCCAGTCTTGGTCCCAGCCTTTGAAAGAACTGACAGCTTCCATTTCCTCCCTCTTGGAACTGTCACTTGGGGAGGAAGCCTTAAGCTGCTAGGTAAAAAGTCTGGCTATTTGGCTGGAGAAGTCGCATGGAGAGGAAGAGGCCTAGCTGTCCCAAATGAACCTCTAGGTGACTCTAGAGAAACCCCAAGCAAGACCAGCAGAACTTTCTATCTGAGCCCAGTCTATTCAAAAAACAATGAAAGATAATAAAATTGTTATTTTAAGTCACTAAGTTTTGTTGTGTGGTGTGTTATACATCAACAGATGAATGAAACAGCTCCTGATCTTGAAGAACATTCAAGCTAGTCACGACAGCAGCATTAAAACTAAGTCGATGAAGTTCATTACAAGCCAGAAGTAATCACATCTGTACTCAAAGGAGCCCTGGCTACTATAACAGGACACCAAATAAGACATTTGGAAACAGATCTTAAACGATGAAACTCAATGCAAACTTGCTCACAGTGTCCAAAGCATAAGTTCTTGATATTGGTCAGAAATATCAACGTCAATTTAGAAAACCTTGCTACTCTTTCCTCCCTATCCCAGTCTGGCTCTCCATCTTTCTGAAACATACTTCTGCCCTGGACGGCTCCCTCTTAATGTAGAAGGGAGCCTTAGAATTGGGGAAATTAAGGCTATTTATGCTCCCTCTCTTATCAAGAGGCAGGACCAGTTGTTTTTTTTTTTTTTTTTTTTTTTTTGCACAAATCACTATAAAAAAGTGCAGGAAGGGGTGCCTGGGTGGCTCAGAAGGTTGAGCATCCAGCTTTGGCTTGGGTCATGATCTCCCAGTTCGTGAGTTTGAGCCCCACCTGTAGCCTGCTTTGGATTCTATGTGTCTCTCTCTCTCAAAAATTAAACATTAAAAAAAAATTTTTTTTAAGAGTGCAGGAAAAATGAAAATAATACCCTATTCTCTGCTATGGGCTCAATTACTTTCTGTATTATTGAGCTTTCTAATAAAGAACTTCACTGTGTTCGCTGCCAGTGACTAATGGAAGTAACTAGCATCAGCTCTATCGCAATAGCCATTCCTTATCCACCCTTTATAGGCACCTCACTTTTTTTTATGAACTTGGCTTACTCCAATTTTATAAGGTGAGATCTCAAAGATACCCCATAAAGCCTGAAGTCCAACCTGCAAGCGTTATGCCACGGCAAAGGGATATTTTTGTTTTGTTTTGTATTTTGAGCAAAGTAATAGAATAAAGGGGAAAAAGAGCAGGCATTTCTTGAGCGTCTAACCTTGTAAAACCAACTGATACTTAACTCATTTACCCTCACATAATTTTCCAGTTGAGGAAACTGACTTTCAGAAAGGCTCCTTAGCTGCCCAAGGTCACACAACAGAGCTAGAAATCGAATCCAGGATTTCTCAACTCCACATCTTTCTGTTAGAACGCGTTACCAGAAGAGAGAAGACAGGGAACCTGAGGAGACTGTGAGAGTTAAAGCAACATATCATTACACAGAATGAAAGCAAAATAAAAGGTGATGAATAATACAAGGGATCTTAGTACACTACAGAGATTTGGAGGAATAGAGATTTGGAGGTGTCAAAAGAGTTCCCAGATGGTCTAAAACAGTGTTCTCTAACTTAGAGTGTATCAAAACCACCTGGAGAGCTTGTTAAAAAAGCACATTACATCCCCCCCACCCCCCCACCGCCGGCCCCGCTCCCCCACCCAAGTTTCTGATTAAGTAAATATGGGGTGAACCCAGGAACTTATATTTCCAGCAAGTTCCCAGGAAATGCTGATGTTCCTGGTCTGGGGACCACACTTTGAGAACCACCAGCCAAAGAGCTCACAATAAACACATTCTGATATATGCACCCTTCTCTCTCAGACCTCATCATATCCAAAATAGTGCCATCAAACACAACTGCCAAATTTAGTGGCTCTATGAGGGACTAATAGTCAGCAACTCTGTTGGGATGAATATTACAACAATGCTCCTTTGCCTTCAAGGAGCAAACAGAAAACGACCAGCCCAGCTTCTGCCTCAATTCTTTATGAGACAAGTGTGAGAAGGAATCAGAAAAGCATGCAGAGAGGGGCGCCTGGGTGGCTCAGTCCGTTAAGCGTCCGACTTCGGCTCAGGTCATGATCTCACGGTCCATGAGTTCGAGCCCCGCATCGGGCTCTGTGCTGAAAGCTCAGAGCCTGGAGCCTGCTTCAGATTCTGTGTCTCCCTCTCTCTCTGACCCTCCCCCATTCATACTTTGTCTCTGTCTCAAAAATAAATAAACATTAAAGAAAAGCATGCAGAGAAGACTGCTGGACTTCTGGGACACTAGACTGGAGAAATTTAAAGAAAAAAAGAGAGAGAGAGAGAGTTCCTTCTTGTTTTAATTTTAAAAGGATTACATCTGTTGAAAAGGAAATTAAGAAAATGCTATTTACAATGGCATCAAAAAGAATGAAATACTTAGGAAGAAATCTAACCAAAGAGGTGAAAGACTTGCACACTGAAACCAAAACACTGCTGAAAAAAATTAAAAAAACACAAATAAATGGCAGGACATCCCAGGTTCATGGACTGAAAGACTTAATATTGTTAAAACGTCCATATTAACTGAAAGCAATTTATAGACTCAATGCAATCTCTATCAAAATTCCAATGGTGTTTTTTACAGAAAGAGAAAAAAAATCCCAAAATTAATATGGAATCTCAAAGGACCAACAGTCAAAACAATCTTTTCTTTTTTTTTTAAGAGTTTTTATTCAAATTCCAGTTAGTTAACATACAGTGCAATAGCCAAAACAATCTTGAGAAAGCAAAACAAAGCTGAACACCTGACACTTCCTGGTTTCAAAGCATATTACAAAGTACAATAATCAAAACAGTATGGTACTGGTATAAAGGCAGGCACACAGAACAAAATAGAGAGTCCAGATATAAACCCTTGCACATGTGATCAAATGGTCTTTGACAAACGTGTCAAGACTACATAGACAATGGAGAATGGATAGTTTCTCCAACAAATAGTACTGGAAAAACTGGCTATCCACATGCAAAAAAAGGAATATAGGCCCTTATCTCATACCACATATAAAAATTAACTAAAAATGAAAAACCTAAATGTAAGACCTGAAACTATAAAAACTTCTAGAAGAAAACACAGAAGGGAAACACAAACAAAAAGAAAAAAGGAAAGAAAACATAGGGGGAAAGCTTTATGACACTAGAAAGTGCTATGATTTCTTAGATATTACACCAAAAGCACAGTCAAAAAAACAAAAACAAATGGGGCTGTGTCAAACTTAAAAAACTCATGCACAGCAAAGAAACAATCAAAAGAGTAAAAAGGCAATTGACAGAATAGAAGAAAATATTTGCAAACCGTTTATCAGATAAGGAGTTAATATCCAGAATATATAAGGAACTCCTAGGGATGTCTGGGTAGCTTAGTCGGTTAAGCATCCAATTCTTGATTTTGGCTCAGGTCATGATTGCGCGGTTTGTAAGTTTGAGCCCCACACAGGGCTCTGTGCAGACAGTGAGGAGCCTGCTTGGGATTTTCTCTTTCTCTCTCTCTCTCTCTATCTCTCTCACTCTGCCCCTCGCTTGCTCTCATTCGTTCTCTCTCTCTCTCTTTCAATCAATCAATAAACAAACTTAAAAAAAAAACAAAAAACCTCCTACAATTTAACAATAAAAGTCAAACAACCCAATTAAAAAATGAGCAAAGGACTTGAACATTTACCCAAAGAAGACATACATACAAATGGCCAACAAGCATATGAAAGATAACCAACACTTATCATCAGGAAATGTAAATCAAACCACAATGAGATACCCACCTCATGCCTATTAGAATGGCCACTGCCAAAACAAACAAACAAAAAACAAAAAAACAAAAAACAAAAAACAAAACAGGAAATCAATGTTGGTAAGGGTGTAGAGAAATTGGAACATTGGCGCATTGTTGGTGGGATTGTAAATGATGCAGCCTCTGTGAAAAACAGTATAGAGGTTCCTCAAAAAATAAAAAAAAATAGAACTACCATATGATCCAGCAATCTTACTTCCTTTTTTTAATATAAATTTTTTTTGATGTTTATTGATTTTTGAGAGAGAAAGAGACAGCGTGAGCAGGAGACAGGCAGAGAAAGAGAGGAAGACACAGAATATGAAGCAGGCTCCAGACTCTGAGCTGTCAGCAGAGCCTGACATGGAGCTTGAACCCACGAACTGTGAGATCATGACCTGAGCTGAAGGAGGATGCTTAACTAACTGAGCCACCCAGGCACCCCTACTTCTTCTTCTTCTTTTTTTTTTTTTTGTAAGTTTATTTAATTTATTTATTCTGAGAGAAAAACGGTGCAAGAGATGGCAGGAGAGGGGCAAGGGAGAGAGAATCCCAAGCAGGCTCCACACTGTCAGTGCAGAACTGAATGCAAGGCTCAAACTCACAAACTATAAGATCATATCTGAGCAGATATCAAGAGTCAGACCCTTAACCAACTGAGTCAGCCAGGTGCCCCAAGCAATCTTACTTCTGAGTGTATATCCAAAAGAACTGAAAACAAGATCTGAAAGAGATATTTGCCCTCCCATGTTTACTGCAGAATTATTCACAATAGATAAGACATGGAAGCAACCTAAATTTCCATCAACAGATGAATGGATTAAAAAAATGTGTATACATACATACATAGACACATAATATTTTATTCACCCTTTAAAAAGAAGGAAATCCAGGATGCCTGGGTGGTTGTCAATTGAGTGTCCGTCTTCGACTCAGGTCACGATCTCATTGTTTGTGAGTTCAAGCCCTGCATGGGGCTCTCTGCTGTCAGCGCAGAGCCTGCTTCAGCTCCTCTGACCCCCCCTCTCTCTCTGTCCCTCCTCCACTCATGTTCTCTCCCTCTCTCTCAAAAATAAATAATTATTAAAAATAAAAAAACAAAAAGGAAGGAACTCCTGTCATATGCTATAACATGGATGATCCTTAAGGACATTATACTAAGTGAAATAAGCCAATTACAAAAAGACAAATATTACATGACTCCTCCTAAATGAGGTATCTAAAGTAATCAAACTCATAGAAAAAGAAAACAAAATGATAGTTGCCAGAGATGGGGGGGAGAGGGAGAATGAAGAATTGTTCCAGGAGTACAGTGTTCCACTCATGCAAGAAGAAAAGTTCTAGGGATCTGCTGTCCAACTATATGTAAACACTTAAACATACTGTACATTTAAAAAAGAGGGTAGAGTGATGCCAGGTTCCATTTGAAATTTATTTGCAACCTGCTGGGCACAGAAGCCATTGTCTCCACAAACATTGGTGTGGTTGAACTGACAGTTAATGTGTTGTGACCTGGAATTCACCATTAAAAGGGTCACCCAAGCAAAGTCCTGGAGTTTATTTGGTTATTAATATGATTGTTGGCACATCCTATGCAATATATGTAAATTGAATTATGGTATTCATAAATTTAAAATCTATGAATAAAAGATAAAAATAAAGATGGGATTAAAGCTTGTGTATCATCCATTATCCTGTGTAATCAATAAACGATTTAATATTCTCTTGAAAAAAAATTAAGAGGGTAAATTGATGTATTTTTTTTTTATCACAATAAGAAAGACCAGAAAAAGGGGGGAGGTCCCATTTGCCACCAGAATAAAGGATAAAAGCCACCTTGCTGAAGCGAAGTGATTCAAGGAGACAGTGGGAAGAAACAAACAGAAATGTATAGGAATGTGTAGGGGAGGGAAAGAGTAAAAGAGGTAAAAAGATTCCCACTTGTACCGTGTGATACACCAAAGGAAAAGGGCACAATGTTAACAAACTGCAATTTCTCTTTTTATGACAAGGTCATGCTTTCAGCCTTTGATTCCTTTATGATCAGAATTTTCTACTCCTGTTCTAACTTGATTTTAATTTCCTGGCAGGTGGCATCCAAGCAGCCTTTTTGCTTGAACCCACTCCTCTACCCGAAGTCCTCTGCTCACAGGGAGAGTGCAGCCATTCTCCAAGATTTCACATAGTCCGTCATCAAAGGAAGGTTGATTTCATACTGCATAACCTGACATAACAGAAAGCTGCTCATTAAAGTGTGACCCGACCAGCAAATAAGCTTGGCACCCCCACTTTCCCTCGTGGAAACAGAGGAGGAGTTTATTAATTGTTGCTATTAAAAAGTCAGGCAGCTTCTCAGGGGAGGGGGCTGTCAGCATGTCAACCCAAAGCCAGCAGGGGACCCCTGTGGGTGAATTAGGCAACTGGGTGGATAGAGGAGAGGATAGTGCAATGCCCAGTGCCTCTCCCTGGTGGAGCTGAGTGGTAGGGCACTCAGAAAACAACTGGCTACAGGGGCACCTGGCTGGTTCAGTTGGTAGAATCATCAGCCCCAATTTCGGCACGGAGCCACTTTAAAAAACAACAAAAACACACTTGCCTACACAAAATCATCAACACAATCTGCTTGAGCTAATGCAGTGGTAATCAACACAAAATTGAAATTAAGTTAAGAAAAGCCAGTGCAGGGCCGCCTGGGTAGCTCAGTTTGTTAAGCGTCCAACTGCAGCTCAGGTCATGATCTCGTGGTCCATGAGTTCGAGCCCCCCTCTGACAGCTCAGAGCCTACAGCCTGAAGCCTGCTTCAGATCCTGTGTCTCCCTCTCTCTCTGCCCCACCCCCCAATTCACACTCCAACTGCAAGCGCTCTCTCTCTCTCTCTCTCTCTTAAAATAAATAAACATTAAAAAGGGTGATGGGCATTGAGGAGGGCACGTGTTAGGATGAGCACTGGGTATTGTATGAAAACCAATTTGACAATAAATTATATTAAAAAAAGAAAAGAAACAGCCCAGTGTAGATTAAGGCACAAATGAAGTTCCATGCCTTGACTAAACAGGCAATAACTACACAACTCCCACTGATAGTTATTATGTAGGAATACAAACCAGATCTTCTGTTTTGTTTTGGTTTTTTTCAATAGAATCCAGAAATGTGGACTTATGTGGAAAAAACTGAAATTTTTTTTAAACACTATAAAGGTCAAACAAACATACCTGAAAGTTATTTTGTAATCTCTGGGTCAATATTACAGGCCAGCCAACTAAAGCCAAATCTGCTCACATGAACACGTTGTCAGGAATGCTCCCAAAAGAAGTAACACGTACTGGATCCTCCCTTCCCCGTAAACATAGAAGAAATCCAAGAGGAGGAGGAGGAGGAGGAGAAGCTACCTACATGGCTCTTAAGAGCTGGGTCTGAGTAAAGCAAAATGCATTATGCAAACAGACCCCCAAACACCTGGTGTTACTGTCTTGGCAAAACCTCCAATGCGCCCATTGGAGCACTACTATGAACAGATACAGTAGAGAAGGGGATCTGCAGGGGGAAGAGTGGGTACATGGGAAATTGTTACTAGTGTATCTGCAGCACACACGTAGATCCCACTGTAGTCCCTGTAACACTCCAACACTGAGCTGACAGAACCGATTACATCTTTTCAAGTTCTCAGTATGTACACAAAGCACACAGCCAGCTCTACACCGTTCAGCCCCAGAGAGAGGGCCGATGGGGAATAATTTAGATCAGTCTTAACAGGTGCTAATTTGACGGGAGCAGTGGGAGAAGGGCTGCCAGTCAAGCATGCTGCCTGGAGGGCCTAGAGGCCCACACCCTGCCCCCCACACCAGGGCAAACCTTCTCACATGCAAACAATCCCCAAGACAGATAAAGAGCAGGGTTGGAAAACCTTGCTTCAGGGCAGATAGGAGAGGAAACTAGAAACTCTTTATGCACTTATGCCAGCTCTTAACCGTCAAAGAATCTTACCAAGAGCCAATACTTAGGACATCTAGTACAAAGCAGAGAGAAGAGAGAAGTGAGAAGAGAAGAGAGAGAACACCAGTGCAGAAGCCCCCTACCTACCTCTTTAGGGCCTTCATTATCAGAATGCCTTCTATTACTATGGCACCTGACTCTCTTCCAAATCACGTTTACTTAAAGTAGGGACTGGTAAACCACAGCCTGTCAGCCAAATCTGGCTGCCTGCCTGTTTTTATACAGCCCATGAGCTAAAAACGGTATTTATATTTTTAAGTAGCTGAAAAACATCAAAAGAAGACTATTTCGTGACACGTGAAAATTATATGAAAATTGCATTTGTGTCCAAAAATAAAATTTTATTGGAACAGAGCCACACTCATTCACTTACATGTTGTCTCTGGCTGCTTTCAAGCTACAATGGCAGAGTTCAATGTTTGCAACACAGACCGTATGGCCTACAAAGCCTAAAATATTTACTATCTTGCCCTTCACAGAAAAAGTTTGCCAACCCTTGATATAGAAGATATAACCAGGGATCATGCTCAGAATTCAAAGAGGCTCAAATATAGAGTGACCTAGTTGGGCAGGTGAGCAGCGAAGGTTAAAAAAATTAACACTGATACCTCTTCCACCCTATCCTCATCTTCATGTTGCCAAAGAAAGAAATGGGCTTTCTAATTACCCGTGAAGACAAATAAGTCAAATATCTAGATGTTATTGCCTTATGATAGGGCAAGAGATGCCTGGTTTCTCCCAATTACTTAACAAGACCCAAAAGACTAGATGGCCAAAAGCCAGTAAGTGAATGTCAAAGATGGAACCAAGGTTCTGTCTCCCTCATACAAGACTGCTGGAGAAGAAAAGTATATGAACACGTCCAGGTTGCAGATATCTAGAATTAATAAAACAAAAGTCCTTTCCAACCTTGAGGAACAGGTTCCTGAATACCCAGTGGTAGGAGAATTTACTACTGAGAAACTTAACAACCTTTTGGGAGCAGAAACAAAAACAAAACAGCAAACCAGGATTGGGGGTCCCAATCTATGAAATTATATTCACTAAAATAAAATAGGAAACAGAAATATCTTAAATTAGTAACAATCAATACCATACAATTTTCTTTTACCGTTAACAATGTTCATACTTTTTGGCCCCAGCAATTGTACTTCTAAAAATTCATCCTCCTAGGGGTGCCTGGGTGGCGCAGTCGGTTAAGCGTCCGACTTCAGCCAGGTCACGATCTCGCGGTCCGTGAGTTCGAGCCCCGCATCAGGCTCTGGGCTGATGGCTCGGAGCCTGGAGCCTGTTTCCGATTCTGTGTCTCCCTCTCTCTCTGCCCCTCCCCCGTTCATGCTCTGTCTCTCTCTGTCCCAAAAATAAATAAAAAATGTTGAAAAAAAAAAAATTCATCCTCCTCTAGAAACACCTGCATAAGTACACAAAGATGATGCAGCACTGCCTGTGAAAGCAAAAACCAGAAACAATCCAGATTCTACAATAGGGCACTGGTTAAATAAACTGTAGTACTGGATTACTATGCCACAGCCAAAAAGAATGCAAGAGATCTATATACACCAACATAGGGAAACGTCCACAACGTATTAAATGAAATATGTAAGTGGCAGAACAGCAAATTTAGTATAACCCCATTTTTACAAATAAAGAAAAATGGGGGCACCTGGGTGGTTCAGTCAGTTATGCGTCTGATTTCAGCTCAGGTCATGATCTCGTGGTTTGTGGGTTCAAGCCCCGCGTCGGGCTCTGTGCTGACAGCTCACAGCCTGGAGCCTGCTTCAGATTCTGTGTCTCCCTCTCTCTCTCTCTGTCCCTCCCTCATTAGTGCTCTGTATCTCTCTGTCTCTCAAAAATGAACAAAAACATTTAAAAGAATTAAAAGAAAAAGAAAAAATGGGTTTTGATTTTCACAGAAAACAACTCTGGAGTTAACACATAAATTGTTAACTGATTAGCACCGCAGAGGACATTCTTTATCAGACATTTCTGTAATGTTTTAATTTTCACAAATGAATTTGTTTTATAAGCAGAAAAAACAGACCTCAAAATGTCCACTGATTATCTCTTGCTCACTATAGCTTTTTGAAGCTCTCCCTTTCTTACAGTTTCAATAACATGCCATTACAGTTTGAGGGGGCAGAGTGGTGGATAGCAAGGCTTTGTTGCAGATAAGATGCCCGCTAAAGAGGCTTTACTTCTTTATTTGTTTAGCCCCTCTTCCTCCAAACATTTAAGGCCTTTCTAATTCTGACATAAATTATTGACTTCCGCCTTCTGGTTTTTACCAGTCTCAAGACACAAATTACTCTAAAAGGGTGTGATATTACCTAACCTTGATTTACCCTATTTAGCAGAGCCTCTTCAGTCTATTCTCAATCAGCAACCACAATGATCCTTTAAAAATATGAGATCATGCTACTCCACTTCCGATGGCTTTCCAAATCACTCAGAGTAAGAGGTGAAATCCCTTAAATGGCTTAGAAGGCCCTGCATAATCCGGTCCCCATTACCTCTCTAACTTCATCTTCTATCACGCCATCCTTTGCTGTGCTCCAGCCAAGCTTCTCAGGGATTTTGCATTTGCCTTTCTCTCTCCTAGCTAGAATGCCCTTGGCCCTAATGTTTATAGAGTTTACTCCCTTACTTCCTTAAGGTCTCTGCTCCAATGTCACCTCCTCAGACTTCCTTTGATCCCCCATTTAACAATGCAAACTGCCATCCCAGCATCTCCTACATTTTAAAATATTCTTCTTCAGGGGTGCCTGGGTGGCTCAGTCGGTTGACCGTCCAACTTGAGCTCAGGTCATGATCTCCTGGTTCGTGGGTTTGAGCCCCACATTGGGCTCTCTGCTGACAGCATTGAGCCTGCTTGGAATTCTCTCTGCCCTTCCCCCACTTATGTGCATGCACACACGTGTATACTCTCTCTCAAAAATAAACATTAAAAAAAAGAATTAAAAAATAAAAATAAAATATTCTTCTCCATCAAACTTATCACCATCTGGCATACTAGCTAGCTATTTTATCTAATTTATTGTCTTTCTCCCATCACAATGAGAGATTTACTGCTGGTGCTTAAATAGTGTCTGGTACACAGCAGGTGCTTAGTAAACATTTGTTAACTGAATGAATGAATCCATCAATCAATGTAATTATTTCACTAGCCCAATGCCCCAGGTTTAAGAGCCTTGCTCATGCATGTGACAGCCCTTGCCATACTCCTCAGTTCCCTTCTATAAGGCCTGGGCTTACCTTCCCCTTCACCTCTCTTAAAACTAAGCTTTCTTGGGGTACCTGGGTGCCTCAGTCAGTTAAGCGTCTGACTTCAGCTCAGGTCATGATCTCACCGCTCATGAGGTCAAGCCCCATGCTGGGCTCTGTGCTGACAGCCCAGAGCCTGGAGCCTGCTTCAGATTGTGTCTCCCTCCGTGTCTCCCTCCCTCCCTCCCTCCCTCTCTCTCTCTCTCTCTCTCTCTCTCTGTCCCTTCACCGCTTGTGCACGGTCTCTCTCTCTCAAAAATAAACACTTAAAAAAAATTTTTTAGGGGTGCCTGGGTGGCTCAGTCGGTTGAGCGGCCGACTTCGGCTCAGGTCATGATCTCGCGGCTCATGAGTTCGAGCCTCGCATCAGGCTCTGTGCTGACAGCTCAGAGCATGGAGCCTGCTTCAGATTCTGTGTCTCCTCTCTCTCTGGCCCTTCCCCCCCCCCCCACTCTCTCAAAAATAAAAAAACATTAAAAAAAATTTTTTAAATATCTTTTTAATTTAAAAACTAAGCTTCTTATTCCACCATCAGTTTTGTCTCCTTTTTGATTTCTCACTACCTGGTTCTCTCTTTTCCCAGAACAAGTCATGATTTGATCATATCACAAATTAATTTCTCTTGCTTGAGGATTCTTACCTACTTGTCCTCAAATGCCAAACTTGTGAATAAGAATTCAAAAGTTAGAAAAGATTTATTGTAACTTGAATACCAAAGACAATCATTCTGCCAATTTTTTAGGGGCGTAATTAGAGGTAAATCAAAATTCTCTCTTAATATGGATTCTGTCCCCCACAAAAAAAGAACCTAAAATCATCTCAAAACTAAAAAATTACGGTAATTTTAATGCTCAGATACCCCAAAAAAGAGAGAGAGCGCGCACCCACTTTCTCAAATTTGAAGCATCCTACTGTAAGCAGATTCAGTGGAAGCCTTCCACAGAAACAAAAGAAACATAAAGCACCAATGGGAAACAGAACCTTCACATTTAATTTGGCTTACTCACATCTTATGCGGAGCTTATCAAGACCAAGTATTCTATCACTGGGACTGCGGAGAGTTTTTTTGTTTTAGTAATCTCTACACCCAACATGAAGCTTGAACTCACAACCCCAAGATCAAGAGTCACATGCTCTTCCAAGTGAGCCACAACCAGGTACCTCAGGACTGCGTAGTCTTTAAGGAGAAACAACGACAACACTGGGTAGAGGTACTGGTATCGACGAGAGGCCAAGCCAAAGACTAACAAAATGGTATCAACTGGAAGCTGCATAACCAATATCTCTGGTGAACACAGAAGCAAAAATCTTGAACAGAACACTAGCAAACTGAATCCAACAATACATTAAAAAAATTATTCACAATCAAGTGGGATTTGCTCCTGGACTGCAATGGTGGCTCAGTATTTACAAATCAATCAATGTGATATGTCATATCAAAAACAGGAAGGAGAATCATATGATCATTTCAACCGAAGCAGGAAAAAGTATTTGACAAAGTACAACATCCATTCATGATAAAAACCTTCAACAAAGTAGGTTTAGAAGGAACATACCTCAACATAATAAAGGCCATATATGAAAAACCCATAGCTAGAATCATCCTCAATGGGGAAAAACTGAGAGCCTTTCCCCTAAGGTTACGAACAAGACAGGGATGTCCACTCTCTCACCACTTTTATTCAGCATGGTATTGGAAGTCCTAGCCACAGCAATCAGATAACAAAAAATGAAAGGCATCCAAATAGGTAAAGAAAAAGCAAACTGTCACTATTTGCAGGCAACATGATACTATGTATAGAAAACCCAAAAGACTCCACCAAAAAACTGCTAGAACTGATAAATGAATTAAAGTCACAAGATACAAAATCAGTGTACAGAAATCTGTTACATTTCTATATACCAATAATGAAGCTTCAGAAAGGGAAATTAAGAAAACAATCCCATTTACAATTAAACCAAAAATAATAAAATGCCTAGGAATAAACCTAACCAAAGAGGTTTGAAAGACCTATACTCTGAAAACTATAAAACGGTGATGAAAGAAAGTGAAGATGACACAAAGAAATGGAAAGACATTCCATGCTCATGGATTGGAAAAACAAATACTGTTAAAATGTCTATACTGCCCAAAGCAGTCTACACATATAATGGAATCCCTATCAAAATACCAACAGCATTTTTCACAGAACCAGAACAAACAATCTTAAAATTTGTATGAAACCACAAAAGACCCACACAACTAAAACAATCTTGAAAAAGCAAAGCTGGAGGCATCACAGTTCCAAGACTGGAAGTTATATTATAAAGATGTGGTAATCAAAACAGTATGGTACTGGCACAGAATCAGATACACAGATCAACAGAACAGAAAATCCAGAAATAAACCCAATTATATGGTCAATTAACCTTCGACAAAGCAGGAAAGAATATCCAATGGGAAAAAGATAGCTTCTTCAACAAATGGTATTGGGAAAACTGGAAAGCTACATGCAAAAGAATGAAACTGCATCACTTTCTTAACACAATACACATAAATAAATTCAAAATGGATTTAAGACCTAAATGTGAGACTGAAACCATGAAAATTCTAGAAGAGAGCACAGGCAGTAATTTCTCTGACATGGGCCAGAACAACTTTTTTCTAGATAGGTCCCCTGAGGCAAAGGAAATAAAAGCAAAAATAAACTATCAGATTACATCAAAATAAAAAGCTTCTGCACAGGGAAGGAAGCAATCTACAAAACTAAAAGGCAACCTACGAAATAAGAGAAGATACTTGCAAACAACACGTCAGATAAAGGGTTAGCATCCAAAATCTATAAAAAAAAAATTATAAAACTCAACACTCACAAATAATCCAATTTAAAAATGGACACAAGACACAGATATTTCTCCAAAGAAGACACAGATGAGGGTGCCTGGATGGCTCAGTCAGTTGAGCATCTGACTTCTGGTTTCAGCTCAGGTCATGATCTCACAGTTTCTGGGGCAGAGCCCTGCGTGGGGCTCCTTGCTGACAGCTTGGCGCATGGTTGGGATTCTCTTTCCCGCTCTCTGCCCCTCCCCCGCTTGCTTGCATCTCCCTCCCTCTCTCTCTATCAAAATAAATAAATAAATAAATAAATAAAAACTTTAAAAAAAAGAAGACATACAGATGGCTAACAGGCACATGAAAAGATGCTCATCATCAGGGAAATGCAAATCAACACTACAATGAGATATCACCTCATACCTGTCAGAAATGGCTAAAATCAATAACACAAAAAACAACAGGTGCTGGTGAGAATGTGGAAAAAAAGGAACACTTGTTCCTGCAACACTGCTACAGTCACTCTGGAAAACAGTATGGAAGGTCCTCAAAAAATTAAAAATAGAACTACCCTACAATTCAGCAATCATGGTACTGATTATTTACCCAAAGAATACAAAAATACTAATTTGAAAGGACAGATGCACCCCTATGTTGGATGAATAGATAAAGAATATGTGGTATGTATACATTAGAATATTATTCAGCCATGAAAAAGAATAAAATCTTGCCGATTTCAACAACATGGATGAAGCGAGAATGTATAATGCTGAGTGAAATAAGTCAAAGACAAATACCATATGATTTCACTCCTATATGAAATTGAAGAAACAAAACAAATGAGCAAAGGGGGAAAATACAGACAAATCAAGAAACAGACTCTTAACTATGGGTGGAGCAGGGGGAGGCTGGAGATGGGTCAAATAGGTAATGGGGATTAAGGAGTACACTTGTAATGAGCACCAGGGGATTAAAATAAAAACATAAAAACAAAACAAACAAAAAACCAAGAAACTATATGATGCTGGTGCACTCGAGGAATATGCAGGCCCTGAGTCAGTGGGAGCCAATATGAAGGACAGCTGATCAGGTGCAATACGACTTAGGCTTCAGGACAAGCAATACACAAGTTAGAAACAGCATGACAAGGAGCGCCTGGGTGGCTCAGTCAGTTAAGCGTCCGACTTTGGCTCAGGTCATGATCTCACGGTTCGCAAGTCTGAACCCCACTGTGGGCTTTCTGTCAGCACAGAGCCTGTTTTGGATCCTCTGTCTCCCTTTCTCTCTGCCACCCTTCCACTCTCTCTCTCTCTCCCCCCTACCTCAAAAATAAGCAGAAAGAAAGAAAGATGGCATAACAATGAAACATCAGAGGAACAAGTTCTAGGTCACCTGAGCTCAAGTTTTTGTACGTGTCTTCCATGTACAACTCTAGGTAATGCCACTTTGTTTATTCAACAAGAAACTATTGAGCCAAGATGTAATATAATAATGGGTCTTTTTTTTTTTTTTTTTTTTTTTTTTTTTTTTACTAAGAAAGCCAAAAAGGGGCACCTGGGTGGCTCAGTTGGTTAAGTGGCCGACTTCGGCCCAGGTCATGATCTCGCGGTCCGTGAGTTCGAGCCCTGCGTCGGGCTCTGGGCTGACAGCTCAGAGCCTGGAGCCTGTTTCAGATTCTGTGTCTCCCTCTCTCTGACCCTCCCCTGTTCATGCTTTGTCTCTCTCTGTCTCAAAAATAAATAAACGTTAAAAAAAAATTTTTTTAAATAAAAAAATAAAAAGAAGAAAAAAAAGAAAGCCAAAAAACGTATACTTCATACTGAATCATAGGGGATATAATTTCAATTCCATTTGTTGAATTCAACTACCATTTACTGAGAACCTACTATGTGCCAGGTAGTATTCTAGGGACTGTAGGAATATAGACATAATCACTGACTTCAGGGAGCTCAATGACAGAAAGGGAAACATTTTCTGTCACGGGTGCAATATTACAAGGAAGTATCTGTATCTCGTACAAGCAACAAAGATAAAGTGATTATTTGGGGGCATTCAGGGAAGTTTTAGTAAAAGGAAAAAGTGACAGAGGTATGAGGTTTTGAATAATAAATTGAGTGTACTCCCATCCAAAGAAACTGAACATAATTTTATATATACGTATGTACGTATATACATATACATATATATACACATATATATGTACATACGTATATATAAACTCTCTAGTCCCAGTAAGGTCAATGGCTCAGAAAAGCTACTAAAGATGGACCTCTCTCTCTATATTATGATGAAGCTTTAAAGACTGGTATTTTCCTAATTTCTAGGTCACCCTCTTGTGGATCCAGGACTAGCCTTGCAGATATATCCATTTATTTTCTTCCATCAATGATGTTTCTGCTGAGAGCTCCCTGGAAAATCCCCATGTGACTAAAGCTGAGGCATCACACAAGTTAGGTGGCCCATAAAGCCTCACCAAATTCCAAAGCAATTCCTTCACAAAAGTCTAAAAATACCCGATAAATCAAATGAGGGCTTCTAACTCTAACCTTCAATGTTCTGGGCCAAATTTCCCCAATCTTCTTTGATAAGGGAAAAGTGCAGATCAAAAGACATCAGTTCTCAGAATACACTCAATCTTATTAAATACTTCAGACGAAAGGCCTTGTCACCTATCAGGATAAAGAATGCAGAAATAATTCAGTTGAGGAGGATTAGGTCAGATTTTGATCTCCCATTCGTTGGGATGATTATTTTTTTTAAAGCAGGCTTCACACTCAGCACAGAGCCCAATACCAGGCTTGAACTCATGACCCTAAGACCTGAGCTGAAACCAAGAGTTGGGCACTTAACCAACTGAGCCACCCAGGAGCCCCCATCATTCGTTGGGATTTTTACAGTGCTTCCTTAACTGGAATGACTTCAAAAAAACTAATCAAGGGTACCTGGGTGGCTCAGTCAGTTAAGCATCCAACTCTTGATTTCGGCTCAGGTCATGATCTCAAGGTTTGTGAGGTTGAGCCCCTGGATGGGTTCTGTGATGGCAGGGCAGAGCCTGCTTGGGATTCATTCATTCTCTCTCATTCTCTCTCATTCTCTCTCATTCTCTCTCATTCTCTCTCTCTCTCTCTCTCTCTCTCTCTCCTCTCTCTCCCCTTCTCCCGCGTATGTAAGCTCCTGTTCTCTCAAAATAAACAAACATTAAAAAAAAAACCCCACAAACTAATCAATGCAGTTCTATGACAAATAACTAAAACACTTTTTCTCATGTATCCTGAGAAATACTGTGTTGATTACATTTCTACCTGGAGGCAATAATTACAAATGATCTATCAGACCTCCAATTTCTTACAGAGAGTTGACTGAAGAGCCCCCCACCCCCACCCCCAGGCAATGATCTACATGAGCAACAGAGGTTCTGATGGAGAAAACTGATGTGAAAGCACTAATTTCAAGAGGAGGAAAGAGTGCCCTCTTTAGGACCTAGGGGTTTGAATCTACCTTTGCAATAAGCACCTCTTAAAAAGTCATTTCCCCTCTCTGCATCTAAGTTTTCTCATTAAAAACAAAACAACAACAAAAAAAAATCTGGACTAAATAAACTCTAGGGTTTCTCCAGTTTTAAGATGCCACGTAAATACTTTTCTCTTTTTCCTAATACCAGCCTTTCAAACTCATAGGGACTCCTGCTGTAAGCTGCAGGGAGCCACAAAACCCTGATCTGCTAGATTCTGGGCTATGAGACCCAAAAAGTTTCTGGTGGTGAGGAAAGGGCCTGCCACTCAAGTTACAAGTTATATGCTGGAGTCAGGACTACACAGACAGCTTGCCTTCTACTGCCCGCGGGCAAAAAGAGACAAACCATGAACTGGTTAATACAGCTCAGCACCATACAGCTATACTGAAATATACTCTTGTGCTTAATATTCTCGCTATTTGCAAACACTATGAATTAAATCAGCAGCACCGAGGATCAAAATATGCCTCTTTAGTCTATCTCCTACTACAAAGTCAAATGAATAAACCCTCTCCCTTCAAGTAGTCTAGGCACACAACAAGGACACCTTTCTTGCCAGCCAGCCTAGCCGAGCGGCAGCAACAGCCCAACAGTGACACCTGCTGGGGAAATAAAAGCAAGGGCTGGCTCATCAGCTAGAGAACATCCGGTTCCTTTTGAAGGTGGCAGAAGGGGCTAATTAGCACCTGTATGTATTAGTAATTTACACTACAAGGCAGCCACTCAAATCACGAGGAAGTGATGCCCCTTCTGTAAAGGGTGTGCACTTGGAACATTCTACAAATGTACCTCACTTTTGAGCAGGCTGTCAGCCTTCACAGTGCATTTCATCCTGGCTCATCTTAAGCGACTCCATAAATAACGTAACTACTGTATTTTACAATAAAACCATGCATTATTTGCATATTTTAAAAGAAAAAATATACATGCACAATTGTTCACAGCAAGATGACAAGGGATTTCATTTACTACAACATACAATTTTATTTTATTTTTTTTTTTAATTTTTTTTTTTAACATTTATTTATTTTTGAGACAGAGAGAGACAGAGCATGAACGGGGAAGGGGCAGAGAGAGAGGGAGACACAGAATCGGAAGCAGGCTCCAGGCTCTGAGCCATCAGCCCAGAGCCCGACGCAGGGCTCGAACTCGCGGACCACGAGATCGTGACCTGAACTGAAGCCGGACGCTTAACCGACTGAGCCACCCAGGCGCCCCTACAACATACAATTTTAAATGTTTGAACTTTTTAATTTAAAACACAAACATAGATTCTGGGTTTTAAATGGTCTACTTTATCAAGAAGTTATTAACATTTTAGTCACATGTGACTATTTACATTTGACTAAAATTTAAAAATTTAAACACAGTTCCTCAGCTCACACTAGCCATATGTAACTAGTGCCTACCACACTGGACAGCACAGATACAAAACGCTTCCATCACTGTAGAAAGTTTTATTGGATGGCATTTCTCTAGAGAAACATATTATTTTCAGATGCACTTATACAAAGAGGGCATATACATGAATGAAAGCTGGCCAAGTGTTGATAATTTTTAAAGTCAGGTGATATGTATATGAAATTTATTATACTTTTCATTTTTATATGTTTGAAGATTATCATAATAAAAAGTTAAAGGAAAAGAAAAATGGTTCACCTAAAAATGAGGTATCACAGCAAGGAACATACCACGGACGACAGTTTAGAAAAATCTTTAGTCACACACACCGGAATTCAAATCCCCACTCAGCAAACTACTCATAGATCTTTAACAAGAAACTTGACTTCTCTGAGCCTTACTTATCTCAGCTGTAAGATGAGAAATTTAACACGTGCCTTGCACAGAGTTGTGGTGGAAATGAGAATTAATACAAAGACACAGCACCAGACACAGTACCTAATATACAGCGACCCTCAGTAATTGGTGTCTCTAATTATTATCAAACAGTAGAGTTTATTTTAAACCACTCAGGTATTTCTCCAAACAAGAACACATGAAAAGGCACTGCTACAATTGAATGGACAAAGGATGACCAGAGGCCCACTGGTACTTGGAGACAGGCACTCGTAGTAACTTCAGCTACTTTTAGAGCAGTAACTGAAGACAGTCCCTTTACAGCTACCTTTCACAAACTTTTTGTATGCCTGCTCTGCGTCAGGCACTGTGCTTGCTCCCTTCCCACTTCTCTTGACAAAGAGGAGTAACAGTCCCAGGCTCCTCTGAGCAAGACAAAATATTCCAAAGCTGGGAATTTAGGAGATGTTAACTCAGAACTGGTGTCAATTATTTAAGCATAGTAACAACCTCTATCAGTGTATCTTTCATATCCAACCAAGTGTCCCTATCTTCCCCTTAGCAACTACCCCCTAGTAACCATCTGGCATTCAACATGCTCTTTCATGCCTTATGATCTGCTGGTCCCCTAAAGTAAAAAGGTCTTTCCCTTTCCAAATCCTAGTCATCTTTCAAGGCTTGGTTTTGTATAACCTTCTTTGATGGTACTTCCCTTTCTCTGAAATGAGACTGCATTTAATCTGAGTACCACACAATGAAGCATTTGGGTCATCTACATTTTTTATATAATTGTATGTAAATAAGTCTTGCCTCTATAATTAATACCCCCAGTGGGTAAAGACCAGGTATTATACTTCTTTTGTATTCCCTACAGTGCCTGGCACAGTGCTGGAAAAATTGTAACCATTCAACAAATACTTATTAACTGGGTAACTCTCTAAAGCATTCTCCCAAAATAACAAGTACATTATGTGCACAATCCATATTCCCACCCTTGTTAGAAGCTTATGTCAGAAATTTCAGTTGCTTCAACAGAGGATGTAATGCAAAGCAATATGCTGTTTGGATCCAACAGGCATATTCTGGGAGTTGGTGATTACGCTAGATGTGACCTTTACAGAATTACAGAAAGAAGTCCCTAATAAATCAAGATAGATGCTCACATAGCCATACATGGAACATGTGGTGGGCGGGTAACTACACCCACTCTGTTTCTTCCATGGAAGAGTTGCCTGGGATGCCGATCTGAGTATGGAGAGTCCTTCCTTCCGTGAATTATTCTTCTTCCCCACCTTGAGGTGAATGTCCATCTGGAAGATCTCCTCAAAGAATCTTAATTAAGCAACTAACTTGCTATCCAAAAAATATGTATCTCTAAAGCAGACTTTCCTCAACACATATATACACGTATTATTTTCTTTTTCCTTTGTCAAGTTGCAATGCTCCAGAAGGTGAACACAGTTGTCCAAAGAGACACAACTGAAAAAAAGCCAATACACTAATCTGTACCAAGCAGGTTCTCTTTTACTACCTATTTCTAAGCACTGTGGACCATTTTCTTTTTCCACAATGACCAGCACTGCACATACAATCCTCCAAGAAGGTCAAAGAACAGGGCAGAGGAAGTCAATGGCTCCACCTCCATTTACATCCCTAACCTGATCTGCACTCTCCTTTAGGCTAACGGTCTCATGAACTTAGCAGAGCCAGGTGACTTAGACTGCTAGGCCCCATCCTATCTCTGCCACCAGAGCAAGTTTTCCAGGAAGATGCAATGGACCTTAGGGAGACCAGAACCAGATGTATGGGTCCCAGACACTCCAGATCCAGCCACAACATCTACAGGACTGAAGGAAGAGACAGAAGGAGAAAAGTAAGGGATACAGGAGAAGACAAGAAAGCACCTGCTTACCTCCTGAGTGAATCTTCCTCGGAGCTCTCCTCAGGCATATCCTGATGTAAGGCCTCCTGTGTTACAGTTCCAGATCTGCTGGACTGGGTGTAAATTCTTTCCCAGTGGCCCGTCTCCTGGTTGAAGGCCACCCCCACAGTCCTCTCCTCCTGCGGACTAGCAGAGCTGCTCAACTCCAGCCTGCTGGAGCTGGGCGTTTGGCCCTCAGTCCGCTCAAGGGGTGGTAACTGGCTGCCACTTGACGGCATGCCCTCGAAGGTGCTGGGGACCTGCCAGGAGGAGCTGGCCTCACTAGAGGAGTAGTTGGGTGTGGTTCTTTCCCAGCGCAGGGTGTCGTTGTTGAAGGTCAGGAGATTGTGGCAGGCGCGGCAACGGTTTAGGTGGCCACGAGACAGGTTGGAGTTGTTCTCGCTGCTGTGCGGGGTGGGCTGGTGGGAGGGGCCTGGCCTCTCAGACTCAATGTTGTTATTGAGCATTTCCTGGGCCTGTTGGGTCTGGGGGGCTTCCCCGCTCAGGCTGTGGTCCAGCTCCTGAAGCCGGTCATATTCCAGAAAGAAGCGTCTCAGGTCACATTGAAGCTCATGGCGAATGCTGCCTGAGTTGTTTTGGCTGGAGCCATTTCCTCCATCTGACTCAGCTGCCAACCCTGAAGCTGGAAAACCCCTCCCTTCTGTGGCTGAAGTGTACACAGACGCCTGAGAGCCACCTTCTTGCTGTCTCAGCACAGACAGCAAACTCACCGAAGAGGCACTGGTCCTGGGCGGAGGCATGGATTCTGCCTCAGAGCGGGAGTTCAGACTGAGCACTGTCCGGGTCCACTCGGACCCTGTCAGCCCGGGAGCTATTTCTCGGTGATACCTAGAGGGGTGGCTGGACAAAGGGCCTCCCAAAGAGCGACGGGTGGGACCCAGACTGAGGTTGCGGAGCGTGTTGCCGGCAGTGCTGCTCTGGACTGTACTGAAGGCAGACGGCCGGTTCAGGAGGCCCTGGTCCTGCTGCGTTGACGAGGCCTGCTCCGGGGGATGGAAGGGCTCGGTCTGTACAAAAGAAAAGGAAGGGGTAGTAGCCCTGGCAGAAGCAGGGGGAACACTGTCCTGGTGTGGCAAGAGGGAAGGAACTCGAGTGCCAGAGCAGCGGCTGCAAAGGCACAGGATCCCAAGGTGCTGGCAGCACTCAGCTGTGGGGTAACTGACCCGCTGTCGGAGCCTGATGTAAGCGGAAGTCCTGGGGCGCTCCGTGGAGGGCTGAGGGGGAGGCGGTGGGGGTGAGGGGGTAGCAGACTCTTGCACTGTGCTTTGCTCTCCCACCTGGATGCCAGAGGAGCGGGAGGACAGCATGTGCAGGAAATTGTGGAGGAGAGGCGTCCGGCGAACTGGCTGTGATTGCAGCAGGGCACGCTGACGGTAGTGGGATAACTCTGTTCCGTCTATGGGGATCTCTGGTTCGTCATCACCCTGCGATGTGGAGCAAGGCGGGGCAGGGGTAGAGCAAGGCAGTTAGGTAGAACCTCCAGGTAAATTAAGAAAGATTAACTGTTGATAACCATCCGCGAAAAACAACCTTCATGGATAGACAACAACTCTACCCCGGAAGCACTGAGGACCAACCGGCTTCAGATTCAGAATCATCCTATGGTATCACATTATTCATTTCCGATTAGCAACATTTCTGAATGAGTACAGCTGGCAAGCCAATTCTATTACAAAATGCATCTCTATGACGGAAGCAATGAGGGGAAGAAAATGTCAACCAGCCCAAGGCACATAATGACAAGCTATCCAACACAGCCTGGTGACTCTAATGAGGCAATCACCTGGGGGTTTCAGAATTGACTCCCCTGTCAAGATTATGGCTATAACTTTGAGCACACAGTCTGAAACTAGCTTTGAATTCCAACTAGAAAAGAAACACCTGGCCATTACAAATGACAAGTCCAAATAATCAGAACTGGAGCACTAGTTGAGAAAACAACCCACAGTTGAGATGCAGTTGGAAATGCTAACTTACCTGCTGATTAGAGGGGTTAACAATTGCTGTGAGTAAGTAGTGTCCAAGAGGGTCAAATCTCACCAGACTGAAAACACAGAAGAAGAAAAAGACAGACACACATAGATGTTAATTGAGAAGAGGAAGCCTGTGTTCAAATTTATAGCAATCATTACTAATAACTGTGGGATTACCCAGGTATCCACTTCACGCCGGAAGCTTTCAAAACTTTCAAACAGATTAAAATAATAAAGTTCAATACTTCTTGTTACCTCCTCACACTTGCCAGAATAGGGGAATATGTATCACAAAAATAATTTCAAAAAGCACCTAGGCTCTCATCCCAAGAAGCAACTACATTAAGCACATACTGGCTCATATCTAAGAGCCTATCATCACAGTAAAGCACAGGTCACTCCCAAACTCTGCCACAGGGTTACTTCTTCCCTCACACAGCAGCTCCACTGGCAAGGAGCAGGGGTTGTGTGACAGTGAACTATCTCAGCATCAAGTAGCTGAGACCAGAAAATTTTCTTATATCCAGCTGCGATACCAAGAGGACCAAAGAAACCGAAGCCTCATCTGTATTTAATTCAGGCAATGTGTGTTTTGATCTTGGGGGCTAAATATCCACAGCAGATCTGATACATACTTACATCTCCATTTTCCAGTTTGATAAACACAGACAACTGGGGCTAGCAACTACCTACCAAGCTAACCTCTACCTGAACAACTTTCAGGTGTTCCTCCCCCACACACACAAAAAAAAGGGCTCTACCCCAAGTCCAGATAGCTTTGAACCTAAAAGACCTTCTAACAACCCTGGTCTACAGAGCCCAAAAGAGGAGGCCAATAAGGAACAGCTAAAATGAACTGTTGATTGGCCAGCAACTTAAAAAGTAGGAGGAGCCTCACAGATAACCCCCTGCTCTGAACAGGCGTAACAAACTGCTTCCTGAGGTGACAGCAAGTGTAAATGCTCTCTGCCATGTGAGTCCTATGCCAAACATCACTAGTGGGCAGAGCACTCACCGGACCCGTTCCATCTCGCTAGCTGTCTTCACCACAGCAAAGGGCTCCCGTCGACTCCAGTCCCAGAAGTGGATCTCATTGGCAGTGGCAATCAGCAGGAGCTGAGCCGTAGGGTGGAAAGCCAGGGAAGCAATGGCATTGTTGCTATCTGTGAACCAGCTTTCACTGCCACCCTATAAATGAACCAATCCCAAATAGTCTCCGGTTACAAACTAGCAGGAGATTAGGATGTCAATTTCAAAAAAAAAAAAAAAGAAAAAAAAAAAAGGACCATTTAAGGTAAAATGACCACTTGTACAGCCTACTTTAAATATGTCCTCTGTAAAGTGTAGAAAATCAGTGATCTGGCAGTGTCACCAATTTATCAGAAAATTATTACTGTCAGCTCAGTTCTCCCAAGTCACCTATAATCCAAAGCAATGAGTATCCACACAATTCCTGTTTCTGAGGCCTGTGAAAACACAAGCCTGGTGCGTGACATGGTAAACAAAAAACCACCAGCAAGTCAGGAAGCATATTGCTTTGGTGATCATGATCAGAATATAATACAATCCTCGCTCTAAAACAAAAGGCATCTATCCCAAACACGTTTTAGAACCTCCTATACTATGTCACGATGGGCAGATGGAAAAACAGTTAAACAGGGTGTTCACCTTAGAATGGAGGAATATTATTCCTATTACTTAAGTGGGCAATGACTACCGCTTACTCACATGTAGTCCTAAGAACCTAGCTAGTTTCTCCTCCAGTTAAGAACTCAATGGTAAACAACTCTCTGCATTTAGAGTATCAAGGAAATGGAAATACTTACATGCAAATCCCAAATCCTAACCTCCCCATCCAGGCAGCCAGAAGCAATAAGGCCTGAGATGGTGGGATGAAAAGTGACACACCACGGAGTGCGGCGGTGTCCAATCAGAGAATGAACACACTTGCCAGTCTTCACCTCCGTAATATAGATATTATGGTTCACGTGGGTGGAGGCCAACAGAGTCCTAGAGGATTGAAGAGTAGGACGTGAATGTGAAGCACACAGGAGGGTAACCAACCTTCTCAGTTCTGGACAATTGGCTTTGGAATATTCTCCACCCTAGCGTGAAAAAACTACACCTTAGGCATTACAAACAACCGAAATATTCTGATCTTTGAAAGCTCTGGCTTCTCCACACATCCCCTTCAGAGAATATTTTTTTCCAGGTAGGAAAATTATCACTCCCATCAGTGGCCTATATCACACAGGCAAAGGATTGTAATTGAGAAACTTCCCAAGTTTTGATCCTCAATGTCTGTTGTTTCCTTTGCTTATTCCCATTATTTCTATGGATAGCACAGCTCATCTACCTTCTTTCCCCTTCTGATACACTGGCAAAGCTCTATTCAAGCAATGTTTCAAAGAACCCTTAGGGATGTAACTTGGAAGACCAAGCTAGACCAAATATACATAAAGCAATGCTATCACAAGTCTTAGGTTAAGTTATAGGTAAGTTCTAGGTACCTGTCTGGGCTGAAGGCCAGTAAGAATGTAGAGCGTGGACTATCAGGCAGTTCTACTCTCTGAAAAACAAACCAAAAAAAAAAAAAAAAATTAAAACACATTATTTATAAACTATGACCTACTCTATCTCAAAAGCACATGAACCATAGTAGATCAGTATTCAGTATAAGCTGAAACACTGGAAACAGTGATCAAAGTCACAAATTGAAAGAGAAATCCAAATTACCTTTAAGAAAAATGTCTAGTTCTAAAGACAAAAGATATTTCTAGCCCATGAATTCTTCCAAATTTATTTTTAAAACTCTGTAGGTTAGATATATCAATTCTCTCACACAAAATAAATGGTATCCCAACTCTACATAATTAGCCCATTCTAAAACCCCACTCTACTGTCCTAAAAATCTTATCCCATTCTACCCCTAAAAATCTTATGTCAAAAATATCCATTGTTCCCACCTTGCCTTCCCATTTCATCCACCGGGTTTTATCTTCCACCAGCTCCTGCAGAAGCCGCTGAGCTCCAAAGGCCCGAGTGCCCCGTTCTCGCCCCCAGAGTATCCGGACAGCATTCTTCTCTGGAACAACCTTCATGGCGTTCAGTAGCCACTGTCACACCAGGCACAGGAAGTGAAGGAGCAAGCAATAGCTCCGCAAGCTGATGCAGCTAAATTGAGGCCATTCAGGTCCTTGTAAGTTGTCTTCATGGAAATCTAAAGGATGGACATGAAATTAAAGAATATCTATTCTGCAATCAGAGAAGCTTCCCACTGAAAACATGATTCTAGCTCAAAGAGGAAAGTTCTGTGTTTTAATTTAATGACACTTTCTCAGGAAAAGACCCTTCTCCCAGAACTTTTTTTCCAAAAATATTTCATCCTTAAATTCCTTTCATATCATCAATAGATCAGCCTTATATCTAAAGAATAAGCCATTCTCTAAAGCAGTTACTCTGTTATTATTTTATCAGATAAGAACTTTTGTTACACATAAAAATAAATAAGGTCTAAAACCCTGTCAAAAACAAAAAACAAAACACAGCACCTGCCCTCCCCTTCTGGGCCACACTGCCTCCTTAGTCACCAGCTTCTCCCCCCCGCCCCCCCCCCCCATCACTTGGGCAGCTTCCAAACCAAAGAACAGGTAACCAATTCTAAAAGGCTATTTATTACTTGAGGGCTGGTTCTTATGCAGCAGCCTCAACTCTTATCTCCTCCCTAAAAGCATGTGCATAAGGACTACTTTGGGGGTATCTTTCTCACTCTCCTTTTCTCTTTTCCACAAAAGTTCCAGAGTAGTACAGAGAGGAGAAAACAGAAGAAAAAAATTTCAGTTCCTTTTTCTCATCCACCACAAGCCATAAGGGCATAAAACTATCACCACACACACACACACACACACACAAAAAAAAGGTCAACTAGCAGCAAAATATATATATACACATGTGCAACAATTAAAGAATTGTGGCTCCTCTATACAATGGAATATGCAGTCCAATAAAATGGCATTTCAGAAGAATACACGTAAAATGTTATTCACTGTAGCACTGTTTCTTCAAATGTTATGGAACATTTCAAATGTGCAGAAAAGTTGAAAAAACAGTACAATAAACACAGTATTCACCAGTTAAAACTCAAGAACTGTTAACATTTGGTCACATTTGCTTTATCTGTCTCTATGGACAACACTATATATGTGTTGTTTTATTTTTTTCTGCACCATTTCATCAGGCATCAATATGCTTTAACCCTATCTACCTTACTGTGCATCTGCAGGGAATAAGGACGTTTGACTTCATAACCACAATACCATTAGGTACACTGATTATCACCTAATACTCAGTCCTCATTCAAATGTCCCCAACTATTTAAAAATGGCTTTAATAGTTGCCTTAAAAAAAAAAAATCCAATCAAAACTCAAGCAATTAGTTTGGATGTTATATCTCTTTAGTTTCTTTTATTCTAGAATGGCCTCCAAATTTTGCTTTGGTTGGTTTTACCTTTACTTATTCACAAGCTTTTTAAAATCCCAGGACAGGTACCTGGAGACTGTCTTACATACTAGTTTTGTCTGATTGTTTCTTCACAGTGCCATTTAGCTTACCTCTCTATCCCTCACATTTACTATAAATAGAAGGTTAGGTCTAAAACACTGATTAGATTTAGGTGAAGTATTTTTGGCACCTGCTTCACAGGTGATAGTATCTATGTATCACCCTCCCAAGCCCCACCCCCTGCTACAATGAAGCCTATCAGGTGGCACATATCCTCAGACTGAGTTGGTGGGACTTGGAAAATTATGTGATCATTTGGCAAAATATGACCACTTGGTTGAGTTTGTAACTGCCAGAGCTCTCTTTATAAAGGTACATCCCTCCCCTTTATAATTAGCCATCTGTGGTTAATATTTGGCCTCGATGGAATATCCTGTTCCTTCTCAACTTTTTGCTTAATGATTTAGCAGTCACTGATGATTCCTTCTTGAATTATTTCCTTTAGGAGCTGAAAAAACGTAGATTCTCAAATTCCATCATTATTTCTACATTTACTAGCTGGCATTGCTTTGGAAAGAACTTTTCCTTAATAACTGAAGCACAGCAAATGCTTTTTTTTTTCCCCTTTAATTACTACTTCTGTCTTATTGTTTGTAACAGCAAAAAACTGGGGACAACTAAAGTGTCGATGTAAAAAGGGGACTGGATGACTAATCTACAATAAGGAAGATTCTCTGGGTACTGATAACAAGAAATCTCCAAAATAAAATATTGCTAATAGGGGTGAAAAAGCAAAGTACAAAACAATATGCATAGCAATGCAACTTTTTGAATAAGAGAAGAAATTAATGGTCACTCGTTAGGGACTAAAGGGAAAGAATGAATGGAGATAAATATGGAAATAAGACTTCTCAAATGTTTTCATTTTGTGTCACTTTTATTTTTGAAATGCATTACCTATTCAAAAAATTTTTAAGTGTATTTATTTATTTTTGAAAGACAGAGAGAAAGAGAGAGAGACAGAGCAGGGGAGGGGCAGAGAGAGAATCCCAAGTAGGCCCTGAGCTGTCAGAGCCCAACGAGGAGCTTGAACTCACAAACTGCGAAATCATGACCTAAGCTGAAATCAAGAGTCGGACACTTAACCAACTGACTGAGCCACCCAGGTGCCTCAAAAATCTATTTTTAAAATTCTTTTTTTTAATGTTTATTTATTTTGAGAGAGAGAGAGAAAAGAGAGCTCGTGAGCAGGGGAGGGGCAGAGGGAAAAGGGAAGAGAGAATCCCAAGCAGGATCCACACTGTCAGCTCGATCTCACAAACCATGAGATCATGGCCTAAGCCAAAATCAAGAATCAGACACTCAACCAACTGTGCCACCCAGGGGCCTCCAAAATTTATTTTTTAAATATTTAATGACGTGAAAAAATACAGTGAAAAAAGCAGAATAGAAAATTACACATATAGTATGATCCCTATTTTGTTAAAAAAAAAAAAAAAGATCTTGGAGAACAGTGATACAAAAGAAATATAAAAAAAAAAATACTAACCAGGGCACCTGGGTAGCTCAGTCAGTTGAGCATCTGACTTCAGCTCAGGTCTCACAGCTCAGTTCATGGGTTTAAGCCCCACATCAGGCTTGCTGCTGTCAGCACAGAGCCCACTTTGGATCCTCTGTCCCCCTCTCTCTCTGCCCCTCCCCTGTTCATGCACTATCTCTCCTTCTCAAAAATAAATAAACATTAAAAAAAAAAAATACTAGGGCACCTAGGTGGCTCAGTTGGTTAAGCATCCAACTTCCGCTCAGGTCGCGATCTCACAGTTGGTGGGTTCGAGCCCTACGTCAGGCTCTGTGCTGATGGCCTGGAGCCTGCTTCGGATTCTGTGTCTCTCTCTCTCTGCCCTCCCCTCCTCACACTCTCTCTCTCTCTCTCTCTCTCTCTCTCTCTCTCTCTCTCAAAAATAAATAAACATTAAAAAAAAAAACAACTAACCATGCTTGTCTTTAGGTGGTGGGACTATAAGTAACTTAGTACTTAGAAGAGGTAATGTTCTCTTCACTTTTTAAATTTAAAAAGTAATAAATGCTTATTGTAAAAGTGAAACAACAATGGGCTTTTTACATTTCACAAATGGCTGCAATATGAAAAGTATACAACTAGACGTATCCAAACACAGACAGAAGGGAAAATATTTATAGCCTGTGCTGAAAGGAGTTTTCTCCCTGGCATATTAAAATGTAAAAAGCCAGAAAGACTCTACAGAAAGACACAACTCCAAGTTCCTAGACGGATACAGCAGAGTTCCCTAAGGAGTGATGAAGGAACAAACTCTAGCCTATATCCTCACGGGACAGCTCTCATCCCTCATTAGTGCACGATATAAATATGTACACACTGAACATGTCAACATTCTGCAGGCCAACCTCCTGAATAAACTAAAGATGAAGTAACTGGAAGGAAATAATCTACTTGGTGACCCTAACAACTCACGGTTTAGTACCAAAAGTCTGGAAGTTAAACCGCCACACAGCTGAATAATCATTAACCAGGAAGGTGCCAGAAATACAGTTCCCATTAGTTCATCTTAATCCTTTACTGAGTCTAATTTTTTTTTTTTTTTTTTGAGCCTATAATTCTTTTACCTAATACAGAGAAGTTCAGAAGAAACGAATTTTGGGGCACCTGGGTGGTTCAGTCGGTTAAGCATCCAACTTCTGCTCAGGTCCTGATCTCACCATTCATGAGTTTGAGCCCTGCATCAGGCTCTACAATGACAGATCAGAGCCCAGGGCCTTCTTCGGATTCTGTGTCTCCCTCTCTCTCTGCCTCTCCCCTGCTCGCTCGCTCTCTATCTCTCTCCCTCCCTCTCAAAAATAAACATTAAAAAAAATTTTTTTTAATGAGTTTTGAGGGGCCCTTGTCTTAAGAGCGTGACATAAAACTACTTTCACAGAAATACATTTAAACCATTTATAATCTTGAGGCACCTGTGTGGCTCAGTCAGTTAAGCATCTGACTCTTGATTTCAGCTCAGGTCATGATCTTGCGGGTTAGTGAGATCGAGCCTTGCATCGGGCCCTGCACTGACAGCATGAAGCCTCCTTGGGATTCTCTCTCTCCTTCTTTCTCTCTCTGTCCCTCCCCAACTCACACGCAAACGTTCTCTCTCTCAGAATAAATACACTTTAAAAATTAGATAAGTAGGGGTGCCTGGGTGGCTCAGTCGGTTAAGCGTCCGACTTCGGCTCAGGTCACGATCTCACGGTTCGTGAGTTTGAGCCCCGCGTCGGGCTCTGTGCTGACAGCTCAGAGCCTGGAGCCTGTTTCAGATTCTGTGTCTCCCTCTCTCTCTCTGACCCTCCCCCATTCATGCTCTGTCTCTCTCTGTCTCAGAAGTAAATAAACGTTAAAAAAAATTTAAAAAAAAAATTAGATAAGTAAACCATTTACAATCTTCTAATGTGGTAAAAATAGCAGCAGTCCAATTCATACCAAAAAAATCTGACCTTCTGAACCTGTGTGACTCAAGAGGAAGAAAATATAGGTCACAAACATCGTATGATTCAGAAAACTGTGATATGACCTGAAGTTCCTACAGGAATCGGAAGAGGAAAGAGCTACTACAAATACCAGTTATCAAGAAAACTAAAAACTCAAGTCTGAGCTTAGCAAAGAGCTTATCTATCAATTCCCAAGGACCCAGACACACTAAAAGTTCAAACAAGAGAAAGCTGGACTGATGCCAGAAGTCAAAGGGCCTGAAACAATTGCACGGTCCCTCTTTTGTCTGAAGAAAAATATTTGCTCTGTTTCTTGAAAAGGATAAGAGACTTCCACTCCTTACAGCTACCTGAGAAGAGACTTTACTTTGTTCTCTATAAGGAACAAAAGGAGCTAAATCAGACTGAAGCCAGACAGGCCCTGTTGCTGAGGAGGAAGTGCCAGTCAAGTGTGTTTTTCATTCCTCTTTTTAAAAAGGAGGAAGAAACAAGTTTCCCAATCTGTCCTTTAAAGCAGGCTGAGACAAAGGGTGCCAAGAATAGTCTCTGTGATGCCATTACACAGTCCCCAGAATCAATTCTCCGTCCCCCAAAGCCTTATGCAAGGAGAACCAGAAGGACACACAGAAATGTGTACAAACCCCACCCCCCATGACATGACTGAGCACTCAAAAAAGATGGGAAGATAATCCACCTTTAAAGACTTTCTCTTCTTAATTCTAGGACATAATTGCATTTAACAACTACTAACAAAAATCACCTATAGAGTATGCCACAACCCAGTGGGAACTAAAAGTTAGATTTAAAGGTTCCTCTAGCAATTTGACTAATGCCAGAAACTTTACTCCACCTTCTCCCTAGAGGACTTCAGGCAAGTTACTTAACCTCCCTGAGACTCAGTTTCCTTCTTTGTAAAACAGGAATGGCAATATTTGCTTCATCAGGTTGTGGTGAGGCTCCAACACACAAAGAGTGGTGGAGTGTCAAAACTATTGCTGTTACTGCTGTCACTAGTACTGAATACTCCTCAGGGTTCACCGTGGTCTCCTTCGCCAAACAATACAGCCAACTAAAACCCCAGAGACCCAAGATGCCACCATTCCCAAGAGTAGCAGATTTTTCTAAGAAATACTTCAAAGGCTATTACCAGACAACAAAGTAAAAAGTACTCAGGAAAATAAAGGATTATTTGTGTGGCAAAAATAATTAAATGAGATATGAGCTACCTCTACAAAAGTCAAGTGAATTAAAAAACAACCAGGGATACCTGGGTGGCTAAGTCAATTGAGTGTCTCTCGATTTCGGCTTGGGTCATGATTCCAGAATTGCGGGATCCAGCCCTGTGTTGGGCTCTGTGCTGAGTGTGCAGCCTGCTTGAGATTCTCTCTCTCTTTCCCTCTGCCCCTCTCTCCCACTTGTTCTCTCCTTCTCCCTCTCTCTCTCTCTCTCTCTCTCTCTCACACACACACACAAACACACACTCACTCTCTCTAATAAAAATAAAAATAAGAACAGAACTAACTCAGAACTGTATCTGCAACCTGGCTAAAAATTCAGACCCAAAATCCTACCTTCCAATAGCATTCCAGGAGTGTGAATCAGAAAACTAACAGACCTCGAACGGGCTGTTAAAATGAGTCCAATCACCTCATTTCTTGAGTATCTGCATCTCTCTCCACTGCACTAAGTAGGCAGTCTAGGAGTCCAATCAACTGTGTAATACCAACACACATTCCATAACACAGAGGATCCATCCCAAGGTTAATTCTCTCAAGAAAAAAAAAAGTTCTTTAAATACTAAATCTAGGACTACTTGCATAAGTAAAGCTCTCCCAACAACTGGAAAATTAGCAACAGAATGTCAGGCCTTTAATTAGAGGCCTAAAAGTGGCCCAGTACTCTTTAGAAACTCCACGTAGGTGGAAATATACACAGTTTTCTACAATTGGCAGCTTTGTTTTCATTAATAGGACTTTTTACAAGACATTTTAGGATACTTCAAATGACACTATATAGGATCCAAATCCAAAATCCAAAATGAGAGTGCCACAGCCAGCAACCAGACTAGAATACTTCCACACAGCCCTGCCTGACTCCTAGACTAGACTGAGCTTAGAGGTGGGCAAGAAAATTCAGGGAGAGCATCACCAATCTAGAACAGGTAGACACAGGTAACACATTCTGAAGGCAAGCACACCTGGAAGCAGAAAAACTTCATCTATTGCCTGAATTGTGTAGTACTAGGTATGGACTTCTAAAAGATACCCTAGGGGCAGGGCACCTGGGGTAGCTCAGTCAGTTAAGCATCCAACTCTTAATTTCGGCTCAGGTCGTGATCAAGCCCTGAGCAGGGCTCCACGCTGAGTGTGGAGCCAACCTGGGATTCTCTCTCTCCCTCTCTCTCTGCCTCTCCCCAGCTTGCATACGCATGCCTGCTCTCTCAAAATTAATAAACATTAAAACAAAATAAATAAAATACATGAAATAAAATAAAATAGAATAGAATAAAATAGAATAAAGATAGCTTAAGGGTACCTGGATAGCTCAGTCAGTTTAAGCATCCGACTCTTGATCGTGGCTCAGGTCTTGATCTCAGGGTCATGAGTTCAAGCCCCACGTTGGGCTCCACGATGGACATGGAGCATACTTAAAAATAAATAAATACATAAAATGCATAAATACTAAAAAATAAAAGATACCCTAGAATATGCCAAAGTGATAAATGTGGTTAAATCCAGATAGAGAAATTTTAAGTAATTTTTTAATCCATAATTTCTAAATAAGAGCTGGCCTGGTATAGCGGTATATGGGCCCTGCAATCAGACTGGCCAAGTGAATCCCAGCTCTTCATTTTCTTGGCAAAAGAAGGTTTCTTGAAACAGTTACTGAACCAGCCTATACTTCAGTTTCCTCGTCTATAAAATGTGACCACTGAGAGTAGGTATATAACAGGGTTACCATGAAGATGAAAAGATTTACCAAATGAAAAGTGCTCACTATTCTAGAATGCCAATGCTTGTACTAGAATAATAATTTCATTCCGCCATGAAGAATTAAAATTAAAATAGCAGTAAGAGGGGCACCTGGGTGGCTCAGTCAGTTAAGCGTCCGAGTCTTGATTTTGGCTCAGGTGATGATCTCAGAGTTTGTGAGCTCGAGCCCTGCATAAGGCTCTGTGCTGACAGTGCAGAGCCTGCTTGGGGTTCTGTCTCCCTCTCTCTCTGCCCCTCCCCTGCTTGCCCTCTATCTCTCTCAAAATAAATAAAAGCAAATGTTAAAATAGCAGTAAGAAAAATTTTTTAAATCAGATAAATGAAATTTAATACAAATTCTCTTAGGCGAAATGAAACTGTCCACTGTAGCAGTCTCCAAACCATTTCATATAAAGGGTCTGAGTACTGACATCTTTAAAAAAATAAAACTACAGGGTAATGGTTAAAATAACAATACCCAACACTTTCACAGTGCTTTTGACGTCCCAGGAACTGTTCTTCGTACTTTACATAAACTAATTTATGATCCTCACAGCCACCCCATCAGGTTCGTGAGGTCCCAAGGGAACAAGTCACACTGTCAGTGGTGGATTCAGGATTCAAACCCAAGCAGTCTGGCTCCAGAGTATAAATGCTTAATTACTACAGAAAACTCCATAGTGCCTGAGATAGAACTTCCTAGTCAGTCTCTCTTCTAGTCATTTACTAGCCTCACATGTATTAGCCCCTCAATAATTGTTTTACCGCCTTACAAAATCAATTGGAAATCTGTTTGCTTAATATTTGTAATGTTCATTTCCTCAAAGGAGAAGAAATTAAAGAATGACAGCAAGGAAAATGAAAAAATTCTCACCCCTTCCATCAATATATGGTTTTTGAGAGAAAAAAGGACTCTAAAGTCTTTGACGAGAAATGACTCTGAATTTGATAAAATACCATATGAGAGTATATCATGAAATTCAGCCACTCTGTATTTACCCTACACAACTACCAACTCCATCAAAGTAAAAAAAAATTACTTATCAACAGGAAATAGAGATAGATGCCACAGCAAATTTACTTCTGTCTGGCTGCTAGGCCAGAACATAAATCTTGAAAACATTAATCAACAGAAGATATGATTCTGCGTACTCAGTCAAACCTGTGTATACTCTTTTGTCAAACATGAACTATAACATAAACACATCTGAGAAAAGAAGGGGACTCTTACATGCATGGTCTCATGCCAACCCTTTCTCATCCATGTGGCAGGCAAAGTGCTAGTGACCTCCTTGCACTGCCAGAGTTAGTTCCAAATCAAGATTCTCTATAACCAACTTAGTTTACCAGCCTGTGCTAGACTCTCTCCAAAGACAGCTGCCATCAAATCCTTCCTACTCTACTCCCATGCTGCCCCACCCATCAAGGGATAACATATTTCTCATCGCCCTCCCCGCCCCACCACCCGAATATGGGGCTGAACTTGTGACTTGTTTTGACCACAGAATACGGCTGAAGGGCTGTGTCAGTTCCAGGGCTGGCAGCTTCATATTTGAAAGACAGCATATTCAGAACAAAGTACAGAGGCAGTGGACATTCTGAGAGCAGGGAAGGGAATATGAGATATTATATTTTGGGGGCTTGAAAGTGCCAGATATAAAGGTGATGTGATTTAACGGGTAGAGATATGACAAAGACATAAGAAGTTTCAATGACGGACTCTTACCACTGAGTTGTTATATAATCTTTTACAAATCACACTGGTGCTGAATTTCATTTTTCTCCAGGTACAAACTGAAAGTAATAATACCCTTTTTGTAACTTAAAGGAGTCATGTCCTTGGAGAACATCAGAAGAAATGGGTTACAAAACATTCAAGGCAGAGTTACTACTTTTGGAAGTACAAGCCAAGTTAAGAACTAACAATAAGGACAGTGCACAATAAACAGGAGTTCGTACAAAGAAGTCTGGCACCTTCAGTTACGAGACAGTGCAAAGGAAGCTACAGGAGCCATGAAGCAGAATCAGAGAAGACCTTTAATTAATCACCTGACAGATTAGAAGCAAATAATTTGAGAGAATCAAAACCAATGCAATCAAAATCAGACACATTCTTCATAAGAACCAAAAGCCCAGAGATAAAACGCTAACAGAACCTACACCCCTACTGCAGATATGCACAACATCTATGTTCTGAATTACAAAACTCTTCAATACAATTGTCTCCACCTAGAAAGCCAGGCTAAGACACGGTAATGAATTGAGTACCCGGTACAAAGACTGTCAGCCCAAATTTACCAAGAGATAAGCAAGCAATACGACCTCTTTTGTTCTCATATCCACCATCACCCCCAATGTTTTTTTATATATATCAATTCAGAATAAGGCACACTTCTACATGGTATATCACAAATAGGCTAACAGCCTTACAAAATGTTTTGAAGATACAAAACTAAGTAAATTCTAATTACTGTTTTTATAATAAAGAGGAGGAAAAGGCACTAGCTTTTCTGCTGCAGAGTTTGCTTACTAGGGTTCCTAAAGTAAAAATAACATGACCTAATGTCTGAAACACAGCAGAGTTTGTACTCACAAACAAAGTGTGATCAAAACTGGAAACAGAAAGCCGTAAGTTCCAAATCTGAGACTGACAGTTTTCCTTATTGTCACTTACCTCAGAAGGATAACGAAAAAAGGAATGAAGTGTTATCTGCAAACTATTCTGGGGAAACCGGACTAAGAATACAAGAATCCCTGGAAACTCAAGGAAGAGCAAGGAGGAAACCACTGAACCAACAAGAAAGTGAAGCTCAATTTTTGAGTCCCAAGCTATCAACAGAATCAAGAAGCCAGGAAGGTTAGCCTTAAATGCACAAAAATGGCGAGAGACTTTCTATTAGTAAGCAGAGAAAAAAGAGTAGCTTTTGATGAAAGAAATTTCAGAGGCAAAAACAGCTTAACCCCAGAACTGGGAACTGACCCCAACTGCCTCAGGCAAACAGACCTAATGACTTTGGCAACAACACCCCTTTCATCCACCCACAATATTAGGAGGCTGAAGTAAAGCTGATTTCAAATCATGAAGGATCACATCTTTCTGTTTTCTGCACAGTCTTTGGGAAAAAGAAGTGCAACTCTCCCCCCCCCACAGTAACACATTGCCCCCAGGATTCCTGGAAACCCCAGGAGCCATAGCAACAGTATTGTTAAAAGCTTGGAGAACATTAACCAAGAATCCTCACGAACCCCAGGACAGATGAGATTACTGAGATTATTGAGATGAGATTATTTAAGAAAAATAAAACCTGGAAGAGGTTACGAAATGCATCTAGCTTTGCAAGAGGCATCAGTAGCCAAAGCAGGATTTGAATTCAGGCTTTTTCTTCAGATAGTATCAGAACTTGACTCCCAGTCCTTGGCTCGGCAGATACTGTGTTCAGTGTTCGGTGTTCTCCAATGTTAGAGTCAGCCCAGGTCAGGTTCTTGGCTGACCAGAATAGGGAAAGAAAAAATCTCCCTCAAGGCTTCAGGAAAAGAAGTCAAATTAGTAAATGTAGAGCTCTTATGCTAAAAGGTCCAGATGCCCCTCCATCTTGCCAATCACATTTCTCACCCAATCATAATAAATCACTGGATTTAAGAACCTGGATTCCATTTCCCCAACTTTCCGGATAAAAAAACAGTTAAAGAAGGGGAGGAGAAGGGGACACCTTGCTGGCTAAGTCGGTTAAGCGACTGACTCTCAGTTTCGGCTCAGGTCATGATCTCACGGTTTCATAAATTCACTGCAGTGCAGAGCCTGCTTGGGATTCAATCTCTCTCTCACTCTCTCTCTCTCTTTCCCCCCTCCTCCACTCACTCACAATAAATAAACTTTAAAGATTTTTAAAAAAGGAAGGGGAGGAGAAAGATGCAAAAGCAATGATAGCCAAGAAATGTTTATTGAACATTTACTTATGTACTCAGCACTATTCTAGGCACTGAGAATACTTAACTGAACATCCTTGCCCTCAAGACGCTTATGTCATTATGTAATTAAAAATTGGGGCGCCTGGGTGGCTCAGTCGGTTGGGTGTCCGACTTTGGCTCAGGTCATGATCTTGCAGTTTGTGGGTTCGGGCCCCGCGTCGGGCTCTGTGCTGACAGCTCAGAGCCTGGAGCCTGTTTCGGACTCTGTGTCTCCCTCTCTTTCTGACCCTCCCCCGATCATGCTCTGTCTCAAAAATAAATGAACATTAAAAAAAAAAAAAAAAAATTGAGGAGTGCTGCCAACACCCCGGCGGAGAAGCTGAGGTCATCAATGAATCTGAAATATTTAAAGTGGATACAAAACCGTTTCAGCAAATGCAGACAATTAAGGGTGTTGTTGTGGGCGATGGTGCCGTTGGTAAAACATGCCTCCTGATATCCTACACAACAAGCAAATTTCCACTGGAGGAGGTACCGACTGTTTTTGACAGCTATGCAGTCAGTTATGATTGGTGGAGAGCCATATACCCTTGGACTTTTTGATACCACAGGGCAAGAGGATCATGACAGGTTACGACCGCTGAGTTATCCACAAACAGATGTATTTCCAGTCTGTTTTCCAGCGGTCTCTCCATCCTCATTTGAAAATGTGAAGGAGAACTGGGTGCCTCAGATAATTCACCACTGTCCAAAGACTCCTTGCTTCCTTGTTGGGACCCAAATTAATCTCCGCGATGACCCAAGATTGAGAAACTTGCCAAGAACAAACAGAAGCCTGTCACTCCAGAGACTGCTGAAAAGCTGGCTCGCGACCTGAAGGCGGTCAAGTATGTGGAGTGTTCTCCACTCACACAGAAAGGCGTGAAGAACGTATTTGACGAAGCAATATTGGCTGCCCTGGGGCCTCCAGAACTGAAGAAGACCCGCAGGGGTGGGATGCTATGGACGTCTCCAGACCCTTTTCTGCACAGCTGGTGTCAGCATCGTACTAAAAGCAACGTTAAATCAAACTTAAGATTAAAAATTAAAATTCGTTTTTGCAAAAATAAATAAATAAATAGAGGATACTTTAGTGGCGCCTGGGTGGCTCAGTCAGTTAAGTATCCGACTTCGGTTCAGGTCATGATCTCACGGTTCGTGGGTTCGAGCCCCGCATTGGGACCCGTGCTGACAGCTCTGAGCCTGGAGCCTGTTTCGGTTTGTCTCTCTCTCTCTCTCTCTCTCTCTCTCTCTCTCTCTCTCTTTCCCCCTCCCTGGCTCACACTATCTCTCTCTCAGAAGTAAATAAATGTTAAAAAAAAAAAAAAATGAGGATATTTTCAATTACTCAATTACTCAATACGCTAGGAAGAAAACAAGGATGGGGCGCCTGGGTGGCTCAGTATGTTGAGCTGCAACTTCAGGTGAGTTCGAGCCCTACATCGGGCTCATTGCTGTCAGCGCAGAGCCCACTTCGGATCTTCTGTCCCCCTCTCTTTCTGCCCCTCCCCTGCTTGCGCTCTCTCCCTTTCTCTCTCAAAAATAAACATTAAAAAAATATGGAAAGGAATGTTTTTGGGGGGGCAGATCAAAGGGAGGAAATCAGTAGCTGAGCATCATTTCCCATTTTTCTGAGGGAGACTGAGAAACTGAGTAAGTCAGGAGAAATTTTTTAGTATTTTCATGTAACTTAATACTGTAATAAATACAATCCAACATTACTTCCTATTGTTAATTACACATAAGACTAAATTTAAGTAGCATTTAAATCCTTTACTTCAAAAGTAAACAGTGATCTTAAAGCCTTGTAAGTACACAGCAGAAAAATCCGAATATTTATCCAATTATGGCCAATTGATAAACGAAAGTGGCAGAACATAACATACATTTAAAGCAATACTTTTATCTAACAGTCATTGAACATTTGCTACACACCTGGCAGTGCTAAACACTCTTCCATATTATCTCATTTATTTCTCACAATGACACTACAAAGATAGGTACCATCATTATCTCCATTTCATTTTGCAAATCACAAAACTGAGGCTTGAGGAGTGAAACGATTGGCCCATGTGGAGAAGAGATTCAAAATCCAAATAAGTTGCCAAAGTGCATGCTCTAACCACTATACACACTGCTTTTATAGAATCGGCATTAAACCTCAGATCCAGAAAAATTCCTTTTTGTGTCCTCACATCTAGCAGGTCATAATTATAAAGTTGATTCAGAAGAGAGAATGAATAAATTCAAATGAATCTGAGTCAGAACACAGTGACTCATGCTATATACCCTGACATCCATGCCTCAACCTACCTATCCATAAAAGGGACTACTCTCACCACAGCTAACCATTACTTGCCTCCTGGCGGGTTGTATTAGTTAATATTTGTAATTTTATTTAATTTTTTTAAATGTTTATTTATTTTTTGAGAGAGAGCACAAGTGGGAGAAGGGCAGAGACAGAGGGAGACATAGAATCTGAAGCAGGCTCCAGGCTCTGAGCTGTCAGCACAGAGCCCAAAAAGGGGCTGGAACTCAGGAACCTCAACATCATGACCCAAGCCGAATTCGGACGCTTAACAAACTAAGCCACCCAGGCACCCCAATTTCTCCCTTTTTTTTTTTTTAATTTAAAGAAGACATACCATAAAACCCAGCAACCACACTCTCAGGCATTTATCCCAGAGAAATGCAAAACTTACACAAAAACTTGTACACAAATGTTCACAGCAGCTCTATTCCTAATAGCCAGGAACTGGAGAAAAATTCAGATGTTCTTCAATGGACAAATGATTAAACAAACTGTGTAACATTCAAAACATGAAATACTACTCAGCAGTTAAAAAGAAAGGAACTATACTGATTGATTCAGGCAACCAAGTTGAATCTCCAGGGAATTAGGCTGAGTGGAAAGGCCAATCTAAAAGGTTACATATGCTCAGGTCATGATGTCACAATCTGTGGGTTTGAGCCCCACTTCGGACCCTGTGCTGGCACCATGGAACCTGCTTGGGATTCTCTCTCTCTGTCCCTACCCTACTCATGCTCATGTTCTCTCTCTCAAAAATAAATGAAGTTAAAAAAAAAAGAACTTTTTATAACTAAATAGCTACATATGGGGGCACCTGGTTGGCTCAGTCAGTGGGGCATACAATTACATCCTTTTTAAATTGTAGTTGACCTATGTACATAGAATTCTTGAAATAACAAAGACCAGATTAGTCGGGGGGGGGGGGGGGGGGTGCGGATTACAGATAGGGCAAAGGAAGTAGGAGATGAACCGCCTTCTCCTATGGGTATTTCCCCTTGATTCTCTGCAGAAAGCTTTACTGCAACTTTACCCATTGCACTTGCCTGATGATTTATGATTTGGGGATGGGTGTGGCTATAAAAGGGCATCAAGGGAGATCCTTGTAGTGATGGAAATGTTCTGTATCTTGTTTCAATGGAAATATCCTGGTTTTGTAAGTTATTAAAATTGGGAGAAACTGGGTAAAGGGTACACTTGATCTCTCTCTCTCACATTATTTCTTAAACCTGCATGTAAATCTACAATTATCTCAAAATAAAAGTTTAACTTAAAAAAAAAAGGTAACATATGCTCCTCAGTAACAAGTGAAAATTAGTCTGATCAATCGCCCTCCCAAACCCTCCCATTTCCACCCTCCTGAGATAACTATGCAAACTCACTGCTTAGACAAACATGTAGGCATCTTATTAGATGTTCTGTGTATCAAAATGAGATTATATATACTACATATTACCCTGCAACCTACCTACTTCACCTATTATCACTGTATCATAAAGAGCTTAAAAAATCTTTTAAGTGCCAAGCAGGATGGCAGGTATAGAATATTTTCTGACTGGTACAAATCTGACAATGTTTATCATGTTAATATACGGTAGCTGAGACAGCATCGTTTAGTGAGTGCAAAAGAGAGTTCCGTACAATACAGAAGGAGTATTGTAAAGAGATCCGCACAAATGCAAGGTCTTCAGCAGCTATTCTAGGATCCCAAATGCCTCCTCCATGGAACTATCCTCGGGGGCCCACAGAGGAAGAAATGCTAAAAGATTTCTTTTCAGCAGAAAAGTGCTAGAGGGGATAATTCTCCCACATACTCAAGGCAAAGCAAACAAACTTCTCTGAAAATATATTACTCCTTCAAGCAGAAGTGCAAAATGCACAGTTGATAATTTTTAAAACATCCATTTTTGTAATAGCTACTACCACTTCTATTGAGTGCTAATGTTTTATATATTCTATCTCTAAAGCTCCCTCCTACCCCAGTCCCATTTTACAGACAAAAACCTGGCTCAGTGTGAAATTGCTCACCCATAGTCAAACAGTGAGTACACGGTAAAGTTGGTGTTCAAAGCTATAAAACTTGTGCTTTTCCTACTTTATCCGGTTTTTCTATATTACCACATACTAACAGAAGAGAGTCAATAAATTTAACACTGTATTTAGTGTTTTTAGTGTATTTAGGCAGAAGCCATTTTCCACATATGTCTGCTGACTTTGATCCAATTTTTTCCCCCATTTAGTATATTTTGGGGACAGTATACTATGTAGCACTATTGTAACAGGGACAGAAAGGTAAACAAAACCTCAAAGAGCTCTCAGTCTGGTGGGGAGTCTGCAACTGTTGTACACTGTAACTATATAGCTACTATACTGAAATGTAGCAAGTACTACCCACAAGGAAGTACAAAGTGCTATGTGTTTGAAGAATCCAGCTTCCACCCAAAAGCAAATGATAATCTCTCACATTAGCTTCCTTACAATTAATTGCTCTTCATTTCAATTCTGCTCTGATATACAACATCCTTCCATATAAAACACTGCTTTGGTCATACTCAATAAGTACAAATGAAGGCCTGCCAACTCAGGTCAGCATAAAGCTCCTTCTCTAAAAGTAATGATGCAATTTTTTAAAATTTTGGCAATGAAAATGAAGTATCTTTAACCTTTCTGGTCAAACAATGGATGTACGGAATTTAAACTGACGAAGACATCATTTTGAACATAAGATCTTACAAAGTTAAATTCACCTGTCCATCATTACAAGATTCACTAAGGGTAGCTCTAAGACAAAAGCCCAGGTTTCTCAAGTCATTGTATGGGGTTCCTTTTCACTACTGCTTGTTTCTTTTAAGTTCAATGAAAACGAACTTAATGAAGTTCAGGTTTTCTCTTTTCATCAACAATAGATGCATCCATGAATAAGTAATCATGCACAGTTCAAAAACTATCAAAAACAAACATGCTGAACACCATAATGAGGTACATATAGAGGTAAAGGACTGCCTATCCTTGGTATGGAAGAAGTTCTTCAGGTATTTGGTGGGGGGGGATGTCAATAGATTCTTAAAAAATTAAAAAAGCCATCAACAACATCATCATCATCTCAGCAACAGCTAGTATTTTAGGGGTATCCACTATGAGCCAGGCAACTTGAAGGTGAAGGTTCTTTCTGATCCTTACAGCCACTCTTGAAAGAGAGGTGTTTGCACATACTAGGTTTATAGAAATATTCCCAAACTCCACAGCCACCCCAGGGGCTAATTCCAACTCCAGAGTGCCTGCTCTTTTCCCACTATCCCACACTCCCTAAGGACAGAATAATTGCACTGCATATGTGGCTGGGACATCAAGTCACTTAAAATTTTGACATAATTTCCCGACTGGCAGTTATGTAATTTAGCCACTTTTCAATCTTCACGTTTTTTAACTAATTTTCTTTCATGATTCCTCAGTGGCCTTCCAGGTTGCTTTCTTTTCTTTAAGAAGCAGAACCCTTTTTCCAGATGAAATCTTATGTGAAAACACTAACATATAAAAGAGATCAAAATGAGCTGCTCTGGTTTAAGCAGAGTGGGAGAATCAAAACTCTTCCTGACTCTCACGCCACCCCATAGGCACCTCCAAAGAACACACTTAACTCTGGGCACCTGGCTGGCTCAGTTAGTAGAGCATGCAACCCTTAGTCTCAGGGTCATAAGACCACAATGGGCATGGAAAGGAAGGGAGGGAGGAAGGGAAGGAGGGAGGGAGGGAGGGAGGGAGGGAGGGAGGGAGGAAGGAAGGAAGGAAGGAAGGAGAAAGAAAGAAAGAAAGAAGTGATAGTATATAAAACAAAAAAAGAATAACATTAACTTAAAGACTCCAACTTCTCTATCTCAGGTTTGCCATTCACCATCTGTATAACCTTTGGCAAGAAAATGTTTCACTTTTCCTGTCCTTTATTTATTTCTTTTAAAATTTTTTTGAATGTTTATTTATTTTTGAGAGAGAGAGAGAGAGAGAGACAGAGCATGACCAGGGGAGGGGCAGAGAGAGAGGGAGACACAGAATCCGAAACAGGCTCCAGGCTCCGAGCTGTCAGCACAGAGCCCGACGCGGGGCTCGAACCCACGGACCATGAGATCATGACCTGAGCTGAAGTCGGACGCTCAACTGACTGAGCCACCCAGGCGCCCCTCCTGTCCTTTAAAATAGAGATACTACCATCCATTTTATAGAGCTTCATTGGTTTGTTATGAATATTACATGGAGGAACAAATATAAAATTCCCAGTACATGTTAAGTATTCAAAAGTTGGCTCCCCTCTCTTTTATCCTGCAGAGGTAACAGTTGTTGCCAATTCAAGAAAGCTCAATAAGTATATTTGATGATATCTGTAGTAGCAGAGAAGTGAACAAGTAAATGCTCCCACAGCTCAACTGAAATAGACATAATAAATCCTCCATTAAAGCAACCTACCAATGATAATACCCCCTCCCAGCTTAGCTTCCCAGTCAATGACCCATGAACCTCAAAAGGTGTTTTTTAACAATAGACGAGATTCTTTAATGTACACCTTAAAGTGTCAGGTGAATGTGTTAATGTTCTCAGTAATTTAACTTTGGCATTTCCTGAGCTGAGCATTTAAACTGGCAATTTTGGGGCGCCTAGGTGGCTCAGGCAGTTAAGCATCCGACTTCAGCTCAGGTCATGATCTCAAGACTCGTGAGTTCGAGCCACACCTCGGGTTCTGTGCTGACAGCTCAAAGCCTGGAGACTGCTTTGGATTCTATGTCTCCCTCTCTCTCTCTGCCCTTCCCCCACTCAAGCTCTGTCTCTCAAAAAGTAAATGAACATTAAAAAAATAATAGTAGGGGCGCCTGGGTGGCTCAGTCGGTTGAGCAGCCGACTTCGGCTCAGGTCATGATCTCGCGGTCCGTGAATTCGAGCCCCGCATCGGGCTCTGTGCTGACAGCTCGGAGCCTGGAGCCTGTTTCGGATTCTGTGTCTCCCTCTCTCTGACCCTCGCCCGTTCATGCTCTGTCTCTCTCTGTCTCAAAAATAAATAAATGTTAAAAAAAAATAATAGTAAATAAACTGGCAATTTAATACAACATTTAATGAATATTTTTATATTTATGTTCTACAGCATGAACCAATGTTCGCTCATTTGCCCATCTTCTGGGCTTCTATTTTTCCAAGCACTACAAAACAAAAATACATCTGTCATGTGCACCTTCCTTAAGCAATTTTAATCTGGCCCTTCTAAACAGTCATTAAGAATCTATTACCTTAGTCTATTATTGATAATGTGTTCCCATTTCCACATGTGTAACAGGAGACCAAAACAATTTTTACAGGAAAAGATTCTCAGTCCTAATCTAAACCCAGCCAGCAGCTCTCAAATCACACACACTATGGAAGCTGCAGATGTTGGCTTTGATCCCTATGGTTTAGGAAGAATCACAACAATAATACATCACATAGCCATGAAAAGATTCCTTTACGATAAAGAACACATCCCTGAGCGTTGAACATGGGAGCCAAGAAGATTCAGAATGCTAATCTTCCATTTTACTAGGAGACCTTGAGCAATTTACCTAGTCTCCACTGATTATTTCTTCATAAAGAAAATGAAAATATACTCATTACAATGCCAGAGATACTGTTTTGATTAACTACCTGGGGTTTGGTTACCAGGGACCTCAGAAGTCATCTTTCTCATCTCCTTCATTTCTTAACAAGCCCATGCTTGAGTCATCCTACAAAGACAGTTACTGAGTCTTTGAAGAACATATTTCACAACCTTCCTCAGTAATATCCCAGTATCTTGTTGTCAGGAAGTTCTTTCTAATTTGTAATCTATATCCCTTCTGCTGCAATTAAAACACATTCCCTCTTGTCTTCTATGGGAAAAGAACATCTGCTTAATACCACCTGAACAATATCCCTTCAAGAGATTATAAAATATAGGAAGCCCATTTTAAACAGCTTCATGTAAATGCAACATGGCTTTAAATGGGTCATCTTAGACAAAGAACATGATTAAGAGTCTTAAATTCCCAGTTCCATCACTGACTTGCTCTGAAGATGATAGGAAGTTAAAACCATGCAGATGCTATACCTCAATTACCCCATCAGTAAAATGCAAATGATAAAACCAGTATGTTAGGAGAACTCAGTTCCTCAAAAAACTAAATATAAAGGCAAGAGATTCTCAATCCCAATCTAAGCCCAGCCAACAACTCTCAAATCACTCACTCTGTGGAAGCTGCAGATGTTGGCTTGATCCCTATGGTTTAGGAAGAATCATGACAATAATACATTACCAGATAGCCTTACAATTAATTACACGCCTAGGTAGATACCCAAAACAACCGAAAACAAGGACACGTACATGCATGTTTCCAGCAGCGTTATTTATGATTTCCAAAAGGTGGGAACAGTCCAAATGTTCTTCAATGGGTAAAGGAACAAATTATGATATATACATATACAATAGGTTACATATTGTTATGATTCCTCTTGTATAAGAAATTCAGAATATATCAACCTATAGATACAGAATGCAGACTGCTGATTTCCAGGGGCTGGTGGAAGGAGGGAAATGAAGAGAAACTGTTTTACTTTGGAGTAATCGAAATGTTTTGGAACTAAATAGAGGGTGGTGGTTGCAAAACATTATGAATGTATTAAACACCACTGAACTGTTCACTTTAAAATGGTTAATTCTGGGGCACCTGGCTGGCTCAGTCAGCAGACCATGTGACTCTTGATCTCAGAGTTGTACATTCAAACCCCACATTGGGTTTGCAGAATTACTTAAAAATAAAATTAAAAAAAAAAAAATTTTTTAATGTTTATTTTTGAGAGAAAGAGACAGAGCATGGGTGGGGGAGGGGCAAAGAGAGGGGAAGACACAGAATCTGAAACAGGCTCCAGGCTCTGAGCTGTCAGCACAGAGCCCGACATGGGGCTTTAACTCTGGACCAGTGAGATCATGACCTGAGCCAAAGTCCCAAGCTTAACGGACTGAGCCACCCAGGAACTCCTAAAAATAAAATCTTTTAAGGGACGCCTGGCTGGCCCAGTCAGTATAGCTTGCGACTCTTGATCTCAGGGTCATAAATTCAAGCCCCACATTGGGCATGGAGCCTACTTAAAAAAAAAAAAAAAAAAAAAAAAAGTAAATAAATAGCACCTGGGTGGCTCAGTCAGTTAAGTGTCCAATTTTTTTTTTTTTTAAAAAAATCTCTCTTTTGAGAGAGACAGAGACAGAGAGTAAGTGAGGGGCAGAGATAAAGGGAAACAGAATCCCAAGCAGGCTCCGCACCATCAGCACAGAACCCGATGAGGGGTTTGAACTCACCAACCACGAGATCAGGACCTGACCTGAAACCAAGAGCTGAACGCTTCACCAACTGAGCCACCTAGGCACCTCTAAGCGTCAGACTCTTATTTTGGTTCAGGTCTTGATCTCACGGTTCATGAGTTCCAGCCCCACATCAGGCTCTACACTGATAGTGCGGAGCCTGCTTGGGATCCTCTCTCTCTGCCCCTCCCTGCTCATGCTCTCTCTCTCTCAAAATAAATAAATAAAAACTTTAAAAAATAAATAAATAAACAAGGGGTGCCTGGGTGGCTCAGTGGTTAGGCATCTGACTTCTGCTCAGGTCACGACCTAGTGGTTTGTGAGTTCAAGTCCCACATTGGGCTCTGTGCTGACAGCTCAGAGCCTGGAGCCTGCTTCAGATTCTGTGTCTCCTTCTCTCCCTCTGCCCCTTCCCTGCTTGTGCTCCGTCTCTCTCTCTCAAAAATAAAAAAATATTAAGAAAAAAATTTTAATTAATTAATTAATTAATGGTTAATTTTGCGTTGTATGAATTTCACCTGAATAAAAAAAAAAAAAGGGGAAGGCTAGAAGAATTAGTGGGGACAATATCCATAAAATGCTTAGCCCTTCCCAGAAAAGTCATCATATAAAATTCTAGGTAGACTGGTAGCCAAAACGTTTAATATTATCTCATTATAGCCTATTAGACTCTTAAGCAAAGAATATGTAAATGGGAAACAAAACAGAAACCAAAATAAAGTCTAGAGTCACATTTATATGTACTCTCTATGGCAGTAAGAACCAATAAATACGTGACTGAATAAAGAGATAAAGTAGGGGCGCCTGGGTGGCTCAGTCGGTTAAGCGTCCGACTTCAGCTCAGGTCATGATCTCACAGTCTGGGAGTTCAAGCCCCATGTCCGGCTCTGTGCTGACAGCTCAGAGCCTGGAGCCTGCTTCAGATTCTGTGTCTCCCTCTCTCTCTCTGCCCCTCCCCTGCTCATGCTCTGTCTCTCTTCTGTCTCAAAAATAAATAAACACATTTAAAAAAAATTTTTTTAAAGATAAAGTAAATAACCAAGCACATGAGCAAATTGACTATAGCAACAATGACCACAGGAAAGCAATAAGAAAAAATAAAAGTAAGGAATAAATTTTAAAAGCCAAAATACAAAGACACATTAAGTAGGGAATTGAAAAGAGAAGCTAATGACAGCAAAACTAAAAAGTACATAAACCCTTAAATTCCAAGGCCACATATACAAATCATGAGAATCACTACTCTTTCCATTCTGCAGTTACCCTCATTCCTTGACCTCTTTTCGCCACCCCACCCCCCCCACCCCCCAGCTTTTTTTAAACCTCTTTCTCCTTTAATCCAACCTCCTGGCAAGACACCAAGGCTAGGCCACCAAGAAGAAAATAAAAAGGTATCATTCCTATCTTCATGGACATTATATTGCTTCTTCTTAAAGTATTACTTCTTCTGGGAAGACAGACAGGCTAATTACCAAAATATACAGACCATCTCCACTTCCTCCCGTCCCACTTTTTAAATCCACTTCAGTGGATTTCTGAGGTTTCCTCAAATTCTTTGGATCTTGACTGGGAACACTCTCCTGCTAGTCTATACACACATTCTCTCTAGGTAATCTTACCATTTTCCTTGACTGTAAATACCACCTCTCTACTAAGAGCATCAGATTTACTGCCAGCACCCCTGCCAGCAGCACTCAAAGGCTCCTTGCTGGATATCTCCACATGTTTTTAACAGAAAGCTCACACTCAGCAGGGCTTGAGGTCTTCCTCCTGCTCCCCAACTCTAGTCAAAATCTGCTCCTCCTCAAATGTTTCCATCTCAGAAATGGCAACTTCATCTATCCAGATGCTCATGCCAGAAATCTGAGAATCATACTTGACTTTTCCCTCCTCCCACATATTCAAGCCATCATTAAGTCTTGCCTGTCCTAATTCTAAAATATCTATTGGGAAAAAAAAAAAAAATGTATCTATTCAATTTTTCTACTTCCTCCCATCTCCATTGCCTACAGCCTAGTCCAAGCCATTATATGGTCATCTTTTGCCTGGACCACAAAAAGACATCTTTAACTATCATACTTCCCCCACTTCTCTTTCAAATTTTCCAAATTCCAAAATTTTTCCCACAAATTTCCAAAATTTTCCACAATGTAGCTGGAGCAACCTTTTAAAATCATATATTAGGGTCACAACACTCATACTTAAAACCTTCCAATGCTTCCAGTTATATTTAGGAAAAAAGTCCAAAATCCTTAACACAACCCTGCCTACGTCTCTATCCTCATCCTGTGCCCCTCTCCTTCCTCCCCCACTGCTCACTGTACTCCAACCACACCAACCTTCTTCCAGCTTCTCAAACTGTGCCACGTTCCTTCCTACCTCGAGGCTTTCATACATGCTATTCCCTTTGCCTTTCCCTTTCAGCCTTCTAATCTCTGCTTAAATATCACATCTTCAGGAAACTTTTCCCAAGGCTCCAATATAATTCAGGGTCCCCTACTATAATCTCTTTTTTACTTCTCCATCATAGGACTTGATACACTTTGCAATTACACATTTATTAGCGTATTTTTTGTTTACCATCTCTCTCCCCTATGGACAACAATCTCTAGAAGAGCATGGACAGAGTCTATTTTTGTCACTCTAGTCTTAGTACAGTGGTAGTAGTTTAGAGAGTTTAGAATTATTTAAAGTAGTTCAGAATCAGTATAATTTAGGGCTTAAGAGCAGGAGACTATGGAGCCAGACTGCTTGGATTCAAATCCTGGTGCTGCCAGTAACTAGGCTCTAAGACCTTGGGCAAACTGCTTAACCTCTCTCTGTGCCACAATTTCCACATCTACGAAATGAGGAAAATAAAAGTACCTACACCACAAAACTGTAAGAATGAAAAGAATTAATGACACAAAGCACTTGGTACAGTACCTGGCACAAAGCACTTCAATAAGCACGGTTCTGATCAGCTCTTATTGTGGTATTCGTAACACCTACCACAGTGGTAGACAACATTTACTGAATGAATGGATGGATTAATTAATTAAAAAAACAAGACTCCACTATCTTCATTAAATAGGTTTTTTAAATGACAGCACAGGAATTTTACACAGACTTCAGAGAGGAAAACAAAAACGGATAGTTAAGGTAAAGACTGAAGCACCCACAATTTATGATGGCATAAAGGGACAAGAGGAATAAAAAACTAACTCTACTGCATTCCTGTACCACTATATGAAATACAAGTTCACTCTTCCAGAAGTTTACCCAAGTTGATTTGGTAACTTTGACTTTTCCCTAAATATCATTCTCTTCCATGCCTTTAGACAACTTCTTCCAAATTGTTCAAGTACTAATCACAGTTCAAATACATGGTAAAATTCACATGCTAAAATTTTCTACCTGTTTGGCAAAGAAATGTTTTTCTGTTCCTAAAATAGCTCTGGCCTGTTTTACCATACATATTACAGAATCCTCAAAATTCCGTCATGTCTCTTCTACTTGGAATTCTGTCAGACACTGTTGCTTTCTAGGTTTCTCTCTCCCAGTAAAGACATACCCTCTCACTTTAACTTGAAGCACCCTGAGGGAAAGGAGAAACAAATATACTGCTTGAACTTCCTGTTTCCTGTTTAAGTTTTCTCAGAAGACACTGAACTTCAATCTAAGCATCACTGCTGTTTGTTGTCCTTTTGGGGAACATATAATCTTCAAGGTGTTATAATAATAATATTGAAAACAATAACAGGTGGCATATATAGCACTATCTGCTGTTCTAAATGCTTTACATATATTCTCTCATTCATTTCTCACAATTGTATGGTATTCTACACATGAAGAAAGGCACAGAGACATTAAGTATTTACGTAAGTTGCAGAGTTAGTAAATAGTGGTCCTGAGATTTGGACTCAGACTGCCTGGCTCCAAGAATCAGTGCCACTAGGCTGTTACTCAAGAGTCTGGGAAGACATATTTTTCTATCCTGTTTTCACTGGTCAGCTAGGCTGAAATACTCCAAATCTCTCCCCCAAATCAAACAGGCATATTAATCCTCTGCAATCCAGCAAAATTTCAAATGTTTCATTATATCATAAGCATATACACCTAAAACAAAACAATGTTAACTCATGGGAAACTACACGTTCTATCCTGGGAAGCAGAAATAAACAAATGATGAAATAATGAAATGTGAAATTTGCCTCAGTTAATTCGACAGACAGACATATGATTCCAATAAGCAGTAGTAAAAAAATGCTACAAAACACCTTTAATATCTTGAAAGAAAGGTACTAAACAAGATTATAAGTACATATTATCATATACACATACTCAGCAGCAGCAGCCTACATTTTCCCTCTCTCAATTTCACTACAATCCTTCTAAATCTTTCCCCTTATATAAGGCTAAGTACTTCAGCTTAGTCTCTGCTACAAATAAATCTGAAGTCATGTATCCAGTGTTTAAATTCACTGAACTCAAATTCCAAAGAATAATTATTTTAGAAAAAATTAACAAATGAAAACTAATTAAATTCAGGTCACATTAGAAGTAAAAATTAAACTCATTAGCCAAGCATGCTGGACATTTCTAAGTCATAGTGATCCTTTATTATCCCATATCCAGTGTCACCAAACACTAAGTAACAAATATTACATACAGCAATTTTATCTTCTTTTTTTTAATTTGTTTATTTTGAGAGAGAGAGAGAGAGAGAGAGAGAGACAGAGGCATGAGAGCATGCATGTGGAGGAAGGGCAAAAAGAGAGGGAGAGAGAGAGAATCCCAAGCAGGCTCTGCACTGTCAGTGCAGCCCGGTGAAGGGCTCGAACTCACAAAGTGTGAGATCGTGACCTGAGCTGAAATCAAACACTTAACAGACTGAGCCACTCAGGCACCCCACATGTAGCAATTTTAAATGAAGACTTCCACTGTGATGGCAGAAAGAGAACCTTAATTTACTGAATCATGATATGTTGTGATTGCAACTTTTTAACGGGATTAAAGATGCCATGACTGAAGACTCCAATCTCCCCAAGAATACCCAGTGCCCTCCTCACTTCTTCATCTTGCTGTCAGCCCTTGTTTCTTTCAGAGCACAGCCTAAATTTCAATATCCATCAGATTCCTGGTCAACTCTGCTCCCCACTGGAATAAACTCCATAAGAGTAAGAATATTCATGTCTACTTTTGTATCCCAGCATCTAATGAGCATTCAATAAATATTTGCTAGATGAACAAAAGTCTGAAAAGGAAAGGGTTGAAACACAGAGTCAACAATCAAGAAATAGTTCCAGGGCACCTGGGTGGCTCAGGCAGTTAAGCATCAACTCTTGATTTCGGTTTAGGGCATGATCTCACAGTTCATGAGATAGAGCCCCATGTGGGGCTCTGTGCTGACAGGGCAGAAACTGGAATTCTCTCTCTCCCTCTCTCTCTGCCCCTCCCCTGCTCTCACACATGCATGCATGCACTCAACAGTTCTTGCCCACACACACTGTCTCTCTCAAAATAAATATACTTAAAAAAAAAAAAAAAAAAAGAATAGGGGAGACTGGACGGCTCCATTGGTTAAGCATCAGAATCTTGATTTCAGCTCAGGTCATGATCTCATGGTTCGTGAGATCAAGCCCCACATGGGGTTCTGTGCGGACAGCATGGAGCCTGCTTGGGATTCTCTCTTCTCTTCTCTCTCTCTCTCTCTCTCTGCCCCTCCCCCACTCACACGGCTGCTCTCTGTCTCTCAAAATAAATAAACAAACTTGGAGTACCTGGGTGGCTCAGTTGGTTGAGCATCCGACTCTTGATTTGGGCTCTGGTCATGATCTCATGGTTTGTAAGATCAAACCTCCTTTGTGCTCTGCACTGATGGTGTGGAGCCTGCTTGGGGTTTTCTCTCCCTCCCTCTCTCTCTGCCTCTCCCCCATGCTCTCTCCCTCTCTCTCAAGGTAAATAAACAAACAAACTTAAAAAAAAAAAAAAAAAAGAAGAAGAAGAAGAAGAAGAGGGGCACCCAGGTGGCTCAGTTGGTTAAGCATCCAACTCTTGATCTCAGCTCAGGTCATGATATCATGGTTCGTTGAGTTTAAGCCCTGCATCGGGCTCTGTGCTGAAGCCCTGAAGCCTGCTTAGGATTCTGTTTCCCTCTCTTTCTGTCCCTCCCCTGTTTGCTCTCTATCACTCTCAAAATAAATTAAAAAAAAAAAAAGAAAGAAAAAAAGAAAAGAAATAGTTCCAAAAGGTCTGATAGGAATACATTGTACCTTAGGAAACAACACAGCACAAGAACAATACTCAACAAAGAAAGGAAAAAGTTTAGGTGGAGAAGTGGAGATTATCAACCCTAAGAAAAGACAGAGAACAAAATGGAAAAGATACTACATTAATCTATAGACACACAGGCAGGACTAACTGGAAGAGGGAGGGTAAATATTCTCAGCCTCACCCCATCTACACATACAGCACTTAAAACTTCTCTTTCACTGGCACTTCCAGGCATTCACTCCTTTCCACACACATATTAGTTAAGCTCCTCCAATGCTGGTTTAATGTTTGTCACCTCTATCCCCCATGACTGTCAGGCATAATGTTGCCTTGAAAGAAACAAGTTGTCCAAGAACTTAGATGACTGCTCACCATTGCTGTAAGATAGCATAGCAGTTAATATCTAAAGAGCACTTTATCTTTTTAAAGCAGTTTCACATACTTTTTTCTCAATAGAAATATTATGATAAAAGTATTATCTTTCCCATTCTCTAAACACAGGTTCATAAAAGTATTCAAAGCCTTGTTTTTAAATCCCAACTCTGCTACATACTTGCTGTGTGATCTTGGTCAAATTACGTACTCTGAGTTCAGTATCCACTGGGAAAATAATATCTACCTTAAAGGACTGCTGTATTAAATGAGATGATGCCTGTGAAGAACATGACATAGTAAATGCCCAGTAAAGGGGAGCAACCTTCCCTACAGTCTCCTTAAATAATTTGTAAAGGATTTCTCAGCTATGAAGTGTATAAGCCTAGGACTTAAATCCAGGTCTCCTGATTCCTTAATCTGTTTTCTTCACACTACGTCATTTTGGCAGACTGCCACATACTACTGGGCACATAAATACATTCTGACAATAACTGATCACAAAATTTTTATCTATCAGTAACTAATTTTAGCTTTGCAAAAAGGGGGAAAGATAGATCTAATTAACTTTGGGGTGGGGGGAGAAGGGGCTTGAAAATATAAAATATAAATCACCCCCAAGCCACAGGACAAGTTGTACCATAGTACTTCTGTACAAACAGAAATTATGACAAGAAACAGAAAGTTCTCTCTGGGTTTATGAGGAACAATTGGAGAAGGAAACAAGAATGACTATGATTAAAGGAACTTAAGGAGTTTTGGGGGCCGGGGGGGGGGGGGTTGTTTATTTTGTTCTGTTTGTTGGTTTGGGGTTTTTTTTGGTAAACCAAACCACTGGGCAAAAAGATCTGCATCCCATTCCAAAATAACTCTATCAAGGCTGAGACGTATCTTTAAAAAAAGAGACTTCAGTGTACTAACAACAAAACTTTTTCTCAAACTGCTTTCAGAGCAGGATAAATGGGAATAGTGAGATACGTTGTCAACATTCATGAAGATCCTTGAAGATCATAAATGTATGGACTCAGTATTAATAAGAAGCAGAAAGAAGCATGATCAAAAGAACAAAAGTTTTGGCACACCTGGCTTGCTTAGCCAGAAGAGCACGCGATTCTTGATCTCAGGACTGTGAGTTCAAGCCCCACACTCGATGTGGAGCTTACTTACAAAAAAAAAAAGAAAAAGAGAAGAAAAAGAAAAAGAATAAAAGTTTCATAAGCTTCCTAACATGTATTGAAAATAATTTGAAAATTATACAATATAAAACCAAATTATTACAGTTAATAAAAATAACCAGTAGTTTTCAAGTGATACATATAATTAATCTTTTCCAAGGTAGAATATAACTCCTTCCAGGACAAGCTATAGAAGATATTCAAAGAAGTTCACATCTTTAATAATCCTCAAGAACTTTCTCACGAAAAGAGAAGATAGAACAATTAAGTCACATCCTGAACCCATAAATTTCTGAAAGGAAATGCCAGAAGAGAGCCTGATCTGACACTGACAGAACAGCGCAAGATTTAACCAAGAAAGGTAAACTGTGGAGTGAATTTCTATCACAAAGCAGGGTAGAAGCCAATAAGCTCTATCCCTATGACCTCACCACCAGCACCACAACCAAATTTCTTGTCTTCGTCAATTCAACTTAAACCTCTGCTAATTATTTCCTATAGAAACGTAACAAAATGTTGCTAACATTTTTTGTGACACTCCTAGCAAACTCCATCTTTATTTATTTAGCATTCGTTAGGAGTCACTGAGATACTACATTAACTACAAATTCTATGCAGAATCAATTCCCAGGAGATAACGTCGCTTCCTTCACTAAATGCTCTCCTCTGATATACGTTCTCTTCTACCATAAAAACTTTTTCAGAGAGCACACATTCTTAGCCTAACTTCCCAATCTAGGTTCACCAGTCTGGTGGCTCTTCTTTAATCCCTTTCTGGAAGTTCTGAGGTCCTGATAACTAGGAAATCACTGATGACCAAGGACCCCACGCTTAGATATTGCTGACCTCAAAATCAAAAACATTAGAGGAACAATAACCTTTCCACAACTCATATTAGAATTCTAAAATTGTTAAAAACAAAACAAAACACATACTTGTATAGTTTCCACCCAAGGACTAGAAATTTAATCTGTTCTCTCTTTAAAACCACTGTCCTACTGATTTTACATACTATGGAAATACTTATTCAACCTAAAACCACCTCTAGCCTGAATATTTTTTTTCGACAAAGAAGCTACACAAATTAGGATCGTGACACTGAATCCAATGAAAATAAAATGAGTAAGAACGCTTAGTCCCCAAAGTTTCTAAGTTGAGAGAGAAAAGAAAAACATAATGGAGATGCCAGAATTTTAACTTTAAATTTAAATATCTCAATATTTGAATGAATCCTACACAATGGCTGTTTAGTATACGCACAACTAAACCACTAATCGAATATGATAAAATTGTTCTGAAAACGACTCCTTGGGTTTCCTTTGGATTCTTCCTAGAAAGCAAACTCTTCAGGACAAATATCTGATTTGAAAATCTTCACCAATCCTCCATGCTTGGACATTAACCACTTAACAACATAGTTGGAAGATTTCCATTGAGAACAAGCTGGGGGGGGGGGGGGGGGGAGAGAAATAAGTATCAACCAGAAAGCAAACTGGTCAGCAAACAAAATTTTCTATCCAAGAAACAGAATTGCCATTGCTTTTCTCACTAAAATGATACAGACTTTGACAAACAAAACCAGCATGGTCCCTTTACTTCTGAAGTCACCAGTGACAGAATCTGTATTCCCGGGTAGGAGAGATCACAAACGACATATCGCTGTGTACATAAAGTGACTGGTAAATAGAGAGGGAGGGGGAAAAAAAAACCCGAACCTGCAAATGACCAAAAAACGACTCATGGTACGTTTAAAGACCTATTTGGGACGTGGGGAAAAGTCAAGTCCCAGAACGCTGCCTCAGTTTCCCTATCCCCAAAACGCAAGAACATGACACTTCGCTCAGAGCAGCCAGGGGGCCGTGTTCCACTTGTTTCCACCTACTCGAGGGTCCCTTCAAAGGTCGGACTCCGAGGAGGTCCCCAGCGCAATTGAGTCATGACACCCGGGGCCTTGGGGGTGGGGGAGGCGGGAGGGGAGACCGAGGAGGGGCAAGCGCGCAAAGCTCTATCCGTTCCTGGAAGGCGATTTCCCCCCACACTGAGGGTGCCAACACCCGCCCTAGACCCAACATCCCCTCCCTACCTAACCGCGTAAAGCAGCCCCAGCATCTCTCCCTCCTTCCGGCCTCTCCCTCAGTGCCCTGCCGCCTCTCCGACCGCGCCCCCGAACGCAGCCGGGTAGCTCCTCCTCCGGCCGTGTCTCCGCGGCCAAGCCGCCCGCCCACCCGCCGGCGCCAAGGTCTTCCCAACCCGCCAGCGGAAGGATGCCGGGCCGGGCCTCCCAGGCTCCTCCCGGGCCTACCTGCAAGGCGGGCGGAGGCTCCGTCTGCAGCCCAGCGACGGGACCCAACCACCGACAAGAAGAAGAGGCAGGAAGGAAGCAAGGGGTCCGCTCTACCGACCAGCGGAAGAAAGCAGCCTGAGCGCGGGGCCTCGCGGATAAGTCAGCCTTCGACCCGGCGCCGCCGCCGCTCAGGAGACATCAAGCAAGAAGACGGCGCAAAAGATCACCGAATGCACGAACGGCCCAGACATCATAGGATGAGCGCCCAGCCAATCGTTCAAGGAGATGCAGTCGAGCGCCGAAAAACTGCTCCGCTCCAACCCTAGGTCCGACTCCTGGCCAAGGCATGAATAAACAAACCCAGATCATAAGCGGCGGAGTAAAGTAGCCGGTGCTTCTGCCATTTTCTGTGTTGCTTGCCAGCGAAGTTGTTTAGAGCACCGGAGTTTTTCTTGAGTGTTGGAGATCAAGGCATAGCACAATAACACTTACCAGTTCAGCAACTAAGTTATGGACTCCCAACATTATCCCAACTGAGCAAGTGTGACTCTTAGTTCCCTCACGGACAGTGAGGTACATAAAAATAAACATACATGTACATGACAGAGGCACAGAGAGACAATGAGAGAGAATCCAGACTGAGAAACAAAGTGAGTCAACGCTGTTTAAGTTCCACTTTAGGTCCCATAAAACACAGCAAAAAGAAGTTGGAAAAATTCAGGGGTTTGTAGGCTGAACTTAAGGCAGGAAAAAAAAATACACGTATGCTTTTTAAAATTTTCTTTCAAAGGCCTGGAGCCACGGGTGTGCTTCTTACGTGATGATCAAAATTTTCCTTGGGTTCAGAACCTGCAAAAGTTGAAATTTTCATCATCACAGCAATAGTCCCTTTCTGAAGTCTTGTAGTAGACAAATTAATATTCTCAGCACAAGTGTGAATTAATATGTACATCCTAGGTACAATTCAATAAATCACATAGATCACTCCAAATATGGATTACCAAGTGTGAGCAATTATACAGCTACCCTAAGTCCCCCCTAAGGGGAGAGTAAAGTCGTAAAAAAGAAATGATAGTCCAAGCCCTTAAAGAGCTTATAATCTAATCAAAGTGAAAGGTCACATCCTTACAACATTACCTTTATTTATAATTTATTATAATTTTTAAAAATCTCCTTTAAGTCCATGACAATATTCAAGGGACAACTCATATATATAATGCAGGATAGAATCAGCATCCATAATATGAGGATGAAACACCGGGCTTTTGTTGCCTACTACTGTTTTAGGGGACTTAAAAATGAGGAGACATAGCAACATTTATGAAAGTCTTAGAAAAGAAAGAATTTAATAATCCACTTCGAAAACACAAAGTTTTGGGGTGCCTGGGTGGCTCAGTTGGTTGAGCATCTGACTCTTTTTTTTTTTTTTTTTTTAATTTTTTTTTTTTTAACGTTTATTTATTTTTGAGACAGAGAGAGACAGAGCATGAATGGGGGAGGGTCAGAGAGAGGGAGACACAGAATCTGAAACAGGCTCCGGGCTCTGAGCTGTCAGCACAGGGGCCCGATGCGGGGCTCGAACTCACGGACCGCGAGATCGTGACCTGAGCCGAAGTCGGCGCTCAACCGACTGAGCCACCCAGGCGCCCCGAGCATCTGACTCTTGACTTGGGTTCAGGTCATGATCTCGTGGTTTGTGGGTTCAAGCCCCTCATCAGGCTCTGTGCTGATAGTGTGGAGTTTGTGTGAGATTGTCTCTCTCCCTCTCTTTCTATCCTTCCCACTCTCTCTCTCTCTCTCTCTCAAAATAAATAAACTTAAAAAAAAAAACACACCAAGTTTTAATTTGTTCATGTTCCCATGCAGTCCTAAGAAATAGCCTGCATAATGTTTTAAAGTTTAAGCAGAGATACAAGTGTTATTGTTTCACATTGTATCATTTCCCTATTAAATCTTTAATAGTTGTTATTTTTAACAATTGCACAATATTCCATTGAGAGGATATACTGACCTTGCTCCCCATTGTTGGATGTGTATGTTGCCTCCAAACATTTTCTGTGTGACAGGTATTGCTGCTGTTGGAAAGAGATAATTGTAACCTTTTTATTTACAATTAGGACCTATTGCACCTAAACAAAAAGAGTGAGGAAGCAAAGTAGAAGTGTATTTCTCCATCATGTAAAAGAAATCCAGAGATACACAGCCTAGGGTAAGGTGTGCCTATTTGGTATCAGGGACCAGGCTTCCATCTTGTTCCTTTGACATCTTCAATAAGTGGCTTTTATCCCAGGTCCAAGGCAGCTGTTCAAATTCTAGCCATCATGTCTACATTCCAACTAGCAGGAAGCTGAAAGAGGAAAGGCATGTCTCCTGCCATAAGGACATATCTTGAAAATAGCACAGGACATTTCCACTTATATTCCACTGGCCAGAATTTAGTCACATAGCCACACCTAATTGGGAATTAGTCTTTATCCTGGGCAGTTCTCAAAGTCAGGAGCAAAAGGATACTAAGTGTCAACTAAATAAGCAGTCTCTGCCACATTCCTGAAGCCAGATGAGGAGCAACAAATAGACTTTCCTTTGCTGTCATCCAGGACTGAGATTCTATTCCCAGAATACATGTTTTAGAGAAGCTTTCTTCTTAGAAAGGCTTGTGGGGCATAAGCATCTAAAGCTATAGCCCTCATTCAAATTTGACCCAAATAACAACATTATTTTGAAACCTTGATTTCAGTGAGAAAAACTAAAGAAACGAATTTCAAGGCTACAAGAAGTTTTCAGTCTTCAAAAATGGGAGACTTTTATTTTGGGAAAAACACCTGAAGGGTATGCAAATATAAATCTAAAACCATCACCTGAAAATGGAGCTATTTTATAAGTTAAGGCTAAACTGCTCTGTGAAACCATGAAAAAGAGGATTTATTCTGCAGGCAGAGTTGCATCTCTATAGATAAATTTCTCTAGAGAACTGTTTCTTTTCAAGTGTGGATTTAGGATTCAGAGTGACGGTAAACTACAGCTGGCTCTTATGCAAAAGTCAAGTGGGACAGAAGAGTAGATCACAAGAGATCAAGAGTTGAAATTCTCAAACCTATAGGAATGTCCTCACATTGAGGGAGACTTAAACCAAGTGGGAAGAGTAAAGATCATACTGGGATGTATCACTGATACTTACATATCAGTGTTAAGACTTAATAATTCATTATTATGTTGGTTATTGCTTATTGTATTATGATTGGATTCTCCTGGGGGAGCCACCCCGTTGAAGGTAAGATAACGCTTCTCCTGAAGTAGGGTGACCATCTGTCCCAATGAGCTGAGGATTAAGGGGTTTCCCAGTACAGGGAACTTTCAATGCTAACACTGCAATTGCAATTGCTCTGGGCAAACCAGGACAGTTGGTTACCCTAAGAATGGACATAGCCACTGTCAACCACTTATAAGGATTGTAAATCCATGTCAATCACATGTAAGGAACTTGTAAAGACTAAGCCAGGAAAAGAGGATTGGCACTTGTAGACATGGAGGATTTGCCTGGGATGAAGGGTGAAAGGAGGGAAAAGGAGAGAAGGGAAGGAAACTTCCTTGTATTGGCTCTGGGCTCTAAGAAACATCTACTACACTCTGCATAATAGAAATCAGGCCTGAACCTAGGATGAAAGAACCCTGTAGCAGTACCATGAGTCATCTTATTAGGAATTCCAGGAAGAGGAATTGGGACTTGAGCAGCCAAATGACAAGCCAGTTGTAGTTGCAATTCTGTTCTGTTCTTTTGTAGCCTGGTCTTATGGCACTCTGGGGTAATGTACACACTTTGGGCTGGATGGTAAAGGTAGAAGCAGGGTAATGATATAGGAGCAGCCCAGTGAAGGAGAGAGATCCCAGAACAGCGGGTAAATCATTCACAGTAGAATTATAGGAGATGTTTCCTTCTTCGGAATTATTTATACAGGATAAGCTTTCAGTGGCACAATTTATCAATAGATTGAATCATATGAACATGTTAAGACTCTAGAATGGCAAATCAGCCCTTTCATAAACATGTTTATGATATATATGTAAGGGTTAAAGTCTCAACAGAATGATAGATCCTTACTGTTTTGTTGGACACACATAGAGGTTGCTTTCAATTGGACTGTTTTTCTTTTTTCTTTAATGTTTTCATGTTTATTATTTAGAGAGAGAGAGTGTGCAACTGTGCAAGTTGGGGAGGGGCAGAGAGAGAGGGAGAGCAAGAACCCCAAGCAGGCTCCAGGCTCCATGCTGTTAGCGTGGAGTCTGACGTGGGGCTTGATCCTACAAACAGTGAGATCATGACCTGAGCCAAAATCAGCATTTAGATGCTTACCCGACTGAGGCACCCAGGAGCCCCTGGATCTTTTTTCTTTTGAAATGTACTAGCTTCTGATTTCGAGGTTTATTTTCCTTGCTCCTTTCTAGTATCAGAGATCTCATCACTCTCATTTGATTATCACAAAGGGGGTTTAAAGTGTAGTCATGAAAACAATAAAAACTCCTGTGAATTTTATGTGTTAGGGAACTGGAGTGTTCCCAGCATTCAGCTAGTATTTTCCCTTCCTTCTTGCATTGACATTCTCATGATCAACCAACTCTCACTTAACTCTGTTATCTTATTCTCACAATTTCATAAAATCTGGGTGGGATCTACAGAGCAATATGGGCCCTGAAGACATGTTATGCGTACACACAATGATTAAGTATCCTTGATTTCTTTTTTTTTTTTTTTTTTTCCTAACTTGCCTTCCATTGTCAGGGACAGCAACTGCTAAGCTCAGTCCGAGAGCTGTTTTATCATTTCAGGTTGGGATACAATCACAGTGTCTGTTATCTGTCTAGCTTCTATTTTACCCCTCCCGCCTCTTATATGTCTTTACTATATGACCCCATTAGTCTCAACTTAGATTAACTTGCTAGATATCCTTTACAGTCCAAGGGTCGGGAAAGGAGACCCATCTCTGTTCAGTTCATTTTAAACTAAGAATATGTTTGTGGTCTCTCTTGTGTAGAATTTGAAATTGGCAAACCAGTGATGACCCAATATTGTGGTTTTATCTTAATATATCCTGGGACTTTGCTGTCTTGAAACATCTAAGGGCAAATCTGGAAAACTTCTGGGCTGACCAGATGGCATCATCTACAGGAAGACGAAGCTTACATAAGACAGGCATAATCCTTGACTCTTTCCCAAAACTGTACCAGGAAGATACTAAAAATCCACAGTAAGGACCTCAAGAGAAGACTTCTCAGGCACTTATGAAAAGTCCCTATGGGCAAACCCTTGGCAATCGAAGTACAGACCCTGATCCCACCCCTAGATCATTTTAGGGAAATTGTAACCAAGGACTGAAAAAATCCTGGCCTGTAAAAATTCAGGTTGAAAGGAGATTAAAGAAATAGATTCGAACAGTTACTCTGTGGAATTATTAGGAAATAAAATGCTCCCAGGGAAAAGCACTGCTAGCCAATATTCAGTCATTTCAGCACTTAGAAATTATCTTTGGTGTGCAAGTAATAGACTTAAAATTACTTTTGAAATCTCTCCAAGACTGTCCCTCCCACTCAGGCTTCATGTTACCATCTAGTGAGTTAAGTTGTGAAAAGTCCCAAGTTTCCTTTAATGTAGTTTTTCGGGCTAAAATGCCAGACACTTTCTAAGTTCACATTCCACTTTGGCACTTATGATATGTGGATGTCAAGTAACCCTTTCCTCATGCAATATGCACAACAGAACCAAAACTCTGTAGGGAAAAATACCCATCTCAGGACGCTTGGAAAGACCACAAGAATTAAAATATTGCCTCACAAAGGGGACAGAGCAAGCTTGGTCACAGGTTAGCTTTTACAAAGGAAGAATATGTAACAGGACACCTCTACAGAAAGAGTAGAACTAACATTCTCAGGCACCTCTTTGCGGTCCATTGTCATCTCAATGACATCATTGTACACATCAAGCTCAACCTCCTGCCACATGGACCCACTCTTTATAGAGTAGAATGATGATGGGAAATAGCATTTGGAGTAGAAATAAACAGCAGATAATAATCCATAATTGTTTTTAATCTTGGGGATGAGTCACCCTCAGTTTATTTCCAAATTTCTTCTGTCATCAGCTGTTCATTTCTTTACTTTGAAAATCACCAGATTAACACTGCCAAAGGCAGGTAGGAAATGATCCAAGAGGACAATTCTGAGGTATCACATGGTGAGTTGATGAGAAACCAGGAACAAGACAATCCTCAGGAAAGTCTCTTTTTTGTCCCAGCAGAGGCACCAATGTGTGAACCTAATTCACACTTTCTTTATTCCAATTAGGTTGTTTTTATATCAGTGTAATTTTAGAATAAGACTTGGTGGGGATTATTCATTTCCTGGGAAATTCTGTCCATGATTTTGCAAGATATCCAAATAGGTCTAATGCCAAAATTCATTTCACACCAAGAAACTATGTTCTTTTTACTTCACTTTCTTACTACTTTCATGTACCTTTTTATTCTCAAAGTCTTCTTTCCGTACAATGAATTTCAGAGCAGAATGGCCAAACGGATGTTCTAACATCATGAACATAAGAAATGTGATCTATTTAGATGTGAGCTGTCAAAACCTGGGTGAATCTCCTCTGTCCATCAATCTACTAGGGTCTTTAGATCTGTGAAGTGTAAACTTGCTATTTCATCTATATTTTACTTGTCTTCTTTGAGCTGATTGGGGTCTTAAACCCATTTATCCTCTAACTCCTCCTCTGGGTTGGAAAGAGGAGATTGGAATCCAGATGTTCTCCCTAGAAACCCTCCAAGTCACAGTCCAAATGCTACAGAAAGATGGAGGTCTCAGACTGTCCCCAGCATCCTCTTAAAAACACAAGGCTGCAAACTCAGATTAGTAGCCACTCACTTATGTCCGAAAACCATTCCCGAACTCACATTTACTCTTTACGCTTGTCTCAGATGATGTCTATATAGGCAGCAAAGTAGAAAGTTCCACCTAATAATCCCACCTAATAATTCAGGACCAACACATATAGTTTTCATTTGAAATCTCCACATAATTTAAGAAACAGACAAAAAATATCTGGCTGAGTGCCGTTTTCCCCTTTGCTTTGATTTTGTGGGCACAATCATGAATGTCTACTACTAGTGAGTTTTCAAATGAGTGGGGCTCAACCTGGAGTTCACGGGATAGCAGGGAACTATTTATTGTCTTGTTTTTGGTTTAGCTAATATATTTGCAAACGTTATCAAGATATCCTGCCATAGCCACAACCCTTCTAAAACACACAGATTAAATGTCGATTTGTGACGAGTGTCCACATACTCATTCATGCTAGATGATGGGACTCTGTATGGGGCGGTGAGGGCGAAAGTTTGTCCCAACTCCTCCTGGAAAAGTTTCCCGCGCCCCCAGATTTCACATTAGCTAAAATGAGTGAGCATCAGCTCCTGACGCATTCGGTCAGCCTCTAGGTCCAGGGACTCCATGTGCTCATACTCTTCCTCAGGGGGCTGTTCCATGGGTCCTGTCATTGGAGAGGACCAAACATCCATCCCATGCTCCAGGGAGATGTTGTGGAGGACACAACAAGCCAAGATAATGTGGCTGGACTTTTCTGGTGAGTACTGCAGTGCCCCTTTGGATCCATCCAGGCAGCGGAATCGGGAACAGAGGGTTCGGAAGGTCTTCTCAATCACACTGTGAGTAGCAGAATGGGCCATATTATAGCGATATTCCGCTGGAGTTTCAGGAATGTGAAGGGGGGTCATGAGCCAAGTACGGAGAAAGAAGGAATTGTCACCTGTGGGGAAGGTCCAAAGAAACAATAAGTCATTCTAATTGGAATACAAACAGAAAGGAAAATCTAGGAACATATATAGAGAATGGATGCAACAGACTCTGGAGCCACCACGCCCCAGAAAAACCAAGAGGGAAATGTTGTGGTAAAAAGAAGGCATGCTAGGATCACGAGCAGTAAGACATGGGTCTTGGCTGGAAATATCCTTGGTTTAAACCAACACAGAAAAAGGCTGACAGCTTTAAAAACAAACAACCAAACAAACAAACAGCCAAGTCTGAAAAAAATGTGGGAAGAAGGTGAAGGCACTGAAGGAAATAAAATCCCTGACTTTCTACTCAGAGATCTTGTTCTTTAATAAAAGATTAGGGGGCACCTGGGTGGCTCAGTTGGTTGAAGGTCCGACTTCAGCTCAGGTCATGATCTCGCAGTTTGTGAGTTTGAGCCCCGCGTCAGGCTCTGTGCTGACAGCTCAGAGCCTGGAGCCTGCTTCAGATTCTGTGTCTCCCTCTCTCTCTGCCCCTCCCCTGCTCACTCTCTGTCTCTGTCTCTCTTGAAAACAAACATTAAAAAATAATTTTGAAAAAGGTTAGTAAAAACTATCATATAGCAAGCAAACCTTCAAAATCTCCAAAGAGAAAAAGTACAAGAGAGAAAGGGAGAGTTCTTCCAGGAAAGCTCCAAACACTTGTGAGGAAAATTTCTAACCTTACCATTACAGTGTCAGGTCTGAAAGCACTACCTACGGATTTCAGAGTGCATATCTCATGGACAATAATCATTCATCCTCCCAGTGCTAAGAACAAGATCAAAGTCCCAGCACCTGTGGCAGAGATCAGAACTCAGGTGTTCCTAGATATTACATTCGCTAGAACCGTGCTTTGTAACAGAAACTGGTAGAATTTCACATAAATACAATGATACAAATAGTAACAGCGATAAGGAAATCAAATCATAAGTCAGTTAAAATAATATATGCAAGGCATTTTCCTAAGGTGACTTACTTATCATATGATCTCAGGCAACGCTAAGAACAAAATACAATACAAGGCTGGGATGCAATGTCCTGTTACAACAGTACAATGTTTCTATAATGCTTAATTGTCCTGACTCACTACAGCCGGCCTGGGGGATGAAATGTCTCACACAGAGGCACAACCCCTTAGAAATCTGAGACAACTTGAGAGTACCAACTTGCACAATAGCTGCGTTCCTGACCCACTATCAGTTTTGGTATGTAGTTATGGACGGTTCAGAGAGTCGGGGCACTGTCCCAAAACATACACAATTCCTTTCTCTCAGAAGCTTACCTTTTAAAGAACTGGATTAACTTTATTTAAAAAAAATTTTTTAGGGGCACCTGGGTGGCTCAGTCAGTTAAGCATCCGACTCTTGATTTCAGCTCATGGTTCATGAGAGAAAGGAGTTGTGTATGTTTTGGAACAGTGCCCTGACTCTCTGAACAGTCCGTAACTACATACCAAAACTGATAGTGGGTCAGGAACACAGCTATTGTGCAAGTTGGTACTTCTCTGCATTTGTTTATATTGTATCTGCACTCTCAGTGTGGATTGGGATTCTCTTTCTCTCCCTCTCTCTCTGCCCCTCTCCTGCTTGAGCTCTCTCTCAAAATAAATAAACTTTTAAAAAATTATTTCTTTTATTATTTTTTAAAAGATTTTATTTTATTTTTTAATGTTTATTTACTTTTGAGAGAGAGGGAGACAGAGCGAGAGCAGGGGAGGGGCAGAGAGAGAGGGAGACACAGAATCTGAAGCAGGCTCCAGGCTCTGAGCTGTCAGCACAGAGGCTGACACGGGGCTCAAACCCACCAACCATGAGATCATGACCTGAGCCGAAGTCGGACACTCCACCAACTGAGGCACCCAGGCACCCCTAAAGATTTTATTTTTAAGTAATCTCTACATCTAATATGAGGCTCGAACCCGCAACCCCAAGATCAAGAGTTGCACGCTCTACCAACTGAGCCAGACAGGTGCCCCACCCCACCAAATTTTTTTTTTTTAATGTTTTTACTTACACATAATTGACATACAACATTGTATTATTTGTAGGTGTACCGGATTAGCTTTAAATATTTAAGAAGCCTCATAATAACATTTTCAAATTTTACATTTAGTTGACTTCCTCCTCAAGTACAAACTATCTTAGTTGAGCTCCACCTACTAAATACTGAATTTAAGAAACTGATGCTGAAAATAATAATGAAAATAGTATCAGTGACTCATTGAATACCTACTATGTAGCAGGCACCGTGCTGGGCACTTCAAAAGTATTATTCCTTATTATCCAATCCCAACTCTGCCAGGTAAGATATTACTGAACTCATTTTATAAATGAGAAGATCAAAATATATGTCAGCCATCCTCTGATATGCCAGGCAAAGGAAAGAGAAGGAGCTAGTCACTAAACACTAATGTCAGACTCAGAGTCAGGAAAACAATGGGGTAATGCTGTAAAAGAGAGTAAGATAAACATTAAGATGAATGCCAAAGCACAGAGATACTAAATGGTATTTGTTAAATGTTTCTCTAAGAAATAGTATGAGCATTAGATGTGGAGACATAAAAAACAAGCTACTTAATGCAGACCTTTCATAAAATGCTCCATCGTTATTAACTGGTTATAATCCGAGCACCACCGAAAATCAGACACTCAGGAGGGGATTAGGATCAGAATTGTTAAACAGATTACAATTGCTTACATGATCAGTCATCCACAAGACATTCTGGCAGATCTTACCCAAAGCTGCTTAACAATACTAGGCCAAGAGCTGAAGAAATAAGAACTCAGGCTGAATCGTTTGCAGTACATTTAGAGAATAGGAATTAGGTAATGCAGTTCTGAAGGGAGACATGAGAATGACACGAAGGGATGACACCCATGGTGAAAATATGCTAAACACACACACACAGGATCTCCCATACACCCCTTTGATGAAAACACTATTCTGAATTTTGTCATTTTTCCCCATTTGTTTATATTGTATCTAAGCAATATAATATTGCTCTTGGTTTTAAATTTTTATAAAAATGATTTCATACTAAAAACAAAACATAAAACAAATTAAAAACAACAACAAAAGGAATCTGGTTAATTCTACATTTGGCAAACAGAACTATTCCACAAATCTAATGGCGTTAAGATACAATCAGCCTTTTATATATATATATATATATACATTTATTTTGAGAGAGAGAGAGCATGAGCAGGGGAGGGGCGAAAAGAGAGAAGAGAGAGGATCCCAATCAGGCTCCATGCTATCAGTGCAGAACCCGACATGGGGCTTGAATTCATGAACCATGAGATCATGACCTGAGCCAAAACCATGAGTTAGATGCTTAACTGACTGAACCACCCAGGTGCCCCTCCAATCAGCCATCTTCTCTTTTTTAACATCTTGCCATTCTTCTAATCCTGCCAATCTTCCCCTAAATTATTACCCCATATTATCCCCACAACTTTTAGATACCAGTGTTTTCTAAATTTATCTATTTGTATGAATCATTTGAGGGATCTATTAAAAAGGAGATCTAGCTTTCTTTGAAGATTCTCACTCCCAAAGTTTGATGTGGCCCCATGATGTGTATTTTTAATAAATTCTCCGGATAACTCTTGATTTGGAAAATTTGTGAAACACTGTACTAGTTCAGGGCTCTTCAAACTAGTTTTCTTGTTAGAGTTCATGGAGGCTTTGCAAGGGGTATGTGCTAGAATTGCTAGTATTAAGGGAATCAATTTCCACATGGGTATATTTTTCTCATCCCTAGTGCCTACCTAGCATGTAGCCGGTACCAAAACCGGCTTAATAAACATTTTTTCGATGTTGTTGCCATATCCATCTCTCCCACTTTCACTCTTCCTGTAAAGAAGGGAATCAGAAAAGTATATAAAAGTTTGTCAGAGTTGGGATGCCTGGATGGTTCATTCATGACGGCATGCGACTGTTGATCTCGGGGTCATGAGATCAAACCCTGTGGGCGTAGAGCCTACTTAAAAAAAAAAAAAAAAAAATGGCAGTTTTTCCTTGTTTCCAACTATGTCCTGTAAACACCTCAAAAAACTAAAGCCATATTTTCAACTGAATCTGGGGTCCCAAGGAGTGAAGGAAAAGGGAGTAAGTAATTCCTACATGACCTTGAGGTCCTTAGCAAAGGGAGTATTTGCTGAATAGAGTTAATTCTTCATGTGACCTAGTTTTAAAAGTTAACCGCAAGTGGCTTAGATACTCTGCCTTAATTTCCTCATCCACAAAAATGTTGGTAATATTAGTATTTAACTCCTTAAGAGTTTTTATAAGGATTAAGTGAGATAATCTAATGCAAAGTGCTTACAACATTGCCTGACAAATTCTAAGTGCTCAGTATGTTTTAGCTGGCTTTATAGTAGAGGTACCAAAGTGATTTCATAAGAAATGAGCTTGGAACCAAGAAGTCTCACAGCTGCAGAAGTAACTAGATGAGATACTTGCAAAACAGACTTTCTTTCATGTCTTGGTGTGACTTGTTTGAAAAAAAACTTTGAAAGTTCAAAAAAGGCACAAGGTGGGATTAAGATAAAGGTCTGGTAGGGTAAAGAGAAGGTGGTAACTGAAGATGGTGTGTAGAAGCAAGAACTCAAGAAAATCAGAGTTCCAAGACGTTGCATGTGGTACCCCAGCAGCCTTAAACCAATCAGCGTGACAGCAGTCTCTTCCCACTTGGAACATGGGAGAAATAAAAGGATATCAAAGAGAAATAATTCCTGAGTGCCTATTTCATGTTGAACACTGTTATAAGTACATGCAGTGCAGATATGATCAGTGGTTTTGAAAGAGAGGTCTTCCAATCATTCAGGTTTCTTTTTGTCTCTCACATAGTATGTTGTATAGAAGATAACCTTTGTCCTACTGCTCATATAAGAGTAGTGCTTTAAAACAAACAAAGAGAACTAAGCTGCCAAGCTCAAGGGTATTATCGCTATTACCCAACCACATTCCTCCCAGCTGTGCAGTCACCTCAGTGTGCACAGCTCGGTTTTGAATGGGTTCGTGTCCTACTTATATCGTTAAGTCAGGCTTCCCAACAGCATTTGGGCAGATCTGTGAAGTGAGTTCCCATAAGAACTGTGTAAGTGCACTGCTATCATTTTCATAGAGACACCACAGTGTCTTATATCACACAAATCTTATATTTGCACAATACTTTATAGTGAACTCTCATATATATCACCTGATCTTAACAAGAGGTATTACTACTGTTGGCATTATTTTTAACATTTTACACATAAGAATTCAGGCTTAGTTGTATGGGTGTACTGTATTTAACCAGATCTGTACTGATTAAATATTTTGGCTGTATTTAAGGGGAATGTTTTTGTAGGGTTGTTGTTGCTTTTGTTTCCAACTATAAAACACTGCTGCAATGTTATTTTATTTCACATCACCACTACTCATACTTATTTATTGAATACACTTTCTTTGTGCTTATTTTATTTTTGAGAGCGAGAGAGAGAAAGAGACAGAATGAACAGGGGAGGGGCAGAGGGAGAGGAGAACAGAGAATCTAAAGCAGACTCTGCACTGACAGCAGAGAGCTGGATGCCGGGCTTGAACTCACGAACTTTGAGATCATGACTTGACCTAAAGTCAACCGCTTAACTGACTGACATACCCAGACATCCCAACTACTGTTCTTATTTATGAAGAAATCCCTCAAGATAAATCCTTAGAAGTGAAGATCTGGGTCAAATGCTATGTTTTAAAATGACGTTTCATGAATGTCTTTTTAAGTGTTGATTAAAAAAAAAAATTAAGGCTCAGAGAGTTCTCACCTGAGGTCTTTTTTTTTTCAAGAGAGAGTGCAAGCCGGGGAGAGGAGCAGAGGAAGAAAGAGAGAGAATGAGAGAGAATCCCAAGCAGACTCCACGCTCAGCACGGAGTCCAACACTGGGTTTGACACCACGATCCTGGGATCATGACTCAAGCCAAAATCAAGAGTCAGATACTAAACTGATTGAGCCACCCAGGTGCCCCTGACGTCTCATTAAAAAAAAGGACAGGACCGAGACTCAGGTCTATAGACTCTCAAATTTCATTCTGCTCTGCTACATAATTTTTCTATAGCTACAAAATGAAGCATTCACACCTGCAGACTTACCAAGCAGCCAGCTATCTTTGTGCATTCCGGCTTCAAACTGACTACTGAGGGAGGATTGCTGCAGCACAGCATAGTCCTGTAGGCTACCTGGCCAGTTGGTCTCCACAGTCATTAATGCCCCTCTGATGTCACACACCATCAGGCAGTTTAAAGAATGCAGACCTTTGCGGTTCACATAGGAGAGATCTTCAGCATTTGGTGCCTTGATTGCCACATGGATACAGTCAACCACCCCTATCACCCCTGGCATCCCTGCCAACCCATAGAATTCATCCTTCACAGCCTGCATGGAGGCTTCATCAGCTGGGAAGCGAATGAACTGTGTGGCTCTTTCCACAAGTGCTTCAGTGACATTGGCAACACATCGACTCATAGATGCCTGACTGATTCCAATAGCGTCTCCCATCCGAGTCTGGAAGGAACCTGAAGTATAGAAGCCCAGTGCTGCAAGGATTTGTGTCTCTGGGCTAATAGCCCTGGATCTCTGAGTAGGTCTAGAAAGACTCGCCCCTAAGAGTTCCACCAAGTAATAAATGAACTGTCGAGGAAACCCATACATGGACATCAAATATTCATCGGTCACATCATCCAGCTTAAAGCGGTCCAATGTCCGGTGACCTCGGCCATACAACAAGAGATCACAGTCAAGCACTGTTATTGGTATAGCCATGGTACATGCAAATGTGATCTCTCCTTCCCTCTGCTACTTTTCCTGAATTCCTCCCAGTGAAGATGTTGGTGCAAGAAGGTATTTAAAGAAGTGTCAGCATTCAGCAGCTAAATGGTTCAGTATCCATCAGTTAAATGGTTCTGGCATTTGTAATCTTCTCTCTGTAAAGGTTAGAAGAAAAAAGCATTAGAAACCGACCAAAGGCATCAAAGTGATTCAAAGGCTACAACAGTTCCTTTTCTCAGATTTCCATTCTGTCCAAGCAAAAGGTGCTACACCTGTAACTGGGTTTTTCTCCACTAGCTCATGGCTGCCCAATAGGCTCACTTTGGTTTGAAAGATAATAGGAGTTGTTTCCTATGTAGCAGAGCAGCTCCCTCACTGCTATCTATTGAAAGTCAGCCCTCAATACAAGGGTTTGTAAGAAAGAAAAAAAAAGAAAGAAAAAAGAAAAAGATAGATAGATCATGGAAGTTGATTTTGGTGGCTCACTTAATGCCTGGCATTTGAACTGGTTAAAGCAAAAGCTTAATGTTGGAGGGGCGCCTGGCTGGCTCAGTCTGTACAGCCTGCAATGCTTGATCTTCTGGTTTTAAGTTCCAGCTCCAGGTAGAGTGTAGAAATTACTTAAAAATAAGATCTTAAAAAAAAAAAAAAAAAGAATGGAGGCGACAGCATAAGTTATCCTTAAGGTAAAAGAGGTCTGCTCCTAACTACACAGGTCACGAACTAGCTGATATAAGTCATAACTATTCAGGGCAGGAATTGGTTCCAGCGGGTTTCATTATCCAAGCCCTCTGGTTCCACCTGTTAAGTACAAGATGGACGTGAGGGGTGCTCAAACCAGTCTAACAAGAGAGGAGGGGCAAAAAACTACCCACAGCCCAGCCTGGTGGACGCAGGTCATATGCTTTAACAACAGGCTTTCCCTTCTCCTCACTAAATCCAAATCTTGAGGCTGAGGACCAGAAAGTAGGGAAGACCACACAGATTGGAAGGTAGGCTCAAAAAGAAGATCCTGGAATAGCTAGAGCTGGGAGGCGACACTGCCGCTTTTAAAAGGCACCTCAGAAACTTAGAAGTCTGATTACGCTGGCCACTCAAAGTCAGCCAAGGCCCATCACCCACCTCTCCGCGGCTGCCAGGTTACCAGCATTCCCCACCCACCCACCCAGCCCCGTCCTGCCCTCCTCCGGAACCGGCGGCCTGGCACTAGCCGCCACGGCGCTCACCATAGGCACCGCCCCCCTTGCGTCAGCGTCCTCCCTACGCCACATCTCAACTGCCGTTGCCACCACTACGTGCGGAAAGGCGGCGCACATTCCACCCCCGGCCCAAAAGTTCTCGCCCTTTCAAGGACCCCCCTCTTTACGCCTTATTTCCTTCAGAGACACGTGGAAAAATTGGTGAGAAAGATTTATATGAAAATATAATCAACTTTTTTTGTAATTCGAAGGAAAGAGATGAAATAGGGCGTCCATACCGTAGCGAAAGTGCGGATGAGGTTAGGCAGCTGTATTTCACCCATAGCCCTCTTGCTCCCCCCGCCTTCATCCGAGCGGATGAAAACAAACACTAACGATGGCGGCGCCGGGAGGGGACCGGCTGCTGGGCTTAAGGCAGGAGTGATCGCTTGAGCTGTGAGGGCACTCTTGAAGAACGCCGGTCAATGTGAGTGCGACAACTCGCGCAATTCTGGGAGTGAAACACCCGGGGTCCACGAGCCACGAGCCTCCTGAGGCGTGTGGTATCTCTCTGCGACCCCTGCTGTCACTGCAGCTCCGGAGCGCCGAGCCCTCAGCCAGGAGGCGCAACTGGCCGGCTCCAGGCCCCGGCCTCCGTAATGAGAGCCTCGAGCCATTCTCTGTGTCGCAGCTTTGCAGGTACTAACTTTAGTGGGAATACCCCCAGATCACTCAGCGCCCCCGGGTGGGAGGCTATGGATCTGCGGCCTTTCCGGTACCTCCTTGTGAAGAAGCAGCTGGGTAGCCGCAGTACAGTCACCAGAGCTTTATTTGGGAAGTAGAGTTGGTGTAGGCCCTGTTGGCTCTTGATGGCTCCTAGTTTTAACAGAAATCCCCAAAGCTTTTGCCTCTACTTTCTCCGCTCTTTGGGTTGTGTTGTAAGGCTTTTTGAGGTAATTGTGGAACCGTAACTCCGGGGTTGGTACCAGTTCGAAGGAGGCAGGTTTCCATTCTATCAAGATTTGTTGAAAGAAAAAAGAAAAAAAAAAAAGGATTTGCTGAGTGCCAAATATGCACTCCGCGTGTAGGTGAGGGTGACTGTTGACTAGTGAAAAAAGGGACCTAAAGTTCACGACTATCTTCTTACTGTCGTTGGAACGACCTGTGGAAACCTGCGATCCATTCTCATTTAATAAATCTCTGGGTAAGTGGCTAAGCACCTTTTTTGGGTTCATCACTAACTTGTCTACGTTTTCACTTTCCAAGTCAGTTAGTTTCCAGTTTGCCTTGTCAATTGAGCGTAGTATTTCACTTTTAGTATCTTCCCCTTAGAGAGAGAAAGCTGGATCATTATACCTAGTTTAAAACTAATCTCTTAAGATAGAATTTATTGAACAGTTTCAGTGGGAAATGTGCAATAATAGGAAAGAACAGACCCTTCCTTTACACTAAATTAATCTGGATTTTTGTGTGTTTCATGAATGTTAGTCCTTTTTATGTGTGGATATTGCAGCTTCAACTAAATTACAATTTTTTTTTTGTTTTCAACTCCATTTTTCAGCTGAGCAGATGCCTTATGAATGGTTGTGTAATGGAATCCTGAATTAATATTTTTAATTTTCTTTTTTTTAAGTTTTTTTTTTTTAGAGAGAGCACAAGCGGGGAAGAGGGAGAGAGAGAGAGAGAGAGAAAGAGAGAATCTTAAGTAGGCTCCATGCTGAGCGTAGAGCCAGAGTCAGGACTTCATCCCAGGACCCTGGGATGATGACCTGAGCCGAAATTGAGTCTAATGCTCAACTGACTGAGCCCCCCAGGGACCCCCTGAGTTAATATTTTTAGGGGTACCTGGGTGGCTCAGTCGGTTGAGCATCTGACTTTGGCTCAGGTCATGGTCTCACAGTTTGTGGGTTCAAGCCCCGCATTGGGCTCTGTGCTGACAGCTCAGAGCCTGGAGCCTGCTTCAGATTCTGTGTCTCCGTTTCTCTCTGCCCACCCCTGCTCATGCTCTGCCTGTCTCGCTCTCTCAAAAATAAATAAATATTAAATTTTTTTTTAATGCATAGTGGATGATGAGTAAGTGTTGAAGCAAGTGTCAAACATACTGGTCTGTATAATAAGATGAATGTAGTTAATTCATGCACTCTTTTCCAATTGTATCCCTTTGGATAGAAAGTTAAGGGTATGGCAACTTTTGAGATTCACATTACCTAAAAATTGGCAAACCACTGGGTTTTAAACTATTGTACTTAAATTTAAGAATTCTTTTTGCGTATTTGTATTTTTTTTCTCAAGAGTGGTTATTAAAATTGAAGCAAAAACTGCAGATCTTCAGCTAGTCAACAGTCTATTATAGTGTTTTACTTAAGGACTAAGAATCAGCTGGACACAGTGGAGCTATGCATTATATGCATAATGGAATTATACTCTATGGAGGTGGAGGCAAGAAATGTTTTGTTCTGTTTTTTCCATTGTCTCTCCTGCTGCCATCCACTCTGCATTAGCTTAGTAGCTTATGACCTCCATGACTCAGAGTAGGGTGCCAAGAGCCTAAATGCAAAAAGAAGACATTGACTTTTGAGCTTTCAGAGTCCCAAGTCCTACTGTATGAGTAAAGATAATTTTGACTACTCAAAAAAAGTACCCACTGTAGAATTTATTGCACCCACTTGATAAAGTACATCCCCAATACTCTGCATTTATATTTTGCTCAAGTGGGAGTGAAAGGTATTTGTTTTGGAATATTTGTCTGGAGAGAAGTTATTTAACCTTGGCAATACCTGAAAACCCCTGAAACTTCACTTTTAAATATTTCTTTTCTTTTTCTTTTAAAACTTTTTAAATGTTTTTTGAGAGAGAGAGATACAGAGCACAAGCAGGGGAGGGGCAGAGAGAGAGGGAGACACAGAATCTGAAGCAGACTCCAGGTTCTGAGCCATCAGCACAGAGCCGGACGCGGGGCTCAAACCCATGAACCATGAGATCATGACCTGAGCCGAAGTCGGACACTTAACCAACTGAGCCACCCAGGCGCCCCAAATATTTCTTTTCTTTTTAAAACTTTATTATAGAAGAGATGAATAATTGCATTCATAACACTGGTTGGAGAGCTGCTTAGATTAGAGGATGAAGAGTACACCTAAAAAATTCCTCATTGTTATGACCTTTTATTATTTAACGTAGTTTTTTGGTTTTATTTTTTAATGCAGTAAATGTGTAGAGACTCACTAAGAAATGCAGCCTGTTCAGCTAATGAATGAGCTCATATTCCTTAAGACTTTTTTGGCTTGTATGCTGACTTGAGAGTCTTCAAATATGTATACATTACTAAAAATTCTTTTTTTTTTTTTCTTCTAAAAATTCTTGAACAAAGGTTATCTGGGTTTTATGTGTGGATTACTTGGAAGTAATTCAACACCAATTTGGGGTGTTGAACTGAGCAAGGCCCCATTTTTTCAAGCATGAGTTCAATAGAGGAAAGGGTGTATGAGTTGCTCATCTTTGCTTCCTCTTAGTCAAATTGTGGACACCAGTAAAAACTGCAGGTTGTCCCTGATAGGATAAGGGCAGTGCAGCCAGGAAGAATGCAAAGGAGGCTATCTAGTCCTCTCTGCGCAAGGAGCATCAACAAACTTTTCTTTGAGTTTGGGTTTTAAATTTAAAAGGATTTTAAATCCTTACAGAAATGTAAAATTGGTTTTAAATCTTTAAAATAGATTTTAAATCGTTAAACAGGTTTAAAATTAATTTTAAATAATCAGTTGTTTTTAACTGTAGAGTAAACTGTGGGCCAGTTTATTTAAAAAAATCTTCTAAATGCCAGTGTAGGTGTTACAGGAAATTTGTTTGGCCCTAGTGGTGTCACCTATATGTCCTTGGTTACAAGAGAAGGGGACCAATACTTAGAAAAATAGTTCCGTTAACAACTCACAGTTGACTATCAGTCAGTAGTAGCTTCTTAGTAAAATAAAGGTAAATAAAGAATTTATAGAAGTGTTAACTTAATATTGTTACTTTGGAAAATGGCTGTTTTCACTTTTGACTTTCGATTCATACAAATGTGAAAAATACAGAGTTAAAAATCATTTTATATTCTCTCTAATATTGAGGTTTGTTTGTTCCCTGCCCCCTCCAATTTCTTCTGTATTGCCCACAACTATTAGGTCATTAGGAAAGAGATTATACGGAGAAATACTTATTGAGATTTAGTTGTCCTGTTTTAAATTTTTTTTTCTTTTTTTTTCAACGTTTTTATTTATTTTTGGGACAGAGAGAGACAGAGCATGAACGGGGGAGGGGCAGAGAGAGAGGGAGACACAGAATCAGAAACAGGCTCCGAGCCATCAGCCCAGAGCCTGACGCGGGGCTCGAACTCACGGACCGCGAGATCATGACCTGGCTGAAGTCGGACGCTTAACCGACTGCGCCACCCAGGCGCCCCTAGTTGTCCTATTTTAAATATAAGTTTAAGGGTGTTTTTACTCCTGAATCTATTTCTGTTGGAATTTGCAAGAAACCAGATATTTGGCCTTATTTATTCTGTGGTATAAATAATTAACAAGCATGGCTTTTATCATTATTCCCACCTTCCTTTTCTTTTGGTTTATTTTACTTTTGGTTTCTTAAATTGAATACTTAAATTTAATCTTTTTAATTATACAATTACTTAATGCTCTACATTTTCTTCTGAATTCTCCTTTTGCTGTATCTCTTTTTTGTCATCAGATATTTTCCATTTTGTTAATTTCTAGGTAATTGTAACTTTGGTTTTTATTTAAGTGTTTATTTATACATGATTTAATTTATACATGATTAACTTCTTATTGTATATTTCTTTTTTTTTTTAATGTTTATTCATTTTTGAGAGAGAAAGCACAAGCAGGGGAGGGGTAGAGAGAGAGGGAAACATAGAATCTGAAGCAGGCTCCAGGCTCTGAGCTGTCAGCACAGAGCCGGATCAGGGCTTGAACCCACGAACTGAGAGATCATAACCTGAGCTGAACTCAAACTGAGCCATCCAGGCGCCCCATGTATATTTCTAGTTTTATTGGATTATGGGCAAAAAAATCTTGGAAAATTTATTTTATCAGTCAAAAGCATGATTAATTTATCATGTTCCTTGAACCTGAGAGAATGTGAATGGTTAAGTTAGATAACAAGAGCTTTATTGAGGGTCTCATATGTAGCAAGTACTCTTTACAGGAGCTATCTCATTTAATCCTCAACCCTGTGAGGTAGGTATCACTTATTGACATTTTATAAGAAAGAAATATAAGGTACAGAAGGATTGAGTGACTTGCCCTGTATACCAGTACATACATATAGACTTGGTTTTATTATTCGGTTCTTCTACATTTTTGTTTATATCTACTTGAGCTGTCAAAAAGTTATGTTGAATATTCAGGTACAGTTTTGGTTTTATCAAGCTCTCCTACTATCTCTAAGAACTTTTGCTTTATGTATTTTATTACTATATTGCTTATGTATAAAGGTTTATGGCTGTTATATTTTCAGAGAGTATTTTGTCATTACTCAATATCCCTTTTAATTTTATTTCATCACTTTTGGCCCAGAATCCTGTTATAAATATTATTACTTCTCCTTTCTTTTACTTTTCTTTCTTTCGTCTTCCTCTTTTTTTTTTTCTTTTTGTTTAAGCAGAGTATATTTCTGTTTTTTATTTCCAAACTTTCTTTGTAACTCTTTTAGGTAGGAAGACTGTTTCAGTTGTTTAAACCTTTCTGTTCTGTTCATCATTTGTCTGCAAAGAACTTTCTAAATGGAAAAGAGGATCTCTACAATTTAATAATAATTCTAATGCCTGGAAAGTGGGAAGATTACTGTTTTGTTCTGTTTGTACTTGTACTTATCTATTCTTTATTGTTCTTGATTTGCCATCTTGAGTTTTTAAGTCTGAATCCAAAATATTAAAAAACTCCATGTTAAAAACTGGGAAACAGGGGTGACTGGGTGGCTCAGTCAGTTAAGCATCAGGTCATGATCTCACTGTTCATGAGTTCGAGCTTTTGGTAAGTCCAGCTTCTCTCTCTCCCTTTCTGCCCCTAATGGGATTCTTTCTGTCTCCCTCTCTCTCTCTGCCCCTTGCTCACTTGTGTCCCCCCTCTCAAAAACAAGAACAACTGGAAAACAGATTATTTTTTTAGTTAACTTTTCCCAATTTTAAGGACGAAAGATATCATCTGGAGTCATATTTATATAATCTCTTGCCAAATTATTCAGTTATTTCTTTGAAATTATTTGCCCTTTTTTTTCTTTTATTGCCTGTATCACCTTAAATCCGATGTTATCACCAACCCCTGTCTGGATTGCTGAAGTAGCTTCCTAGCTGGTCTCATTGCTTTTTGTCCCTTTACTTTATCCCCCACGACTCTGTATTTAGATTAATGTCCCTAAATCTTTATCCAAAGAAAAATCTGCACTGACTTCCTACTAATCTTTTAGAGTCTCTTTTTGCTCACTTTCATCATTCCCCAATAATCTGGCCAGACCATACCTACCCACTTTATTTTTCCTTACCCCTTTACATGAAAATTCTCAGGGATGCATTTCCTAATTTTGCTTCTTCTCCTTATTCTTTCCCCTTTCCCTCTGGGCCTCCAATTACACATACGTTAGACTTTTCCCTGTGTTCTCAATGTCTCAGATAACCTCACGTCGCATTATGTACCTATTGTCATGGTATGATTAAAAAACACCTTAAATAGTGCCCTTTCACTTTCAAAAATACCCCAAAAGTATATGGTCATTCTGGGCCTCTCATATACTTTTCTTTATTTTCCATCCTTTTGCCTCTCTGTAGTTCATTCCTGATATTTTCTTTTGGCTTATATTCATGTTCACTATTTCTGTCTTCTTCTGGTCTCATCTGTTAGACCCAACCATTGAGTTCTTTTGCTTTTTTTTTTTTTTCAATATTTTATTTTATTTTGTATTAAAAAATTTTTTTTTTAATTTTAGAGACAGAGTGTAAGCAGGGGAGAGGGGCAGAGAGAGAGGGAGAGAGAGAGAGGATCTTAAGCAAACTCCACACTCAGTGTGGAGGCCTATGCAGGGCTTGATCCCACAACACTAGGATCATGACCTGAGCCAAAATCAAGTCAGGAGGCTCATCTGACTTAGCCACCCAAGTGCCCCTCAAAGATTTTATTTAATTATTTAATTAATTTATTTATTTTAATGTTTTATTTATTTTTGAGAAAGAGACAGAGACACAGAGTATGAGTGGGGGGGGGGTGGGTACAGAGAGGGAGACATAGAATCTGAAGCAGGCTCCAGGCTCTGAGCTGTCAGCACAGAGCCGGACGCAGGGCTCAAACTCACCAACCATGAGATCATGACCTGAGCCGAAGTCAGATGCTTAACCGACTGAGTCACCCCACCAGATTTTATTTTTAAGTAATTTCTACATCCAACATGGGGCTCAAACTTACAACCTCGAGATCAAAGGTTGTATGCTCTACCAATTGAGCTAGCCAGGTGCCCAAAGACTCAACCACTGAGTCCTTTTTTTAAAAAAAAGAATTTATTGTCAAGTTAGCTAACATACAGTGCATAGTTTACTCTGGGCTTCAGGAGTAGATTCCCGTGATTCATCGCTTACATGCAACACCCAGTACTCATCCCAAAAAGTGCCCTCCTCAATGCCCATCACCCATTTTCCCTGTTCCCCGCCCCATCTCCCCACTCCCATTAACGCTCAGTTCTCTGTATTTAAGAGTCTCTTAACGTCTCTTAAGAGTCTGTTGGTTCTCTGTATTTAAGAGTCTCTTAAGATCTCTCTCTCTCTCTGCCCCTTTCCTGCTCACATTGTGTCTCTGTCTCTCAAAAATAAATAAACATTGAAAAAGTAAGAAAAAAAAAGCATCTCTTCATGGTTTGCTTCTTTCTCTGTAAGTTATTTCTTCCTTCCTTTCCCCCATGGTCTTCTGTTAAATTTCTCAAATTCCACATAGGAGTGAAAACATATGGTATGTCTTTCTCTGACTGACTTATTTCACTTAGCATAATACTCTCCAGTTCCATCCATGTTGTTGCAAATGGCAAGATTTCATTCTTTTTCATCAGTGAGTAGTATTCCAGTGTGTGTGTGTGTGTGTGTGTGTGTGTGTGTGTGTGTGTACGTGTGTACACACCACATCTTCATTCATCCTTGATGGACATTTGGGCTCTTTCTATAATTTGGCTATTGTCATAGCACTGCTATAAACATAAGGGTACAGGTGCCCCTGCAAATCAGCACTCCTGTATCCTGTGGATAAATTCCTAGTAACCACTGAGTCCTTAATTTAGTGGGGGCTTTTTCTTTTGTTTTTTAGTTCTAGAATTTCTACTTGGCTCTTTTTTGCAGTATTTCTTTGTCAAAATCCTCAACTTTGTGCTTTATTTAATTGAACATATTAAGCATGGTAATATTTAAGTCTCTGTCTTGATAACTTTGTTAATGTATTTCTAATGTATTTCTAGTGTATTTCTAATGTTGTATCTGTTAGATTTTGGTCATGTGGGTTTATCTCCATGAATGCCCAGTTTATTTTAATATGTGCCAGATACTATATATGAAAAATTGTAGAGGCAATTTGTGGGCTAGGGTGACATTATTTTCTTCCAGGGAGAAATTAAATGCGGTTCTGGCAAAGGCTAAGGGCAGACCTTATCCCACATTATTGGAGATAGTGATGTTTAAATTTTTTCACAATAGAAACTTAAAAAATTAGCTTTAAGTCACACAATTTTACATTTAATTGTTTTCTGAGAGAAAAAAAATATCCACTGTTTTTGTAAATTAAAAAAAAAAATTAAAACATAGCCAAGCTATGGAGAGAACTCAAATGTCCATTGACTGATGAATGGATAAAGATATGATACACACACACACACACACACACACACACACACACACACACACACACTGGAATATTACTCAGTCATCAGAAGGAATGAAATCTTGCCATTTGCAACAGTGTGGATGGAGCTACAGTGTATTATGCTAAGTGAAATAAGTCAGTCAAAGAAGGACAAATACCATATGATTTCACTCATGTGGAATTTAACAAAAAGAGATGAACAAAAAGGAGGGGGGAAAGTGAGGGAAGTAAACCATGAGAGACTTTTTTCTTTAAGATTTTTTTAATGTTTTTTTTAATTTATTTTGAGAGAAAGAGCAAGGGAGCATGTGAGTGTGGGAGGGGAAGACAGAGAGAGGGAGGGAGAGAATCCCAAGCAGGCTCCATGCTGTCAGCGCAGAGCCCGATGTGGGGCTCGATCCCACGAACTGTGAGACCATGACCTCAGCCGAAATCAAGAGTTGGATGCTTAACCAACTGAGCCACCCAAGTGCCCCACCATGAGAGACTCTTAAAGATAGAGAACAAACTAAGGGGTTAATGGAGAGAGGTGGGTGGGAGATGGGCTAGAAGGATGATGAGCATTAAGGAGGGCATTTGTTAGGATGAACACTGGGTATGTATGTAAGTGAGAAATCACTGAATCTACTCCTGAAATTAATATTGCACTGTATGTTAAGTAACTAGAATTTAAGTAAAAATTTGAAAAAAATAAAGCTCTAGGTCCAAGAAAAAAGAAATTAATACAGCAATAATAAATTTATCTGGGATATATATTATGGGTAAAAATGGAAAGGAGGAACAGAGATGGACTGTGAAGAACAAGGAATACTTGGAGAAAAAGGAAAAGAAGACCTATACGTAATACGTGTTATCTCTGTCCCTTTTGTGCTTGTTTTGTGTGCTGATCTTAAAATTAAACCTATTAAGGGTACCTGAGTGGCTCAGTTGGTTAAGTGTCTGACTTTGGCTCAGATCGTGATCTCACAGTTCGAGCTCTGTGTTGGGCTCTTTGCTGTCAGCACGGAGCCCGCTTCTGATCCTCTCCCCCCACCCCCATCTGTCCCTCCCTTGCTGTCTCTCTCAAAAATAAAGTTAAATTAAAAAAAAATTCAACCTGTTACCTAATGTGAAATGGTATGGCTGCTTTGGAAGACAGTTTGGCCGTTTCTCAAAAAGTTAAATGTTGAATTACCATATGACCCAGTAATTCCCTTTGTAGGTATATATAGAGAATTGAGAACATATGTTAACACAAAAACTTGTACATGAATGTTCTTAGCAGTATTATTTATAATAGCTAAAAAGTAGAGACAGCTCAAATGTTCATCAACTGATGAATCAGTAAACCAAATGTGGTGTAGCCATGGAATATTATTCAGTCATTAAAAGGAATGAAATACTGAGACCTACAACATAGATTGAACCTTGAAAACATTATGCTAAGGTGAAAGAAACAAGTCACAAAAAGGCCACATATTGTATAATTTCCTTGATATGAAATGTCCAGGATAAGCACGTCCGTAACTACAAAGCACATTAGCGCTCCCTGTCAGCGACTGGGAAGAGGAGGGAGAAGTAGAGAGTGAGTGATAACAGCTACAGGATTTCGTTTTAGTGTCATGAAAATGTGATGGTTGTGCGTCCTTGTGAATATACTAAAAAGCACTGATTTGTACACTTTAAAATGGTGAATTTTATGGTACATGCAGTACATCTCAATTTTTAAGAAAAACCTTATGAAATAATTTTTTTAACCCACCCAGTTGCCTTTCTCAACATCCTAAATCACCCCTGATTCTCCAGTTCAAAAGCTCCAGGTCTGTGTCCCCGTCCTTCAAAGCTACTCTCCATTCCCAATACTGTACACTCTGTAGTTTTCCAAAACTACCTTTCCTTGCACCTTATACCCAGATCTTTACAACTGTGGTTCTTTCATACCCACACAGACTCCTGATGATTTGGGCCTTAGCGTTCTGTAGCTCCCATAAGCTTTCTCTTTTACGTGTTTACCAAATTCACAAGTAAGTGTATTTTCTTTCAACTTGCACACTCTCCTCTTTCAGATATGTAGTTTCTTATATTGTCTTGTTCTTTTGCATTCTTGGTGTTTTATTTCCATGTGCAGACCGTAAATTTTTATTTTTTTAATAATTTTTAAAAAGGTGTTTTGTTTTGTTTTGTTGTAATCTCTACTCCCAACATGGGGCTTGAACTCACAGCCCCAAGATTAAGAGTCACATACTCTTCCGACTGAGCCAGCTAGGTGCTCCAGTCTTTAAAATTTTAAATTATGAATTCACCTAGCTAAAAGTTGGGAGGGAGCGTTGTGGCCTGGCAGCAGGCTCTTGATAATCCAAGGTTGTGAAAGCTTCTCCCAGGCCTGTTCCTAGGGGTTACAATGGTTCTAAACCAGTTTTTAGATTAATTTCTTGGCTTTTTGTTTCCTTACTATGCATGTATAATGCTGGATCTTACGTCCATGTAATTTACTGGCTTATGCTTTTGAAGTTTTGAGAGTGACTTTCCTACCTCTGAGCCTTGCTATGATAGATGACAAACCTCTTTATTGCTTTTTTAGGGTTCTTCTGGCCTCTGTGATCAACGAGCACTTGGCTGTGCAGTTTTGTGCAGGGTACTGGGTTTCTACCTGCCTGTAACATTGAGGTCCTATCTTCCATGCCCATGCATGTTCTGATACACTCATTAGAAGAACCTGACCTTGCTGCTCATAGGCCTCAGCTCCCTGACATCAGTTTTTCCCCTTACATCTATTGTGTTGACTTACCCTTTTCTGGAACCTGGGATTTCTCAATCTTTCTTATTCAGTTGTATGTCAAAACCTTTATATTGTCATATTTTATCTGCATTTTTATGCGTAGCGGGAGGGAGGACTAACAACATCATTTCAAGCCGCCTTGTTGGATGTTCGCCTGAGAGATTTTAAACTGACATCTATCATGGGACAGTGCATTAAACTCTTTGCCTACTTTACTCCAAGGCAAGGATATTCTGTGACAGAATCTTGGAAGTACAGCTAGAGCAGTCTTTCAGATGTTTGAAAATTTGTGTTTGAAATAGGCCCACAAGGAGATAGACCTAATTTTAGAAAATTTTACACTGGGCAAAAGCTAGGTAAATTCTCTGCCCTGTTATAGACCATTTGATGAGAATGGATTTTATTTGTTAATTAAAAATTTTTTTTGAAAACTATCTGATTAATAAAAAAATTATAAGAATTTTGCAGTGAATTCTCATATACTTTTCACATACATTCACACATTGTTCACTCTTTGGCACATTGCTTTACTTATCATACAGTATATATCTATGTGTCATAAACTGTATGATATAATAGTATATGACACCTTCCTTTTTTTTTTTTTTTGGCTGGACCCTGAGAAAAGTTACTTGTATTTCTGAAGAACAAGAGGATTGACCAAAGTGTAATTGTATCAAAGCCAGGAAATTTAACATTGATGCAATACTGTTACCTAGTATATAGTCAGCATTCACATGTTACCAATTGTTTCAATATTGTTTATTTATTTATTTATTTATTTATTTATTTATTAGATTTTATTTTTAAGGAATCTCTACACTCAAGCTCTACATTTGAACTTAAAATCCTGAGATCAAGAGTCACATGCTCTACCAAGTAAGCCAACCAGGTGCCTTTAATAGAAACTTTTTTAAAAGTCCATAATTGGGGCGCCTGGGTGGCTCAGTTGGTTAAGTGCTGACTTTGCTCAGGTCATGATCTCATGGGTTCATGAGTTCAAGCCCCACATCAGGCTCTGTGCTGACAGCTCAGAGCCTGGGACCTGCTTCGGATTGTGTGTGTGTGTGTCTCTCTCTCTCTAACCCTCCCTGGCTCATGCTGCCTCTCTCTGTCTCTCAAAAATAATAAACATTTAAAAAATTAAAAATAAAAAAATAAAAAAGTCCATAATCAAACATTGCATTTAGTTGTCAAACCTCTTTAATTGCCTTTAGTCTGAAACAGTTCTTGAGCCTTTTTTTTATTTTTGTCTTTCATAAGATTGACATTTTTGAAGCTACAAGCCCATTATTTTATAAAATGCCTAAGCTCATCTGATTGCTTCTTCATGCTTACATTCAGGTTACATAGTTTTAGCAGGAAAGCCACCTAGGTAATATGTCCTTCCTACTACATCACATCAAGAAAAATATAATGTCAACTTTTCAATTGTTGGTATGTTTCTTTGATCACTTTGTTAAGATTCTGACGGCCAGACTTCTCTGTAACTAACAAGTAATCTGTGGGAAGATTGTGTAAATATTCCATTTGCCAGCAAACTTTCACCCAGTGATTTTTATCATCCACTGGTGATATTTTGGGTCACTTATTCTATAATAGATGCAAATGGTGATTTTTGTAATTTTGTTATTTATTATACACTTATTACCTGACAATCTACTGTGAAGAAGTATTTAATCTTCACCCATTTCTTATACATCTGCCTTTGAAACCTTTGTTGAGGAAAATGTGAAAATACTTGCTGTAGAAAAAATGACTGGCAAGAAAAGATTGTCTTTGATCTTTCACTGTTAGCTGGAAAAGTAAATATAAAATTGTGAGTTTTAATTTCAGTGCTCCACAGATCTACATATTCTTGCATGTAAACATGAGTTTAATTTTTTAACATTTTATTATGTTTTTAAGTTTATTTATTTTGAGAGAGGGAGAGCAGGGGAGGAGGAGAGAGAGAATTCCAGGCAGGCTCCACACTGTTAACACAGAGCCCAATGCAGGGCTAGAACTCATGAACCCTGAGAGATCATGACCTGAGCCGAAATCAAGAGTTAGAGGCTTAACTGACTGAGTTACTCAGGCACCCCGAGAGAGAGAATCTTTTTTTTTTTTTTTTTTTTAATATTTATTTATTTAATTATTTGTGAGAGAGATAGCGTGAGTGGTGTTGGGGCACAGAAGGAGGGAGACACAGAATCCAAAGCAGGCTCCAGGCTCTGAGCTGTCAGCACAGAGCCTGACATGGGCGGGGCTTGAACTCATGAACCATGAGATAATGACTGAGCTGGAGTTGGATGGTTCACCAACTGAGCCACCCAGGTGCCCCCTGAGAGAGAGAATCTTAAGCAGGCTCCATGCTCAGCACAAAGCTCAATGTGGGGCTCCATTCCAGGACCCTGAAATCGACCTGAGCCGAAATCAAGTCAGTTGCTCAAACCAACTGAGCCACCCAGGTGCCCCAGTAATTTATTTTTTTAATTATAGGCAAAATATACTATTATCTCTCTCTCTTTTTTAGTTTATTTGAGAGAGAGCACATGCACGTGTTCATGATCAGGGGAGAGGCAGAGAGAGAGATGGAGAGAGAATCCCAAGCAGGCTCTGCACTGTCAGTGTGGAGCCCCATGTGGGCTCAAACTCATGAACCTCAAGATCATGACTTGAACCGAAATCAGGAGTCGGATATTTGACTGAACCACCCCGGGCCACCCCCCCCCCCCCCCCAACCATTACTCTTTAGTAGTTTTTAAGGTTAGGGTGCCTGGGTGGCTCAGTCGGTTAAGCATCTGACTTTGGCTCAGTCATGATCTCGCAGTTTGTGAGTTTGAGCCCCGCAATCAGGCTTCTTGCTGTCAGTACTGAGCCCGCCTCAGATCCTTTGTCCCCCTTTCTCTCTGCCCCTCCCCTGCTCATGCTCTCTCTCTCAAAAATGAATAAACATTTAAAAAATAGTTTTTGAGGTTACTATTTTGTAATTTATGTGAATAGAAATAAGCATTATATAAATATGAAAGCAATATTGTTTGTCAGGAGTCGTTACTCAAAACAACTGAATTTGGTTAATAATAGTCATCCTTAAAATAAATCAAGGAAGTGTTAACTGTTCAATATTAGATTAGTTCCATATATAAATTGCTTTTCAAAAAAAAGAACTAAAGTTACCAAGAGAATTAGAAGACAAGACACAGACTAGAAGAAAATATTTGCAAAAGACACATCTGATGAAAGACTTATTCAATATATACAAAGAATTCTTAAATCTCAACAATAAGAAAACAACCCCATTAAAAAAATGGACCAAAGACCTTAAGAGACCTCTCATCAAAGATACACAAATGGCAAAGAATTATATGAGAAGATACTTAGCATTGTATGTCATTCATGAAATGAGATATACATTCAAGGTTACCATATAGATTTATTACAGTATTACTGACTGTATTTCCTATGCTGTACTTTTCATCCCTGTGATTTATTTTATAACTGGAAGTTTGTATCTCTTAATCTCTTTTACCTGTTTCACCCATTCCCCTACCCAAAATTAAACATATGCTTACCATATAAAGAATTGAAAACTTGTCCCCAGCAGGACAAGGGTTCTTAGAAGCTTCTCTGGGGAAAATTCAGTGTCCTCAGAGGGCCAAACCTCTATATACTGACACTTGAGGTTTCTTTCAATTGAAAATATTGGGGGGGGGGGACAGCTTGTTCCTGATGACCCTCTGTGAGCCCCACCAGTTAACCAACCTCACTCATATACCTGAGTTTCTGCTGTCTTTTTGGTGCTTCATGTTCAAGTGTGAATGGGACAGCCAAGGGATCACCAGTCATTTGATGAAAGCCTCCAACATGGCTGCCAGTGTTTTTCAAGCTAAGTGAAGAAGGGGGCTTCGGAGATGGGAGTGGGAGTGCCTCATATGGATCTGATCCTTGAAGTCCAGCATGCTTTTTTTTTTTTAATTTTTTAATGTTTATTTAGTTTTGAGAGGGAGACAGAGACAGAGTGTGAACAGGGGAGAGGCAGAGAGAGAGGGAGACACAGAATCTGAAGAAGGCTCCAGGTTCTAAGCTGTCAGCACAGAGCCAGATGTGGGGCTTGAACTCACGGACCACGAGATCATGACCTGAGCCGAAGTCAGATGCTTAACTGACTGAGCTACTCAGGTGCCCTGAGCATGCTTTTTTTTTTTTCAATGTTTGTTTATTTTTGAGAGAGAGGCCGAGGGGCAGAGAGAATCAGGCTCTGCACTGTCAGCACAGAGCCCTGTTGAGGGCTCGAACTCATAAACCATGAGATCATGACTCAAGTCGAAAGCAAGAGTCAAACACCTAGGTAACTGAGCCACCCAATCACCCTGAAGTCCAGCATGTTTTCTGATTCATGGTTTCAAAAAAATTAATGTCCGCTCCTCTAAAATTAAAGAGGAAGGGCAGTTCTGCCCTGAGTGGGGTTATGAAAGGAGGGTAGGGCTCAGAGTAGGGTCTGACTGCTTCTTCTGTGGGCTCTTAAGATAATCCTCCTGTTTTCAGCCCCATCTGCCATTCTACATTAAGAGAGTTCTGGTACCTCTCATTCCTTAACCTTTTTTGGGTTCTTTGGTTCAGATGAACTTGCTTTGTTTTGGATTTGCCCTGTGGCTGGCTTGGAATATCAGCTCTGCACTCCTCACTCATGTGTTTCTTCCGGTTTCCATCTTCCAGAACTGTGATGCTGTCATCTCCATGCCTGATATCTCCATGCCACATCTTCTGATCTGTGTGTGTGCTTTTTAAGCACCCCCCTCCCCCATTCTTTGTTGTTTTGTTTTAGGAGTGAGCAGAAGTAAACATAAGCATGGAAACCTTTATACTTAACCAGTCTGCTTACTTTTTTCCCCAGTGTTTTGTTGATAGCTTTCATTTGTTATTTCCTATAAAAGGAAATATTTATTTACAACCTTTATAGTTCTGTGTTTTTAACTAGAGATTGGGAAAATAGTTGAGATAAATGTTTATCTGCCTATTTTAAGTAGAACAGTTTTTTTAAAATTAAAATTAGCATTTGTTTGAAAGTAAAAGATCTAGAGAACCTGCCTATCGGATTAAGTGTGCTTTTCCCTTAGTTGATTATATATTTTGCACTGGAGCAGTGATAAAGAACCTTCTGTCTAGTATTTGGAGGTTGATGATTACCTACATCCATTACATAACAATGGGAGAATTAATTTAATGGCAAATTTTCTTTTGTTGCTGTTGTGTTGAAATACGAATAATGTAAAATTTACCACCTTAACCATTTTTAAGTGTACAGTTCAGTGGTATTAAATAAATAACATGCACATTGCTATGTAGCCATCCCCACCGTCCAACCCCATATCTCTTCATCTTGTAAAACTGAAACTCTATACTTGTTAAACACTAACTTCCTGTTCTCTCCTCCTCTCCAGCTCGTGACAACCGCTATTACACTTTCTGACCATGATTTTGACCACTCTAAGGGCCTCATAAAAGTGCTATCCTACAGCATTTGTCCTTTTGTGACTGGCTTATTTCACTTAATGTCCTCAAAGTTCATCCATGTTGTAGCATGTGTCAGAATTTCCTTCCTTTTTTTTTTTTTTTTAATGTTTATTTATTTTTGAGAGAGAGAGAGAGAGAGAGAGAACACAAGAGGGGGAGGGGCAGAGAGAGAGAGGGAGACACAGAATCTGAAGCAGGCTCCAGGCTCTAAGCTGTCATCACAGAGCCCGATGCAGGGCTCAAACCCATGGACTGTGAGATCATGACCTGAACCGAAGTTGGACACTCAACCAACTGAGCCGCCCAGGCACCCCAGAATTTCCTTCCTTTTTAAGGCTGAATAATATTCCATGGCATATATACACCACACATTCTGATTTATTATATTTTTGGTACTTGTTTAAAAACAATTTATTAAGGTATAAGTCTCTACCTGTTCTAAACACTTTGGGAACCTCAAAGACTTATTTGTTGTTATGAATTTCTATTAATGAAAATGATGTGCAGAGAATGTTGCTAAATTGAAATTGCTATTCAAGGCCTGGTAAATAATTTTTTGTTATTTCTTAAATGTTTCAAATTTTGAACAAAGGCCTTAACTGAGGTTATTTCTCAGGAAGGCAAAGCTGTAAGTGGTGAGTCTGGGGAAAATAGGTGTTGATTAAGCTTGATGGGAAGCAGTAATTGTTGGAGGATTATGATGTGTAAATATATTTTTGACCTAGTTAAGCCATTTTGTAAAAGATGACACTTGATAAATTTAATCAAATTTATGTTGGTGGGAACCACATAGAATTTTTTGTAAATATCCGAAATTATATACAGTAATTAGGTTATGTCCCTAGGGCGAAAAATTTAATAAAGAGGTAAGGAGCTCTAATTAACTTACATATTCAGCATATTATCAGGAAAGGGATAAGAAATTTAAAAGTCTGCAGCAGAGTTTGCAATGTAATTGAGAGATGAGGATGCTAATTGGTAAAATGGCCTTGACTTGAACTAAGTGATAACATAAAAGCCCTACTTGGCCTCAGTCCTCTAGCAGCTGATGTACTGCCTTAAAACCCACCCTATCAGAGGGCCTCCACCCTTAATGTATTTTGGCAGTTGTAACTGTTGGTGACAATGACTAACTTGAGCCATGGTTGGCAGTGTCTTAAAAGAAAGTCGAATACATACATTGTCAAGTGAGAAGGTTCTCTTGGTTCTTGGTGGTCGAATTCCAACTTGCTTGTCCCTGAGGGAGAGAAAGATACATGGACCTCATACTGGGATGATACCAGTTAGCCATCCAACATGATTTTAATTTCGCAAAATTGTCTCCTTTTAGGAAAGGCAGTATGTTGATATCTTGATGCTTCTCTTTCCATCCACTTAGCAATTTTATTTTTCAAATAATTGGATTTGTGGTGTATAAGCAGTCTCTTGTAACTGAAGTTGTTCTCAAAACCTCGACTGAACTAACAAAATTAGTTTTCTGAGCATGTACATACAAGGACTAGACACTGGTTCTGGATCACCATTTATTTGGTAGTTTTAGCGACCGAGATCTTTCCTAAATGTGCCAGTAAGCCTCTGATCACCGTTTCAAAATCACTTCACCTGTTTTTCCTGCTGACTTTGCTTGGGGAATCTTGAAGGTCAGACTGAGGAGTTTGTCAAAATTTCTGGAGCATAGGAGCAATATAATGACATCATGCTTAGACTAGTCTTTTAGCAGTTTGCCTGAGGTTTACAGTGTAACCTAGAAGGTGTTGGGGAGGAAAATTTTTCCTATACACTCTTACATTTAGTACTTGGGGGCCTGCAACATAAACTGACACAAGACTAATTAGCAACCATAGGGGTGCTCAGCGATGAATAACCCAGGTGGCTAGAATTTGGGACTTATATACCTAACTGAATAAGAGAAAGGTGCCTAGGAGAAGAGGCTTTTATGGGAAGAGCAAAAAAGGTTTTTTCGAAAAAACAAATGAGTTTTTAGGAGAAGAAATGGGTGATAAGAAAGTTTGTGATGATATTTGTTTAGGTAGGTGCAAATGGTCTTTCCCTTTTCTTCATGACCATGAAACTTCCCCCAGAGAGAGGATTTATGGTAGGTCTACTCCTGATCTCTCTCTTGGGAATAGATGCCAACCTGAAATGGGAATTTATGGCTGTCCTCATTTCTCTGAAGTTTCTGCTTTTAGTCAGATAAGGGAAGCCCGAGAAGGTTTCTTTCTACATCTGTTGAATCTCAAATGTCTTCAGCTAAAAATAAACTTTTTGCCAAAGTGGCTTATTTTGGGATGGCATATCCTGATCCTCTTCAAATGGAGAGTAACTAACCAAGTGAGTCTCTTCCAGATAAGAAATGAGACCTGGATTAAGGTGGTATCTTTGGAAATGAAAGAGTAGCAAATATAAAGGAGTTTGCAGAAACAAGAGCTTGAAGGATTTAGTAACTGGCTAGTATTAGTAAAGGGCAGAAAAAAGGACAGAATTCAATTGTAGGTCTCTTTTTAATGTTTGTTCCAAATTTCCCCTTTGTATTCCTTGGAACACTCAAGGGATTTTGCAAAAAGTAAGACGTAAGGTAGACTTTGTATTACATTCCTGTTGTAGCCTGTGAACTAACTGTGTGATAGACAAGGCCTGAGGGAACAACAAACTCTGATGCCTGTGAGATAGATAACTTTTTCCCCAGTCGAGATCACCCTTTTGGCTCAGTAACTAACTCTAGCTACATAATCCTTTTAGTGCTTACAGTGGTACAAAAAGTCACAAGAGTCATTGTGCTATTATGTTTGCATTGGTTGAAGTTCTGGTGGTGGGAACACAGTTCCCCACTTCAGTATAAAATAAGGGCAGTGCAATCCTCCAGGACTATTCTTATCTCAGATCTGTTGCTGGGTTGCTTCAGGGCTATAAGCAGTTTAGCCCTTTAAAAGTTTTTTGTTTTTTAATTTTTACCATAACATTTATTTGTGTTATTTTTAACCACAATTAGGAAGGTCTGAAGGTGGGTGGTATGTTTTAAACGCTGTCAGACATACAAATGGTAGTCTCCAAAAGGTAAGTCCCTTATAATTTGCATCACTTTAGGCTTTAACCTGTCCTTGTTCCCAGTGGACTCTCCTGTGGCTTCTGAGTCCGGGGATTGTTTCTTCTCAGGTATTTTATTTCTCCTTCATTGGTTTCTTCCCCCCACCCCACATAAATTTGCTCAGATAGCCCTGTGCTACAGAGAAAATCCTTTCAACAACACCTTGAGGTCTTTTTCTGTACAACTTCTCAGAAGCCAGTTGAATCACCACCACTCTAAGAACCAATCCTCTCAAAGGTTATTAGCAACATGCCACCAAGTCCAGTGTCCTTTTTCTCACCTCAAGAATAAAGGAAATCAGAATGTGTCCCTCCAAAATATGTCTCTTCGATATAAAAATTATTTTGACAGATCAAAATTAAGGCAATTAAGCAGCAAATGGAGGAGAACCTTTCTTTACCTTCTGCTTTTCTGCCTAAAGGTGAGATATAAATTCTCCTTTTCCTGGAGGCAGACTCTTATCAGCTCAGAGAAGGTACCAGTGGAATCTGCCAACACCCCTTACTCCATTAGTTTCCTCCCATATATTTATACCTTCCTACAGTTTGCCGCCCTTGGAAGAACTGCTTTCCTTTGTCCCATCATTTCTCTAGAAATTTACCATTCTTTGTTGAAGATCCCATATAAGCAACAGTTCTAAGCCACCGTATTGAATTATTTTTCTGTTGAGGTTTCTCTTGTGAGATGTGCACTGCAGGTGTTGATAAATTGTTTTTTTCCTCTTATTCATCTGTCTTTTTGTTAAAGAGGCCCAGCTGAAAACCTACGATGGGTAGAGGTAAAGTTTTGCCTCTTCCACAAGAGCTTTATATTATTTGGCCATCGCTTCAATTTTGAAACTTATTTCCTCTTGATTTCAGTAATAACAGCTCAGAAGTCTTTTTGCCTCCTATTTCTCCGATTAGTTCTTGCATTTCTCTTTATGGTTCTTTTATGCCAATATTTTCTGGTGGCCTTCGTTTTTTTTTTTTTTTTTTTCTGTTATCTTCCATGTTAATTTTATGTACTGCTATAGTTTTTAAACTATTTCTTCTTTTTGGAGAATGTCTACTTCTTCTACTTCTCCCTTCCTACTTTAACCTCAGTCTTAGTCTTTTCATTAGTTACAAATTGGGCATTTTCAGATAGATCTTCTGGTGTTTCTAATTCAATCTATTATATAGTCTGAGCTGACTGGCTAAGACTAAAAATAATGATCCTCAACCCCAAACTTATACTACAAGAAAAATTAATTTATGATGGATCATGAATCGAAACATGAAATGTAAACAATAACATTTTTAGAAGAAAATGTAGAAGATTTTCATGAGTTTGAGATCAGCAAAATTTTTCAACAGAGCACAAAGGAGTGCTGAAAATAGTTGAGAAATTGGACTTAAAAAGTTTAAGAACCTCTTTTAATCACTTTCAAAGACTCCATAAGAGGATACCACTCAGCAATAAAAAGGGATAAGCTATGAACGTGGAACACAACATGGGTAAACCTCCAAATAATTATGCTAAGTGAAAGAAGCCAAAGAGTACATACTGTGTGGTCTAATTTGTATAAAACTCTAGAAAATACAGATAGGGATCTATAGTGATAGAAAGCGTGGCAGCGATTGCCTGGGGATGGGGCATTGAGGAGGGGCTGGAAGGAGGCATTACAAAGGAATATGAGGAAACTTAGGGATAGAGATGTTCACTATTTTGTGGTAGTGGTTTTACAGTTACAAATATATGTCAAAACCTACCATGTCTTACACTTCCAGATATTGTTTATTGCCAGTTATACCTCAGTAAGGCTGCTTTTAATATAGAAATAAAGAAACGCCACAGATTAAGAACAGGTGAAGGCCATTTAATCAGAGCTTGTCATGGCAGGGGAGTTAGCCACCATCACTTGCACTGGCAGAGACTCACAGGCAGGTAGACCAGTGGAAAAAAGTGGAAAAAAGACAAAGCTTCAGGTATGTCCTGATTTGGGGTTATTGGCATAGGAACACTGTAGGCAGCCTAACCACAAGTTGGGGCTTGGTTAGGGATGTGGTTGGTTAGGGATGCATATTTGGCTTTCCTAAGTTGGAAGCAGGGACAGAAATTGGGGAAGCTGTCAGTTATTAACCAGGTATTGACTGGGCTCTTTACAGGGTTATTGTTCGGCTTCCTGGACTACTTGCTAGAGATAGTCTGCCTTCCTTGACTGGTTACTGTAGGTAGTAGGTTGGCTTCTTGCACTAGGTGGCGGAGATATTAGTTTGGCTTCCTTCCTGGGCTGGTTTCTGCAGGTTGTCAGTCAGAGCTCTATTTTTATATATGTAGTCTGGCCTTTGTTAGTATATTCAGATTCTCATGAAAAAGATGTCGTAAGAAAGGCAAACCACAAACTGGGAGAAGATATTTACAGTATATATTCAACAAAGTATTTATATCTACTATATATATTTTAGAAACTTCTACAATTCAGTAAGAAAAAGATAACCTAATTTTTTAAATAGGCAAAAGGCTTGAACTAGTACTTCATTAAAGAGGATTTCCAAATGGCTAGTAAACATGAAAAGGTGCTAGTAGGGAAAATTCAGTGGTCATTTAATCACTAATCATTTAATACAGATTAAATGAGATACTACCACACCCTTACCAGGATGGCTAAAATTAAAGAATTAGTAATACCAAGTATTAGCGTAGTATAGATGTGGAGCAGCTGGAACTCTCATACACTGCTGGTGAGAGTGTACCTTGGTACAGATTCTAGAAAACTGTCGGTGTCTGTTTAAATTTATGGGGGTGCCTGGATGGCTCAGTCGGTTGAATGACTTCAACTCAGGTAATCATCTCCAGTTCATGGGTTTGAGCCCCGCCTCAGGCCTGTTGGATGCAGGGCCTGCTTTATGTAGGCCTCTGTCCCCCACTCTCTCTGCCCCTCCCCGCTTGCGTTCTCTTTCTCTCTCTCTCTCTCTCTCTCTCTCTCTCTCTCTCTCTCTCTCTCTCTCAAAGGTAAACATTTAAAAAAACACTAAATATGTATACTCTGTGACCCAACATTAACACTCCTGGGTTTCTATCTGATGGCAGTGAGTGTTTACATCCACCAAAAGACTTGTGTAAAAATCTTGCTAAAAACAGGAAACAACCCAAATGTTTATCAGCCTGGAATTTATAGTTGATGGTATATTCATGAAGCGGAGTGCAACATAGCAGTGAAAAAAGAATAAAGTGCTACATACAACATTATAAACGAATCTCACAGGCATGATTTGAATAAAGGAAGCTACCCACAAAAGAGTTAATATTGTTTGATTCCATTTATATAAATGGAACAATTTGTCAAAATAGATAAGACTGATCTATGATGATAGAGGTAAGCATAATGGTTCCTTTTTGGTGAGTTTATTGACTGAGAGGACACAAAGGAGCCCTCTGGAGTATTGGAAATGTTCTATAACTTGATCTGACTTGTGGTTATATGCATGTATATATACAAAATTATGTATTATGTGTTGAAATAGAAATGAAAACAAAATATTTTTTGAGCTGTATACCCAAGATTTGCACATTTCACTACATGTAAGTTATACCTCATCTTTATTTTTATATTTTTTTGTAATTTCAAGTTTTTATTTAAATTCCAGTTAGTTAACATAGAATGTAATATAGCTTCAGGAGTAACTTCCAGTGCTCATCACTACAAACGCCCTCCTTAATCCCCGTCACCCATTTAACCCATCTCCCCACCCAGCTCCCACCATCAACCCTAAGTTTGTTCTCCATAGTTAAGAGTCTGTTTTATGGCTTGCCTCTTTCTTTTTTCTCCCCTATGTTCATCTGTTTCATTTCTTAAATTCCACATATTAGTGAAATCATATGATGTTTGTCTTTCTCTGATTTATTTCACTTAACATAAAACACTGTAGCTCCATCCATGTCGTTGCAAATGTCAAGATTCAGCCTTTTTTATGTCTGAGTAATATTCCACTGCATGTATATACCACATCTTCTTTATCCATTCATCAGTCGATGGACATCCATAGTTTGGCTATTGTTGATAATACAACTATAAATATGGGGATTCATGTATCCCTTTGAATCAGTATTTTTGTGTCCTTTGGGTAAATACCCAGTAGTGCAATTGCTGGATCATAGGGTAGTTCTATTTTTAACTTTTGAGGAACCTCCATACTGTTTTCCAGAGTGTCTACACCAGTTTGCATTCCCACCAACAGCGTAAGAGGTTTTCCCCTTCTCTGCATTCTCACCAACATCTCTTATTTCCTGTTGTTAATTTTAGTCAGTCTGACAGGTGTGAGGTGGTATCTTGTCATTGTTTTGATTTGTATTTCCCTGATAAGTGAGGTTGGGCATTTTCTTTTTTTTTTTTTTTTTTTTTTTTTTTAATTTTTTTTTAACGTTTATTTATCTTTGAGACAGGGAGAGACAGAGAATGAATGGGGGAGGGTCAGAGAGAGGGAGACACAGAATCCGAAACAGGCTCCAGGCTCTGAGGGTCAGCACAGAGCCCGACGCGGGGCTTGAACTCACGGCCCGAGAGATCATGACCTGAGCCAAAGTCGGCCACTTAACCGACTGAGCTACCCAGGCGCCCCAAGGTTGGGCATTTTCTCATGTGTCTGTTAACCATCTGCATGTCTTCTTTGGAAAAATGTCTATTCATGTCTTCTGCCCATTTCTTCACTGGATTATTTGTTTTTGGGGTGTTGAATTTGATAAGTTGTTTATAGATTTTGAATACTAACCCTTTGTCAGATATATCATTTGCAAATATCTTCTCCCATTCCGAAGGTTCCCTTTTAGTTTTGTTGAGTGTTTCCTTTGCTGTGTAGAAGCTTTTTATCTTGATGAAGTCCCAGTAGTTCATGTTTGCTTTTGTTTCCCTTGCCTTTACTGATGTGTCTAGTGAGAAATTGCTCTGGCCAGAGTCCAAGAGGTTACTTCCTGTATTCTCTTCTAGGATTTTGATAGTTTCCTGTCTCACATGTAGGTCTTTCATCCATTTTGAATTTAATTTTGTGTACGGTATTATACCTCAATTTAAAATTTTTCCTGTTTCACCTCTCTTCTTTTGTTTATATTTTTCCTTGAAACTAGCTCTCCTTCTGGCTTCCTTGCTTATTGTTAACTGAAACCAGTTAAATTTTTTGTAGTCAGTCCTTAAATCCTGCCGGCTCTTCCTTTAAAGTATCTCCATCCATACTATTTGAAACCATGTCTGTAGTAGAGTTTTAGCCATGACCACAAGCCTTCATTATTACCAGGGAATTAACGGTTTCTCTGCTTTTCATACTCAAACCTTTTCTGCAACATGGCAGCAAAGCTATCTTTCTAAAGCACCATTCAGAGGATGCTAGCACCCTCACTATGTTAATTCCTTCCCTCCTAAGTCTTGAGGAGGCTACCATTTCTGGTGTACTAGGTGCACATCAGGCTCTAGCATTGCATTCAGGATTCTCATGATCTGGCCCCAGCCAGCCACACTGCTTCCCTATCCATACACAATTCTTTGGAAAACTGGAATACTTAATCGTCCCAAATCCATTTTGTTCTCTGTCGCTGATATTCTTCGTTCAAGTTCTTCTCTCCCTAAATGCTTTTTTCCTCATGCCAGCCCCATATCAAACAATTTCAGCCTGAGGGGGCTATGGTGTGCCCCATGAAATCCAAGAACCCCATGAAATTATATCCAAACATTTCTATATATGTGCATTTTTATGGAGAAAGGCTTGTTTTCAGATTATCAAAAGGGGTCCATAAACCCCCAAAAGTTCAACTGATTTAGTGGCCCTTTGAAGGAATATAAATGATCTCATTTTGTTTTAACAAAGTTTTTATCTTGTTAAAATTTAGTCCTCTGGGCTTCTGGGTGACTCAGTGGGTTAAGTGTACAACTCTTGATTTCAGCTCAGGTCATGATCTCTCAGTTCATAAGATCAAGCCCCTCGTCAGGCTCTGTGCTGACAGTATGGAGCCTGCTTGGAGTTCTCTCTCTCCCTATCCCTCTCTCTCTCTCTCTCTCAGCACCCCCCCAAAAATAAACATTAAAAAAAAAATTTTTTTTTAATGTTTATTTATTATTGAGAGACCAAGAGAGACAGAGCACACGCATGGGAGGGGCAGAGAGATGAGGAGACATAGAATCTGAAGCAGCTCCAGGCTCTGAGCTGTCAGCACAGAGCCTGACGTGGGGCTCGAACTGACAAGCCACAGCGCATGACCTGAGCTGAAGTCAGACGCCAACTGACTGAGCCACCCAGGAGCCCCAAACATTTTTTAATATTAAAAAAAAAAAATGCAAAAAAACAGTCTTCATGGGGCATCTGGGTGGCTCAGTCAGTTGAACATCTGACTCTTGATTTCAGCCCAGCTCATGATCCCAGGGTCATGGGATTGAGCTCCGTGTTGGATTCCACACTGAGCATGGAACCTGCTTAAAATTCTCTCTCTCCCTTCCTTTTTCCCTCCCTCCTTCTCTCTCTTTTTCTCTCTTCCTCTCCCCACCCCTCTCCCCTCCTCTCTCTCTCTAAAATTAAAAATATATTTAATAAATTAAATAAACATCTTCAGTATGCTAGGTAGTAGAACTTTTTTTAATCAATAAGTTATATTTCAAGCTTAAAGTTTCAGATGCAGGTAAAATGGCTTGTCTTGTTCATTGTTTAGGTCTCTAGATTTATTTCTTTGTGTGGAATTTATTTTCCTCACAAGATAGTATCTTAATACTTTTTACTTTGGTATCTTAGGGGGAGATTTTTTTTTCCCCTCCCACATGATTGTTTGCACAGCTAGACAATACCATCTCTGTATGCTTTGAATTTAAAAGATATTAGTCACATTTTTCAACACTTTTTTTTTCTGTTTTAGATTCCTATAGGCAATGGAAACTGATCTCAATTCCCAGGACAGAAAGGACCTGGACAAGTTTATTAAATTTTTTGCCCTCAAGGTAATATGTCTATTCTCTTGAACTCAGAACTGTTAGAAATAACTTCCGTGCTTCTCCCTTTTTGGAAATATAGAATAACAGCTTGCAGCTTGCCCATTTTAAGGGATACTTCTGTCTGTTGTAAACCAAACTGTGAAGTTTGGGGGCGGTACTGGGGGTGTAACTAAAAAGTAACTTCCAATTTTCCACAGCTACTTGTTCAAAAAAAAATTTTTTTTTGTAAGGCTGTTTGCAGAAATGTCAAACTATTATGCCAGGTTATTGGCACAGTATGTTCCCTTGGGTTGGGAACAAAGACTGTGGACTGGAATGGACATCATTTTGGGCATCTTTCCCAAACTGTCAACTAACTCTGAAATGTCCAACTTCCATTTATTATTTCCTTCTGGATAAATGAGGAATTAAAACTGAATTTTGAATGCTTTAGAAGTTATATTTTCCTAAATCTAAAAATCATTTCCACCTTTATCGCTTTTTCTCACGATTACCATGTAAAAAAACAATCCATGCTGTAGATTCTGGTTGTAAAATTAGTTGGGAGACTTTTGCCATATGGGCCAAATGATATGAATAATTGTGGAATCCTTGGTTTAAATCTACTATGATTACATAAGTGTACGGCAGTGAATATTTAAACCTATGGTTGGACTTGTTTCTTTATGAAAGTCAGAGACACCATGTGCAAATTTCCTTCTGCCATGTGAGAATATTATAGATCCCAAGCCTTGAACTAAAATTCCTCTAGTTGGTGACATTATGCCCTCAAGAATATTTGCAGTATTAGTTTTGTATAGTGTTTTTTCTATCTGTCCTTCAATTTTAAAATCCTACCCTTTCCTACAGTATAGTTATGATCATTGGCATCTTTTTAACCCTGCATTCAGAGGATGTGAACCCTGATTGTGAACCAAATCAATTTAAGACTCTTCATCTTTGATTTGGTTGTTTGTTTGCTTTTTTTCAGACTGTCCAAGTGATTGTCCAGGCTCGACTTGGTGAGAAGATTTGTACTCGTTCATCTTCATCCCCGACGGGTTCAGACTGGGTAAAATTCCCGTTTTTTGTTAAGGGATATACTATGGTGTCTGTTACAAGGAATCCTAATGCAGTAGGAATGAATACTATCTATAGTATTACTAAATCATAACATTAAAACAGTAATTCCATTTGATCCATTCACTAGGTCAAATGTTAGTCCTAGGTTTGTTTGGTTCTCGGCTTTCTGCTGCAGTAGGTGAAAAGCTTAGACTTTAGAGAACAAAAATATCTTGTTAACTAATCTTTGTAATAAGTCATTAGCCCTCTCAACCTGAGTTTTAGGGCTTTGATGTAGGATGTCTCTTCTGGGCAAGAGAGAAATGAATGAATGGCTTCAATCACTCAAAGCAATGCATGCATTACCCAACATAACCATCTTACTGCTTTATGGTTCCATAATGTTTTTTGTGAGTGTTTCACACAGTCTCTTTTGTTTTCTAGTTCAATTTAGCAATCAAAGATATCCCAGAGGTTACACATGAAGCAAAAAAGGCCCTGGCAGGACAGCTGCCTGCCGTTGGGAGATCGATGTGTGTGGAGATCTCACTCAAGACTTCTGAGGTAAGGTTATGACCAGGGTGGTGTTTTCACTTGGCACCAGAGGTCTTCACATTCCAGTTTCAACTCAGCCTCATTCCTGCCCCTTCTCTCTCTGAACTTAGCATTCTCTGAGGAGGTCATGCTTTTTTTACTTATTCTCCCAAACACTTGGAGTAGGCTCTTTGTCCTTCATATATATCCTCTATAGATGAAATGTTTTTACTTATCTTTTAAGACTCACATGCTCTTGAAAATCCCCCCGATTCTTGGGGGAGAGGTAACTACTTTTTTTAGACTTCCTATGTGTTTTATTTACATTGATCCTAAAGTATAACTTGATGTATTGTGATTTTTCTAGGTTTTTTTTCCTGGTGTGTTGTGATTTTACCTTATTTCACACCAGGATCGAGGCAGATATTGTTACTAGTATGTTTATTCATCTATTTCCACTATAAGATTGTGAAGCTGCATGGTATAATAAAAGGCAATTGGAGTTTAGAGCTACACAGACACAAGTTCAGATCCTAGCTGAGTGACTTTGGCCAAATTACTTAACTCCATCCCCACCAACACCACCAAACTAACATGACACTTCATAGTCTTACAAGGCTATGTTATTTGATTGATTGATTGATTGATTGATTGATTTATATTTTGAGAGAGAGAGCATATGTGCATGTGCATGAGGTAGGGGCAGAGAGAAAGGGAGAGAGAGGATCCCAAGCAGGCTCCATGCTATCAGTGCAGAGTCCAATGAGGGCTCGACCCCACTAACTGTTAGATCATGACTTGAGGCGAAATCAAGAGCAGATGCCTAACCGACTGAGCTACCCAGGTGCCCCTATTTTCTCACTTAATACTTATTTATAAAGTGCCTAACTAACATAAAGTAGGTGATCATTACATGTTCCTGTTCATACTTTACAAACACTTTTATTCTTGAGGTCAGTGGTTATACCACATCTTATTTATCTTTGTAGTTCTTCAAATTCTTTTTTTTTTTAATGTTTATTTATTTTTAAGAGAGACAGACAGAATGTGAGTGGGGGAGGGGCAGAGAGCGAGGGAGACACAGAACCTGAAGCAGGCTCTAGGCTCCAAGCTGTCAGCACAGAGCCTGATGTGGGGCCTGAACCCATGAACCATGAGATCATGATCTGAGCTGAAGTCGGACACTTAACTGACTGAGCCACCCAGGTACCCCTTAAATTCTTTTTGAAATGAAGCAGGATGTAACTAAATCATCTCTTATGTATGCCTAGCACAGTGCCTGGGATGGCCCATAGTAGCCTCTCCATGAATTTTGTTGAATGAATGATGTTAGTACTTATTCCATGGAAACTTTAGCACCCCACAAAAACAAAACTTCCTATTCTTCGTTGAATTGCCAGTTTGTACTATGAATTATTTTCCTTAGTGATCCATAGCGAGTCCTAAAGGAATCTCTAGAAGAATTATTTTCCTTTTCCAGGTACAATCTGAGTATAAAATGTTCTGATCATCCTAGACAAACTGCATCAACTTGTTTTGGATACTTCCGACTAGTTAGCCATCCCTTGGTTTTGGGGAGCAGGGGAATTCAAAATTTATCATGCCATTTAAAAATGACAGGGGGCGCCTGGGTGGCGCAGTCGGTTAAGCGTCCGACTTCAGCCAGGTCACGATCTCGCGGTCCGTGAGTTCGAGCCCCGCGTCGGGCTCTGGGCTGATGGCTCGGAGCCTGGAGCCTGTTTCCGATTCTGTGTCTCCCTCTCTCTCTGCCCCTCCCCGTTCATGCTCTGTCTCTCTCTGTCCCAAAAATAAATAAAAAAACGTTGAAAAAAAAAAAAAAAAAAACATTAAAAATGACAGTATGATGAAAAGGATATATTAAGGGTACATATTTCAGTTTGATCTAGAACAAGTTCGCTATTCCACAAACTAACCTAAGCTTACTCCCAAACCTAAAAGAATAGCTCTCTTCCAGTTGATTGGTAATAAGGTTACTTGTCTTCAAAAGTGTGTGACTATTCTTCTCACTGAGTGGCACACAAGAGTGTTACAGGGTTGAGGGATTCTGGCTTTAGTCTGTTTTTCTTTCCCACCCACTAGGCTAAGTCTGTTCAGAGTACCAGAGAAAGACTGAACAGTTTGGCTGAAGACATTACACAGCTAAAAAGATTTTTAAGCAAGCAGCTTGTTAAGGTATTCCTTAACTGTGGGCGTCACCTAAAAATATCCCCTGTAGAATTGGAGGGAAAGGCTGTCTCCATCATTTGAAGTATTGGCCTTTCTGAAGAGCAATTTGGATATACATAACAAAAGTCTTAGAAGCATAAATACTCTTGGGGCACCTGGGTGGGTTAGTTGGTTGAGTGTCCAACTCTTGATTTTGGCTCGTATCATGATCTCACAGTTCAGGGATCAAACCCTGCATCAGGCTGTACACTGGTAACAAGAAGCCTACTTGGGATTCTCTCTTTCTCTCTGCTCCTCCCCTGCTCACCCTCCCTCTCTCAAAATAAATAAACATTAAAAAAAAAAAAGAATACTCTTTAACAGCGCTAATTCTGAAAATTTGCCTTAAGAAACTAATTCAGGGTGAGGACAAAGCTTTAGTCTCAAGGATATTTATCACAGTTTTGTCTGTAATAGCGAAAGATTAGAAATAACTTATATGTCCACGTACAGGGGGACTGATTTGATGAAATGATGCTCATATGGTGGAATACTATGCAGCCATTAAAAATGGTATGGAATTTTTAATTATAGGGAAATTTCATGTTACATTTATTAATAAAAATGATAAAAATAGCATATATAGTATAATCTCACGTTATTTTTTAAGTTTATTTGTTTAAGTAATTTCTACACCCAAGATCAAGAGCTACATGCTCTTCCAACTGAGCCAGCCAGGAGCCCCTTACATCATTTATTAAAGTAGCTGATTAGATTATAAATTGATTTTTTTTTTTTTGCTTTATTTATATTTTCCACATTTTTATAGTGACTGTATAGTGCTTTGTAATAAGAGTAAATAATTTTAAAAAACCAAATAAAACTGAAATATCTTTCAATGTCCCATCCACAGGGCGATTCCATGGAGCTAGAAATTTGGTGTCTTGAAATGAATGAAAAGTAAGTACTCTGTTTTAGGGTCCGTGGTTGCGGTAGCTGAGAATAAAACAGATGACATCATGTGAAAAGCAGGGCTTTGTTATCAGTTGTGGAGGGTGTTCTTCCCACTTAACAAAGCCAATAGCTCTTTGCTACAGTTTGCCTCATGCTTGGCTTCCAGCCCAGGCACAGAGATGACCTTCAGAGGGAGGTCAGTCCGGCCAGACTCAGACACCACAGGGAAAGGAGCAGAGCAAAGGCTCAAAAAGATTTGTTGTTTTCCCAGAGTACAGCTAGTTCTCTGATTAAATCCCTTGCGAACTCTTGTAACATAACTGCTCTGTTTTGTCTTTTTTTCTGTGTGGCAGATTTCCCTTCCCTACTCCTTTTTTTACACCCTGTGTTGGTCATGGATTGGAAATGCCTGTTATTTTCCTTTTCCATTTTCTTCTTTCAAGGAAGATTAGCTTGCTTCCTGCCTGAAGCTTTAGTTTTCTAGAACAGTATATAGGAAAATTGAGGAAATAGCAACACATCAAAAGAAAAATCTTAATAAGTATGTGGGGTGTGGGCATTATTTTTCTTTCTTAAATAGAAAGCAGTTGACAGGTTATAGTCCAAAGTTTTAATACCAAACACACTTTCTCCAGATTCCTATTAGATGTATAGAGGTAGATAGCTTATAAGATAGCATATTGAAATTGTTTGCACCTTCAATAGTATAATTGCAGTGTTGAATTACTTTTTTTAAGTCTGTAGCTTTATTTCTTAGATAACTGCTTCAAATCAGGAAAGAAATACAGTAGGTGCCTTTTGAGGTCTATCTGCCTAGTTCTAGAGTATGAGAAAGTAAAAACTTTTGCTTACATCAATAATCTGTTGATAAACTGATAGAACTCTAATTGCACTTTTAGTTCAGAACATATTTTAATGATAAATTTCATCTTACACAGTTCCCATGCTTAATTTGCAATTGTCTTTGTTGACTGCAATCTTCTGTGAAAGGTATATTTGGACTGCAAAGCAGGTTATATTCTGTCAGAATTTATGAATAATACTAGCAGGTTAATCTCAGTCACTAGATAGAACATAACTAACACCTCTGTGTCTGTGCATTTCTTGGTTTTATGTTAGTTGAATAGGTGAATGCTGATAGTGTCTGTGTGTTTCTCAGGTGTGATAAAGAGATTAAAGTTTCCTACACGGTGTACAACAGACTGTCACTGCTGCTGAAGTCCCTCCTTGCCATAACTAGGGTCACACCGGCTTACAGACTCTCCAGAAAACAGGGGCATGAATATGTCATATTGTACAGGTAAACAACGTAGCTGCTCACCTTCTCGATTCCCTCATTAGCTTTGTCACTTTGCACATTGTCTGACCAGCATATGGGTATTCTGTGATTAATTTTGAATAGATGGTTTCTTGGATAGTTGATGCTATAGCTTTACTATGATTATCTATCCCTCCTCTTTTGTGAAGCTCCGTTTTCTGAAGCTACCAGGTTCTTGGTCCTTTTGTCTGTGCACAGTCATGAGTCCTGTGGAGTAGATTTTGCGGTTCTACTGATGCACATCTCAAAGCTGAAAAAGTAGCTTAAGACTTTAAAACAGGCTATCCTGGGAAGATTCCACAGCCTTCTACATTTCGGAATTAAATTTTGTCTAACAGCCTGCCAATTCAATTTGGTTTTTTTCAATTTGTTTTTAATTAGTTGTCTGTGGATATAAAAAACTCATCAATAGTTCTGAGAGTATTTCCCTTGGTAGTTCACCTCAACACATATTTATTGAGTGCCTTTAAAAAAAATTTTTTTTTTAACGTTTTTATTTTATTTTTGAGACAGAGAGAGACAGAGCATGAACAGGGGAGGGGCAGAGAGAGAGACACAGAATCTGAAACAGGCTCCAGGCTCTGAGCTGTTAGCACAGAGCCCGACACGGGGCTCGAACTCACGGACCGTGAGATCATGACCTGAGCCGAAGTCGGACGCTTAACCGACCGAGCCACCCAGGCTCCCCTATTGAGTGCCTTTTTAATGCAAGCATTGTGCTAGGCCCAAGGAAGAATTATACAGATACCCTGCCCTATAGGTGTTTCTAATCTAATGGGGAAACAGCTTTTTAATAAAAAGCAGGATTGGAAAACTACGTAGCAGTATCAGGAAAAAAGTACTAGGTGAACACAAGGAGGGAAAGTTTGTTCCAGGTGGGAGAAACCAGACAGGCTTCCTGGAGAAAGTGGCATTCAAGCTAGACCTTGAAGCAGAGAGAATTTCAGCTGGTAGAACTGAGAGAGAATGATCATTCCAGGTAAGGAGGGCAAAAGATAGCAAGGCATAGAAGTGGGGGATGGGATCTGAGCTGTACTCAGGTTGTCAGATGGACCTGAGTGGTGGTAAAACGGGTAAGTAGGAAAGTGTGAGAGCAGAGCATGGAAAGCCAGGAGTTCCCAAATCACCCAAGACTCTTTTGGCATATTAGTAATGAGCCATTTGTAAGCCTTTGGCTTATATGTATAGAGCTGATTGTGAGGAGAAATTAGTATAGCAGGATGGAAGGACTAAGGATTAGAGACTTAACTAGTTACGTTGAAACAATTTACTACCTGAGAATAGTTATCAAGTCATTCTGTAATTTTCTTAGCAGTAATCTAGCAATCATACTTGTGTTTATTTTTAACATCTTTAAAATATTTTTGTTGTCTTCTCTGTAGTCTTCCCAAGTTTCAGGTTGAGTATTCCATTTGAAAATTACTGGACTTTTAGTCAAATATAACAGATCACTTTCTAACTCTTATGCTAAGCCCTCTTCACTTTGGTTCTTTTGTAAGTAGCCATACTACACTACTAGTTATCAGCTTAGTTAACTAGGACTCCTAGTCCTTTTCATTACCAGTGTTTAAAGTCTTCCTTTAGTCTGTGTCTCTGCAGTAATACAGTATTTATTGCTTACAGTTTATCATTTATGAGTGCGTTTGGATACCGATAACTATAAACCATAGAGAAATCGGTGGTCTCAGATGTAGAATTGTCTATTTTTTTCTCCCTTTTTATACTGTTTTTAACAGGGTAGGGGCACCTGGGTGGCTCAGTCAGTTAAGTGTCCAATTTCAGCTCAGGTCATGATCTCACTGTCCATGAGTTTGAGCTCCGCGTCAGGCTCTGTGCTGACAGCTCAGAGCCTGGAGTTGCTTCAGATTCTGTGTCTCCCTCTCTCTCTGCCCCTCCTCTGCTCGTGCTCTGTCTCTCTCTCAAAAATAAATAAACATAAAAAGAATTAAAAAACCCAGGGTGACAGTATAGTCTTATATCATTAAAGAATAATAGCCTTTTCTTTATTTTAAGCTATATTATCATTTTTTCCCTGGCCCTACAGATTTGATCATGTCAGTTTAGAATTACATCATTATAAGAATTCATTCTGAATTTGTTGTTCATCAAGACTGAATTAAAGTAAATTATTGTCTACTATCTGTGAAAAAAATGTTTACTCAGCATCTGAATGGTATAAAGAATATAGCCAGGGGGCATGTGGGTGGCTCAGTCAGTTAAGCATCTGACTGGGGATATCAGCTCAGGTTGTGATCTTGTTGAGGTTGTGAGATGGAGCCCTGCCCCACGTCAGGCTCTGTGCTGTGCTGAGTGTGGAGTGGAACCTGCTTGTGATTCTCTCTTCCCTGTGCGTGTGTGTATGTGTGTGTGTGTGTACACACGTGTGTGTACATGCGTGCTCTCTCTCTCTCAAAAATAAATAAACATTAAAAAAAATAATAGGGGGGGCGCCTGGGTGGCTCAGTCGGTTGAATGTCCGACTTCAGCTCAGGTCACAATCTCACAGTTTGTGGGTTTGAGCCCCGTGTCGGGCTCTGGGCTGACAGCTCAGAGCCTGGAGCCTGCTTCAGATTCTGTGTCTCTCTCTCTCTCTGCTCCTCCCCTATTCATGCTCTGTCTCTCTCTGCCTCTCAAAAATAAAGAAACGTAATAAAAAAATAAAAAGAAAAAAAAAAAATAATAGGGGCATCTGGGTGGCTCAGTTGGTGCCTCTCTGCTCCCCCCCCCCCCCAAATAAATAAACATTAAAAAATATATAGTCAAGAAAAAGGTTAGATAATTAGGTTACTTAGAACACTGTACCCAATATTCAGATGGGTATTGAGGTTTTTTTGGTGTGTGTGTGTGTGTGTGTGTGTGTGTGTGTGTGTGTGTGTGTGTGGTTTTTTTAGGGTTTGTTTTGTTTTGTTTTGTTTTGTTTTTGAGAGAGCCAGAACACAGGCAGGGAGGGGCTAAGGGAGAGGGAGAGAAAGAATTCCAAGCAGCCTCCATGCCCAGCGGGGGAGCTAACATAGGGCGTGACCCCACAACAGTGAGCTCATGACCTGAGCCAAAATCAAGAATCAGATGCTTAACTGACTGAACCACCCAGGTGCCCCCAAATGGGTACTGAATATTTTTTTATTAGAAGGTTACTAGCAAAATATGTTTGCAGCATTTCATTGACATCATTCCTGTATTACTTTATGGCAGGAATCAGCAAACTGTGGGCAGCAGACCATCTGTTTGTTTTTATAAAGTTATTTTATTATTTTTTTAAGTTTTTTTTTTTTTTTTTTTTAATCTCTACAAAAGACTCAACATGGGGCTCGAACTCATGACCCCAAGATTCACCTGAGCCAGCCAGGTACTGCAAAATAAAAGTTATTTTAGAACCCAGCCACCCCTTTCATTTGTGTATTATCAGTGGCTACTTTTGCAGGACAACAGCAAAGCTGAGTAGTCTGCTTCAGACTATATGGCCCACAAGCCTAAAATATATGATCCTTTTAATGAAAGTTTGCTGACCCCTGTTTTATGGTATCTGTCACTTTGGTGCATGTATTTCAGATATTTATATACATTTCTTTTCTCCCATTACAGATTATAATTTGTGAGTCCTAGGCTTCAGATTTATCCTGAATCTCATCCCTACATTCTCCTTATCTCATGCCTAACACCTAACCATAGGGCTTTATACATTGTTAGAGCTTAGCGTTTAATTGAACAAACTGCCATGTCTGTGTTTAATTTTTAACATTACTTGAAAAATATAATGTTATGTAGTATAGTTTGTAATGTTTTATAGCTCACACTTTTAGCTAATATAGATAGGCCTTCCCAGGGCAATTCAAAGAAAGGTTCTGCTGTGCTTCTATCTTTATATTTTCAGAATAGTCTTATGTAATTATTCTACAGTGGAAAAGATTTCCTAATTTTTTTAAGTTTATTTATTTTTGAGAGAGAGAGAGATTGTGTGAGCTGGGGAAGGGCAGAGTGAAAGGAAGACAGAAGATCTGAAGCACTGACAATACAGAGCCCAGTGCGAGGCCTGGACTACCAACCATGAGATCACGGCCTGAGCTGAAATCAAGGGTCGGACACTTAACTGACTGAGCCACCCAGGCACCCCATGGTGTTCTAGTGTGTTCACTTTGGAATGACTTGTGACAAGCATGGAGAACTCCCATTAATTGAAGACCACTCTTCAAAATCTGGTACCTTCTATTGCATATTTGAAAGTTGCTAAGAAAGGAGATCTTCAGTGTTCTCATCACAAGGAAAAAAGCTTCTGTCTGTATGGTGATGGATATTAACTAGACTTACTGTGATAATTTGTAATGTAACTAAATATTTAATCATTATATTTACATCTGATACTAATATAATTTTGTATGCTGAACATACCTAAAAAAAAAAAAAAAAAAGTCTAGTACTTTCTAGTAGTAGTTCCAGATCTATTTGCCAACCTTATTTCTATAGTATTTATTCCCCAGTAGTTACACTTTAAAAATACATGGCAGGAAGGGAGCCTGGGTGGCTCAGTTGGTTAAGCATCCGACTTCAGCTCAGGTCATGATCTCACATCTGTGAGTGAGATCTCTGCTCATGCTCTGTCACTCTCAAAAATAAAATAAACACTTCAAAATTTAAAAAAAAATTTTTTTTAATCTTTATTTATTTTTGAGAGAGAGACAGCGTGTGAGCAGGGGAGGAGCAGAGAGAGAGGGAGACACAGAATACGAAGCAGGCTCCAGGCTCTGAGCTCTTAGCTCAGAGCCTGATGCGGAGCTCGAACTCATGAACGGTGAGATCATGACCCTAGTGGAAGTCGGACACTCAACCAACTGAGCCACCCAGGTGCCCCAACACTTTAAAATTTTTTAAAAAGTACATTACAGGAACAGGAAGAAGAAACTGAAATTGCAGACTCAATTTATTATTTTCCTCATTTCTTTTTTTTTTTTAATATTTATTTATTTTTGAGAGAGAGACAGAGCACAAGCAGGAGAGGGGGCAGAGAGAGATGGAGACAGAGAATCTGAAGAAGGATCCAAGCTCTGAGCTGTCAGCACAGAGCCCAACACGGGGCTTGAACCCACAAGCGGAGCTGTGAGATCATGACCTGAGCTGAAGTCAAATGCTTAACTGACTGAGACACCCAGGCACCCCTATTTTTCTCATTTCTTAACCAGTTCTGTCCGTTTACATTCCTATGCCTGCAGCTTTATTGAAACAGTAATATTATTGCTCCATTAAGAGAGGTGTTCGTGAAAATAAGAAAGGGAGGGTTTGTTCTGTTTGTTTTGTTTCTAGGTGTTCGGGCTATAGAGGCCCTTAGAATAAAGAATCATTTCCTTTTCTTTCTTTCCTAAGGATATATTTTGGGGAAGTTCAGCTGAATGGTTTAGGAGAAGGTATGTATCAAGGGTGAAAAACACTTGTAGTGTTCAGAGCCCTTCTGACTTCAGAGATGGGTTTGGATGCTGCCTGTAATAATACGTAGCTTGTGATTTTAGTATGTGTGATATGAGTAAGGAAAAAACATGTAAGTAGTCCAAAGAGTTGCCAGGGAATGAATGAATGATTTTCCCCCAAGTTCTAGTAACTCAGTATTCTTTCTTACTCTTTATACTATTGTCTGTTTTCCTAATTTTCTATAAGCATGTTAAATGTTTCTGATGAGCATAAGCAATTTTGAAAAACTGGAAATGAAACCAAGAAAACCAGAAAGCTTTGTTGGAAGTATTGCCTGCAAGTCCCCACCTCTTTTCTGTACTTAGTTCTGGATAGGAACATGAATAGAAGTGCAGTTACTTCTGCACCTACGTAAACTAAGGTGTTTGTGTGACAAACCCTGAGGGCCCTTTACTGTCTCACTGGGCACATGACATATTTGGGCCAGGTTGGTTAGGATTTGCTCAAACTTTAGGACAAACAGTTGTTTTGTCTCTTTGAAGGTAGGTTTATCTGTAAATAGAATGCTGTTTTCCCTTCCAATATTAGGTCAACATAAATCAAAAGAAAAAAATATATATATGAGAAATTGAGGCAGCTGCACTCATGATACTAAGTAGATAATGCCAGAGATTGTATGATAGGCTGAATGATTCAGGGAAAGACAGACTGGGGACAGTGTCAGTATTCTGTGGCGAAAAGCTAATTATTTCTTTCTTCTCCTAGGTTTCCAGACAGTGCGTGTTGGGACAGTAGGCACCCCTGTGGGCACCATCACTCTTTCTTGTGCTTACAGAATTAACTTGGCATTTATGTCTACCAGGTGAGGAAAGAGCCTTGGAACCCAAAGGAGTCTTCCAAAGATGTTAAAGATATTAAAGTTTGTTTTTCCCCCAAACTCCATGGCTAAGCCTACAGTTCAGCTTTGCCATTGCTGAAATCAGTCCCCTTCTGAAGAATAAAATCGAGAGAGAGCCCAGGTTCCTGATTGGAGAATCTGAGCGTGTCAGAGCCACTAATGTAGAGTTGTGGTTTATATTTAGGGATACAATAGGTAAGGCTCTGATGGTTCCTACCTATAGCTATAAGGTGAGGGGTCCTCTGAAAACTTCAGGGGGGCTGGCAAGGCATTCTAACAAATATTGTGATCTCCTTATTGCATTACAGGCAATTTGAGAGGACCCCACCTATCATGGGGATTATCATTGATCACTTTGTGGACCGTCCGTATCCCAGCTCCTCACCCATGCACCCCTGCAATTACAGGTGAGGAATGTGAAAGGTACTTTCCCAAACTGCAGCTAGGGAGAAGTATTCATCTTGCAGGTACATAGCGCACCTTCATCAGCATTCATTAGTGGGCAGAGGCAGTGATGGAAACCCCACATGGAGAGAAATGGAGCAGTTAGCTTCCCTTCTTGCTGCTACCTGTAAGGCACATCAAGACTTGGAATATACAGACTATCTCAGAAAAATTCTTGGACATTTTGGATTTTGATGGCAGTGATTTGACTTTCAATTTGATTTTCCTTAGAGACTACAAAAGTGGCAGTAATTAACAGAATGTCCTTCACAAATTAAATGGTTTTCTGGTCATCATTGGCACAGTTCAGTTATACATTAGAATCAAATTCTTCAGGCCTACATCCCAGAAAACAGAATTCTATAGAGGTTGGAACAGATGTGTATCAGGAAGGATACTGCCTTTATGTGAAGGACTCTTGAAGTTGGATAAGTTTGTCTTTTGAGTCTAGACTTTTGTTTCACTGCATCTCTGTTGCTAACAATTCTTTGGCCCCACACTGGTCAGGCTTAAGAAAATATTCTCAAATGATATGTCAGGTAAGGTGTTTGGGTTAAAAATAAAAAGCTTGGTCAACCTCTAAATATTTGAAATTATCAAGGACTCAACATTATGGTCTCTCTTGCCAGAGTGAGCTCCGCCTGAAACAGTTCTTGTCACTGTTGCATCCATATCTAACCTCCCTTTGTATCCTTTCCAAAATCAACTGCCATCACAATAAAATTCATGATTTATTTCCCCCGTCATAGAACTGCTGGTGAGGACACTGGAGGAACATATCCTTCTGTGGAAGATTCTCAAGAAGTGTGTACCACCTCTTTCTCCACCTCCCCTCCTTCCCAGGTAGGGGGAAACAGGTTCTGGGGTAGCTGTAGTTGGTACATATATGGGCCTTATGAAATGGTGTCGGAATTTAGATACAGCCTCTTTTGGTGGTGGTGGTGATTGTTTCTAGAGGATTACTAGAGGTGAGGAAGAGCCTTCTTATCCAGCAGGTAATATTTCAGTGTTTCTGATCTATAACCATTCGTAACCTGCAAGATTACACATAACCTTTACTTTCCTGGAGACATCTTAAAATTCCTTAGAAAATTAGTCACAGGATTCCAAATGCACTCCAATACCAGAGAGATATTCTACCCTACACTTGTTGATTTGGTAGCCAGTTCACTTTTGAAGTGATAAATATGGTTCCTAATAATGGAAAGAGCACAGAAAAAGCCAATAATTATTTAGCATAAAATGCCAGTAAGAAGCCAGCAGGTCAGTTTTTGCAACGGTTGACACAAATTTCTGGCTATCTGCATTCTTTATCTGCACATTTGTGGTGTTGTTGTTAAATGTTTATTTTTTTTGAGAGAAAGAGCATGAGCACGGTGGAGGGGCAGAGAGAGAGGAAGAAAGAGAATCCCAAGCAGGGTCTTCTTCCACGTCAGTGCAGAGCCCAGTGTGGGGCCTGATCTCACAAACCGTGAAATCATGACCTGAGCCGAGATCAAGAGTCGGACACTTAACAGACTGAGCTACCCAGGTGCCCCCTATGTGAACATTTTTAACCATTAACTTTTCCACTTGAGTCAAACCCAGTTTCAGTGAAACACAGGCTCCAGTGTTCACAGCTTCCCAAGTGGACATGCCTGTGTGGCCTTATTGTATAATGTATGTGGTACAAGTCTGCTTCAGCCAAGAAGTTGTTTGTTGCCTGATGACTGAACTTCAGGGTGTGTTTCTTCCCTTCCACCCCGACTCATCCATCTCCCACCTCATGGCTTTGCAACTAGCTGGTCTGCCTTCTCTTCGTCTCTGTCACTCCTCTCCTCTCTGACTCTCACGTTAGACACTTACTTCTAGACCCAATTCAGTTCTGTGTTCCTCTGAATTAGTCCCAGATTATCCCCTTTCACCATTTTTTTATTTTACACTTTATTGATTGAAATTTTTAGGGTTTTGTTTATTTGTTTGTTTTCTTGGAGAGCACACAAGTGGGGGGGAGGCGTAGAGGGAGAGAAAGAAAATCTCAAGCAGTCTCCATGCTGAGCATGGAGTGCTCATGCATAGCTTGATCCCACAACCGTGAGATCATGACCTGAACTGAAATCAAGAGTTGGACACTCAACTGACTAAGCCACCCAGGCACCTCTGCCTTTCACCATTTTATTTGGGAAGCCCAACAAATTAATTCACTACCCATACATAAATTTTTATTTTCTGTGGGTTTTTTTGGAAACCATTCTTTTTTTAATGTGTATTTATTTTTGAGAGAGAGAGAGAGAGCATGTGAGCCAGGGAGGGGCAGAGAGAGGGAGACAGAGGATTCAAAGTAGGCTCCGTGCTGACAGCACATAGCCTGATGTGAAGCTTGAACTCAGAAACCGTGAGATAGTGACCTGTACTGAAGTCAGACGCTTAACTGACTGAGCCACTCAGGGACCCCCTGTGTTTTTTAATTAAAATATTTAGAAGCGCTAGGTGTGGAACCTGCTTAAGATTCTGTCTCTCCCTCTGCCCCTCCTCTGCTCGCCCTCTCTCTCTCTCTCTCAAAAAAAATAAAAAAAGAAAGAAAATATTTAAATTTATTTCATTCTAAGTTTTTAGGAGATACTGGATTAAAATTATGGTTCTGATCTGTTTCAAAAGCAGAAGTTAGACACAAAAGCTAGATTAATGTCTTTTGTAAAGGAAATTATGGAATCCATGGCTCACTACTATTTCTGCTGTTCCAATTTAGAGCTAAGGAGGTTCTTGTAAAGCTGCCTAGACAGTTAAGTTTGGGGGGGGGGGGCGGTGAGAACTGTTACTCCCTTCCCCGTCCCCCATAAATGTATGTAGGCATGAGTGTCACCTTTGCTCTGGGAGAGGGTAGCTTCTGGAACACTTACTGACATAGAGCAATACAGACCACAAAAGAGGGGAAGGCCCACTAGAGCACATTAATGGAAGTAGATTATTTTTTAGATAATCAAAATGTGAATATGTCAAGTTTGGTGTTCATTGAAGTTTTATTGTACAAGTGATAAATTCATAAACAGTAAATGAAATTGTGACTTGGGAGATAAGATGGTGAGGTTGGGTCTTAACAAATCAGTTTGTCTTTCTTGGATACAGTGGAAATTTGACCCGACCCCAAAAGTAAGGGGAAGTTAAGTAGTTCCTGATCTCATGTTTGCACGGTTGGTTGACCTACGTAAGAGGAGCCTATCTTTCTCATGGTATCAGTTGCCTGCTGTGTCTTGTCACAGTTTGAAAGTAGATCATGCCAAGTTCTTATCAACACTGAGCATCCCATGGGTGAGCCCTGTCACTACCCTCTGAGTACCTCTAGTCAAGGCTGGTACGGTTTGGTGCAGCAGTATTCATTTTGAACCTTAATGGTAGAACAGAGAGAGAAAATCCTTTGCCAGCAGGTCTCATTCCTGTAAGTGTTGAAATGGTTTCTTCCTTGATTTAGCCTAGGGAATTGCGTCATTGTTCAACAACTTCTAGCTTTTTGCTAGAGTCCAGTAAATGCATGTTAATGTGGTGTTTGTTTTCCCCACAAAATAAGGACCATTGTGTCATGTGGGCACAGAGTTGAGTCAAGAAATAGTTGTGACCCTGAACCTGCTACTGTGATTTCAGGTCCAACCTCCAGTTCTAAGCACTGACTAGCTAATTGGTAAGACATGGAACAGCAAGACCCGAAATAATCATAATTAGCTTTGAAATCTAAGAGTTTTGAAAGTGCTCCAGCTTTTACTGCATCAAGTTGTCCTTCACCATCTGGGGCTGTAAAACACACACACACACACGCCAACACCTGTACACACCCCTTTATCCTGCCTGGGATGGTATAGTAAAGTATGCAGGTGGGTACCTGAGCATCTTCAAGTTCCAGCCAACAAATGTCAGTTGTTTCAACCTGCCCCTGCAGATCCTGGGTCCCCAGCAAAAGGCCTTCAGTCTAGCATTATAACCTCAACATCTTCATTCATCCTCAGCATGCCTTGCACCTGCTCTTGGGCCCTTCCTGCTGGAGACCACTCTCTAACACCCTTCCACCTGCTTTTGACTAAGGACACACTAATGCTTGGTGCAGGTTTCCCTGTTTTGCCAAGTCAAACCAGCTTGACTCAACTTTGTTTTCCACCTGCTCATCAAGGAGACAAGCATGCAGTGGAGCCCCTTGGGACAAATGTCTCTTCTTCAGACCCTTCCAGGCTGCCCTTTTAGGAAGGCATCCATGCAGCTTTCTCCCCACTTCATTCCTGACTTCCAGTGTGCATTTCAGCCCCTGTTGCTGCCGCCCCTTCCGGAGTTTTTTTCACTTCTTTCTCAAGTCCCTTTTCTTTTTTCTTTTTGTTTCTCCTGTCTCTGTGTGTATCTGTGCACAGTGTGTGTTTACTGTCACAAAGGCACATTTTCAGACCCCTACTCCTGTGGTGACGGACACTCTGAGGGTCCCCATGGCAGGACTGGCCTTTTCCCATCAAGTGAGTCCATACTGGGAGAAGGGGATATAAGCAGATGGCATCTTTTTATTTGAAAAATTTTTTAATGTGTATTTATTTTTGACAGAGAGAGTGAGCGCGAGCGGGGGAGGGACAGAGAGAGAGAGGGAGACACAGAATCTGAAGCAGGCTCCAGGCTCTGAGCTGTCAGCACAGAGCCTGACACGGGGCCTGAACTCACAAATCGTGAGATCATGACCTGAGCCAACGTCGGATGCTTAACCGACTGAGCCACCCAGGTGCCTCGGCATCTTTTTATTTAAAAATTATAAATAAAGTACAGGGTATAGTTATGTAAAAGTCCCCAACTGTTCTGGGGGTTATTTGAGGCTTGGTAATTGATTCTTAACAGGACGCAGCCATAGCACAGCAGCCCAAAATAGGATTTCTCGTTTGCCCATCCTCTGCCATTGATGTAAAAAATACATGGAGTTATTTATATCTTATTTCCAAATAAACAATCCAAGAGTGTCATTCTTTCTTTTTCAATATAAATAGGAACCCTCCCATTCCGAGGGGTGATAGAGGGTATGATTAGAGAAGATGCCTTCTGTTTCAAAGGGACCTCAAGGACAAAGGAGAAAATAGAATGACCTGGGAGAAACCAATGACTGGCTGCAGGTTCTGCCTGGGCTCATATTCCACAATCTGCTGGGCCGGAAACCTACTAAACAGCTGAGTCCCTGGGAAAAGGGAGCAGGGAACTCATTTGAGGCCTTTGGAAGGCTGCAGGCCCGGGAATCTCAATCCCACTGCAAACAAGTCTGTTTTCTTAGCTAAAAAGTGATGGCCTGGTCTATCTTTAACCCTTATGTCAGGCCCCCTGCACTGTGAGGATGTGGGCTGGGATCTATTCCTTACTTCTCCACGATCTTCATCATTAGTCATAATCTAGGATTGCCTCGTTTTTCCTCCTCCTTTCCTCTGCCCCTCTTTGTTTTTTCTCTTGCTTAGCTCTCAAGCTCTCGCCTTTCCTATCAGCCTGCTGCCCTGGGCGTTGGATCAGCTGACCTGGCTTACCCAGTAGTGTTTGCTGCTGGCTTAAACGCCACACACCCTCACCAGGTATTTTTCAAGATGGGGAAGACCCTGGGGGTTCCTGTGCTACCTCCCCTGCCCTGAGGCAGTTGAGGGGCCTCTTGAGACCCCAGTGTCATTCTAAGTGCTCTGAAGCAAAGCTCTTCTGTAACTTTAGAGGACCAGAGGTGACTCCGAGACGAAGGGCCTCCGAGAGTTCCGAAAGGAAAGAAGGGCTTCTAGTGTTTTCTCCCTCTCTTTCCTTTCCTCTGTCCTCCTTACCATGCATGTCTCCCCTTAGTGGAGTCCCAGAGAGGACACAGATCCAAGGTTTCCTGCCCACTTGGTGGCAGCATTGGTGGTGGAAAAGCTCAAAAGCAGCTACCATGATGCTAGGACTGGATCCCCTTCTGCCTGACACTGCCATTATTCGCGGTATTTTTCCATTTCCCCCCAAAGCTCATGGTTCCTGGGAAGGAAGGTGGGGTACCCCTCGCTCCCAACCAGCCTGCACACGGTGCTCAGGCCGACCAGGAGAGATTGGCGACCTACACCCCTTCTGATGGGGCCCGCTGTGCTGCCACACCTTCCAGCAGGTGGGTTCACGTGTTGACTGCTCGGGTCAGTAGGGGCCCATCCCCCCCAACACACGTGCTTATCCGTTGTCAGTAAATAGTAGCTTTCACCATTGCCTCGGGCTTGACATTTATGCCCCAAATGTGGAACTCTTAAAGTTCTCAACATATTGCAGCTGGTATGTAAGGAAGCTGCCCTGGGTTTGCTGTTACAGCCAACAACAGGGGCCTAGTTCTTAGCACCTTCATCCACTGAAGGGACCTTTCAGATATGTTTTTTATTTTACCCCAAGATTTATTCCCTTGGGGTCCACCTTCAGTGTTTCCTGAGGACCAGAGCAGGGTGTTTGCTATAATCCTGACGTTTGGGGCCATACTGTATCTATGGTGGTAGTTAGGATTGATTTTTTTTTTTTTTCTGTCTGCTATGTTAGTATCTCCTGGAGATTCTTTAGAAATAACTGCTTTCCTCATTAAAATTTTCTTAAAATGTTTGTCTTTTCTGATCACAGAAGTGATTAGTTCTGTAGATTTCAAATTAAGGAGACATTGGTTAGGTAGAACATGAAAGTTTTCATAATCCCACTCTGCACAAATCACCACTGTCACTGCTGTTTCAAAGATGAGAGGATCTCAGAGGGTTAAGTGATTTGCCAAAGAGCACTCAGCTCACAAAATGGCTGGGCGCAAGCTGAGCTCCTTGTTCCTATACTCCGAGCTCTCCCGTGGGAAGATGAGGCTGTCCTGCCCTGCCCTCCTTTGACCACAAGGCCCCAGAGATGATGATGTGGATTGCCCCACTGCATCCTAAATGAACTTTGGGATAATAGAAAAAAAAATTTTCATTCCCACAGTGGAGCAGTGGGAGGGAAATTATTTGAGAAGATATTTTTGTGCCACCATCAGGAAAAATACTTTCATTCCTGGTTTCCCAAACTTCCATCCTTTTATCCCTCCCCCTGTCAGATAATCAAAGGAAGATCCTGGTAGTCATTTTACACTCTAGTTTTCTGAGCCTTGATTCCTGGGGCATGTCTGGGATAGCTAGAGATAGAGGAACCTATCTCTGTAAGGTGAGGGGTTCTTAATGTTGGTCGTCAAAGCTCAGGCCTTTCCTCAGTGCTGGTCTTCCTTGCTGGCTGGTGTCCAAGAGTCCGCTTAGACTGCACAGTTCTCCTCCCCACCTTGAGCTCCTTGCCATTTCCCATGTTGGTGGGCCAGTGGCCAGTCCTATGCTGGACAGTGGGTTTATGGGGAGCCAAGTAGGCTCTGCTGTGCCAGAGTAACAACACTATCTTTCTTCTCCAGTGAGGATACTGAAACTGTATCAAACAGCAGTGAGGGCCGGGCTTCCCCCCATGATGTCTTGGAAACCATCTTTGTCCGAAAAGTGGGGGCTTTTGTCAACAAGCCCATCAACCAGGTGATTTTTCTGGCACTGCCACCTGTGAGAATGTCTGAGCCCTTAGGGGCAGGGCTCTTAACCTGGGGTCTGTGTGACCCCTAAAATTGTGTGTGTGTGTGTGTGTGTGTGTGTGAATTTTTTGTGAAGAGGGTTAATAACCTGTGACACCCCTCCAGGAGAAGTTCAGACTGTTGTTCTGTGATCTTTTAAGCCTCCCAAAGGAGAAGGAGACTAGGCACCATTTGGTACAGACACATTGCACTGAAGTGTCCGTGCCTCAGCCTTACTCAAAATAGGAAGTTCCTCCCCAGCTCTGCCAGTGCACAACCGTTGGTTGTTACTGAGTCACTGTGGGTCAGGCTTTCAAAGTTGCTTCCCGGGGTCTTGGGAATCCTACCCCTGTTTGTGCTGTGGGTGTATGGTGGGAGGCGGAGGAGATTTGGGGTTCTCCGACAGGAACCTGAGATCAGCATGGGCAGCGTGGGTGTGCTAATCTACTGAACGTGCAGGCTTCTGGCCGCCTCTGAGGAAGCCTGTAGGCTGGGGCAGGGATGGGCAGTAACATTTCTGTCTCTTCAGGTGACCCTGACCAGTTTGGACATACCCTTTGCCATGTTTGCTCCCAAGAATTTGGAGTTGGAGGATGCCGATCCCATGGTGAGTCCCCCTTTGATGGTAAGATGGTGTTGTGCTTATCATCTTCCTGGGCGAGTTACTGTTCCTCCACAGACCATCAGCCAACCATGCTCTTGGTCTTAACACATTTTCAGCCATTGTTGGGTCTCTTACAAAACCCTTGATTATTAACAACAACTTGCACCTGTGCATGGAACCAGCCCCTACCTCCACCTTATTCTGAAACAGGTGAATCCTCCAGATTCCCCAGAGACTGAATCTCCTCTCCAGGGCAGCCTGCACTCTGATGGCTCCAGTGGGGGTAGCAGTGGCAATACCCACGATGACTTTGTTATGATCGACTTCGTAAGTTACCATCACCTTTCTTGACCTTTGCTGCCATAGGGTAGATAAACCTAGAAGCATCCAGGGCCCTTGGACAGGACATCCTTCACAAGGATCAGATGGCCTGGTATAGACAGTGGGGATGGGACAGGTGGGCACTTGGCTGTGCAGTTCATATGGGGAACCTGCCCTCATATCCTGCTTGGGGACACATTTGAAGGTCCATGAACAAGAAGGCGTTTTGTGCCATGTTATTGGTTGAAATTCAACTCTAAATGGGTATTTGCCAGGTGTATCCCTGTAGGTCCTATTCCTGCCTGATTGGATGGCCTTTTGCTAAGGAAAGGAATTTAAGGGAAGGGGACATAAACCTTCCCAGGGGAGAGGGGTGTTATCACCAGAGGTAGGGTTCAGCTGCCCAGAAGAGAAGGGTATAACGATTCCTCTTCCAAAGATGAGCCTGGAGGAACCCTTTCTTTGATGATTACTGGAAGGGAAGAGGGTCATTCATAGCTTCTCTCCCCTGATTTTCCTTTGTGATCTAAGGCAAGCTAAACTGAGTCTGTCTTGTTTTCGAAGAAACCGGCTTTTTCTAAAGATGACATTCTTCCGATGGATTTGGGGACCTTCTATCGTGAATTTCAAAATCCCCCTCAGCTGAGCAGCCTCTCCATAGATATCGGGGCACAGTCCATGGCTGAGGACTTGGTATGAAAACTCCTTCCCCTGCCGTACCTCATCCTCTGACCTCCTCTCCTCTTTTGATGGCCATTCCTGCTCCAAAAGCCTAGAAGTTTCTTCGTGTTACTCCCCCCACTCCCACACCTCCCATCCTCTATGTAACAGGAAAGAGACACTTTAGATCATTATGTTCTGTTGATCACACTCGAGATTTGCATTGTGTCTGGCAGTCATTATGTTGAACTTGCTTGCGCTGACTTCCTCCTCTTCTGTGCATGCGCAGCATTACTTACACATTCCTGCCGTTCGGTGCCTGATGTCTTCTGCTTGCTGCTGCCACTAAGCCAAGCGGCTCCCGTAGCTCTTGCATTTGGCTGTTCAGCTTGTCAGGCAGAAGAAACGCAAGGTCCTGAGTATTGGTGTTCTTACCCTTTCCTCGGAGAGCTCCTTCCTGACTCAGCTAGTGGTTCTTGTGTTTAGCCAGATGTCCTGATACTGGCTGTAATTACCACATCTCTGCTTTGTGTATTTCCTGTGTCCGAAGGGCAGAGGCATGCCTTGGTGCCCTATGCCACTGTTGCCAGTGGACTAGGGAGACCCCTGGCCCCCGACGCCTCCACCGAGCCTGACTCCACTGAGTCACTGGGATGTCGCTGGAGGCTCTTAGTCTTGTTGCAAAAAAAGAATTCAAAGATGGACCAGACACAGTGGTTGAGCAGTGTAAGTGGAGAATTTATTGGAGGACACTCTCCAGATGTGAGAATGAGCGAGTTCAAAGGAGAGCTGTGCACTCCAGGGTTTGGGTCTCTAGCTTTTTTTTTTTTTTTTTTTTTTTTTTTTTTTTTAAGTAGGCTTCAGGCCCAGTGCAGGGCCCAACACAGAGCTTGAACTCATTCCCTGGAGATCAAGACCTGAGCTGAGATCAAGAGTCAGATGTTTAACCACCTGAGCCACCCAGGCACCTCTGAGTCTCTAATCTTACAGCTGTTAACCAGGGATGGAATATTTATTACTTGGAAAGAGGATGTCTTTGGGAGCAGGGTTTCATACCTTTTCTCCCTTGGCCAGGGACTCTGGCCTTCTTTGTATTTGGCCTGTCTGGTTTGACCTGGCTTCTTGTGACTGTTTTTGGAATGCTGCCAGCCAGGATAGGCCTCTGACTCTCCCTCTAGCTGTCTCTCACCCCCCCTTTGCTGGTCTCCATGTTTCCTGTTAAAACCTAACTAGCCGCTTACTGTAATGCCACAAGATGTCAGGGTCCCTCTGCCTGAGGTGGGAATGTGTTGTGTTGACAGCAGCAAGCCCGACGAGGGTCTCAAACTCACGAACCGTGAGAGCATGACCTGAGCCAAAGTCAGACGCTTAACCAACTGAGCCACCCAGGCGCTCCTAATGTTAAGCTTTTAACCGCACCTCATGCCTGCCAGGAAATCTGTCTGTGATGATTCCGATCTTCAGATGCAAATTCATCAGTGGAGACAGAGCACCTGATTAGGGTCAAATTTTTATTAATACTTGATACTGGAGGGCAGTTAAACTTAACTCCTCAGGTTCTGTTTTCTTCTCCTGTTACTGTTTTCTCTCAACTCTCTAACTCACCCCTTCCTCAACTGATGTAAAGATACAGATTCATAGGCCTCACCACAGACCTGCTGAGTCAGAATCTCTTGGGAGCCTGATTGGGACTACCTTGTTCATGTGCCCCCAGAGGATTCTGGTGCCCAGCTCAGGCCATGAAGAAACCTCTTGTAAGCTTCAATCTGTAGCATGCTAAGCCTACTGTTTTATTCTGGTGTTAGTCTGATCTGTGCCAAAGATACTTCACGTCTATTTCTCTGTGTCATCCTGTTGTTGGCATGGTCCTTTTCTAGCTCATTTAGTGTGTGGCCTGCTTGCATTCTCTAGACTGTTCTGCCAAAGCCCCTGACCCCCCACAAACCCTGCTGGACACAAGCCCTCTGTCCAGTGCCTGCCCCACTGTCCTGCATCTCCTGCTCTACCGGCCAGCACTGCTGAGCCGAGCTCTGTGCTGCACCCCTGTCTTCAGCTCAGGTGCCTGGGCTAGCTGCCTCTTCAAGACCCTACCTGAGTAAGCAGCTCTTCTCTCCCCTCCCGGTACAGGACTCACTACCAGAGAAGCTGGCTGTGCACGAGAAGAATGTCCGAGAATTTGATGCCTTTGTAGAAACTCTGCAGTAAAAGTTGGTGTCCTCAAGTACCAGCAGCATCCCCTTTTTGTGGTCCCAGGAGCCAGAGCCTCCCTCTCATCAGCTGCTCCCATCCCTCATCTTGCTCCAGGTGGAGGAAAGGCTGGTTTCCCCCATGGGGACCCAGAAGTCTCTGTTCTTGCACCTCCTGGAGACTCCATGGCGGCAGTCAAGCCCAGTGATAGCATTTGAGAGGACTCACCCCTTGGTCTTGAAGATTGGAAGATGCTTTTTAACAAAAGGGCCCTTGAGGTCGTCTGCTTACGCCGCCCATCAGCAACTGCTTCACAAAGGCTGTCATCCCGTTCTTCCTGCCCACCCCCTGCCCTGGGTCCACCCTGCAGCTGGCCCCTTGTCCACCTGCCATTACTGTCAACCACTTGACATTCCAACTGGTGGCCCAGAGCCTGGTGTGGAGGCAGAAAGAGGAAGGAGACAGTACCGGGAGGAAGAAGGAAGGCCTCCTTCAGGCTCTTTTTTTTCTTTTCTTTTTTTTTTTTTTTTTTTTTTTTTTTTTTTTGCCCTTTTTGGTTTGGTGTCTTCTTCTCTCCCTCTCTCCGCCCCTGTGCCTATACTTTTGGCAATATGACAGGCCTCCTGCCCAAGGTGGCGAGAACTCCAAAGTCAGCCATTCCCACCCTTGAGGGTTGTGCTAGCCCATCCCTCAGCAGAGGGTCGAGCAGCCCTGGTGGCTGCCTGTGCAGCTCCTCAGCTCCATGGAAACCAGAATCTTGCGTCTCCAGGATTCTGTCATTGGGAGTCACAGCAAAAATTTTTTCTCTCCTTTTCCCCCCTGTTGCTGCTCCTTGGTTAAAAAACATGGTAAATATTTATTACTTTCAGAGAAATCAGATATTTTATAGAGAAAATATGTTTCAGGTTAGGATGTTTTCACTTGGGGAAGGTGGAGGGCCTCTTCCTGGAGTAGGGCCTCTTCCTGTGGAGGTTCCTCAGCTTCTGGGTTGCTGCTGTGAGGGTCTTACTTCCTATTTACACAAGGTGGGATCCAAGAATAGGGCTGGCTGGGGGCGACAGAACCTCCCAGAATTGCTGCACTTGAACTGACGACAGGCTTTACCTTTGACTCCTACATATGCCTGGTGAGAGTCTTGAATCTCTCCCAGCTTCTGCAGAGTAACTGACTCCATTCTGGCAGCCCAGGAAATCTTGGGTGCTAAATGTGTACAACTCTGTGTGTACAACTCGCTAGAGTTGTACCATGCACATACAGTGCATTGTATGTGCCCCGCTGTGGCCACGGGGAGGGCTGGAGGGGCCCCTCCTTCTGGGGGCGCTTGTTCCTGTTTCTCAGGGCTGGGTTATGGGCCTTTTCCTCCTTCCTCCTGGGCCTGGCCACCACCTTTCTTTAATCCCAGGGTCTGCACACCACCCTGAGGTTTCCTGGCTGGATTGGTTCCTTGTTGAGAAACCAAAGCTAGGCATATGATTGACTTAACCTTTTAGGTATCATTACTTGAGTAAGTCAAGTGCCTAGCCTCACCCACCTACCATCTGTCCCTCTCCCAGCCTAACTGGCAGTCCTGGCCAAGGAAAACAAGGCCCACCCCTTTCCTCCTGGCCCACCTGGGCTATTCATTGGCAGCAGCTGTTCTGCAATGGAGCAGGTGGTCCTTAACTGCTTGTTAGTAAATGCATGTGACACTGGTCCCACCTACAAGACTGAGTTCTGAGGGCTGGAGTGGGCTCTGATGCCGTCTCAGGCAGTTGGAGCCCTTCTGCCCCTGTTGCATGCATTCTGCTGCCACAAAGAAATGTTCCCAGCAGTGGTGTACAAATGGCCCTCCTATCTGGGCCAGTGTGCACCCATGGCCTGCTAAACCAATCCAGACTTACTCCCAAGGCCCCAGTGCTGAGAAGGGTGAAGCCCTGGTAAGCTGTTGATTGCCCATGCCCTCAGCCCCATCCTGCCACAATATCTCAGCCGCTGTCCTCCTCCTGAGGCTGAGCACTGAACGGCCTGTTAGCTATTTTCCTCTTTGGCTCCTAATTGTTGGCCTTTGCAGGCAGCAGCCTTTCCTTTAGGACCCCCATCAGTGAAAGGGCAGGGAGGCTAAGACCTGAGCTGAGCCTGGGAGGAGCAGAGCAACTGTCAAGGCTGGCCCTTGCCCCTCAGCCCCATACAGTGACAGGGATGAGCCCTAGACTGACTCCTGCAGCACCCCCTGGGACAGGGCTGGGACCCGTCACCCATCTCCAGGTGACAGAGTCCCTCCCCCGCCTCCATCCCACCTTGTTTGGAAATATTGAGCTATACTTTAAAATGTATTCAAGAAATTTCCAATAAATTTTTTCTGTACTTTACAGCCTCCTGTCCTACAAGTTTTGTAAAAACATAACCCACCCCATCCCACTTCTGTGAAGATCCTGGTCCCTGACGGGCCCCCTCCATGGGAGTGGGGAAAGAGCAGTAGATATGAAGTGCAGAGTGGCTTTGGAGTCAGGCAGGCTGTTTTGTCTTGGGGCTTGGCCACCGAGCAGCTGTGCAACCTTGGGGCCAGTCAGGAAACTGCTTGGAGTCTCATTTTCCTTGGCTGTACTGTTCCCATTTTGAGGGCTTATCTGTGAATAGTCAGTGAGGTAACGTGCATGAAGTTGACATGCATCTGAAGTGTGGCCATGGCATCACTATCAGCTCTTTCTTGCCCCCTACACAGCCCAGCCCAGCCCAGCACTCAGCCTGGAGGCTCAGAGTGAGAAACAGCTGGCAGGTCTCCGCCATGTTTCCAGTAGAAGCAGACAGGGAATGTGGGGCTTCCCAAGCTGCCCGGTATCTGTTTGCTGATCTAGGAGGAATTGTGGCTGAGCAAACCAGACAGGGGAAGGGGTTGAATGAAATATAGGGAAGTCAAGGGCCCGTCAAGTTTGTTTAGCTGCTCCGATCTGACAGCTTGAGCGAGGCCCTGGTGTGGTCTCTAAGGAGCCATGACAAGTAGAAGAACCCCGCGGACATTATTCCTGCCTGGCCCCCTGTGTGCTTCTGTAGCACACATCTCAGCCCTGGTAAAGCTGGCTCCTGCCTCCTAACTTGTGACTGCACTGGGGGATGGGAGCGAGAGGTAGAGCCAGTATCGCAGAGGCAGAAATGGTTCTAGAAGCAAGGGACTAACTGCCTGACCTAGGCAACTGTTGTGTGGGTTGCCTCCCTACACCCTTCAGGCTGAAGCCAGGGCAGTAAATGGTTAGAAAATTCTAAATTTAGCGCAAACTATGGCTGAAAAGAATGAGGCTGCCCACTGCCATGGTTATGGGCCCTCGGAGCCCTAGCTTGTTAGTTAACTGCACATGATACTCGCCATGATACCTGACTGTGCAGCCAGTTGGGACAGTCACCGAACCCACATCAGAAATGGTGAAAAGGCTGTCCCTAGTGTCTTTACCTTCAGTTGGGATCCCCCCCAAAAGCAAACTAAAAGCGTTCAGTTGCCCCATGTCTCATGATGGTGTCCTACCCCTTTAAAGCATCTCCCTACACCCTGCCCCCAGAGACCTGCTGTTGCCAAGGCAGCAGTAAACTGGCTTTTGCGTCACTCAGAGGCCCTGCCAGGAGCCCAGCCCAAGTGAACAACTCTCTTGGTCTCTGGCTCCCCTCTCATAGTTTCCCTAGGATACTGTCCCTCTGTTCCAAACAGTCACCCAGCATAGAGCTGAACAGAGCCAGTGAGAGAGGCTGCCAGTGCCTTCCGTTGGACTAACTGGGTGAGGGCCAGTTGTGCAATGGGACTAGCTTCCTGCAGCTCGGTGCCTGTGTTTTTAACCAGCATCTTAACACCACAGCTTGATCCTGCAATTCTGCCCTGGCTCCCCCAGCCAGAGCAGGCAACGAGGAGAAAAAAGAACAGGCTCAGCTGAGGCCACCATAACCTGATTGCAATCAACAGGCAGGCAGCAGACAGGTGGAACTTGACCTTGACCATCATGCCAAGTGAAATTCTGGTCTGCCCTACAAGTGACAAACCATTATCTTTAACTTGTGGTAAAATACACATAACTTAAATTTTACCATCTTAATCTTTAAAAGCACAGCAAAACCTGCTCAGGAGAGGAAGGGAAAACTGGATATTTCCTAGCCTCTATAGGATTGGGTGGCAGGTGGAAATAGCCAAGTCTTTCAGGCCAACAGGAGGGCCAAGAGAAGCAAACGGTCACATGAGGTTTCCAATCCCAGCTGCTCCACAAAATTGGGACCATCTCATTCCTCTGTGAAACGACGGTCATTCTGATCACCACTGAGCACTCACTGTTACATCCTGTGTGCATCATTTCTGATCCTTAGAGAAATAAGGAGACAGTCTCATGTGGGCTGATTATATGGCTGTTACCATTTGGAGCTGGTGGGAGGGGTGATGGGACTGATTCTAAAGCCCACACTGAATCAGGTCTGATTCTAAAGCCCACACTGCTTTCACCACGGTCCCCTCCATTCTGGGGACAGAAGAGGCCTTGGTCATAGGATACAGCACTTGGTGGCCAGTTGGAATGGGGCACACTTACAACATGGAGAGTGACCATTCACACGTCCAAGCCTGGAAGATGTCAGAAAGCTGGCTTCACACCCACTCCCCAAGGAACAAGACAAGGAAGGAAGGAAGGGGTCAGATGGACTGGGGAGGTAACTTCCTGACGCCCTACCTGCTCATCTTCCACAATCACACCACACTTCCCACCCCTTTCTGAGACTCCAGGCCTACTTCCTAACATTCAGGTGGGTAGTTTTCCATCTCCTTTTTTATTGAAATACAAAAAGTGCAAAGGTGAAATACATGATTGGTGCCAAGGAAGTCATTAAGTGAATGTGAACACTTGATTCACAGTACTCCCGCCTCCCCCCCTTTTCCCCGCAGGTACAGACCAGTGGGACAGGGGACAGGAGAAAGACCAAAGAGATCCACGAGGCTCCCCAGTAAATGGGGCTGTGAGCAACACCTGATATACACAGGAGGGCAGAAAGCGGAAGCCCTGGCTTGGGCTAGAGATGCAGGGACCGTCAGGGAACCAGCAGCCACTCCAGGCCCTGGGAGTCCTGACATGCTAGCATCATGAGGAGAGAGCCCAGCGAGGTCGGGGCTCAGGCTGCACCCCCCTCACAGATGGGGCTGGGCTGGTCAATAAGGCCCCCCACCCCAGTACAGGCTCTGGCCAAGGCTGTGGGGGCAGGGCCACTGTGCATCTAGTATCCCGCTGCCAGGGGACAAGGCTGCAGGAAGTGGGGTCCCCAGGGTTCACCAGGAAGGAGTATCATTCTAAGGGACACAGTTGGAATGAGAAGTACCAATCATTGGGGTCCATGTTTTCTGAAAGATGACAGGGCCCTGGGGCTTGTAGTCCCTGGGGGAGGTTGCTAGAACTCCCCTGGCAGGGACTGATCTAATTGGCAAAGTCTCTGCTCAGCCCCTCCGGGAGTCCCTACCCACAGATCCTGAGGCACTGAGTCACTTCTGGCCAGAGCAGGGACCAGTGTGACCCCACAACAGACCTGTCCACAAGAGCCCTATACTGAGGATCTAAGTAGGTAGAGAGGAGAGGCAAGGCATGGGGCAGGGGGGAGGAGACTGCTTGTCCCTGGCCCAAACAGACTGCCAAGAGGCTTTGGGGCGGGAATGGGGTGTATATTTCAAATGGATGCTGGGACTCAGCCCTGTCATCCAAGCTGCCAGAACAGGGGGCTAGAACACCCTGGGGGCAGTATCACTTCAGAAAGCCTGACGCAGGATGTGAGGACGAGAAGCAGGCAGAAATAGGAAGCAGACCCCAGCCTTGCCCGTCCTTAGCTGTGTAAAAACACAAGGCTGAACCATTAGAGGAGAGGACAGGAGCAGGTGCTGGCACACAAGGCCTTCACCCAGGGAGATGCCTCAGCAGGCAGGCCCAAGCCAGCATGGCCTCTTATTCCCCAGCAGCCAGAAAAGGGAGGATCAGCCCCAGCTACCAGCCCAGCCGGCAGTGATTGAGGCATCTGCGATTGCCAGGAAAAGAGGCAGGAGAAAGTGGGTCAGCAGTTTCTGGGGCCAGTCTTTTTCATACTAGAAGAGCCAAAGGCCGCCAGATCTGCAGAGCCTGGCAAGGAGCCAGGGGTCCAAGGAGGCAGTGAGAAGTATAAGGCAAAGAAAAATGTCTCGTGGTTACAGCGAGGTCTCCAGGGCTGGCCAGGTGGGCTGGACAGAAGGGGAGGAAGAGCTGCCCAACTGGCTGGCTCCAGCTTCCAGCTCCCAGGGCCTCATGGCCCCTTTCCTGGGCAGGAGCCCCAGACTCATAAGGCTGAAGCTGGGAAGGGTGGTGGGGCAGGGCTCAGAGCCCTCCCGAGTCAGGGCTGGGGAACAATTCCCCTTGGTGATCCAGAAGGAACTTGGTGAACGTGTTGATGGGATTAATGGCCTTGAGGGTGATGGCAGCATCCTTGGCCCACAGCAGGTTAGGGCCGAGGACAACAGCCAGGTTAGTGTTGGTCATCTTGTTCTGGTCACAGTGGGCAGAAATCTGTGGAGGGAATCAGGGGGCTGCAGCAGGAAGCCAGAGAGCCTGCTTCCCATTCCGAAGAGCTGCAAGGGTGGCAGCTCTCCCCCCCACCCCCCTGCCCTCCTCCAGGTGAACAGCAGAAGCTGAGGCCGGGTCTCACCTGCACCAGGAAGGCAGTGAGGAAACGAAGCACCTGGTAGTTCTCCTCAGGCAGCGTCCGGAGCACCTGCAGCGTTGCCCCCACTCTCTGGCTCTCATCAATGTCTACAAGGAATTGGGGCCTAGGTCACAGTGGCCCGGGCCTGGGCCGACATGAGGCCAGAAGGGAGACCCCAACCAGACTTTCCTTGGAGGACAGGCCAAATCTACCTGCTCTGAGTGCAGCCCTGACCCCAACCCAGCAGAATAAGCACAGAACTAGGGAGGGAAGACAGGGGCACTCACTGAGGAAGCCCACAACGTGGGGGTAAAGGTCAAAGGTGAGCAAGGGCTCAGGAAGCTCCCGGAGGAAGGTCTTGAGGATGACCGCCGGCAGGTGTAAATCATTGTACTGGTCAAAGTCCACAGGCAGCCCTGGGGGGTGGGGATGGAGAAGGAGCTGGGCCCAGCACGGAGGCCGGCGGCCCATCCAGATGGCCGATCCAGAGGCCGAGCAGATCCCACTGCCCAATCACCCTCAGCCACTGCACAACACCCTCCTCCCACAGAGCCCTTTCACACAGGCCTTCCCCTCCTCCTCTGTGATGAGGGGACCGGGTTGAATGGGGCCCCCCAGCGCACATGACACATGACAGTTCTTCTTCATCTCTGAATCTAAACCCAGGACCCGGAAGCCTGACCGATGAGGCAGCAGGCCTGGGACAGCCAGGCAGGAGTGGGACCCATGTAATCACACCAAATGCTACAGAAACCTCTGACCGGAACAGAACGGGGGTCCCTTGCTTCCCAGGCAGCAGAAGGCAAAGAAGTGCCCTAACAGTGACACCCGTGCCCCATCTCCCCCCCGCGCCCCTCCCACTGCGGGCCCAGGCACACCCCAGAGCACTCACCCATGTTGTACTTCTGCTGTACTTCTCGCACAACTTGAGTGTTGGCTGATCTCCGGAAAATCCCCTCAGTAGTGAGAGCTGGGAAACAGTGGGGCCTGGTGAGTCTCAGCTCTGGGGCAGTGTGCAGACTCTTCGACCTGTTCTGTCTTGGGGTTCCAGTGAGGGTCGGTGTGGGTGCTGATGCTCCCCAAGGGGAGCTGGGAGACTGGGCTGAGGAGGGACCTACGGTTTCGGCTGCAGGGGAAGAAGCAGGTCCTGGAGGTCCTGCGGCCAGTGGCCTTGGCACTCACCGTGAGCCTGCAGGTAGGCAACAGTCTCCCGGAGCACAAGCGGAATGGGCTCCTGCTCTGGGTTCTTCTCCTGGAGGCTGTGGGGACAAGAGCAGTGAGCTGGGTCTGTAAGCCCTTTCCGGTCCCCACGTGCCAGGCCTGCCCACCTTTTGCATACTCACTGCTGCAACGAGACCCCAAACTGCTGGTTGGGCAAAGGGGGCCGTGGTGGCATGGGCTTGGGGGCCGTCGCAGGGCTCTTCTGTGTGGATTTGAGGAAGTCATCATACCTGGGAGAGCAGAGGGGAGGGTCAGGCCCTCGACTTGGCTTTGTCGTCACGTTGGCAACCCTGTGTGTTGGGTACTTCCTGTGCTATTGCACGTGGGTCACTTCATTCAGTCCTCATAGGAGCCCTGCTCTAGTCACAGAGTTTTTTAAGTGACAGGAATGGGATCTGACCTCACACTCTCTGACCCCGTATGCTGTCTCTTACTCATTACCTTCACTTCCTCTGCTTCCTGGGGTTCTCAAGGCTTCCTCTGCCCCTGGCTGGCATGTCCTACCCCACAAACATGACACACAAGCACACCCGTGCCCGGCGGGCACACACAGGGCCCAGGCCTTACTTGAGCACTTGGCGAGGGATCCCCAGCTGCTCCAGCTTCACATGCTCGCTCAGCTCGCTCAGGTAATTCACATAGAAGATCTTCTGCCCAAACTTGAAACTGCCGGCAAAATAACGGGCGTGGGTCAGTGGGGGAGGGCCCGTTTTGGCAGACCCCCACCATCCCCTCGGCAGCCCCTCCAAGGTCAAAGGCCGAGCCCCAAAACGGTCTGTCTCCAGGATTCTTGGCCTGCTCAGGTATGTGCTTCAGAGCCGAGAGGGAAGTGTGGGGAGGTCACTGTTCTCCCCCATCAGCTGCTCACCTAATGATGGGCTTAAAGAGGATGAGCAGGGTCTTGATGAACATGGTGGGGTGCACGATGTACAGAGCCTTAATGTTCTTCTTGTACCTGCAGAGACAGAACAGGAACTCAGCAGTGGGCGTGGTGGAAGAGGCACACAGCTAGGTTCTTCGTGCGCATTTTCTGATTTGAGTACTCATGGAAAACCTGAGAGGTAAGTGCCACTGTTGTCCCAATTTACAGATTAGGAAACGGAGACTCAGGTTAAGTAACAGGGAAGGGCAGGGTGAATAAGTAGAGAAACTGGGGGTTAAACCCAGGACGTTCCAACTTCAGATTCTTTGCTTTTACCCAATGCTGACAGCTCAGAGCCTGGAGCCTGCTTCAGATTCGGTCTCTCTCTGCCCCTCCCCCATTTGTACTCTGTCTCTCTCAAAAATAAACAAACATTAAAAAAATTAAAAAGAAAATATTTAGCTTTTAGCGTCTGCCAAGCACATTATCTCCTGCTTTCCTCATAACAACTGGGGCTGGGATTATCCCCCTCCTTACAAGTGAGGGCAGGGAGACGCAGAGAGGTCAAGCACTTATCCGAAGTCACACAGCTTGCGGTGGAGCCTGGAGATGAACTGGATATAAGCTCCTGAGCAAGCAGAGGGCAGCCCAGAACCCGGCAGAGCTGTTAGCTCCAGACCTGTCCCCAGGCCCCAACCCACTTGCGGTCAAACTCTCGGTAGGCATCCCGGAGCCAGCTAAGGGAGGGCTTGTTGTCGCTGGTCAGGCCATGGTGCAGGTACAGCAGTGTGTAGTCGCTCTCCACATACTGGTCCAGGGTGTGCTTCAGGTACCTACAAGAGAAAAGCCCATTCAGGCCCATCCTCGACACAGGCGGGGCCCCCTGAGACAGGACTCGGCACCCCAGGAGTCTTCTGCTTGTATCATACACCTCCCCACGAGCCCCTCTCCTGCACTGCCTATTCTGGCCGCATAATCAGTCACCGTGTTGTCGTGGAGGAGATTCAGGCTAGTGGTTGGGCTGCACGGAGGAAGAAGAATGGTAGTAACAGCCCAGGCCAGAAATCAGGAGATCGGGACTGTAACTGAGCCCTCTCACATACCCGCAGTAAAAATGGCAGTAACATTCTCTGCAGGACTGCCCTGAGTCAGTAATAATGACGACAGTCACCATTCATCAGTATTTAGCTTTTAGGGGTGCCTGTGTGGCTCGGTCAGTTAAGCGTCCAACTTCGCCTCAGGTCATGATCTCACCACTCAAGAGTTTGAACCCTGCGTCAGGCTCTGTGCTGACAACTCAGAGCCTGGAGCCTGCTTCAGATTCTGTCTGTCCCTGTCTCTGTCTCTGTCTCTCAAAAATAAACATTAAAAAAATCTATATTTAGCTTTTAGTGTCTGCCAAGCACTTTGTATACAATATCTCCTGCCTTCCTCATAATAATTGGGGCTGAGATTATCTCCTCCTTACAAGTGAGGGCAGTGAAGCTCAGAGAGGTCAAGCACTTATCTAAAGTCACACAGCTTGTGGTGGAGCCTGGAGATGAGCTAACTCCAATGTTTGGTCCTGTTGACCAAAGGGCAGCTTATATACTCAACCTCCCATCATAGTCTATAAAGCACTGTGCCCATGAGAGGGGATTGGGGTGACTAGAGGGTCCCCTCCCCTGCTCTAGTCACTGGGCTTTTCTTGGACCAAAGAGCCACATCTCAAGTTCCCCATGCTCACAACATAGTACCTACCACCCCACAGAAGCACATACATGCAGAGGTGTTGAGCACCTAAAGTGGATAAGTACAAAGGGGACAGATAAGAATTCTAGAATGGGAAAGGAGTCCAGGGAAAGTTCTTTCTGGTTGGCGAACCATGCTCAGACCCCAGCAGAACACCACTCCAGGCTGAGAGGCTGGGCCTACAGGAAGGCTAAGGACTTCTGGGGGGGGCAGGCGGGGGGGAGGGAGGGATGGTGCCGGGGGAGGTATTCAAGGATTTGAGTAAGTGCTCAGATACAGCCTGACCTAACCCAGACACGGTGCCCTATATCATGGCCCAGGGTGCTGGTCTGGCCCACACAGGCAGGCATGTGAAGTATCTAATGCCGGATTATTACTGTGATTCCAATCCTTATTGCTACATGGTAATTACCCCTTGTACACATTGAGCACTTTGCAGTCTGCAAAGAGCTGTCACATATAAAGATGCCATTCTGTAACTATAAAATAGCAAAAATTGTGGTGAAAATACAGTCATTCTTTGATGAATGTTATGGCCTTTTTGGAGGGCAGTAAAGTGATGTGTATCAGAAGCTGAAAGATGTTCATACTCTTTGATCCTATAAAAATATACCCAGGAATTTATGCTAAAGAAACAATCAGAAATGAACAGAAGCATTTTTGTAGAAGGCTGTTCATTGCATGTGGCCTGTTTTACAATGGAAAAAAAATTTTTGAGCACCAAGCTAACTGTCCAAAAACAGGGAACTGGTTAAATAAAATACAGGATATCTATAAATAGAAAACCTTACAAGATGTTTCTGCAGACAGAACCTATCTGTGAAGTTAGGTGTCAGAAGAGCAGTCACCCATTGGGGTAGTGACTAGAAGAGCAAAGGGAGGTCTGTGGGTGTGGATGACATGGTGTATTCCATTAAAAAAAAAGCTTTTTTAAAATGTTTTATTTATTTTTGAGAGAGATAGGGCATGAGTGGGGGAGGGGCAGAGAGAGAGGGAGACACAGAATCTGAAACAGGCTCCAGGCTCCGAGCTGTCAGCACAGAGCCTGACGCGGGGCTTGAACTCACAGACCGTGAGATCATGACCTGAGCCGAAGCCGGCCGCTTAACCGACTGAGCCACCCAGGCGCCCCTGGTGTATTCCATTTTTGGAAATTCTTTATTTTTTTATTTTTTTAATGTTTATTTATTTTTTAAGAGAGAGACAGCAGGGGAGGGGCAGAGAGAGAGGGAGACACAGAATCTGAACCAGGCTCCAGGCTCTGAGCTGTCAGCACAGAACCTGATGCAGAGCTCGAACTCACAAACCGCGAGATCATGACTTGAGCCAAAGTTAGATGCTTAACTGACTGAGCCACCCAGGTACCCCTGGTGTATTCCATTTTTGAAAATTTATCAAGTAGTATACATAATTTGTTCACTTTTCTCTGCACACATATGCCAATAACATGTTTTTAAAGGATATCTTTGAAGAATGTTTAATGCTCAGAAGATGTTATATAAGATACAGAGGGGACTATACACCTGTATATATTATAGAAAAAAATAAGAAGTGAATACACTAAAATATTAACACTAGTTTTCTCTCTGGGTGGTAGGTTTATGGGAGATTTTATTTATCCTTGTATTTTTTCTTTATAGCTACTTACGTTTTTCTAAATTCTTGAAATCTGTAATACTTTACAATGATATACAATGACATTTCATGTATATTACCTTTACCTAATGCCCACAACAACCCTATGAGGTGGGCACAATTCTTATTTTTATAGGGTTCAGAAAAGAGCTGCCCCCAAGCACACAGCTAGTAAGGAGTACAGCTGAATCCAAGCTTCGGGCATTTTCTATTTCAACCTCCCAGATCTGGCTGGACAGCTGGGAAAGGCCAAGGCTGAGATAATGTGATTGATCCCCACTGAAAGTGCTGCCGTGCAGGCTGCATGGGGGCAGGGAGACCCCTTTGGGAAGGGGTGGAGGACAGACAGGATGGATGCAGGGGGCTTCCAGAAATCAGAGGAAGCCTCCTGAGTAGTGGAGCCTCACTCAGCAAGCTTTCTCCTGAAAACTGGGTGCTTTCCCATCTCCTTCCTCTGATTTTCTCCCACTCAGACTATTATCTGGCCAGGAGTCTGTCACCTGCCAAATCAGACAGGCTGTGTTAAATCAGAGGGTAGGGGTGTGACTCAGCTACCCTCAGGCTGAGCTCCCTGGCCTGCTCCTGGCTAAGCCATGTGATGGGCCTGAACAAGGCTCGGCCTGCCTGGCTGAGGGGCGGCAGGAGAAGGGTTCAGGAAGCCAGAGAGGAAACTCACACAAGGCCGGAGAGACTCAGGCCTGGCTCACCAGGACTGCAGATGCTGCACTCAGGCCCTTTCCCATTCTGCAGCCGCGCCCTTGGCCTGCCCCGACCCCTCACCACCCCCTACATGCACAGAACCATTCAGGATCCCAAAGAGCTGGTATCAGTTTCAGGGAGTGCTTTAGTAGAGATCAGGAGAGAAGTGCAAGATGGTAACTGGACACACACTAAGGCACCTCAGAAGACCGTTCTGGCCCGGCATCCACGGAGGTCCTGCGCCCAGGACCACATGCCCCGGTCCCCATGGGTCCACATGCCCGGGGCCCAGTGGTGGCTCAGCAGTGAACACTTATCAGGTTTCTAGACCAATCAGAGCTATGACATATATTTGGCTAACAGAATCCAGATAGGTACAGAAGCCACTGGCACCAAATCTGACACAAAATTCACTGATTATTCATCTAAATGATGAACAACTGCAACCACATCAGAAGCACCACATCATAATAATCAGTCCTCCTGTGTGGATAGCATTTAACTCTTCCGGGCACATCCGCATGCAGTATCTCCCACAAGGAAGGAGGGCTTGATTATGAAAAGAGGCTTGAAGAGATGAAGACACCCTTCTAAGGCTGCAGTTTCCCAGACTAGAAACCAGGTCTGACTCCTAGTGCAGTGCTCTCCCCAAAATGTAAAATAGCTCCCACGGGAGAAGAGGAGAGGCACTGAGGGAAGTGACGGTAAGGAGAATGGCATCAGCCGATACTGGGTGTAGGTCCCTCCACCTTGCCCAGGGGTACTCACCCCAGGAGCTTGCTGTGGTCCAGCTGGTGGCTCGGGGGCATTCGGCAGGCACTAAACACGATGATCTTCCGCCCATACTTGTCGTCTCCTAGGTGTGGAGAAAGATGGAGCACAGTGGGTGGCAGATCAGCCGAGAGAAGCGGGCTGAGGAACTGAAAGGTGCCGGGCCTGGAGACCTGTACCACATAGTGCAGGGGCCAGAGGGGCTAACGCACACATACCTCTGGGCAGCTGTCTGCACTCAAGGATGTGTCACTGAAGAAAGAGGGACAGGTTGCTCTCAGGGCTACTGAGCTGGGGTCTAAAAAAATAACAGCTTTTTAAAAAGTCACACCTGGTGGAAACACCCAAATGCCCATCAACGCATGAACGCATGAAGAAAATGTGGTATATCCATGCAGCAGATATATTGTTTGGCCATAAAAAGGAATGAAGTACTGATCCATGCTACATTATGAATGAACCTTGAGAACATGATGCTAAGTAAAAGAAGTCAGATGCAAATGCCTCCATATTGTACGACTCCACTTATATGAGTTATCTAGAATAGGGAAATCCGGGGCGCCTAGGTGGCTCAGTCAATTAAGTGTCCAACTTCGGCTCAGGTTCATGATTCTCACAGCTTGTGGGCTTGAGCCTCGTGTCAGGCTCTGTGCTGACAGCTCAGAGCCTGGAGCCTGCTTTAGATTCTGTGTCTCCCTCTCTGCCCCTCCCCCATTCACACTCTGTGTCTCTCTTTCAAAAATAAATAAAAGGTTAAAAAAAAGATGTTATGCATCCCAATGTTTATAGCAGCACTATCAACAATAGCCAAAGTATGGATAGAGCCCAAATGTCCATGTCATACTCTCCCAAAGTCCATCGATGGATGGATGAATGGATAAAGAAGACGTAGTATATACATACAATGGAGTATTACTCGGCAATCAAAAAGAATGAAATCTTGCCATTTGCAACTAACTATGTGGATGGAACTAGAGGGTATTATGCTAAGCAAAATTAGTCAATCAGAGAAAGATAAATATCAAATGACTTCACTCATATGAGGACTTTAAGACACAGAACAGATGAACATAAGGGAAAGGAAGCAAAAATAATATAAAAACAGGGAGGAGACAAAACATAAGAGACTCTTAAATACAGAGAACAGAGTTGTTACTGGAGGAGTTGTGGGAGGGGGGATGGGCTAAATGGGTAAGGGGCATTAAGGAATCTATTCCTGAAATCATTGTTGCACTATATGCTAATTTGGATGTAAATTTAAAAAAAAAATAAAAATAAAAATAAAATGAGAAAAAAAAGATGTTAGAATAAGTAAATCCACATAAACAAAGCAAACTGGTGGTTGCCAGTTGCTGGGAAGAGGGGAGATTAGGGATTGGCTCTTTATGGTTATAGGATTTAGAATGGGTATGGATGAAATTGTGGGACTAGACAGAGGTGGTGGTTGTACAACATTGTGAATGTACTCATCACCACCAACTGTAGGGGCGCCTGAGTGGCTCAGTTGGTTAAGCAACTGACTCTTGATATTGGCTCAGGTCATGATCTTGAGGTTCGTGGGATCAAGTCCCATGTCAGGCTCTGCATTGATAGCACACAGCCTGCTTGGGATTCTCTCTCTGCCCCTCCCCTGCTCACACTCTCTCAAAATAAAAAAATAAATAAGCATTAAAAAAAAAAACAACCAATTACATACTTTAAAATGGTTAATTTTGTTATTTAAATGTCACCTTAACTTAAAAAAACTGAAAGTCATGCCCATCAAAGCAACTGCTATCTAGCAAGTTATCTTAAAAGCCAATGCTCATTCCAGAAGTGCCCTCTCTGAGCAGCGTATTTGGGAGACTTCTTGAAACTACCTTCTGAGCAAGTCCAAGGCCACTGAGGAAATGGGTGTGATTACTTAATGGTCCAGTCTCATCTTTGACCACTATCACATTTTCTGATTTTATTACTAGAATTATTAACCACACTTGGCTCTGACTGACTCCTAGACATTCCTAAAAATCATACCCCTTCTCATTAAGGATATTATTTTTTTAACTATTTATTTATTTGGGGGAGAGTGCAAGCAGGGGAGGGGCAGAGAGAGAGGAACAGAGGATTTGAAGTGGGCTTTGTGCTGACAGGCTGACAACAGTGAGCCTGATGTGGGGCTCAAACTTACAAACCACGAGATCATGACTTGAGCTGAAGTCAGACGCTTAACCAACTGAGCCACCCACGTGTCCCTCTCATTAAGGATATTCTAAAGAACATGGAGTTCAGAGGAGTTTGAAATGCTTTGCAAGAATGCTCATTTGGCAGTAATCACTGGGGTGTTTGCCCCAAACTGGTCACTATTTGATGGTCTAATCTGGCTTTGTCAAGAAGCTGGGCAGCTTTTGGGGTGCCTGGGTGGCTTAGTCAGATGAGCATCCGACTTCAGCTCAGGTCATGATCTCGCAGTTCGTGAGTCCGAGCCCCACGCCGGGCTGTGTGCTGACAGTTCAGAGCCTGGAGCCTCCTTCAGATTCTGTGTCTCTCTCTCTGCCCCTTCCCTGCTCATGCTCTGTCTGTCTCTCTCTAAGACAAATAAACACTAAAAGAAGCAGCAGCAGCAGAAGCAGCAGCAGCAGGGCAGCTTTTGACACATCTCCTACTGCCCTCCAAGGTGAGATGCTCTTGCAGGGTCAGCACAGCACTCACCCCAAACAAAGCTCAATGAGGACAAGGCCTGGTCCTCACTGCCCCATGTCCCAGGGACCTTCCCTACATCTTTTCCTTCACAACCCTGCAGAGACACCAAACCACAACTGCCTAATCCCCATTGCTTCAGGGGCAAATGAGAAGACTACTTACACAATCCATGAAACACATTGCATCTGTTCTCCACCTACCTCTGAGGATTAAGGAACCCTCCCCCCCTGCCCCCCGGCCCCATGCCTTGCTGACTGCCCTTCTCCATATTTAGTAAGCCATGATCTTGATGCTTCTTCTCGGTCAGTGACCTAACCCAGGAGTCAGTGCTTTTCCGAAGTGGTTGCCAAGGCTCTGACCCTTTTCTCCAGGGCTGGGGCAAAACTCAGAGGGGCTGAAGGAGGCTTCTGGAATGTGGGCAGCATGGCCCCAGGCCCTGCTGGCTGCATGGCTTGGTGCTTTGGCCTAATTTAGCACCTCACTCCCAGCTGTCTGACTACCATATCCAACTTCTAGATCAGCCCCTTCTTTGGAATGACTCACAGGATTCTCCAGGCTCACACACTTTCAACACAGACATGCTTGCAACTCAGTCCACATCAGGCAGCTTTGGGACACTGCTGTTTCTTTTGTCAGACAGAACTTCCTTGAGACAATTCTGCTCCCCTCCTCCAGGCTAACTCCTTGAAATCCTTAAGACTCATTCCAGAAGACTTTGTCCTCCCCTCCTTCCCCGAGACAGGTTAGCTGTTCCTCTGCCGTGATACTTTGACTCTTCTGTATAATTGTTTATGTGCTTGTCTCCTCTACTGGCTTGTGAGCAGGAGCCATGGCTCATCCACCTTTGAAACTCCAGTGCTGGTCCAGAGCCCAGCATGTGGCAGATATTCAAGAAACGTTGGAAGCCTGCATAAAGTCATAGGTCAGCATTACGTGGTATGCATGGTTCTATTTTGGAATTTGTTCATGATGATATCTAGGTTACGAGATTGCTTTAGACGGTTTCCTGGACAGAGTTTCTCCAAACTTACAAGCAGAGAGCCCTCTGCAAGCCAGTCTGAAGAGAAGGTGCAGCCTCATCTCATCCAACAACAGGTCTATTTTGCAAGACCACCTGCTGTCATACCCTAGCCTAGATCCCGAGGTACTGGGTTCCCTCCAGTCCAGTGGGGGGTGGCTCTCAGGCCTGTTCCAATCCCTTCCCATAGACTGACAGAAGAAGCAAGAGCAAAGTGGTAGGGCAGGGACAAAGGATCAGCCTGGCTGATCCAGCCTCATGTACAATCTGGAACCTTCTGCCATGAGCATGTGAGGGGAGGGACATCTGCCTATTCCCCTCTAAGCAGAGGAAAGGCCTGGAATGTAGAGGAAAATGCAAGGAGGAGCATGGAGGTTCCAAAAGATTCTTTTCATCCTGCCACCACCATCCCCCACCCCCCCCCACGGACGATGCAGCCCTCATTGGTTGGTAAATATAGGGACTTTGGCGGGAGAGGGACAGGACGTCTGAGCTCACAGGGCTCTGGAATTTAAAGAGATAGTAACTGGTTAAGCAGACAACTGAGGTGAGGGGCCAGGGGCCTGTGGCTCCATCATGGCTGGCCTTGTCAACACCTTGTAAATGGGAAACTTTGAGTTCTCAACGACGGCTCCACCAATGGGCATCTACCAAGGCCAAGATGTGATATGAAAAATATCACAAACACATGCACATGTTCCCTAGGAGAAGAGGTCCACATCACTCATATTCTTAAAGAGGGCTCTGACCAGTTCTAAGAACGACTCCTCAAGAAGGAGGTGATGTGTGTTTTTCCTCACTGAATCCTCAGTGCTGACTACAGGGCTTGTTCCAGAGTAGGTGTTCTACAAATGCATGTTGAATGAAGTCAGAATGGGGATGGAGCAAAAGGGGGATCGGTGAGGGGCTGCAAGGCAAGACTCTCAGACAAGCAAGAATGAGATGTGGGTGACCCCAGGGTCTAGCCCCTGTCCTCCCTTCCCTGAGGTTAAGTCCCATTGCTCAAGCCCTTGGGTGGCTTGGCATTTGCCAGCAGAGAGGGCAACTGCTGCTACAAGAACTTTACTCCTGCTCTCAGAAGAGAACAGACTTCTGCCCTGGAGACTGCAGGGGGAGAAGGAGTCTGGTGTCTCCAGGGCACTGGGGGTGAGGACTCAATGAGAAGACACAGAGACTGTGGAAAGCACCAGGAAAAGAGCAGCGGCCTGAGAAGGGAGACTCTACATTCCCCAGATCCCAATCAGGAACGTGCCCAGGCTATCAATCAGCAACAGTGCAGTCCTCTAGCAGGCATTCTGGGAACCACCAGACCAGCCACCACCCGCCCGCAACCTGCAGAGCAGGCCAAGGAGATGGGAGGTGGGGGCTGGGGCACTGTGCTGGGGCCGGCTCACACGTTTGTTAAACTGTTAAATGATGAGGATACTGTAGCCAGTTGACATCATGTTGGTGCTTGAAATCTGCTGTGGTCGAAATTGCAAATGCTACAAATAAATAATAGCCTTCCCCTCCACCCCCACCCCGCCTTCCCAGAGAGCCAACTGATAAACGTTTATCAGCACACCACTGGAAAGAACCACTTGGACGGAGTCAAATTTGACTGTGGAGAATGACAGCTACTACCAGCTCAGAGAACACAGGCTGCAGAGGAGATAGGGACATAATCCATCCTCCGTTCCAACATGGGCTCTTTCTCCAGTTTCTAATGCCAGGAAACTGGCCTCCCAGGACATCATTGTGGTCTCATCAAATGACTCCTGCTCTGATGGTACCAATCCAAATTCTTCTCAGCAGTTAGAGAGGCACACCCTTGGGGGCACCCCCACCAGAGGGGCCTTGAGCCAGCCCTAAGGCCAGGCCATTGTTCACAGCCAGCCTCCTGCCCCCAGGGACGTGGGCCCTCCCTCCCCAGAAGCCCCTTTCCCTTTGGGCTCCGGATGTGTCCCCACATGGCACCACCCTATCAACCCTCCTGTAAACCTTTTGCTATTTCCGGCTCCCAGGTACCGCCAGCTCCCAGCTCCCTGAAGTGGGGCTGCAATTAAGCTGGCCCCCCCTGGCTTCCACCAAGAGCCCTTCTTGATCCACAGCCCAGAGGCCAAGCACAGAGAGCCAGGAACACACCTACCTGGCTGGGCCCCCTCAGGCTCATCACACCCTGGGGAAACAGAAACATGTTGCAGCTCTGCTTTGTAGTGGGAAAGGGGGTCACCAGGTGCCGGGGTGAGGGTGGGAATGGGGGTGGGTACCCCCCCGCTCTGTTTTGTGTCTTGGCCACATAGGCCAGGAGGATAGAGACTATGTCACACCACGTTAGATACTCCTGATGCCCCAATCAGGTCCATTTCTGGAAGTGAGGAGAGAAAGTTCTGAACCTTTGGGTGACTCTCTTGTGCCCAGGTAAGGACCCGGCCAGGTAAGAACTCTCAGCCTTGCTTCTGCATGGATGAAAGAAGTCATAGCCAAGGCTTCCAACCCAGGCTTGGGTACCAGGCAGGCACCAGGAACACAAATGCCATGGAAATGCCTCTGACATTAGGGGCAACTCTTTTAACTGCCCCATCCCTCTCTGAGCCCAGCATTCAGAGATATGGACCTCCCTATGGCTTCCCTACGGCCAGATGCCTCTGGGGCCCCCTTAAGCCAGCACCACTGGGCTCCAGAGCCATGTGCTGCCTGGCCTCCTTTGCCCACCCCAATGCCTCAGAGCAGAGCCATGCTGCCATGCTAGCTTACAGTTGCCTGTCCTCACCAGTGAGGATGACCATTAGGGGAAAGACAAAGAATCCTATCACTCTAATTTCCTCTTCTCGTAGTACAACCTTACAGGCAGAAATCAGGTCACCAGCATCCTTGTGACCTCCCCTACTCTGGGTCCTGCGTTAAGAACAGGAAAGTGGGAGCTCACTAAGGCTGAGACCCAAGGCGGGGCTCATACCCACTCTCACGAAGGTAGCACATCTTCCTGGGACCTGATGCTCCAGGGGGTCATGGGGTCCCTAACTTCTGGAAGGACACTCTGCCATTCCAGACTTCGTTGGAGGTAGGGCTTCCCCAACAGGAACTGGCACCTCCCTGGTCCCCAGTAACTGATGGGATGGAAAGGCTGACATCAGGACAAAGGGAAGGGGGATCAACTGCCACTCATTCAGGGCCAACTATGTTTCGGCTCCAGGCTAGACCCTGATAGACGGTCACTACTGTAATCCTCTCAGTGACCCTTTGAGGAAGACATGAGTTCACAGAGCAGAGCTGGAAATCAAACCGGGGCTTTCTGACTTCAAAGTCTCCTAAGCCACACTGCCTCCCACACGCCATTGGCCAATAGAGACAACCGGGTCACAGGTCAGGATGTGCTTGCAGGTTAACAGGCCAAGTGGCCATCACAATCAAGTGTGTGAGTTTAAAGAATAGTACGTGTGCTCAGGAGCCCCGGGGTCAGGGGTCAGACCACAGAGTGGGCACCCGCCCGTCCCCCAGTCCCTACCCCCTGAGAGGCCGGGGGTGAGACCAGGAGGAAAACGGTGCACTGCTGGCTGTGCTCACCTGCCACCTCCACAATCTGGTGCCGGGCGATGTCGTAGTAAGGGTCATCCCACTTCAGGTGTGTCACAGGTTCCGGGGAGCTGCTTTTGGAGTCATCTGAGGAACACGGCAAAGGCAGGGGGTAATCTGGGGTGCTGGAAGTGTTCTCCCCAAGACCTGTGTTCTTTGATCCTCCCCATCTCCACCATAGGACTTGTGCTACCAGTCCCACCCTGGGGCTGGCCTCCCTGCCCTCCTCCTACTCTCCTGGGGTCTTCCTCCAACAGGAAGGGAGTCTCCCCTTCTAAGGCATGTATGGCTGCCTGAGATCCGGCAGCACCCACCTGACTTGGGGAAGTCGGGCATCTCGTCTGAGGGCCAGTTCTTCTCATCAATGGAGGCTAGCTTCAGCTGGTTCAGAGCATGGCTGGTGTCATCCAAGGTCAGGTCATCCTGCAACTCTGAAAGCGGGTCCATGACCAAGCCTGTCCCTCACAGCTTCGTTCCACAGAACCTGAAGAGAAACCGGGCGGAGGGGGGGGGGGGGTTAGCAAGTCAGGGGCACCCTCTTTTCCCCTGTGACTTCTACAGCGAGCCCTCCTGATCTCACTCTTTCCTCCCGCAGTGTCCCCTGTTCCTGTTCCTCAACACTTCGCATCCTTGCCAAGGGCTCCATGTAGCCCTGGGCTCTCCACAGGCATGATGCCAGAAAAGGCAGCTGGGGCAGAGGATGGTGCAGCTCAGGGCGTGCCCTCAGGTCGTCCAGTTGGATAAGGGATGAGCCGTGCCAGGGCCCATGCTGCCCACTGCCTATCTGGTTCAGCAATGCAGTCCCAGCTGCAGAGAGTAGAAGTCTACACCCCGTCCTCAGGGTTCATAGAGCACAGAAGCTTCCTAGGTGCCAGCAGTTAGAGGGTAGAGATGTTGCAAGCATCTACGGAGTACAGGGCTATTCCACATGAAAAGTTATTTGTGGCCTTGTCTATTCCATCCCTCACTTTTGTCCTGGGAACAGGAGGTGGCCAGAGACCACAGGGTCCCAGAAAAAAGTCAATGGTCAAGGTGCCCAGCTGGGTTTGCCCCAGGACAGAAACAAGAAATGGGATGGAATCTGCCTGCCAGTCAGAGTGGGCAATCTTCAGGCTCTTGGGGGCTCCCAGGCCCACTCTAAACTGCAGGGAGCTCTGAATGCTAGTTTCAAGGTGGGAAAGGTCAACAGACAGTGCCAAGCATTGGAGAGCACAGATGGGAAAGTGGGAATCCCATGGCATTCAGAGTGTTAAGCTACAGGAGTCGAAAAACAGACCAGCAGTCACAGCAGACTGAGAGGGAGAAGAGCCAGCTCGGAAGCTGGGCTTGCCCAGGTCTAGGTCTGGCAGCAAGGATGTGGCCCCATGAAGCCCGAGAGCAGTACCTTCTGCCCTTGGCCCTAAACGGAGGCCAATCCCCTTCCGTTCCAAACTCACCCTGTGGGTCAGGGAGGGGATTGAATCCACTCAGTCCAACCCCAGAGAAGAGGCTGCTCTTAAGCACACTACATTCCTAGAGCCCAAAAATGACATATATAGTCAGAGAATCAGCAGGGCAGATAGAGTCCAGACAAGACCAGGCACAGGGAGGGAGAAGAGGGGGGAACTGCTAGCTAGGATCCAGACCTCAAACACCTCTGGGCTCTAAGGCAACATGACAACCTCCTGCACACGTCACGTCACAGCCGAGGACTCTGGCTGGTAAACCCGGCTCCCTGTGCCTAGCAACAACCACCCTGTTACCAGGGCAACCACACTGATTCAGTGGCAAAAGCTGTTCCAAGCTCCTGAGTCAAAGCCAAGCAGCCAAATAGCCAAACAGCCATAAAACAAAAACCAAAATCCAGAAAGTCTTTCTCCTCCTTTCCTCTGGCCTCTTCTCTGCTACACTTATTCACTACTGCTGATTACCACCAAAATAGAAATCCCTTCCATGAGCACAGAGAAAGATGACCCTCTCTTATCTGGGAACACACTTCTCTCAGTGAGTGCTGCTGTGCCCCACACCCCTGCTCTCCCATTGCCCTTCAAGCCTCCAATGCAGGCAACTCTAAGTCTTGAGGAATCCACTCCTGATTCATCGACAAACTCCTCCCATTCAACCAGATGGCTGTGAGGATTCCCCAAAGGGGACTCCACTGGGTAACGGACAGAATTCAGCACAAAGTAACCCCTATTAGGCCTGAGTCTTCTCTTCATGCCTTCTCTTCTGTCACTGACCAGGCACCAAGCGCTCCATTAGCCCTGCCCACAGCTATCCCAGAGAAGTCTTTCTGCACAATAGTGGGTCTTAACTCAAAAAAAAAAAAAAAAAAAAAAAAAGGCATGGGATGAGGGATATGGAGAACTGGATTATAGTCCTGCTGGAGCCAATGAGTTGCAAAGATGCTGGGCAAGTCTTTTCCTAACTAGACTTACACCTCCTTATCTATAAAAGCACAGACTCCTTCCAGAAACATAATTCTCCAGTATTCTAAAATACACTGAAGTGAACAACAGGGTTAGAAGGAACAGCTGCGAGCTGAAGTATGTGTGAGGGAAGGAGAGGGACACCCTCTAAAAGGGAGTTGAACTTGAACTCCACCTCTTTTCCAGGAACTGCTCCTCTGTTTTGTCTGTTCTTCCAAAACTGACCCCTCCCCCACCCCATAGCCTCCTTTTCCAGCATAACTAATCACAGTTGTTTCCACCTCCCAGCCAGACTGGCCTCCAACCCACAGCTGCTTTCCCCTGTGAACCCTGAAGTTTAGCTCCCACTCAGTGGGAGGGTAAGGGAAGCTGGCTCAGGGAAATTCTAATATAAAGGGGTGGCCATGAAGTATCCTGGCTGCCTAAGACTCCAGTCACCTACAAGCCCTGTTCCACTCTGTGCAAAATACTCCTTACTCTGAGATTAGTATTTCTCTTCTCCACAGGTAATATCTACTTTTACAAAGATCTTTGAGAATCATTTTAGGCAGAGGTTTTCACCTCTGGACTTCTCTGAAATTCTGATGAAATCTGTGGACTTTTTCCCTAAGAAAACTCAGCACATGCATGAAATCTTCTATGCAATTTTAAGGCCCTCTGAGAATCTAAGAATCCCTGACCTATTCAGCACACAGATGCTGTCATTTGTTGAATGACTGAATGAGTGAATTCGTCTCCTAAATGGAGAAGGGAACCAATATTTGTTGAGAGCCTATATAGTGCTATAAAGTAGACAAATTACCTTTTAACTTCACAACAGCACCATGAGGTTTGCATTACCAGGCCCATTTTACTGCTCGAGGAAAGTCAGGGCCAGAAAAGATAAGCAAACTCTTTAGGCGGGTCATACAGCTGAGTCAAAATTTTAATCTATATTTGTAGAAAGTGGTCTCTTGATGCAGGTCAGTCCCTCAACACTTCTTTAAATGACTGTCATTCATGTGATTCTGAAGGTTCAGAGAGGTGCCATGAAAAAACAAAGTAAAGCCTCTCCCCTAATCTTCACGAAGAACTGAGATAATTTGAAATCGTATTCTCTGGCATTGGGACCGCCCTCCTAGTTGGGGCTCCAAAATTGCGAAAATGCAAATCCCATGATACAACAGCGAGACTTTCGACTACAAATGCATTTGTACAGAGCTTCGTGGTTTACAAAACCCGTAATAGGTGTAATTATCCCATTTCAGAGATTAAGAAATAGAGATGAAAGCGTGGCCTAATTAGTGGCAGGCTGGATACTTCCCCCAAATTTCTCGCTCTTAGCTCTTCGCCAGTTCGGACCAAAGAGACTTCCCCTTACCGTGGGCTTGCTCGATGACAGGGATCTGACCTAGACTCTGCCCTGGGAAGTGCAGGAGGAAAGCAGCAAAGGAGACAAGTCACCTCGGTGCAGACCCAGGAGGGGGCTGAAACCCGCTGTGGGAAAGCCAGGCCCCATACCACTCCTGCTCCCTTCCTAGGATCCGCTCGAATCATCCCCCTCCTGACCCTATGCCTTAAAGTGACCTGTCTAGTCCCTCCCTTTTCCCCCCCACCACCCAGGAAGACCCCCGCGCTCCGCAGCTCACCGTGGTCGGGCACTGCTCCCTGTGCCACGCCTGTCAAAGCTCGGCAAACATCCGGCTCCGCGGTAGAACGGGAACCGCCCCCTCCGGGGCTCCTCACTCCCCAACCACTTCCGCCACACCTCCAACCCACTTCCGGCTCGCTGCCAGGTCCAAACATGGCTTTCCAGGATCCCCTCCCACTTTCCTGCACGTGCTGGCTTAAATGCCCGCCTGGGAGAGGGACAGCATAAGTGTCCGACCCGTCCCTCCCAAAAGGAGGTGATTGGAACAATTAGTTCCGCTTTCCCTGGAGCTCGAATCCCTAGTGGTCCGCTGGAATCCTGTGGTTCTTATTGTTATCAGACGGAGTTTTGCCTCGCCGGTATTCCCCAACTCCCGGTTCTGTGCACCAATGAGTCAGACTCTTCGGATTCTCTCCCGACAGGAAATTTGGAAGCCAAAGGTTGTTTCCGGGAGGAGCGGAGGAGAAGACGCTCACTTCCGGCGGAAGGAGGCTTTTCTGGAGGGATGGAGGAGGCAGAGGAGCTGCTCTCTGGGGGCGAGAGACTGCAGTGCGGTTAGTGACCTGCGGCAACTCTGACCCTCGGCCCCGTCCTTAGATGGACCTGCTGTTCCCTGGTCAACTCTCTACCCCCAGGCCCTTTTCCTCCCTAGCCTGGAATCCTCCGGTGCCCTCAGATGTCTCTGGGGGGTTAAGAGTCCTCGAATACCCTCAAACCTCCTAGGGGCTCCGTTAGAGCTCTAACATCCCTCAGACTGCCGAGGCCTGCTGGACCTGCGGTTTCCCCCCGTATCTGTCCCCACCCTCATGACCCTTTGGACTGGCTCCCTTACTGCCTTCCCATTTCCCTGCAGCCCCCGACCCGCGCCTGGGCCCGGAATTAGGATGGATCCCTTCTGGACAAGGCTTTGCTCGAGGCCTCAAAGATTTCCCGCCCGGGCCGACCCGGGCCTTCCTCGCTCTAAAGAGCCTTCCCCGGGGCTTGGCCCTTGGCCCTTCACTCGCCGAGGAACCGTGTTTGGGGGTCTGGTGTGTCGGGGAGCCCCTGCAGCCGGGACTGCTCTGGGGGCCTCTGGAAGAGGAGTCTGTCACCGAGCAGAAGGAGGAAGGAGTGAAACTACGGCTGGAGGAGGTATTGAAAGATAGGACGTGTCTTCGTGACAGATCTTGCAATAGGTTCAGCCATTTGTAAACAGCTCTTCAGTTTGTTAGAAGAAGCAGGGCATTTCAAGGGATAGGAGATGGTTATGCCCCTTCTTTCCAGGACTGCCTCTTCCCCTCACTTGCAATAGTTAAGGAATCAAGGTGCGAAAAGTGCCCAAAGCTGGATAAAATGGCATGCCTCATTTAACTCATTTGTAAAATTAAAAAATAGCTGTTTCCTCCCCCCCCCCCCCCCCCCAACTTTCCAGGGTTATTTGGAGCAATAGATGAAATAGTGTGGGTAAAGGGTTTCATTGCATAGTAAGTCTTAAAAAGTAAAGAAAAGTTGATGTACCTCTTACAACTTTTTATTGTTTGGTACACTCACTGGAAGGCAGTAATGTATTCAACTTGTGATATTCCACATATTGGGAGGGAGGTGAGGGGAGAGTCTTTTGGTCTTTACTGAATGAAAAATCAGACAACACAGTCCTGTAGAAGAAGAACCAGAGACCGTTAACCTTCCAGGGGCTTCATATTAGATCTGTCTCAGGAGAGGTTACATCCCCGCACCCCCCCCCCCCCCGATTCTGGTTCCCCAAACACATGGGAGAAGGACTCTTATTGGTTTATTTCAGGACGTGTCACTAGGCCCATGGGGAGACGTGTGTGCTTGTGAGCAGAGTTCAGGCTGGATCAGGTAAGTTACAGGAGAGTATGTAGTGAAGATGGTCCTTTGAGGCTTTCTGTCATGGCATGAGTTGGAACCAGAAGCCCACTGTAATTCCCCACCCAGCGATTTTTTTTGTTTGTTTGTTTGCAGTGAGTGTTCCAAAGGCATGGGGTCTTTTAGGACTCAGACTGCCCAGGAGCTGGGGCTTTAGGGAGGGTCACTTGAAGAGGGTCTCCTGAGCTAGCTCTTCCTCTGCTTTGCAGTCTGGTGCAGCAGGGCAGGCTGGAAGGTGAGGGAAACGTAGCCCTGGTGCGGATCAACGAGAAGCTCCATCTGCAGGTGTACCGGGTTGTGCTGCCAGGCTTTGAGTTGCTGCTGTGGCCCCAGCCTCGGTCTGATGGCCTGAGCCCCACCCAGCCCAGGCTAGAAGAAGAGGCAGCCATGGCTGTGGTGACAGAAGTGGACTCCGCTTCACAGCAGGAAGTGGACTCCCCTGGGGAGGATGCAGCAGAACCTTGGACAGGTATGTGTCAGATACAACGCCGGCTTCCGAAATTATCACCAAATCAACCTTGATATGACAAGGCAAAGCTGTGGCTCAGGGAGGTAAAGGAGAGCATCACAGAGTTTTTAATAGTTTCTCTGAGATGGAAGGGCAAAGCCTGGATATTTATTGAAATTTTGAAGTCTGGTAGATCTTTCAGTGTAGATGGGACAGGGCTTGATCAGATTGAATAAGGATCATGACATAATGGCTTAGGACTTGTAGATACAAGGCTAGAATTTTCAGTAAAAGGCTCAGAGAGTCTTGGGGTGTGACCTATCATTTGATGCTTTTATTTTTTTTTTATTTTTATTTTTTAACGTTTATTTATTTTTGAGACAGAGAGAGACAGAGCATGAACAGGGGAGAGGCAGAGAGAGAGGGAGACACAGAATCTGAAACAGGCTCCAGGCTCTGAGCGGTCAGCACAGAGCCTGACGCAGGGCTCGAACTCATGGACATGAGATCATGACCTGAGCCGAAGTCGGACGCTTAACCGACCGAGCCCCCCAGGCGCCCCTTGATGCTTTTATTGCAGCGTGATTGGGTCTTTTCCTTAGAATTAATAGTATTGATATTTGCAACTTTTATCTTCATGAGTAAGTCTTCTGGAATAGTAAGGTCATGTTGATGAAGACAGCAAGCTCTATATAAGGTTTCCAATTTCTCATGTTTCTTTTATCTGGGGTGGGTGTAGAGGTTCCTTTATTTTCAGATGAACTAAGGCGAGGAGATGGTGGCCTAATTCATCCTAAGTGTGCGTCTCCAGAGGGAAAATAGGAGCCCCTAGGAGAGCCTTGTTCTAGGACTATCCAGAGGTTTGGGGCACTGGGGTTCCCAAGAGTGCTTCCCCAGGAGGCACCTAAGACTGAACATGAAGATAAACAGAGCACATGGTTCATGTTCCAGGGAAGAGAGTGGTGTCATTGCTCCTGCTGAAGTTCAGGTTCGGGGGCTGAGTAGGAGGAGACACATATTCTTAGAATTTCCTAGTGACACCACTGCCACCCCCTGCTACAGTTTCTACTAACCCCAGCGCCCCCACTCTTGCCTTGCAGATCCCAGTCACCAGTCACCCCCCAGCATCCAGGCAGAGAATATGGTAAGCCCCGGACCTAAGCCTCAAACCCAGGATCAACTTCCCGAGGAGAGCCAACCACTTGGCCTGCTCCCTCGGGGTGGCAGCATGGATGAGGAGGATCCACCCCAGACACAGATGTCACCTGAACCTCAGAGCAGCTCCACTACCCAGCAGGGCCCAGAGAGTAGTGAGGCCAGTTCCTCGTCTTCTGCCAGGGCCACCCACCTGCATGCTTACCTGGTCAAGAAGTTATGTGGCCCCAGTGAGCAGTGCCCACCCAGAGCAAAGACCTCGGAGTTCAGGGCCCAGCAGGCTGGGGAGCAGCAACAGGCCGGCCTCCCTGCATGCTTGCGGAGCCCTCCTGGCCCAGGAGGAAGCCCCCCAAAACAGAGACGACGGTACCGGTGTGGGGAGTGTGGCAAAGCCTTCCTGCAGCTGTGCCACCTGAAGAAGCATGCGTTCGTGCACACAGGCCACAAACCCTTCCTTTGCACTGAGTGTGGCAAGAGCTATAGCTCAGAGGAGAGCTTCAAAGCCCATATGCTGGGCCACCGCGGAGTGCGACCCTTTCCTTGTCCACAATGCGACAAGGCCTACGGCACCCGGCGAGACCTCAAAGAGCACCAGGTGGTACATTCAGGTGCCAGGCCCTTTGCCTGTGACCAGTGCGGCAAGGCCTTTGCCCGCCGGCCCTCCCTGCGACTGCATCGCAAGACCCACCAGGTGCCGGCTGCCCCTGCCCCGTGCCCGTGCCCTGTGTGTGGGCGCCCCCTGGCCAACCAGGGCTCTCTGCGCAACCACATGCGACTCCACACAGGAGAAAAGCCCTTCCTGTGCCCGCACTGTGGCAGGGCGTTCCGCCAGCGGGGCACCTTGCGTGGTCACTTGCGGCTGCACACGGGGGAGCGTCCTTACCGCTGCCCGCACTGTGCCGATGCCTTTCCGCAGCTGCCTGAGCTGCGGCGCCATCTTATCTCTCACACCGGGGAGGCCTACTTGTGCCCTGTGTGTGGGAAGGCCCTCCGAGACCCACATACACTGCGTGCTCATGAGCGTCTGCACTCAGGGGAGAGGCCCTTCCCGTGCCCCCAGTGTGGCCGTGCTTACACACTGGCCACCAAGCTGAGGCGCCACCTCAAGTCCCACCTGGCCGACAAGCCCTATCGCTGTCCCACCTGTGGCATGGGCTACACCCTCCCCCAGAGCCTCAAGCGGCACCAGCTCAGTCACCAGCCTGGGGCACCCTCCAGCCCACCCAGTGTGCCACCTGCTGCTTCCGAGCCCACCGTGGTACTGGTGCAGACTGAGCCAGAACTGCTAGATACATGCAGCGAACAGGACGTCTCCCCAGCCCGGGACGTCTTCGAGGTCACCATTTCTGGGAGCCAGGAGAAGTGCTTTGTGGTGCCTGAGGAGCCAGGCCCCGCCTCCAGCCTGGTGCTCATTCATAAGGACATGGGCTTTAGTGCCTGGGCAGAAGTGGTGGAGGTGGAGACGGGCACCTGACCCCCTCACCTCCTTCAGCAGAGTTTTATATAAAGCTAGTGTTTTCTAGCTGCCGGGCGCCTGTGTCTTTCTCTTTGGGTTGCCCGACGGAGTCTAGTCTATTCTGAGAAGCAGGTCAGGGATTTCCCTTCCTGTTTATGGACCACCACATTGTTTCCCAAGACCGTAAGGTAAACCTGTTCTAGATTTAAGAGCTTTTTACTGACTTCCGGTAGAGCATGTTCTGCCTCCTTCACCAGGAACTGCTCAGGGTGCTTGTTCTTTAAACACAACGGAAGTGACCTCACCCAGTGAGGTAGTCAGGGAGCTGGCAGCAGGACTGCCCTGCCCGGGTGCTTAGTGCTGGCATCATCGCTCCCCCCGAGCTCCCTGAGGGACAGGCACTTTCATCTAGAACTAGACGGAATGATTGGAGGGTTAAAATGCCAGAGGCTGAGCTCAGCTCATAGTTCCCTCTAACTCAGGCTGTAGGTGGTTTTGGCAAACATTTTCACCATCTAGGGGCTGTGAAGTTGGTTTTCTTTCTGTGCTGATAGACACCAGACTCACTGGAGGCAGCTAGGGCCAGATCTGAACCTTTCTGTGGGCTTGGGCCACCCAAGAAAGAGTCTGCTCACAGATTCACATCCTGATGTGCATAGACCATAAACCAGCACCCTGGGTGCTGGGATACAGCTGTGAGCAAGACTGAGGCGATGCCTTTTACAGATGGGCATCGGGGACAGTGTCCGCAAGGAATAATAATGATTAAATAAACACCCTGATTGTGGGCCAGTTCTATGAGTTTATATGATCCTCGTGGCAACCTGTGTGGTCGGTAGTGGTAGCATTCTGGTCTTACAAGTGAGGAAACTGCTTTAAGTGTCCTACTCAAGGTGGCACGGCTGCTAGGCTGCAGAGCTGAGACTCGGACCCTCCTGGCCCATTGCTGGAGTAATGTGCTGTTAACCCTGGCACTGCTGTGATCTGGTGGATAGGAGGGTGCGAGAGAGAGTGGGGGTGCGGGGGGCTGTGTGTGTGAAAAAGCCCTGGAGTGAGAGTCCGGTGATGTGAACAACAGACCAGTGTGGCTGCAGCAGAGAGGGAAGGGGGCAGGGCCAGGTCACACAGGCCTTGCTTTAGGAGTTGGGACTTTATTCTCAAAACACTGAGAAGCTCTTGGAAGGGTTTTGAGGAGGGGAATGACGCGACTAGATTTATGTTTAAAGAGACAGCCGGAGGAATGGATCGGCTGGCAAGGTGTGGTTGTAGGGAAGTCAGGAGGCAGCTGAGGTGGTGGGGAATGGGGTGGTAGCAGTAGAAATGCAGAGAAATGGAATTATTTATCTGACACATACGTGTGCACTTTATGTATGCTAGTTAGGGATGTAGTGTAGAAAGAGCCTGCTCTCAGGGTTACATCCTGAGGAGCAGGGCAGACAACAAATACATCCCACATGATAGTAAATGCAGTGAAAAAAAGTCACGCGGGAGGAGAGGTTAAAATGGGGAATGTGATTTTACAGAGGGTGGTCAGGGAAGGCTTCTAACAACACGAACAGGAGCAGAAACCTGAACTGCGGAGAGGCGTGAGCGAGCTTGATGTCTGTAGAAGGAGCTGGGTTCTAGGCAGAGGGAACAGTACTGGCAAGGCCCAGCGGGTTCAAGCAAGAGCAAGGAGCAGAGTGGCCAAGGCAGAGGATGGAAAGGAGTGAGGGCAGGCTGGGGACTGTAGGCCGTGGTGAGGACTTTGGGCAGATACATTGCCAGAGAGGGAGAAGGGACAGAATTCATGAACTGAGGGGAGAAGGGAGAGCTGACGCCCCGTTTCTGAGTTAGTATGTTGAGTGGCACTGGGATGGGAACGAGACAGGATTTTGGTTGGGAAGGCACCAAGTCTAAAGCGCCTGCAGTAGAGCTCACAAACCAGCTGCCAGAAGTCAGCAGAGTCGGGGGGGGAAAGTCTGCCGTAGAGGGAATCACAGCAGACTAGTGACAAGGTGGGCATGGAAGCTGTGGGAGTAGCGGGAGCAGAGGGGAGAGGCGCTGCCCTCCAGGTTCACTTGCAGGAGAAAGGCTCTGCAGGGGACATGAAATCTGCATCCAACCAGATAGAAAACCCTGCAGATTATGTGTCAGCAGAAGTGGAGAGAAAAGCATTTCACGAAAAAAGTGAGTAAGAATGTCCACTGCTGTTGAGGGGGTTGAGGTTTGCGAGGTCACTGAGGAGCTGAGTGAGGGCAGTGGGAAACCACAGTGGATTGTTCTGAGGTGAGTAGGTGGCAAGAGAGGCAGGAAGAACTTATATTCTTGTTCCGTTCTTCTGTCCTGCAGAACAGGTGTTGTGACCTGTGTCACAGCTGAGGAGAACTAGGGGTTGGAGAGGGTAAGTAGCTGGCCGACATCACACAATCCGTGAACAGCAGAGCCAGGATTGAAACGTTGAGTGTTCTCTGGCTTCCCAGCACTTGACAACAACATCACAGGCAGCCCCGTGTCTCCTGCTTTGCCACTGGCATTTACCCAGCACCTGCCCAATCTGAATAACTTCTTGATAAAGCAGCATTCTGAAATTATCCATGGGGAGTGAGGATAGCAGGAAATCGAGGCAATCTATGGAGGGAAAGATCACACAGTCCAAGGGCTTGAAAAGTAGCAGCTAATACTTTAGTTTTGAGTCAGCCAACTCTTTCTTGGAGCCTGAGTGAGGCTTGGTAGTCCTATTTTCCAGCTCCTGCTTCAGGCAGGGTCATGCCAATTCAGGTGACTGCTTAACAGTCAGTGTCAGACCAGTGTTTTTAGGTATTCTGGGGACCTTCTCATCACTCGATACCAACCTGTGCAGGGAAGGACATACTCATCGCTTCGTAGTGGACTATGGGCAAACTGGGCATGGTTTGGGTTGCTGGAGAGGCCTGTCACCCCACACCCCTGGGATGCTTAGGCCAAAACCTGGGATGCTCACACCCCCTACCTACATCCCCCACACAGGTAGAGAACTTTTCTCTCCATGAAGCCTGTCTAGTGATGCAGAGCAGCATCAGATCAAAGGCAATACATCCAAAGGTACGTGATTTGGGAACCTCTGCGCTGCCAACACTTGTGGTTAAGAGGAGAGTGGGCATCAGAGAGCTCTGTCTGAGCTCCCCATGTTACACATGAGGAAACAGAGGCCTCGAGACAAGTCATTTGTCAAGGCCTGAGACCAGTTTGTAGCAGAACAAGGACAGGGCCCTGGTCTGATCCCTAATTTAGTGCTCTTCCAGTTAAAATGCAGTGACTACTTGAAAAGATTGATCACTGGAATAATGCTCGTTAGGGAAATCTTTTCCCCTGATGTCAAAATAATTCTTGGTAATCCTAATGGTGACATCTCTTTACTCCCTACTTCTTTCCTCCATTTCCAGATAAAGTCACTTTTTAAAAAATAATCTTTTTAAAAAATATTTATTTATTCTGGGAGAGAATCCCAAGCAGGCTCCGCACTGTCAGTGCAGAGCCTGATGTGAGGCTCAAACCCGTGAACTGTGAGATCATGACCCAAGCCAAAATCAAGAGTCAGATGCCCAACCAACTGAGCCACCCAGGCACCCCTAGATAAAGTCACTTAACAGTTTGGTGTATATAGTGCTGAATTCGAATGCTGCTTCTGGCCAGGTGGGCAAATGTGCTACAAAAATGTTGCTTGGGCACCTTACACCTGGATGCAAGCTTAACTGAGTGGGGTCTATAGCTATAGATGCTGAACCAAAATCGAAGGTGCAGGAGATGAAGGATCTTTTATCCCCATTTGCAACTTTAATAGTATGCGAAAATCTTACAGCAGAATAAAATTTGAGTCCTGTTTAGGGACCTGCAAACCATGCAAAGCATCATGGACTGTAAAGAGTTCCATCTCTAGACAGGTTCAGGTGTGGCTTGTGGCTCTGCTCTTGACTAACTGCATAAACTCAGACAAAGTACTTTTCTGTGCCCGAGTTTCCTCATCCGTAAAACAGGGATACTTATGGTACCTACCTCATCAGTACTATGTACCCGGCACATGGTGAGCAGTTAATAAATTCTAGCTGGTTAGTAGTAGTACTGTAATCAGCCTTCCTAGGTTGGAAGACGAGATTAAGGTGCTTGCATGTTTCCCTTAGGTGTTGCTTCTTTGGGGCAGGTCAGCATCACTCACAGTAGTTCTGTACTTTAGGTGCATGTTCAGTGGGTGTGCTTCATAGAACAGTGAGGCTGTACTCTAGCAGAATGTCAAGGGATGAAGGTCATGCGAGGTGAAGAACAGTGGTCTTGAGAGGCAGGGGTTCTGGCTCATCACCAACCCTACAACCTTGATCAATTAGCTTGCCACCTAGGAGACTCCCTTTCCTTACAGTGACCTGGGGAAATTGGACCAGATCAGTGCTTCTCAATCTCGGCTCCAACATTGAGCCCTTTTGCTAGCTTCTTCTATGGACCCAAATTTTAAAGGCTTTTAATTAAATAGAAATTGACTCATTTTTAAACACTGATCAGATTGAGGGGGAAAAAAAACCCCAAGGTAATTAGCCACCTCAAAAGACATAATTTCAGCCAAAAAGGGAAAAAAAATATATTTTTGTCTTAAGGTAAATTTACAATTTTTGAGGGTTTAAAAAAAATACACAAAAGGCCAAGGTCACCCTGTAGTATATGCCCAGAGCCCTAGGCTTCAAAACATCTGGGTTTCATGATATCTGACCTTCTTTCCAGCTCTGAAACTCTCTGTCTTGGAACATAATTTTACTGTTTTCAGTGATTACAGAGCTTCACTTTACAACATAGCAGTGGCCTTGCCCATGATTCTGTTTGACACCAGCTTGTGAGAAACGCAACCCCTCATCATCGCCTTGTGCTTAGAGGGAAACACGATCCCCTTTACATGTGCAGGCATGTGCTTGGGGTGAGAAGCAAGAAGGACCTTCAGCTGCATGGTACCCGGGGAGCTGGTAGTGAACCCTGAAGCCTAAGGATGTGCTGGGTCTTTCGGTGCTCACCTGTGGTGGTGCCACCCTGGTCTGGCAGAACTCTCAGATCCTTCCAGAGCTAGTTTCCCAGAGGGGATGCTCTCCCTCGATCATCTCTGTAAAATGGAAGGGGTAAGTGTGGTCTTCTCTCACCCAAGAAAACAGAGGCTGCTCTACTGGAACCTACTTAATAATACTAGCCTCCACTTACTAAAGAATTAAGTTTACTTTTCATTGTGAAAATTTTGAAACACAAAAAGTTTAAAAGTTTAAAAGAATGATGTACCCAATCCCCTCACCACCCAGATTTAATGATTGCTAACATTTTGCCATGCTTGTTTAATCTGTCGTAAGTTCTTCTGTATAAACTGTAAGTCATAGGGATTGAAAGGATATAACCACATGCCCATATAACACTTATAAATTAGTAACTCTTTCATATCATTGAATACCTAATCTATATTATTATTGTTTGTCCAAGGAAAAGTCATTTTATAGTTCTTTGGTTCAAAAGTCTAAACCAATCATGGTCCCTCTATTCCTTTTGTGCATTTGGGTGTTAGGTCTCTCCTTGGCTTCTATTATCCTGAACGGTCTCTCCAACCCACCCTATTTATTTCTGTGTCATGAATTTGTCAGAGAAACTGGAGCCATTTGTCCTGGTGAATGTTCGTCATTCCTTGTGGTACTGGATACCACAAGGTACTCCTTTTTATCACCTATATTTCCTATAAACTAGTAATTAAAGCTAGAGGTTCGTTTAATTCAGTTCCACTATTTTAGGAAGAGCCCTTCACAGGCAGCGTCATGTATTTCCTGTACCATCATGTATAACAGTGGCATTTATTGGGCGCTTCCTTTGTGGCAAGCACTGTAATGCTTCACAAACATTATGATGTGCTTTGAAGGGGTAGCTTAGTATCTACTTCACAGTGATAAACTTAACTGTGACTCCAGCTAGATCAGAGGGAGACAAGGGGTATATGGAATCCAAAGAATTGCAGCAAATCCAAAGATCACAGGCTCTGAGAGCTGGGGGTGGTTTTGCAGGGACAAAAGGAATGGTGTAGATCAGATCAAACACAAAACCAAATTTATCAGAATGGCCTAGAGTCTTCTTGCTGGTCTTGTCATTCCTGGACCCAAAGCTCCCATGGCCTTCATAGTATTCATGCTGTCTCTCTCCTTGCCAAAGAGCCCATGCCTGCCATTCCAACCCATCAATCTTAACCATGCAGATGACAAACTGGAAGCCATTTTGGTTGGGTCCAGCATTTGCCATGACAAGATGCCAGGACTCATACTCTTCAAAACGAAGTTCATGTCCCGGCAGCTGGTTCCGGAGGGCGTGGGATCCTGCAGAGTGAATATTTAAATCCCAAGGTTATGGCAAAACATCTGAAGTTCATTGCCAGGACTGTGATGATACAGGAAGGAAACGTGGAAGGTGCATACAGGACCCTAAACGGAATTCTCACCATGGATGGGCTCATTGAGGACATTAAGCGACGGCGGTACTATGAAAAGCCTTGTCGCCGACGACAGAGGGGAAGCTATGAAACCTGCTGGCGGATCCACAACATGGAAATGGCTCGCAGTAGCAACTTCTTGATGCCTGAAGAATCGGGCAGACCCATGGCAGGGCTGCTGAGGCCTGTGGATTGTAGGCCCTCTATGAAAATCCCTCTCCAGCTGTCTCCTTCCTATCTCAACCCCATTTTTTTCTCCCCTTTTTTATAGTAATAAACTCAATCACGTATATGCAAGAAAGCCTGCATGTATAGAAGCAATCCCATAGTTACCAATGGACCCTCTCTTTTAGTAAGTGAAAGAGAAACTGAGTCAAAAAGTAGTCTAGGAATAGAATGGTGATTACCAAGGGCTAGTGGGGAGGGGGGAATTATTGTTTAATGGGTACAGAGTTTCAGATGGGGATGCTGAGAAAGTTCCAGAGACAGATGGTGGTGATACACAACAATGTGAATGTACTTAATCCCACTGAACTGTACACTTACTTAAATGGTTAAAATGGCAAATTTTGTGTATATTTAGCTATAATATTTAAGTAGTCTAGGAGAGGTGAGAAACTTTTCTAAAATATAGCGGAATAGATCTATGATTTCTTACCCAGTTCTTACGAAACCCAAATCAAGACCTTATTATTGGAAAAGCACCTGTTACTCTTTACTGAACTGTCCCTCCCCACCAACTGTTAGATAAAAGGAGAGGAAGCATGTATGTATTTGGAATAAATTTTGCTACTGAAACACCCATCAAAAAACAAAAAAACAAAAAACAAAATGAAGTTCTCATCAGCAAAGTTCTCCCTGCTAATTGGATTTGCCACTGGTACCATGGTGTGTGAATTCGTCATCATGACACGTAAACCCAGGCATAAGTCTGGGAAAGCAGGAACCAAATCTAAGCAGAAAGCTTCAGTTACTTCCCAGTGCTTAGAGAACCAAGGTTTTCTGCTTGGAATATCATCTGCAAAGAGCCTGAGGAAGATGTGACCCAAGGCTTGTCTGTTAATGGCCATGTCTGCACATGTGCATGCCATAGGTTGAGCAAGTCTTCAAAGAGGCCAGTATGAGTTTTTCAGCAACAGGCTTGTGAGGCAAATATTGTTCTTACTCAGATTCTACAGCTGGTGAAACCCAGACCGGGCCTCCCGAACCAGCATTCCCTTCTATCGCTATAGTGCTTGTCTGTCCAGATTCTGCCAGCGAGGGAGCAAGGGGGCGGTCAGCAGGCCCCCACTGAACCCTCAGTGGAAGAGCTGCTATGTGTGGTGTGTTTTGTCCTCCTGGCCAAACACCCTCTCCTCTTGCCTTTTCTCTCTCTCCTGGTTGACTCAGCACTGGCCTCAGCTGATCCTCGGAAGAAAAGAGGATCGCCTGTCTTGAACCAGGAAGGATGAAGCCACACCTGTCTTCTCTCCACTTCTCGAGAGCCCTTCCCTTAACATGTAATTTTTTTTAACGTTTATTTATTTTTGAGACAGAGAGCATGAACAGGGGAGGGTCGGAGAGAGGGAGACACAGAAACTGAAACAGGCTCCAGGCTCTGAGCTGTCATTACAGAGCCCGACGCGGGGCTCAAACTCATGGACCACGAAATCATGACCTGAGCCGAAGTCGGCCGCTTAACCGACTGAGCCACCCAGGCGCCCCAATATGTAATTTTTAAAGAAATGAGTGAAGTAAGATCTTTTCAATATTCCACTCAAAAAAAAAAAAAAAAAAGTGGGCTCAACATCCTTAGTCAACAGGGAATCCAAATTAAAGCCACAACGAGACACCTGCACCTCCATCAGGATGGATAATACGAAATGGGTGGATAATATAGAGGGTTAGTGAGGATCTGAACGACTGCAGCTCTCAGGCATTGCTGGTGGGAGTGTAAACCAGTACCCCCACGCAGGACAACTGTTTGGCATAGCGACTTGGGCAAAACGTATGCCTGCCTTATGACCCAGCAAATCTACTCTTGTACATGGATGTTTACAGCCACACTATTCATTATAGCCAAAACAGGAAACTAATCCAAATGCCCATCAACAGGTGAATGGATAAATAAAACGTGCTCTATTCAGGCAGTGAGATGCTATGGCAGCTTCACTGATACACACAACATGGATGAATCTTAGAAGCCAGATACATAGAGGTATATGCTGTAGGTTTCCATTTCTGTTAATTTCAAAAATAGGCGAAACTGTTCTAGGGTGATGGTGGTTACAACAGTGACACTTAGGGACAGCATGCGAGGGACTGGGGTTAAAAATGTTGATCTGGTGGTTACATGGGCACATGCATAAAAATGTGAGCTAAACACTTAGATTTTTTCTAACATTGCTGCATATAAGTTAAACCTCTATTTAAAAAACAATCAACAGGTGCGTGGGTGGCTGAGTCGGTTAAGCTTCCGACTCTTGATTTCAGCTCAGGTCATGATCTCTCAGTGTGTGTGTACGAATAAAACTGATTTGTGGGAGTCCTGACCCCCAGCTCTGTGCCAGCTGTCTTTCTGCTCTGCTTGGCACTGGGCCCTGCCCTGTGATCTTCCCAGACTCTACATGATGGCAGTCTAGACCCAAACAGCCAGGCCTGAAGGATGGCAAGACAGGAACCTGTGCTCCCTGTGTTCCTGCTCTTTGTCCTTCTGTCCTCATAGATGCAGGACTAATATTTACCTTGTGGAATGCAAACAGAAAATGGGGGAGGGATGGGAGTAGGGCTGGGCGAGGGGCAGGGTAGGGCCAGCAGTCACTCTAGGCCTGGCCCAGGACAGATAGGCAGAAGGAGAGGGAGGGGCCCTGCCGAGGAGTCCCAAGGATTTGGGCTGGTCCCTGTTCTGGGGCCAGCAGCCGGTCCTAGGAGGTGAGAGGAAACAAACCAGAGGCCCAAAGGCCCTGGATCCGGCTCCTCCTCCCAAGCAGCCACTACTGGTGGCCACACCTCCTCAGCTCCCAGGCAGGAAAGTGGTTGAAAGGCTGGGGCAAGGAGGGCAGCTCTCATCTGGCCACACCCTTGTCTCTGGTTTCATTTATCTGTGTGTTGTGCTTACATAAACCTCCCACGGGTTTATACATAATGCCTGCTGATTATTAAGCACTTATTACATTTCATGGGCATTACATTCATAATTGCCGTTAGTCCTGTTCTCCTTGTACAGATGCAGACATTGAGGCTCATGGAGATTAAAGCAACCATCACCATGTGTGAGGATTGGAAGGAGCCTCAGGAAGATCTGGTGTGCCCACTAGCCCCAGTTGGCCCATGTCTCCAGGAGGGAGGGGCTGGGCGATGGTGGGCACACTGACCTTTCCTTTGTGACTTCCTCTCAGACCATCTATCCCTGGTCCCAGGAGGGCCTGTCTTCCTGGATGGTGGGGGGTGGACTATCTCCACTAGTCCCATGGCCCTGACTTGGTGACCTCTCCCTCTTGGCTGATTTCTTCATGTTAGTTCAACATTAACCCAGAGGGGTCAGGACAAGCCCTCAGAGTTCCAGGAGCTGACACACTATGGCGCACATCCGAGGCCTGTGGTTACCTGGCTGCCTGGTCCTAGCTGCCCTGTGTAGCCTTGTGCACAGCCAGCATGGTAAGAGGGGCTTGGAGGTGGAACAGGCTGATAGCCTGGGATATGGGCCCATGGGCCAGGGTCTCCTGCCTTGACCGAGAACACAGGGCCAACCCCAAGTGGGTCTCAGCCTACAGCATACGGCTTAGGGAAGGAGTCGAGTGCTCAGGTCTGGATGTCCAGTGACTGCTCCCCTCCTTCAGGATGGGGAGTGGGGTGTCCAGTGAATGGAGAGGAGCTGGTAGGCTACTGATAGCAGCCTTTTGGGTCCTGCTGCTATCCCAGGCATCCCTTTCGGAAGCCAGCGGGGCAAGCCAGGCTCGCTTCCTGCCACCACAGAGGCCAAGACGGCCTGGCTCGCTGAGGCCGCTGTCCCACGCCCCTCCTCCTGCAGTGTTCCTGGCCCCTCAGCAAGCACTATCGCTGCTCCAGCGGGTCCGACGTGCCAACAGTGGCTTCCTGGAGGAAGTGCGCAAGGGCAACCTGGAGCGAGAGTGTGTGGAGGAGCTGTGCAGCTACGAGGAGGCCTTTGAGGCCCTGGAGTCTTCCTTTGCCACGGTGAAGGCCGGCTACGCGGCAGGGTGGGGGGGCGGGCAGGGGCCATCCAGGCGGGCCCAGCTCTGGGACCACAAATGAGGCAGCAAGGGACACCTCGGCTCTTAAGCTATTGGTAACTTCAGGTCCTCTTGGGCCCCATTTCACTGGGTTGTGGAGATGAGCGACCTCAGCCTTTCTTGGAGGGCTCGGCACCCGGCTGTGTCAAGATCTGGTGGCCTGGTGAGGCTCCAGACCATCAGGGGCTGCTCTGTCTTCATATGTCTGTCTGCACATGTGCACTGAGGTCTCTGGGGGCCCTGGCCCTGGCCCACATGGCCTCTCAGCTCCAGCTCTTCTGCGGTGGAGCAGTGGCCTGTGGAGTGTGGGACTCTGGTGAGGCCTCGGGGTTCTGGGTGCTTGGTGCAACCTTTCCCTTCCCCAGGGCTCTGCCTGGGCCCCACGTACCCTACCCCCTTTCTCCAGTCTAGCCCACCCATGGTTTTGGTTGGTTGAGGGAGGGACTCCCCTCTCCTCAAATACTCCTCTCCTTAGTGGGCTTGTGTTTCTGAAAACAAAAATAGGAAAACTACCACAAACCTCCCCAGAGCCTGCCCCCTGTGTGACCAGGGTGAGAGAAAGAAGAAGGTTTAAGGAGAAAATATAAAGTCTGTTGAAAAACAAAATGAAACAAAACAGAATGTGCCACAACCTCATGCCAGCCCTTATTTTTCAGGATGTATTCTGGGCCAAGTACACAGGTGAGCACTGGGAGGGGCTTGCTCTTGGAAGGAAGTCCTGGGGACCCCAGTGAGAGGATGTTCTACTCTGGAGAATCTTCTGGTCATGCACCTATCCGTCCCTCCACCCATGCCTGTTTCCTCCCTCCCTCCCTCCCTCCCTTCCTTCTTACCATCTGCCTGTCCCTCTCGCTGATTTTGCATTTCATCTCACCCACCCTCTACTTGAGCCCATCCTGTCCCCACCCCAATCCCAAAAGTTTCTGGGTCTTTTCCAGCTTGTGAGTCAGTGAGGAAGCCTCGAGACAAGCTCGTGGAATGTCTGGAAGGTGAGGAGCTAATGCGCAGGTGGGGGGCAGGATGTGAGCAAGCAGCCTGGGAGAAGAGCGAGGTCGGGTGGGTTAAGGTTTGTGGCCTAGCAGTGGTGGCCTCTAGCACCTGACCTTGCCTTTCTGTTCCTGTGGTCAAGGATGTATCTTTACACCTGGCTCTGTACCCAGCAATGAATTAGATGATTAATGTTGGAGGAACAAATGAATGAATAGATAATGAATTCATATTTAAGGCCTATTCTCATCCGAGCCTCCGTCCATGCCAGTCCGTCTTCCCCAGGTTCCCAGGGCAGAGCTCTGATGATGTCACATTCATTCTTCAGGACGTTGAGGGGTGCCCATTGCCCCCAGAATAAAGCACAGGCTTGTTAGCCTGGCAAACTTTGCAGGTCTGGCCTTAACCTTCCCTTCCAGCCTTATCTCCCATTGTACCAACCGTAGACCCAGACCCCCAGCTACTCAGACAGCAAGCACTTCTCTGTGCATGCCAAGATGTTTCTACTTCCTGGCCTTTGCTTTCATTGTCATCTTCCCCTGGAGCAACTGTCACCACTTACTGAAAACATGCCTATCCTTCAAGGACTAGTTCAAAGCCATCACCTTGCTAAGCCTGCAAGGAGCCTCCTCCCTCCTCCACAGCATTCTGAATACATCTTTTATATAACAACAGACCCTAGCTCTTAACAATAACTCTTTAACCATTGGCCTTTTATTTGTTAAAGAACTTATTCGACAGACATTTTACTAAGCTTCTGCTACATACCAGGCACTATGTTGAGTGCTGGGGATTTTAAGAGAGCCAAGGATCTCACAGTCTCGTAGGGAAACAAAAATACAAAATATCAGTGTGATTGCTGGAAAAGCTCTATTCCGGGTGCCAAGACAATGCCAGGAGAAGGAACATTTAGTTTGCTGGCAGAATCAGGGACAGCCCCCCAGAAGAGGCAGAGTTCCACCTAAATTTGTGGGAAGCACTGATGAACCAACCAAAGAGCATTCCAAGGCAAAGGAAACAGCATGTGCAAAGGCCCTGATGCATGAGGAGCTAAGATAACAGGACAGATAGACCAGGGCAAGATTAGAAGGACCTTGTTCACTTTGTCATCCTACTGGCCCTGAGGAGCCACTGATTATAAGCTCCACGAGGGCAGGCACCTACCCTGACTATGTCTTACTATTCACGATGTCCTTAGTACCTGGCACAGTGTCTGTCACATGGGTGTCACATGGTGGGTACTCAGTGAATTTTAGGTGAGTATTGTTAAATAGATTGGTGAACTGCTGGGTACAGAGGAGGTGGCTGAGGAAATGCAGGTTAACGGTTGTGGAGCAGAAGTAGTTTGGAGGAGGTAGACAGACAGAGCTTTGCTAAGTGGGAGAGGGGACAGATCCTCAGGGTAAGAGATGTGGGCTGGGGTCTCTGCAGGTAACTGTGCTGAAGGTCTGGGTATGAATTACCGAGGGAATGTGAACTTCACCCGGTCAGGCATCGAGTGCCAGCTATGGAGGAGTCGTTACCCACATAAGCCTGAGTGAGTGATGGGTAGGCCTGTTGCCAGCGGGGCTGAGCATATGGGGCTAGGAGACATTGGGCGGGGGTGGGGGGGGCATGGCCTCTGCTGAGCAATTCCCTATTCCAGAATCAACTATACCACCCACCCTGGGGCCGACCTGAAGGAGAATTTCTGCCGCAACCCAGATGGCAGCACCACTGGGCCCTGGTGCTATACTACAGACCCCACCGTGCGGAGGGAAGAGTGCAGCATCCCCATCTGTGGTGAGCTGGGGATGAGTAGGCAGCCCATGGCCAAGACTCAGGTGCCTAGCAGCCTGGGACAGGAAGTGAGAGCCTGGCTACCTTTAGGCATGGGTTAGATATTTATAACATATTTGGGCCTGTGGGTCAGTGAAGTCAGCAGCCCAGAGAGAGCTGACCTGACCTGCCTCCCCTGTCTTTGCTTCCTTATGACCCAGGCTGTGGCTCATTCCAAAAATGCTTTCCTTCCTGCTTGAGGCTCTCTTCCCTTCAGGATGCCCTCCTTAACCATTTCAGTCCATGGGCCCTTTTCTGAGCACTACAGAGTGCTTTACGTCCAGCCTCATATGTCCAGCCCAGAATGATTCTGTTGTTATTCTTTTGCATGATGTGTCAGTTAGCTCTAGCCATCATAAGCTGCAAACACCCACAAAATCACAACCAGCCACAAAAGCTCAGGGGCTTACACCAATAAGCATTTATTTCTTATGTGTCTGAGGGTCAGCTTGGGTGCTGTGCTGATCTCAGCTGTGCTTGCCTGTGTCTGTGGTAGCCACTTATGCAGGCTGGGCTTGGCTGCCGGTTCGGCTTCAAACATTGGGTCCACCTGAGCTTGGCTCCTTGGGTGGGTTGGATCCTGGTCTGCTCCACATTACTCATCCTGGGGCTGAGGCTGAAAGTCACCATCTCCTAAGATGACGGTAGAGGTACAAAACTGAGTAGAAACACACAGTGTGTCTCAGGCCTAGACTCATAGCTGGGGTATCAGTCTGTCACATTCCATTGGCCAGGGTGAGCCACATGATCAAGGCCAAAGTCACCAGGTGGACAAGTACACCTTTGCCTATAAAATCACAGGGCAAAGGATGTGGAGCCAGGCAGGGGTAAAGAATTCGTCCACCAAATATGGATTGGTGTTCTTTGTCTTTCATGCATTCCTGTTGGACCCAATACTTGATCCTGGGATTTACAGCAAATTACTAGTCATGGTAACAAAAGCAGCTACCATTACACAAGCCTGCCCCCTGCCCCCACGTTGCAGGCATCCTCACTCAGCCCAGCTACCTTTCCTGCTGTGCCCCTATAAAAATAGAATCCTTCTTTAAATACTCCAGGCAGCCACTACCAACAGGTGGCAGATAGCCCAGGAGGTGAAACCTAGTTGCTATTTCTGGCCCATGTTGCACCCCACCCTTACAGTATGTATTTTGTTTAAATTTCTCAACACCCCTGCAAGAATGGCATTAGTCACCCCTTTTATAGGCAAGCAAAGTGAAGCTCAGAGAGGTCAAGTGACCTGAGATCACATAGGAAGAAGGTTGCAAGGCAGGGAGTCAAACCCTATGCGTCTGGCTCCACGTGTGGTTCCACCCACCCTGCTCCCCTGCCTCCCCACCCACCAGGCCAGGGGGGCGTCACTGTACAGCCGACCCCACGCTCCAGAAACTCCACGGTGAATCTGCCACCTCCATCGGACTCCTGCATCCCTGAGCGTGGCCGGTACTACCACGGTCGCCTGGCGGTGACCACACATGGGTCCCCCTGCCTGGCCTGGGACAGCAGTCAGGCCAAGGCCCTGAGCAAGAACCAGGACTTCAACCCTTTGGTGTCGCTGGAGGAGAACTTCTGCCGCAACCCGGACGGGGATGAGGAGGGCGTGTGGTGTTATGTGTCCGGGGAGCCTGGTGACTTCGAGTACTGCAACCTGGAGTACTGCGGTGAGGCGGGGCCGGGGAGCCTGAGGCTGGGGGCGGAGCCTGGGGGCGGAGCCGAGCAGCGCCTCTTCTGACTCAGGGCTGCCCCGCCGCTAGGGGGCGCGGTCCGCGGCAGCGCCTCCTCCCGGCGGCAGGGCCGGTCTGGCCCCACGCGCAGGTGAACCTGCTCGGGCCCGACGCAGAGTTCCCGAGGCCGTGGTGTGCTGGGCTCTCAGCCTCTTGCCCAAGGGCCTCCGAGGCCGCCCGGGGAGGGGGTGGGGGGTGCTGGGGAGGCTAAGAAGGGGCTGCGCACAGGCTGGCCCGGCCTCAGCCGCGCCTGCTCTCCGCAGAGGAGCCGGTGGAAGACGTGAGCGACAGGCTGGCCGAGGACCTGGACGCGCCCATCGAGGGACGCACCACGGCCGAGGAGTTCCAGACCTTCTTTAACGAGAAGACCTTCGGCGCCGGGGAGGCAGGTGAGGTGGTGGCGGCGGCGGGGTGGGGAGAGGCGTGGGGCTCGGGGCACAGCTCGGTTCTTCACACCGGGCTTGCTGTGCAGACTGTGGGCTGCGGCCTCTGTTCGAGAAGAAGTCGTTGAAGGACAAAACAGAAAAGGAGCTTCTGGATTCCTACATCGACGGGCGCATCGTGGAGGGTTGGGACGCAGAGATTGGCACTGCACCCTGGTGCGTCGTGGGGACAGCCTGGGGGGGGGGGGACTGTGGGGACACCCGCCGGGGCACTCTTACCTCACAGGCCTGGGCTTCCCAGCTCAGGACAGCTGACACTCCTCTGAGATTGGGGGTATTGCTTCTTACACGCAGAGGGTGAAGCTGAGGCCCAGAGAGCTTAAGGGGTCTGCCTACTTCAGTCAGTTTCTCTGACCCCAGAGCTATGCCAGGCTGTGCAAATTCTGGACCTGCAGAAGCTGGGGAGGGTGCAGATATCAGGAGGCAGCCCCTTGGGGTCATATGGAGGCTCCAGTTCTCAAGGGCAACCAGATCAAGCTGGGTTCTAGGCCTAGCAGGCAGCTCTGTCCAGTTGTGTGTGTGTGTGTGTGTGTGTGTGTGTGTGTGTGTGTGTGTATGGGTGTGTGTTTAATGTTTATTTATTTTTGAGACAGAAACAGAGCATGAGTGTGGGAGGGGCAGAGAGAGAGGGAGATACAGAATCCGAAGCAGGCTCCAGGCTCTGAGCTTGAACTCACCAACCGCGAGATCAGGTGCAGAGAGATAATGACCTGAGCCAAAGTCGGACACTTAACCGACTGAGCCACCCAGGCACCCCTGTCCAGTTAGTTCTTAAACCTGGGACTTTTCTACTTTAGGGCAGGTGGAGAGGCAGCCCACCTAGCTCCTAATGCTGCCCACTCCCCCTCCCAGGCAGGTAATGCTTTTCCGGAAGAGTCCCCAGGAACTGCTGTGTGGGGCTAGCCTCATTAGTGACCGCTGGGTCCTCACCGCTGCCCACTGCCTCCTGTACCCGCCTTGGGACAAGAACTTCACCGAGAATGACCTTCTGGTGCGCATTGGCAAGCACTCCCGCACCAGGTACAGGATGGGGGCCCATGGATGTCTGCCAGGGCTCAGAGTCCTTCAGAGTGATGGTGAGGGGCTCTGGTGGCTCTGGGGCATGTGGGATATATCTGTACATGTCCCACAGTAGAACACCCAGCAGTCTCTGCTGTGAGGTCCATTTGGCCATGTCTCAGCTGAGGTTTGGAGCTGGGGACAGAGAAACTAAGGCTTTGCAGAGAATGAAATCCTGGCCAGTCTCCATCTCCCCTCCAGGCACCAGGACGGGGCCCAAGTGTGAGCTGTGAACAGAGACTGTTTGGACCAGGGCCTGCAGCCTGCATTCCTCCCCCACCTGCCTAGACTCTTTGACTCCAAAGCCCTGAGCAGTTTCAGGCCGGAAGATGCTGCCAGGGCAGGAGCCAGTGCTCTCCCTTCACTGGTGGCCTGAGGGTGGCCCGTTTCCTGGACCCCGAGGGCAGGCGGTTTCTCTTCTCAGGGACTGGCTGCCCCCCACCAGGTGGCTTACAGCTTCTCCGTCTCCCTGTTGGGGTTTGCGCAGGTACGAACGAAGCATTGAAAAGATCTCCATGCTGGAAAAGATCTACATCCACCCCAGGTACAACTGGAGGGAAAACCTGGACCGCGACATTGCCCTGCTGAAGCTCAAGAAGCCCATCACCTTCAGCAGCTACATCCACCCCGTGTGCCTGCCTGACAAGGACACAGTGGCCAGGTGGGGTTCGGGGGGTGGGGGGTCTCCGGGCTGGGTTCTGGGCCTGGGGGACACTGCAGCCTTGCAGAAGTTCCTTCCCCTTCCAGGCCTCGGGGGCTCAGAGTAAACCCAGAAGTTCTTTCTGCGCCGGTGTTTTAGATTCGGGTCTCCAAGGGAGTGTTGAGGCCAGGGGGCTCCTGGAGGGGCCGGTTCTCACAAGGTCCTTCTCCTTTCCCCAAAGACTGATCCAGACTGGATACAAAGGGCGGGTGACGGGCTGGGGCAACCTGAAGGAGACGTGGACGGCCAGTGTTGGTGAGGTACAGCCCAGCGTCCTGCAGGTGGTGAACTTGCCACTTGTGGAGCAGCCGGTCTGCAGGGCGTCCACCAGGATCCGCATCACGGACAACATGTTCTGTGCTGGCAAGTCCCCCGGGCGCTTCTGGGCCTCAGGGTGGGGGGGACTGAGACATGTGAAGGGCGCAGGCCTATTCCAATCCTGGATCTGGTCACTTACAAGCCAAATGGCTTCGGGCAAAGTTGTGTAACCTCTCGGAGGCTCAGTTTCTTCCTCTGTAAAATGGAGATGAAAGTCTCTATCCTGTAAGGTAGTGTGAGGGTTAGATTAGATTGTGTGTGTGTATGTGTGTGATATTTATATTATAAACTACTAGGTGTGCTAGTCACTGGTTAAGTTGTTGATAGACATAAGTCCACACAGCATGAGGCCATGGGTGGAGGAAAAGCCATTTGTTCAGTCATTCAGCAAATATTTATTGAATGCCTATTGTGATCAATATTCTACAGTATACAACAAGGACCCAAGCACAATGCCTGTGTCCTCAGAGAGCTCCCTTCCTAGGAGAGAGTGTCCGTAAACAGATGTAGAATAGCAACCTCTGCTAGGAAGAAAAATCAAGCAGAGTAAGGGAGAGAGAGATGGGGACAGGGTAGGCTAAAGAGAGTGGTTGGTCAAGGCTGGAGAAGGTATCTCTGAAAAGAAACTAGAAGAAGTGAAGAAGAGCCAGTCTAGGGGAAGTGCACTTCAGGGTGAGGGGAGAGTAGGTTCAAAGGCCCTGGGGTGGGAGTGTGCTTAGTGTGTCTGAGGAACAACAGGGAGGCTAGTGTGGCTGGAGTGCAGGAAACATAGGCAGGGCAGCAGTAGATGAGGGGAGGGAGGGAGGCAGCCATAGATGGGCACTTCTTTTAGGGCCTTGAAGGACTTTGGCTTTTATTGAGATAGGAAGTTTTGGAGGGTTGGGGACAGGTGAATAGATGGTCTAACTTAATTAAAAATTTTTAGTTTAGGGGTGCTTGGCTGGCTTAGTTGGTGGAGCATGGGACTCTTGATCTCAGGGTCATGAGTTCAAGCCCTACATTGGGCACAGAACTTACTTTAAAAAAAAAAAATTTTTTTTTAGTGTGATTTCAGACTCATAGAAAAGTCACAAAAATAATTCAAAGAATTCCTGTATACTGTCATCAAGATTCTGTCCCCCACTTTGTGTGTGTATTTATAGACATATAAACACATATACACACACTGACAGTAAATCATACATATGCCTTTTTACCCACATAGTTGAATAGATCCAAAAAACAAAGATGTTCTCTAACATAACAAGTACAATTGTTAAAATCAGGAAATTAATAATGATATAATACCATTACTTAATCTGTGCACCTTATTCAAATGTTTTCCAGTTGTCCTACTTACTAATGTCTTCTAAGGCAAAGGGGGAAAAGGTTTTTCTCATCTGCATCCAATCCAGGGTCACACACCGTCTTTAGTTGTCAATCTTTTTTCTTTGTCTTCCATGGCTTGGACATATTTGGCAAGTGCAGCCCAGTGAATCTGTAGCTTGGCTCTCAGTTCAGTTTATCTAAGGTTTTGGTTTCCTTGTGATCAGATTCAGGCTAAGCCATGCTGTGTCCTTCTAAGTCTGCTCCGTTAGCAGACGTGTGACATCAATTTGTCCCATACCTGGTGAGATTAACTCTGACTTCTTGGTTAAGGTAGTGTCTGCATCTGGCCAGTTTCTCACTCTGAGGTTCTGCTAATAACTATCTTGTGGGGAGAAACTTTGACACTATGTATTCTGTTTCTCATCAAACCATTCTTCCAACTCTGGAGGGCTGCCTAATGGTGATTTTCTAATTCTGTCTTTCCTTCTACATTTATTAGTTATTTCATTGTAAGGGAGCCCTCTCCTTTCTTTCATTCTGTCAGTGTGGACTCCTGGGTCTTTATTCTAAGGGCTATAATTTGCTACTATCATTATTTATTTTGATTTTCAAATTTGCCAAGTTTGGCCAGCGGGAGTCCCTTCAGCCTGGCTTCTGTGACTTTTGATGTCCCTGTCATTCCTGAGTACTTTCTTACATTGGCAGAGCGAGATATTCCAGATTCAACCCACCTTCTTCCTAGTGGAGAACAGTGCTTAGAAACCAAGATCTGGGTGCTAGGTGTGCACATTGCTACTGGGATGTCATTGCTTCCATGTCCTCTCAGCAGACAGATCTAGAAAACGTGTGTATTATGCATACACCAACATCTAGATTGATTTTTCTTTCTATCATCTATCAGTTTCTCTATCTGAACCTGCCTACTGCAATCCAGCAGGATTAATTTTAGTTTCTCCCTTTCCATATTTGTAACTCTCTGTTGTAGGGATAAATTTGACTCCTATTATTCATATGATACTAACTTATTTGATCAATACTAGAATACATTGTTTCAGAATTACCCATCCATCTCACAGTGAAAAACAATCCTACTAAGGATCAGCATTTCTTCACAGTGTTTCTGTCTTCAGCCTACGGATGCATAGTTGAAATGCTGTGTTCAAAAGTAACTTGGGAGGTATCTGGGTGGTTCAGTTGGTTGAACGTCAGACTCTTGATTTTTGGCTCAGGTCAAGATCTCATAGTTTTTGGGATCGAGCCCTGCATTGGGCTCTATGTGGACAGCATGGAGCCTGCTTGGGATTCTCTCTCTCCCCCCCCCCCCCCCCCCCCTTTGACTCTCTTCCTCTGCTCATGCTGTCTCTCTCTCAAGTAACATGGGTTAGTTTTTTCTTCCCTTCTCTGTGTTTTTATTTAAAATACAGCTAGGCTTAGTTTCTAATTGTATTCAACTTTGTTGAATCCCATCTTTGTCATTTTTATTTTTGGAGTATTAACATGCTTCTGAAACTCAGACAGTGACACTCCCCTTTCCCTTCTATCCTTTTACCCCCTTATCCTTTCCACTCCATTGCCATCCAGGCTGTTAGTCACCCCATAGCAGTAGTTTGTGGTTTTTTTTTTCTTCCTGTGTTTCTTTTAGCACAAATGAGCAGACACATATGTATTTTATTCCCCCGCTTTGTTTTAATTAAAAAAAATTTTTTTTATTGTATATTCATTTTTGAGAGAGAGCACGAGCAGGGAAGGGATAGATAGAGAGAGAGGGAGACATGGAAACCCAAGCAGGATCCAGGCTCTGAGCTGTTAGCACAGAGCCCGATGTGGAGCTCGAACCCACAAACTGAGATCATGACCTGAGCTGAAGTCAGAGGCTCAACTGACTGAGCCACCCAAACACCCCTTTTTAAAATTTAAAAAAAAATGTTTATTTATTTTTGAGAGAGAAAGCGTGAGTGGGGACAGGGGCAGAGAGAGAGGGAGACACAGAATCTGAACCAGGCTTCAGGCTCCGAGCTGTCAGCACAGAGCCCGACGCGGGGCTGGAACTCATGAACTACGAGATCATGACCTGAGCCGGAGTCAGATGCTCAACCAACTAAGCCACCCAGGCGCCCCTTTTATTTCCCTCTTTTTACACACACTGTAGCATGCTGTAGACATTCTTTTGTATTTTGCTTTTTTCACTTTTTACAAAAACTTTAAAAAATTAAAAAAAAATTTTATTGTTTATTTTTGAGAGAGAGGCAGAGCATGAGCATGGGAGGGGCAGAGAGAGAGGGAGACACAGAATCAAAAGCAAACTCCAGGCGATGTGGGGCTTGAACCCATGAACCGTGAAATCATGACCTGAGCCGAAATCAAGAGTTGGATACTTAACCATTTTGAGAGAGAGAGAGAGCAGGAGAGGGAGAGAGTGAGAAAGAGAGAATTCCAAGCAGGCTCTGCACTGTCGGTGCAGAGACTGACGTGGGGTTCAAACCCACAAACCGTGAGATTATAACCTGAGCTGAAATTAGGAGTCAGACGCTTAATGGACTGAGGCACCCTGGTACCCAGGCACCCTGCTTTTTTCAGTTTATATATCCTGGAAATTCACTCCATATTGGTTATAGACTTTTTTTCCTTATTCCTTTTTTTTTTTTTAATGTTTTGTTTATTTTTGAGGTGGGGAGGGGCAGAGAGCGAGAGGGAGAGGAATCCCAAGCAGGCTCCACACCATCAGCACAGAGCCTGATGCAGGGCTCAAACTCACAAACTGTGAGATCATGACCTGAGTCGAAATCAAGAGTCCCAGATGCTTAACTGACTGAGCTACCCAGGTGCCCCTTGTTTTCCTTATTCTTAAAAAAAAAAAAAAAAAAAAAAAAAAAGCCACACCATGTAGTCCATTATGTAGACGCACCATAGCTTGTTCAACTGTTTCCTGTGTGGGGGCATTTAGATTGTTGTCAATATTTTGCAATTGAACATCTTTTCAGATGCTTGAGGACCATTTTTATAGTATTTGTTATGAATTATTCATGGGTTTTTTGCCCATTTTTTGTCCCTTTCCCGTCAATTGTTGAGAGTTCTTCATGTATTGGCAGTATAGGCCTTTGTGATATATGTTGCAAATATTTTCTCCCAGTTCGGTTTTTAACGTTTATAACCTTTTACCGTTTCTTGAAAAAAAAATTTTTTTTAATGTTTATTTATTTTTGAGACAGAGAAAGACAGAGCATGAACGGGGGAGGGTCAGAGAGACGCAGACACAGGCCCCAGGCTCCAAGCTGTCAGCACAGAGCCCGACGCGGGGCTCGAACTCACAGACCGTGAGATCATGACCTGAGCTGAAGTCGGGCGCTTAACCGACTGAGCCACCCAGGCGCCCCAACCTTTTACCATTTCTAATTAAAAATTTTCTTTAGGTAGCCAAAGGTATTAATATTTTATTGCGTCTGGATTTTGATGGAGTTAGAAAAACTTTCCTTACATCCAGGTCATAGAGAAATTCACTCATGTTTTCTTCTGGTACTTAGTTTCATTTTTCTACACTTGGACCCCTGAGTCATTTGGAGTCTATTCTTGGGTATGATGCAAGGTATGGATCTAACTTCTCTTTGTCCAAATGGCTAACCAGCTGTCCCCACACCATTTATTAAAAATTCTATCTTTGCCCAGTGATTTGATTTTTTTTTTTTTTTTAAGTAAGCTCTACCCCCAGCGTGGGGCTTAAATGCACAACCCCAGGACCAGGAGTCATGTGCTGTACCAACTGAGCCAGCCAGGCGCCTCTGCCCCAGTGATTTGAGATGTCACACTTGTCACATACTAGGCTCTATTTGTATTCAAATCTGTTTCTATTCAAAGACATTCTATTTGGTTCTCCTGGTCTGTTGTCTATTCTATTAAAGTACTGTCTTGTTTTAATTATAGAGACTTTAGCGTATGTTTTAATATCTGGTAGGGTTTGTTGCCTCCTGTTTTTCTTTTCCAGTGTTTTCCTGGCAATTCTTGCATGTTTGTTTTTCTGTATGAACTTTGGTATCAATTTGTCTAGCTCCATTAAAAAAAAAAAAAGCCTATGGATATTTTTGTTGGGATTGTGTTAAATTTATAAATTAATTTAGGGAGAAGTGACATCTTTTTGATGTCATTCTTTTCAAGGACAAGAAATGTCTGCCCATTTGCTCAAGTCTATGTTGTATCTTTCTAGAGTACTACAATCTATTATGTTTTTTTTTACTCCTTAGCACCTTATTTTATATATTGTGTTTTAATAATTTTTTTTTAACGTTTATTTATTATCTAGAGACAGAGAGACACAGAGCGTGAGCAGGGGAGGGGTAGAGAGAGGGGCAGACATAGAATCCGAAGCAGGCTCCAGGCTCTGAGCTGTCAGCACAGAGCCCGACACGGGGCTTGAACTCACGAACTGAGATCATGACATGAGCCAAAGTCGGACGCTTAACAGACTGAACCACCCAGGTGCCCCTACATTTTATTTTTAAGTAATCTCTACACCCAGTGTGGGGCTCGAACTCGCAACCCCAAGACCAAGAGACGCAGACTCTACTGACTAAGCCAGCCAGGTGCCCTCTTATTTAGGTCATTTATATCCTTATTTATTTTCAGTTCACTTGATCTTTTACTGAGTTTGTGTTAAATTCTATTAATGTATTTCTGTCTCGTCGCATTGCTTACAGTCTCTTTATAAATGTGGTTGTTGTGCTGTTTAGCACAGGTAGTGGTAATTGATATTTATTCATTATGAATTGTGGCTTTTAGCATTAAAAGTGTACTACTTCCTTAAATTATTTTCAACTTCAGGATCACTGTTTCTTCCTCATTTTTTGTTTCCATTCACTTGATATACCTTTGTCCATCCCTCCAACTTTAGCCTCTATGAATCACTTTGTTTTGTCTCTTATATCTAGCATAGTTAGGTCCTGCTTTGTGAGTCAAATTAAAAGTCATTTTTGGGGAGGGGCACCTGGTTGGCTCAGTCTGTTAAATGTCTGACTTGATTTTGGCTCAGGTCATGATCTCACCATTGTGAGATTGAGCCCCATATCGGGCTCTGCGCAGAGCCTGGAGCCTGCTTGGGATTTTCTCTCTCTCTCTCTCTCTCTCTCTCTCTCTCTGTCCCTCCCCTGCTCACGCTCTTTCTCTCAAAATAAATAAACTTAAAAAAAAAAAAGAGAGGAAGAATTAAAAGAAATCTTTTTCTTTTTTAAGTGAGTTAAGCCCATTCACATTTATCGATATGATTGAATTTGTATTCATAGTTTGTGATTATTACATGTATTATGTTTCATTTGCTGTATTTTTTCCCATGTGATCTTTTCTTTGTGTTTTTAAATATATATTTACGAAGGTTTGCATTTTTGTTCTAGTGATTATCTTTGGGCTTCTACCTTTTTGAAATGCCTTTTGTTCCTTCTTTTCTTATATGACCTATTAATTCTTAACTCCCACCTGTTGGCTATACAACAATCAATGAGTTTACACTCCTCTTCAGGATCTTTGATATTTTTAGCTTCATTTTTCTACTTGTCAGAACAGTTAATCAGCCCTTTTGCTAAAGCATTCATCTCTTGGTTGGATGAAGCAGGTTCTTCAACAACGGTTATGGTGGTAGAATTTCTTGAGTTTGTGTTTGTTAACTGTTTTTCTGTAGTCTCGACACCGGAAGCTCTGATTGGCTGTGTATAAAATCCGTGGCTTACGTTTTCCTTCCCTGAATTTTTAAAAGAAGTATAGCTTTGTTGTTGCTTACTTACTTTGTATGTTGGTTTTGAAAATCTGATGCTGGTGTAATTCTTTAGAACTTGTGAGGTATTTGGTCTTTTGTGCTTGGAGGCTTTTTTCCTTCATCTTTGAAGTTTTATTGGGATATGTCCCAGAGCTGAGTGTTTCAGGTCATTTTTGCCAGCTACCCCATGTGGATCCTTTCAATGTATACCTTTAATCTTATTTTATTTCTGTAAGTTTTCTTGGATTATATAATACATATTAGTTTTGTTCCAAGGTCTGATTTTTCTTTTAAGGGACTCCGATTTCTTCTTTGGTCTGAGTTCTACTTCAGTCCCTTTGTGTTTCTTCCTACTGATTTGTCCATTTATTTAAAATTTTTGGATGTCTGGGGGCGCCTGGGTGGCTTAGTCGGTTAAACGTCCGACTTCGGCTCAGGTCAAGATCTCACGGTCCGTGAGTTCGAGCCCCGCGTCGGGCTCTGTGCTGACAGCTCAGAGCCTGGAGCCTGTTTCAGATTCTGTGACTCCCTCTCTCTGACCCTTCCCCATTCATGCTCTGTCTCTCTCTGTCTCAAAAATAAATAAACGTTAAAAAAAATAAAAAATAAAATTTTTGGATGTCTGATTCAAGGTATTTTGTTACATCCTACACTTTTGCTTGAGGAAATTTCATTCAGTTAGTTTTCCTCTGTTTCATAGTTGTTTGGGGGGAGAATTTTTATTAGCCAAGGTGCTTTTTATTCTTATTTTTTGTTTCCCTAGTATCTTGGTATGGATCTCTTTAGTTGTCATCCATTCATTTTGTAGATTTGGTGTCATTTACAAGGTTCCAATTCAGTTCTACCCACTTCTTTTATCTAGTAGATATTTACATTCTCCTCTCCACATAAGTATTAATATTAGATGCCCATTAAATATACTCAATTGACTTGAAGTTTGGGTGTTTTCCGTATTCCGGTGATGATGATGGTGTGCGTGTGTGCGCGTGCGTGAGACAGGCAAACTAGTTCAGGGGAGAGATGCCTGTGCTGTGACCAGGGATGGAGGCGGTGAGAAGTAGCTGACTGGGATGCGTGCTGAAGACAGAGCCGTGATAAGGACTGCACGTGAGGGGTGAGGAAGTGAGGAGTCGAGGATGACCACAAAGGGTCAAGTGGACACTCGCCAGCTGTCTCTTCCAGAGGAGTGGAGGGAGCACGAGCTCTGCGCCTGAGCTCTACTCTTCTTTCTCAAGGTTACAAGCCCAATGAAGGGAAGCGAGGGGATGCTTGTGAAGGCGACAGCGGGGGACCCTTTGTCATGAAGGTAAGCATCACTGAAGGCCAGGAGCTGGTGGCTGGATCTTCTGAGGGTGCAGGGGGGGTAAGCACAGACCCAGTTTTCAGGAGGAGTTGCCTGCCACTGCCTTGGACTTGACTCTGTTGGAATCCCCACGTCTCTTCCTCAGAGCCCCTTTAACAACCGCTGGTACCAAATGGGCATCGTCTCATGGGGCGAAGGCTGTGACAGGGATGGAAAATACGGCTTCTACACACACGTGTTCCGCCTGAAGAAGTGGATACGGAAGGTCATTGATCAGTCTGGAAGTTAGGGGGCCGTTCACCTTCTAGGCTCCTCGCTGCAAAATCACAGAAACCAAGTCGGAGGAATTATTTTTGTGCTTTGTTCCTAAAAGTATAGTTCTCAATAAAAGTGCCTGTCAACAAGCCTCAGCGCTCCCAGTGCCATTCGTGGGCAGCTCTGGAAGAGCCAGTCCGACTGGATGAACAGGACTTAGCGGGTCCCCCAGTCACAGAAGGGGGGGGGGCAGGTGATGGGGAGGTGGTGGCCTGAGAGTAGGAGCACTGAAAATGTTCCGGACTTGGGGCCTTCGTGGGTTAGCTCATTTCATGCTCGTAAGAGGTAGGTGAGGAAATCAACTAGGAGAAGCGTCTTGTCCAAGGTCACACAGTTAAGAAGGGCCAGAGTTGGACTTGGAGCACAGAAGATACTGAAACCTGTGCTTTCAGTCGCTCTGCTGTCTGTAAAGCGCTTGTCCCGGGACCAGAGAAGAGGCGGGAGGAAGACCGGAGCGATGAGGGATGAGTAGGTACACCTTTCTCTTTACCTGCCGCTTTCCTCGGAAGTCCCTATGTGCTTCTGCACGTCATTAAAATGACATCAGATTAATGCCCCCAACAGGCTCAGTTATTTGAAGTGCCTTCATCTGAGAGTCTCGTGGGATATGGTGGTTCGGAGTGTGGGCCCCAGCGTCAGACTGTCTGGGTTCAGTCTTCTGGGATAGGAAAGGGAGAACCACGGACAAGGCACTTGACTTCCGTGAGCCTGTTTCCTTACATGGAAGATGTGCGCAATGACATTACTTGCCTCAGTAAGGTTTTGAGGAGTAATTTAGGTAACGTGTATGGTGTACTTAGCCAAGTGCCTAGTACCTGGTAAGCTGTGCATAAATCACGGCCGCCTGTATGCTCACTCCTGCCTGGTGTGATCAGAGTTGCTCTGCCACTCCCCTCCTCTGGCCCCTGCAAATAGCACGTTGGTGGGGTTGTTGCTTCCTGGGATTTCTACTCACATCATCGTTATCAGACCCGAGCAATTTGTTTCTCTACGAGATGGGACCTAGAGGGTGTATAAGTAGATTCAGAAAGGGTTTGGACGAATGTCCGAGTCCTAAGAGTCACAGCATGTTCTCGAAGGTTGCTCCTGGCAGAGGTCGTTGGTCTGGGATGGAGCACGGCGGACGCACCACTGCCCTTCTGCGCGGCTCCACCGAGTTTCCGGCTGCACCATGGCCCGTTGCCACTCCCGTTCGGTGCATCTGTGGCTGGGGAGTGAGGCACCACAGCCTGCAACAGGCACAACACCGAGTGTCAGCTGGCGTGAGATGCCGATCACTTGATAATTCTCTGGGGGTCTGTGCTGTGAAGTCTCATCCCTGAGCTCGTTGGGGGAAGAACATGGATGCCACCATGATCACCATTTGTGACCTAGAACCTTCAACTAAGATCTATAAACCTCATGGTTTAGAGTGGGAAGGGACTGAAGGTAAGTACTTTTGCCCCCTTCCCTCCTCTTTATTTTCCCTTCCCGTTTTTCAATACTTTCAGGAACAGAGAATTGGGACCGAGTTCCTTTGCCCTTGTTTGGTTCTGGTTGACCAGAAAGCAGGGGGAAAACTGGGAAGTCAGTGAGTTTGCAGGACCTTGACGGCCCAGAGCTTTTTTAAAATTTATTTTTTAACGTTTATTCATTTTTGAGAGACCGAGACAGAGCGTGAGTGGGGGAGGGGCAGAGAGAGAGGGAGACAGAATCCCAGGCCGGCTCCAGGCTCTGAGCTGTCAGCACCGAGCCTGACGCTGGGCTTGAACTCACGAGCCATGAGATCGTGACCTGAGCCGAAGTCGGACGCTTAACCGACTGAGCCACCCAGGTGCCCCCAGCCCAGAGCTTTTAACCAGATTGGGGAAATGGATTAGGAATTTGAGTATCCCAACTCTGCTTTTGAAACAAGGGTACACATTCTCAAGATCGCTTCCCTTCAACACAGCTGTCAGCATACAAATTGCTGACCCAAGCACAGCCACTCTTTCCAAAAACATTGTCCTAGCACAGCAGCAAACTAACTCCTCGGTCTTCCTTCCAGGGAGCGCCTACTCCCACGTTCCCACTGCGGGGGGCAGAGGCGAGTGTGATTCCAGGCAGCACGGGGGCCACCTGAGAACCACACTAGAAGCAACTTTCCGCCAGCCTTTCATTTCTTGAGCGCCAGCTGAGTGAAAGGTAGTCTAGAAAAAAGTTCCTTGACCCCATTGGCTGCCCAAGAAGTCGCCCGTGTGAATCCAGAGCCTCTTAGTGCTAAAGGGTTTTTCTGACTGTGGAGGGAGGCCCTGGGGAATTTATCCCAGAGGAGACTCCTCCGTTCCCTTTCTGGTCCTCAGACTGAGCATGAAGCAGCTGTGGGTTTAGACTCAGACGCCAGAAACCAGGCAGGAAACTCCTGAACGTCCCCCCACCTCCTTGAGTCAGATGCTCCCCAATCCAGTCCCCGTGTGAGAGGCACCGCGGCCCGGCCAGAACGGGGCCCATCTCGCGTGCAAAGTGGCAGGAAGCCGGAGAGCTCCTTGGGACCACAGTGCTGGTGGGAGGGAAGTCATGACCTGGACCTCAAAATGGGGAAGAAAGGGACTCCTCTGCTCTCCCGGGGGCTGCAGGTGGAAAGCAGGAAAGGTGCTCTGCTGCTCCTCCCAAGGGAGCAGAAGCCCAAGCCTGTGCACCCGGCCCCGGCGCTGCTCCGTGAGGGGGCCTCCCTAACCATTCTGTGGCTGCCGGCCGGGCCCAAGAACCGTGACAGAGCTGCCCAGATACGGAGCATCTTGGGAGACGGTTCTAGTTAATGCAAACTTTATTTATAAAAGACTCTTAAATTAGTTGTATCATGCCATGCATTCATACAGAATACAGTGACCCTTCAGGGCTACAGGGAGAAGAGCTCACAAACTCAAAGGAAAAACTATTAAAGTTTCTAATAGTTAAAAGCTAGGAAAGATCAGGACGACTTTACAAATGAGCAGTTAAAAATAAAAGACAAAGGCTATGGAGACTAGTCGGAGCTGAGAGGAGGGCAGCTGTTTACAAGTCTGTACACTAAACTACTACACGGACAGTCTTCTAGAGGCAGGGCGCTGGCGGAGAAGCAGAGTATGTACAACGACTCGCGCCGCGGCGGCTCCTCCCGGACCCGCGGTGTGTACAGCCGGCCAGTCTGTGTGCTAGGCCTGCCGAGGCCCTTCGACTAGGAGGACTCCGAGTTTAGTGAACTGAAGCTGCGGGGTGCTGGGGGCTGGGGCGGCTTCACTTGCGACTGCTCTTTATTCTCTCCAGTCTCTTTTTCAAGTCGTCAATGTTAGCCGTGGAGGACGAGGACGTGGTCGTGGTTCCCGAAGAGTGAGTCTGGTGAGAATCCAGGTCCAAGTGCTGGTGCTGCTCCCGGGACTCCCGGAGCTGAGAGAGTTTGCTGTGCAGCATGTCTGTGGAAGAGGCAACCGTGGGAACTGCTGGTTTGGAGAGCAGAGAGGTCAACGGAGGTCGGTCATCTTGCTGTGGAGACAAGGGGAGACATTGGTAAAGCGGGTCGGTGCGCAGCTCTGGAACGGCAGCGGCCACTCCGTCCCCGAGCCACACGGAAGGAAAGGAGCGGTACCTTTGTATTGTCCAGACCACACCGCTGTCGGAGGATTTTGAGTCTTTCCAGGTAGACCGACGGTCCCACCTCCTCTCCGTTTGTGTTACCAATGGAGGACACTGTGCTTGTGGGAGCAGACATACACGTGACCTCCGTCTGAGGGGAGATGCCTAGAGAGGAAGCGTGGAAAGGACACTCGAATGTACCCACGTCCCACTTCTAGACTGGCCTGGTTGATCTGCCACCACAGGGAACGATTTGGGACCTAGATACCGCCATTATAAAGACTGAAAAATCCAGAAGAGTCCATCTGGAGTTGGCGATAAAGGGTGCTCTGAAATACACAAGATAAGCCGAGCGAGAGCTTCAGGAGTCAACAGAGAAGAGCAGACTGTCAGTTGGGCCGGCCATCTACATCTGGGATACGCGGGGGTTGGATCTTGTGACCCTACGTTGACCTGGGCCATCCAAAAGGCCCGCGCCACTGCTGGGGCCACGGGAAGTGTCCAGCCGAGGAACCTAAGGCCTTTAAATGTCGGCAACGATTAGACGAGGTCTGGACGAGGTGACACACAGGAGGAAGTGCTTATTCAAACTGGGGGAGAGAGCAGGAGCTGAAGGCTACAGTGTATTCAAGGGGAGGAGGCGGAAACGGAGGTGTCCTACAAACACCCAAAGAAGGGACAGGAACGGGAGCATCTGTCACCCCAGCGTGGAGAGCAATATTCTGGCAGGAGAGGGGGAGAAACCAAAAAAATCTGTCACAGTTCTTAAATTTCCGAGAAGGAACAATAACAAAATGCAGGCATTTAAAACACCCAAAGATAATGCATTACAAGATGCATTATCTAAACCAAAAAGATAAGGTCCTGGGACGACAAACTTCCTTACGGTAAACCGAAGAGTCGCACACAAGATTCCTCTAGGAAAATAGGAATCCCTAATGTAAACGTGAGGAGAATGCTCTGACGGAGAGTGAACGAAGAAGGACGTGAGAGGGAGCGGTGAGGGACGTGTGAATGCTTTCCACACAAAACCGCTCAGGCATCAGAGGGGACACGCACGTGTGTTGCAGATGTGCTGTTCAGGCCCAAAGTATCAAATGTTGGATGTCACCAGAAAGGACTCTGGGAGTGAGAAAAGGGGGCTCTGCCTCGATCAAGAAAACTATGGTATGTCCGCTTACCACTTCCAACACCCCACATAACACAGTATCTACTAGGTTAATTGTTCGGCGTCTGTCTCTACCCTTGTGGCTTATTAATTTATTATCTATTATTTATTTGTTGGTTTACGTACTTGAGACAGAGAAGTGGGGCTCATTCGAGGCTCGTGTTTATACCCAAAACAGGGCTCGAGCTCACCAACTGTGAGATCAAGACCTGAGCCAAGTCAGATGCTTAACGACTGAGCCACCCGGGCACCCTACTCCGGTGGATGTGAAATTCTAGCAGAGGCTTCTCTCTGTTTGCTGCCTGGCACACACAACAGTACTTGGTGAGTGATAGGAATGAAAGCTTCTCTGAATGTTAAGCTGAAACATTACTTCCCCACAGTGGAAAAGCCAAGTATCTGCAAATTACTGCTCACAGGATCTAGAGACAAAGGAAGACCTTGAAGGTGTCAGTTATAGAAAGAGCTGTCAAGGGCCGTATTAAACCAAAAGAGAGATCTCTGTCACCATGCAGAGTAGAGCTCTCACATTTGTCCTGCATCTAGTTCTCTGTGAGTTCCGTGAAACTCCTCCTCTAACATTCCCAAATTTGTTTGCCTGAAAAACCGTGTTCCTTTGTGGTTTTCACAGTTGATCTTAGCCAAAAGGCTGAGAAGCCATCCTTTGTGGTTTTCAGATTCCAGTCATGTTCTCTCTCACCATGTGTGTTGCTGGGCTGAAGCTTTAGTTATATTCTCTGAAATTATTTTTCTCTTCTTCTCAACACCTTAAATTATGCCTCTCCAAGACCTTAAGAGTGTTTTTTCTTGAAGTGTAATGAGCAGAATGTCTACATATGGACATACCGTGGTTTGCTTGATCAAGGGGTGGGGAGTAGATGACATTTTAAGGAAGGTCTCACTGAGACAGTGGTGTCCGGACAAGGATCTGATGGAACAAAGAGAGCCAGTCACAAGACCATCTTGTGGGAGAGCAATCTACATGTAAGAAACGGTTGGTGCAGAGGTCTAAGCAGGTACATAAATGCCTGATGTGTTCTGGAACAGCAAGGAGGCTGGTGGGGGCTGGAGTATTCGGAATGGGAGTCGGAGTGAGTAGAAGACGCGGCTGTAGTGGTGGCCTTATGCGTAGGACCTCGTAGATCTCTAGAAGGCCTTTTGCTGAGAAAGGGAGAGCCTTTGGGAAACATTTGAGAAGTACTGTTTTGGTGCTATGCGTGGAAATGGGAAGGCGACAGTGGAGGCAAGGGGTCAGCATGAAGAACAGTGCCATAAACCAGGTGAGAGATGACGACTCTCACACCAGGGCAGTGGCCGTGAAGGTCATGAGAAGAGTGCGTGGAGTCTGTACATGGTTTGCAGGCAGAGCCAAAAGGATTTCCCGACAGAGAGGAAGACAAGACTCAAAGGCTCTGGGTCTAAGCAAACTAGAAGGACAAAGTTGCCATCACCTGAGATGGACAAGGAAGGAAACAGCAGGTCTCCTCCTGGCTTGGAGGAATATCTGGAGCTTAGCAGTGACATGTGGAGTTTACAATGCCTACCAGAGACCCAAGTGGAGGCATCATGCAGGATGTATCTGTTGGGATTAGGAAGAAGGTCTGAGCTGGACCCAAAACAACACTGGGCCTCTCTGGCACGTAAATGGTATCTCAAGTGATGAGACTACACGGATTAGTTACGGGAATGAGAGTAAGAAGAGATGGTTACCGACTGAAGCCTGGGGAGCGCCAACATGAAGAGTTCAAGGAGAGGAAGAATCGGAGACCAAGAAGGAAGAGGCCAGGAAGGCTGCGTAGGAGGAGACCAAAGAGAGCATGGACAACTAGAAGCCCAGGGAAGAAATGGTTTCAAGGGCAGGGAACACTGTCCTTGTCAAACACTGATGATGGGTCAAGTCAGGTGACCGAGGTGACCACTGTCTGTAGCCATGTGAACATCGCTGGTGACCATTAAATATTGAGGAACACAGGCATTAATTTAAATGTGTCAAAGCCTCCAGTTCCTGAGCTGGGAGATATTTTGAACTCATCCCTGAAGCTACTAGAGGAAACCATACCTGTTGATGAGGGAATACGGCCTTTGCCTTCTCTCTCCATCTCAATCACCCGAAGGCCTCTTTCAACATAGCTCTGGAAGAACTGGGAGGAATTTTTCAGAAATGGTTCAATGTCGGCATCTGAATATTTCTTCTTATATTCATATAACTCTGCTAGGCCCTGGTTAATAAGAAAAAGGAAGAGGAGGGAGAAATTAGTCAGTGGTCCTTCTCTATAAAGCAGAAGCCCATTTGGCTAGACCCTTTCCCTTTTACCTCTTTGGTGTTCTCTTTAGAGCCAATCTTCTTAAAAATCTCAGCCAAGAAATCATTCACTTTGGCCTTTGATGATTTTTCATCCTGAAATTGAAAGGCACAAAGGACCGGCTAGACCCGAGTTATTAATTAGGAACCCCCCATGGTTGGATAAGAACTAAAGATATCTCAAAATCCAGACCTTACTGGTGTGTTCCTGTGGCTAACAGAAGCACCAATGTCTACACTGGAAAACACTAACATTCTGAGTTACTGAATGCCTCCAGCTGCAGCTTTTCAACTAAACTTGAGGAGGAAGGACCTTGGCCCATTCCTCCCTAATTAAGTAGAGCTCACAGTGGATTTCTCTGGCAACCAAAGCTTTAAGCACAAGTACAGAAACCTTTCTTAGGGACCAAGAGGCACATGGTTAGAACTAGTTCATATTTGAAAACTTAAAGGTGGAAAATGGTCATGACACCTCAGCAGGAGAGTGGCCCCATCCCTGAGCCTTAACCTTAGACCCTCAGAAAGATGGGCTCCAGCGTTTACATCTGTGACAGGATCACCACCCTTAGTCTTTCGAGTCAGGACACTTACTATTCGAGACGCTCCCTTTTCGGTTTCCTTATCAGACTTGCTCCCGGTCTGGTCCATGCTGTGCTTCATCATCCGGCAGAGGTGGGCCTCCAGCTCAGATTCGTTCTTGTTGTCAATCATTGTTAGGTGGTCTAGGATCTGTGGGAGACACACGCACAGTGAAATGGCAGCAATGCCGTGATGTTCTCTCAAGCTCCCTCAGGGACCAGCTGCTGTTCTCACATACCTTGGGCCCTTTTAATTTGCATAAAGTGTGCAGCAGCGTCTTTAGAGTCCTTATGGGAAATTCACTTTTGCATTGCTTCAGTTTCTCTTTGGGGAAGACCTTCATGAAAATATGTATGTCCAGAAGAATTCTGTCCAGATTAATGCTGTTGATGGTATCAGGCAAGAGTCGAACCATTCTCCAGAGACACTATTGGAAAAAGAAACAAAGTTAGGAGGAGTGGCTGAAGAATGAGGATCACTCCTGGTACCATTCACCTGTCCCAAGCTCTGTGGTCACTTCCAAAAGATGGTCAGGGATATAAGTGTGGAACACCACCATGCCTTTTGAGTTCAGCTGCTAAAACATGAACAATTTCACTCATTTCAAGCACATCAGGGCAAGAGTGTGACCAGCCGTCCATGTAATCATCCCCACACCTCCTTCACACTCCCTGGAAACGGGGGCCTTGAATGGTGAGAAGGTATGGAGAATCGGGTGCGGAACCCAACAGTACAGCAGTTCATACAGCTTAACCAAACCTGACCCAAGGACACAGACTCAATTACAGTGTAATAACAATGTTATAATGTTGCAGATACGTTCACTTAGGGTTTTCCGTTCAAGAGGCTAAAATATTACAGGACAGGGCTATACTTACTATTTCCCAAAAAGGTATAACATTTGTCTCATGAAACTAATTGCCTTTTGCTTCTAGGATAATCCGTCTTTCCCTTTTCATTGTTTGAGGCCAAAAACTGTTCAGGCCTGAGCCTGGGGTATAAACTCGAGACCAAGTATATTTTTTTCAGGTGTTCCTTGGTTGATTTGAGTCTATGTCTTACTTTCAACTCCCCTCTCTGCACACTTTAACAAGTATTGCATCTTGGAAAGAAAAGAGACCAAATTATTTCAACTTTACCTTCATAACAAGCTCTGAGAATTTGGGAGAACTGGCTGTTGCTAGTAGGCTGTCTTGGAGCAAAACAAGTAGGGCACTAGGAAAAAAAAAATCCCAACATGGTAACATTAATAAGTTTCAAACGTGCATTCCAATTAAAACCAATAGTTGAAAGGCCAAGTGTAAATATTCTGTATCCATCTAACAAATTGAGAGCCTATGGATCAGGATTGTCTCTGATTACTTGACATTCAGCTATAAAGAAAATAAACATCAATCATTTAAGCTTTCTCAGTTACTACTTGGTAAATGGTAAAGCTTGTCACTATTTTTCATTGTTACTGGTAGCCGAGACAGAAATGTACTTGAAATGTACATGAAAGGAGAGGTAATCAACAAACATGATAGTTCTATTCTAGAAAATTCTTTATAATTTTTTTTAAAGTTTATTTATTTTGAGAGACAGTGCAAGTTGGGGAGGAACAGAGACAGGGCGACAGAGAATCCCAAGCAGTCTCTGCACCGTCAGCTTGGAGCCCATTGTGGGGCTCAAACTCATGAAACCATGAGATCATGACCTGAGCAGAAACCATGAGTCAGATGCTTAACTGACTGAGCCACCCAGGCATCCCTATTCTAGAAAAGTCTTGATGCTGGCTGGCTTACTAAGTTGTTACTAGTTTTAGCTGCTGTCTCGGGTCAGAACACTAGGTTCATGAGGGAGAGAAGAGTAATAAACAAACTTATTAGGCAAACCTAAAGTTATAATTGGTCTTAGTGACTTTGGTTTCCATGGGTAGAAAAAAGAGAGGCTGTTTCAGGCTCAAATGGTGAGAGCATGGATATACCTCAGGATGTTGGTCTGGTCTGACTTCTCCAGAACCTTCACCACCAAGAGGTTCACAGAGCGGATCACCTGTTGTCCTTCCTCTAGATCTTCAATCCTAGAGTCCAGCATTAAGGTGATGAGGCCATGCATCAGGTCTTTCAGGACTCCAGTGGAGGCCTCCCGGGCAAGGCTTTCTATCTGAAACAGCTATCCAATCATACTTGTGTTAGGTATGAAAGCCAATATATAAAACAAAGAAGATAAATGTGGATGGCACATTCTAGTAAACAGTTACACTGTATTAAAAAAAAATGCAGAGTATTAGGGGGAAAAAAACCATCAGACTTCCTCAAATCTCCAGAAATAGCCAAAACTAGTTGGAGTGCTTCTTCCTTCCTGTTGTGAAAGTACTTTCTGTGTGAGTAGTTATCTGTGACAATGCAACCAGGGGTCCTACCATGCCTAATGAAGACACTGGCAGGAAGCAGAAATCTAGGTAGTATGTAAGCATTCTATTTTGTGTTCTAACAATAAGGCACCCAACATCTAATGAAAGTAGTCCGCAGTCTGCAAGTAAAACTCTGTAAGTGATGTAGGATTCAACGGAACATCTACACAGATTCAGGTTCTAGAACCCAGGTAGGATGAGACTGAAAAGAAGCTCATGTTCTGTAGAGGTGGCCTTACCGAAATCATGTTGCCAATGATACAGCTATAAAGCTTGATGATCTCATCTTTCTCCAATTTCTCATCTGCCATATGTGTGTTGTAGATGAGTCTTAGCTGCATGAACGTGGCTATCAGAAACTGATCAATATGTCCAGACATAGCTTCAGCTTTGTCTTCCTGTCTCAGGACCTCATCGATCTGGTAACAAAAACCCCAAGATATGTTAACTAAAATTAAAAACAAAAACAACAAAACAACCCCCAAGATACAGTCTCCAAGCTTCATACTTAGAAGTAGCAGGAAAATGTTATGTCTATAATATTTATCAGCAAAGTACTTATAATAATATCTAACCTAGAAAAAAAATCCAGTCACTTTACACATAAATAACTAGTCCTTAGGGATTCAAACACTCAGCAGATACTAACTGAGCAAGATACTGTTAGGTAAATTAGTCACAGATCCTATTGTAAAAGGTTCACTATCTAGAAGATTAGGGAATATAATCCCTATGTTTAAATGTCTCATCTATTAAAGTGAATACCCATCATCTCATTTGACCATTCAACAGCTCTGGAGAATCAGTAAGGTAAGTTAGTAAGATCTCCATTTACTACATGAGAAAAGCAAGGCTCAGAAAGATCAGACTACTTAGTCCAAACTCAAAACTCAAGTTTTCCCACATCCTGATTCTGGTGTTCTTTTTGGTTTGGTACATTGGTTGTCACTAACAGTAAAATGCACTACTGTGGGTAAAACACGTATTTCCCATTCACTACTGTAAAAATACCTTATTTTTATGATTACGTAAATACCACCCAGAGACAAATATGTCAATCTTCAATGACCACCCCCTCCCCCATCTTTTTTAAGAGAGCATAAGAATGGGGGGGGGGGGAGGGAGGGAGGGAGGGAGGGAGGGAGAGAGAGAGAGGCATACACACACTGTGAGAGAATCTCAAACAGGCTCCACACTTGGCACAGAGCCCAACTCAGGGCTCTGTCCCAAGACCCTGGAATCATGAGCTGAAATCAAGAGTCGGACACTCAACCGACTGACACGCCCAGGCACCCCTAATGACCCTACTTTCCGGCAGGGTTGTCCTATTGTGCAACCCCAGGGAGCACCATTTGGACAGACTGCAGTGGGAGTGGTGCCTGCTGGTGTTGTGGAAGCCAGGAGTCCTACTTTCATTTGCATCTTTATGCGTGTCATACCTCATTGGCACATACAATTTTATATAACTGGGGCTGTTTAACAACGTTGTGTCAACAAAGACACCATAAAAAATACTTTTTTTCCCCCAGGGGGAAGCTTACCCTTTTTCTAATGTAATTAACATTAACAACCTGGTCCACATCCTTTCACATTCACAGAGTCATATACAACCACATGTGCATGCACAAATGGGGTCAAGGTTTAGGTTGTTTATTTTAAAGAGGATTATAGTTCATACACTTCTCTGCATCTAGCTTTTCTAGCACAACAGAAAATTATGAAATTCCCCAAAGGCCATAGGAATAGCTCTATTTTTAAAGACTGCATTAACAGTCCACATATGCATGTGCCAAAGTTTACTCAATTGTTCCCTTACTAACTTTCAATGTGTTTCCGGTTTGGTTATTTTGTTTACTATAAATAAGGTTTCAATAAACATCTTTGTACATGTATCCTAATATACTTGTGTTTTTATTTCTAAAAGAATGATACATTTCAAATGATGGCATAATACATATTACTGTGTGGTTTTCTTTAAAAAGGCACATTGGGGCGCCTGGGTGGCATGCAACGTCCATCCGACTCTTGGTTTCAGCTCAGGTCATGATCCCAGGGTCATGGGATCAAGCTGAGTTGGGCTCTGTGCTGAGAGTGGAGCTTGCTTGGGATTCTCATTTTCTCTCTCTCTCTCCTTCTGCCCCTCTCCCCTGTTCACACGCAAACTCATCCTTTCTCTCTCTCAAATTAAAAATAAAGGCACTAACATTGCATTTGCATTTCTACATTTAATGCACAAGTACTGTTTTTCCACAAGCTCTACTGGCTGTATGTTATTACGCTTTTTAATTTTTGCCACTCTGATGGCAAAACATGCTATCTTATTGTTACTTCAGGCTCCATGCCCAGTGTGGAGCCCAAAGGAGGGCTTGAACTGATGACCCTGAGATTAAGATCTGAGCTGAGATCAACAGTCAGACGCTTAACAAACTGAGCCACCCAGGGGTCCCTTATTGTTACTTTAATTTGCATTTTGTAGCTAAGGAGGGCCTGGACCTCTTTTCACATACTTACTGGCCGTTTGGATATCTTGTGTGATTTGCCTATTCACATCCTTCAGTCATTTTTCTATTGGGTTCTCCTTTTCTCAAGAGTTAATAAAAGCTCTATTTAGTGTAGCTATTAATCCTTTATTGGTCATCTGGGCTGCAAATATATTCCACAATATGTACGCAATATACTACTTGTTTACTGATAGTATATGGTAGATTTCTGCAGATTAAAATCTTAAAATTTTATATGTTCGAATGTGTCTTTTCTTATTCTTAGGTTTCCTTCCTTGTTTTTTAATGTTTTCCCCAAATCCCCTGGTTCTTTTAAATATTTAGGGGGGGGGGTGATGAATTGTTTAAAATTTTCACAGGGTTACTTTTTTTTTTTTTTATCTCTTCCACATCTATGGTTGGTTCCTTCCTCATTCCTGATACATATTTTTGTTCTCTAGTCAGTCTATTAAGGAATTTGTTTTGTTTTACAAGAAACAAATTAAGAGTTGTTATTTTAAAAATCCATCTTAGGGGCGCTTGGCTGGCTCAGTCAGATGAGCGTGTGATTGTTGGGTCTTGGGGTTGTGAGTTCGAGTCCCATGTTGGGTATAGACATTATGAATAAACAAACTTTGAAAAAATAAACATCCATCTCATGAACTATAGCTTTATTATCTCCTTTCAAATATTTTTTATTTTTTATTTTTCTAACTTCTGGTAAGTACTAAGTTACTTCATTTTAGCTTTTTTCTAATAGCAAATGCATTTCAGGCAATATATTTTTCATTTTTTTTCTTTTTACTTTTTGTGTGTGTGGATATCCAATTGTCCCCGTATAATTTATTGAAAAGACTTTCCTTTCCTTACTGTTGAGCACTTCAGTGACACATTATTTATAAATTTATTGCGCCTATATGCATGTATTTATTTGTGGGTTTTTTAATTCTGTTCCATTGAGTCTAGTTCATTATTTTTATGTCAATATCACATTGTCTTAATTACTATAGCTATATTATACTTAAAAATTTTTTTTTTAATTTACATCCAAGTTAGTTAGCATATAATGCAACAATGATTTTAGGAGTAGATTCTTTAATGCCCCTTACCTGTTTAGCCCATCCACCCTCCCACAACCTCTCCAATAACCCTTTGTTTGTTCTCCATATTTAAGAGTCTCTTATGTTTTGTCCCCCTCGCTGTTTTTATATTTGCTTCCCTTCCCTTGTGTTCATCTGTTCTGTATCTTAAATTCCTCATATGAGTGAAAGTCATATCTGTCTTTCTCTAATTTCACTTAGCATAACACCCTCCAGTTCCATCCACGTGGTTGCAAATGACAAGATTTCATTCTTTTTGATTGCTGAGTAATACTCCATTGTATATATATATACCACATCTTTATCCATTCATCCATAGATGGACATGTGGGCCTTTTCCATACTTTGGCTATTGTTGACAGTGCTGCTATGAACTTTGGGGTGCATGTGCCCCTTTGAAACAGCATACCTGTATCCCTTGGATAAATACCTAGTAGTGCAATTGTTGGGTTGTAGGGTAGTTCTATTTTTAATTTTCTGAGGAACCTCCATACTGTTTTCCAGAGTGGCTGCACCAGTTTGCATTCCCACCAGTGGTGCAACAGAGATCCTCTTTCTCCGCATCCTTGCCAACATCTGTCCTTGCCTGAGTTGTTAATGTTAGCCATTCTGACAGGTGTGAGGTGGTATCTCATTATGGTTCTGATTTGTATTTTCCTGATGATGAGTGATGTTGAGCATTCTTTCATGTGTTGGTTGGCTATCTGGATGTCTTCTTTGGAGAAATGTCTATTCATGTTTTTTGCCCATTTCTTCACTGGATTATTTGTTTTTTGGGTGTTGAGTTAGATAAGTTCTTTATAGATTTTGGATACTAACCCTTTATCTGATAGGTTGTTTGCAAATATCTTCTCTCATTCTTGTCGGTTGCATTTTAGTTTTGCTGATTGTTTCCTTTGGTGTGCAGACGATTTTTATTTTGAGGAGATCCCAATAGTTCATTTTTGCTTTTGTTTCCCTTGCCTCTGGAGATGTGTTGAGTAAGAAGTTATTGAGGCCAAGATCAAAGAGGTTTTTGCCTGCTTTCTCCTCGAGGACTTTGATGGCTTCCTGTCTTACATTTAGGTCTTTCATCCATTTTGAGTTTCTTTTTGTGTATGATGTAAGAAAGTGGTCCAGGTTCATTTTTCTGCATGTCGCTGTCCAGTCTTCCCAGTACCACTTGCTGAAGAGACCATCTTTATTCCATTGGATATTCTTTCCTGCTTTGTCAAAGATTAGTTGGACATACGTTTGTGGGTCCATTTCTGGGTTCTCTATTCTGTTCCATTGATCTGAGTGTCTGTTTTTGTGCCAGCAATATATTTTTCTGAGTTCAGTAGTTTCACTACAGGTTTAGAGGGAAATGCTTTCCTACTATTCACTATTAAGAGTTTTTTGGTTTTTTAATCAAAGGGTTAGTCAGGAGGGTGTTTCATACTTTTTCCAAGTGGCCATTATTTTTTGTGATATTATTTATTAAAAAGTCTGTTGGGTTACCAATGAAGAATTTGGTGAGTATATCTTTTACTACAACAGTTGTTAAGATATAAAAAAATATAGATATTTTCAGAGACTGTAAAATTCTATGTACACATATATTAAGTCCGGTTTACTGTTTACTATTTTATTAAGGTTTAACAACGTTAATATAATACAATATACAAATCCTAACAGTACATCTTAATGAAATTCTATGCATATGCATCTGTATATCTGCCATGAGAACAAGCTATAGGACATTGGTCGCACCCAAAGCCCTCTTCCTGCCCCTCCAAGCTGGTAAGCTGGTATCCTGCCTTTCACCAGGGGTTACTACTATTCTATCTGGCTTTTCCTTTTTTTAAAAAAAAACATTCTGACCTCTAACTGGTTAAGAATTGTTTCATTCCCATGTCCTTATCTTTCATCTACTACATCTGTCCCAATTCTCTCAACCTATAACTTGTCTTTTTATTTATTTATTTTTTTTAAAGTAGGCTCTACACCCAACATGGGGCTTGAACTCACAACCCTGAGATCAAGAGTCGTGTGCTCTACTGACTGAGCCAGCCAGGTGCCCTGCTTGGTTTTTCATTTTGTTATAAACAGAGTATCTTGTGATAAACAGATGTTTTCAGAAATGTTAAAGTAGTAAAAGATTTCTATTTTTTCCTTTATGTTTTTTTGTGTCTAGTTTAAAAAGAAATCCTTACATAATGTGAAGTAAAAAATGTTCTCCTATTAAGTTTTCCTTCTCACATCTAGGTCTTTAATCCATCTGAAATATACTTTGGCGTAGGAAATAGCAATCTAATTATACTGCTGTTCCCGTGGAAGATAACCAGTCCTAGCACCATTTACTGATTAATCCAGCTTTTACCAAGGGATTTTTAATGTCTTTTCTGTTCCTTTTTTTTGGGGTGGGGGAGGAGAGAAGTAGGGGGAGAGAGGGAGGGAGGGGGGGGAGAGAGAGAGAGAGAGAGAGAGAGAGAGAGGGAGAGGGAGAGGGAGAGGGAGAGGGAGGGAGAGAGAGAGAGAGAGAGAGAGAGAGAATGAGCACAACCAGGGGATGGGCAGATGGAGAGAGGGACAGAGGATCTGAAGCAGGCTCACCACTGAAAGCAGAAAGCCTGATGTGGGTCCTGAACCCACGAACCGTGAGATCATGGCCTGAGCTGAAATCGGAGGTTTAACCAACTGAGCAACCTAGGTGCCCCCAATACTGCACAATCTTAATTACAGTGGCTCTGTAGTTACTGTTGATGTATAGTGATAAAGGACCTCTGCACTGTGTTATAATTTTAAAAAACTTTCTTGGGGTGCCTGGGTGGCTCAGTCAGTTGAGCATCCAAGTCTTGATTTCAGCTCAGATCATGATCCCAGAGTTGTGGGATGAACCCTGCAATGAATTCCACATTTAGTGTGGAGCCTGTTTACGATTCTCTCTCTCTCTCTCTGCCCCTCTCCCCTGGTTATGTGCATGTGCTCTCTCAAAAAAATTTAAAAAAGATACGTAGATTTAAAATTTTTTTAAATTAAAAAACTGTCTTAAAAAACTGACTGCTGGGGTGCCTGGGTGGCTCAGTCAGTTAAGCAACTGACTCGGGCTTGGTCATGATCTCGTTCGTGGTTTGTAGGTTTGAGCCCTGCGTGGGTTTCTGTGCTGACAGCTCAGGGCCTGGAGCCTGCTTCAGATTCTGTGTCTCCCTATCTGACTCTCCCCCACTCACGCTCTCTCTCTCAAAAATAAATAAAACTTCAAAAAAAAATAAATTTCAGCATCAATTTCGTAACTGTAGAACTGTTGAGATTTTGATTAGAATGGCTTTCACTGTATAGGTAAATTTGAGGCAAATTGGCATCTTGATAACCCCAAACCTTGTGAACATATTATATTTCCATTTATTTGGAAATTCTCTAATGTCATTCAATTTCCTCTATAAAGGTTTTACATATAAAATGCTTGATTTATTCCTATGTAAATGTTTTTGTTACTGACGGTTTTCTTTTTTTTTAATATTCTCATAAATCTTTATTTATTTATATTTTAAAATGTTTTTATTTCTCTGAGACAGAGAGAGACAGAGAGACACAGAGAGAGAGAGAGAGAGAGAGAGAGAGAGAGAGAGAGAGAACACAAGAGGGGGAGGGGCAGAGAGCGAGCGGGAGACACAGAATCCGAGGTTGAGCTGTCAGCACGGAACCTGACATAGGGCTTGGACTGAGGAACCGCAAGACTGTGACCTGAGCCAAAGTCAGACACGTAACCAACTGAGCCACCCAGGCACCCCTGTTAATTTTCTTATAATAAAAATATATAAAATTTACCATTTTAACTATCTCTTAAAAATAATGTTATTAAGTTTATTTATTTATTTATTTAGAGAGAGCATGAGCAGGGGAGGAGCAGAGAGAGAGAGAGAATCCCAAGCAGGCTGTGCACTATAGCCTGACTCAAGGCTCAAATACATGAACTATGAGATCATGATCTGAGCCAAAATCACAAACCGGATGCTTAACTGAGCCACCAAGGTGCCCATTTTAACCATTTAAGCATATAATCCAATGGCATTAAGTACCTTCACAATGTTATATAACCATCACCACTATCTATTTCTAGAACTTTGCTATCATTCTAATCGGACTCCATACCCATTAAATAATAACTCCAAATTCTGCCGCCCTTCCCTAGCCCTGGTAACCTCTATTCTACTTTCTCTGTGTGTTTGCCTATCCTAGGTACCTCATATACGTGTAATCACACAATATTTGTCCCTTTGTGTCTGACTTATTGTATTTAGCATAAGATTTCCAAGGTTCATCCATGTTATAGCATACATCAGAATTTCATTCATCTTTATGGCTGAAAAATATTCCATGGTATGTATATACCACATTTTGTTGATCCATTCACATGCTGATGGACTCTTAAGTTGTTTTCCACCTTTTGTCTGCTGTGAAGAATGCTGCTATAATAAACACTGGTGCACAACTATCTGTGTGGGTCCCTGCTTTCAGGTAGTGGGAATATTGGATCTTATTGTAATTCTTGTTTAACTTTTTGAAGAACCACCAGACTGTGTTTTCCATAAATGGTTGTACCATTTTATGTCCTTACCAGTAATGCACACAGGTTCCAGTTTCTCCACATCCTTGCCAATACTATTGACCATTTTTTTAAAAAAAATTTTTAATGTTTTTATTCAAGAGCGAGTGAGCGAGAGCAGGGGAAGGGCAGAGACAGAGAGAGAGAGAGAGAGAGAGAGATCCAAAGCAGGCTCCAGGCTCTGAGCTGTCAGCACAGAGTCGGAGGAAGGGCCCAAACTAGTGAACTGCAAGATCATGACTTGAGTCGAAGTCAGTTGCTTAACCAACTGAGCCACCCAGGTGCCCTATTTCCCATTTTTAGAAAAAAAAGAAAATCCTACTGGGGTATGAAGTGGTATCTCAGTGTGGTTTTGATCTGCATTTCCTTAATGTCTAAAAGATGCCAAACATCTTTTCACATGCTTACTGGCCATTTGTGTATCTTCTTTGGAGAAATGTTGATTAAGTCCTTTGCCCATTTTTGAATTTTCTTTCTGTTTGTGTGGTTGAATTGTGGGAATTCTTTATGTGTTCTGGATATTAATCTCTTTTCAGATATATAATTTGCAAATATTTTCTCTCATTCTGTGGGGTGTCTTTTTACTCTCTTGATAGTGATCTTTGTTTGATGCATAAAACTTTTAAATTTTGATAAAGTTCAATTTTATTATTTTTTCTTCTGTTGCCATTGCTTTTGGTGTCATATCCAAAAAATCACTGCCAAGTCTAATATCATGAAGATTTCCCCCTATGTTTTATTTGTTTTGTTTGGGATACCATTAGGTTATTATAAAAGAGAGACATAGAAATTATTTACTTGATGGAAGATTTCACTTCACTAGAATGGGCAGCTTCACATGATGCCATTTCAATAATGATTTATTTTAGTCTACATACTTCCTGAGAATATCACCAGAAATAATCCTTGTCATCCAGAACTACTTTGGTGCCTCCATATTCTGGAAGAATTTTATCTCCAACTTGCACGCTAACTAGTTGAATCTCTCTCCTCTTTTCTCTAGAGCCCCATCCATACACTTTTCCTTGAGATTTTTCTGGAAGCAAAATGCCTCTTTTGGTTACAGTTTTGGCTATACTCCTTTCAACTAAAACTTGGTCAAAGAGGGGAAGAAACTTTCTAAACGCCTGTCCTGACATGACTGGCTGCTGCAGTTCGTACTTTGCTTTTGAGCTGCCACCACCACAAGGAGAACCCTCCCTCCACCTCCCGCCCTGCCCCCGCCATGTTTTCTTCTAAGAGTTTTAGAGCTTTAGCTATTACATGTATGTCTTTGGTCCATTTTGAGTTAATTTCTGTATATAGTATGAGTCCAACGTCATTCTTTTGCATGTGGATATCCATTTCTCCCAGCATCATTTGTTGAAAAGACTATCCTTTCCCCACTGAATGGTCTTGTCACTGCTGTCATTTAATTTGGTTTCAGGACTACTCAATTTTAAAATTCTAAAACTTTTTTTTTTTTTTGCTGGAGAGAATATATGTAATAAATAATCCTCATTAAGTACTCTTTCCACATACCCCCTCCCCCCTAACCCCATGGTCATCTAGTCCCCTCCAGCAGTTTCAAGTTTCCCTGTACTAGGAAATTCCCATTCTGGTTATTTTGTTTTATTCCTTTTCCCAATTACTGAGTCCCTTACGGTGTGGTTTGTTATCATTCTTTATCTAGTCAGGATTCACTCTTGGGTCTTTTTGGAAATCCTCAACTATGGCAATCTGAGCAGGGGAGACATAGCAGTTTCTGCCCTTCTAAGTCTGTGGTATGCCAGCTGGCAATCTATCAGTCATATGGCACAGCACCAAGAGTGGGCATTTCTGCTCTTCTGTCTCTGAAGGTACAAAAGCTAGAGACTTCCAGCCTCAGACAGTGAATTCAGGCTTTTGGTTCGGCAACTTATAGTTCCTTGGGGGGCCAGGGAGAACACCAGGTCCTCCTATTAATAACACTCATACGGACCACCACTGCCCTTTCTTTAGGGGATATGCTGATCTCCACAAAAAGAGTCTTCCCAGGAATTTTGGTGTCTCAATCTTTTTCCCTGGGCTCTGCACTACTGAACCTCAGGTTTTCCTGAAGGCCTGTATGTGGAAAAGTCTTGTACTTATACAACACAGAGCTTGACATTTATACATACTTCAGACACCACCTACCTGACCTAGCAGCTACTCTGCTCAGAAAAGGCAGATGGGTTTGGATTGAAAGGGATGGAGAAAGGCAAGAGGGATGCATGCATTCGAGTCATTGTTTTCCAAAATCCCCTCCAATACCAAAACCGTTAACAGGACACTCTTTGTAGAACAATAGCAAAAACCTTGTGCTAAGACTTCCAATTCCACCATTTCCAATCATCTGTCTTCATGGAGATGTCTAATGAGACAACACTCAAAATCAGAAGTTAGGACGGATGTTACTACCATCTAATCTTCAGGCTCCATTTTCTCCAACTGCCCCGATCACGTTCTTCATAGCTAAAGGCCAGTTCAGAATCATTCACTGTATTTAGTCATGTCTCTTAGTCTCTCTTCAGTGTAGACCAATCCTCAGTCTTTCCTTGACTTTCTTGACCTTGACATTTGTAAAATATCCCTTGGTTTGCATTTATTTGAGATTTCCTTATGATTAGATGACATTAGGAATGTGAACAAAGTGATGCTGAATTCTCACTGGATCCTATGAGGTGGCACATGATTTTATCTTCCAGGGTGGTGTGTGCTACGCTTCTGTACTGTCAAATTCTCAAAGTATTTTTTATTTTCTGGCTACTTCTTATGTGTTTGTCCTTTGTATTTTGTGGAGAGGTACTATGAAACTGCAAATATCCCATTTCTCTTCAAATTTTTTATTTCTATTATTTTTTGAATTTAATAAATTTCCTGAATTTTATTCAGTGTATTAGGTTATACCTCATTACCACCACTATTTACTTTGATGCTCAAACTGTCCCCTTCAAACATAAGGCATCTGTTCCCGTTGGCCCCTGGGTCCTTCTGACATGTCCCTATCATTCTTTGAGCCTATCCTTCCTGTCTGGTACAATACGATGTTCCAGTATTACCCTGTGCTTTTTCTAATTCAGCCCTAGAATCTGCTCCTTCTCCAAGGAGCTCTCATTCCCTTTTAGTGGAAAACTGTATTCAGAAGATAAGATTTGAGAGTGCTTACTGCTGTTGGGGTATTGCTGTTCTCAGGTCCTCTCAACTAGGACATGTATATATATATATATATATATATTATATACACATATAACACACATTTATACCACATATATACATACATATACACTGACACTGATATTAATTTCTACATCTCTATAATGAAAACCATGAGTTCACACTGACACATCTAATTCCAACACCACAGTTTATTCTATTTCGCTTTCCTTTCATATTTGTAGTGCTTTTCTGACTAAGAAATTTGGGTTCTATTTTCCTTATATTTCTTTGACCAACCTTTTTGCATATAACCAATCTCCCATCTCTGCCACCAGTTCTTCCCTATGCAGATGCCTACTCCAGCTCTGACTCCCAGTTCTGAGCCACCTGTGTACTGGCCTGCCCCCTCCAACACACGTGGATATCCTTACCCTGCCTCAGATCCCACTATCATGCCAGACTGACTGCCTGCGTGGACATCCTCTTCATCCCACGTAGGCTCTGACTCCTGACTCTACATCACCTCTCCCGTATGACACCATCCTCACAGTGCTTGGGCTCTGAGACCCTCGCTCTGGGCCACTGTGGCTCCCCACCCCCACCACCTTGCCACAAGGTAGATGCCTACCTTGCTCTACCAACTTATTGGCTTTAGGACTAGATCGTTAGGGAAGGGAAGCAGAAGAAGAGACTGATTTTTTACAAAATATATAGCTTCTTTGCTTAAAATTCTCTAATGGTTTCCCATCACATTTAAAATAAAATCCAAACTTACCCTGGGGCTTTTAAAGGTCTACATGATACAATTTCTGTCCACCTCTCAAATCTCATTCTGTACCATTCTCCCCCTTGCCCACTCTGCTCCAAGCACAGGGGCCTTGCATTAATTCCTTGAATATTCCAAACTCATTCCTCTCCTACAGCCTTTGTAATCTCTCTTCCCTCTGCCTGCATCCCTGACCACCAATCTAAGTAACTATTCAGCTCCTCTCTCTGATCACCCCATTGGAGTTATATTTACACAGTAGTTGCTATTATCTGATATTTTCTTGTTTACTTATTTCTCTCTGTCCACTAAAACCTAAGTAAATTCCATGAGATTTGGTTCCTACTTACTGCTGTTATTTCCAGCCTCTGGCGAATGAATGCAAGTGTAAAATAAAAAGCAAGGCTCTATGACAGCCATATTCTGGGAGGTCAGTGATGACAATGAGGGGTCCCTGTGCACGTTTTCATCAGAGCAGTGCTGAACGCTGCCTGCCTCCGTCAAATCTGCGACCAGAATGCAGCCACCACTCGTACAGCCTCTGCTGATGATGGAATTACCGTCGTGTGTAATACCCCCATTACCTGTGTCAGAGCTTGGATGCTCGTGTTGATGTCACCACTGGCTACTTGGGAGATAATGAAATTGATTGTGGATGCTGTATTACTGTGCATGTCATCAAAGTGTGGAGAAACAGCCCGGATTCTAGAGAGCAGAGCAAAGGGAAAAAATTCAATCTTTGTTAGGAGACATCTCAGTGAGTTGGGATTATGCAATTCTCTGCTACCTCCAGGTCTTAGTAAAGAACTGCTCCCAGCCATACAGTGATCAGTTCTAAAACATTCTAATTGTACAGAGAGCTCTTTTCACATATGCACTCTTTTGATCATGCACTGCTCACCACTGAAATGAAAGAGATTCACTTACTTGGGTTCAGGAATAAGGACGGGTTCAAAAATGTCATCCAGTTTGTGCTGAACAAGCTCTGGCATTTCACATCGAACTGTACCATTGTCATTCTCAATCTCATCTAGATCCAGCTGGAATTCTCGGCGAACCATCTGGGCTGCCTCAGGATGCCCACTCATGCTTCGGGCTTGGCTAAGGGAAGCAAAAGGAGGTTCCTGAACTAAAAGAAACTTCTGAAACAAAGGACAAGAGTAGCACTGCCAGTTGCCCCAAAGCTTCAAGACAGATGTTCAACTTCTGGTTTCAGCCCCCCTGAATTATTTGAGTCCTTGAGTCTAAGGCAAATGCCTTCAATGGGCCGCAATTCATGTTCATGAATATCCTCAGAGCTGGTGGTTTTAACCTGTATTTGTAGCAGCTTCCAAATTATAAGTATTCTCTCCAGTTCACTAAAGCCGACAAACCTTGTGTTGCTATTCCAGAGGGGGCAGAAAATAATTCATCAAATATACTTATACTGACTCAAAGGTCTCTACTTGGTCACAAATTTAAGAAAAATCTAGACTGGCTGGTTCTTTTCTGATAAATTATCCAGTGTTAAGTTCTTCTAATCATAAGCACTCATCCATGCAGTGTTCAGTACATTTTAAACTTTGAGGTACAGTCATCTCTTTTTAGGGATATTCACTCTTGATAGGTCAGGGCCAGCATTACATCTAAGCAATAGGTATTTAAAGTTTTCAAATTCAAATTGGTTAAAATTAGACGAACGATACAGCCCAAAATAGAGCTGTCTTTCTTAGATGGTAGTATTTTGAGTCCCTAAGCCAATTCTGGGTTGCATGCAATTTACTCAGCCTTATCTGAAGAACAGAATCCTGAATATGACCAAGTATAACACAAGGAAGAAGGTGAACCAATAATTTAGCCACATGACATTGAGTGGCCACTTCTGCTAGCCAGTGGACTTCTGGGGAAGGCTTGACACATGGGATACTTATGGACACCCCTAACCTGTTGAGAGTTATAAACTCTAAATCAATTGCCCTCCAGAGGGGATGAATCCAAGTCAGAAGTTAGAAAGATATAAGAGCCCTGCTAATGAGAAATTAGCAGGCAGTACTTACATCCTATAAGTGCGATACATAATTCTGTCCACGGAAAAGCAGTGAAAGAAGGCACAAGACTATTTAGAAGTGGTTTTGAGACAAAGACAAAGACAATGAAGACTGAAGGATTAAACATTTGGCTACAAGACATTTACCCAGACACTCTGTCATGCATGATAATGGCTACAAGAACTCAAGATTATGTTACAGGATAAGCTCTTAGCACACAAGGCAAAGTCCACTGAGACGTTCTTAGACAATTATCTCCATCTACATACTTGAGTTTGGAGGACATGTCCTCAGCTGGTCCCTTGCGCAGCATGTTGGCATTGGAGTTTATGCTCTGTGTGCGCTGAGGTCTCTCTTCCACCTGTTTTATTGGTGCAGCAGAAGGCCTCTTTGCTGACCGCTTAATCCTCTCCTCGAGCATGCTCATATCCTTTTCAGAAAGCTATAAGAAGAAGCCAATTTATTACCACATACTCTACTAGAATATGAGGAGAATTAAAAACCTGATTGGAACACTCAAAAGAGTCAATATCCATTCACATATTGAAGCAAACAGAACCTGCCATGTTAGGGTAAATTCATTTTCAAAATACTAGCTACATTTTAAATCAACTATTGTTAAAACCTGCTATCATAAGAGAATACATGAAAGAAGGAAAGGATACAAAAAGAAAGGCCAGTAATAACTCTAAATGAAAAAATCAAAGATTAAATGATGCTTCCTCATGTTTGCTGTGTCACCACTATGTGAACTACAGGTAAGAAGCTTCACCTGTGACCATCTATAAAATTCCCATCTGCTTTATCTCCTTTGCCGACCTGTAGTGAGGATTTAATTAGATTAGTACAGCTAAAAATACATAAACACAGTGTAAATACTAGGAAGTAACTGGAATGAAGGACTGAGGTACAAGCACAAGCAAATGGCTCAAAGGCAGTAAGGAATCTGAAACAGCACCTGACGTGTCTGCAGAATGTGGCTTATGGCTGTGGGACTCTTTTGATGTGACAGGTACCAGATTCTACATCATACACGAGTACTTGTTCACTACAAAGTAAATGCACTGAAAATTACAGAGCAGATTTCTAGACAGACTATAAATCCCAGACTAGTTCTGGATTTCCTGATTCAAAACTAGCTCTCGGGGCGCCTGGGTGGCTCAGTCAGTTAAGTGTCCGACTCTTCATTTTGGTTCAAGTCATGATCTCATGTTCCGTGAGATTGAGCCCCACATCGGGTTCTGTGCTGACAGAGTGGAGCCCGCTTGGGATTCTCTCCTCTCCCTCTCTCTGTTCTTCCACTGCTCCTGCTCTCCCTCTCTTAAAAAAAAAAAAAAAAAAAAAAGCTTTCATTTTCTAAAGCAAACTGTATGAGTAGAAGGCTCAGAAAAGAAAATCTGATTTCCTGTAAGGCACATATAAATGTACTGTAACAGTCAGAGACACCCTCAAGGGTTTATCTGGACTCTAAGACACATTGATGGGTTTAGTTTAATAAAAAGTGGTAACAACTTAGCTAGAGTTGAGATGGCATGAAAGCTGAACACCTAAGTGATTCTGCAATTCACAACATGTTAAAAATGTCCACAAAAAGTCACTCACAGTTCCAATCAGTTTGAACACCTGATCCCCGTGTACATTGTACACGGTGACGATGGTATTGAGGGCAGCATTGCGCACAGCGTTGTCACGGTCTCCGATGTGAATTGCTATCTCCTTTAAGGCTTTCCCTGGGGTTGGTTGGCAAACATTCATGCCATAGGACTCGACCAGACACCCCAGTTCTTCCAGGCACTCTGATGGGGGAGGAAGATTAGACTGATGAGACCCAACACACATTTGGCATAGAGACTTATCTTCGCTAGATAAAATTTCCTTGGCATACATAAAAGACTAAAATCTTATACTGGTTCTACCTAGAATTTTTCCTTGTTTATTGCCTTCTGATAAAACACACAATAATGATGTTACAGCAAGTGCTCCTGGAAGAAAGGGATGCCTGTGAGTCAGATGGCCCCTGTGCACTTGATTTTGTCACCAGGGTGGTAACTGAGTGGTGCCCGTGTCACCGGACACTGTGGCACCACCAGTGTGCAACTCATCATTCTCACAGTCCAAATCAGAAGATTGGAATCAATCACTCAGACACTGAAGAATTGTCCTTGTTCATCTACAAACTCTTTCTTTTAGAGGTCACTGCTGCATAGACTCATGCTTCTATTTAAATTGTTGCTTCACCTGCTCTTTGCTTAGAGTTTTTGGATTTGGTTCCTTCCATGATGAAGGGGAACATCTTGCTGGCTGGGTAGACAAGGCACATCCGGTTCAGGATGGCACGGACATCTTTACGAATGACATCCTTTGGTTCTCCAACCTAGTCGACAAGGAAAATAACGACTGAGGCATTTCCTGAGTAGCAAAGGGTCCTCCCATGAGTCACTACCTTTTGGAAGAATAGGGGCACAGGAGTAAGTGGTAGAAGGTATCTTCACAGAATGAATGAAAAAGGGCGAGGGCATAAAGGATAGGAACTGAGGTCAGCCGGGAACTTGGGCAGTCTTCCAGAGTGAGAACAACGCATTACCTTGAGGATGAGATAAGGGATGAAGGAAGATGCTTCGTTCTCAGTCAGATGATATTCCTCCTCACTTAGCAGTGTGAAGAGCAATTTTAAATATTCTAGGGCTTTCATTAGGACGCTTGTATTGGTGTCAAAAAACCGCAGGGTAAGCCACTTTAAGATGAGATCCAGGCAACCAATTACACCCTCTTTTTCACTCTCCAAGTGCTTAAAACAAAAGACAAATAAGACTGTATAAAAATGTAAGTTCTATTAGGTAAGTCCTTTATAAATTTTACTAGAGTCCAAGAAGAAAATAATAGCTTTTTGAGCTATTTAGGACCTAAAATTATAGACATTTATTCTATCAAACAATAAAACAGCTCTAAAAACAGAGAACATGTTGTATTCTAGTTCCCTCTCAAGTCATGTGAATTTCTGGGTATTCACAAGGCTCAGTATTTTCACGGGTCTGAGATAATCATATTTATCTCTTGCAAACCTACATCAACCATGACAGCAAGGGCTTTGTTATGATGCTGAAAGTCTGAGTGAAACATCTCATCTTGTAGCCACTTAGCCACGCAGCTAGACATCTGAGTCTTTAGTTGCTCAATGTATTCATCCCGTGGAGTAGTAAAATTCCACTTCAGCACCTGAAAAAAAAAAAAACAGTGAAAAGGGACTGTAAGATGTTCAACTGAAATGAGGCAGAGAAGAACTCCATTTAAAAGCAGCTGCAGAAATCAATTAAATAAGATATTTTAAAATTCAACAAGATTAATTTGTAATTAAATATGAGCGCAAAATGTATTCTTGAGCTGTCATACTTCTGGAAGCTTAACTCTTAAAATCTAGGAATAGAATAACATTCAGCAGTTCTCACTACAAAGACCAATGCTCTATTATTGTATAACATGGTAGACACTGTTGGTACAATTTCAATAAGGGGAAAATTTGAAATAGCTATCAAAATTTAAGAAATACACACCATTCCAGGAGGAGTTTAATAAAGATATATTCACACATATGCACAAATGCCTACATTCAAAGATGCTTATGACAGTGTAGTTTATAACACTGAAAGACTAGAAGCAACCTAAATGTTTACATTGTAGGTTGGGGATAAAGAAAGGTACATACATATGATGTACCAATAAAAAGAATGAATGCATATAAACACGCAGATATGAATAGCCTTTAAGATATTTCGAACATCATTAAAAGAAAAGAATAAAACGCAGAACAAAGAATATGGCATGTTCCCCTGTGCATAAAAGGCAGGCCATATATTTATACATATATGATCGTATTGCATGAAATATTGACACTTCTGGAGTAACACACAAGAGCACTGGTAATAATGTCCTTCCTATGGAGGAGGACTAGAAGGGGTGACATGCTTCTCACACTACTCTCTGCACATTTCATATTGTTTGAATTAAGAAAAAACAACAACATGTATATATTGTAACAAAAAAAATTTAACTGCCTAATACTAAAATAAATCAAAAGAGAAATGACCGAACTAAGCAGATACAGTCACCAAATCTGGCTTTTATGATATCAGGCACAAGAAGGATTAAACGAGTGGCCTATTACCTATGTGTAGTTGACAAAAATCAATGAATACTTCCCATTCTTCAATTATAAAAATTAAAACGACTTTTATTTCTTTCCATTTGGAGGAAGAATAGGCAGTAGCTCCATTCCATAGTTCCTTTGGTAGGAACTAATGCTCCCATAGAGCCGTCTTAGAGAAATAAGCCATAATTTATAAGCAAAAGATTTAGTTCATTGTTACATAGTTCACAATGAAATGAATTCCAGACAGCAAAGCTATTCTTGATTACAAAGCAAAACAAAAAAGCAAAAACCTACTGAGGATTCTTATCCCTTTCTTACCTTTAATCCTTTTTCATCTTTCATTCTTTGCTCCTTTCCATTTGGAACAACAATGAAGATAGGACCAGATTTGTCTTCATCTTCCTTTAAGCTGGTTTTGCTGGGCACTTTCTTTCCTTGTGCACTCTACAGCCAAGGTTCAGGGAATACTGGTTAGGAATGTGATGGTGCTGCCCAGTAAGAGCGCACTATAAAAACCATACACTCTCCACATTGTATTCTCCATGACAGAAACAGATAAGTCACAGAATTGTGCACGTTATGTTTTTGTACAGGTTTTTCAGAAATGTTTCTAATAGCATTCTCAGGTAACTGTTGGTTAGTCCTTAGACTGGCACGCAACATAGCTGGAAAAACTCTATTACCTGTCATTGGTTTGGGTCACAGCCTTTGTTTATTGGACAGTTCTTTCTTGAAATCTTCAACACCATTTATGGTTTTCCATATTAATGACTTCCATATTAATGACATTTTGAATGACATTCACACACTTCACATCATTTAGTTGAGAAAGCTTTTCTGTTTCTCTGAATATAAAATATATCTCTAGGGGCACCTGGGTGGCTCAGTCGGTTAAGCGTCCTGGACTTCGGCTCAGGTCATGATCTCATGGTTTGTGAGTTCTAACCCTGCACTGAGCTCTGCACTGACAGTACAGAAGCTGCCTGGGATTCTCTCTCTCTGCTCCTCCCCCCCCGCCCAACGCTCTCTCCCTCTCCCTCAAAATACATAAATAAACTTAAAAAAATAAAAGTAAATATATCTCTATCATATAGCTATACCTGAGAGTCTCTGAACTTGATTCTAGGGAAACTTGCTAGAAACATTTTAAGTTATTAAAGTGGTTTTGAAAAATAATCCAAGAGTTTGAATTTTTGTATCAGATGGAAAAGAAAATAGTGAACCTCACTATGTATATTTAATTTTAAAACAGGAACCATTATTAACAAAAATGTAGGAAGAGTCCAGTATTTCTAGTAGGCCAGAATTTCTTTCTAGTTCAAACACTGAAGTCATTCAGTCAAAACAAGTATGAGATCATTTATGTGAAACTGTAAACTGCAAAAGACTTGGGGGGGGGGGGGGCGCGGTATAGCATTAAGAACAGAGTCAAAAATACTTCAAAGCACATGTGACCAAAATACTAAAATAAGCACTTGTTAAATTTGGGATGAGGACAGTGGGGGAGGACAGGAAAAGAACAGCTTCATTGGACAGCTTAGAAGATAATTACCTATTTAACTCATTGAGTTAAAGGACCATGCATATGGAAAAATAACTGTAATATTCAGATGAATAGCCAGAGTGCCCATTGTATCTGACATATAATAATAAATGCACTAGGTAATAAAATGGTTCTTAGTCTGGCATTTTTTTCATTAGTTACATGTAATTGATTAGATGGTTTTCTCTATGTATATTTGCTATTATATTTACTACCAACCGTACAGTTCTGCAATTTTCTTATATAAGTTTTAATCAATACTCTGAATACGGTGATAGGTTCTGAATCTTGGTATAGAAACTGATGACAATTTGCTGTGATTCAAAAACTTAATGAAATAAAAAGATTCCCAGGAGATTTCTGCCCTCTGCCCCCTCCCCGAAATATTTAAAGTTAAGCATTCGAACATATTTCTTTATTTTATTTTTAATTTTATGTTTGTTTATTTTTGAGAGCGAGAGAGACTGAGCATGAGTGGGAGAGGGACAGAGAGAGAGGGAGATACAGAATCTGAAGCAGGCTCCATACTCTGAGCTGTCAGCACAGAGACCGATGCGGGGCTTGAACTCACAGACCATGAGATCATGACCTGAGCCGAAGTTGGCCACCCAACCGACTGAGCCACCAGGTGCCCCTATCTTTTTAATTTTTTTTTTTTTATGTTTATTTATGTTTGAGAAAGAGGAGACAGAGTGCTAGTAGAGAAGGGGCAGAGAGAGAGAGAGAGAGAGAGAGAGAGAGAGACACACACACACACAGATCTCAAAGCAGGCTTCAGGCTCCATACTGTCAGCACAGAGCCCGACGTGGGGCTCAAAATGATGAATTGTGAGATCATGACCTGAGCCGAGTCAGACACCTAACCGACTGAGCCACCCATGTGCCCCTGAACATATATTTCTTTAAATGTCCAACTCTGCATGGATGCTAAAGGGACTGGTGATTCATCAAAATAAGTCCCACTGGTGCAGGGACAGACGGTATTTCCTTGTAGACTAATTAGGATACCTTCTAGCACGATGACTTAACTGTGCCAAGTTTGAAGGAAGCTGATCACTACCTTCCTTTTCTTAAATCAGACTCAGCCTAAGTGATTCTGCCAGAGCTACATAGGACTTCTTTCTTCACTACTGCAAATCTTCCCCAAAGGTCTGCATGACAAAACCCATGACAGCACCTCTTGAGAGCAGGATGTCTCTGTTTTGGGGCCTTATTTAAAACAAGCCACAGAAACAGGCATAAATAATTAACTTTATAATTTGATAAGATCAAGAGTGGTAATGTTTTTCATGCATAATATGATCTTTCCTAATAGAATGACATTGTGCATAAAACACACTTAAAAGCAATTCTACATCTAAGTATGCAGAGTTAACATACCTTTGCTTTAGAGGAAACTCCTAGAGCTTTGGCCTTTTTTGGATCAGGCTTGGGTTCTACAGTGCTGGAAACAGAATCTTCAACAGGTGCTTTGAGAAAAAAAGGGATCTACTATAAATATAAACTCTAGTATCACTTTGTTCTGAGCAGGTTAAATATATAATGACGAGAAGGCCTACAGTTTTAAATGTGTCAATTTAGCAAGCATTTTCAGTTAGATTTTTTTTTCCTAATCTTTTTTCAGCCTGACTTCTTTTTAAGCATAACCCTATGAAATTAACTCAATAAATCTACATCTGCTTTGCCAACATTTAAGCTGAAGTTTTTTTTTTAATTTTTTTAATTAATGTTTTTATTTATTTGTGAAAGAGAGAGAGAGAGAGACAGAGCATGAGTGGGGGAGGAAGAGAGAGAGGGGGAAACACAGAATTTGAAGCAGGCTCCAGGCTCTAAGCTGTCATCACAGAGCCCGATGGGGGGCTTGAACCCACGAACTGTGAGATCATAACCTGAGCCGAAGTCGGATGCTTAACCGACTGAGCCACCCAGGCACCCCTAAGCTGAAGTTTTAAAACTATTTTCTAAATAGCAGTTAAGAAACCTTTTCCCTAGATTGATACATCCTTAAGGACAGGGCCTGTCATCGTTGATACTCGGTATTTATCATATAGCAAGATTCCAACAAATGGTGTAATTGAATACATACTTTGATACCAACAGTTTTACACATGTAAGATTTCTAACTCTGTAGCATCAACAGTTTCTACCCCCCTAAACAGAATAATATTATTTTATTTAATAATAAAATAGTAGAGAAGGGGTTAAAGAGTAGAGTTGTATTTATACACAATGGAATTTTAACATCAGGGTGAAGAAACCAAGAATTTTCTCTAAATGATTAGTAAATGTTAGAATGGATCAACAAATGGGCAGTGCAGTGGAAGGAGGACCCATTTGGGAATGAGAAAGAGGAATTCTATGCTGGTGAATTCAGGCACTGACTGGTCGTCCCTGTACCAGTCACTTGATCTTCTGGGTTTCTTCATCTGTTAATAAAGGGGATTAAACTAGATGGTCCCAGTTCCCCCTCTAACTATAATATCCAATAGCAGAAAACAGTATAGAAACCTTAAAAATAAGATGGAGCACTTGCTTTCTGGAGTATTTCAATACATTATTCCAAACCCCTTTTTTGGACTTGGAAACCAAATTAATCATCTTCATACCTTCAGCATAGTTCATAGCATAAAACTTCTCAAGTGTTTGTGGTAGGAGGGTAAAGAGGGCGGGCGGGAGGGCAGGCCTACGATCTAAGCTGTTAGGGAAAATGGTAAAAAATGAAAGCTTGATTTCTTTTTCGAGTTCCCCTGGGCTTAACCCTCTCAAAATACCATTACCTGAAGCTGGCTGGAATTTGGCTGGAGCTGACCCTCCCATCGGTTTGGAAGCTGCTTTAGCAGATGCAGCAGGCTTGGCTGGCATGTTAGCTTTGGCTTTCTCTAGCATGGCCAGTACCTGATCTTTAGAAGTTGGCTAGGGAGACAATGTAACAGGAGAGGTGAGAGGTCACAGACATGATACACTCATACTATGCTTACTAACAGAGCTGCTGTCAAACACATCCTTGAGCTCCTACTTTTGAAATATCAATGAAATAAGGGAGGCGGCACACAGTGCAAGAGAAATAACACACATTATGAAGTCACACTAAATTAGCTACCATTCTAGAAGGTCACAATTTTCTGCAGAGTAAGGTTCTTTGAGTTCTACACACTGTTAAATATTACATTTTTGCTACCTTGGGATTTCAAGTGAAACTCTTAGGAGGTAATATGATCTCCTGCCGATATCAATTCATGTTCAATATTTTTCTAATGGCTTTTAACAGCAGCAACAACAGGAAGCAGTACCTTTAGTTTCCCAGTGGCCTTGGCCATTTTCTCATATCCCAAGTGCATCATGAAGAATGGCAAGGCATCTTGGGCCTTCTTCCGCACATCTCCATTACGGTCCTCCAGGCAGGAGTAGAGATGAGGAACACAAAGGATGAGGTCTGTGGGGGTGGAACGAAGACTCGGCAGTTTCTCAGCCAACCAGCCCAGAAGCTGCCAAAGGAAACAAAGACCAGTGACACACTTCAAGTGGGAAAGTATCACTTACGATCTTAGGCTTAATGATTCCATCAGTACGAAACACTGAATGAGTTCTTACACTACAACTTTCCAAAATAAAATCAGTAATTTTTATTGTTCAAAAAATTTACTATACTTAAATAATAGGACACAAAGAAGATAATCTTCCTACAGATAAAAACATGGTTCCCTGGACCATAGTTGGGCATTAAATTATAAAGCTTTAATAGTTGTTAATGCATTTTAAAGATGAAAAACTTTCACTTCACTTCTTTAAAATTTCTAAGAATTATTCAGTAGAGAAGATGCAGAACACTGATTTGATCAGAAGAGGACAAATTCTACTACAACTTCTATTTCAGCCTTACATCGACAGTTTCTCTCTATTCCTTTAAAATAATTCATATCTGTATGTATTTTTTAAGTCTTTATTAATTTTTTTAAAATTTATTTTGAGAGAGAGAGAGTGCACATAAGCGGGAGAGGGGCAGAGAGAAAGGGAGACAGAATCCCAAGCAGGCTCTGCACTGGCAATGCAAGAGCCCGACATGGGGCTCAAACCTATGAGCTATGAGAGAATGAATGACCTGAGCCAAAACCAAGAATTGGACGCTTAATCAACTGAGCCACCCAGGCGCCCCTGTATTTATTTTTTAACTGAAGTTTTTATTGAAATGATTATAGTTACATGGAGTTATAAGAAGTTAATACAGAGATCCCGTGCACATTTTGCTCAGTTTCCACTAACAGTAGCTGTATACAAAATTATATTATAGTATAACTAGCAGGATACTGACACTGATACAATCCACTGATCTTGTTCAGACATCCCCAGCTTTACTATTCTCATTTGTGACTGTGTGTACATTTAGTTCTGTACACTTTTATCACACGTTAGTACATCTGCCACCACAGTCAAGATTTTATTTTTTTTAAGAATATATTTTTTATTTATTTTGAGAGAGAGCACAAGTGGGGGAGAGGCAAAGAGAGAGAGGGAGAAAGAATCTCAAGCAGCCTCCACACTATCCACAAAGAGCTCAATGTGGGGCTCGAACACTCCAACCGAGAGATCATAACTTGAGCTGAGATCAAAGAGTTGGGAGCTTAACCAACTGCGCCACTCAGGCACCCCCATAAATTTTCATTTTTACAGAATAAATGTATAAGATCAAAATCACTGGGTCATATAGTAACTACATATTTAGTTTTATAAAAAGCTAAACTCTTTTCCCAGAGTGGCTGTACCATTTTACATTTCCTCTAACAGAATGTTCAAATTTCTCTACATCCTTGCCAGCATCTGGTATTATTACTTTCTTTATTTTAGTAATTCTGATAGTTGCATAGGGATGTGTCACTGTAGTTTTAATTTGCATTTCCCTTATTGCTAATACTACTGAACAACTTTCATGGGCTTATTTGCCAGCTGCATATCCTCTTCTGTAAAACATCTGTTCATGTCTTTTGCACATTTCCTTTCCTTTTTTTTTTTAAAAGTAGGCTCTACATCCAATATGGGCTTGAACTCATGACCCTGAGATCAAGAGTTGCATGCTCTCTGACTGAACAAGCCAGATGCCCCATCTTTTGCCCATTTTGTTTTTTTTTTTTTTTTTTAATTTTTTTTTTTAACGTTTTTTATTTATTTTTGAGACAGAGAGAGACAGAGCATGAACGGGGGAGGGGCAGAGAGAGAGGGAGACACAGAATCGGAAGCAGGCTCCAGGCTCTGAGCCACCAGCCCAGAGCCCGATGCAGGGCTCGAACCCACAGACCGTGAGATCATGACCTGAGCTGAAGTCGGACGCTTAACCGACTGAGCCACCCAGGCGCCCCTCTTCTTTTTTTTTAAGTAGGCTTCATGCCCATCGTGAAGCCCAACGTGGGGCTCGAATTCATGACCTGAGCTGAGATCAAGTTGGATGCTCAACCGACTGAGCCACCCAGGCCCCCCTTGCTCATTTTCTAATTAGATTTTTTTTTTTTTTTTTTTTACTGTTTTGAGAATTCTTTACATACATATTCTAAGTAATGGTCCTTTATTGGATGTAAAGTTTATAAATATTGTCTCCTGCTCTGTAGCTGACTTTCATCATCTTCACATGGTCTTTTGCACAGTAAAAGTTCTTAATTTTTAATGAGGTCCAACTTACCAAGTTCTCCCTTTGATGGGATTGTGGTTTTGGTGTCAAGTCTAAGAATTCTTTGCCTGAAGAATTTCTGTATTCTGAAGGTTTTCACTGATGTTATCTTTAAAAGTTCTACAGTTTTATGTTCTACATTTAAGTCCATGATCCATTTTGAGTTAATTTTTGTGTTAAATGAAAGGTTTAGGTTGAGGTTTATTGTTCTATCTATAGATGTCAAAGGCTCTAGAATCACTTGTTGAAAAGGCCAGCCTTCCTGCACTAAATTACTTTGGCAACTTAGTCAAAAATTAGTTGATCAGATTTGTGTGGGTCTATTTCTTGGTTTCCTCTTCAGTTCTATTGACCTGTGTCTGTCCTCTCCTCCCCCGACCACCCATACCAGTTTCTTGATTATGTTAACAATACGTGAGTCTTAATATATGGTAGAGTGATTATTTCCATGTTTTTCTTCTTTGTCAAGATTGTTTTAGCTAGAATATAAATTTTAGGATAAACCTGTCTCTATAAAAAAACTTGCTGCAAGTTTGGTGGGAATTACATTAAACCTATAGATCAATTTGGGGAGAAGTGACATCCCTGCTACATTGAGCCTTCCCATCTATGAACATGGCATGTCTTTCCATCTATTTGGGTCTTCCTAAATAGATGAATTCTTTCAACAGTATTCTGTAATTTCCAGTATACACACTCACTCTGTAGTTGTTTTGCTAAGTGTACATGTAAGGATTTCATTTTCTTTGGAGTGACTGTAAATGGTCCTGTCTTTCATTTCAGTTTCTGTATATACACTGTATTATAAAGAAATGTGATTGATTTTTGTGTGTTAATTTTGTATCCTGCAGTCTTACTGAACTCATTTATTAGCTCTAGGAGTTTACTTGTAGATTCCTTAGGATTTTCTATGTAGACAGTCATGTTATCTGCAATTAAGGATAGTTTCACTTATTTTTTTTCCAACCTTTCATCTTTTTTTTTTTTTTAATTTTTTCCTTTTTTGGGGAGAGAGGGGGGAGAGAGGGGCAGAGATAGAGAGGAAGAGGGGGAAAGAGAGAGGACCTCAAATAGGCTCCATACTCAGTGTTCAGGGTGAAGCCCAAAGCAGGGCTCGATCCCATGACCCTGGAAACATGACCTGAGCCAAAATCAAGAGTGTATGCTCAACCGACTGAGCCACCCAGGCGCCCCGTCTTCCATTTCTTTTTCTTGCATCGCTGCAGTGCCCAGAACTTGCCAGACTATGCTGATTAACAGTAGTGAAAACATATCATTTCTAATCGTAGGAGGAAAGCATTCAGTCTTTCACCACTAAGTATGACATTACCTATATAAGTTTTTTGTAGATGCGCTCTAGCAAGAAGACGTAGTTCTCTTCTATTACTAACTTGCTCAGAGTTTTTGTCATGAATAGATGCTGGATTTTCTCAAATCCTTTTTTTGTGTCAACTGATACAATTATATGATTTTTCTTCTTTGGCCTGTTGGTACTGATGGATTTTTGAATGTTGAATTCTATTTTTATGTTCTGATTAAAACCTCTTGAACCTTGAGTTCAAGAAAAGAGAAAATTTCACAAAAAGGCTAGTCCTTTAAAAAATTCTATTTTTAGGGTGCCTGGGTGGCTCAGTCGTTAAGCACCTGACTTTGGCTCAGGTCATGATCTTACAGTTTGTGAGTTTGAGTCCCACATGAGGTGAGTTTGAGCCCCACTTTGGGTAAAACACAAGTTCTGGTAAACCCCTCTTCTCTCTCTCAACCCCTTACTCACTGTGTCCTCTCTCTCAAAAAATAATTTTTATTGTTAAAAAAAGTATATGAGGTGTGCCTGGGTAGCTCTGTCAGTTAAGCATCTGACTTCTGGCTCAGGTCATGATCTTGCAATACGTGAGTTCAAGCCCCGCATCAGGCTCTGTGCTGACAGCTCGGAGCCTGGAGCTTGCTTTGGAATCTGTGTCTCCTCTCTCTCTCAAAAATAAATAAATTAAAAAAGAAAAAAAAAATTTTTTTTAAAGTATATGAAAGGGGGGAAAAAAAGAGGTACATGAGTATAAAAGCTCCAGGAATTTGGTTTCATTTTATTAACTGTTTCATAATGAAACTCAATTCTACCTCTACACGCATATTTATTAGGCAGGTCCACACCTAAGAAGGTAAAAGACATGAGTAAACACATTGTATATGTAGTACTTACCTCTTGCCTCAAGAAAGGATTTTCCTTTTTGAGTTCTTCAGAAAGATCTTCTCCCTCCAGCCATTCCTTCATGCCTGTCTGTTCTGCCCAAGCATTCACAGTCGCTAGGGCAGCCGCCCGAACATTGTTCTGAAGGGAGGAGAAAATTAGTAAAGATAGTATCAGTTATGGTTTGGAGATAGGGAGTGAAAAAGGTTGTTACTTTGGGGATATGAACAATGGAGGTTTCTCTAAGGTCCACATGAACATACTTGGAATCAACTTCTCTGACACAGAATCTAGTTCTATGGTTGTACTGAAAATCTAAAGTAGAAACATAAAACTCCATTGTAAAGATCTTGTCGGTTAAATCAGACAAAAACAGTCACCTGGGTATAACATATCATGTAAGAGGAATTAACTCAGAGGTTCTGTTCCCTGAATCTCTGGGACTGTTATATCCATGGTTATCTGCTAAAGAATGTAATTCCACATGGTAGAAAACTCAAGAGTTAGAATCAAATTACTAACAATTTGCCCGAACACTTACGTTTTCCTATTAATTTGCATTTGTAGCATGAGGACTTACTGACATGAAAAATATTAAAATATCCCATTAAAATATCCCATTAAAATATCCCATTAAAATATCACATTAAATGAATTGCACAAAAATAAAGACACATTCAAATATTCAATCTAGGGCTAAATATGAGGCTTGCTACTTTCAAGGAGACTGATTCTAGGACTGTGAAACTGCAAGTACTGGAAGATTCTGCTCCAGTGGTCCAGAACAAGGTGGAAAATAAAGGACCCCCAAATTCATAAACTTATTCACTCTTTTTAACAGCACTTATAACAACGATGTCATAATCCTAATAGCCAACATTTTTTGAGTGCACACTATAGGAGACACTAATAGGTATCTTAGGTACAGATTATTTAGTTCTATAGCAATGAAATTTCATAGATAACAACACTGAACCTCAAAGAAGATAAATAACTTATCTAAGGGTCACAAAGCTAGTGACCTATCTGTTCACCTTCATATTTCCTGGAGGTAAAGATGTTTACTATTTTCCTTCTAATGTTCTCTTCCCTGCAAAGTTTATAGACTGTGTATGTGTACTCTTACATGTACATCTAAGAATTATTCTTAGCCCACGAACATGTCTGGCCTATTCCAAAAAGGAGTGAGGTCAGGAGTCAGGCTTACCTTGCTGTCTCCAAGGACTGTGATGATAGGGATGCCTAAGTTCTTCACATGTTGCTTGATATTTGGTCCCATTGCTACGGCCAGCTGCTGGAGGATATTCAATGTTTGTTGCACCTAAGTGGGAAAGAACCAACACTTGAAACCATGAGCAGGCTATGTTCAAAGTTTTTTAAGTTTGCTGCTAAGTAGTCATTGCAATAGAAAGTTTTGGGCCTATTTAAGAGACAGGGAAGTCAGTTTGTTATGATGCTATTCTAATTAGCTTATGGTTAATTTTTAGGTGGTGGCCTTTCATCATCAGTTCATAAAGCTTGAATACGAGAATTTTAGACCAGGGGCATCTGAGTGGCTCAGTCAATTGAGTGTCTGACTTTGGCTTAGGTCATGATCTCACAGTTCCTGGGTTCAAGCCCCATGTCAGGCTTTGTGCTGACAGCGCAGAGCCTGATTTGGATTCTCTCTCTCAAAAATAAACAAAAAAAAAAAAAAAAAAAAAAGAATTTTACAACAGAGAGGGTAATTTTATAATTTTAAAGGTAAAGCCTAGCTTAAGAAAATTCTCACATAAAAACCCAAATTTAAAAATTAGAAATTAAGCATGTTTATATGTATTACGAGCAGTTTTATATAAAGATATTTAATATTAGAGTCCTATAAAAAGCAAATCTGAGATTCATGAAAATTTGATTAATAAACCTGCTGTCTACCAACCTATCTGGAGGCACACTTAAGAGATTAAAGGAAGCTATTTCTAGTTCAAAGAAAATAAAGTGACCACCCATTTTTTTTTTGCAGATGAAGGTTAGTATTTAAAAGGGACTTCCTTCAGAGAAGAAGGGAGGGAGAGAAAAAGAACAGGTATATATGTTCTACGTACCAAGATTTTATTTGAATCATTGAGTCGACCCTTCAAGGCAGTTGGCAGTTCACCTATATTCGGTTGGATAAATTTGGCTTCATTGATAATACCTGCCACTTCATCTAGACCTTCTTTCCTGATCTTCCAATTCTTGTCACCAATCTTAGACACCAACTCTGAAGTGATTTTATCACTGAAAAAGCAAGGATGGAATCTTTAATTCCAGACTCCTAAAGAAATAATTATGTCACAGAAGTACTCTTGACTGAGAAAGAGAAGGTACCATTAGGAATTCACTAAAACAAAACAAAAAACAAAACAAAACAAACAAACAAACAAACAAACAAACAAACTGCTACAAAAATCCAATAAACCATTTGCAACAAACCTACCTGATTTCTGTCCTCGGCAAAAGATCCACAACATCATTGCCCCCCTCATCTGGTTCATCTCCATCTTCTCCTTCATCTGTACCACTTATGCTGTGTTTGGAAATCCCTCTGGTTGGAGCAGGTGGGCTCTGTCCCTGCATCTACACACAAACAAATCAGTGAGTCCAATGAACTTGATGAAGGGTATGAGAGCAAACAAGTTAGAGAATGGGACTATGTCAAACTTTCCTACTCTTTCATACTACTTAATATTTACACAGTATGTATTTTAATTCCTAGATTCCAAATTTGAGACTATCTAGCAAAAGGCATTTTTATACAAACCTATTAGAATCTGACTTTTCAATCATAAAGCTGTCTTTTGACTTGTAAGCCCAAGAAATACAGAGCAAGTCTGCCCAAACTCAGCCATTTCAATTAAAAAGTTTATTCAAGGAAGGTCAAGTTTCTTTTATTTAAAATTATTTTAAATGTTAATTAGTATGCTTTCTGAATAGGCAGCATATTCAAAATGTTTGATACCCAAAGGTACAAAAGACCTAAAGAGGAAAATCTCCCCTCCTGTACCACAGCTATCCAGTTGGCTGCCTCACAGACAAAGCCATCAATTTCTTATGAACTCTTCCCAGGGTATTTTATGCATATAAAAATAAATACATATATATTCTTCATTCCAAAGGGTTAAAAGCTTACACTTAACTAATATGAGCATTCTCATGTCTACCAATGGATTGTATCATTTCTGGGAACTTTACCTTCTCAAATTCTGCATCTATCTGGGAGAGGAGGGCAGGCTTCTCATCTTCAAAGAACATTCGCAAAGAGGGGCCAACATACAGATACATCACACCAAGCAGGGTGATGGCGGAAGTCCTCACAGCCTGGCAGACAGAGCAAAAAGAACTTTCTAAATGAGAACAGAACCACAGGGATGGCTGCAATGTTCCTGCATATGCTGGTATGTACTCACTGGGTTTGTTGCAGCAAGAGCTGTCTTCACATTGCTAATGAAAGCTTTCACATTCAGCCTAGAAGAAATAACATTTAGAATTAACAAATGAAACCCTCAAAATACTCAACAGAATTTTATTTTTATTTATTTTGAAAGAGAGAGAGAGAGAGAGAGAGAGAGAGAGAGAGAGAGAGAGAGAGAGAAGGCGTATGCGCACAAGCAGGGGAGGGGCAGAAAGAGAAGGAGAAAGAGAATCCCAAGCAGGCTCCTCACTGTCAGCACAGAGCCTGATGCAGGCCTTGAACTCACAAACCATGAGACCATGACCTGAGCCAAGATCAAGAGTTGGATGGTTAACCAACTGAGCCACCCAGGCACCGCTACTCAACAGTTTTATAAAGCCAAGACTCTAGGACTGGCTCCCTTTGGCTATGTCCCCAAGTCTCACTTATTCTGTTTCTAGACTCATTTAAAGTGAGCATTAAATACTGTCTGCATGCTCATTGCTCCTAAATCCCATTGATGACCTCTCTCCTGAACTCCATTCATATATCCATGTAGCCTTTGAAACATTTTCCTTAGAATGTCTAGTAGGTGTCACACATCTCTTAAGGTCAAAACTCCTGTCCACACCCTAAACCCAAATCCTATTCTTCCCACGGTCTTCCCTACTTCAGCAAAGAACTACATCATTCCTCCATTTGCTCAGGCCATCCTTGACTCCTCTCTCTCCTATACCCATTTTCCTGTTCAGTTCTCTCAAATATATTCTGACTCCTAAGGCTTCCATCTCTACAAACTATGCCTAAGCCACTATTATTTTCTTAAAGGATTATGCCAATAGCTTACTAATTAGTCTCCTTGAGTCTCACTATCTGTTCTCTCTGACTAGAGTCCAAATGATCCTACTACTCTTTTGCTCAAAACCATCTAGTGGTTTCGAACTTACTCAAAGCTTTGAGGCTCTAAGTGACCTGGCCCTGTTCTTTCTTGCATCTTGTCTCCTCCTCCTCCCTACCACCCAACTCATTCCCCTTCAGCTACATACTGAAAAACAATCACTCCTTGCTATTTTTAAATACATCACACATGCTCCTACTACAGGGCTTTTGCAATTGCTGTTCCCTTGGCCTAGAATGATCTTTTCCCAGATTGTCACAGCTAGCCACCTCAGGTCCTAATGGTCTCTGCTCAAATGTCATTTTCTCAGGAAGGACCATCCCAACCACTCCTAGGTAATACTACCTAACTTCTTATCCTTTATTTTTATTCCATTGTCCCTGTACCTCCGGATATTCTTTTCACTACCTATCGTCATCTGCTCTTACTGAAATATGAGTCTTATGAAAGCAAGAATTTAATCTTGTCTATAATGTATTCCTAGGGACTAGAACAAATGACTGAAACACCATAAAGTGCTCAATATGTAGTTGTTGAATAAATGAAAGATCATGGACAAATTAAAAAGAGGAAAACAGGGGCGCCTAGGTGGCTCAGTCGGTTAAGCGTCCGACTTCGGCTCAGGTCATGATCTCACGGTCCGTGAGTTCGAGCCCCGCATCGGGCTCTGTGCTGACAGCTCAGAGCCTGGAGCCTGCTTCAGATTCTGTGTCTCCCTCTCTCTCTGACCCTCCCCCGTTCATGCTCTGTCTCTGTCTCAAAAATAAATAAACATTAAACAAAAAAATTAAAAAAAAAAAAAAAAAAAGAGGAAAACATTCACCTGGCTTTTATGCCATGCCAGGAGATTAGTTTTACACCAAAAATTATACAATTTTGAAGGGATTTTAACAATACCCTCAACTATAAATACAGACACACAAGCCTTTGCTTGAATGACACCTGAATAACTTCGAGACTAGTAACTCTTCATTTGGTAGAACATAGAAAACTACTTTACAAGACATTAAGAGGTGTGTTGTAACAAGCAGCATGGCACATAGTAGAAAGGCTGCATAGTATAGCAGTTATGGTATTCTCTCTTGGACAGAACGCCTGGATTCAAATCTTGGCTTTGCCACTTCTGAACTGTGACTTGGACAGATTACTTCAGCTTCCTGTGCCCCAATTTCCACACTTATAAAATGGGAATAACAATACCTCATGTAGGTAGTTTTTATGAGAATGAAATTAAAGGAATTATTATTTAGAAAGTGACTGGCATAAGGGCACCTGGGTGGCTCAGTCAGTTAAATGTCCAACTCTTGATTTTGGCCCAGGTCATGATCTCAGTTTGGGGGATGGGGCCCTGCATCTGGCTCCTCACTGACAGCACAGAACCTGCTTGGGATTCTCTCTCTCCCCTCCCTGCCCCCCTGCCCCCCTCTCCCTGCTCGCGTTCTCTCTCAAAATAAATAAATAAAACAAAAAAAAAAAAAAAAGAAGAAAGCGCCTGGCATAAAGAAAGCTCTATAAAATTTTGTTAAACAAGTATGTTCAAATGCAAATAAGTTAGATAAGCTTCTCTGCTGCCTGACCTTGAGAGCCCTTAATTCACCAAGGTGCATGATAGTTCTCTAAACAAATGTGATTACATGTAAGAATTTCCAAATGCATTTGACTCGGTCTTCTCAGAACTGGCTTTTCTGTGGGACAATTGTTAACACTTAAGGAAAAACAACTTAGAGAACTCTAAAGTTAGTGGATATGAAAAGCTCTGGCTTCTCAGAAATAGCAGAGATAGTTGAACAAACAGAATCACCAGTTAGAGATTAGCAAAATATTTAATTATTTTGTACCTGATTTCTTTCTGACTTACCCAGAAAAACCAAATTCTTTTATTGCATTTGATAGCCAATTCAGAGTTTCTGATTGATTCTTGGGATTCTTCTGTGAGAAAGCCATGGACATAACCTGGAGTGAAAGAGGGAAAAAACAAAAACAAATATGTGCTTTTTCTCATATTTCTCACAGAAATGTGGTATGGCATTAAGGCAGAAGTGGATTAGGAGTGGCTTTTCCAACGCCGACAGAACTACGAGAATGCCTTACGAATGAAATATTTAACTCACACAAGAAAATGACGTAAGTGACATAGTATTTTTTTTTTTTTTTGAGAGCAAGAGGGAGGGAGAGTGTGGGTGAGCAGGGGAGGGGCAGAGGGACGGAGGGAGGGGAGGGAGGGAGAGAGAGAGTCTTAAGCAGGATCCATGATGTGGGGCTCTATCTCACAACCGTGAGATCATGATCTGAGCCAAAATAAAGAGTTGGATGCTTAACTGACTGAGCCACCCAGGCTCCCTTGTAACAGGAGTATTAAAAAGCATTCTTGACTTTACAACTTTTCCTTAGTGATCACTCTGGATTATAATGCCTTAGGAGAAAATTATTCTCATCTTTTTTTATTTTAATTCTTAATGTTTATTTACTTGAGAAAGAGTGAGAGCAAGAGAGAGTGCGCATGCACAAATGGGGTAAGGGCAGAGACAGAGAGGGAGGCACAGAATCTGAAACAGGCTCCAGGCTCTGAGCTGTCAGCACAGAGCCCGATGTGGTGCTGGAACTCCGAACAGTTAGATCATGACCTGAGCCGAAGTCTCAGGCTCAACCGATTGAGCCACCCAGGTGCCCCTCTCATTTTTAAACAGAATATCTTGGCCAAAATAAATTCTAATTATCAGACAACAGTATATTATTAAAGGTAAGGATAAAAATGCAGAATATAAAAATGGTTTGACTTGAGAAGAAAAGGACTACCATTTAACTAGTAACCTTAAATTAACATTTGGGAAAAATCTGGGAAAAGTTGGGGAAAGAGAGCTCTGTTACTAACCTGTTCAGCTGTCCACGGTAACATGCAAGCTTCGGCTATTGCTGTCATAGCTTCTTTTGCATTGTTCCCACACTTTACATCTCCAATCTTGTCCACAAGGCCATCCAAGACAATCTGAGCTGAAGTTTTGGAAAAATTCCCTTTCTGGGCAATCAAAGCAACTATGTGAAGCTTCATCTGCATCACCTGAACAAAGGATAAGCATCATAAAGTTATGAGTAAGCCAAAGACATCGATTTACTTATTTTTATAGCAGCCTGAAGATGTAATACAGGAACAACTAAGAACATGACCAAACTAAAAATGACAAATAAATTTATTTATTTATTTTATTTTTAAAATATTTTTTATTGTTTTTTAAATTTATTTTTTGAGAGACAGACAGAGAGCAAGTTGGTGAGGGGCAGAGAAAGAGAGAGAGGGAGACACAGAATCTGAAGCAGGCTCCAGGTTTCAAGCTGTTAGCACAGAGCCTCATGCAGGGCTTGAACTCCTGAACTGTGAGATCATGACCTGAGCTGAAGTCGGACGCTTAATCAACTGAGCCACCCAGGTGCCCCTATTTAATTTATTTTTCAAGTAATCTGTGTCCAAAATGAGGCTCAAACTCATGATCAAGAGTCTCATGCTCTTGACTGAGCCAGCTGAGCGCCGCTAAAAACAACAATTTTAAACAAAGAAACAAAATAATTTCTATCCTTGTTATCAATTAAAGTAGCTGGGGCACCTGGGTGGCTCAGTTGGCTGGGCATCCAACTCTTGATTTTAGCTCAGGTCATGAACTCACAGTTTGTGAGTTTGAGCCCCCAGTCAACTGCACTGACAGGGGATTCTGTCTCTCCCTCTCTCTGCCCCTTCCTCACTCATGCTCTTTCTCTCTCAAAATAAATAAAATACACATTAAAAAAAATTAAAGTAGCTAAGTGACAGCTAAGAGAGAAAAAACCAAATACTCAATGTTTCAAAATAATGACAATGTTAGCACATTAAAAGTTTATGAATTTAAAAAATTAATTTCTCTATTCTCCTCTCACGGTTATTTGCAATAGTACTGAACACACATCTTGAAATACATAATAAATGATCATACTAACCGTATAACTCAGCATTCCCACTAGTGTTATCTGCAAAAAAACTACAACCCTCATGCACACACCACACACAACAGAACTTGAGAGACTTAAACAACGTGTATACTTTTAAGTGGAAGAATGAAGAAGCTGTGAAAACAATTTAAAGATGTTAATGTGAAGATGCTAGATGTAAGGCACTTGAGACGCCTTTGCCCATAAGTATCTCCCTCTGTCCTGTTTGAATATTTAAATAACAGGAGTTGGTGAGGATGTATAGAAATTAGAATTCTCTTGCATTGCTGGTACGAATGCAAAATGGTGAAGTCACATTGGAAAAGTTTGGCAGTTCTTTAAAAAGTTAAACGCAGGGGCGCCTGGGTGGCGCAGTCGGTTGAGCGTCCGACTTCAGCCAGGTCACGATCTCGCGGTCTGTGAGTTCGAGCCCCACGTCAGGCTATGGGCTGATGGCTCGGAGCCTGGAGCCTGTTTCCGATTCTGTGTCTCCCTCTCTCTCTGCCCCTCCCCCGTTCATGCTCTGTCTCTCTCTGTCCCAAAAATAAATGAAAAACGTTGAAAAAAAAAAATTAAAAAAAAAATAAAATAAAATAAAAAAAAAAAAAATAAAAAGTTAAACGCAGTTACCATATGACCCAGCAATTCTACTTCTAGGTATATATCCAAGAGAATGAAAAACACGTTCACACAAACACTTGTACATGCAATGTTCAGAGATAGTCAAAATGTGTAGCAACACAAACGGGTAAATAAAATGTTCTATATCCATACAATGGAATATTACTCAGCCGTAAAAAAAAGAATGTAGAGTTGATACATGCTACGATATGGGCAAACCTTGAAAAGACTAAGTTAAGTAAAAGACACTTCATTCTATGAAATGTCCATGAGAAGTAATGTATAGAGACAGAAAGTAGAGTAATAGTTGCCAGGGACTGTGGGTGGCGAGGGGGATTTGTGGAGGAAGAGAGAGTGACTGCCGATGGGTATGGGGTTTCTTGCTGGAGTGATGAAAATATTCTAAAGTTACAGAGTGGTAGGAGTTGCAGAACTATGCAAATATCCTAAGAACTGGTGCACTGTACACTTTCAAAGGGTGAGCTTTATACTCCCTCAATAAAATTGTCATAAAGAAAAATACATACATAAAATTATCCTTTGTTACGGATCTAACACATAGGAAGGTATAAGCTCAAATCAAGGATGCTTCTTTCACCGATCTTAGAAGCTGCATAAAGAGGGGTTTTCAACGTGGTGTGTGGGGGAGGAGGCCAGCATGAGAACCTCTTGGCAGAAGAAGGCTTTGTGGTACTGGACGGTATGGCTGAGGTGCTGTTAACAGTGCTAAGGGAACACAGTGTGTGAAGGAGCCAAGGATCCTATAGAGGGAACAAGAGGTGGCAGAATAGAAGCAAAAAAGAGACTAGCGGGATGCCAAAAATAAACCTGATATATTTCAAACTTTTGTTTCCCACAAGGTCTATGAATATCTGAAGAGGACAAGGAAACTTTTCTCCTTTTCCTTCCTATATCACTTTCCTAAACCTCCCTTTGCACGGACGCTTTAGACTAAATAACAGCACTGCAAAATTTCATCTCTATTACCAGTTAATGCATTAAATTATGTGGCAATTTTTCACTGGTAATTTAAAGACCATTTATCTTTTATCCAAACAAATAAGAAACCTGTCTCACTGTTTATCCCTCCCTTGCATATGTGAAGATTAGGGGGATTCCAGGCCTAACTAATGAGGAGAAAAAAAATATATACATAAATTACACAAACAATATAGATAATACTTCCATATATATAAACTCCCAATTACACAAAGGTATAGTTCTATGTTTAATCAAAATGCACATACTCCATTGTTCACATTTAAAGTTAGATGACATACTGGCTGAGTGATTTAAAAAAAAAAAAAGCTAAAAATCATTACCAAAATTCTCTCTCTCTCTTACTCCATAGATGATATGATAGAAATTACTTGAATAAAAGATACTAAAATCTCCAATTAAAAATTACCTGAAAATTGGTTTCCTTCCATCCAGGTTTCTTGGCCAGCATCCTCACTAATGCCTGGCATGGCATTTCAGTTCGATCCATTAGTTCAACAGCCTTGAAGTAAAATAAGAGAATCAGAATTAAGGGTTTAATGATTAGTGAGGGAAACAGGTGACTTGAAGGAGAGAGAAGAATGGAAGCAAGGAGGGTTATAGAGAGAGCTTAGATAGCTTGTTATAGTGCTTTTTAAGTTGGATATCTGATGTACAGTTGTTATAGTAATACCAGTGATACTCTTTTCCCTCCACATTTCAGGTTTCACAAAGAATTTGGTCCAAGGAATGTAACAGTAACAGTTTTCATTTGCCTAGTTTGAGGCAGAAACTGCTTATACATATTTTGACTTATCTGATTTTCCTAAAAACATAGAGCAAAGTAGAACAGATTAGAAGTGGTTAAGTATTAAATTTCAAAGATGTGCAAACTCAGGTCTAAACCTGATGCATGGCACATGCAGGCCTGGAAGCGAGGTCTCCTGCCTCAAGTCCCAGTGCTCTTGTGGTTCCTCCACACCCTCCTCATCAGAATCATAGAGTATATGCCGAAAGGAACTTCCATGCTCCCTTCCAACACAGATTTCTGAAAGGAGCTTCTCACACCAAGGAATAATATCTGTTCTTCCAAGAATCATGACAACAAAGAGGAAAGCAGAGAAAGGGAAGAGGGGTGGTTTAAGTGGAGTTATATGTTTGCCTAGTAAGTTTAATGATTAAATACCATAATATTAAAATTCATCTAAACCTATAATTCAGAATAAACCTAACTTTCTTGAGTAAGTACTAAGTTATGAGCTTATAGAAGCCACAGAAAGCAGATGTTAAAAGATATACACTATGCAGCTAAAAAACCAGTCCCTCCCCATCCCCTCACCCCCCGCTCATCAGAGTTAACACTCTGAAACATGGTCACTGTTTATAAAATACAGCAAGTAGGACAAGTACTTTGTTGATGTCATCACTTCTCTGTAATGTAATGTTCTTTCACACTCAACTCATCCCCATGCACCTACCTTCTGGAACTCCTCCATACAAGCCAGCCTTTCCTTCCAGTTACTGCTGTCTAGAAGCTGTATACAGGTAGCAGGAAGGACAGCTGAAGCTTTTTCTTCACATACTTCTATCTGTAAGATGCAAAAACATTAAAATTAAGAATTGCTTAAGGAAACAGATGACAAGAATGTAAAAATGCTGCAGGCCGAACTACATGAACACTCCCATAGGTATCCTATAGTACCCGAGTTTTCTACTCTACTACCATAAAGGGGAAGGAAGGTCGTCCAAGGCACAGTTTCACTAAGTGAAAAATACCAATTAACTCTATGTTGTAGAACTCAGCAAAGAACTCAAGTCTTCTCCCAGGAATTGACTTTCCGTGGTTTTCTGAGTTTGAGGCATCCTGTAGAATACTGACCGAAAGCTCAGGCTCCACGATTTCTTTGGTTTCCAGTCCTTTCTTATTCTTGGTTCCAGTGCCCCCTGCACCTCCTGACACAGCTGGCTTCCCCTTCTTAGGTGGCCCACCAGCCTAAAAGCAATTTAAAAGAAAGTTAAACCACTTAAGGATTTAGAACAGTGGTTCTTAAGCATTTTTGGGCCAGAGACTCCCTAAAAATTGGATTAAAATGAGGGACCACTCAACCGACCAAAAACCCCTGTGTTTTTGGTGCCCACAGAACTTAACACTTCCAAGGGCAGATAGAGCTCCTGAAGACCATTCATGGGGAAATCTGCAGAACCCCACTATTAAGAACCTTCAATTCAGAATGAGCTAATGAGGTAAATGAAATGAAAATGGACTGGAATTATATGACATTTTATTTGAGAATTAACATTTGATGCCTTTAAATGCCTCTAAATCTTTCCTGCATTAGTAAAGGACAGTTTCTAACTTCTAACATTTACCCCATACTTCACCACAAGGCACCCCAATAACAGAAAAATACATTAACTCACTGTAGAACCATGTAATTTTGAAGGAATAAAGTGGTTGTTATGGCAATGGCAGTAAGTGGCTTAACCATGTTGAAGATGGCCACCTTACTGGATCTTTTTATTATTGTTTGACCTACTTGTATTTCCCAAGTATATGATCATATGATCTACAAAAATTATAACTGTGCCTTTTCCTTCCTTATATTAGCATTGGTCTTACTTTATTCCTTTATTTAATTGTATGAAGTTAGTAAACAATAACGGTACCAGCAGGCATTTTTTGCTTTACTCCTCACTTTAACAGTAATGCTTCTAGTATTTCATCACTATGAAGCATGATGCTGACTTTTGGTTTGCGAAGTCTACTGCTATCTATAGATCTATTTCTAGATATTTAGTCATGTCAAAGAATCCATCTATTTCTATGTATTAAGAATTTTTATCATGAAGATATGTTGAATTTACTATATTCCTTTTTCAATGTCTGAAATTAGATTTCTTTTGATCTCTAAATGTAAGTTTTTTAATATTAATATTGAACCATCCTTATAATCCTGGAATAAACTTCAGTTGGTCACACTTTGTATTATACCTGCTGGTTTCTATCTGCTAATACTGTGCTTAAACATCTCAATTATTTTACTCCAGTTTTGAAAGGTCAGAAGAAAATAGCAGTTTATCACAAGGCACACAACTGACAGTAACATTAACATGGTAACACATATCACTGTTCACATCATTCCTTCTATCTATTTTGGTATTTGTTAAACAATGCCCCAAACCAGAAAGAAAAAATAAAATGAGAGAAGGCCAGACTGTCTTCAACATCCAGACTTCTTCTGAAACTAATGTCATCTTGAACATAATCTAAGCTTTTAAGGTATAGTTAGCAAAACTAAGATGCTGGTTTTTTAATGAAATGAAAACCTCTAATACCTGCTGGTTCATATCAGAAGTATGATTCTGTTGGTTCATAATAACCCGTTAGAAATTTAATTGTTTTCTGGCCGACAAAATAGGAAATTCTATACTTTTTGACTAACCAGAACACCTCTTCTGGATCCTTTTCTATAATAAATAGCACTCTCTGTATAGAGAGGTACCTCAATTAACAAATCTCCTACTTACCTTTTTTTTTTCTTTCACAGACATATATGTTTATTGGCTTAGTAGGTGTATTGGTAATACTGTCCTACTTATCTATTAAAGAGAAAAATGAAGCAGGTTGCTCCCCACTTACTTATTTTAAATTCTTCATAAGAGAAAGTCGACCAGATAAGAAAAGGCCTTAAGGTACTGTGCCCACGTCATTATCCAGAGAGGCAACAGCTGGTGAGACAGAAGAGACTAGCTACTAACCCCCCATTAGAAAGCTGGAAGAGACAGCAGAAGATGAACTAAAGTACAAAGACTGTAGTTAAAAGCACCTGGGTCCAAATACCAGTTCTGCCACTCTGGCCATTCACCAAACGTGTGCCCAGTTCCTGCTGTCTGCCAGAAACTCGGCTATGCATGGGGGAGTGAGCAGTGACAAGATCTTTACCCTTTAAAGTTTACAGTATGGTGGTGGTGGGGGGGTTGGGGGTGTCAGAGTAAACAAACAAATGAACAACATAGATATCAGAGTTGTTAGAGCATGTGTAGAATACTTAACCTTGCTGAGCCTCCATTTCCCTTTCTGGAAAAATAGGGATCTCAAAATAGTTATTTCAAGGGTTGTTTGATGATTACATGAGATTATTTAGGTAAAATGCTTCCCAAATGATGCTTTATTAAATACCAGTTCTCTCCCCTGACTTCATGCTGGTGTTCCGGGTGAGAAAAGAGAATAAACTTTCTACATCCATGGTAGATAATTTCATGCTTAAGAGAGTCCACAGGACAAATGTTCTCTAAAAGAATGCCACATTTGTCTCTAGGCATTTCCCTTCCACACTGTATAAAAGTAACAAGACCTTGACTGGTATGTAGACTTGGTGATGCAACTCAACGGCATTATCAGCAAAATGACCAAAGTGATGTTATTAATGTTAAGTGCTTTGCCATTTTATTTCTTTATTTAATAATACTTTAAGATCACTCAAAATGCACTCCTGTACCTTCATTACCATTTTTAGCTTTATTAAAGTTTACATAACCAAACGTATTGTTGGAATACTCTTTGTTGATGGATGTTCTGCTATATTTTAAATGTGGTAATGCATTCATTTCTCAAATGAAATCATATTGGAAGGATAACCATGAATCCGAGACTCCAACCCTGTCTTACGAAATTCTAACTTTTGAACCATATTTTCCAAGTCATCTATTAACCTTAGTAGCAGGTGCCTTTTTTGAGGGTCCTGGTTTGGGTGCTGAAATGTCCTTTGTGTCCTTATCTCCTGCAGCCCCTGAGGCAGCAGTCCTTCCAGGAGCAGGCTTGAATTCCTTCTTGTCTGCTGCAAGTCCAGCTTTCTTACCATGTACCAGCTCTACTTTTTCTGAACATTCTTTGATCTAGAGAAAGAAATTGAAATGAACATCATTAAGCCCAACTTTGAAATATAATCACTATATTATTACTTAATAAGCTATCTAAACCACAACTCTATGAGAATTCAGTTTGCTTAAGCAAAAATAAACAATCTACTTTCTTACATTTTATTTCTACACAAATTAGAATTATAATAAACATTCAACAACCACATTTTTGATAGAAAACATTCATATTTAGAAAAGTAACTTTTTAGGTATTAGAAACAAATTTATCTGAAAATATCCTTTTCACCTTCTCTAGGGACAGATCACTCAGCTTTCTTTTGTGTTTTTATAATTTGAAAGCCATCTCTACAAATATCACCACTACAGCTTAAGATGAAATTTATATCCTCAAAAGCTATCTTTTCAACACTCCAGATCTGAACCACCAGTGGCAAATTAAATAAATTTCACAAGCTGATATCATCATTTTTATCTTCATGAAATAGAACGAATGAAATCGAAACAAAACCATAATGCACAGAGATAAGATTGTTGTCCAATTGCATTATAATCTGTCACTAACCTACCTTATCAAGCTTGAGTTTGTCCACATCAGCTAAGAATGGATTTACTGCTTTCTCACCCACCACTTTCAAAGCAGTGCCCAGTGCTTCAAATGCAGCATCTCTGACTTCAGGAGCAGAATCATTGATGTGCTGTGGTCCGGAAGTAAGCAAAATGGTCTTAATATAAGATATTTTAGGTATTACTGATTTTAATTCAGATTGATGACTGTTGGATAAAGAATTTGCTTTTTACAGTTCACTGAAGCTAAGTGTAGTTTTCCTCTTGCCAACCAACAGTTACTCTTTCACAAATTCTTTTTGGGTCAAGGAAACCTTTGGTAATCCATTCAGCAAATAAGTGCTTCCTTTTCCTCCTACCCTCTATTTAAAATGCCTCACATGCAAATGATCTTCAAAGACTCCAAATTGTATGCCTGTGCTTGGCCAGATCCAGCTGAACACCAGTATATGGGCCAAATAAGAAACAACGTTTAGCAGTTAGTGGAATCATAAAGCTAACTTGTGCTCTTCTTTGAGAACAGGAACACAAAGAGTACAAGAATTTGGATTCAGTTTCCAAAGCCACAGAGGGTCTGCTCCTCAAAAGAGCATAATCTACAGTCTGAAAGTCAAGTAGTCATTGTACATAATTAATATGGGAAAAAATCTTCCATAGGCATCAAAAATTCCCCCAGTTCCAAAGAGAGTCTATACCTTAAGTAGAGCAGCACAAAAGGGCTTTAGCAAGCTCTTTGGGAGGGTAGAAGCAGTGCAGTGGCGGAAGCTTCTGGCAATGAAAAGAGATGTCTGCTGCTTGATGGTTGGATTTTTATTATCCATTACTGCTAAAACATCCTCACTGATGTTCTGTAGTGTGGTCTTTAAAAAGAAAACATGGTCAATGAGCTTTTCTCAACTATAAGAACAATCAAAACATTACACTGACAAAATTTACTTTAGACAAAAGTGCAAACTCATGCTGTCCACTTACAGTAAGGAAAATTGCATCAATTGCCTCCTGCAGGGCTTGCACCACCTGAGGCTTCTTCTCTTTGAATTTTTCCAAAATGGTTGGCACAACCTATGAAAGTGAACAGCTGGAATATTATTTTGCTGGCAACAAAAATGAATGAGTTACTGACATGACACATGAATGAACCTTGAAAATATGCCAAGTCAAAGAAGCTAGTCATAAAGGCTTATGTATGATCCATTTAAATGATGCCATGAAATGTCAAATCCATAGAGACAGAACTGGATTAGTGGCTGCCAGTGAGAAGTGACTGCTAGTGGGCATAAAGGTTTTTGGGGGAAGATGAAAATGTTCTGGAATTAAACAGTCGTGATAGTTACACAACCTTGTGAATATATTAAAACCATTCAACTATACACTTTAAGAGGGTGAATTTTACAGTATTTAAGTTATATCTCAATACAGCCATTACTAAAGCAATGTTTGGTGCTACCAAAACAAAGTGAACGTCTAAGTTGAATAAAAAGTCATTTTTTTTCTTAAGGGCACAAGAACCTTATGCTGGAACAATTAAGGGTTCCCATTCTGTGCCACTGTAGCAGTGCTTCTCAACCCATTTTCTGCATCTACACCTTAATGCAACCATATAGTCATTTTTATCAGAGTACCATCTCTTATTAGACAAAAAGATTCTCAACTAGGTGGATTTAGGATACGGGAATAGACAGAGTGTGTAATTTCTCTTCCCCTCTAAGATTCCGATATACTTCACCAGACTGAGATGTCTCCCACCCTTTCACTACACTAAAGACAAAGAAATGGTAACTGAAGTTACAGCAATTTTGATCAGAAGGATGTACTAAGTTTAGATCAATAAAGTTGGAATTTTTATAATTATCTTATAAACTATCACTAATTTATTAAATATTTATTGAATACTTAATATCTATTGAGTGCCAGGCACTGTGCTAACAGGCAAATTAAAGTTGTCTTTTGAGGTCAAAAAGATATAGCAAAGCTCAAAGGCATTCAAAAAATATTTTTTAAGATTTCACAGAAGTGATAGAGACCAGAAGGAATTCAGTTTCCATGGAGAAATATAAAAGACTTTTTAATACTAGGAGTTAGTTATAAACTATTGAAAATCAAAATGTTTTAATGGTTATAAAGCTCAAGCATGCTTTTATATATATATTTTTTTTTACCAAAAAAAAAAAATAGCTTATAAATAGCTAAAGAAAGTAAACATGAACTATTAACATGTTTGATATCAAACACTATATATGATCTACTTTTTAGGGGGGGGAAATACTCCGAACTATAAGCTTTATAACTTTAAGCTGCATAACAAAATGTCACAAAGCCAGAATCAGAATTCAAACCAGGCCAGGTAATCAGTCAACTAGGATTTAGTAAATTAAAATGTATCTTAAAAATAGTTTTCTAGGTTAAAAGTTATTATTAAGACAAAAGTATGTTCTTTTTTAAATATTCTAGTAAGTAGCACAAAACTGACCAAAAGCTAATTAACACACCATCACATAAGCACACAAGTATTGCATAATAAATACTACTGATTGCTAGAAAATGTTGCTTATCATTTTATTCCAATTCATGATTTGCATGTTTTACATGTTACATGATTTTACATGGGTTACATGTTAAGGGTTTTATGGACCCATATTTTTATTTCCCTGGTAACAAGCTAGTCATGATGTATTTTTATTTAGTAGAGTCCTTTTTTTTTTCTTCCAGTTAAGTTCTCTGAAATTATGTTCAATGCTATGAGTAAGCAAGCTCCAAATGCCATAACTGAGGTTAGACATTAACTTCACAACATAAATACAAACTATAAGGAGTCTCTAAAAAGTCAATCTAGGGAATCAAATGATCAAGTGGCTAGCAAGTTCAACCCTAAAGTTCAGTATGATCAATTTTCAGGATGCTGAACCACTCTAAGTAATTCAGACCAGATTTAGAGGCCAACTGACAAATGCCCCAGTTAAAGAAAACATCTCAGTTTATTAAAACTGTTATCAAACTTGAGTGCTTCTAAATTTACACAAAGACAGTATATTCAACAAATGTTTTCAGTCAGGTTTCTTAGAATAAATTAAACTGATACACTACCAAGAGTCTAATCTATAGAAAATGTCTCAAGTATGTAAGTAGATTATTATTTTTCAAATAGGAAAATGCTATAAAATACATTTTATATATTCATCTCACTTCTGGCTTTATACTGCCTTTCCTACTTTCAATTTTACTCTGTGTTAGTTATCACCAGTTTCATTTAATCCTGTTATACTACACATAATCTTATAAGAACAAAGCAGGATATTAATAAGTAAATAATAAGCAAATCAACTCAACTAAATATTTAGGTCATATGCCCAATTTTCTATATAAAGCTAATGAATTTAGTTATAACTGACATCTTTATTGAAATATTTTGAGGAATTATGCTCAATTTTAATAAAACTTAATGAAAAATTCACTTTGCCCAATATATAAAGACCTATTTTAAATCCTAAAGCAAACTAGCCTGTCATTCTTGTTAATGTTGTTGATTTGTATCTAAAAAGGAGTGTTACTCACATGTCCTGCATATTGTCCAAATTTCTTCCTTAGTCCAACAGCTAGGCCAGTAAGACATTTTGCTGCCAAAGCCACCAACATGACATTGGTGTCCTTTCCAACAACCTACAAAGGGAGGAAAAAAAAGAAAACAAAATAGTCACAACTCAGGAGAAGGGGACTGAAAAGTTTTTCTTGAAAGAACTCTGTACCCTGTTACGCTAATGGACAGCCAATTTTGCTTCCTGCAAAAGAGGAAAAAGTCTTCCTTGACAATACCAAATTTGGGGGCTTCCCTTCATTCTGTTTAGTCTCTTACCTTAAAAGTTCTACCAATAACATACATTAAACCACAACTTCAAATAGTTAACTCTCCATTAGTGGTCGTCTGGGCTGTCAGCATTGCACAACTGTGTAGGAGGGGACTCCGACACTAGCAGAGAAGCTGGAGGCTTGCTGACTTTGCTCTGGGGCAGGAAAAGCCAAAAGACAGTGTATCTCAGAGGAAAGACACCACAAGGCGGCAGCTCCAACATTTATACTAAAGGAGCACTGGTAGAAACTGCTCTCGGTACCTTCCAGAAGTCCGTGGGGGCTCTAAATTGCAAATGCCATTGCAACCATTCCTCTGAGGGAGCTTCTGGCTTTGCAGCTGCCATTTTAAAGTTCATTTATTTATTCTGAGCGTGCACGTGCGCGAGAGAGGACAAGAGAAAGTTAGTTCACATCAGCAGGGAATGGGCAGAGAGCGAGGGAAAGAGAGAATCCCAAGAAGGATAATGCTGTCACAAACCGAGAGGTCATGCATAACCTGTGCTGTAATCAAAAGTCGGATACTTAACTGAATGAGCCACCCAGGAGCCCCCTTGCATCTGCCATATTACCTGATGATCATCAAGTGTGCATTTACAGTCTCTTAACAGAGTCTCCTCCAGCATTATTTATACTACCATCCCCCTACACTATGCCCCACAAAACCCAGCATTATCAAAGCTCAGAGGTAGTAGCTGCACCTGTGTCAATTAAGCAAGACAGTGACTATGCCTGGGTGCCTTCCTGCTAAGATTTTACTGCGGTGTACTGCTCAAGTCAGTTGGATGTTAAAAAGCTACTTTATTTTATTTTTTAAATGTTTACCTATTTTTGAGGGGGGGAGCAGAGAGAGACAGACAGACAGGATCCTAAGTGAGCTCTGTGCTGACAGCAGAGAGCCCAATGTAGCGCTCAAACTCATGAACCATGAGATCATGACCTGAGCCAAAGTCAGACGTTTAACCAACTCAGCCACCCAGGTGCCCCCAAAAGCTGTTTTATTCTGACATGTCTCAGATCCTTGTTTTTTTCACTCTTCACTTTTTTCCCAAGTAGAAGTAATGCTTCCATTCCACTTTGGATTTTATTTCGTTTCTAAGATCTGATATTCCATAAGTAGAATGCTTCCTTCCAGATTCCCTGAATTAAACAACCCCTAATGGATAGCATGCCAGGAAGTTCTAGATGGCATTTAGCTGCACTCCCTAAATGCTGAGGAGTAAGGATGAAGAGTTAAGATTAACATTTATTAAAAACAAATTAGATGTTATAATTTTATAGGTGCTTTATAATCCATATTTAATTTTTCACCCAAAACCCTGTAGATAATATTAGCAAATTTTATAGATTTCAAAAATTAAATATAGATTAATTTGCTTGAGGTAAGAACTAGCAAATGTGATATGATGTGATTTAAATCCAGTTCTACTCCAAAGCTTTGCTTTCTTTGCTAAAGCATATTCATGCTGTAAACTCATGCTATGGCAAATTCATTTTCCTTATGAGAAAATGAGATCAGGGTCCGAATAAACATTTTGTTAAATCCCTAACTACTGTAAATCCATGGAGAAAAAAATTCCCTTCAGTTTTTTTTTTTAATTAAAAAAAAAATTTTTTTTAATGTTTTTATTTATTTTTGAGACAGAGAGAGACAGAGCATGAGCAGGGGAGGGACAGAGAGAGGGGGAGAGACACAGAATCTGAAGTGGGATCCAGGCTCTGAGCTGTCAGCACAGAGACCGACGCAGGGCTTGAACTCACAGACCGTGAGATCGTGACCTGAGCTGAAGTCGGATGCTTAACCGACTGAGCCACCCAGGCACCCCTCCCTTCAGTTCTGTATTAAATTCACTATTTTTTTTTTAAATTTTTTTTTTTTAACATTTATTTATTTTTGAGACAGAGAGAGACAGAGCATGAACGGAGGAGGGTCAGAGAGAGGGAGACACAGAATCTGAAACAGGCCCCAGGCTCCAAGCTGTCAGCACAGAGCCCGACGCGGGGCTCGAACTCACGGACCGCGAGATCGTGACCTGAGCCGAAGTCGGCCGCTTAACCGACTGAGCCACCCAGGTGCCCCGTGTATTAAATTCACTATTAACATTTGTGGGGCACCTGGGTGGCTCAGCTGGTTAAGTGTCTGACTTCAGCTCAGGCCATGATCTCACAGTGAGTTCAAGCCCCACGTCGGGCTCTGTACTGACGGCTCAGAGCCTGGAGCCTGCTTCAGATTCTGTGTCTCCCTCTCTCTCTGCCCTGTCCCTGCTCGCACTCTGTCTCTCTCTCTCTCAAAAATAAATAAACATTAAAATAAAAATAAATTCACTATTGACATTTGTAAATGTTTGGATTACTTTTTTTTTTTTTTTTTTTTTTTAACCAAAAGAACTCTCAGGTATTATTTAGGTGCTAGGCTTCAGATTTAACATCTACATGTATATTCTAGGAATGGTCATCAAAAACATGCCAGACCCCATTCCAAGAAATCTTAGTTCAATGAATCTGGGATGGGATTTGGAGCCAGTATTTTAACATAATTCAGAAGCAGATGGCCATCGATCAATCCCATTCTTAGGAGAATAGTTCTCCTTATCCACCATTAGAGCAGTAACCAGTGGAAGCTGAATCCTAGACACTGATGGTCCTAGGAAAGTTTTGAAGAGGATGTTGTAAACCTACTATAATTCAAGATGGTAAAGGACTGAATGAACTTATAGGTGAATAATGGATCAGGCCTATTTGCCTATCAACACATGTCAAACATCCCAGTTTGACTAAAGTTGTTCTAAACTGGGAAATGGGAGTGAGGGAGGTGGAGAAGTGTTTATTTTTAAGACAAATAGAATATGCAGGGAAGGACTCCATTCCAGATTTGAAAACACTCTGTGACTCTGTTGTAGACTATAGGAAGGAAGCTTTAGCTCACAATGTTAATTTAACCTAAATAATGGGAAATATTCTATAATTAAAAGTGCTGTCACTTCTCCCTTTAAGCTAGGCCTACAATAAGATTTTAAGTACAGATGATCCTTGAGCAACATGAGGGTTAGGGGCACTGACCCCCCATGCAGTCAAAATCCACATATAACTTTTGACTCCCCCCAAACTTAATTACTGATAGCCTACTACTGACCAGAAGCCTTTCTGATAACATAAACCATTGATTAGCACATATTTTGTGTATGTATTATATTCTATATTCTTGTGATAAAGTAAGCTAGAGAAGTTATTTAAAAAAATCACAAGGAAAATACATTTACACTACTGTTCTATATTCATTGAAAAAAACCCATGTGTAAGTAGGTAGACCCATGCAGTTCAAACCTGTATTGTTCATCAAGGGTCAACTCTAGTTACCATCTAGTATTTATCTTTAACTAGCAATGTAAGCTACTGGTTAACAGTAACCAGAACAAAAACATTCTGCTGACAAAGAGAGAAGTCAATTAAATCCACCATGATTATTGTGTTTAGAAAACTATGATGGGGCCACCTGGGGGGCTCAGTCAGTTAAGCATCCGACTTAGGCTCAGGTCATGAACTCATGGTTTGTGGGTTCGTGCCCCACGTCGGGCTCTGTGCTGACAGCTCAGAGCCTGGAGCCTGCTTCAGATTCTGTCTCCCTCTCTCTGCCCCTCCCCCACTCTCACTGTCTCTCTCTCTCTCTCTCTCTCTCTCTTTCTCTCTGTCTCAAAAATAAATAAACATTTAAAAAATTAAAAAAAAAAAGAAAACTATGATGAATGTAAGCAATAAGGGGGGAAATATAGAAAAACCAAGTGAAAAAAGTCTAATAACACATAAGTCTGTAGAGTATATAATAAAAACACCTTGAAAACCCAAATCTTAATCTAAAGATATCAACCAACATCCATAGGTAATTGACAAGTCAAAGAAGATATTGGGGGGAGGTAGGAGTAAGGGGCAGGGGAGAAGGTATCTTTATAAATGAAGGAACCTATAACTTGTGAGAACAGGAAAGTCCATAAAATATGCTAAGTCAGATGACAGCTTGAAAGAAGACAGCTTAAGAAATAATTTCAGGAATACCATAAGGAATTTCAAATGAGTAGTTCTTTACTACTTGTATTAAAGGCAAAAAATAGTGAAATTACTGGGATTACTCAATATAGACAATAGAGAGAAAAGACTATGGAGGGAAGAGTGATCGGTCTGTAGCCTACTCAATCTCATTCTCTTATTTCACCATTTCCACGTTTTTGATAGGTCTCTCTTAAGTCAATATAATATGAATATGAAGTTTGTGTTTACATGTAAGTAAAATCACACACAAAAAATTTTAATGCCTTGTTTCAGGTTAATTTATACAATTGAAGTTAACTTTTCATTGTTTTAAATATTTTAACCACAAAATTAAATTTCTTTTGATTTGTTTGTAGCCTTTGATCGCCCTGCCCCCCACTTTACCATGTGAAGAGGGAGAAGTTTCTCACAGAAATCTATTGTCTCTATGTCTACCTAAATATAAAATCCATGATCCTATCTGCAAATCAGCAAAAGATTATATTTATATTCATAATGCCAATGGAAATCACAGAACACTATTTGAAAAGCTAATATCCTAAGGAAATCCATGTGGAAAGTATCAACTAATATTTGTACCATTAGATAAGAAAAAATGAGAGCTTTTATCTGAGGCTTTGAGAATTCAGGGCCAAGTACTAAGATTCCTGATAAAAATTATACGCTGGAATTCACAGAGAATCTGAAGTTCTCAAGGCCATTAGAATTTCATTTCCTTCTCTTAGTGCCTTTTTACCCCTCCTCTTTCCTCCCAAGCTCCAGGTTGGTGAAATCTTTTCCCCCTGGGCAACTCCCTTCTCACTAATCTTGCCTGGGTCTGGGTTCTTCAGGATTGGAAGATGGAAGACTAAAAGATTGTGACAAATCATATCTCTGCCTCCAAATCTCACTTGGAAGAAAGTGTGGGAGGCTGACAGTGAGAAAACATAGTCCGTTCTCATTATTCACGGGTTTCATATTTGCGAATTCACCTACTCGTTAACGTTTATTTATAACCCCCAAAATCAATTCTCGCAGCACTCTCCTGGTCATTCAGACAAGCAAAGAGCTGTGGAAAATCTGAGTTGCCTGGTGTGCACATTCCCAGCTGAGAATGAACAAAGCAACACTCTGACTTCTTTCAGCTCTCATACTGTAAACAGTATCTTTTTCATGGTCTGTTTAGTGCCACATTTCTTTTTCTTTTTTTTTCATTTTTGTGATTTTCGCTGCTGCTTTCACTATTTAAAATGGCCCCCAAGGGCAGTGAAGTGCTGTCTAGTGCTCCTAAGCACAAAAAGGCCGTGATATGTGTCACGCAGAAATTATGTGTGTTAAATAAGCTTTATACAAGGCATGAGTTATAGTGCTGCTGGCCCTGAGTTCACCGTTAATGCATCAATAATATATATTAAATGAGACATCTTCAAACAGAATAAAATAAGTTATGTATTGACTGGTTGATATTGTTGAGATGTTGAGACCAAAGAGTCACAGGACCCTAGCCCTGTGCCCTGTGTTCCCTTAGGAGCAATGGTTTGGTATTTGCTATTCAGTGTTTTGGTGACTTTACAGAACATAAGTACCACGAATAATAAGAATAACTATACTTACATGTGCATATAATTAAAAATTAACCTCCTCTCTCACCATTCTAATCCTTTGTAATTTCAGGCTGAAGAAGCAAATGAAACAAAGTTTTCTATATTTAAGAACATGTCTTCACAGAGTTTGTTCTTAAGCTCTACACCTATGTCCACAGTGTTTGATCTATATTTTCAGATTTTATGGAAAGCCACTACATATAAATTTATCCACCAACAGCATTCAACTTGGTTAAACCTAAGCAACACCAAACCAAAACACCAAAGTGTTTTCTAAAAACATTTCTTTCTTGGGGCGCCTGGGTGGCTCAGTCGGTTAAGCGTCCGACTTCGGCTCAGGTCATGATCTCACGGTCTGTGAGTTCAAGCCCCGCGTCAGGCTCTGTGCTGACTGCTCAGAGCCTAGAGCCTGTTTCAGATTCTGTGTCTTCCTCTCTCTCTCTGACCCTCCCCCATTCATGCTCTGTCTCTCTCTGTCTCAAAAATAAATAAACGTTAAAAACATTTCTTTCTTATTTAGCACTTGCCTGCTTTATAATGACATTTCCCTACATCCTTTACTTTGCACGCAGATATACAAGGTGGCATCATTAGCTATCTAATGGAAAAATATGCCTCATATTTAGTATTCGTCCCATTAAATAGAGCCAATTTAAATAGTTCATCCTACAGGGGCGCCTGGGTGGCTCAGTCACTTAAGCATCGGACTTTGGCTCAGGTCATGATCTCATGGTTCGTAAGTTTGAGCCCTGCGTTGGGATCCGTGCTCACAGCTCGAAGCCTGGAGCCTGCTTCAAATTATGTATCTCCCTCTCTTTCTGCCCCCCCCCACTTGCACTCTCTCTCTCTCTCTCTCTCTCTCTCTCAAAAGTAAATAAACATTAAAAAAATAAATTAAAAAAATAATAGCGGCGCCTGGGTGGCTCAGTTGGTTAAGCATCCGACTTCGGCTCAGGTCATGATCTCACAGTCTGTGAGTTCAAGCCCCAAGTCTGGCTCTATGCTGACAGCTCAGAGCCTAGAGCCTGCTTCAGACTCTGTGTCTCCCTCTCTCTCTGCCCCTCCCCTGATCATGCTCTGTCTCTCTGTGTCTCAAAAATAAATAAACATTAAAAAAAAATAAATAAATAGTTCATCCTATGGAATTATAAAACTGGAATATTTGGTTCTATATTAGAAAGACCCTCTTTTTCTTGAGGTCTGTATATGCTATCAGACAGCATACTTAGAGTAAGTGATAATAAACAAAGAATAAAAACCAATCCCTCCACACTAACATAGGACACAATCCCTCCACACTAACATAGGACAGTCACTTTAAACAATCCTTTAAAAGGGCATGCCTGGGGCACCTGGGGTGGTTTAGTCAGTTAAGCGTCTGACTTTGGCTCAGGTCATGATCTCATGGTTTGTGGGTTTGAGCCCCGCATCGGGCTCTGTGCTGACAGCTCAGAGCCTGGAGCCTGCTTTGGATTCTGTGTCTCCCTCTCTCTTTCCGCCCCTGCCCCGCTCATGCTCTGTCTCTTTCTCAAAAAAAAATCATAATTAAAAAAAAAAAAAAAAAAAAAGGGTATGCCTATAATTAGAAAACCATCAATAGTGTTCCTTAAATGGCAATGTAGTTGTGATAAAAACAACGACAGATGATGAGAAATTCAAAGGCCTGGTCTGTTGTTGAGATACCAATGTACCAATGTTGACACTCTTCATGTTTACCTTCTTTAATGCTTTTACTAAATCTGCATAATCGCCTGCTTCCAGTTTGGGGTTTTTCACTAGTACTTCTACAGCCTCCAGGGCTTCTTTTCTCTCTTGCCATTTTTTTGCCTCCTGCAAGACATAGTATGAGTCACTTATAGAACAGAAAATAAGGCAAAATAAGAAAATAAAAGTCTATTTCTTGCATGCTCCTAATTCAAAGATACATAATTATTTTTTGTTTTCAGAAATTTTTTTCTAAAGCTGGTTAAAAAATAAAATTGCAAAATTGTGCAGCAAATCAGAATGATTTGCTCATATATACGTATAAAATTTTGTTCATACATAATAAGTATTTTCATAACATTTCATAACCCTAAAAGTTCTACAAGTAAAAGAATGGGATACCACAGACTTTTCCTTCTCATTTTCTAGGCAAATGTTAGTAAACAAGTATTAAACAGAAAACACTGCTAGAAAGCATTTCTAGCATATCTCACAGGTGAAAGGAATGTCCATACTAACAACATTAAAAAGACTAGAAAAAGACCATCATACAACCAACAGCCAAAATTGTTCTAATATTGGAGATCAGTTTTATACATTGGTGCTACAATGCTAATCCTTTTGTTTGATAACCATAAAGCAGAAAATACTTCACTAGAGATCAATTAATCATTCAATAATTTTGAATACCCACTATTTGAAAGAACTGGGGATATAAAGAAGATGACAAACTTGTCACCCTGGAGGAGATTACAGTGGAATTCAATTTACCAAATATTTGTTAATCAGAAGTTAATGGGGGACTGAAGGAGCTGATGGCAGAGCTAGGAAGGTCTTCAATAAATAAATCAATCCTAGGTCAGGACCACTATGAAAAGAGAAGTACAAGCTGCTTTGGTGTTACAGCAAGAGGATTTAATCTACTTTAGGCTAACAGGTAGGATCTCCCCTAAAAAGTGATTCTTAAGGTAAGACCTAGAAGATCAAGAAGTATCATGGGGTGAATCGGAGAGAATGCTATAGGCAGAAAGAACAGCATATATTAAGGTCCAGAGTTTAGTGGGGAAAGTGTGGCATATCTGATACCGGGAGGAGTTCAGTATGATGGGAGCACAATAATTAGACAGTAACTAGAGAAGTGGCTGGAAGATAAGCAGGGGCCTCAAACGTGTCATAGTTTGCCTCAATTGCCATAGGATGATTTCAGACATTAGTGAAGCAATGATATGGGAAGATTTTTATTTTCAAAAATGACAGCTTTGATTACATTGGAAAATATGATGGAAGGAGGCAAGAGCAGAGACAGTCTTATAAGAAGACTACTGCAGCACGTAGGGCAAGAGATGGTGGTGGTGGTTGGGATAAGACTCTCGGTTGGGAGTAGTTGTGTCTCTTGGGGTACATTTAGTAAAGTCTGGAGACATTGTGATTGACTTGAGTAATGGTATTATTGATATTAGGTGGGTAACTGCCAGAGATGCTGGCAAACACCCCACAATACACAGGACGGCCCCCCAAAACCAAGAATTATCTGGCAAAAAATGTCAACAGTACCAAGGTCAAGGAACTCTGGGGTAAATTACTGGCAGTGGGATGGAGAAAAGGAGATGAATTTGAGAGATATTTAAAGGTAAAACCAGGAAGACAATGAGGAAAAATGAGAAGTCAAAAATAATGTTCTGGTTTTTGGCAAGACAAGTAAAAGAAAGTGCTACAGTAGGTATATATACAAAGTAGTATGGGAACAAAGAAGCAACTGATTCATTCTCCTAGGGAAGATACTGGGTGGAAGGGGGCATACCGGGCAAGGGCTCCATAGAACACTCTAATTATAATCTAGTAACTGTTTAACATGAAATAAATGAAAGAAGGTTACCGTTACTTACAATTTTATCATAAAAATCTTTGGGAAGTTTGGAAAGAATTTCTACTGCCTCCAATAGCTCATAAGCATCTATCTGTGGCACCTCATCACCATCATCACCACCTTCCAGAAGAAAAACAAAACAAACCTTAAAAACAGATGGAATGTTTCTACTTACCAAAAAGTTATCACTCCTTTCACAACCTAATGAAATCGCTGTATAGGAAGAATCCGTTGTTAATGCTATAAACAACTTCTATTGTATTAAATGGCAGTCCTACAAAACGTGCCTATGTTCTTGGGGTAGGGCCTGTTCTTATTTTCAGAGAAACCGGTGTTTTAAAAACTGGCTTACCTCCCTCAGCATCGCCACCAGCAGACTGTTGCTGTTCCAATTTCGCTTCTAGTTCTTGCTGGGAACGCAGAAATCGACTTGGTTTAGGAGCACCTGTTGGCAATTTGACCCATTCTTCTTCTAGTTCTTTCAACTACAAATATCATAAAATATTTTTAAAATATGCCTACATCCTCACCATTACAGAACATTTACTAACATCAGAACCCAATTTCTTCTTTATGTAGTTCTAACAAGGCAAACAAGAAACGATATACATTTAAAGTGTATATATTTGGTATATACCAAATACGTGTTTGACATAAGTCAAACTGACATATTTACTACCTAAGATGTAGGACTAAGCACTTAGAAAAAAATCTACTTTTTAGAACACTCATTAGTTCATGAATTCAGATATACTTGTATTAGATAATGTCTCTGAAACTAACTGTAATAAAAAACAGATAAAATGCATTTTGTCCAAAAAACAGATAAAATGCACTTTGTCCAAATAGATATTAAGTCCTGCTACCCAACAGCATGATAAAGGGATCTTTTAAACTGCTATAGACTCAACACTGACATACTAGAATCACTGAATGCATGGTATTTAACTTGAGAAGACAAAATAACATCAGAAACAGTTATCTGAGAGAAAAAAAAAAGGATTTCAAAATTAAAAATGAAAAAATAATTATTTGTAAGGACAGAATATCAGCAACAGGAAGGAAATATCTTCATATTAACCTTATGCAAATACAACCAAAAAAATTTTTTTGTGTCTCACCTGGACAGAGTTTATATTTTGTAATGGGGGTCTCAGAGCGTCCCGAATCCATCTGTAAATCTCCACAGCAATTAGTTTTGCTTCATCTCGAACAGCCTTTTCTCGAGACTCAAAGAGTTTTGGCAACACTTTGATAATTGGCTTAAGCAAGATGATTTTGGAACCAAATTCACTAGATGTAAAAATTGTAAAAAAAAAACTTGTCAGCCTGCAATCTACTTGGGTAGTATTTTCTTTTGTATAGACGTTTCATTTTTTTCTAATTTTTTTTTGCCATTATACTTAAATTATAAAGAGCTATTTATACTTTTTTTTTTTTTGATGTTTATTCACTTTGAGAGAGAGTGCAAGCGAGGGAGGGGCAGAGAGAGAATCTCAAGCAGGCAGGAGAGAGACAGAGAGAGGGAGAGAGAATCCTAAGCAGGCTCTGCGCTGCTAGCAAGAGCCCAATGTGAGGATCAAACTCAAAATCGTGGGATCATGATCTGAGCAAAAATCAAGAGTCAGACGCTTAACTGACTGAACCACCCATGCACTTCTCAAACACAGTTTTGTACTTACTATATATATATTTTTTATTTTTTTAATTTTTTTTTTTTAACATTTATTTATTTTTGAGACAGAGAGAGACAGAGCATGAACGGGGGAGGGTCAGAGAGAGAGGGAGACACAGAATCCGAAGCAGGCTCCAGGCTCTGAGCTGTCAGCACAGAGCTGGACGTGAAGCTTGAACTCACGGACTGCGAGATCATGACCTGAGCTGAAGTCGGACCCTTAACTGACTGAGCCACCCAGGCGCCCCTGTACTTATTATATATTAACAGAGTTACACAGGTTGAGCTATTTTAAAATGGCCAAGAAAAAAAAAAAACAGAAGAAAAAGGAACCTCATAACCATGTATTTTTTTTAATTTTTAAAAATATTTATTTATTTTTGAGAGAGAAAGAGACAGAGTGAGAGCAGGGTAGGGCAGAGAGGAGACACAGAATCTGAAGCAGACTCCAGGCTCTGAGCTGTCAGCACAGAGTCCAATGAGGGGCTTGAACCCACAAACTGTAAGATCGTGACCTGAGCCGAAGACAGATGCTTAACCGACTGAGCCACCCAGCCTCCCCCATTTGTTTTTTGTTTTTGTTTTTTAATTTGAATCCAAGTTAGTTAAAATATAGTATAATGTTTTAGGGGTAGAATTTAGTGATTCATCACTTACACTTAACACCCAGTGCTCATCCCAACAAGTGCCCTCTTTAACTCCCATCGCACATCCCCCCACTCAGCACCCCGCCAGCAACCCTGTTTGTCCTCTGTATTTAAGAGTCTTTTATGGTCTGCCTCCTATTTTTATCTTATTTTTCCTTCCCTTCCCCTATGTTCATCTGTTTTATTTCTTAAATTCCACATATGAGTGAAATCATATATTTATCTTTCTCTAATTTCACTTAGCATAATACATTCTAGTGCCACCCACGTTGTTGCAAACAGCAAGATTTCATTCTTTTTCATCGCCAAGTAATATTTCATTGTGTGAGTGTGTGTACATACACACACACACACACACACACACATATATGTACACACACACACACACACCACATCTTCTTTATCCATTTGTCAGTTGATGGACATTTGGGTTCTTCCCATACTTTGGCTATTGTTGATAGTGTTGCTGTAAACATTGGGGTGCATGTGCCCTTTCAAATCAGCATTTTTGTATCCTTTGGATAAATACCTAGTAGTGCAATTGCTGGCTCGTAGGGTAGTTCTATTTTTAATTTTCTGAGGAACCTCCATACTGTTTTCCACAGTAGCTGCACCAGTTTGCATTCCCACCAGCAGTGCAAAAGAGATCCTCTTTCTCTGCATCCTCGCCAACATCTGTTGTTGGCTGAGTTGTTAATTTTAGCCATTCTGGCAGGTATGAGGTGATATCTCATTATGGTTTTGATTTGTATTTCCCTGATGATGAGTGATGTTGAGCATCTTTTCATGTGTCTGTTAGCCATCTGGATGTCTTCTCTGGAAGAGTGTCTATTCATGTCTTTTGCCCATTTCTTCACTGGATTATTTGTTTTCTGGGTGTTGAATTCAATAAATTCTTTATGGATTTTGGATACTAACCCTTTATCTGCTATGTCATTTGCAAATATCTTGTCCCATTCCCTCAGTTGCCTTTCAGTTTTGTTGATTGTTTCCTTCGCTGTACGGAAATATTTTATCTTGATGAGGGCCCAACAGTTCATTTTTGCTTTTGTTTCCCTTGCCATATCTATGTTTAGATGTCACTCTTCCAAGAGTATTATGTAATGTCTAGGGTCCAGAATAATATAAAAATTTTAAACTAACCTTCTAGGTAACCATACTGGGGATAATTCACATCTATAAAGGACCAAATGTGTAATATCTTAAATATATATGTGTATACATATAAAAGCTTAAAAACATAAACAAATCACTTTATACACATTTAGATGAGTGAAATCTACTTTCGATAAATTTTTAATAGTTCTTATGATTAAGGTAGTTCACTCAAAATTGACAGCTTACTAATCCTGGCAGAGTATTTCACTCCTGACTTCGAAGCTATCACCCTGTAACTCCAGGCAACCTAAATCTCTCTTTGCTTAGTTTTTCATGCAGAAAAGCTGCATTCTGACTTCTTTTAAAAAGGTAGCACATTTAACCTTATATATCTGTCACATTTTATATTTTTAAGTTCCTAACTGGCCAAATTTAGCTTTCTGAGTCATTGCTAACATTTCTGCATAGCAAATTCTGGAGCAAGAGGGATTTAGTTATGAAAGAACACTGACATTCTATAGTAGAACTCATATACAGTTGAACCTTGAACACAGGTTTGAATTGTGCGGCTCCACTCATACATGGAATTTTTATAGTACAATATTGTAAATGTATTTTCTCTTCCTTATGAGTTTCTTAAAAACATCTTCTTTTCTCTAGCTTACTTCATTTTAAAAATACAGTATATAATACAGATAATATACAAAATATATGTTAATTGACTGTTTATGTTACTGGTAAGGCTTCCAGTCAACAGTAAGCTATTAGTAGTTAAGTTTTGGGGGAGTCAAAAGTTATACACAGATTTTTGACTGCATGGGGTTAGCACCCCTAGCCCCTGTGTTGTTCAAGGATCAACGTATTTATCTATTATTTATTTTATCTTCTATACACAAATGCTACAAAAATTTTCAGTATAGCTACTGACATATTCCAACAGGTTGGAGAAGATGGCAAATACTCTACTTCAGAAATTATATTTAAAGAGATTATGTAAATAACCTGGTATATCAACCACAGCATGGTTATGTAAATAGTTTAAATATAGATATAACATGAAAATAAACTAGATCTCCAAGATTTCCTTTAAAATCCCCTTTATTTTAATAGAAAAGAACATTTAACTTCAGCTAACCTTTAAGACTAAAGGAAAAATAAGAACTTAGGGTTATGAAATAATCATCACCATGCCTGAAGAACCTAACATTTGGGATCTCTGAGTCTTCCTTTACATTACTATGGTTTCATCTGAATTTTTTTTTGTTTCACTCTCCTGGCCTACTGAAATATGTAAGAAAAGCCTATGGAAGAGGTCTACATGGAAAACAGATACCTTAACAAACAAAACCTAACCTTGATACTAAATATATTACTACAGAAAACCAGCTAGGGTGGGGCGCCTGGGTGCCTCAGTGGGTTGAGCGTCTGACTTTGGCTTGGGTCATGATCTCGCAGTTTGTGGGTTCAAACCTTGCATGGGGCTCTGTGCTGACAGCTCTGTGCTGACGGAGCAGAGCCTGGAGCCTGTTTCAGATTCTGTGTCTCCCTCTCTCTCTGCTCTCCCTCCTTTGTTCGCGCTGTCTCTCTCACTCTCAGGAATGAATAAACATTAAAAACAACAACAACAACAACAACAAAACAAAACCCAGGATTGAACAGTTTGGCCTTTTTAAGGTCCCAGAGAGCTATCTAATTATACTATATAGATTCTGAGATGCATTAAGACAAATAAAGAACTACACAGGGATGGAACTAAGCTACATCTGTAAGGAAAACATAAGAAGATATACCTAACTTGCTCTTTTTCTACACTTATTCTGCCAGTCAGTTTAAAAGTAAAATAACCAGAATTTACAGCATTTTCGATTAGAATCTTTTGGTTAAAGGTAGATTATAGCACAATATATATCTTTATTAAGAGATCCATTACTAAGGACCACAACATATTTACTGAGATAAGCGCAGTTTTGATAACCAAGTCAATTCACTAAATTTCTAAAATGATAAAAATGAGCACACTATTTATTAGTCATAAAAACATACCTACTATACACTATACTAGGCTTGAAATGAGGAAAAATTTATCACACAAAAATCTAAGTGAAAGTCTAACTTTACAAAAGAACATTATGAACCAAGTGAAAGACAACATAAAATTTAAGACTTTTAAATTGAGGATCATTTAACAAAATTTAAGAATTTTGATATTTCCATGTAAGATAAACACCAAAAGAAGCATTTTCTCCAAGAAGTAGGTCATACACAAAATCACAAGTGAGCTAACTCGGGATGATCTTTACTCCCATAGGTCACACATTCAGGATTTCACTATAACTGAACTTTCTAAAGCTTCTCATGTGGACAGCATTGGAGACAGGATGTTAGATTGGAAGGATTGCCAAATCAGAACAAACTAGTGTTCAGATTGCCATAGCAGATTATAGACACTTGTTCCTGAAAGAGATCTCATTCATGAAAAACTTCATTCTAGTGTTGAAAATAACTTATTACATAAGGGTAAAAGTTATTTTCTATTTGTTATTGCTGTGCTTCTGTTTAAAGGCATATAGCATTTCCTTCTACTTTACTAAAAAGGCATCTGAACAAAGGTTTGCTTTGGCTAATAAACTGTCTTTAGCCAATATTCCAAAGTACATAAATATATGCTTGGGGATAACAAAAGAAGAGCTGCTTAAACATTCTAAGGAGTTTTTCCTCAAAAGGCCAATTCATAATTGGAGAACAGGTCAGAAACATTCCCTGTTCATCTTCATTAGAAGGGGATTTAGATAAAATGACTATGCAACACCACTTGAAGGCTAAAACTACTGAATAGAAAGCACCACACTTGAGGAATGACTTTAGCTTTCCCGGGTCAATTTTCCTGGCTGGTGTGGCATGCCAAGCCAAGTCCAGCAGTTTTCATTTCCGTTTAAGCCAGGAACTCAAACGCAATTGAGATATTCTAGTTAACAGAACCAAAGCAAAACATCTTACCTTAAGGCTTTCCTCAGTGTCTCTATGCAGGCCACTACAATCTTGGGGTTCTTGTTGTCCAGGCCTTTTAGGAGCTCTTCTTGCACAGCCTCTCCTTTCTCAATCTCTATGTACATCAGACAAATCTCAATGCCTAGCTCCTTGGCTTTGGCTTTGGGCTGGTTGAACACTTTACTTACGACACCTGACACAACTTCTCCTGTGGTTCTGTAATACAGAATACAAAACACCCCCACCATCACACACACAAAAACACACTTCAGTAGAAAGAGCTGGAAAAGATCATGGGGGCGGGGGGCAATGACAAATACTTTTTAAGATGTTTAGAAACAAAGTAAATGAGTTTCTAATTTTTAAATTTATGTTTAAGAACATGAAAGATAAACTTAATGCAAATCATAAAAGTTTAAGATGTATCACACCAGGCAATGACACAGAACCATAGTTTCTGTTTATAAATATAGGAAAAGTCGAACAAGAAAGCAAAAATCCCTTGAAATCCCATTACCCAGAGAAAACTACTTTCAGCTATTTGGTATCCATCCTTCCAGATCTCTCTCTCTATATGCATAGAAAATAGACAGACAGAGAGACAGACAGACAGATAGAGAATATATATATACAGATATATTTCACAAAAATAGGATTACAGAGTTGTTGCTTTTTTGAAAAATTTTTAAAAGGTCATTTTAAACATTTCTTAGAACAAGAGAATTTCTTCACGGAGGGAATGGATATGTACCTTTAAACAAAAGGCTGCTCCCTAACTCCTTGGCAAGACTTTATAGTAACTTAACTGCTGTGTGTCTCTTCTAAATTAAATAAAACCTAGACCACTGGAAATCAAAAATAAAGTAAAAAAAAGGAATGGTCCCACTAATGGCAAGGGAAACACAGTGATGCTGGTAACAAAACTGTCAGATCGATGGTGTATCATCTTTGAAGTCAAGTATATATTTCTTGTGCACTTAAGTAGAGGGTTCCCCCCTCCTTTTTCTTGTACGGAGGGCTCCTTTCAATGACATCGGGATACCATTAGAAAACCAGGTCTATGAGGTATGAGAGAGTGGGTGATCAGAAACCTCTATCATCTACAACTCAAGTCAAATGGGCCAGGAGCCATGGAAGTTTAGTTAGCACCACCTCTCCGAAAAGAGAAAAATGCCTAATGACCACAGAAAGAAAGGTGTGTTTCTAAGATCACCTAGCCGGGAAGATTTGTATAAAGAAATTTTTGTAATGCCCAAATGTTTTCAGTGAAATTCTGGTAATTCCTTTCCTAACACCTTCCAGTTTCTTCTACAAGCTTCTTGAGATTTTTCTCTCTAGTTTAAAGTAATTCCCATTACAAAAGGCTCAAAAGGAAATTCACTTGTTCATCAAACCTTAAGATAAAAAACTCAAGACTTCTAATTTGCTTCTCTTTAGAGATCTCATGTACTATTTAGATTTCTCAGAGCAGATAAAACCCGAATGAAAAAACAAGTATCAAGGAGCTATGAAGTAAGAAAATGATTATCTTCCAAAAGTGCTAATAACTAAGGACAATGACCCACAAATATACATAACTTAACCCACATAGTACCAGACGAGGGCTTTTACCAGAAGAGTTGGAAAAACTACTTACTTTCCTGCTACATGGGCATTTTCAACATACACAAGTGCAGCTTCTAACCCTTTCAGCTGAACCACTGCATTGGAATCAGTCACAAATTTTTTGATCAGTCCTAAAAATTTGGACCATTCTGGGCTCTTTTCATCCTTTATTTTCTGGAAGATCTTCAGGGCTTCTTCATATCCACTTAACCTTGCTTTCCAGAGCTAAAAGAAAAGTATTTTGAAACAAAATACAATTTAATGAGATTATTATCTACTGTTAATTGGAGAAGTTGAGGGGCGGGGAAGGACTACCCTATACCAAGTAATTTGAACAAAGGACCCCATGATTAGAAACAAAAAAGGAGTTTAAGAAATTCAGAGTTTTCAAAGAGAATTAGCTAATAAACTCATTCTTATAAGTGTTTAATATTTGCAATATTCTTCCAAGGCCATCCAGAATTCCTAACAGGCCACTATAAGTCTATCTCACTTTGTATCCAAGTGTTAGTTTTTACTTCCGTGTAATATGTAATTTGTAATTAAAGATGTAACAATTCAAAAATGAAAAATCACCCTGCTGAAACTGCCTAATCTCCAAAGCATGTTGTTTGTCGGTTGTATTGTGTAATCATTAGGCAGCTCTATACTATCCTGTAACGTGGGAATGCTCACAAAACAAGCCAATGACACTAAAATCTGAGCTCTAGAAAAGTCTTACCTTGTGTTCACATTTCTGATCAACCGGCAGTTTCATCCACTCACTGTCATCTCCCATCGTGCTTCCAGTTTCTCCTCAGAATTAAGAGTAATTCCTAGTCAGACAAAAATCAGTACCTAGTAAATCTAACAATCAAGCAGTCTTGTAAGACACAATGATTTTTCTGAGACTATTATTTTATCATGCATGCACCAATAAGAGTAAAAAAGCTCATTTTTTGGTCAAATGTCCATTTAATTCCATTAACAGAATCTTTAAAAAGTGAAAGAAAAAAGTTACTAGAAAAAAAATCTACACAAAGGGGCGCCTGGGTGGCTCAGTTGGTTAAGTGTCTGACTTTGGCTCAGGTCATGATCTCATGGTTCTTGGGTTGGAGCCCCGCGTGGGGCTCTGTGCTGACAGCTCAGAGTCTCAAGCCTGCTTCAGATTCTTTGTCTCCCTCTCTCTCTGTTCCTCTCCTGCTCACAGACTCTCTCTCTCAAAAATAAATAAAAGATTTTTAAAAATTAAAAAAAAACCCTACATATGGGCACTTGGCTAGTTCAGTGGGTAGAGCACACAACTCCTGATCTCAGGGTCATGAGTTTAAGCCTCACATTGGGTGTAGAGTTTGCTTTTTTTTTTTTTTTTTTAAGTTTATTCATTTGAGAGAGAGACAATGGGGGAGGGGCAGAAAAAGAGAATCCCAAGCAGACTCTGCATTGTCAGTGCAGAGCCCAATGCTACACTCGAACTCATGAACCATGAGATCATGGTTCGGATGGTCAACTGACTGAGCCACCCAGGCGCTAGGAGGAAAGAGCTTACTTAAAACAAGCAAACAAACTAAATCAAAACTAAAAAAAAAAAAAATCTAAATGAATCTAGAAAGGATGGATATGTGTTTTAAAAACAAATGATTGGGGCACCTGGGTGGCTCAGTCGGTTGAGTGGCCGACTTCGGCTCAGGTCATGATCTTACGGTCCGTGAGTTTGAGCCTCGCGTCGGGCTCTATGCTGACAGCTCAGAGCCTGGAGCCTGTTTCGGATTCTGTGTCTCCCTCTCTCTGACCCTCCCCCATTCATGCTCTGTCTCCCTCTGTCTCAAAAATAAATAAACGTTAAAAAAAATTTTTTTTTAATTTAAAAAAAAACAAAAAAAACACAAATGATTATATATTTTCCCAAATGGGAAACTCCTAGATATATAACAAAGCCAGAATAAAACTGAAGAGCTACTTGGCCTTTAAAATGCGAGAAAAGAGTTTCAAAGAAAGTCATACTTATAACTATTAACCTAAAATTCTTTCAGACAATAGTCATTATGAAAAAATCTCAATGTTACCCAGCTCTCTACATAACTCTAGACAATATGATTATATAAAGTAGTAAAAATTAGGGTTGCCTGGGTGGCTCAGTCAGTTAAGTGTCTGCCTTTGTCTCAGGTCATGAACTCATGGCTCCCGAGTTTGAGCTCTGTGTCAGGCTCTGTACTGACAGCTCAGAGACTGCAGGCTGCTTCCAATTCTGTGTCTCCGTCTCTCTCTGCCCCTGCCCTGCTTGCACTCGGTCTCTCTCTCTCTCTCTCAAAAATAAACATTAAAAAAAATTAAATCCCTGAATGAACTATATTTTTATAAACTTTATATCCCTTTTTAGTTAGGTTTATATGCAACATTCCTGTAAAAGCTTTATGCTATTCATTTAGATAACACCTTTTTTTCTTTTTTTTTTTTTATTCTAGAGAGAATGTGTGTATGTGCATGTGGGGGAGGGGCAGAGAGAGGGCGAGAGAGAATCCCAAGCAGGCTTCATGCTGTCAGAGCAGTGCCCAACCAGAGGCTCAATCCCACAAACCATGAGATCATGACTTGAGCTGAAATCAAGAGTCAGACACTAAACCAACTGAGCCACCCAAGTGCCCCGATAACAATTTTTTTTCTGATTATAAAAGTAATATATGTCAACTGTAGAAAATCTGGAAAGTACAGAAACTACATAAGGAAGAAAAGTATTAAAACACAATTTTAGGGGCACCTGAATGGCTCAGTTGGTTAAGCGTCTGATCCTTGGTTTCAGGTCAGGTCATGATCTCGCGGCTTCATGAGTTCAAGCCTAGTCGGGTTTTGTGCTAGCAGCGCAAAGCCTGCTTAGGATTCTCTCTCTCTTTCTCTCTCTGCCCCTCCCCCACTCATGCTACCTCTGTCTCTCTCAAAATAAACAAACTAAAAAAATGTTTTTAATAAAAAAAATAAAACACAATTTTACGTTTACCAGGGTGGCTCAGTTAAGCATCTGACTCTTGATTTTGACTCAGGTCATGATCTCATGCTTCATGGAATCAAGCCCTGAGCTGGGCTCTGTGCTGACACCGCAGAGCCTGCTTGGGATTCTCTCCTTCTCTTTCTCTGCCTCTCCCTTGCTTGTGCATGCATGTGCTCTCTAAATAAACATTTAAAAAACTCCACAATTTTACCACCAATTATTAACCATGATGAGCACTGAAATGTATATCCACTTGAATTCTTTCAGAGTTTTTTCAACAAACATGCAATGTATAAATTATATGAAAAAGACAAGTATAATCCTCTTGGAATCTTTTTCTCATATAGCCACGAACATTTTCCCATGTTTGAGAACATGATGTTTAAAAAAAATTTTTTTTAATGTTTATCTTTGAGAAAGAGCAGGAGAAGGGGAGAGGCACAGAGAGAGACACACACACACACAGAATCCAAAGCAGGCTCCAGGCTCTGAGCTGTCAGCACAGAGCCTGGCGCAGGGTTCCAACCCACGAGCCCTGAGATCATGACCTGAGCCAAAGTCGGACGCTCAACCAACTGAGCCACCCAGGTGCCCCGAGAACGTGATGTTTAAAGGTTGTATAGCATGCCATTTTATAAATGTACCAAAATTACCAATCTTGATGGTGGACATTTGTTTCCAATTTTTCAGGATTATATATAATGTATAAGGATATTGTTTATCTCTCCATCCCCAGTCCCAGTCTGACATAAAATATACCTTCAATAAATATTTGTTTAATGTATACCTTGATGGTGTCTGCTATGAATTGGGTACTGTGTGAAGTATTTTTTAAACATGTTGACTCACTTTGTACTAACAACAACTACATGAAAGAAAGACATTCTCTCTGTTTTACACACTAGGCTCATAAAGTTTAAATAATTTGCCTAAAACAACAGAACTGGATCACATTAAAAATTCAAAATCTACGCCTCTTTACAACTTGTTCCCTCCCATAAAAAAGTAGGGAATATCCCAGTGAAAGCTGTATACTCAAAAGACTTAAGTTTATTAGAGTACATGGAACTTTTATTAAGACTTCTCTCCAAAACCCCCAGAACCCTGAGAAACAATAGCAGTGTGCTTTGGAGTATGAGTCAAACCTTAATAGCAATTCTGCAGCAATGGTGGGAGATAAAGTAGTACAGCAGTTTGTAAAGTAGTATGGCATTACCTAAGTTGAAGATGCACGTATTCTACTTCATTCCTAGGTATATATACCCTAGAAATGGATGCCCCCTGCACTAGAAGATCTATACAAGATATTCATAGCAATGTTGTTCATAAAAGCCAAAAGTTGAAAACACTTCACAGGTTCATCAAAAAGAGAATGAATAATAGTGGAATATTCACTGAGTGCAATATTATATGGCAATGAAAAAGAATGAACTATGCCATGCTTCTCAAACTCTTTAATGACAATCTTTTTAAAACTTTCAAGCAATCCCTATCAAAATAACAGCATTCTTCACAGAGCTAGAACAAACAATCCTAAAATTTGGATGGAACCACAAAAGACCCCAAACAGCCAAAGCAATCTTGAAAAAGAAAACCAAAGGCATCACAATCCTGGACTTTAAGCTGTATTACAAACCTGTAATCAAGACAGTATGGTACTGGCACAAAAACAGACACTCAGATCAATGGAACAGAAAAGAGAACCCAGAAATGACCCCCAAACGTATAGCCAACTAATCTTTGACAAAGCAGGAAAGACTATCCAATGGAATAAAGACAGTGTCTTCAGCAAATGGTGCTGGGAAAACTGGACAGTGACATGCAGAAGAATGAACCTGGACCACTTTCTTATACCATACAAAAAAATAAACTCAAAAATGGATGAAAGACCTAAACATAAGACAGGAAGCATCAAAATCCTAGAGGAGAGAGCAGACAAAAACCTCTTCGACCTCGGGCGCACCAACTTCTTACTCAACACGTCTCCAGAGGCAAGGGAAACAAAAGCGAAAATGAACTACCGGGACCTCATCAAAATAAAAAGCTTCTGCACAGCGAAGGAAACAATCAGCAAAACTAAAAGGCAACCGATAGAATGGGAGAAGATGTTTGCAAGCGACATATCAGATAAAGGGTTAGTATCCAAAATCTATAAAGAACTTATCAAACTCAACACCCAAAAAACAAAGAATCCAGTGAAGAAATGGGCAAAAGACATGAATAGACACTTCTCCAAAGAAGACATCCAGAGAGCCAACCAACACATGAAAGAATGCTCAACATCACTCATCATCAGGGAAATACAAATCAAAACCACAATGATACCACCTGATACCTGTTAGAATGGCTAACATTAACAACTCAGCCAACAACAGATGTTGGTGAGGATGAGGAGAAAGAGGATCTCTTGCACTGCTGGTGGGAATGCAAACTGGTGCAGCTACTGTGGAAAACAGTATGGAGGTTCCTCAAAAAGTTAAAAATAGAACTACCCTACGACCCAGCAACTGCACTACTAAGTATTTATCCAAGGGATACAGGTATGCTGTTTCAAAGGGGCACATGCACCCCAATGTTTATAGCAGCGCTATCGACAACAGCCAAAGTATGGAAACAGCCCAAATGCCCATCGATGGATGAATGAATAAAGATGATGTGGTGTGTATATATATATATATGGTGGAACATTACTCGGCAATCAAAAAGAATGAAATCTTGCCATTTGTAACTACGTGGATGGAACTAGAGGGTATTATGCTCAGTGAAATTAGAGAAAGACAAAGATCATATGACTTCACTCATAATGAGGAATTTAAGATACAAAACAGATGAACATAAGGGAAGGGAAACAAAAATAGTATAAAAACAGGGAGGGGGACAAAACATAAGAGACTCTTAAACATAGAGAACGGAGGGTTGCTGGGGCGTTGTGGGAGGGGGATGGGCTAAATGGGTAAGGGGCATTAAGGAATCTACTCCTCAAATCATTGTTGCACTATATGCTAAGTAACTTGGATGTAAATTTAAAAATAAATCAATTATTTAAAAATTTTTAAGTAATTATACACAAATATGTTTGTAAAATACAATAAAAATTATTAGATCTGTGTATTTTTAGAGTTCCCCAAGGGAACAGAAAATAGTACAAGCACCATGTAAAACAAAACATTTGGTAGTTCTGTAAAAAGTTAAACATAGAACTATCATATGGCTCTGCAATTCTACTCCTGGGTATATACCCAAAGAATTGAAAACAGGTATTCCAACAAGTACATGTACATGCATATTCATAGCAGTACTAGTCACCTGGGCCAATAAACAGCCCAAATGTCCATCAATGGATGAATAAACAAATTCTGGTGTGTAAGTACAATGATTATTCATCCATAAAAGGGAATAAAGTACTGATACAGGCTACCACATGGATGAACTTCACAAACATGATGCTAAGTGAAAGAAACCAAACACAAAGATCCCATATTGTAGAATTCCACTTATATGAAATATCTATAGTAGATTAATCCTTAGAGACAGAATGCAGACTGTGGGGTACCAGGGGTTGGAGAAAGAGCAGGAATAGGAAGAAACTGCTTAATGGGTAAGGAGTTTTACTGTGGTGTGATGGAAATGTTTTGAAACTAGAAAGAGATGGTGCTGACACAACACTGTGAGTATTCAAAATGCAACTGAATTGTTCACTTTAAGAGAGTTAATTTTATGTAATGTGAATTTCATCTCAATAAAAAAAATTTGTAAGTTCTCAGGTGATTTTAATGTGCAGCCTGGGTTAAAAACTTCTAAAGTTATTTTCTTGGCATAAGTTTGAGCTGCAAAAGCAATCTCTCCTATCTGACTTTTTAAAAAGAGAAACACTCAATGAAAGCTTTCAACACATTTTCTAACCAAGAGAATGTGAACTGTCAGTATCTTTCAGTATTCTGTAAGATTACTGCAATACTTTTTCTTTTTTTCTTGTTGGTTGCTTTTTAGAAACCATTAAGAAAAAGAATATCTAACCCAACTGCCTCATGTAAAATTTAGATGACATTGTGTTATATATTCTGAAATGGCTTCTACTACTTTATTGCCTGAGTTTTTAAAAGTTGGTGTTTATGGTTTTGCTTTCTATTAAAAAGAAAGGCATGCTTCATACCCAAACTTCCCCAGCCATTGAAATAATGGATATAGTGTTATGTATGTGGCACTGGGGACTCCTGCTCTTTGTGTTGGTCTTCTTGCAGGATTGATATATTAAGAAAAAAAAAAGGCCTTATCCACTAATTTTCTTCCCTAATTATTTTCATTTTAAAATTAACTTTAGAATTTAATTTTTTACATCTATAAGAAAATATATACAGTTTGTGAGTTAGGAAGCATTACAATAAAATTGACCCATTGACATAACACCCAATCTAAAAATTAGAACACTACCATTATTGGGGTGCCTGGGTGGCTAAGTTGGTTAAGTGTCTGACTCTTGATTTCGGCTCAGGTTGTGATCTCGTGGTTCGTGGGTTTGAGCCTATGTTGGGCTCTGCGTTGACTGCACAGAGCCTGCTTGTGATACTCTCTCTCCCTCTCTCTCTCTCTGCTCCTCCCCTGCTTGTGCTCTCTCTCAAAATAAATAAATAAACTTAAAAAAACACACACAACAGAACACTACCATTATTATTACTTCACCTGGGCATTTCTTTCCTACTCCATCCTTCTCCCACAGAAGCATTTTCCTGGAGTTCGTTTAGTTCTACGCCATAGTCACAGTCACACATCCCTAAACAACAAAATTAACTGTGCTTGTTTGTTAGCTGTAGAAAAATATTATCTGTGTGTTGTCTTCCATGACTTACTTTTTTCATTCAATATTTCATTTGTAAAATTCATCCGTGTGTGTGTACTATAGTTCAAAACTACTCAAAATGTGGTACAAAGGACTGTACTGGATCACAAACGTATCATTCAGAGACAAGTATAGAAATGGAGATAGTGGTTTAGAAACTGCCATAGCACCTAACTTCTTTTATTATGGTGGTTTGAGGATCTGAACAAAGTTCAGCAAGGCTAAAGAATAAAATGCAACACAGAAAGTAAAAGGATATAAAGTCAGGCTAGAAAGTAAGTCAAGATCAGACCCTGGAAGATCTTGTGAGCAATGTTAAGGAATTTGGACTTTATCCTAAATGTAAAATGAAACTTTGAAGAATTCTAAATAGGAAATATTACATATGCTATCGAACTTGCATTTTTTTGAAAATTTTAAAAAATGTTTTATTTATTTTGAAGGGGGCAGGGGCAGAGAGAGAGGAAGACAGAGAATCCCAAGCAGGCTCCGTGACATCAGTGCAGAGCCCGATGCAGGGCTCAATCTCATGAAGCATGAGATCATGATCTGAGCTGAAATCAAAAGTCGGATGCTTCACCAACTGAGCCATCCAGGTGCCCCCAAACTTGCATTTTTTGAAGACCATATGTTGTACATGTAAAAAGCAATGTAAAGAATGCTTTGGAAGGCAGTAACAATGGAGGGAAACCAGTTAGAATACAGTGATCTAAATCAAAGATGATGGTGGCCTGCACCTGAGGATGGCAAGACTATCCGTCTTTCCTTCTTAAAGGTAAAATGGAATTAATACATATACATGCCACTTTGTCTTAAGAATGTACAAAAGTGGGGGGAGGAGGCCCTGGGTGGCTCAGTCGGTTGAGCATCTGACTTTGGCTCAGGTCATGATCTCAGTGAGTTTGAGCCCTGCATCGGACTCTGTGCTGACAGCTCAGAGCCCAGAGCCCCTGGTTTGGATTCTGTGTCTCCCTCTCTCTCTGCCCCTCCCCTGCTCATGCTCCGTCTCTCTCTCAAAAGTAAAATAAAAACATTAAAAAAAAATAGGGTACAAAAGGGGTTCTTTTTTGTGCCATAGGCCTCTGGTAAAGTCACAGACACCTTCTTCAGAATATTTTTTAATGCATAAAATAAAATATGTAAGATTATGTCAAATAATTTTGAAACATAATTGTTAATTACATTTTATCAAAATATTTACTTTAAAATGTGAATGACATTTTAAACGAACTTCTCCATACATTAAATAAAATCTAGCAGCAGGTGTATTACTATAATTACTATAATTTTGAAGTTATATTGGACAAAAATATTTTGATATATCACATAATGTGATTATGAAAATTACTTCTATTGGTAACAAATACACAGGTCATTCTTGTGGCTTATGGCCTACATTCTTCACTGAAGAAAATGCTAAAATTTCAGTTAGATGGTAAGAATAAAGATGCAATTATTTTTCCTTCCAAGTTCATAGAGTCCCTGAATTCCAACCCCAGGTTAAAATCTCTTGGTCTACACAACCTTCTAAATCTTATGGTCACATGAAAGCTCTTTACTTTCAAAGACTTTAGGGCACTATTTACAACAGTCCCAAAGTCTCTACCTAAAACAGTTACTACCAATCTATATTTCAATAATACTTTATATTTTACAAATATTTTTACAATAATTTTCTTATGTGAGGATCTAGTGAGGAAGATATTTAATTGCTTCTACGCATTTCACAATGTAAATGCAAGCACACTGTTTTATTACCTTATTGGGTTTTCTTTCTTTTTTCTATTATTCTAAGTTATGAGCTCTTTCTTCCTAACCTGTAAGATTCTCTTGAGCAAGAACTTTTTGTCTTAATAATCTCTATCCTCACAATGCTCAAAGAACAACATGGGATAAAGCAAATGTAATTATCCTCTTTTTACATATATGGAAATAAAGGCTCAATGTCTTACCCAGGTCACTTAAGTAGGAGAGACTGGCCTAGAAGAGATTTCTTGAATGCTAGTTTGGTGAATTTCTTAAAATTTATCTACATATGGTTTCTAGATGATCTATAGTGAAAACTATTCAACCTTTATAAATAATATGATTTATTTTGGTGATTACCTAACCCAGGTCTTTTTTTTTTTTTTTAATGTTTTTATTTATTTTTGAGAGAAAGAAAGAGGGTGAGCGGGGAGGGGCAGAAAGAAGGGAGACACAGAATCCAAAGCAGGCTCTAGGCTCTGAGCTGTCAGCACAGAGCCTGATGGGGGACTCGAACCCATGAACTGCAAGGTCATGACCCGATGTGAAGTCTGACGCTTAACCAACTGAGCCACCAAGCACCCCTTACCTAATTCAGTTAAGATATAAAGACAAGAAAGAAAGAAAGAAAGAAAGAAAGAAAGAAAGAAAGAAAGAAAGAAAGAAAGAAAGAAAGAAAGAAAGAAAATAAAAGAGTAAATGAGCATAATGTGAAAAACAAGTTTATCTGACTCTTTCAAAAGGACATAGGTAACTTAGAGAAATTTAAAATACAGTTAGCTGGTAAGGGGGAAATCATCCCTAATCAGCAGCTGCCTCTAATAATCAAGCCTACCTACCCAATTGGGCCTTAAAACACTGTTAACCTGCCTTTGGATAAGAAGAATGGAATGACTACAGTTTTAATTGTAATTTGGGATTATTCATGCAGTCCAACCCTTACCCCTGAAAGCTCTTATTCCATTGAGAGATGGCTCTACTAACTGATCAAAAAAACAAAACAAAACAAAAAAACTTTCCTTGAGATTAATAAAAAACAAAAGGATGCTAGACTACAATGGCTACAGTTCATATTCATTCTAAATTTCTATAATTCTAGAACATTTGGGGAAGTGGTCTTTTTTTTTTTTTTTTTTTTTTAATTTTTTTTTTTCAACGTTTTTTATTTATTTTTGGGACAGAGAGAGACAGAGCATGAACAGGGGAGGGGCAGAGAGAGAGGGAGACACAGAATCGGAAACAGGCTCCAGGCTCTGAGCCATCAGCCCAGAGCCTGACGCGGGGCTCGAACTCACGGACCGCGAGATCGTGACCTGGCTGAAGTCGGACGCTTAACCGACTGCGCCACCCAGGCGCCCCAAGGGGAAGTGGTCTTTAAAGTGACCACTGCTTGAAAGCTGAACTCTGCAAATTTTAACTAGTCATTGTCACAAAGGAAAATAAAAACCTTGGGAACATCTAGAACATATACAGGAAGTAATGAAGAGGAACCTCAGAGTCAGTATAAAATAGAACACATGTAAAATTAAATGTAACGATTTCATGAAAAGTCACGTAAGTTAAAGGCCTGAATGATTTCTTTAGAGGAATGTAGTACTGTTTTCAATATACACAGCAAACTGAAACCAAACTAACATTCACAATAGCCAAAGAATGGGAGCCATCCAAATGTCCATCCATTGATGAATATGGAAAATCCACACAATGAAATATTATTCAATAATAAAAAGAAATGAAGTACTATAAAGAACTCCTAAAACTCAACAACAAACAACCCAATTAAAAAATGGGCAAAGGGGACGCTTGGGTGGCTCAGTCAGTCAGGAGTCTGACTCGATTTTGGTTCCGGTCATGATCTCACAGTTCCTGAGATGGAGCCCCATGTGGAGCCCCACACCTGCTTGGGATTCTCTCCCTCTCTCTGCCCCTCCCCTGCTTGCTTGCACACACGCACGTACATGCTCTCTATCAAAAGAAATTAATAAACTTAAAAAAAATTTTTGAATGGGCAAAGGACTTGACTAGACACTTCTCCAAAGAAGATCTACAAATGGCTAATAGGCACATGAGAAGATGCTTAACATTACTAATCATTAGGGAAATGTAAATCAAAATTTTAAGATTCCACCTCACATCTATTAGGATGGCTACTATCAAAACAAAACAAAACAAAACAAAAAGACAATTGTTGGCAAGGATGTGGAGCAACTGAAACCTTTGTACACTGTTGTTAAGAATATAAAATGGGGGGGGGGCACCTGGGTGGCTCAGTCGGTTGGGTGTCCGACTTCGGCTCAGGTCATGATCTCACAGTTCGAGAGTTCGAGCCCCATATCAGGCTCTGTGCTAACAGCTCAGAGCCTGGAAACTGCTTCAGATTCTGTGTCTCCCACTCTCCCTGACCCTCCCCAGCTCACATTCTGTCTCTCTCTCTCTCAAAAATAAATAAACATTAAAAAAAAAAAAAAAAAAAAAAAGAATGTAATTTGGTATAGCTGCTGTGGAAAACACTATGGCACTTTTTCAAAAAATTAAAAACAGAATTACCATATGTTCCAGCAATTCTACTTCTGGGTATATATGCCCAAAAGAATTGAAAGCAGGGTCTCAAAGACATATTTGTACACCCATGTTCATTTCATAGCAGCATTATGCACAATAGCTAAAATGTGGAAGCAACTCAAGTGCTCATCAGTGGGTGAGTGGACAAGCCAAATGTGGTTTACACATACAATGGAATATTATTTAGCCTTAAAAAAGAAATAATTCTGACATATGCTATAATCTGGATGACCCCTGAGGCCATTATGCTAAAGTGAAATAAACCAGCCACAAAGATCATTCCACTTAAATGAGACAGTCAAAATCAGAGAGACAGAAAGCAGAAGGGTTTTTGCCAGTGAACAGATGGATTGGGGTATGTTCAATGGGTGTAAAGTTTCAGTTTTCCAAGTGAAAAAAATTATGGAAATGGATGGTGGTGATGGTTGTACAACATAATCTGACATGGTATCTGATACCAGTGAACTGCATACTTAAAAATGGTTAAGATGGTAAATTTTATGGTATATGTATTTTATCACCTTGCAAACATACTAAAAAAAGTCAGTTTCAAAGAACCACATATTGTATGATTCCATTTACATGAAATGTCCAGAATAGGCAAGTCTATAGAAGTAAAAAGTCGATCAGTGGTTGCCTACGAGTGAGGTGTTTGGGGCTATCAAAAGGGTAATGGCTAAAGAGTGTGGGATTTCTTTTCTTTCTTTCTTTCTTTCTTTCTTTCTTTCTTTCTTTCTTTCTTTCTTTCTTTCTTTCTCTTTCTTTCTTTCTTTCTTTCTTTCTTTCTTTCTTTCTTTCTTTCTTTCTTTCTTTCTGAGACAGAGATAGAGCATGAGCAGGGGAGGGACAGAGAGAGAGGGAGACACAGAATCAGAAGCAGGCTTCAGGCTCTGAGCTGTCAGCACAGAGCCCGACGCGGGGCTCGAACTCACAAATTCTGAGATCATGACCTGAGCCGAAGTCGGTCGCTCAACCGGCTGAGCCACCCAGGCACCCCAAGAGTGTGGGATTTCTTTTTGGGGCAATGAAAATGTTCTAAAACTGTGGTGATGACTGCACAAATCTAGAAATATACTAAAAGCCACCAAACTGTACACTTCAAAATGGGTGAGTGATATGCAAATTATATTTCATTAAAACTGTTAAAAAAAAAAAAAGAAACTAACAAAGTTTACTAACAGAAGCCCTTAGGAGATAAGAATGATTTGTTGGGGTGCCCGGGTGGCTCAGTCGGTTAAATGTCTGACTCTTGGTTTCAGCTCAGGTCATGATCTCATGAATCGTGAGTTCAAGCCCCACATCAGGCTCCACGCTGATAGTGTGGAATCTGCTTGGGATTCTCTCTGCCCCTCTCCTACTCACGCTCTTGCTCTCTCTCGCTTGCTCCCTCTCTCCAAATAAATACATAAACTTTAAAAAAATGATATGTTAAAGCTACTGATCATTTTACATGTGCATATGTTGGCTGCAGAGGTTAAGAGTCCTTTCTAATAATAAGGAATTAGTCTACTCCAATTTTACCTAAAGCATTCACATTCACTGAATTTTCCTATGGGTGCCTAAGTTCACAGGAGTACAAGTAAGAAGTTTAAACAAATAATCATAATACAAAATATATTATGTGTGGAAACTGCTTTAAGCAAGGGATAAATAAGGATTATGGGAGTTCTAAGACAGGATTAAAAAAAAATTTTTTTTAACGTTTATTCATTTTTGAGGGAGAGAACAGAGCATGAGCCAGGGAGGGGCAGAGAGAGAGGGAGACAGAATCCGAAGCAGGCTCCAGGCTCTGAGCTGTCAGCACAGAGCCTGACACAGGGCTCGAATTGACTGTGAGATCATAACCTGAGCCGAAGTTGGATGCTCAACCGACTGAGCCACCCAGGCCTCCCTAAGACAGGATTAACCACCAGTAAGTGAGGTATGGTCAGCGAAAATCTCACAGAAAGGATGGTATCTGAACTCAGTGATTAATGAAAGGTGGGATTTCCAAAAAAACAGACAAACAGAAGTAGAAGAGGAGATATTCTAGGCTGAGAGAATAAGAAAGGGAAAGTCTTAGAGACAGGAAAGTACAGAACATGTTCAAAGAACAATGAATGGCTCCATTTACCATAGTCTAAGACCAGAGAGGTAGACTAGGGTCAGGTCATGTAGAATCTTGAATATTAAGCTAAGCAGCAGATGCTGATGACTGCAGCAGGGCAATGACATAATCCTATCTACTTCAGAAAGATAAATCTATGTAGAATGGATGGGAAGGAAGAGAAAATAGAATCTTGCTAGAAAATTATCATAGTACTCCAGGACAAAGATAAATAGGAGCCAGAATTAGGGGTCTTAGGGATGGAAAGGATGGGCAGGGGAGACTGAAGGGAGTTACATTAAAGAAGGAGAATCCGTAAGCCTTAGCAAATAAGGATGTGGGAGCAGTTAGAGTCTAGTAGGAGGATCCAGTCTAGGTGACTGGGAGAACAGTAGTGTCAATGACATAAAAATGTCGGGAGTTCTGGATTGTTTATTTTTGGGGAATGGAGAAGAGGTGAGGAATATGATGAGTTTAGTTTTAGACTTGAGAAATATGATCTTCAAGTGACTGAAAATGTGGCACCAGGATTAAACAGAGGATTCTGGATTTTATAAACACAGACATAGGAAACCGAGTTGTCATTGTATAACAAGGTTTGATGCTTTAAGAGTAAATAAAACTGCCAACAAAGAGAAGCATTAATAAAATTAATTTGAACTATATATGATGCTTGCTATGGCTCATTCAATCTAGTCATACTACAAACGTTCATAACTTTCAATTATTCAGAGCTCTCAGGAGCCTTTACAACTAGCATGAAACAGAAGCAAAAGCAAGGAGGCCAGCTAAAATAAGTCTATTCCACGGAAATATTATAATCTTACATATTACTGTATCTAAAACATCTTCCAAACAGCTCAAATACCACATAATCCACACTGCTGCTGAAAAGGTTTAGATGTAATTGTTTATTTTTAGACTAGAGATTAAGAAATGTTTCCAAGGTCATATTAAAGGTAGAACTTAGAATAAATTTTGAACCGATTTTTTGGTTTAGTATTCAATTAACAAATTACCTATTAAGTATATATTATTATAACATATAGACTCAAGCAATCTGCATTTTCTCATTCATCAATCAGCTAAAAGTAAGGCACCAAGAGATCAAGTCATGAGTAATGTTAGAGCTGGGCCTACAACCTAGATCTCCTTTCTCTCAGTCCACCAACTTGGCCGTTCCATTCATGGGTCCAACTGGAGTATCCTTTTAAGTTTCTCTAACTTGACAGTCTATAAGAATGATCATAAAGCTACTAAACAGGCTGTTTCAGCTTTCTACTTGGGAAGAAGCCATGGCAGTGAAACCATTTTATGGCTAATTCCCAAGCTCTTGACCTACAAAAGCTCTTCGCTATCACAATACACGAGATCTGGATCTGATTACCATTCCTGGACTCTCACTTCTGGTTAAGGAAATGCTACTGCAGAAGCATAGAATAAGTGTGAGGGAAATCTGAAGAAAATGTCCACTCCAAAAGCAACTCCTTTGAATGACCAATGAAGTATGATAATAGACTCAAACAAAAAAAACAAAAAACAAACAAAAAAAGAAAGAAAAGAAAAGAACTATAAAACAGGGAAATAGGGATAAAACAATACACAGGCAAGCCCAGAGAGCTTTACTCAAACCTTATATAGAAAGGACAAATGGATTAAAGAAGCATAACAATTATGTAACTGTCATAGAAAAGTTAAGATTTTTATTACTTGGCCAACCCAGACAAAAGCTCACCTCTAAGTACCAGTAACAAAAAGACAAACCCTTCCCCCTAAATTTAAAAACCTCACTGCCCTCAGGTAATTCCCACTACCAAGGACAAGCGTTACCCTCTTGCTGGAGTATTCTCCAGAAATCTGAACTGCTTCACTAGCAGTTATCTCAGGAAACTTGGGTGTGCTTGCTGTCCTAGTCCTGGGATGGTGGCCTCTCATAAATTCCTTCTGAAGGGGAAGGATAAAGAGCTGTCTCTGAGCGATCTCTTACACATCCTGCTATTCATATCAGCAGGACAGAAGATTAACTGAACTCTCTGGAGCAGATGATCACTGTTAATGTCTCCAAAAGAGGGACCCACAGCCACACAGGCCTCTGGGGAGTTGGAAAGCTAAAACCTGGCTGTGAATTAGGTCAACTTGGAGAGTTACTGCTCAACTCTACCAAGGTACCTGAAAATCTAATGCTTACTCATCCCTAAACTACCCAGGTCTCCAAATCCCAGGCGAAGGACCCAAGGCCCAGGACACTAGATCCAGCTCCACCCATCCAGCTCAATGGGGTTACACTCGAGTAAAAGCAAACCTCTCCTCACCGCAAGAGGAACCAGGCTGGGGCAAGGCCGGGTCGTGGACACAGCTCAACCACTGCATATCCAAACAAGCACCCTAGGGCCGCTGTCACCACCCAGAAGTAGAGCAGATGCCCCAGGCTTTAGCTCACTGCAGCCGGCATTGTTTACGCTCTTTCGCCACCTAAGCCTCTGATAGGCCAGGAAAGTCCCCTGCACTGTCCACCAAGACTTCCGGCACGGGCACGGGATGCTTGACCCCCGCCCGCAGTTTGACACTTACGCTCCCTGGGCAGGGAGAGGTCTGGGGGCCCTATGGTCCGAGCAGAATCAGCAGGAATACCCGGCGGGCCGTGGCGGCATTGGTGCGGAGGGCTGCTGAGAAACGCCTCCTCCAGGGGCGGGGCCCAGAGCTCTCTGTCAGAGTGCCCGCCCCACCTCGGTGCCCCTCCCAACACCCACTGAAGGCTTAAAGGAGCCGCATCTTAGTCCAGAGGTCTGCAGGACTCAGGGTGCTGCTTCTAGCCCACAGGGTTTTCAAGGCATGAGGCAAAAGAAGGACCAACTAGAAAGACTCCTCCCCGGTTGGGTGGGCCTCTTTTTTTGTTGGCAACACAGGCAACGTTCCTGAAACAAAGGAGGTGACCAGTTCTTATTATCACAATCCTAATCCCTCCTCCAGGGATGGAAAAAAAAAAATTGCTGCAGGCAATAGCCAAAGTATCTGGGTAAATATATAGCCCCCATTATGTAAGATGCTTATTCCATTAATTTGAGCAGTTAGTGTTCTTCAAATGGCAACTGAAAGAACCAGAAAGGAATTTGGGCAGCCTGCACTGCTTCACCACCTCACCCTTTCTCTACCACAGGGGAAATCCCAGACAATGATAGAAGATGGGTAGGAAGGCAATAGGAGGAGAAATGGAAAACATTCTCCTTCTTGTGAGCAAAATGTGCCAAGAACTGGCACAAGAATTCAAAAACTGACCAAGAATTCATCACATGTCCACGTAGATGAAGAAATCTTGCACACAAATACAATTGTGATGTGCAGCCATGCAATTTAATATGAAGAGTTCTTGAGAAAACTGTAGTAGAAACTGGATTAATATCTCTGGAGTTAAGTAATGGTCTCTGAGCCCTCCATAGGTTATCAGTGGCTTTTAACTTTCTTTTCATAGGAGGAATTTTTCCTCAATCTCAGTTTACAAGGTTCGACTGCATTTTGTGTCTCGTACTGTCAGGAATATATTAAGCCTATATTAGCTGAATAAACACACCTTATTAAAGCCTTAAACCACCACCAGACAAGTATGGGAATCAATTTAGTGAGGCAAAAGACCATTTTTTAAGTGCCCTAATAACATCCTCCATTTCAAACATGGGTTCAAGTGAAAATGTAGATTCCAAAGGACAGGCAAGACTGCTCTGCTTACTAGGGAACAGACAGGTTACTTCTATTCTGAAGGTCTCTGAAGGTCTTAGAGAATTCTAGGATCAGGCTGCCAGTAAGAGAAATGGATTCAGATTAGAATAGTCTGATTTTCAACTGCCAAGAAAATCTCACTTTAAAGTGCATTTAACTGTGAATGATACTTTTGAATTAGGTAATTAAGACCGTTCATTCTATCCCCAGGAAGCATATCACACTATTCTGAGGGTAATGGTTTGCAGATCAGCCTCCCCATTAGATTGTGAGCACCTCAAGGGCAAGGGCTAGAATGTATCTTAATCACCCTTTTCTCCCAGTGTGATACAAAATGAATATTCAATAAATATTTATCACAAAAATTATGACCAACGCTTTCTTTGATACAGGAGTCCAGACAACCGTCAATAAGCATAGCACAGTGAATACAGGTGTGCATGCACACACACAAATGGCTAACACCCAGTGCTATGCGTGTTAGTGAATTAAAAATTTAGAGAGAAAAGAAATCCACTGAGTGTACAGCTCGATCTCAGACATGAGAGCTCAAGATGATGATGATGATGATGATGATTATTATTATACAGATTTATAGCTCTTGTCTCAAATACACATTTTATATAAATATTCCTGAATAATTCTTAGATATTTTACCAAATATGGTCTAAATATAGGCCATCTTATTTTGGTTACTGCTTTTTTCTTTACTATACCATGAAGAGAGTAAACTGGACATGTAAAACCTTTACAATTCAACTACCAGTTAGTAGTCTTCTCCATAACATGGGAATGTGAAACTGTTTAGGAAATGATTTGGTAAAAATTATATATAGAACATAGGAAAATGATAACAATTCATGTATTAGGAAGGTCGAGTGCAGGAGAGGGGGGCGCCTGGGTGGCTCAGTTGGCTAAGCGACCGACTTCGGCTCAGGTCATGTCTCACTGTGTGAGTTTGAGCCCTGTGTGGGGCTTGTGCTGACTGTGTGGAGCCTGCTTGGGATTCTCTCTCTCTCTGTACCTCCCAACTTGTGCATGTGCTCTCTCTCTCTCAAAATAAATAAACTTAAAAAAAACTTCAATCCACAAGCATAATTTAAAAAAAACAAAAGGAAGGTGGGATTTCTTGTACTTTTAAAATATCTTTTTTCATCCCAGGGTTTAGGGATTGAGCCCAACCTCTGGCTCCATGATGAACGTGGAGCTTGCTTTAAGATTCTCTCTCTGCTCCCCTCTCCCCTGCCCCCATACTCTCTCTCTCTAAAATAAAAAAGTATATCTCTTTTTTCACTGTACCATTTTTTTCTCTGTAACACATTAACATAGAAAAGAAAACTAATGTGTGCATAACCATCAATGGAAAAGGGTTGTTTGTTTTTAAAGTGTTATTTATTTAAGTATCTCTACACCCAACATGGGGCTCGCACTCATGACTCTGAGATCAAGAGTTGCATACTTTTCTGACTGAGCCAGCCAGGCACCCCAGGAAAAGGAAGTTTTAAGCATTAACTGGAAATTTTCATTAGATCATATTTAATGAAAGAAAGAAGCCAAGTTAGTGACTAAGAGTATGGACTCTGGAGATAGAATGCTAGTTCAAATCCTGGTTGGAACCATTTATTAGCTGTGTGGCTTTAGACAAGCTGCTACCTTTCTGTGCTTCTGTTTTCTATATGTAAAATGGGAAAAATAACAATATCTACCTCATTCAGTCATTAGGAGAATTAAACCAGTTAAGTTTATCATATTTATAAAGCACCTACGACAGTGCCTATAATAAAGTGCTATATACAAGTATTTGAGAAATAAAAAATATAATGTTCAACAAATACTGTCTACCTTTTCTGTCACATTCCTTTTAAAACTAAAAAGCAAATGCATACCATCAACTGCTCCCAACTCTCTGTGTTCCCAGCTGTCAGAAAGAGATAATAACTCAGTTTTAGAGAGGGAGGAGAGATTCCCCAAGCTGAGAGCTTTCAAGTAAGGTTTATTAAGGTATAACTTACATACAATAAAATTCACTCTTTTTAGTACATAGTTCTAGGAGTTTTGGCAGTCACAGAGTATCAGCACAATCAAGAACATCTCCCTTAGCCCAAAATATTTCCCAGTGCCCCCTTTGTAGTCAACTCCTCTCCCCTAGGCAACCACTGATCAGTATGCTGTTCTATAGTTTTGCCTTCTGCACGATGCCATATTAAAAAAAAAAAAAATCATACAGTGTATAGTCTTTTGAGTACAGCTTTTTTCATAATACAATTGAGATCATCCATGTTGTTGCACAGATCAGCAATTTGTTCCTTTTTTATTGCTGAGTAATATTCCCTTGTATGATCTAACACATTTTGCTCATCAATTTTACCAGTTACCAACATGTGGGTTGTGTCTAGCTTTTAGCAATTGTGAAAAAGACTACTACAGATTTTTATACAGACATAAGTTTTCAGTTCTGTTGGGCAAAAACCTAGAAGTGGGAAAGTTGAGTGGTATGGTAAATGTATGTTTAATTTTATAAGTAAGTGCCAAAATGTTTTCCAAAGCGGCTATATGAACCACTCTGCAATCTTCCTCCACCAGCAATGTCTAAGAGTTCAAGTGTAACTGTATCATTACTTAGTACTAATTTCTAGTATGGCTCCATATTTTTATACCTATGAATTAAAGCCAGTTTTTTTCTGCAATTTAGTTTTAATGGTTTGTAATGTCCTCTTCCATTTACAAACCAGTCGTTGATCATTTGGTATGAATCTTAGATGCTACTTTATTAATACTTTCAAAGGGGTAGATCAATGAAAATTAGTCTTTCAAATCCCATCCAAAAGCAGTCAAATTTAGTCATTTTATCTGGATCGACAAGCTACAAGGCTAAACAAATAGCTCTCCGAGTAAGCAGAACAAACCAAAGCATATATTATATATCTGTCAGTTTAACTGTTTTTCCAACATTCAGATGGGCTTATCCATAGCCTAAGTAAAATTCCTCAACAATCTTATTACATAACAAGTCAAATTAAACATGTTTATCAAGGGGCGCCTGGGTGGCGCAGTCGGCTAAGCATCCGACTTCAGCCAGGTCACGATCTCGCGGTCCGTGAGTTCGAGCCCCGCGTCAGGCTCTGGGCTGATGGCTCAGAGCCTGGAGCCTGTTTCCGATTCTGTGTCTCCCTCTCTCTCTGCCCCTCCCCCGTTCATGCTCTGTCTCTCTCTGTGCCAAAAATAAATAAAAAACGTTGAAAAAAAATTAAAAAAAAAAAAAAAAAAAACAAAAAACCATGTTTATCAAAATATAATTCTCTTGAGTAGGAAACAAAAAGAAGCTTCAAGAAAATATTTTAAAACTTATCATAAATACTTGTCTACTATTTCAAAAAAAATGCTTTAAAAAGGAGGTGTGGAATTTGTTTGTAATTGTTGGTTAGCATGGAGAAACTGGTACATCCGTTTTGGAAAATATTTGTATTAACAACCCATTCCCAAGAGAACTGAGAGCACTATGTCCACACAAAAACTGGTTCATAACTGTTAATATCAACATTATTCATAATAGCCCCAAAGTGGAAACAACCCCCAAATCCACCAATTTATGAAAGGATAAACAAAATGTGGAATATCCTATCCATACAATGGAATATCATGCAGCCATAAAAAGGAATGAAATAGTATTATATGCTATTAACATAAGTTAACCTTGAACACATTATGCTAAGTGAAAGAAGCAAGGCACAAATGGCCGTATGTTGTGTGATTCCTTTGGTATAAAATGCACACATCAGGCAAATCCACAGGGACAGAAAGTAGAATGGCGGTTGCCAGGGGCTGGGGTGGGTAGAATGAGAAAGAGGGAATGGGGAATGGCTGCTAATGGGTATGAAGTCTCTTTTTGGAGTGATGAAAATGTGCTGGAATTAGATACTGGTGATGGTTGCACAACCATGTGAATATGTTTAAAAGCCACTGAATTGTATGTACACATTAAAAGGATAAATTTTATGGTATGTGAATTATATCTCAATTAAAAAACTCACTGACAAGAGAATGGATAAACAAGCTGTGGTATATTCAGAAAAGATATTATACAGTAGTGAAAACAAATGAAGACAACTATTAGCAAAAACCTGCATGAATTTCACAAACCATAGCTAGTACTAGAGAGCATACAGTATGATTACACAAACCCAAACAATATACTGCTTAGGAATGTATACATTTTTTTTTTAATTTAAAAGAAAAGTATAAGGAGGATAATGCCGAAAACTTAGCATAGTGAAAAAAGCAGGGAATTAAACCCAGGATGCAATCCAGGAGGACTGCACAGGATATTGGTAATGATCTATTTCTTAAACTGGGTGGTAGGATGATGGGTGTTTCTTTTTCAAATTTATAACATAAATAATATATTATATTTAAAATATACTAAATACTCCAGGAGTTTAAAAATGAAAGAAAAAAAAAGCTCTGCCTCTTGTTAGTAGGATTTTATAATTTAAAAAGTTACATTCCATAGTGTTCAGGTAGAAGTGTAAGAAGGCACTTTTTTTTTTTTTTTTTTTTCCAATATGAGAGGAGTACTGGGCTGGAAAGAAGAAAATTTATATTCCCAAATCCCTGTTCTACCATTAGTTTCTACCATAAAGCTGTGAAACTTTAGGAAGGTCATTGAATCTTTGGAGGCTTCAGTGTCGTCATGCATAAGACAAGGAGTTTGTATTAACAGCTCTCCCACCTCTAAACTTTTGAGACCATGCTCCACAACCACTATTTGTATATGATAAACAACATGCTTGCAATTCCAAGTTCTTCAGTACTAAGATATCTGCAGCTAATGTTAAATGTTTGGAAAGTGCTTCTACTTCAGTGGTAAAATCTCATAGCCTCATTCTCTTTGGCCCTTGGTTAAATTACTACAAAGGGATGGTATCGGTTGTACAGATAATCCAAAACCACAGTTTGCATACATGTGGATTCTACCATCATTTTCCCTTTCCAGGCAATCTCACCCTGGTAGAATAGATTTTGTCCCCAGGCCAAAAAGAAGGGATTCACACAAGCCACTCAAAAAGCACAATTTTAACCATCAGTCTCTTATGCCTGGCAAAGAAAGTAATGTGGTAAAAGATAAAAACACTGATTCAAGAAGTCAGGAATATGAACTATATTTCCTTCTCCATATACAGAATACTGGCAAGGACAGTTTCTGAGTCATAGAGTCACATCTAGCACAATTTGTGGCACCAAGAAGTCAGTATCACTTTCAGAGCAGGCCTTCCTTCCTATGGCTTCTACTCAGGGCACCACACCCAGTTAAACATTCTACTATCAACCATCACTCAAAGGGGATTTAAAAGTGATACATTAAAAGCCCAGGAGAGACGGCTTCACTGGAGAATTCTATAAAACATTTAAAGAAGAATTAACACCAATCCTGAAACTCTTCCAAAAATTTGAAGAGGAGAGAACATTTTCAAACTCATTCTATGAGGCCAGAATTACCCTGATATGAAAGCCAGACAAAGACACTGCAAGAAAACTACAGACCAATATTGTTGATAAAATACTGATGCAAAAATCCTCAAAATACTACCAAACTGAGTCCAACAGCACATTAAAAACATTATACACCATGCCCAAGTGGAATTTATTCCTGGAATGCAAGAATGGTTCAACATACCAAAATCAATCAACATAATACACCATAACTCATTACAAGAATGAAGGACAAAACCCACATGATCATCTCAATTGATGCAATAAAAAGCATTTGACAAGATTTAACACCCTCAATGATGAAAACATTCAAACAAGGAATATAAGGAGACTACCTCAACATAATAAAGGCCATTTATGAAAAGCCATAGCTAACATCATACTCGGTGGTGAAAGACTGAAAGCTTTTCCTATAAGATCAGGATACCTATTGTAGCCATTCCTATTCAATACAGTACTGGAAGTCTTAGCCAAAAGAGTTAGGCAAGAAAAAGAAATAAAAGGCATCTAAATTGGAAAGGAAGAAGTAAAATTATCTGTTTGCAGATGACATACTTTTATATGTAGAAAACCCTAGAGACTCCACAAAAGAAAATCTGAGAATAAATGTATTCAGCAAACTTGCAGGATACAAAATCAACACACAAAAACACATTGTGTTTGTATACACTAACAATGAACAATCTGCAAAGGACATTAAGAACACAACCCCACTTAAAATAGCATCAAAAAGAATACAATGCTTTTGGTTAGGAATAAACCTAACCCAGGAGGTGAAACTGAAATTAAAGAAAACACAAATAAATGGAAAGACATCTCACATCCATGGATTGAAAAACTTAGTTACTAAGATGTCCATACTCCTAATAGATTCAACACAATTCCTATCAACCCCAACAGCATTTTTTTGCAGAAATAGAAAAATTCATCTTAAAATTCATATGGAATCTCAAAGGACCCCGAATAGCCAAAATAATTTTGAAAAAGAAAAACACTGGAGGACTCATACTTCCTGATTTCAAAACATTACAAAGCTACAGTAATCAAAACAGTGTGTTACTAGTATACAGACAAATAGACCAATAGAACAGAAAACCCAGAAATAAACCCTCATGTGTAGGGTCAAGTGATCTTTGAGAAGGGTGCCAAGACCACTCAATGGGGACAAAGCAGACTCCTTATGAAATAGCACTGTGAAAAAAATGGATATCCACATGCAAAAGAACAAAGTTGGGACTCTTATCTCATACTATATACAAAAATTAATTTGAAATGATTAAAGACCTAAATGTAAGATCTGTAACTATAAAATTTCTAGAAGAAAAACATAGAGGAAAAGCTTCATTACACTGAAATGGGCAATGATTTCTTAGATGTGATACCAAAAGCACAAGCAACAAAAGCAAAAAAGACAGTTGGGACATCAAACTTAAAAACTTTTGTGTATCAAAGGACACAACAGAGTAAAAAAGCAACTTACAGAACGGAAGAAAATATCTCTGAATCATATATCTGATAAGGGGTTAATATCCAGAAGACAGAAAGAACTCCTACAACAACAAAAACCCAAATACCCCACCTAAAAAAAATGGGCAAAAGAACTGAATAGTCAGTTCTCCAAGTATGATATACAAATGGCCAACAGCATATGAAAAGATGCTCAACATCACTAATCATCAGAAAAATACAAATCAAAACCACCATGAGATAAACTTACACCCATTAGGATGATTACTATATTAAATAATAATAATAATAATTGGCAAGAATGTAGAGAAATAGGAACCTTTGCACACCATTGGTAGGACTGTAAAATGGTTCAATTGCTATGGAAAATGGTAGAGGTTGCTCAAAACATTAAAAATTGAATACCGTATTACTATATGATTCAGCAATCCCATTTCTGAATGTGTGTATATATATGTGTTTATATATGTGTATATATATATATATCCAAAAGAATTAAAAGTTGGGTCTCAACATGACTTGTACACCCATGTTCAAAGCAGCACTATTCACAATAGCCAAGAAGTAGAAGCAACACAGATGTCCACTGGAGAAGGAATGGATAAACAAAATGTAAAATACATACATACAGCGGAATACAAGACTTAAAAAGGAAGGAAACCCTGTTACACACTACAGTGTGAATGAACTCTGAGAACATTACACTAAGGGAAATAAGCCAGTCACAAAAAAGACAAATATTGTATAATTCCACTTACATGAGGTATCTAAACTAGTAAAATTCATAGAAACATAAAGTAGAAGGACGGTTATCAGGGGCTGGGGGAAGAGGGAAAGAGAATGTATAGATTCAGATTTACAAGATGGGAAAACAATTCTGGAGATATGTTTCACAACAATGTGGATGTACTTAATTTAAAATGTACTTAGGGGCAGCTGGGTGGCTCAGTTGGTTAAGCCTCCAGCTTCGGCTCAGGTCATGATCTCGTGGTTCATGGGTTCTAGCCCTGAGAAGGGCTCTGCACTGGTGGTCTGCTTGGGATTCTCTCTGTCTCTCCTCCTCCTCCTCCTCCTCCTCCTCCTTCTCCTCCTCCTCCTCCTCCTTCTCCTCCTTCTCCTCCTCCTCCTCCCCTGCTCTCTCTGTCTCTCTCTCAAAGTAAATTAAAAAAATTTTTAAAAGTGTACTTAATTATGGAGTGCCTGGGTGGCTCAGTTGGTTAAGCATCAGACGACTCTTGATCTCAGCTCATGATCTCAGGATCGTAAGGTCAAGCCCTTTGTTGGACTCTGTATTCAGGGCTCTGTGCTGGGCATAGAGCCTACTAAAATAAAATAAAATAAAATAAAATAAAATAAAATAAAATGTACTTAATTAAAAATGGTAGTTTTTGTGTGTTGCATGTTTTTATAAATTTTAAAAAGTGAGACACTCATGCATTCAACAAAATGCTCTGCAACTATTAAAAAAAAGATGAAGACTAAATAAATATTCATGTGGAAGAAATATATTAAATTTTTAAAAGAAAATTGGAAGGCTGTATATGAAGTCATTTTTGCATTTAGTAAAACCATATAGAGGGCTGTACACATTGGTAGTAGGCTGATAACGACCCTCCAAAATACTAGATTTTGTTGTTTTTTTTTTTTGTTTTTTTTTTAAATTTTTTTTTCAACGTTTATTTATTTTTGGGACAGAGAGAGACAGAGCATGAACGGGGGAGGGACAGAGAGAGAGGGAGACACAGAATCGGAAACAGGCTCCAGGCTCTGAGCCATCAGCCCAGAGCCCGACGCGGGGCTCGAACTCACGGACCGTGAGATCGTGACCCGGCTGAAGTCGGACGCTTAACCGACTGCGCCACCCAGGCGCCCCCAAAATACTAGATTTTAATCCCTAGAATTTGTAAATGTCACTTCATTTGGTAACAGTGTCTTTCCAGCTGTGATGAAATTAAGGATCATGAGATAGGGAGGTTATCCTGAATTATCTGAATGGGCCCTAAATGCAATCACATACATCCTTGTAACAGGGAAGTAGGGAAATTTGACACACACGTAGGAGAAGGCCACATAAAGGCAGAGAAGAGCAAGATTAGAAAAGGCTGAAGTGGTATGACACGAATTAGGGAATACCAACAGCCAACCCAAGAGCAAGGAAGGGATTCTCCCAGAGAGCCTCTGGAGGAACATGGCCCTGCCTTAGTTGTAGCCCCCAGAAGACTCATCCTAAATTGTGTTGGACTTCTGGGCTCCAGAACAGTGAGAGAAAAAATTTTTGTTGTTTTAAACCACCACATTTGTGGTAATCTGTTACAGCAGCCATACAAAACAAATGCAACATTGTACATGTTTGAAATCACATACACATTTTTTGGAAGGATCCACAGAAAACTGTTAAAACGATGGCTACTTCTAAGCAGCATATCTAAGGGGCTGGCTGAAGAACTTTTACTTTTCACTTTCATACCTAGCCATTTCTTTTTAAAACAAAAACAAGCTTCAATGTTTTTAAAAGCTCTAAAACTTTAAAATTCCCGCATGGAACCTTGAAGCTGGTTCTATCTCTACTCATCCCATAAGCTAAGCCTCACTTCTCCCCCTTAACATTTTTTGGGCATCATATCTCCTTTGAAAGAAGCAACGAAATTTTGTTTATTACCCTACATCTAGCAGAGTGCTTGGCACTCTAACATAACTCCTAAAATGGCATCATTTCATCAAACCATAGAAGTCTTAAATATATAATAAATGTGTTCCTTGAGTTATTTATAAATAGAATTTTGTATGTTGAATGTGTATTTCAAATGTCAGGAAAACAATATATTTAATGGAATTCTGAAGTAAACTTTTTCAAAGTGAGAAATCACTCAGCGATAAATTTTGAAATTTTATGAGTTTTGCCACTGTTTTCTTGGTTACCCATTTTTTTTTTATTATAAAATCCATTAAAAGAGGGTAATTTTAATTTTAGAATCTTTCACTTTGGCAAAGCCAGGGCAGAAGAACAGTTGTTTGCAATAAATCTAATTGTACAGAGCTCCAGTCTCTAAACCTGTCATGTTGGGCTCTGAAGTTAGATCTGAATTCTAAAACTTGCTTTGTCACACATTAGCTGAGTCTCAGTTTCATCATCTGTCCTAACAGTACCACCTTCGTGTGGTTCCTTATTTAATACACACTTCTGGAGCATTCACCATGGGCCAGGCACTATTCTAAGCATTTAAATTACTGACTCATTTAAATTGCTAGAACTCTGAACCTGATACTATTATCTCCATTTTACAGACAAAGAAACTGAGGCAAAGAGATTAAGCAAATTTGCCTAAGGTAATCCAACTAAATGTTGTAAAAATTAAATGAAATTTGGCCTTATACATGTTAAGAATCCTCCCTTAATATCCACATTATTCCCCTGCTCCACAAGTACACGTGCTTGGCAGATCAGGTGAGGTTACTGTTAGGCACTCAGCTAATGTGCTGAATACAGGTAGTACAATACAGTAGCCCAGGGGCCAGCTACTATGAGGGTGTAACAGAGGCACCTAATCTACACCGAGGGGTCAGGGAGGGTCTCCCTGAAAAAGTGATACAGGCATACCTCACCTTACTGCACTTTCCAGATACTGTGGTTTTTACAAATTGAAGGTTTGTGGCAACTCCGCATCAAGCAAATCTATCAGCATCATTTTTCCAATAGCATTTACATCACCCCATGTCTATGTCACATTTTGGTCATTCTCACAATGCTTCAAACTTTTCCATTTTTATTATTATATTTGTTACAGTGATCTGTGATCAGTAATCTGGTTTTTTGTTTTGTTTTTTTTTTTTTGATCAGTGATTTTTATTTATTTATTTTTTAACGTTTATTTATTTTTGAGACAGAGAGAGATAGAGCATGAATGGGGGAGGGTCAGAGAGAGAGGGAGACACAGAATTTGAAACAGGCTCCAGGCTCTGAGCTGTCAGCACAGAGCCCGACGCGGGGCTCGAACCCACGAACTGCGAGAACGTGACCTGAGCTGAAGTCGGACGCTTAGCCGACTGAGCCACCCAGGCGCCCCTGGATCAGTGATTTTTGATGTTACTATTGTAATTGTTTTGGGGCACCACGAACCACACCCATACAAGACAGCAATCTTAATTAATAAATGTTGTTCTTTCTTTCTTTCTTTCTTTCTTTCTTTCTTTCTTTCTTTCTTTCTTTCTTCTTCTTTATTTTTTGAGAGAGAGAGAGAGAGAGAGAGAGAGAGAAAGAGCGAGCAGGGGAAAGGCAGAGAGAGTATCTAGAGCAGGCTCCATTTCCAGTGCAGAGCCCAACGCAGAACTCGGTCTCACAACTGTGAAATCATGACCTGAGCCAAAATCAAGAGTTGGGTGCTTGGGACGCCTAGGTGGCTCAGTTGGTTGAGCGTCTGACTTTGACTCAGGTCATTCTGACTTCGACTCAGGTCATGATCTCACAGTCTGTGGGTTCGAGCCCCACGTTGGGGTCTGTGCTGACAGCTGGGAGCCTGAAGCCTGATTCAGATTCTGTGTTTCCCTCTCTCTCTGCCCCTCTCCCAGTTGCGCTCTCTCTCTCTCAAAAATAAACAAACATTAAAAAAAATTAAAAAAAAAAAGAGTTGGATGCTTAACCTACTGAGCCACCCAAGCACCCCAATGTTGTTGTGTTCTGACTGCTCCACCAACTGGCCTCTCTTAGAACCTCCCTATTCTCACTCTCTCCTCAGGCCTCCCTATTCTCTGAGACACAACAATACTGGAATTAGGCCAATTAATAACCCTACAATGACTTCTAAGTATTTAAGTGAAAGGAAGACTTGCATGTTTCTCACTTTAATACATTTATCCATCCATCCATCCATCCATCCATCCATTTTTTTTTTTTAAGTAAACTCTACACCCAACATGTGACTTGAACCCTGTGTCACATGTTCTACCGACTGAACCAGTCAGGGGCCCCGCATGTTTCTCACTTTAAATCAAAAGCTAGAAATGATTAAGCTTAGTGTGGAAGGCACATCCAAAGCCAAGATAAGCCAAAAGCTAGACCTCTTACGCCAGTTAGCCAAATTGTGAATGCAAAGAGAAAATTCTTGAAAAAACATTAGAAGTGCTACTCTAGTGAACACACATATGATGAGAAAGCAGAACAGCCTTACTGCTGATACGGAGAAAGTTTTAGTTGTCTGGATAGAAGATCAAACCAGCTACAACATTCTCTTAAGCCAAAGCCTAATCAAGAGCAAGTCCTGACTCTCTTCAATTCTATGAAGGCTGAGAGAGGTAAAGCTGTAGAAATCTAAAGCTAGCAGAGGTTGGTTCATGAGGTTTAAGGAGAGTCATCTCCATAACACCAAAGGACAAAGTAAAGCAGCAAGTGCTGACAGAGAAACTGCAGGGAGTTATCCACAAGTTCTAGCTACTAATGAAGGTAGCTACACTAAACAACAGATTTTCAGTGTGGATGAAACAGCCTTCTATTGAAAGAAGACGTCATCTAGGACTTACATAGCTAGAGAGGAGAAGTCAATGCCTGGCTCCAAAACTTCAAATGACAGGCTGACTCCTGTTAGGGGTCAATGTAGCTGGTGACTTTAAGTTAAAGCCAATGTTCATTTACCATTCTGAAAATGCTAGGCCCCTCAAGAACTATACTAAATCTATTCTGCCTGTGCTTTACAAATTGAAAAACAAAGCCTAGATGACAACATCTGTTTACAACATGGTTTACCAAACATTTTAAGCCCACTGTTGAGACCTACTACTCAGAAAAAAAGATTTCTTTCAAAATACTACTGCTCATTGGCAATGCACCTAGTCAGTCAAGAGTTCTGATGGAGAGATACAAGATTAATGTTTTCATGCCTGCTAACACAATATCCATTCTGCAGTCCATGGATCAAGCAGTATCTTGGACTTTGAAATCTTGTTATTTATCAAATACATTTCATAAGGCTGTAGCTGCCATAAGATTCCTCTGATGGACCTAGGCAAAGTAAATTGAAAATGAAAACCTTCTGGTAAGGATTCACCATTCTAGATGCCATTAAGAACATTCGTGATTCGGGGTGTTTGGGTGGCTCGGTTGGTTAACCGTCTGACTCTTGATCTCCGCTCAAGTCACGATCTCACAGTCTGTGAGATCAAACCCTGTATTGGGTTCTGCACTGACAGTTCAGAGCCTGCTTGGGATTCTCTGTCTCCCTTTCTCTCTCAAAATAAATAAACTTAGGGAAAAAAAAAAAAAAAAGAACATTCATTATTCATTGGAAGAGGTCAAAATACCAACATTAACAAGAGTTTGGAAGAAGTTGATTCCAACTCTCATGGAGGACTCTGAGGGGTTCAAGACTTCAGTGGAGGAAGTAACTGCAGATGTGGTAGAAAGAACAAGAGAAATAGAATCAGAAGTGGAGCCTGAAGATGTGACTGAATTGCTGCAATCTCATGATAAAACTTTAATGGATGAGGAATTGCTTATGAGTGAGCAAAGAAAGTGGTTTCTTGAGATAGAATCTACCCCTGTTGAAGATGTTGTGAAAGTGTTGAAATGACAACAAAATTTGAAATATCACATAAACTTAATTGATAAAGCAGCAGCAGGGTTTGAGAGGATGACTCCCAATTTTGAAAGAAGTTCTACTGCGGGTAAATGTTATCAATAAGCATCACATGCTACAGAGAAATTGTTTATGAAGGAAAAGTCAATCAATGCAGAAAACTTCATTGTTGTCTTATTTTAAGAAACTGCCAAAGCCACTCCAGCCTTCAGCAGCCAGCACCCTGATCAGTCATCAGCTATCAACATTGAGGTAAGACCCTCTACCAGTGAAAAGATTACAGACTGCCAAAAGCTCAGGTGCTGGTTAGCATTGTTTAGCAACATATTTGAATTAAGGTATGCACATTGTTTTTTTAGATATTAACATTGCACACTTAACAGACTATAGTGCGGTATAAACATAACTTTTATATGTGCTGGGAAACCAAAAACTTCATGACTTACTTTACTGTGATATTCACTTTACTGCAGTGGTCTGGAACTGAACCTGCAGTATCTCTGAGGTATGCCTGTCATTAAGGCTGAGAACTAAAGGAAATTAATAGGAGTTAGCCAGGCAAAGCCATAATACACAGGGATAATAGAGAATGTTACAGGCATGAGTGTGAAAACCCAAAAGAGATGAACAAAAGAACAGAAATGTAACTCAAATGACCAAATGGGCTAAAAAGGGCCATATTATACAAACCCAGTGACTTATGCAAGGAAGACTATTAACAAAATGCCTAGCAAATACTAAACACTCAAGAAATGGTAGCTACCAGGGGCGCCTGGGTGGCTCAGTCAGTTGAGCGTTCGACTTCGGCTCAGGTCATGATCTCATGGTTCGTGGGTTCAAGTCCCATGTAGGGCTTTATGCTGACAGTTCAGAGCCTGGAGCCTGCTTCAGATTCTGCGTCTCCCTCTCTGCCCCTCTCCTGTGCACACTCTGTCCCTCTCTCTCTTTCTCTCTCAAAAATAAACAAACATTAGGGGCACTTAGGTGGCTCAGCCAGTTGAGTGTCTGACTTCAGCTCAGGTCATTATCTCACGGTCCATGGGTCCGAGCCCCACATTGGGCTCTGTGCTGACAGCTCAGAGCCTGGAGCCTGCTTTGGATTCTGTGTCTCCCTTTCTCTCTGCCCTCTCCAGCTAGTGCTCTGTCTCTGTCTCTCAAAAATAAATAAACATTAAGAAAGAAAGAAAGAAAGAAAGAAAGAAAGAAAGAAAGAAAGAAAGAAAGAAAGAAAAAGGAATGGTAGCTACCATTATTGTGTTGTTGTAAGTGTATCCCAGTCATTCAGAGATTTTAGTTTCTGTTCAGACTTAACCCCATATTTCAGTCTTCTGGTCCAAGAAGGACCTAAGTTAGCAAAGAACTCTTAGGACCAAGAAACATTAAGTCTCTGTTTTAAAACAAACTGCTTCTTTCAGTATGCAAGTAATCTATTCCTTTTTATCCTATAGAAAACAGATTTACCATTAATTAAAAAGTAAATGCCATTTTATAATACTCAAAGGGACTGTCCATATTTTGCTTGGACAGATTTCCCATATTAAACATTGCTCAAAATAAGCAGGCAGTCCTCTAAAATGTAAAAAATGATTTTATTTACTGCACAGAGATTTCTGATAGGAGATTTAGTCTTTACTACTAAATGAAGCACTCATGCTAGTTCTAGACTAAGAGGTTTTCATGAGACCTTAAGAAAAAAAAAAAAAGTGTGGGGGCCGCCTGTGTGGCTCAGTCAGTTAAGCATCAGACTCTTGATTTCGGCTCAAGTCAAGATCTCACCGTTGGAGCCCCGTGTCAGGCTCTTGGCTATCAGAGACTGTTTGGGATTCCTTCTCTTCCTCTCTCTGCCCCTCCCCTGCTCACTCTCTGTCTCTCTCTCAAAAATAAAAAAAATAAATAAAAAAAAAAGAAGGGTGCTATTACAGTACTGAAAAAATTTTCTTAACTTTTTAAAAAATGTTTATTTTTGAGAGAGAGAAAGAAACAGAGTGTGAGTTGGGTGGAGGAGGGCAGCAGGGAAGAGGGGAAGACAAAGAATCCAAAGCAGGCTCCAGGCCCTGAGCTGTCAGCACAGAGCCCACCGTGGGGTTCAAACCCATGAACCATGAAATCATGACCTGAGCCCAAGTCAGATGCTTAACCGACTGAGCCACCCAGCCACCCCGAAAAAAAATTCTTAAAATCTATAAATGAGAGACTTCATACTGCAAGTAGATAAGGACACAAAATGATTTTTAAAAAACACTGTGGAGGGGTGCCTGGGTGGCTCAGTCGGTTGAGCATCCGACTTCGGCTCGGTCATGATCTCGTTGTCCATGAGTTCGAGCCCCGCATCGGGCTCTGTGCTGACAGCTCAGAGCCTGGATGGAGCCTGCTTCAGATTCTGCATCTGCCTCTCTCTCTGCCCCTCCCCTCCTCATGCTCGCTCTCTCTCTGCAAAAATAAACTCAAAAAAAAAAAAAAAAAAAAAAGAATGCATTTTTAAAAAACACTGTGGAATAAATACGAAAAATAAAACGTAAAACAACAAAATTGATTAGGGAGTGAGTGTTCTAGACAGCCAAGGTGGCCAGAAAGGAAAGGTCTGTCCCTGAAACAACTACTTTGTGTAACTTTTTTTCATATAAATCGGAGAAAACACCTAAGCTTCCCAGTCTTTTTAAAGTATACTAACAATCATTTAAACTTTTCAGGAAAATCCACTACTGCCACAGAGATATGAAGGACTCTTACACCAAATCTAAATGGTTCCAATGTCTTTTTTGAATTTTTACATTTTGTAGCTTTCCTTCCTCAACTCTTTTAATCAAGCTAACACTTCTAGTTAGCTTGTAGCAGTGCTGCCTTTTTAATTTTAGCTCTTGATTTAAAGAACCAAGTAGGCTAAAACTGCATAAGAGGGAGCAGGATCTACCTGAGGGAAGTCAATAAAATTTGAGATACCTACTTAGGCTGCTGAAAAGACTTTTGTGGTTTATTTCCTGGTAGTTGACTTTCAGATAAATAAAATGCTACTTTAAGTCTTATGACTGAAAAATGAAAAAAAGAAGTCATCCACATTAAACAAATAAATTTCAATACTTGAAACTATTCATTTTTTCTCATATTTTTATAGATTTTTTTAATGTTTATTTATTTTTGAGAGAGAGAGAGACAAAGCATGAGCAGGGGAGGGACAGAGAGAGAGGGAGACACAGATCTGAAGTAGGCTCCAGGCTCTGAACTGTCAGCACAGAGCGTGACACAGGGCTTGACCCATGAACCACAGGATCATGACTCGAGCCAAAGTCTGATCCACCCAGGTGCCCCATTTTTTTTCCTCATCTTTATAGAAAGGATCTAAAAATCACTTTTATTTAATAACAAATCCGTAAGAAATATAACTAAAAGATCAAAGAAGTAGGGCTCTTATTTCTTTAATAAAATAACGAAAATCATGCTTGAAGAGACAAGGTCAAGAGACAGGAGGTCACCATGGTTTATCTGACACCATATCGATGCCAAAAACATATGACCATTCTAACTAAGTCAGAATTTATGCTTTGAATGCATTTCCAAAGATCATATCCCAGGTCAAACAACTGCTATTACCAGGTCATGAAAAATAATGATTTCTGTAGCACTTAAAAAGTGTTAACCAGGGGGGAAAAGTTAGATCTCAGTAAAAAGCCAATTATAAAGAGGACATTTGTTTGGGACATAGGTTTCCTCTAAAAGTTGGTGAGAACTGTAGGTATTCATGCTTAGCCTAATATAAATACAGATAGAAAGATACAGAAACAATTATATGTGTGTACATATACATAAGTTAGCAAACATACATATATTACCTAGCTCTGTCCATTGAAAGGGTCTAGGAATAATGACACCCCAGCAATGAGCACATGGAGCACCCAGATGTTGGTTTCTATAAATCACTGTCCAATGACAGGAACCAAGGCTCCTTGGAGAAATGGCTGATTCTGGGTCTGGAGCAAGGAAAATATAAGATGAATCTGGGGCATTTTGTAGTACTAGAAAGTAAGGAAATGCTCAAAATGAAAAAAAGGATGGAGGCATATCAAAGGGACACAGGAGCCAACCTGAAAGACTTCCTAATGGCCAAAGCTGGAAAACTGAGCAAAAAACTAAAAAATACAGAATTAGATTATAACTAAAGTACAAAACAGATACACTGATACTGACAAATGGGTGAATAAAGAAATAAATGGGGGAGAAGAGACAAATCTTCCTTTCAATATTCCAAATAATAAATGTAGATATTCTTCCCTCCAGGAAGTGTAACTTAAGTCCTCCACCCACTTTGAGGGTGGGCTAGACTTAGTGGTCTACTTCCAAAGAATTCAGTATAGAAAAGGAAAAATAGTTGGGGCATCTGGGTAGCTCAGTCGTGTTTGAGTGTCTGACTTTGGCTCAGGTCATGATCTCACAGTTCATGAGTTCGAGCCCCACATCAGGCTGTCTGCTGTCAGCATGGAGCCTGCTTTGGATCCTCGGTATCTCTCTCTCTCTCTGCCCCTCCTCCACTGGTTCTCTCTCTCAAAATAAGTAAATAAACTTAGGGAAAAAAAATAAACTTAAAAAAATAAGGGAAAATATATTCAAAAAAAAAAAAGAAAGGGAAAAACAGTAACCTCACATATTAACATGGCAAACACTTACCTTAACCAAATGATCAGTCATCATTAGTGATTATCATATGGATGTCACATATCCCGATATGAAATGATGGTATTCTGTGGCATTCTTTCCAAAAACATACAACTCTTGTCTAATAATGAGAACAATATCAGACAAGCTCAAAAGGAGGGACATTACACAAAATAACTGGCCAGTATTCCCCAAAACTGTCAAAGTCATGAAGACAAGAAAAGACTGAGAGACAAAAACTACATGCAAGGGGCTACCCTGGACTGTACCAGAAGCAGAAAGGAGATACAAATGGAAAAACTGTAGAAATTCAAACAAAATCTGGAGTTTAGCAAAAAGTAATGTATCAGTTGTTGGTTTCTTAGTTTTAACAAATGTGCCATGTGAGACATTAACAATAGGGAACTGAGTGAGAGGTATATAGGAATTCTATGTATCATCTTTGTAACTTTTCTGAGTATCTAAAATTATTACAAAACAAAAAGTTTATTTAAATTAATTCCTCTAAAAGACTCTTTAATTTTCTCTTCAAAAAAGTCAGTATCATGGGGCATCTGGGTGGCTCAGTCAGTTAAGCCTCTGACTTTGGCTCAGGTCATAATCTCACAGCTGATGGGTTGGAGCCCCACCTCAGGCTCTGTGCTGACAGCTCAGAGCCTTGGAGCCTGCTTCAGATTCTGTATCTGTATCCCTCTCTCTCTGCCCCTCTCCTGATTGCACTCTGTCTCAAAAATAAATAAACATTAAAAAAAATTATTAAAAAAGTCAATGTCATGAAAAAACAAAATTTTCTAAAAGTGAGAGCACTACACACCTATTAGAATGGCAACAAACAAACAAACAAACAAACCCATATCTGATAAAACTAAATGCTGACAAAGATGTAGAACAAAAATTCACATTCATTGCTGGTGAAAATGCAAAAGTGATACATCCACTTTGGAAGACAGTTTGGTAGTTCTTAACAAGGTAAACACTGATTACCCTATGATCCTACAATCGCACCTCTACGTATTTACTCAGTTGAATTGAAAATGTGTATCTACACAAAATCTGCACACAAATGTTTACAGCAGCTTTGTCCATAATTGTCAAAAACTAGAAATGACCAAGATATCCTTCAACAGGTGAATGGATAAACAAACTGTGACACAACCACACAATGGTTGTGAGCTATCAAGCCACAGAAAGATATGGAAGAACCTTAAATCGATACTGCTAAGTGAAAGAAGCCAGTCTGAAAAGGGTACATATTGTATGATCCCAATTGTATAACATTCTGGAAGAAAGCAAAACTATGGAGACAGTAAAAAGATCAGCAGTTGCCCAGGGATGGGAGAATGAGGAAAAACGAACTGGTAAAGTACAGGGGATTTTTTTAGGGCAGTGAAACTATTCTTACAATGATGGATAAGTAACATTATGCATTTGTCAAAACCTAAAGAACTTTACAACATTAAGAGTGAACTTTAATGTATGCTAATTTTAAAAAGTCATTTAGGGGCGCCTGCGTGGCTTAGTCAGTTAAACATCCAACTCTTGACTCAGGCCAGGTCATGATCTCACGGTTTGGCTGGTGAAATCTGAACCCCACATCAGGCTCTGCACTGACAGCGCAGAGCCTGCTTGGGATTCTCTCCCCACAACCCGTCTCTCTCAAAATAAGCAAGTAAAACTTAAAAACAAAAAGTCATTTAAGACATCGGGGAATCAGAGAAGAATGCAGTCTGTGACAAGAGAATCTGACTGTATTACAAACGTGTTAAAACAACCTCACTGAAGGGGATAGGGAGAAGGTGCTGACCTAGGCAACCTCGGAAATTAATGGAATCTTTAAGACTGAATGCAAAAGGAACTATACATATGTACTGTAGTTGATAAAGTTGTTTCCCGTGAGAGTGTGGGTGAACAATTCTGATACTGCTATACATGTTTATTGGAATTGACCAATTAAGTAAATGGATGGTGGAAGCAAGGTTTCTACTGTTGATGTGGAAATTCACAGAACAGCAAACAGAGAAGGCTAGAATGGTCTATGTGATAATGGATTCGAACTGGAGATATCAGTAAGAACTCATGTTTAACTTAATATAGTTACAGATGATTACACACAGAAATATTTTACTGACATGTTTATATACAAGAGTTAGCATAAAACTAACTCTTTGCTCTGTTAGCTGAGAGGGCCTACAAGAAACAAAACCCTGGCAGCAATGATAATACTTAGTGTCCACATCTTGGTTTCTCAGACCATTCTTCAATAAAAGAACTAGAACTCCATGGAGAAATAGCTGATTTTAGCACTGTGACAAGAAATATGCAAGATGAGCCTAGAGCATCTTGTAGTGCCAGAAAGTGAGTGAGTGTTAAAAAATAATTACATAAAAATATATATACACACACTGATGTCGGTATGTTAAAGGGGCACAGTACAGGAGCCAACTGAATAAGCTCCCAATGGACAAAGCTGGAATAATGTGAGCAATAAAGTAGTATTGGAATATAACTCAAAGTATAAGATAGAGATCCTTCATTCCACAATGACAGAAGTAAATACTTGCCTAAATTAATAAATGAGGAAAGAGAGGCAAATTTCCCATGCAGAAGACTTCCAAATAAATTATGTAGGTACTCTACCCCAAAGAACAGGGAGCATAACTCTTTATTCCTTAAATGTAGGCAGCACAGTTACTTTCTTCCAAAGAGGACAGTACGGAATGGGGAGAAAAGTAACCTGACAAATATTACCTCAGCCAGGCGATCAAGGTCAATACCACCAGTTATAAATCACGTTGATAGTATGAACCCTTAATATGATGAAAATGGCACTTCCTCTCTGTGATCACACCTATAACCCCAATCTAATCATAACAAAAACATCAGATAAATTCCAGTAGAGGGACATCCTAAAATATACTTGACCAATACCCCTAAAAACTTTCACAGAAAAAAAATTTAAATTAAAAATAAATAAATAACAAGGCGGGGGGGCCGTCAGTCAGTAGAGCATGTGACTCTTGATCTCAGGGCCATGAGTTTAATCCTCACGTTGGATGTGGAGCCTACTTAAAAAATAAATAAATAAAACTTAAATAATAGTAATAAGAACAACAAAGGCAGGAGTGGAGAAGTCAAACCTTCCTTTCCCCCCAGTTGGCACAAACATAAAACTATCATTTTTCCAGTTTTCTTAGTTGAAGACTTTCCAAATTAGTCTGCTGAAATACTGCTCACATCCAAAGACACAGTAACACAGCCAGCTTTAGTTATATACTGTCTTTATCACTTTATCACATAGAGAAGACTATGACAGTTTTGGCCAATTTTGTTCAACAAGTATTTTTTGACTACCTTTTTTGTTCCAAGTATTGTTCGAGGCATTGTGGTAACCTCAAAAATAGAAGAAAAAAAAAATCTACGCTCTGCTTTCATTTCTGTGAGGAAGTCAGACAACACACAAACAAACAATAAATGACCCATCAGCCAGCAATAAATGCTATGAGGTGAATAAAAAATGAAAGTGAGGCAAAAATGACCAAGACAGCTACTCTAATTGGAGCTTAGAAAATGCCTCTTTAAGGAGATGACATTTGAGTTGAGACCTCAGTGCAGCCAGTATACAAAGAGGACAGCAAATGCAAAAGCCAAAAAGAATAAGCTTAATGTGTCTGAGACATCTCAAGTAAACAGGGCAACTGCCCTGATAGGAATGAGCGAACAGATTCTGAACTCCAGAGGTAAAAATACAAAACTCATTTAGGCATCTCGAACCATTCCAACACTAACCACCAGGAAACTATCAATGATAATTAGCTCAAGATCTCAATTTTATGCTCTCCCAGAGTCTCCCCCAAAGTCACAGCTGTCCAGTAAATACTGTCTTTTGGACTTCCCCATCTCCCCTCTAAAAACTACCATGCTTATCGCTCATATTTAATCATGGCTCTGCTAGAAGTAGTTAAAAAAAGGAGGTGGGTATTCTACCCAGAAATTGCTCCTGAATTCTCCCTAACAGATCTCATTACTTCCTAAAGCACAACCATAGGTTGCTTAAAAGCAAAGGCTCTGGGGACAGAATGACTTGGGTTCAAACTCAGATTCTATCAGCTGTATGATCTTGAACAAGTTGCATAGCTTTTCTAAGACTCAGTTTCCTCATCTATAAAAAGCTGTGAGGGTTAAAAAAGACAAAATGTGGCACCCAGTGACTACTCAATAAACGTTAGCTACTGCTAATAAAAGTATTTGAGTATTTATTTTGCTCAATGTTCAGAGTTGGGCCAGAGGGATTACAGAAAATACAATTTGCTACAGCAAATTGTTTCAGAGATAAAACTGTCAAACTCCCTTAGGTCAGGAGCTTTGTCTTTTTCTGGTTCACTAGTGTATCCCCAGAATCCAGAACAGTGTTTAACACACAGTAGGCATCTATCTCAATATGTGTTGAATCAATCAATGAGACTCCATTAAGTCAAAGGAGCATACGAGAGCCTGGCTTTACTTCAAAATAAAGGAAAGTTTTCATTCCACATCAAGATTAACAATATCCTAAGGCCTTGTTAAAGATGTTTTATTATTTCTAATTGCCTCCCCAAAGTCTAGAACAGCTTCATAATATTAACGGACCCAAATTTATTGCAATTAAAAAGCTCTGCTGCTAACATTAAGCTGTCAATCGAAGGCTATACTACTGTTCATAATTCAAACTTGATCAAAATGTTAAAAGTAATAATAAAGTATAAGGTATATTAATTGTTATGGAATACTTTGCTTGCCATTATTCCATAGAACAGACTTTAAAAACTTGTGTAAAAAAATTTTCTCACAAGTTGACCAAGTTTCATTTATGCTGGCAAAACAAAATGATTTCACCTTTCTCTGTATCATTAAATTTTATAAAAACATTATGGTTTCTTCAATCACCAAAGAAAAGTTCAAATCTTTTAGACTTCTTAAAAGTTGCAAAGGATTGTTAGCTTAATATATTGGCTCTTTAGGTCAAAGAAGGACTTTTCAGGGTGATGAAAATGGAGAAAGAAGGAGTTCACCTCTCTAAAAATGAGTTTTCAATTACTATAATTATGCATAAAATAAGACAGGCAGCATTTCTGGGCCAAGATTTGATGCCTTAGTTCCCCGTGAGAATTAAGGCCAAGCATAAATTTGGGGCAAGTTCTGCAAAAACCACTTTACCCTCTATTGATGCTGAATGAAAAACTCATTGTTAGGATCCATCAACACGAATATATTTTCTAACACACAGTAGCCACTCTGGCAACATCGCTTTCATCGTTTTCTATCCGAGAAACAAAACAGGATGCATTTAAATCCTGCCTGACAGTTACCACCACTGCAGGGTAGCTCTCTCAGCAGCTTAAGAGTGGTAAGGGCTAAAAAGTAAGAATCTAGTTTCCCGAGCCCCCACCGTAAAGTAGCAGGGCCTGCTTAAGCTAACCTACACTGGTTGGCTATTGTATAGGTCCGCCAAACCTTCAGAGCTAGAAAGATACCTGAACTCTACTGACACCTTTTGAGAGAGAAAGCCAGGCGTGAGGGCGGAGCGGTATGATCGGAATTGTTAAAACCGCAGCAAGCCAGCAGGGACACAGGTGCGCGGGCAGGCCCCGGTACCGCAGTCCTTGTCACGCTCCAGACGACGGAGCCCGTCACAACCACGACAACCCTCCCAGACTCTTATTCACTCATTCATTCATTTGACAATTACGCGAGGGGCACTGTAGCAGGGCCGGCTCGCAGGGCCCCCGCCCCAGTCCCCGAACACCCTCGGCCGCCAGGCGCGGCCCTGAGCCGCCCCCATTTCCCGGACGCTGCCGCCCGCACTCCGCCACGGCGCGCTCGGGTCACCCGGATCCCGGCCTCGGCCCCACGCGAGCGCCCACGCCCCCCGCCTTGCCAGCCGCAGGTCCCCCGGCCTCCGCCCCGCTTCGCCGTCTCAGACCGCCGGGTTCGTGCGGCGAGGGAGGGGCGCGTCCACGGAGGTCCCCCGCTCGGGGTTCAAGATCCCTCGGCGCGCGCGACGCCCGGACCCGAGGGCCTACGCGGGTGGGTCGGGCCCACCGGCCACTCACCTCCGCCGGGTCAGAACCGAGGGGCCTGCTCTAAGCCGTTTGAAACCGCTTGGGCCGCCGCACACCCCGCAGTGTCCTCGTTGTTTATTGGTCCTCGGCGGACCGCCCATCGCGCGTTTATTGGTCCATTTGAAAGGACTGTGTGCACGCGCCGCCCGCAGCTTTAAAGGGGCCGCGCGCGGCCGTGTTTCTTTCGGAACCGGCGTTGCCTGGTCGGGTGGGGAGAAAGAAGGTCGCCAGAGCAAAAGCTACCGGCGACCCCCCCACCCCCACCCCACACACCCACACTCGAAAGAAAGGCGATAGATGTGTGGAGAACTGTGCATCCCCGGCCATCAGCATGTTTGCTTTATTTAATTTTGGCTATTCAAGCGACTGTCAACACCTGCAATTTTTTAAAAAGTCCTCTCATTCAGCAAATATTGATTGTGCAGCTAAGTGCGTGAGGGAAAAGAGAGGCTCTGGGATATAGTGGAAGGAGCAGCGAATGGAGCCAGGATACTGGATTCTGGTCTTGGACCTGTTCTAAGTAAACCACTTTTCCCAGTAAATTATTTGTAGCTTAGTTTCCTCAAAACGAGATAACAATGTTTCCCTTACAAGCTTAATGTGAGGATTTAATATAGCTAATTGAATGTCTAGGAAAGGCCTTTGAACAGTAAGTATTCTGCAAAAGCTTTATACTTCTATTATTTATAGAAACGACAGGCTTGGTTAATATGATTTCTAAAAGTCTTGTTTAGCTCTAAAAATAAAATCCTAAAAAAAAAAAGGGGGGGGGGTGGCTACACCACTCGGGGCACAGTACAACTCTTGATCTCAGAGTTGTTTGTCCCAGCCTCAAGTTGCGTGTAGAGCTTACTTAAAAATAAAATCTTAAAAATAAGTCTTGCTTATCTCTAAATTCTATGTTTCTATGAATAAGATAAGGGCCTTACTCCCAAGAAATGTACAAACTGCTTTGGTCAGAGAAATAAAACATATAGGCTAGTCAGCCACTAAAATTCAAGGCAGTATGAGAACAACATAAAAAGCTGTAGATGCTTACAGAAGGGGGAAATTTGCTAAGGGAGGATCTGTGAAAGGGATGGGCTTTTCTTTTCTTTTTTTTTTATGTTTATTTTATTTTAAAAGAGAAGGTGTGAGCAGGGGAGGGGCAAAGGGAGAGGGAGAGAGAATTCCAAGTAGGCTCTGTGCTGATGCACAGCACAGACTGTGCAGAGCTCAAGCCCATGAACCGTGAGATCATGACCTGAGCTGAAACCAAGAGGCTGACGCTTAACCAACTGAGCCACCCTGGTGCCCTAAAAGGGATGGACTTTTAATCTGGGATTCAAAGATATGTAATTACCAACAGACTAAAAAATGGAGAGGGGATGGGTAAAAAAGTAATAAAAAAGTAATAAAATGATTCTTTTTTAATCTATCAAATTGGCAAAGATGAAAAAGTTTGACAGCCGTTGGCCAAGACTTTGAGAAACAGACACTCAAACTCACTGTTGGTAAGAGTGTAACTGGTGCAAACTTTTAGAAGGATGATTTAGCAGTTGTTAAAATGTAAAGTGTGTATAATCTCTGGCCCAGTAATGCCACTGTTAGGAATTTGTTCTTCAGATCTATGCAAGTATTCAAAGAAAAATGCCCAAAGATATTCACTGCAGCAATTCTTAAGATACGGAAAAACCAAAAACCAAAAACCATCCAAACCCTAGAAATTACATGTCCATTCATAGGGAACTTATTACATAAGTTACAGAATATCTACTCAACAGAACGCTACCCAACTGTTAAAAAGAATGTAGTTAAGCTATATGTACTGGAATAGAAAAATGCACAAATTTAATTGAAAAAAGGCAAGTTGAAGAAAAGCGTATGTGGAATCATTTTATTATATGTGGTTATAAAATGCATATGTATTTGTACACATGCCTGAAAATGATTAGAACATTCCTGGAATTTCAAGAAACTAACAGGGGAACTGGGAAGGGAGGGAAACAACTGTTTTGTTTTGTTTTTTGTTTTTTGCCATTGACATGTTAATTAAAAAAATAGAAATAGGGAGAATGTCTAGTAGTGGGAAGAGAAGGCCCAAGGGCACAGAAACAAGAAAGTGCATTATAGGTAGGGAATTGAACGTGTGAGTTTGGTTTTCGAACAGGGTTCATGTTGGGAAGTAATGGGATACAAGGTTGACAGAGAAAGGAACAATTCTCGGAGGGTCTTGAATACTAAAGGTAAGGAATTTGTACTTCGGGTAGGTGATGGGGAGCTATTGAAGGTTTCTGAATCAGACAGTGACAACATCAGAACTTCTCTTTAGGAAAACTAATTAGCTTGTTTGTCTAAAATGGGTTAGAGTTGGAAGCCCAGTTAGGAGTCTGATATGAGGTGATAGCAGTGGGAATGATGAGAACAGATTCCAGAAAGAGTGGAGGATTTTGCAACCAACTTAGTGCAAAGGTGAGGATGGGGCCCATTTAGGGAGATGAGTCAAAAAACATGCCAAGATTTGAACCTAGGGATTGGGAGGGGTCATTGCCCAAATGGAAGTAGAAAGTCAGGAGAAGCCAGTCTCAAAAGGAAGGCAAGGAATTTAGTTTTAGACCTGTTTACTTTTAGGTACCAATGAGACATCCAAACAGAATCTCTAAGTAGATCTAGGAAATACAGGATAAGGACTGTGAGAAAAGATTAGGAATCACCTCCATAGAGTAGAAAACATGATGAGACCACAGAGTGGGAGAGTGGAGAGTGAAAAGGAGGGACGTGAGAACAGATCCATCGGTAGGGAAAAGAGAAAAGAACCTAGCAGAGCAAACAAGGGTCACAGAAACCTTTGAGAAATGGGTTAGGAACATATACAAATAGTCTTTTTCAGTCATTGGTATGTTTACTTTATTTAAATATTATCAGAAATAAGTTGAAGATTACATTTATAAGGAGAGCAAGATGGTAAACTGGAATTTGCTCAATAAAGGATGTATGGAGTCTGGATCCTGGAGAGCTTTAGAACAAGATGGCAAATCCCTTTTTGTCTTATATGGTTTAGGTGCAGCCCTAGTGGGCATTAGATGTCTGATTCCATGCATTTATTTGTTCGTTCATTCAACAAATATTTATTGAGCACCTAATATGTGCAGGGACTATTCTAGGCACTTGGGATAATCAGTGCACAAAATACACACACACACACACACACACACACACACACACACACACACACACACGTCCCTCTTATGGTACTCACATTATAGTGAAAAAGCATAGACAATCAACACATAAATAAATTATATAGTATGTTATTAAACAACGTATGCAATGCGAAAAGAAAAAAAGAGTAAAACACGGTGAAAGAGATTGGGAAGTAGAGTTCGAAAGACTGCAATTTTATAAAGAGTGATCAGAGTAGGTTTCATTCAGAAGGTTACATTTAAGCAAAGACTTGAGGAAGGCAAAGGAGTTAGCCATGAATTTATCTAGAGGAAGAAAGTGCAAGCCAGAGGAAACAGCTATGCAAAGACCCTAGGTTGGGAACACGCCTCTCAGGTTAGAGAAACAGGGAGGCCTGTATAGCTGAAGCAGAGTAGTTGGCAGGAGGGTAGCAGGAGATGAGGTCTGATAGGCAACAGAGGGCAGGGGAGTGGCAGATCCTGTAAGGCCTTGTAGAAACCTAACATAATATCTTGCTCCATAGTAGGTGTTCAATAAATGTTTGGCCAGTCATCTTTTGCAGTCCAGGATTATCACCAAACAGCATTTATCTATGTATTTATTAGAGTGACGTGTGCTTACTTTATTCCAAGGGCCTCTCAGTAGTTCTACATAAGGAAAATATTAACAGGGCAGTGAACCCCTTGGAGGCATTAGAGATCAAGGCAAACACTGTATTATTGCAACTGGAAGCAGTAAACAGATGCCAAACATTGTGGCTGCTGAATAAATGTGCTGGGCATTTCTGAAAAGCCTGCCAAGGGTTGGGACAGTGCTCATTCCATCGTAATCACAAGCTGCTTTCTGGGAGAGAAACAGCTCTACCATGGGACGTGGACCCAGATTTCCAGCCTAAGAGGAACGGCTTCAATGATTAACTTCCTTTCAACTTTCAGTCCAGGTACCTAATGCATTATTCCCTGGAGACAGCAGTGGTGACATTAACACAGGTCTCAAGTGGCTCTGGGTTTTTGTGCCTTGACTGGCCTCTGAGCCTATCCCGGGTTTCACTGGTTGCATTTAATAGGTATTGAGTGAATGAAGGAATGAATAACCCTTTTCTCTTTTCTCATAGCCCATTTTCCCATAGCCCCCCAAATTCAGGCTGTCCAAGAACTCTGACCACAGAAGCATCAGCTCCACCAAAGAGGAAGGAGGCAGAGGGAGAGATAGGGACCTCATTAGCAGGCTGTCAACAGGCTTTTAGGGCTGCAGGGAAAACTACGGAGAAGGGCAAGATAAGTGAGAGTTCTTGGCTCTCTGTGTCTTGTAAAATGAAAAAGGCAGATTGCGTAGCTTGGGGCTAACTTCAGCCTTGGGTTTAAACTCAGACCCTTAATTAGGCTGTCTGGATCTGTTTTAACATCATGTCAAAGGAGTCCAAAATTGTGAGTTGGAGCCTTGACTCTGTTCCGCAAGCTGAGCTCTGCTTAGCCTCTGCCAGCTGCTTAATGGGAGAATGATCTAGAGAGAAAATAAATGGGTGAGTGAGGGAATGTTACAAAACAAAGGCTGCCTGAAACATCCCCAAACACACATCCTATTAAGTGGATCAGTTGAGTCATTTTCACATATGAAGAAAAGACACACTCATACAGACTTTTTTTAGCTATAAAAAGGGCTCAACTCCATTTGTAATCATTATGTCCATAGGCAGAAATAACTGAAGTTTACTATATGTTCTTGAATGTCAGTGCATTACATTTAGAACCCTGTACACCCTCAGCTCTTGCAGATGCCTTTTCTAAGTTCCTATGTAGCACTGACTTTGCTGTAGGCTTAGGTTTGGTGAAAGCTTCAGATCATGCCTTGGAGACCTCTCTATGGGCCACAGAGATCTTTTCATCTTAGGATCCATCATCTGTTCATGCAATATAGAAAGAAGGGCAGTGACTATGTTTTGAACATAATTAGCTTATAAAAATATGTCCAGTTGGTTAGAATTTGACTAACTCTCTCCCTACTCATCAGCTTCAGGTTTTATATCTAGAGAACCAGATAAGGACAACTCTTGTTTCATCCTTAAGGTTTCTCGGAAGGAACATAAAAACAAGTTTCAGGCCAGAAATAACCTTAGCAATCATCTGGCTCAACCTTTTCATTTTACTCATCAGGACAGTAAAAGCCAAGGCATGTGCATAACCCGAAAACAGGATGCTAGTCCTTGACTCATCTGCCCAGTGCCAGATTGTTGTCAAGACCTGGGCCACCAGGCCCAGCCTCTTCTCCCATTCCCATTTCCTGCTGAAGTGACAGGACAGTCACAGATTAGTGGGATCTCTAAGGCTCAGGCAGTGTTGAATACCTGATTACACTGGCTCATGTGGTCACAAGGTGTCAAAATGTAGTCACCAAATTTAGTTCTCCCAGAAACATCTCCCAGGCTTTCAAGCAAACGGTGTGTGCTCAATGCATTAATTTTTCTTGTCATCTGAAAAGTTCTTCCTGAGTTCTCAGCTCAAGTGGTCACTGTTCATGGCCTGGCTCATAACCCCGAGCCTTTGGGAGGGGGTACTTTCTACAGGTATATAGGCTTATACTTTAGGCTGGACTTCATCACTTAAAATGCTTTTCTCTCAGTATGAGTTATTAAAAAAAAAAAGAAAGAAAAAAAGAATGGTTGAGCGAGGGGATAGTTGTCCTTGAACTATTCCACTTATTTCTGTTCTGGTGCACATATCCCTTACCAAAGTTGAAAGAGTTACACACTGTAAATTAGTGTCAGATCTAAAAAATAAAAAAAAAAAAAAAATTAGTGTCAGATCTCTTGTCATTTAAATACAAGAGGCTTCAGTCTTTCTTGCTTTCTCTTTCTTTTTTTGGGGGGGGGTATGTAGGGTGGGGGTGGAGGCTGTTGCTAGATTCTAAGCTCTGTGGTCAGGCTTGGCCCACAGTAAGTGATAAACGAATTAACGGAAGCATTATTCTATAAAAGGTCTGTGGTTTAGAAAATCAACTACTGGGCTCTGACATAAAATTCTACATCTCGCACGGGACTTCCATGATTCCTAATCATCATTAGGAACCTGAGAAGGGAGCCCAACCCCCTGTCCTAGCCTTGAGATGTAGTGGATAAATTATAACAAGGAAGCTTTTTTAAAATAAAAGGAAGAAAATAAAAATAAATAAAAGGAATCTTAGTGTTGATTTGATCCATTCTTCGAAACTACGAAACTTTACTAAGATCAAAAAGAGCTAGGAGCATATCTGGGCCTTAATGAACCTTCCTTGTCCCCAGTACTTTTCTTACTATATCTGACAGTCTTGCCAGGGACTGTCATCACAAGGCAAAGTCAAGTTCTGTGACAATGAAGTCCTCATAGACCTAGAACAGAAATAGAAGATATATCGTATATATGTCATATACTTCCTTCCAGCGCCTGGAGAGGTCACTAATAATCATGACACTTTCCCCTTGGAGTCTCCCCAGGACCTCAGGCAGCCACTGCCAACCAATCAGAGTCAACACTCGAGATTAAAACCTGCCATCCCTGTTCTAGAGGAAGTGAGGATTTCACAAGCCAATGAATTCTGGTCTTGACCTGTCTCCTCAAGATGAGTTGACCCTTCAACCAGGAACCTCACACCTTTTGTTGTTCTTCACCATCCTCACGTCCCCCAAGGACTTAAAGGTGATGTTGCAAGAAGGTTTTTGAAAGCATGGGTCTGCCAGACAGAGCGGGTGCAATGATTAGTCATGACTCCAAGCCAGGCACAGTGATTAAGAAAAGCTAAATTTATATTAAATTATCATAAAGTCCTAAAATACTGAACATAGTGGTTAAATAACTCCAGAAAGTCCAATCTCTCCAGTGAGTAACGTTAAAACCATTACACATGAGCGCGGGAGAATCACTTCCATTAGTTTAGGACAAGAGAGGTCTTGCTTTTTACATAGTGAATCAGTGCTCAAATAGAGATTTCTTCAAATATGTCTTTTCTACATTCTGAACAGCCCAAGTGCAATAAGATCCTTCCCCCTTCCCAATCAAGAAAATGCCACTTTTCTACTTTCTCCTCATCCTCAACCAAGAGTCTGAGGACCCAAAGTGCTCTTTTCCTGCCCCGTCAAATGTGAAATGTCCCCCTTTCATCCCATAAGTGGCACCTCGCCTTTCCCACTTTGTGTACTGGAAAAGACTTGCTGGCCTGGCCAGGCCGTCCTGTGTGGGCCCAGACCTGGCTTGGTTACTAACAACAGGGCTAAGGGCTTGGCACCTGTCTCTAGCAGCCTTAGAAGTGACCAGAAAAACTTTGCTCGTATCTTTTTTTTTTTTTTTTTTTTTTTTTACTCACATGTTTGGCAGCTGATTTCTCAATACCAAGAACCACAGGAGAGGTTTCAAATCAGGAAACTTCCCCTACAAGCCCTCGCCTCTCTTCTCAGCCCATTGTCCTCTCCTATTGCTTCTTGTTCCTGGGTGGAGGAGGTCTGGATCTGCTCCAGGCTGAGAGCCCTTCATCAGCGGTTCTACCTTTCTACATCCTGCCCCCTACTTTTGTGTCTTGATTTAGCCCTCCTCACCACCACAAGGCTAAGTCAGAGAAAGCAACTTGGGGCGGGGGGTGAGGGGAAGGAGGGGGCTATGTAGAAGGTTTAGGGCAGAGAAAAAGGTCTCAACTCCCCTGATGCTAGCACGAGACACACGCTCTTTGTGTGAATGGGCACGAACCAAGTGATGGCATCACAGCATGGAAAGTCAGTCACTTAGCCGGGAAAAGAGTTGGAATGGGAACTTCACCACCCCACAGCCACAGGTTCTCTGTCCACTAACTTTGATCCCTGAGCACTTGAGAGACAACACAGGAGGTTCAACCTCATGGATACTTCCTGTTAGGCCCTGGGTGCCCCAAGTCTATAACCCAATCTCTCTTCCTGACCATTTATGAAGACTTTTGGCCATTTCTTTGAAAAGTTGTTTCACGGTCTCTATGCTCAGAATCCCAGAGAATGAGCGGGGAGAGGGTGGCAGAACGTGAAGGTCCAGGTGATATGCTGCTTTGGGTCTAGACAGCGCTGGTAAGATGTTGCAAAGACTTAGCCCTCGGGGCCCCACATTCCTCAAGCCCCTGCTCACAACCTGGTGACTTAGAGTCAAAGACATAGGAAGGGTACTGGCCAGCAGTGGCACCAGCGGGGGAATTCATATTAGCTGCTGCCATGCGGTAAAGACCCTGTCATCGGAAGGTAGAAAAGCTTCCAGACAAACTAGCAGGAGGAAGAACAGATTGAGCCACACCCAGATCTCACCAATATCGGCAGCTGAAAAAAAAAACAACAGCAGCTCTTAGGGCAAGAATAATATCCACTGCCAGCAATGGACAGGACACGCGGCCCAACCACCCTAAAAGCTTTCTCATGTTACCAATGCACTTGAGGCTGGAGGCTTCCCAGATGCCCATACCAGCTGGGCTCACTCCTCCTTCCTCTCTCAGCCTCTATCCTTCATCTCTCTCTTTACCCTTGACCCCTGCCCCAGCCCCTGATGGGCAAGTTCTCTTAGAGAAGCGGCCAGGCTGGCTCTGATGGGAGAGAGGGAAGTCTTGGATCATCAGTTCTTGTGAGGCAGGGTACCAGGGAAAAGCTCTGTACTGAGGAGGAATCATTACTGAGCCTAGTTTTGGGGGCTCAGGATGGGGTGCAAGAGGTGAAGTTGGCGGTAAAATCCAGGTCTAAATTTTCGGGATGCACCCTCATTTCTTGTGCACAGGTAGTTATGGACTCAGGTGGAAACAGCTCCCGCGGAGGACCCGGGAGCGGTTATGGGGTGGGAGGTGGAGGAGAAGGACGAGCACATAGGAAGGGGGCCTGTTGTATAAGTGAGCACAAGGACCGCAAGTCCATGAAGGAGAGGGAACAGGCAGGGAGGGAAGGGAACGACGGTGTTTAGACCTGGCTCTCTGAGGAGAGCTTGCGTTCATGTTTCCAGCCCGTGTCTGGCAGAGAGCCCCGTCTTTCAGGAGTGGCTGCGGTATGGACACTGCTGCACTCAGACTGCTCTTCCTGCAGCAGCTGCTCTGTCTCCGTGTCATCCAGGGAGCCAGAGCTGGCCTGGATGGACACTGTGTCTGTCTTCATGCACACATGATCCCGCAGAAGGCCCCCCCGTGAGCTGCGGAGTTGCTTGAGGTCGTCCCACTCAGCATCGTCCCCAGACAGAAGGCAGATTCCCTCTACAATCTTGATCTTCTCCTTGGTGTAGTTATGGTCAGGCCCGCCCTAGGGTGGAGGGTGGGGAGACACGGTCAGTCGGCTGGCTCTCTAAAAGGATCTCACGGTGAACCGGAAAAGGAAGTAGATGGGGTGAGAGGAGGTGTGAGGGGTACAAAGATCCCACAAACAAATGGGGAGACTTGGTCAGAGAGCAAACAGATGAGTCGGCCTAAAAGGAGAGTAGCAGCTAGGATGATTATTACCCTTCTTAAGACAGGGAGGAGGGAGAACCATGGCTTCCAGTCCTGCATCATCCACTCACTGGCTATGTCACCTTGGGCAAATTACTCAGCATCTCTAAACTCAGTCTCCACACCTGCAGTGTGGGGAGAATAACAGTATCCATACCTCATAACCAGTTGCGGTGAAGGTTCAATGAGGTGATACACATAATGCAGTTAGTAGGTGCTTGACACGTAAGATACGTTAAATCATGTTAGGTATTGTTACATTGTTATTGTGAGTTATTAATGGGACACCATGCTGATATGCATGGCCAAAAGTAATTGACAAAGGCAATTCAATGTGCATTTATTTGGGATTTTAAACTCCTCCTGTGCTCTTTTGTTCTTAATTCTCTTCTTCCTAATTTTGTTAAGGAGAAAACTTTTGGGAGGTAAGACAGGAGGAATCTAGAAAATCTCCTTATTTAGATTTTGAGTGCCAATCCTTTGGGACCCTATAACCTTTTCTGGGAGGTTACTCTGGCTCTGCTCCCACAAGCCTTGGGGCCATTCTCAAGCAACCTGGGATTGTTCCAAGGACAGCCTTAAGTTCTACTCAGGCTTCTCCCTTTGTGGATTTCTCAAAGAGGAGTCTTACTCCTGGTTTCTGGGGGATACCAACCAAAATGCCACCTCTACCAGGACACAACGAACCATGGCTGAGATTCTGTCCTGGGACAGTATTCCCACCGAGAGCTCTGCAAATGTTCCTCTATTTTAGTAGCAATTCAACTCCACAGACATTTACTGAGCCCCTGCATTAAAGAGGATACTTTGCTGATTGCCCTCTGGGAGTGACAGCTCCCTCAATAGAGCAGAGACAGACACAGATAGCACACAAGCACACAAGCACACATGTGCACGTGCGTATACACACACTCATTCCCCCAGCACACCCTCCAAGCTGAAATTAGCATAAGATTAGAGAGAGCCGTGCAGTGTCTTCACCTCAGAGACACGCTGGGTAAGCTAGGGAGAGGTGGGGGACACGGCACTGGCAGTTTGGGGGGGGGGGGAGGAGAACACCACTCCCTCTACAAACACAGTGCAACAGGTACCTGAAATCAAGAGGAAATCAGAAGAGAAAGGGTGAAAGACTGTCAGAGGGGTGAAAGAGCTGCTGAGGAAAAGCACACAACAGAAGAAAAGAGGTCACACACTTGTAAGTTCTAACCTGTGAACCTTATTATGGTTCTTTTCTGGGGCATCAGACACTCTAGGAACCTAAGACTCAAGAGTCTCTCAAAGATACTAAGTGAGAATGGGATCTACCATCCCTAAAACTGACAACTATCCCTGCAGGTTCTGTTTTGGCTTACAGTGGAAGCTCTTTTAATATGGAAACTCATGGAGCCAGAAAGCATGGGATTATTATGTAAAGTGCACTCATTATGCATGGTGGCCCTGTAGATATGAGGGCAAGTTTTGACTGTGCTAGACAGGCCAAGAGAGTAGAACGATTAGGGTTTCATAAAGGATATAACTTCTGATGAAGGGTTACAGGATTTTAGAAAAAGCAGCGGTTGTATTAGACTAGGAAAATCTGAAATCCCAGGCTACTGATTCCTTGTGGAAATGGGACTATTTTTCAAGCCTAAACACTCAGCAAATAATTTTTCACTGAAGCAACAAAGGAGTTAAGAGAGCAAAAGCATGTAAACCTTCAAAATTCTAGAGAAATCTCTTAAGATTCTGTGATAAGAGGAAGAACAGCAAAAACATAAACAAAAAGAAACAACAACAACAAAAACCCAGCCATTGCCAGCCATAGGTGCCAACAACTTGGATCAGAGGTTAGAAAAGGGAGAGTCCAGGAGCTGTTGGGTTTTGAGGGGTATTGTCTAGGCGTCTGGGGTGCTTCACAGGGGCCTCACTGCAGGGGAATGATGACTAAATGAGGAAACACCTATGAGCCTAGTAAAATATCTCCTGGCAGGGAGGCGCACACTCCCATGCTTTCAGACTCAGACCTTCTGGAATCTGCTTTCTAACCTTGCTCTCACTAAGGTCCCTCAAGCCGGTCCCTCAGAGAGTCTACATCTGTCCAGAAACCCAAATCACATTCATTTCTTCTGTGCATTATGACTTCCAAAATGGTAGATGGGACTACCCGGCATCCCTCACTGATCCATTCAGGCAACTGGAGCGTATCCTTCCCCCCTCCAGAAACAAACACAAACAAACAAACAACCACCTTGAATATAAACTTTAATTTTTACCTCTTTCTTATAGCACAGTTGATTGTACATGGCTGGTTTCGGGATTGCTTCAATTTTCACTTCTTGAGTGGAAGTTCGGTAGGAAGGGTTGCTGTAGGTCAGGTTTCCCATTCCCGGGTCAGTTAACTTGGATTTTTTGTGTCTTTAGGAGGAAAGGTGAGGAGAAATTAGTTCAGATCTTTATCGGGGTGATATCTGGGGAAGTTGTAACCTCAATGTGGTAGGCAGCCTCTAAGACAGCTCTAGAGATCCTCGCCTCCTGCTTCTCCCACCTTCTGAATCCCTGCTCCTTGAGTGTGGGCCGCACCTGATGATTCACTCACTTCTTTTTATTTATTTTTTTATTTTTTAAGTAATCTCTACACCCAAGGTGGGGATCGAACCCACAATCTCAAGGTCGAGACTTGCACCCTCCACCGACTAGGCCAGCCAGGCGCCCCTGGTGATGCACTTCTGAAGAACAGAAAATACAAAAGTGACAGATGCTAGATTAGGTTCCAGAGAAACGTGTGGCTTCTGTCTTAGGTTGCCTTTACTCTCTCTTATGCTAGCTCTGGGGAAGCAAGCTGCCAAGTGGCCAGTTGTCCTTTGGAAAGGCCCCACAAGGCAGGGAATGGATGAGAGTGACCTACAGTCAACAGCTGGCAAGGAGCTGAGACCCTCGGTCCAACAGCCTGTGAGGAACTAAATCCTGCCAACAGCTACACGCATGTGCTTGGCAGGGAATCCCTCCCCGGTCAAGCCCTGAGATAAGACCACAACCCTGACTGATACCTGGACTGTAGCCTGGGAGAGACCCTGAGGCAGAGGCATGCAAGTAAGCTGCACCCAGATTTCTAACCCACAAAAGCTGTGAGATAATAAATGGTTGTCATTTTAAGTTGCTAAGTTTGGGAATAATCTGCAATAGATAGCTAATCCACTGTATCAAGACAGATCTGTGTTTCAATCCCACATCTGTTACTTACTAGCTGGGATCTTGGTAGACATAATCTAAGCTTTGTGAGCCTCAGATCCTTATCTGTAAAGTGAGGAGTAATAATACCTGTATTATGTAGCATTGATACATATTCACTAAATACTAACGGTTACTATTATTATTAGTGTTGTTGTTGTTGTTGTTGTTGTTGTTGGAAGCAGGAGCCACAGCAGCATAGCAAAATCCTGGTATTTTTGCTGCAAGCTGTGTTTAAAGCATTTGGAGAAAATATACACAGGGTCATAAAAAGGATTCTAAACTGAAAATGACACACACTCCACCTTCCCAGGATGATCCCTACTGAGCAATGACATATCAAACTATATTGGGGTAAAGGCCGTGGTTATGTGAAGAGAAGATCATTTCCACCTTCGGTGGTTTGAGGTGAGGCAGAGCAGAGGAGAAGCAAAGATGGCAGCATCAGTCCCAGCTCTGTCTCTTCCCGTGTGACCTTGGGTAAAGCCCTCTGTATCCTCGTCTATAAAGAGAATCCCGAGGGCTGCTGTGGTCCTAATAGGAGAAACCTACTTGGGCTGTGAATGGTGAAGAAGGATCAGAGTTCAGGTTCTACCTCGCTCTGACCAGGGACCTATCTTCGACGTGAGGCTGGTCAGAGGTTAGATCAGCACGATGTGGAGCTTCAGGAGAGCACAGATAATGAGGACCAGTGACCATGTGGCCCCTGCAGCGAGGCTGAGGTTACCTGTACAGCATCAAAGCTGCAATTGCCACCAAAATCAGCAGAATGCTGAGGAGTCCACCGATGACGTAGCTGACATGAAGTCCTTCCCCTAGAAGAACAGAGAGACACTAGGTGGGGGCCACGGACAATCTTCCAGCTGGCGTGAGGGCTGGGAAGACGAGGGTTCCTTTGGTAGGGGTTGGATCCCACACCACCTGAGGATAGCCAGGGAAGAGGCCGCAGGGGTAAGGGTAGGGGGCTGAGAAGAGATCTATGGTCCTATCTCTCATCCCAATTCCAATATTTACTACCCATGTGACTTAAGGCGAGATGCTTAACTTGAAGCCTATGTTTTCTCATCAGTTAGAGGAGATAGTTAGATGAGCGATAATAAACCGCTCCTAGCCTGCTGGCAATGACACGTGACTGTATATATACATATACACACATGCACACGTGTGCACGGGCACACATATATACAGCTTAACAAATGGTTGGCATATGGAAAGTACTCTGTAAGTGGTGGCTAACTAATGATTGTTTTTTCTATGGATTCAGCCTGAGAAATGGGTTGGACAACCCCAAAGAGTCCCTATGAAGGTTTTGGAAGGTATCAGTGGAAATTCGGATCCCTTATACCTTCTTTTCTAAAACAGTTGGGCACTCAGGGCTCACCTGGAGCAGCAGGTATGGCCTCATTGGAATGTGCACAGAGGCCCAGCCGAGCATCCTTTTCAGAGCATCTGTGGGGCAGAGAAAACTGAATGTGAAGGTTACTTGTATTCGATAAAGACCTTGCCTTCCTCTAGGAAAGGGGGAAAGTCCTGGGAAGGACAGGGGGAAAGGCTTTGGAGTGGGGCTTGCTGATATTTGATTGTACCTGATGGGAGACATCAGAAGCACAGACCAGGAAATACAGAGAAATCAGTGTGAGTCACTGTCTTCGGGATGCGATATCATGTTTAAATGAGTTTTAAAATATGTACGCTTAGGGGCGCCTGGGTGGCTCAGTCGGTTGAGCGCCGACTTCGCTCAGGTCACGATCTCGCGGTCCGTGAGTTCGAGCCCCGCATCGGGCCCCTGTGCTGACAGCTCAGAGCCCGGAGCCTGTTTCAATTCTGTGTCTCCCTCTCTCTGACCCTCCCCCATTCATGCTCTGTCTCTCTCTGTCTCAAAAATAAATAAACGTTAAAAAAATATATATGTACGCTTATTATTTTTATTTTAATTTAAAAACAAGTTTTAAAAATGTTTATTTATTCCTGAGTTAAAGAGAGACAGAGTGTGAGTGGGGGAGGGGCAGAGAGAGAGAGAGAGAGAGGGAGACACAGAATCCGAAGCAGGCCCCAGACTCTGAGCTGTCAGCACAGAGCCCGACGTGGGTCTCGAACTCACAAACTGTGAGATCATGACCTGAGCCGAAGCTGGACACTTAACTGACTGAGCCACCCAGGCACCCCAAAATATGTACTCTGTAAAGAAGATTCCTCTAAAAAGGAGAAGCAGGTCTGGAAGTAAGCTAGAAGTCTGCTGAGACAACACTAAGAATATCAATAGTAGGGTTCGTTAAGCTACCAGGATGAGCTGGAAGAAACTACCAGCCAAGCAAACCTCTGACTGGATACAGATTATCACAAGGTCTAAACAGACCTTGAAAAAACCCCTGTTTTTCTTCTCTTCATTCTTTCAAAAGAGAATATGCAAGACATCCAGAGGGAGGGATCAGGGAACCAACTTGAAATGCTAAGGGGGTAATTTCTTTGTGGCACATTATGAACAATCAATTAAAGGCATCTCCTGGGGTGCCTGGGTGACTCAGTTGGTTAAGTATCTGACTTTTTTTTTTAATGTTTATTTTTGAGAGCACAAGCAGGGGAGGGGCAGAAAGAGACAGACAGAGGCTCTGAAGCAGGCTCTGTGCTGACAGCAGTGAACCTGATGTGGGGCTCGAACTCACAAACAGCAGGATCATGACATGAGCCAGAGTTGGACGCTCAACCAACTGAGCCACTCAGGTGCCCCTGTCTGACTCTTGATTTTGGCTCAGGTCAAGATCTCATGGTTGTCAGATACAGCCCTACAACGGGCTCTGCACTGGGCCTAGGCGTGGAACTTGGTTAAGATTCCCTTTCTCCCTCTTCTTCTGCCCCTCCCCCTGTGTGTTCATGTGCTCTCTCTCTCAGAAAATAAATAAGTAAATAAATAAGGCATCTCCTAAAAGGCTAGAGAAAAGCTACTTGCAAGAACATTTGAAACCAAGATGCATGGAGTCTTCAAATAGACTGTGACCCTAAGAAAGTAACTGAGTAGGGTTCGAAAGTTTTCTAAACTATCCTAAAGAAAATCAGATTAATCATGATTGATAGTACTTAAAAGTTAATGAGAAAAATACATGTTTATGTCTGGGTATTTGCTTTTCTATACAAACTTCTAAAAAGAGAATATGGGGCAAATAGGACAGATTTGCTCATGTGCAAACGTTATAATTTTATTTTATTTACTTTTATACCCCCAATTCCAGTTCTCAGACTTTACTTTTTTGTAAATGTTTATTTGAGAGAGAGAGAGACAGAGAGACAGAGTGTGAGCGGGGGAGGGGCAGACAGGGAGACACAGAATCTGAAGCAGGCTCCAGGCTCTGAGCTGTCAGCACAGAACCTGACACGGGGCTCAAACTCACGCACTGTGCAAGATCATGACCTGAGCCGAAGTTGGCCGCTTAATCCATTGAGACACCCACGTGCCCCTATTTAGCTTATTTTTTAAGTAGACTCTACGCCCAACATGGGGCTCAAACTCATGACCCTGAGCTCAAGAGTCACATACTCTACCACCTGAGCTAGCCAGGCACTGCACAAATTTTATTATTTTATTTTATTATTTTATTTGTTATTTAACTTTCTTTTTTTAAGTTTATTCATTTACTTTGAGAGAGAGCATACACGCGTATGCGCACATGCTCCAGCAGGGAAGGGGTGGAGGGAGAGGGAAGGAGAGAGAGAATCCCAAGCTGACTCTGCATTGTCAGTGCCGAGCCTGATGTGGGGCTCAGACTCAACCGTGAGATCATGACCTGAGCCGAAATCAAGAGATGGATGCCTAACCAACTGAGCCACCCAGAAGCCCCAAATTTTATAATTTTAAAGACATGAATCTAGAGTTCTCCTCTGGGATTATCATTATGTTTCTGCTTTCAGAATTGACATCAAGTGTTAATTATCTTTTAAGCTAAAGTTGATAATAAAAATAAAGAGACTGGTATATTACAATGGAAAAAAATGTTGTAAATAGAAAAATGTCTGGAAAGATAGACACCATTAATCAGCCATAAAAAGGAAATTCTGCCATTTGTGACTACATGGATGGACCTTGAGGACATTATGCTAAGTGAAATAAATCAGAGAGAAAAAGACAAATATTGTGCAATTATCACTTATATATGGAATCTAAAAACAACAACAACAACAACAACATCAATCCCCAACTCATAGGTTGCTGCTTGCCAGAGATGGAAGGTAGGAGGAGTGGATAAAATCAGTAAAAGTGGTCAAAATGTACAAACTTCCAGTTATAAGTCCTGGGGAAGTAATATACAGTATCGTGACTATAGTCAATAATACTGTATTATACACTCGAAAATTGCTGAGAGTAAATCTTTAAAAGTTCTCATCGCAAGAAAAAGACTTTGTAGCTATGTGTGGTGATGGATGTTAACTAAACTCACTGTGGTAATCATTTTGAAATGTATACATATATAAAATAGAAAATATTAAGAGGAACTATACATGGGTACTTATTTCTTCTTTATTCCTGGCTGCATTTTCAGATTATTTTTTGCAAGGCATAAATAAAAAACATAAGAATTTTTCTAAATTGAATCTAATATCATATTTAATCAATTTTAAGATCTGTATTGTTCTCTATTCCGACATCTCCGGAACAGGAATGTGTCTTACAATCAGTGGCATCTCATAGTTGAGGTTGGTCATTTTTTCAGTTGAAACTCTCAAATCAGGATGCATCTTTTTTTTTTTTTTTAAGGTTTTATTTATTTTTGAGAGAGAGAGACAGAGTATAAGTTGGGGAGGGGCAGAGAGAGAGGGAGACACAGAATCTGAAGCAGGCTCCAGGCTCTGAGCTGTCAGCACAGAGCCCGAAGCAGGGCTCAAACTCAAGAACCACGAGATCATGACCTGAGCCAAGGTTGGAAGCTTAACTGACTGAGCCACCCAGGCGCCTCAAATCAGGATGCATCTTAAATGGATAGCACCATCAACTTAATTAAATAAAACATTTTATACTTGATTTGAGAACTGTTCATGTTTATGCTTGCTTATTTAATAATAAGGTGTGTGTATACCTGTGTGTGTGTGTACACGTGCATGTACGTGCATGTGTGTTTGAGGTCATTATAAGCTAAAGTCATTACATCCCTGGGGATGTTCCAAGTCATAAAGCCACAGCCCAGAGACCACTATGACTTGGCAGCTTCTAAGCAAACTGTAGGACAAGACCATACACTAAATGTGTTATGAGAACAAATGTCACCAAAAGGAAGGAGGAATGCCATGTAGGAACTCCTCTGAGTGATTTCTCTCTCTAAAGCTGCTCTTAAAACTTCTCGCCCTCAGAGCTAAAAAGAGATCCACTTACAACGATCTACAAGTCTATATATCATCTCCAGTTCCAAAGAGCAGGGACGGGTGGCTCATGATGTGACCTACTTCCCATGTGCCGGAATTATTGAGCTAAGACTGTGGTCTTCTGCCGGTGGAAGATGGTGATTTGGAGAAAGGAGCCCTCAATCCCATATTGAATTCACTTACCTTCCTTCCACCTCCTCCAGAGATGTGTGGGTCCGGGTGGTTGAGGAACGCAAGGTGGTAGGAAGTGTGTTGGGTAGCACAGGGCTCCTTTCACTTATGCTGGTAGCCCTGGGAGCTGGGGGCACTAGACCAGGTACTGAAGAGAATAGGAGGATTGAAGTGAGCCACTAGAGCCCCAAATCTCTACGTATGATCCAAGAGTAGCATCCTGGGTTACCTGACAGAGCCATCTTATAGCTGCCTTAATCCTACGCATCCTCATTAGAGGCTCTTCATACTGTAAATAAAAAGGATTTGGACTCCAATATTCAATAGCTCTGGATGGGCTAGCTGGTGCACAAAGGTCAGGAAAAGACAGCAATTCACAGGCCACCGCAGGGATCAGAGATTCAGGAGACCTGAATTCCATTCTTGTAAATGCCAGAAGCTGGACAAACTCAGGTCTGTGCTATTCCAAAGCTCAAACTCATTGTTCTCTCACTCAGCTGTAAGACTCCCCGAGGGGGATCCCACCCAGAAGGACAAAACCGAGGCTAATGATCCTCTGCCACTCCAAGGACCCTGCTGTTCCAGGGCGTCATTCAGTCCAACTCACCAAGGGAGCAGGGCCGGCCATCGGGCTCGTCAGGACAGGCACACACGAAGTCAGAGGCTCTGGCAAAGCAGAGGTGGGTGCAGCCTCCATTATTCACACCACAGGCATTGGTCCCTGGAGGCAAAGCAGGTATGTGTCTGGTCTGGGCTAGAATCGGGTCTCCCAATTTGACACCTACCTCTCTTCAAGGAGGAGCTCCACGGCTACCTCACTCCAAGGGACAGTAAGGCAGAAGGGGCATAACCACATGGGGCTGAAAAGGTCGAAGAGCTTACAATGGGAACCAAAAGGCTCTCCTGTGGCTCTAATGTCTCAGTCTGTTAACTCAGGGACTGTTAATACAGTCGCTGGGATGATCAACCACCCCACCGATGGTAAGGAAGCAAGCAGGCTCAGGACCCAGGGGCCCACCTGTCTGCCGCTGAGGAGAAACCACAATGATATCCATGAGCCCTTCCACATTCGCCAACACCGTCTCCTTGCTCCGGCCTGAGTACTTGTCGACACGCTGGATTGACTTGGTCTGCCAGTCTGTCCAGTAGATCCACCTGTCCTGCTACTCAACAGGGAAACCCCATAAAGAGTAAATATTATTCAACAGTCTGACCTCAGGTACAGCTTCTGGGCTTTGGTATGTGTACCTCCTCTGCTGAAATGCCCTGTGTCTCTTATCCAGCATGCCAACTTCTGTGTGTCCCCCATATCGCACTGTCCAGGAAATCTCCCCCAGTCCGTATGGGATTCGTTCCTCCATGCTTTTCTGTGCCTTCTACAAGTGAGTTTTGGCACTCCACGGTCATTTGTTTACATGTCTGACACGTAAGATTAAGTTCTTCAAGGACAGAAATGTCTTTCATTTCTTTCTCAATTTCCAGTACTAACACTTCATCCCCAGTCAGTTGACTGAGTGGCTCAATGAATAAATGAGTTCTTGTACCTGGCAAATAGGAGTAACTTAGGGCCAGGGGGTCCTTCTAAGGTCGCTGCTCTTCTGGGCCCTTCACAAAGAGCCCTGGCCCAAATCCTCTGGTTACTTCTAGGGGAAGCTACCTTCTAAAAATGTTTATTTATTTAGGGGCCCCTGGGTGGCTCAGTTGGTTAAGTGTCTGACGTCAGCTCGGGTCATGATCTCACAGTTGGTGAGTTCGAGCCCCGTGTCGAGCTCTGTGCTGACAGCTCAGAGCCTGGAGGCTGCTTCGGATTCTGTGTCTCCCTCTTTCTCTCTCAAAATAAATAAACATTAAAAAAAATTTATTATTTTTTTTTTGAGAGAGAGAGAGCATGAGCAGGGGAGGGGCAGAGAGAGGGAATCCCAAGCAGGCTCTGAGCTAACAGTGATGCAGAGCTCGAACCCACAAACTGTGAGATCATGACCTGAGCCGATACCAAGAGTCGGTCGCTTAACCGACTGAGCCACCCAGGTGTCCCTAGGGGAAGCTGCCTTCTAATTTAGTGATCCTGAGATTCTCAACCAGGGGTGGGGAGGGCAATGAAGGTGGTTCCCCTCCTGCTCCCAGGTATACATCAGAAACCCCAGGGGAAACTTATAGATTGAAAAACCACATTCATTATCATCCTATAGTTTTACATTTGGAGTACGGGGGTGGGGAACTTATTGTTAAGTAGAGCCAAACTTTTATTGGCTGGTAGGATATAATATACAAGACAGATAAGTGGAAGTTTGTCAAAATAGAACAAGGGTTTTTAAATAATTGAGAATCCCTGTTGTGGCTCCAGGCTTGATAGATCTCCTCTTTCCCTTCCCTGAATTATTTTACAGGATAAGAACTCAAAAATGATAGCCAGTGATAAATAAAAAGATTAAAAATAACACACACTGAGTGCCAGATACTGTGCTGATGCTTTGTGTATATTTCAGGAGGACACTATTATTAAACTCACTTATTCTACAGGTATTAGAGAGGTTCAGTATCTTATCCAAAGTCGCAGTCATTCAGTGACGCAGGCAGAGCTTGAACCCATGGAGCTGGCAGATTAGAGGTACTCAGTAAGCATGTACCAACTGGCTGGCTGCCTCAAAACTCTGGCTCTTAGCCACTGCAACCTACTGCCACTAAGCCAGCTGCCTGGACTCAGATATTGGGAACACAGCACTAGGATCAACTACAGACCCTGTTAAAATGCACATTCCTGGACCCAACCCTCATGAAGTAGATTCTTTTTATGCCAAGGCCCAGGAACCTACATTTGAGAGCCACTCCTTCAAATGCTAGAACATGGAGTGGTGTTGCAGGAGTAGCAGGCACATGGTGGCAAGGCTTCAGCGTACAGGAAATACCCCTAAAATGAGCTTCCGTAGCAGGATTGTTAAGTAGCAACTAGGGTTGAGGCTCCCAACTTGGAACCCCGAGGAAACACCCCCCGTCAAGGAGGTTTAGTTACCTCTCTCCTGAGCCAGTACCTGAGTGAGAGCAAAGGGGTGGGACACGTGGCTGACTAACACCTGCCGTAGCTTCCCATTGAGGTCAGAGCTCTCAATCCGGTCCAGATGGGCGTCCACCCAATAGATCCTGAGAAGGCAAAGTGAGAAGAGGGCTGCTCAAAATGCTTGCCAAGAAGCCCAGTCCTTCCCCGCAAGGAGCTATCTGTTCCCTCCTGAGCTAACTAGTAGGTGCTGTGAGCGGTCATAAAGCACCCTTGATGAGAGGTCATTGCAAGTCCCAATGCTGAAGAGGGGAAGCTGGGGACTCAAATGGGGGGCCAGAGCTGTGTGGGGCGGGGTAGAAAGCCTAGTGACCTCTGAAGAGCCACCCTGCAGGCTCATCTTCAGCAACTTGATCACCCTTTGGCTCCTTCCCAAGAATCTAAGCCGAAATTCTTATGAACACTCTTTAAGGAAGAGATCTTGGTCTATAAGGAGCTCATTGAGGTTATCCCAACTCTCCAGGTGACTTAGATTCCTTTCCCTTCTTCTGGGGGCAGAAAGAGAAACTGCCTCAAATCCCCTTTCACCCTCTTTTCCTGCCCTTTAGCATTTTTTATCTAGGCAAGGAGTTGCAAATTCCAATGAGCAAAGGGATCAGAAAAGCAACAAGCGCAAAAAATCAGCCTCCGACAAATAAGGGGTCATGGGACGTGTGGTCCAGCCAGAGGACGTGCTCTGCTAAAGACACTCAAATCAAAAACATATAAACCACACAAACAAAATCCATCTGAGGATTGAGGGCTATATTCAGCAACCTTTGCTCTAAAAATATGTTCCCTCATCCTTCTCACTGCTTTTTCCCTCCTCACCTACCAAGGAGCTTTCTATTTTTCTTTTGTTTTCACTATCTGAATCTCAACCATCTTCTCCTGTGCCCACCCAATTTCCAGAAAGCAATTGGGACAGGATTCCCACCTGCGGGTATCATAGTCCAGGGTAAGGCCATTGGGCCAACCCAGGTCTGTGTTGATGAGGACCTTCCGCTCAGAGCCGTCCAAGTTTGCCCGCTCAATCTTGGCAATGTGGCCCCAGTCTGTCCAGAAGAGGTACCTAAGGTACAACACTGCCATCATCACCAAGGCATGGGAAGATGGTACCAGAGGTTGACAGAATACAGGGGACACGCTGATACCATGAATACAGAGGAATCTTCCAAGGGACCCTTCATCAGGCCCTTCTTCCCTGGGTCTCTTTTCTGCTGGCCCTAAACTTACCCCTTCCTGGGGAAAACGGCAATGGCCCGAGGCTCATCCAGGCTATTGTTGATCAGCACTTTGCGGCAGGAACCATCTAGCCTTGATGCCTCAATGGTATTTCGGCCCGTATCTGTCCAGTACAGATTCCTGGCCACCCAGTCTACTGCCAGCCCGTCGGTGGTCTTCAGGCCACGCCCGATCACTGTCTCCATGTTGCTGCCATTCAGATCTGCTCGCCTGAGGGAACAGCTCAGGGTTGGGTGACTGACCGGATTGACCAGAAATAGACTGAAGTCCCTTTAATCCATGTTCCCATAATTGGATCCCTACTAGAGGCTCCAGAAGGGCAGAGACCACATCTCTGTAAGTACATTCCTCAGCATCTAGAACAGTAGGTACTCAAAATATTAGCAGAATTAATGAATAAAAAATTCTTGGGAGGACAGAGTATTTCCTGGTATTAACATTGGATGTTTGGGCCCATGTCTTACAGAAGATGGGTTAGTAATTCCCTATATACCTTAGGGATAAAGATTGCTAGGTGGTAATTACAAGAAAGGCAAATTTGTCAAAACCTACCTGTACATTTTTCCATTAGCCCTACACCAGGGTGGGGGTATGTCACAAACATTTAGGGGACTTCTCTAAACTATGTATTCCCACCTGTCCCCAGCATGAGACCCTAATACACCCCTCAGAGATAACTGCAGGGAATGCCCCTATTCTTTCACTTGAGAATCTCTGTCATGGTAAACCCCTCACACTAGTGGGAGGAATCACATTCCTCAGCTATGGTGGGGTAAAAAAAAAAATGGAAGGAATAATAAAAAGTAAAATAAAACAAAAAATATTTTTAAAACCACAAAAACACAACCTTGGAAACCATCACAAGCCTTGGCATTTGGCCAGGGCCCCTGTATTATAATACAGATACATGGTTTAGTTACATGGCCTACTCATCAATGAGTTTTAGGGGATCCTTGGAGCCCCCACAGGGCCCAATGGTGGGGTAAAGGCTCCAGGTCCCCAGCCTGACATGTCCGTTTTACATACTGGGCTTCTCTGCTAATCTGGAAACAAGCAAACAAACAAAAACGTCAAATTTAAACTCTGTTATGAGTGATAAGCAAACAAGTCAGGATCAGAACTCACTATCCAAGCTACCAAATCACTCAGTCTATTTAGAGGTCAACAGAGACCATAACCTCACCCGGTCAGGGATCAAACACAGATCTGTGTCCTCTGGAGGTTTCAGGGATATTCCTACCTGATAACATCCAGGAATACATCTGTGTAATAGACCTTTCCATCCACACTGTCATAGTCCAGGGAGATGACATTGTTGAGCTCAGGGACGGGGACGTGCACATCTGTGTGGTCGCTGGTGTCCAGCGAGATACGCCGGATGGAGCCGCGGCTGGAGAAGAGTAGGTAGGTCTCGGGAGAGGGATCACAGGTCTTCCCATCTCCCTTCAGCTGGATGCCAGTGGGGCAGGCACAGGAGAACCCCGAGGGCCGAGGCAAGCAGAGGTGGGAGCAGCCGCCATTTCTAGAGCCGCATTTGTTAAAACCTGGTGAGGCGAGAACATGAGCTTTGACACCCAGCCTGGAATACTGTGGGAATCTTACAAGGGCCCTAGTTGCCTGATTCTCTGCTGTTCTAAGTGACAGAATTTGGTACCCAACAGGGATGAGGTAGAAGAAGTCCTTTGAAGGTGTGACAGCATCATGTAGTTATAGCACCAGCCACACCCAGAAGGAACAAAGCCTGATCCAGGAAGGGGGATTAGGTAGGTCCTTGTCTCTGAGATTCTAAAAGGATCTCTGTGCTCTGGATGTATCTCTGTCACTGAGATACCCACCCACCCCCACCCCCCCAGAAAGCCAGCTCTGGCTCACAGCCCTAGGGGGTTCTCTCACCCAGTGGCTGTGCCCGGTCTACGGCCTGGATGTCCATGAGGCCTGGCAGGTTGGACCTCACCAGGATGACATTGCTGCCAGTACCCTTGTCAGCACGGTGGATGCTACGGGTCTGCCAGTCAGTCCAGTAGATATAGGAGCCAAGCAGGGTGAGGCCATATGGGTGCTGCACGGGAGATACCAGCGTGTGCCGACTGGCGCCATTCAGGTCAGCAGCCTCAATTCGCTGTAGAGGAAGGAGAGGGTGGGGGGGGTGGTCGTGAGTCAACTGGGAGCCCTGAGTGGAGATCCTCAACAGTCCTCTCCTGTCTTCCCAGGTTTCCGGGAAGCAACAGGAGCAGTATCCTCACCTCAGTGTGGGCATCAGCCCAGAGCAGTTGGGAACTGGCCTTGTCCACGGTCAGCCCATTGGGCCATCCTAGGTTGTTGCTGATGAGCACAGTCCGGTCTGAGCCATCCATTCCAGACCGTTCTAGCTTGGCATTCTCCCCCCAGTCTGTCCAGTACATGAACCTGGGCAAGGAAAAATACTAGCTGTTATGTCCACAGCTCCTAAACACTGTAAGTACTGACAATTTGCCAAACACTGCAAAAAGTATTTTATGCAAAAGGTGGAGTTGTTGTTTATGGGCTTAGAGTTTCAGATTTGCAAGATGAAAAAGTTCTGAAGATCTGTTTCACCATAAGGTGAATCTACTATACTGAGCTATACACTTAAAAAATGGTTAAGGGGTGCCTGGGTGGCTCAGTCAGTTGAGCGTCCGACTTCGGCTCAGGTCATGATCTCAAGGTTCATGGGTTCGAGCCCCACGTCGGGGCTCTGTGCTGACAGCTCAGAGCCTGGAGCCTGTTCAGATTCTGTGTCTCCCTCTCTCTCCGTTCCTCCCCTGCTCTCACTTTGTCTCTCTCTCTCTCAAAAATAAAGATTAAAAAAATTTTTTTAAATGGTTAAGATGATAAATTTTATATTGTTTTTTACCACAAGTGAAAAAAAAAATAACTTTCCATGTACTGCCTCACTTAAGTCTCACAAGAGCCATGGGGTATATACATTTTCATTATCCCCTCCATTTACAGGTGAGGAAACAGAGGATCAGATGTTAAAGATGCATCCTGGGTTCCTGACTCCAAGGTTGGTGCTTTTTACCTCTATATCATCCTACCACCCTGAGTCACAAGGAGTGGAACAGCCCCAGGAAGGTGGGGCACACTTGCACTTCATAGCCCACTTTTACACCTGCCAGGGCCCCAGCTGAGCCAGCTCCCAACCCCTGCCCAGAACTGCAGAGCCGGCTCTCACCCCAGGCTCTCACCCCATCTCGTGGTACAGCACAATGGCCCGGGGGCTGTCAAGGTTCTGCCACACCAGCACTTTCCTCATGGACCCATCCAAGTTGCCCACTTCAATCCGGTTGGTTCCCGTGTCTGTCCAGTACACTTTCCGGCCAATGGCATCCACTGCGAGCCCATCTGTGGTTTGCAGCCCTGCAGGAAGTCAAGAGCACACACTGGCTCCTGCCTTAAAACAGATGGGCTATTTCCCCAGCTCTGTAGCCAGACACATGGTCCCCGGGCTGGGAGCAAGGCTCACCTGTGGTGATGATGTCCTCATGCTGTGAGCCTTCCAGATCGGCACGGCTGATGCTGTGCAGTGTACTGTCTGACCAGTACACCTTTCCTGGAAAGGAAAGGCTTGGCTCAGCCCGGACCCTCACCTCTCCAATGGATACCCCCAGCGGACTCATGCTCTGAGACACCAGGGCATGTCAGAGAGCCCCATACTGCTGAGCAGAGGAAACCAAGGGAAATATGGAAATATCATGGCAGTAAAAGTTCTTGGCAGAGGTGGAAAGGAAGGCTCCAAACCATGCCTTCATTACCAAAGAGAAAGTGTTGTGGAGATGGGGGCAGGGCTGTGCCAGAGGGAACAGGGAGCCTCAGGCTCTTAGCAGGAAACAGGTGGTGGGGGAGGAAGAATTGCAGTTGCAGTAGGTAAGGGACAGAGGGCAGGGCCACACAGACCTTCCTGGGGATCCACTCCAATGGCAATGGTGTTCTTCATGGTAATGTTGATAGGTACCACCACATCGGCAAAATAAGGGATGTCCAAGGAGACCATGCGTATGTCTACTCTCCTGGCGAAGATGAGGAAACTGTTCATGCCTGCCCAGGTGGGGAGAAAAAGAAAGAGGACAGTCACCCTAGTGTAGCCAGCAAGAGGATCTGAAGCAAGGCAAACTTGAGTTCATGCCTGTCCCTGTCAGTTTCTAGTTGTGTTATCCTGGGCAAGTGATTTAAATTGTTTAAGCCTCCGCTTCCTCATCTGTAGAATGGGGATAATAGCAGGGTATCGGCAGGATTAAAAGAGATCATGCACAGGAAGCACTCAGCACTAGGCCTGACACATATCATAAATGACAACTCTTTGTTAATATGTGGAAGTGACTCCCTTTGAAGGAACTTTTACCATGAGGTTGGAAAAACTTCATGTTAAGTTAAAGAGGGCTCTCCCTATAACCTGGGAGGCCCGATTCACAGATCCTTTCTCATTCAAATTCCCAAGAAAGTTAGGTTTCAAATGCAGCCTGCCATGCAGCATCCCCTAGGGAGAAACGTCAACTGCTAACATCCGGGCGGCTACACCAGGCCCTGCTTCTGGGACTCTCCAGAAGGGTTGTCACATACCTTGTACGCTCACAAAAGCACCACCTCCAATGGAGGTACCAGGACATTGGAGAGATCATATGTTTTAATATGTATTATACCAGCTATGGGCACATAGAACTAAAGTGACTTGTTCGAACCAAACCAGTATATTATGACAATTTTCCAACAGTGAAAGTGTCTGAGAACAGAGCATCTTTTTCTAATATGCATAGAGACACCATAAGAACCAATTAGACTCTGCCTATGATCCTGTCTACCTGGTCCCCTGGGCCGCTTCCTGGGCTTCTCCTTTTTTCTTTTTCTTTACGTTTATTTATTTTTGAGAGACAGAGAGAGACAGAGCATGAATGGGGGAGGAGCAGAGAGAAAGGGAGATACAGAATCAGAAGCAGGCTCCAGTCTCTGAGCTGTCAGCACAGAGGCTGACGCGGGGCTCAAATTCACAAGCTATGAGATCATGACCTGAGCCAAAGTCGGACATTTAACCAACTGAGCCACCCAGGCATCCCTGGACTTCTCCTTTTTTTGTAAAACTTCTTGGTCTCCCCCATGCCTCTCAGAGTACCAGGACCCACGGTTTCTCAGCCCAACTGGAGTCCCTCTACAGGGAAGGAACAGAGCCACTGCCCCTCCTAGAGAAGCTCTATCCAGGTCTGTGATGCTCAAACTCACCCGGTGAGCAGGTCTTGCCATCGGGCATCAGGTTGATGCCCGTGGGGCAGGTACAGCTGAAGCCACTTGGATTTGGGGACCGAAGACACAGATGGCTACAGCCACCATTTTCCATAGCACATGGCGTGGACACTGGGTAGGGAGAAGGAGGGGGAATCAATGGTGACGTCTATGGCAAAGGAGGACCAAGGAAAAGCCGGTGCGGGCAAGGGCCGCTCACCTGGGGGCCGCCGGCGGTGGAAGACATGGATGTCCATAAGGTTCTCCAAGTTCTCCTGCAGGGTCTCCCGGTCCAGTCCTGTCAGCCGGTCGGCACTCTGTATACTCTTGGTCTGCCAGTCAGTCCAATAGATGCGCTCTCCATACAGGGTCAGCCCAAAGGGGTGGGGGAGCTGGCTTCCAATCAGCACCTGCCGGGGCCCCCGCACTTGTGTTATCCCCCATCCAGGCCCGATAGCACAGAACAGTGGCCAAGAACTCAGGTGTGGAGTCAGGTTGGAGTTCTTCTACTATCATCTGCTATGTGACCTTGAGCAAGAGCTGGTTATAAAATCTCTCTGACCTTTGGTTTGCCAATCTAGGATATGACCATGACAGTGCCTGGCTCCAAGGGTTGTGTGATGATTGTAAAAGACCACGTATGATTTACATAATGTCAAAATATCTCTGCACGAGTTACTTATTAATTACAAAAGGAAAAACAGCAACTTCACTGTGGACACCACCGCAACCACGCAAAGTTAGTACCACAATAATGGGACAAGCGGACATCTGTGCCTGCTGATGAGACACACCGAGCACTCAGGACACAACTTTATTTAATGTAGTATTCCTGCCCCAAATACATAATCTGAATCTACTTACAAGGAGACATCAGACAAATTGAGGGACATTTTACAAAATAACTGGCATTTACTCTTTAAAAATACAAAGATCAAGACAGGCCTAGAAGGGACTTATTTCCTTGACTGGATGGGTTAAATAATTATGAGGAAGTGTTCCAGATTACAGGTTAAAGATACATGATTACTAAACAGTTTGATCTGGGATTGCATCCTGGCCTAAGAAAGAAAAAAGGGGGGAAAAAGCTATTAAAGGACATTATTGGGGCAATTGGTAGTGAAATTGAATATGGACCGTGAATTAGACAGTAATATGGTATCAATGTTAAATTTCTTGATTTTGATCACTGCACCATGGTTACTAAAGACAATGTTCTTGTTCTTAGGAAATTGAAGTATTTTGGGGTCAAGGGCAGGACGTCTCCAATTTAATCTCTGATGGTTCAGAAAAATAATAATACGCATGTGTGTGTGTATAGACAGAAAGAGAATGGTTCAACAATTTGACTATCCTTACAACTTTTCTGTAAGTTTGAAATTATACCAATAAACAATAACAAAAAGAAAGAGAGCGATCACGGGTCTAGAATGCAATTGGTGATTAAGTCGTGTTAGCTGTGATGGTTATACCATCTGTGCACTTATACCCCCAGCCCACCATCTACACAAATCCCTAGTTTCCCTTCATCATCATGCAATAATCCCCCATCCATCCTGCCTCTGTTCTGGAAGGCAGTCACAGCTTCAAAGGAACAGCACATGCCTTAACGCTGGTCCCATTGCCCCTGGGTCCTCCCAGCTGCCAGCCAGGGAAAGCTGTCTTAGAGGTTGTCTGGGTTGTGAGGGGATGCCTTACCGCCACCCTTACCTTCCTCTTGCTGCCATCCAGACCAGCAAATTCAATGGTCTTCATGCCGGCATCTGCCCAGTAAAGCCGCTGGGACCCGTAGTCAATGGCTAACCCATTAGGCCAAGTCAGATTGGAAGAGATGATGACCTGGCGGCCCGAGGCATCCATGCCAGCTCGTTCAATCTTGGGGCTTGCACCCCAGTCAGTCCAATACATGTACCTGGGCACAGGCAAGGAAGGTCTTACCAGCCTTCTAGTTAACAACACGCAGTGGGGATTCAGGGTGCCTAGGGTTGCAGTGTTTCTGCTTGCGATAGCTGCCCCAGCCTCCTGCCTCAGCTCCCAGCCCCATCCTGGGCTCAGAGTTGTCTCTGAAAGTCTCTTATCTTCTATCACTATCGAGAGGGTCCCTGGGGTTTTAATAAAGGCAGAGCCTAAGGGCTCAAGGAGTGTTTAGCAAATAAGGTCTACGTGGGAATAAAGAAAAAAGGCAAGTAAGAATGGGGTATAAGCAATCTTTCCTTGATTGGATGGGTTAAATAGTTATGGTATGTAAATTTAGCAGAATTCTATATAACCATTAAGAAGAACAAAGGGCATCTAGGAGGTTCAGTCAGTGAAGCATCCAACTCTTTTGATTTCAGCTCAGGTCATGTTCTCACAGTTCATGGGATGGAGCCCCACATGGGGCTAACAGCATGGAGCCTGCTTGGGATTCTCTCTCCCCCTCTCTCTCTCTCTCTGCCCCCTCCCCTGCTCGTGCACATGCATGCTCTCTTTAAATAAATAAATCAATAAATAAATAAACAAACAAACAAACAAACAAACTTTGAAAAAAGACAGAACAAGATAACTCTATATTATCAAATGGAAAGATAGTCAAGATTTATAACTAAGTGAAAAAAGACAAGTTACAAAACAGTATGCCATTGCTGTAGATCCAAAATCACCACCACCACCACAAAATGTATATATGCACATAAAAGAAAATCTGGAAAAATACCCTAAACTGTTAACTGTTAGCAATGGTTACTGCTGGAAAGTGAGATTATAGGCAATCTTCACTTCCTACAGATTTATTTACTTATTTGTTTTATTTATTTACAATGAGTTACTTTTGTAAGTGGACCAAAAAAAGAGAGAGAGAAATTCTAATATTTTAATGTTTATTTATTTGAGAGAGAGAGACAGACAGACAGACAGACAGCGTGAGCAGGGGAGGGGCAGAGAGAGAGGGAGACGTAGAACCTGAAGCAGGCTCCAGGCTCTGAGCTGTCAGCACAGAGCCCAATGCGAGGCTCGAACCCAAAAACTGCAAGATCATGACCCAAGCCCAAATCGGACACTTAACTGACTGAGCCACTCAGGCGCTCCGAGAGGAAAAAATGTAAAAGGTTTCCTTGTCCACCGGGGAGAAAGAGTTGTCTCTGCCTTCTGTGGTTTCTGTAGCTGCCCTTGCTGCCTTGGTGTGCCCATAACATCTGGCTGCTCTTGCTAACCTCCAGACTCCTCTCTAGTGCTCCTGGCTGTGGGACAGGTGGAGCTCGTCCCAAAGGAACAGGTGCTCACCCGCCCATGGGTTCCACCACGATATCCCGGGGACGATCAAGGTTCTCCCAGATGAGAACTGTCCTCATGCTGCCATCTGTGTTGGCCACTTCAATCCGGTCTGTACCTACCAAGAAATCGGGGGCAAAGATATTAACTCTATGCTTGGTCGTTCACCCGACTACCTTCCGCTCCCAGCACAGAGCCTGGCATGCAGTAAACACTCAAGAAATATTTTACGATAGATGAGCAACAGATATTTAGTGACCTGAATTTGGAGAAGATGCTGCTCCGGGTCCAAGAACCACACTTGGAGGCGCTCTGGTATAAGGCATCCCTCTTACCTCCCACACTCACTCACCTGGCTCATCGAAAATACCTGTTTTATTAAGACAGTGATAGAACGAAAACCACAGGGCATAGTTTCCTTATCTGAAATGCCTCAAAACATTCTTGAGCACCAGCTACACAGAGGCAGGAGCTGCCATTTGATTGGCAAATGCCAAATCCTCAGCTATGAGCATCTAGCTTCAGCTCTGCAGCAGCCCCACCACTTCTGACCTACCAAGAACTTCAGGCCAAGACAAGTGGCCTAGGAGGGGCACTGGGCCCCTTGTACCTGAGACTAGAATTTTAATAAGGGGAATCCCACAGAGCCAGGCCATGGCTGCCCTATACATACCTGCATCTGTCCAGTATAGCTTGTTGGTGACCCAATCAATGGCCAGGCCTGCTGGGCTCTCCAAACTGGTATCTACCACCACCTGGACAGGAAGCAAAGCTGTATCACCAAACTTTGTTCAAGCAAAGCTGAGGACTTGTACCTCAGCTCTGGGACCCAACTGTACCAATTCTCAAGGTTGGCAAAGGTATGGGAAGCCTTTGCCCAGGACAGGGTGGATTCCACCCCTCAATCTCTGCCCTCCCCAAGGGCCTGTGCCCTCGATGGGCCCTACCTCCTGTCCTGTTCCATCCCACTTGGCCCTGCTGATGGTGTCAGTGCTGACATCTGTCCAGTACACGTGGTCATCCCGGGAGTCCCAGTCAAGGGCCACAGCACTGCGCACGTCAGCCAGTGGGATGACATCGTCGGACAGGTCCTCTGTGTCGAAGCTGATCCGACGGATGTCCATCCTTCGGGCAAAAAGCAGGAACTTGTCAAGACCTGATCAAAGGCCGAAAGGGGTCTTCTTTTAATGCTCTAAATCCAGTAACAATGACAGACACAGACGCTCACCTGTGTGACATCTGGTTCAATCACACTTCCTGGGATCTGGTGCCCTTTGTCCCCTACTCTTCACACCTCAGGTCCCCTTTGAGCCCTTGGCAGCCCATGCTGACAGACTCAGACTTTAGGATCAATGGCCTAGGAAGCAGACTCTCGCCAGGGCCCAGAAGTGCATCCTGTTTAAGCATCTGTCAGCTTCCATCTCCTTGTCTCTCCTCTTTGCTCAGCTTCTTCCGGTGCACTGGCTAGATCACCATCAGCCCCCAGCCGACCTCACGGACTTCTGTTTCTGCTTCAGGCCGCTGCTGCTCCACTCCATCTCCTAGATCCTCTCTCTTGCTCTTCTCTTCACCAACTTTAGTCAACAATGACTTCCTGCCTTGTCTCCTCTATGCTCATAGCAACTCTTTGTGATTTATGTCATTCTTAATCTCATTTTCTAGATGAGCCACCTTGAGGGTAACAGACGTCAAGTAGCTTGCCTAGCTTCCTCTCGCTAGAAAGCACCAGGGCTGGGACTTGAACTCAGGTTAACTCCAGAGAAGGAGCTCTGGACACTCCCCTACACAGCTTCTTCCTGGCTGGCTCTGTTCTGTCCCTTGCTCCATTCTGGTCTGAGTATTTCCCACTATGCATTTCTGCCTGGAAAGGCACTTCCTGCCTAACTTCACCAAGTGTCTTCTTTTAAGCTCTGGGAAACCCTTAAGGGGGAGCTCCTGGGGAAACCTCATGTGCCTCTCTGAGACAATATGGAAAAAGCTGGGCACTTAGAAGAATTGAAGGAAAGTAGGTTCTCAGTCAATGAGTGTTGAACAAATAGTCCTTGTTACTCTGCATAGTTTCCCTGATCTCACTTTCTGGAAATGACCCAGACCCCAAGAGAAATTTGATTTTAATCAGGAATAAGAGGGTCAGTGGGTGCACAGCAGTAAATAAGAGCAGCTGCTGACATACGAGGAACTACCCTCAGCCCCTTGGTAGTCATGTCATATGCCCGGATCACTCCTCTCTGGACTATTCTTAGGAAAAGTCACCTGTGACTCTGAGCTAGACAGGGCTACCGTCTCAAAGCAATGACCCTGCAGCAGTTCAGTGGAAGCCAAAATAGTTCAGGGAGCGACTGGGGTATCCCATTATCTTTCACTCATTAAACACATATTTATCCAGCATCTACATATGCAGAGTATCACCAGAGGTCCTAATCTCGGCTCTGTTGTTCAGGGGCTGAAAGTAAGTCTTTAACAGGGTGAGGCTAAAGGTTAAAAAAAAAAATAGAAACCCCTGCTTTCTAGAAGGGCCTGGAACCTTCTTGCGACCTATAGATAAAGCATCCTACCTGGTGGAATGATACACGAGCCTGGTTGCAGGCATTCATACTTGACTGGGTAGTACCACTGAGCCCCCAGGCCTCAGCTTTGATATAAGAGCTATCAGCCTCTTAAGTTCTTCCTCTCCAGGGGCTACCTGAGGAGCCTGGCTCTTCCCCATGACAGGAAATCCCTCGGACTCCTATCTCTTGTTCCTTCCGCCCACCATCACAAGGCACATCCATTGAGGCAGGTGTCCCAGACCCACTTACTCTGGGCACAGGCATGGCTGCTGATCTTGCGGAAGCCAGTGGGACAGGCACAAGTATAGTTCTGGCCACTGGGAAGACACAGATGAGTGCAGCCTCCATTGTTGTCCCCACAGCGGTTTTTCCCTGTTCAAAGAGCCCAGAGCAAAAGGGTCAGGAAAGAGTTGCAGAGTCCATCCCAAGGCTAGTGAGTAGGGGTTTAGCTAGGGTGTGAGCTCTCTGGAGGGAGAAACTATGTCTTATTTTTTTATAGCTGCCCCAGCTGCAAGCACAGTGAATACCTGACATAGGAGATATCCTATAAATGTTTGCATGAATTAAATGACAGTGAAGCAGATTTTCAGGAGTATCGATGTTGTACCCTAAATGTCCAGCAGAGGGAGAAATTAGCCCATATCAATGCCAACCTCAAATTTCCCTGCCAGAAACCATGGCAACTGTGACAGGTGCAGGGAAGGTTCTCAGAGACACCAGAGGTTTACCAGGTGGGTAGTTTTTTACCTGCAGGCTGGCGCTGGGGGTGCAAAGTGTGGATGTCCATGGGGAAATGGAGTTTGTTGCGAATAATCTCCTGGTTCTTCCCAGTAAACTTGTTAGCACTGTTGATGCTCTTGGTGTGCCAGTCTGTCCAGTACAGGCTGTCTTCAAACACGGTGATGGCAAAGGGGTGGGGGAGGCCTGGGGAAAGTCCAGAAGGACTTCAGTCCAGACATATCCTGCCATGGGCTCTGGGCCCAGGCCTGGCAACTGCACAAATCTCACCCTCTGCCAAGGCTTCTAGGGGCTGGGACTGGGGAAGGAGGATGAGAGATGGAGGAGAGTGCAGAAAGGGCCTCACCCTGGCTAATGACAGCCTTGCGATGACTCCCGTCCAGATTGGCCCTCTCGATGACATGGTGCTTAGCATCCACCCAGTACATACGATGCCCGGCATAGTCAATGGTGAGGCCATTGGGCCAGAAGAGATGAGTGTCGGCAATGATGCGGCGTCCAGAGCCATCCATGCTGGAGGCCTCGATGCGGGGGGTGTTGCCCCAGTCTGTCCAGTAAATGGTACTAGGAAGAGGGAAAGGACATTGAGAGACAGGCAGCAGAACGCATGTAGTAACAAGGATAACAATCAGACTGAGGTCTTTTATCCATTTAACCCAGGGGACCCCAACTGGTAGGTGACACATTCTGTTTAGTCCACAGAGTGTTTTTTCAATGTTTGAATTTAAATGTCTCTAGCAGGGCATTTATTCATTTAACCTTTTTTTTTTTTTTTGGTAGTACCTGCAGGGCTCTATCTTAGGGAGTAGGAGTATAGCAATGAACAAAAGAGACAAAAATCTCAACCCTTGTGGAATTAACAATATATTATATTATTAGTTAGGACAGATACTTTTTTCTTTTTCACAATCTCTATCACTGCCTTTTGTATTTTACACACACACACACTCACACTCACACAGGGTTTTTAAAACAGCTGACTTAGAGGACACGGCCCTCAATTGACTGCATTGAATTTTTATAAACCAGAAGAACTTCAATTTAAGGAGACTTTTTTTCTAATAATAAAAATTACCATTAATTTTTATAACTCAGCTCAATCCTATGAACTAATAATAAAAATACTAAAACCTACCACTATCTAAGTATATTATGCCATTTAAAATACATCTTATTTGGGGCGCCTGGGTGGCTAAGTCGGTTAGGCGTCCAACTTCGGCTCAGGTCGTGATCGCATAGTTGGTGAGTTCAAGCCCCGTGTTAGGCTCTGTGCTGACAGCTCAGAGCCTGGAGCCTGCTTTGGATTCTGTGTCTCCCTGTCTCTCTGCCCCTCCCCTGCTCGTGCTCTGTCTTTGTCTCTGTCTCTCATAAATAAACATTTAAAAAAAATTAAAATGCATCTCATTTGGGGGGTGAAATGGGTGAAGGGGGTCAAAAGGTATAAACTTCTAGTTATATAATAAGTAAGTCATGGGGATGTAATGTACAGGATGGTGACTATGGTTAATAATACAATATTGTATTACCAGAAAGTTGCTGAGAGTAGATCTTAAATGTTCTCATCACAAGAAAAAATTGTTGTAACCACTATATATTGACAGATGTTAACTAGGTTTACTGTGGTGATTATTCCGCAATATACACAAATCATTATGTTGTACATCTGAAACTAACATAAAGTTATACATCAATTATACCTCAATCTTTAAAAATGAGTCATTTAATCTTCATACAGCTATAAGGTACGCGTGGTTTTTTTTTTAAAGATCGTACTCATTTACTTTTTAAAGTAATCTCTACACCCAACATGGGGCTCGAACCTACAACCCCAAGATCAAGGTTGCATGCTCAACCGACTGAGCCAGCCAGGTGTCCAGGCATGGTTCTTTTTTTTTAATTTTTTCACTGTTTATTCATTTCTTTTTTAAAAATTTTTTTGATGTTTTTATTGATCTTTGAGAGAGAGAAAGCACAAGCTTGAGAGGGGCAGAGAGAGAGGGAGACAGGAACCAAAGCAGGCTCCACGCTGACAGCAGGGAGCCCAATGCGGGACTCAAACTCACTAGTGCTGAGGTCATGACCTGAGCTGAAGTCAGACGCTTAGCTGACTGAGCCGCCAAGGTGCCCCAAATGTTTATTCATTTCTTTCTTTTTTTTTTAATATTTATTTTTGAGAGAGAGAGAGACTGAGAGAGAGAGAGAGACAAAGCATGAGTCGGGAAGGGGCAGAGAGAGAGAGGGAGACACAGAATCTGAAGCAGGCTCCAGGCTCCCAGCTGTCAGCATTGAGCCCAATGCGGGACTCAAACTCATGAACTGTGAAATCATGACCTGGGCTGATGTCGGATGCTTAGCCGACTGAGCCACCCAGGCAAACCCCACCATGCCGCCCCCCGCGCCCCCACCAGGTATGTTTCTTACTCACCAATTATAAGTGAGTAAATGGAGGCAGATATAGACTGACCCAAGACCACACAGCCAACTACTACAGAGCCAGGACTCAAATCCAGGTGTGTCTGGGTACAGAGCCCAGGCTGTTAACACCACACTGTGAAGAGGCTCCCCAGCAAAGTTTGGCCCAGGTGGCCTGGGAACTGTCTCTAGGGGGTGCAAGAGGGATTTGGGAGCTTGAGACACAACTCACTCACCCCTCCATGGGGTGCAAGGCAATAGCCCGGGGCTTCTCAAGGTTTTGCCACAGCAGCACCTTCCGATGGGCTCCGTCCAGGTTCGCCACCTCAATCCTTGATGTTCCTGAGTCGGTCCAGTAGAGTTTGTCATGGACCCAATCCACAGCCAGGCCCCCTGACGGAAAGAGGCAGTAGGAAGGGTCAGGGATTCAGCCAGGGCTCCTCTGTGCCACAATAACAAGTGCAAAATCTTGCACAGGGTTTTGGTTAGGTGGTGTTCTAACCACGTGACATATACTAACTTACATAATCATCACAACAACTCTATGAGCTAGATACTGAAATCCCCATGGAGATGAAGAAATCAAGGTACAGAGAAGTCAAGTAGCTGTCCAAGGTCAGGCATTTCCTCCTCTCAGCCAACCATATTCCACATCCTGAATCCTGGCTCCCTGACCCACACCCACCACACTGGCTCCAGAATTTGCAGACTGTGGCTTAAGGTTTTGCAGAGGCACTTGAGACGTGCCATAAGCATTTGAGTCAAGTGTGCATGGTACCGAATTCTAATCCACTTCACTGGCTTGTAGAATGGCCTGAGATTACTGAGTGAGTTCTTGTTTCTTTCTTTCTTTCTTTTTTTATCTGTAAACATTTGGATGTATCTACGTGGGTCAAGCAGAATATTCTTAATAGTAAGCAATCAAAACAAAATTCTGAATTAAAACAAATGCTAAGACTGAGAGCAAATTGTAACTGTTATCCATAAATCTCTGATTTCAAATTATTACATTCATAAAAACATCTCAATAATGAGCAAATGTTATAAACGTGAACCCATAAAATTAATGTACACTAACAAATGTTTTCAATGTTTTCTTTTTTTTTCTTTTTTAAGTTTATTTATTTCTTTTGAGAAAGAGAGAGAGAGAATGGGAGAAAGAGAATCCCAATGAGGCTCCGAGCTGTCAGCACATAGCCCAACGCAGGCCTCGAACCCACAAACTGTGAGATCACGACCTGAGCCGAAATCAAGAGTCAGACACTTAACCAACCGAGCCACCCAGGCGCCTCCTAAAAAATGTTTTCTCTACTAGAATTCCATCCAAGAGTTCACTGGAAGAAAGAGATGTTCTGCTGCCCAAGGTTTACAAGCCATCATCCTGTTCCTTCCACGGTTACTTTGCACATGGTGTGGCCCTGCCCTTCCCCACAGGGCCTCATTCCCTACCTGGGCTCTCGAGCCCTGTAGACACAACCTCCTCCACGTTGCTGCCGTTGAGGTTGGCACGGAGGATCCGGTCCAGGGTGACGTCTGACCAGAAGACAAGCTCGCGTCGGTGGTGGAAGTCAAGGGCAATGGCATTCTCCAGGTTGTTGAGCAGCAATGTGTACTCGGAGCGGTGCGGCAGCACCTGCCGGATGTCGATGCGATTGGCGAACAGCAGCACAGGCTCCGGCCCTGGGACGTGGCATAGAAATGGGGCCACCACTGGGCTCCAGAGCTGCTCCTGACACCCCTTGTCATGCATCCCCAGCTCCTCAGCTGATGAGTGGGGCCCCTTGCCCATGTCCAGAACTGTTGGCATCTGTACTAGAAGAGTAGGAGCCTCCAGAGCATACTCCCCTACCCGCCCCTCCCCAGCAGTTTTTCTTGGGGCTCAGAATGCAATTCACAGCTCGATTTTACTCAGATGAAAAATCTCTCTACCTCTCAGCAAATGCCCAAGTACTGGAACACTGGGATGTCTCTATGCTCGGCCCTCTGCCCACCTAGCCAAACGCCAACACCCCTTACCCAGAGCCTTGCAGCTGCGCCGGTCGGGCCGGAGCTCGTAGCCTGCTTCACACCAGCACTGGAAGGCCCCTTCGCTGTTGGTGCAGCCCTGGCTGCAATACCCCTCCTCCGCACATTCATTCACATCTGGGAGGACCGAGCAGGGTCAGGAGATCTCCGTTCTGCCATCCTCCCCCCACCCCCCGACAACCCCCCAGGCTGACTAGTTGCTTCCCGGCCCACATACCCATCTACTTTCCAGGCCTACTGGGAAGGCTATATAACAAGTGGTTAAGGGCTTTAAGGGCATGGAGACCTGGGCTAGAATCCCAACTCTGCTATCACCGGCTCTGTGGCCATCAGTAAGTTACTTAACCTCTCTGAGCTTCAGTCTCCCCATCTGTGAAACAGAAGGGACAGTCCCCACCTCCTAGGGTGATGATGAAGCGAGGTTACGTCCGTCAGATGTTTGACCCAGAGGAAACATAGCTGCCCGCCCGCTGCCCCTGCCCAGGATCTTGCCCCTGATCCAAACCAGGTCCCAGCTCACCCTGGCACATGTGCCCATCCTCGGTAAGCCGGTAGCCTGTGTGGCAGGTACACTGCACTGCCCCCCGCACCATCTGGCACTTCTGGGCGCAGCCACCGTTGTTAACATTGCAGTTCTCCTCACCCGTCCGGGGCCCTGTGCCAGCCAAGCCAGAGATGGGAGTTGAGCCCAGAATCCTCCCCCAGACAGCCAACTTGGCATTCCACCTGGACCACGAAGAACAGCTCCCGAGGCTGCAAGAATCCCTAGGGAGGATTCTCTTTGAACCACATGGGTGGGGTTCAGCCACACACCAGGGGCCAGGCCCGCCCACCGGGGACACTCACGGCAGTTCTGCTGTGGGCCTTCGTCACTGTTGTCACCACAGTCGTTGACCCCATTGCACAGCTTCCTCTGCCCGATGCAGCGCCCGTTCCAGCACAGGAACTGGTCTGAGGCACACTGGGGGCTTCCTAGAGAGGGAGTGAGAGGCAGGTCACAGCAGGGCAGGGAGTGAGAGGCAGGTCACAGCAGGGCAGGGCTTGGGTCAACAAAAGGATGGGAGCCTGTCATTTTCCAGGGCGAGCTGGAGACAGAGGAGACTCAAGGTGGGAGGGTCGGGGTCCAAGGCAGGAAACAGCTCAGACAGGGCTGGCTGAATGTCTACATTCGTTCTCTCCCCCCAGGACGCCACGGTGGGATGTTGAGGACGTGGGACAGATTGAGAGAGTGTGCCTGTGTGTCCAGCACCCAGTGTGGCTAGGGTGGTGGGGGATGCCAGCCACGGAGAATGGTCCCTGCTCACCAGGGCCAGAGCAACAGGCCATGTATGAGCTAGAACGTGAGAGGCTGCTGCTACTGTGGTCCAGGCCATAAGGCTGCAGCAGGTACACCTGGATTTGACACCGGTAACGAGAAGGGCGGGCAAAATCAGGCCACAGGCCAGATCAGACTAAAGCATCACTGTAGCCCGATGGCAGCAGCAACATCCTCTTTCCACCCCTGTTCTCCAATCCCATCATGGGTTAAAGGGCCTGGGGGTACCCCTGGGGCGCTCCACCTGTGTTCTCACAGTCCTCTTCATCACTGTTGTCTGCACAGTCATCCTCCCCATCACAGCGCCAGGACAGGCGGACGCAGCGACCTGACCGACAGCGGAACTGTTCCGCGGTACACATGGAGGTGGCTGGGCAGAGCAAAGGCCTCATGAAAGGCTGACCCCATTTTGGCCCGAAGCTCCACCCGGCCACCCCAAAATGCATTTTGTGGCAGCATTCACACCAGTCTTCTTGTCACGGTTGTTCTGAATGGCATCTCTGTGCAAGTCAGAAAAAGGCAACCTTTCCTCAAGATGCCTCACCACCGTCTGCTAGAAAACTGCCACGATGAACATATAAATCTATATAATTATAGAATAGGTAAGTCTCCCGCGTGACTGGCATCGCTTTGGACATAGCACCTCTGTGCCGTGCCCAACCCACACCACTGTACAGGACAATCCTGTCCAATCTGTCTTTATCAACGGTGGCCATTTTGGCTCCACAAGCCGTTTCCCTACTTCCAGACCAGACCTTGGACACTGGCCCCACTCACTGCAGTTGCGCTCATCAGACTGGTCGTCACAGTCCGCGTCGCCATCACAGCGCCAGCCCGCGTTGATGCACAGGCCACTGTCACACATGAACTCCCCAGAGCGGCAGGGCTGGTGGGAGGCTGGGGAAACAGGACAGACTTCTGTCTCTAGCCTGTCCATGAACACAGTGTCCATAGCAGAGCAGAAAGCCGGGCCCCAGCACCCGGCTCCTCCCTCTCTGCCTTACAGGGACCAGGGAATCCAGAAGCTCCTCCCTTGAGCTCCGGCCCCAGCTGACACCTGTGCCTTACCACCCCAGGAGTTCCTTGGGGCCTGGCCTCCCCCTCCCTCCCAGCTCCACCCTGCTGGGCTGGCCGGAGCACTCACAGCAGTCGGCCTCGTCAGACCAGTCCCCGCAGTCATCATCACCATCACAGTGGTAGATATCGAGGATGCAGCGGCCGTAAGCACACTGGAACTCCTCCAGGTTGCAGGGAGGCGCTGGCACTGCTGAGGCTGGAAGGCAGGCGTGGGGGACAGGGAGGGGCGCACGCTCAGGCCCAGAGAGAGCTCAGAGGCCCGGACTCCTCCAAGAAGGCGGAAGACGTTCAGGCAAGGGAAGCCGGTTTCACGTGGGACAGCCCTGTGAGACTTCCTTATGCTGCTGGAGCCATGGGGACCCTCCCTCTGCACCTGAGGAATCTGCTCCCACCCTAGCTCAGCCTCGGAGGAACAGTTTCGTAAGAGCCTGCCCTCCTGGCCCACTGCACGTGCACCCCTCTGCCCACGGGATGCTGCCTCCTGCCCCGGCCCGAGTTCTGGGGCCACTCACGACAGCTCTCCTCGTCAGAGCCATCTTTGCAGTCCGTGTCACCATCGCAGTACCAGTGCTCAGCGATGCAGCTTCCGTCACTGCAGCGGAATTCCTTGTCAGAGCACTTGCGCATGTCTGGGGGACGCAATGGGACAGCGATCCTGCGGGAGCCCGACAGGACAGGCCGCCCTCCTAAGATCCTCCCCGACTCCCACCCACACTGCCCCTGTGGGTCTGACCCCATCCCTGGAAGACACCACGGATTTGGTGCAGACCGTCTGGGGAAAGCCGCAGCCCTGGAGACATGGGGCCTTGGGTTCCTGTTCCCCTCGTGGTGGTTCGGAGTGTGTGGGGGGAGGGTCTGGACTGTTCTGCCCCTCCCGTCTTCCTCCAGCTGCTCCAGACGTCTGGGCAGTTCAAGGTGTAGCAGTGCTAAAGCCACTGCTGCCCTTCAACCCCCCCTCCTCCCGCCCCCGCCATGGCCAGACCACCAGCAGGCATCCTGCCCACCTCCCTGGAGCTCCACTCACCACACTGCTCATCACTGTTGTCCCCACAGTCGTTGTCACCATCACAGTGCCACAGGCTCCGGATGCAGTAGCCGTTCTGGCAGGGGAACTCGTCCTCCTCACACTCCCGGGGGGCTGTGGGGTACAGAGCAGTCAGGCTGCTGCAGACAGCGGGGGCCAGGGACCCAACAGAAAGCCCCATGGACCAGAGCAGTCACTTCTACACTACCCAGAGGGATCTGAAGCAGGTGGCAGTTTCTCAGGCTCATCTAACCAAGAGGGAAGGTGAAAGGAGGGGCAAAGAACAAAGACCCAGGAAGCGATGTGGGTCTGGGGCATCATTTTCTGATTGAAAATCCCCTCCCAACAGAGCCTGATGGAGCCCGCCTGGTGCCCATCACCAGCACTCACGACAGTCCTGTTCATCTGAGTCGTCTTCACAGTCGTTGTCCCCATCACACACCCAGGAGCGCCGGATGCACTTGCCATTGTCACAGTGAAAGTCAAGAGGGGAACAGGTGGGTAGCACTGAGTCCCAGGAAGAGAAGGGAACAGGGAATCTGTCTGAGGCAGGCTCCACTGGGCCGGAAAGCCTTTCCCAACACCCCTTATCCCACATTTCCCTGTGTGAGCCACAGTCCTTCCTCACAGACTCCCATGCCTGATGGAGGAGCTAGGCAGAAACCACAGCTAAGAAGCCAGCGTATTAGCAGGGAACAGCGGCGAGGGATTCACAGGGCAGGGCAGCCCAAGGAACTCAAAACCACTAAGAGAAACATGAGCAAGAAAAAAGAAGTGTATTTTTTTTTCCTCTTGTTAAATGATGATTAACACAGCTGGGCTCAATTTCCAGTTCTAGAACTCATTACTTACCACGCCGAGCAAGTCAGTTACCCTCTCTGAGCCACAGGTTGTCTGACTGTACGATGGGGGTAATTATACTTGGCTCACAGAGGTCTTTTGAGATAATGCACATGACAGTGCTACATGAAAGGTGAGCCATGTATCATCACAATTAGCTGAACTGGTTAGGGTTAAGGTCCAGGTTGTAGCTTCAATCTTATTAGACTAATTAGCCACCTTCAGACACAGGTGCTACAGCTTGCATCCCTAAACCCAGACAGCTGGCTCAGCAGTGATATTTCTATAGATCTGAGGCAGGAGGCCCTAGCCTGTTGTGCCTATATTACTTACTACACTAGGGGAAAGGAAGGTTTAAAGAGAATATAATATTTCCTAAAACTTGTATTATTAAAAAAAGATACGATTATACAGAACACTAACATAAGAAACACAGAAATAATCTGCATCCACGTATAGTATGCACATTAAAAAATGCACAAAAATACACAAACATATATTCACGTAAATACAGAGATCCATTTAAAGAGACTGCCTATAGTTTCAAGGGTGTTTTATTCCATACTTGTCACAAAGTTTGTTTTATTGGACACATATGCATGGAAATACAAGAGGACTGGAGCCCTATATATTGCGAAGAAACCACTCATCTGTCAATATCCGTCACCCTCACAAGAGTCCAATGCTCTGCATCTGATACAGCAAGTGTACAGAACATTCATCAGGCCCTCATCCCCAGGTCCCTCCCCTCTTCTACTACTTCCCACCACTCCCTGGCTGGGAAGGGAGGTGCTTACTACATCCGTCCTCATCGCTGTGGTCCCCACAGTCGTTGTCTCCATCACACTGCCACTGGGCGGGGATGCAGGTACACTCGCCGAGGGCACTCACCGCACATGTGAAGTGGCTCCGACCACAAGCACACTCGGGGCTGCTGGCTAGCCCTGTGCAGAGGGGAGAGGAACCAATGAGGGCTCAGCTCCTGCCTAACCACAGCCCATTCTAGAGAGTAGAGAGCCCCATCTCGGGGCACTGTTACCAAGAGAGCCACGGGATACCACAGGGAGATGCAGACCATGCAATCATGCCTTTCCCCTCCTCCAAGACACTAATGGTCAAGAAGACAACCTGTGACTCTAGGTTCATAACACGTCCAGTACCTTCTCTATGACAGGGCTTTTTGCCCAGTACCCCCAAGAGACAAGAGATGAATGATGCCACTCAGGGAGTTGGTGCCTTTGGGGAAAAGGAGCAGGGGACAGAAAGGGTGATGCTGTGAGACCTTGAGACCCTTCCCTCCAAAGCTAGGTTGAGATATGGACGCTTTTGCATCTGGCCAGGACCAGGCCCTTGGCTGTTAGCCAGGCAGGGCAAGAAATAGTGGAATTAAAATGCTGGAGCCCCTTTTGGAGTAGGGAACCCACACAGGGGAACAGGAAGCAACACAGGCTGTTGTGAGTCTCCAGGTCAGAACTCACCTTTAAGGAGGGTGACCAGAAGAAGTGGGGCTCCAGGGGGAGGGGAGCAGTCAGAGCCTTCCCATCTGTGGGACAGGCTACAGCCTAGAGGAAGGATGGCAGAAGCAGCCCCTCCCCCATCCTCAGCAGCACGCAGCTGGCCTTCCCTATTGAGCATCGAGCTATCTGCCTGGCCAAGTCCCATGACCGGCTGCTGTGCCCCCTCCCCAGCGTGCCCAGCAGGATGCCCTGGGATGGCGTGTGAATGGCTCAGTGCCCCTGCTCCAGCCTCAGCTGGAACAAAGGGTTCTGCCAGGGTCACTCTTCCCCCCTCCCCACATTCATCTAACCCGCTGGGCTGCTGCAGCTGGGAAAGAAGGGGGCCACTGCTCATTGCTCATCTCTCCCCCTTGCTTTCTTCTCCCCTTCCTCCCCTTAGCTGGGCCCTGCCCTCAGGCTGTGCGGGAACAGGGAAGGATTTAGGGCCCAGAATGAAAGGGTGTACTGTCATCCACCCCCCCACTCCCCAAAGCAAGGAGAGAGCCCTGGAGCCCTCCCTCTCCACTTCAATCTCCAAGGGTAAATGTGAGTATAACGCATGGGTTCCTAACCTGCAGATGGATGGATGGATGGATGGATGGATGGTTGGGTGGGTAGATGGCTGGCATTTGGGACCAGTGAGCTGTTGAAACTATAGGCAAAATGTACATTTCTGGAGTAACGGACCACAGATTTCACCAGATTCTCAAATGAGACCCCTCTGTCCCCCACCGCAAGCTAAGGGAATTGGCTGCCCTAGAAAAGATGCCAGATTTCCTGTGGAAAACGAAGGAATCTGTCTGAGGGGTGCAGCATCTCTTCACAGGAAGGCTTTACTCCAAGCCCAGGGTTCCTGTCTGTCCAGGTCTCCCTGCAAGTGCAGAACAGAGGATCCTTCTCCAGGGAAGCACTGACGACCCGGCTACCCCAGTCCCAGCCCCAGCCTCTTGGGCCTATTCTGAAAGCACCGATAAAGGAAGGGGCTTTTTTCACTCAGACCCTGAGCAACTTTTGGAGTGTGACCAGCTCATCACAGCTATAGGCACCACTCTCAGGAACTCTGGCTGGATGAAACCGCAAAGACTAGGTATTCCAAAGGACTCCATTCAGTGGGCCTCCCAACATGTAGATCCCCTGTGCAGGGAGGGGTGGTGAAGAGGAAGGATAAGACTGACTCAGTGGTTCTCAACCAGGGACAGTCTTTCCTCCGGGGGCGGGGGTGGTGGTGGTGGTGGTGGTGGTATTTGGCAACGTGTGGAGACATTTTTGGTTGTCGTGACTGGTGGTGCTTCTGGCCTCTAGTGGGTAGAAGCCAGGGATGCTGCTAGACAGCCTATAATGTACAGGGCAGGCTCCCACAACAAAGACATTCTCCAGCCCCGAATGTCAATGGAAGTTAAGGACACAGCAGGGAGCAGAGCTGCCCCACGTGGAGTTCGGGGCAAGGGGGTGAGGACAACAGAGAGGATGAAGGGGCCTGGGGGGAGGGGGAGAGGAGAAAGCCCTGGACCTGGAGCAGACAGACTGGGTTCCACCCACCGGCCGCGTGACCCTGTACAGGTCACTTAGCTCCCCGAGCCTCCATTTCCTCATTTGTGAAAGGCCACAAGGACTGGACCAGACGATAAACGTGGACGAAGCTACCCTCGTGCCCTGGCACACCAAAGATGCTCAATAAATGCAGGCTGGGGGTGTAGGGTGTGGGAGATGCAGGGACTAGTTTTTTCCAAAAGGCCTTGATTTTAAAAACCTGAGCACCAGGATTAGGAGATCAAGAATAGCAGTTTCCAGGGCCACCTGGGTGGCTCAGTCGGTTAAGCAGCCGACGTCCGTCAGGTCATGATCTCGCAGCTTGTGGGTTCGAGCCCTGTGTCGGGTTCTGTGCCAACAGCTCAGAGCCTGGAGCCTGCTTCAGATTCTGTGTCTCCCTCTCTCTCTCTCTCTGCCCTCCCCCTGCTCACACTGTCTCTCTCTCTGTCTCTCAAGAATAAATAAACATTAAAAAAATTTTTTTTAAAAAAGAATAGCACTATCCTGGTGTTGTGTGCAGGTCAAAAAGAATACTGAAGGTACAGTAGCCTTCAGACCCGGGTCAGTTTTTTTTAGGGCCCCACCCCCGCTTTTGGCGGAGTGATAAAAGAAGTCTTGCTTTCTCCCAGCAGACTTCAGGAACAAAGCATTCCATCGGGTGGGCATCAAGTCAGTTGCAGGCAGCTGAAGAGCCAGGACTTCCTCCATGTCAGAGCAACATCTGAACGTCAGCACGTGAAGGTCAGGCAAACCCTTGGCTTGGGCTTTCGTCCGGTAAACAGACACATCACACTCCAGAAAGCCAGCTCTTCTAGAGAACCACTGCCCCTCGGGATCCCCGGAGGTGGAATTCTGCCTTTTCAGTCAAGTCCTGGCTGTGAGCAGAAAGGACAGCTTTTAACCTTTTTTCTAAAAAAAGAATGATGAATGAAGAAAGGAAACAAATGCGGGGGGGGGGGGGGCGATGGCATAGGCAGGCTTCACTTTGGAAAGTGTTAAATTCGAGTACTCAGCTATGCTTCTGGCCTTGAAAGCTGTTTACAGCCACACTCCCTCAGCCTTCAGCCTTTACTCAACAGTGAAAAGATCTTTCCCCAAATGTTCCCTCCCCTTGATAGGCGAGTCGTCCAGCTTTTGGGATACATGTGAATGTGCTCAAAGGGTCTTCCTGGGAGGTTAACCAAAATCCCATTATGACACCTCACCTCCCTTGCCTCAGTCACCTTACCAATTAATTACTCATTGTTTTCTTGTGAAGGAAAGAAGGGAAGCGTCCATTTGGTGTACCAGGTACAGTGTATCATTGTAGTAAAGAGCACAGATTCTGGAGTCAGAGAGACTAGAGTTCAAATCCTGTTTTCTACCGCCAACTCTACAACTTTGAGTGAGTTGCTTAAGGTCTCTGAGCCTTAGTTTCCTCATCCATAAAACGGGAATCCATGTAAACTGCTTATTAGCACAGGACTTGTACATGACAAAAGCTTCGTAATAGTTCAAGGATCATTTACTGAGTATGTATTTACGAGGTGCTCTTCAAATACTTTTCCAACTGCTTTTCATATGCTACATCATTGAATGCTCTCAACGACCCTGGGAGGTGACACAGAGAAGTTTGCCATTGGGTCACACAGGTACTATGGGTTGATGCCAGCATTCACACCCAGGCAGATTGATCCCAGGGCCTCTGCTCTTAATCACTTCATTACCCTGCCTCCCAATAAGTGGTATCGCTATTATGAGAATTTCCAAAACCCTGAGGTCCAAAAGGGGAATTTATAATACTGGGGCGTCTGGATCCCTCTCCTTTACACAATCTCGATTAGCAAATACACAGTGAGTTTATGGATCTCAAAGCAGTAACGTTTCCTTCTGGTTACTGCTCCGGCTAAAGACCAATGTCTCTTGCCCTAAGGTGAAGTGGTGAAACAGGGACAGTCTGGAGCCCTAGCCCTTTGAACCAGTGCCTCAGTGTGGTGCTGGTCCAGAAAGGAACAGAGCTTCTGACCACAAAGAATTGTATTTTGCAGTTACTCTGTAGAGTTTGCAAGCTGCTTTTGCATACTCACTTGCATTCACCCTTAATCATTACAATAACCCTAAGTAGTTACTGCAGGCCCCACTTAAGAGGTGAGGTCATCTGCTTTGGTCAAGGTCATGGGGTAAGTAGGACAGCCAGGATGGCGGCCCCATTCTTACCCTTAGACCAGTATTCTTTTAATGGGACCTCAGAATCCAGACTTTCAACAAGCTTCCCAGATGACACTGATGCATGCTAAGGTTAGAGAGGCACAGCTCTCCACCATCCCATAGAACACTCAACTGAAGGGGGACCACACCTGTCACGTAGAGGCCCAAAGTGTACAGTGACTATACACAGCTACAGAGCAGCTTTTTCAAGTTGAACCAGACATGAGAAGGCTGAAGGAGTGTCCTGTGAGTGCTGGGATAGGACAGTTACCAGTGGGGGAGAGATTACAACAGAAAGGGAAGAATCATCATTCATAGCAGAGAAGGGTTCTTCTTGTAACACACCAAAGCTCTCCTCTCTCCTCCTGTCCACTGGTGGCAATGGTGAGGATATAAACCTTATTTAATGAAGATAAGTTATTTGAAATGACCCTGAACTACACATCCAGGCCAATCAAGGGACCAATCCACTGATTTCAGCTCCTTGGGCAGTGGTCAGTGTCTCTAACTGAAAGGGATGCCCATGTAGCAAGACAAAAATGGCATCACTAAAAGGAGTCACAGCAAGGGGCCACTTGGAAATCTCACCTCATCCATGAGATACCTGGAACCGGGAGAACTCTGGGTGCCTATAAAACAGCCCCCGTTTCAAAGGGCAGGGCTTACACAGAAAACATCAGAACCAACACCAAAGAAGGTAAATGGTTGGTAGAAGGAGGCCAGGAAGCGAACCCTTTCCTGATGCTGCCCCACCTGGACCCATGGGCCCCAAATGAATTGAAAGCCCCTGGTCTGTGCTCCAGAGGCCCTTTGTGCCTCCTCTTTTGGTAGTGTTTAGCTCACTGTGGGATCATTGTTTGCTTAACGGACCAGGTGCTCTTCAGTCTCCTGGCAGTTGGAACTGTATAATATGGAGTTTTGTGTTTGTATTCACCATGCATAGTTCAATGCTTGGTATGTAGTAGTTGATCAATACAAATTTGTAGAATGAATGAATGACATGTTCAGCTAGATTCTTGTGAGAGATTGGAGTCTAGTTTGAAAATCTACCAAGTGAAGTCTTCTCCTAGTGGGCGCCTCACTAAGGGGTAGCGTCAGACACATGATTACTGGTCCCATCAAGTTCAGCCCTCTCTTGCCACTCCTAATGATGGGAAAGAAGTTCTTTTTTTTTTTTTTTTAAGTTTATTTATTTTTGAGACAGAGAGAGACAGAGCATGAATGGGGGAGGGTCAGAGAGAGAGGGAGACACAGAATCGGAAGCAGGCTCCAGGCTCTGAGCCATCAGCCCAGAACCCGACGCGGGGCTCGAACTCACGGACCGCGAGATCGTGACCTGAGCTGAAGTCGGACGCTTAACCGACTGAGCCACCCAGGCGCCCCAGGGCTTGAGATGTCTTAAAGCCCTACTGTGGGCCAAGCTACAGGGCCAGCCCCAAAGGTTAAGCTGGAGGTGTGAATGGCCACGGGAAGAGGTGGACAAGAGTACTGTGGCAAGAGTCCTGCATTATTATTGCGTTTCTCTGGAGGAGCTTGAGGCATACGGTATCCTCTACCCTTGCCCCGTTTATCATCAACCGATTCCTAGGAGGCAAGTATAGAAAAGAGCACGCAGAACCTAAATCACAGAACAATTCAGAAATGGATTAGCTTCCTCTACTGTAACATGAGGGTAGTAACAGTACCAATAATAGCTGGTTGCTGGGAGATTTAAATGAAATAATACACATGAAGTACACAGTAAGCAGCTATTACTGTTGTTGTTTTCATTGGTAATCCCGTCATCTTCATCTATATGTCTCCTTTCTCTCAACCCTGTAAAGTAGCTATGATACCAGGCTGTTTCCATCCAGGTCCTCAAAAGTCTACTTACCCTGCCCAGCAGCTCAGTCAACAGATCTCACAAATCCAAAATGTGGCTGTGCTCTGTGAGGGGGCTGCTCAACATATTGCTTTCCTCTACCTCTCAAAACACAAGGCCCACACAAGAACACATGGCTTCACAGGGGCAACAAACCTCATCGCCCCTCCTGGGAGCTTTTTAAAGCCTCCCTCTAGCAAAGCACAGAAAAGTAATTCTTTGTGCATTAAGGTTACATGAGGAGATGAAGACTGAAAACAGAAAAGTCAATCTGAGATAAAATATATATAATCTCAACCCAGATCTTTTTTAATAGCTTAGATAGAAAATATTCCATACTAAGGGACAGTATGGGTTGGAAGCTTAACAGCTTAGGCTCTGGGTTCAAATCCTGGGTCAGTTACCCACTAGCTGTGTGATATAAACTGCTCTGAGCCTTAGTTTCCTTTCTGTAAGACAGGAACCTATCAGTACCTACCTCATAAGGACACTGTGAGGGGTAAATGTGATAAGACGAGGTCAACACCACAGTGCCAGGGATATAGCAAAAGCTTTTAAGATGTTAAACTAACCCCCAAAGTACCTTTGTGGTATTTAGACCACATGTCCCAGTTTGTGATGTAAAACTGGATTTTACATGTAAAACTGTGGTTACCAGCAATTATTCCCTGAAGAACACAAATTCTTATTTGGGGGAGATACATTTTGGAACCATTCACTTTGACTGCCTCTCTGAGCCTATGGTTGAAATGTCTAGTTTAAAAGGCCTGGTGTGTGGGAGGGTAGGGGGAGTGGAAAGAGGAAAAGGGAACTCCCCTTTCTTATTTGCTAGGCTTATGGATATTATAACCTGGCATCTGTATCTGGTTTCCAGAAGGCTCTAGTCGACCCAACACAGAAACTATCTCTTGTCCTCATCCATACCCAAAAGGTGGTGGCAGTCGGGCTCCCAAGGCTGGGGCCAACTAAGGGAACATTTGGAACGCTTTCTCCACCCCCGCCCTGCAGTCCTGGCAGGAAATGGAGCTGCTGAGCCCGGAGAGGCACAATTTCCAAGCTTTATTTCACGTGCTAATCAGGTGTCTCTCCCAGTATCCTACTCCTTACCTGCCCGACAGGACACAACACGACACCAAGACAGGGGGAGGGAGGGTCCCTCTCCTCCAAAAAGGCTCTGTCTAGAGCCCGGGAGCTTCCCGGCCCCAGAAAAACCTCTGGTGATAAATTATGCAGCAGCACCTTTGTGTCGCTGCCTCCCAGCCAGATGGGAGGTTTGCTCCCAGTCTTTTGTTTCCGGCTTTGCTCGGAGCTCAGATCCTTGGCTCCGCACAGAGGTGAGGGGGGGAACTCCTGTAGGCCAAGTCAGGGCTTGCAGCAAATCCCAGTGAGGCTTTCCCCAGCTGGGTCTCAGGCGGGGCCTTTCCCTGCCTCACTCCGACCCAAACGCGCAAGGGAATGAGTGTGAGGGACGCCTACAGTCCATCCACTCAGCGATGGGAATGCCTAAGTGCAGCGAAAGAACGAAGTCTGCTCGAAAGGGCGTAAGAGGTGCCCAAGGGCACCGAAGATGTTTCTTTCTTGCTAAATCAAAAATACAGAGCAGAAAATGGAGTCAAACGACTGCCAGGAAGGCCAGTGAATCAGCTCTTCTTAACGGCTGCTCTTGGTTACGGTCAACTTTCCGCAGCCCCCAAAAACATGACATCACTGGCACCAACTTAAAAGGAAGAAACAAAGAGACAACAGGGGTCAAACTTTGGGGTGGAGGAGCTGGGGGCTGGGGGCGACTCATGGGCTTGAGACCCACATCAATTATCCCTGCACACTGACAGGACTCCTGATTGAAGACGGTAGTCATGAAGGAAGGCGGCTCCGCAACAGCCCAGCCCCCAAATTGGGGCAATTACTACCTTATGAGCTCTGGGGCCTGACTCCTTTCCCAGGCCAGTGGGAGGGAGAGCTTGGAATTCTAAACTGTTCCAGCTACAAGAGACCTCAGCCAGCACCTCTCGCCCCAGGTCATGGCAACCTTAGAGTGAGGTGCCTGGCCACATCCCTGACCACAGAGCTTTTAACAAGGAAGCTCCCAGAGGAAAACCCCATCTCCTAGGACCTCTCCCAGGAGAACTAAGGTGGAGTGGGCTCCTTGATATAGCTCATGATATAGCTTGACAGATCTCTTTTCTGGATGTGTGGACAGGAGGGAACTATGCTTAGGTCTCATTAGGTTTTCAAGGGGGGGGGGGGTAGTGGGAAGAAGGAGCAAGATCTTTAAAAGAGAAAAGCAAAAAACCAGCTGAAATGAAGAGCTAAACTTCATTCTATTTCAGCACATGGCACTGTAGTTAGTGTAATGATTTACCTGTCTCCCATAGTCTAGATGGAAGAACCATCTCTAATCTATTTATAATTTTTTTTTTCAACTTTTTTTTTTTTTTTTTTTTTTTTTTTTTTGGGACAGAGAGAGACAGAGCATGAACGGGGGAGGGGCAGAGAGAGAGGGAGACACAGAATCGGAAACAGGCTCCAGGCTCTGAGCCATCAGCCCAGAGCCTGACGCGGGGCTCGAACTCACGGACCGCGAGATCGTGACCTGGCTGAAGTCGGACGCTTAACCGACTGCGCCACCCAGGCGCCCCTCTAATCTATTTATGCAGACTTGCTAACAAACAGCTAACGTTTTATCCAAGACTGTAGAACAGAGCAGTCTGTGCTGAGTGGTTTGAATATACTATTATCTCATTTAATTTTTATAATAGTCTCACATGAAAATTTATTACTACTCCAGTTCTGCCCCCCCCCCCCCGCCCCATTTACAGGTAAGAACCCTGAAGTTCAGGGAGATTAAGGGTTTTGCACAGGGTCACCAAGAAGTGTCGAAGCCCAGATTTAAACCTAGGTGTGCCTGGTGCCTGTACTTCTTCATCACTGAACTCTATATGTGGTGATTAAGAATAGTGCCTGGAGGGGCGCCTGGGTGGCGCAGTCGGTTAAGCGTCCGACTTCAGCCAGGTCACGATCTCGCGGTCCGTGAGTTCGAGCCCCGCATCGGGCTCTGGGCTGATGGCTCGGAGCCTGGAGGCTGTTTCCGATTCTGTGTCTCCCTCTCTCTCTGACCCTCCCCCGTTCATGCTCTGTCTCTCTCTGTCCCAAAAATAAATAAAAAATTAAAAAAAAAAAAAAAAAGAATAGTGCCTGGGAAATGTGTGTTCGCTGAATGAATGAACAAATGAATGAGTGCAGAACCCAGTTTAGGAGATGCTCCTGAGTGTATTTCAGAGAAAGAACCTGACCCTGTCAGCTCTAGGCTGGATGGAGAGTGGCAGCTACAGACATTCATCAGAGCTATTTATAGGGCTAAACCTGGGCTCTGCCAGCTGACCAGCCAACTAGTCAGCAGGAAGTCTTTCCTGGGACACTGAATCCCACCACACTGAGAAGGGGAGAAGAGCTTCCGATGCTGAAGATGAGATGGTAATCCAGACACAGTCTGGGGCCCAGATGCCCCACACCTAGGCAACTGTGGCAAAACTTGCGGCTAGGATTCATCAAGGAAGTTAGAGATTATGGCTGGAATAGGCTAACAGACCTAGTCACCAAGGGCATGGAACTGTGTCACAATTATGAGTTGTGCCCAATCATTCAAAAAGACAAGTCTTTTTCTTCACATAGTTCCCGAAATTCCCTATTCAAGAAGCCCCTTGTATTGCTCGTCTCTTCCAAGAAGAAACAACATAGCCAATCCTTCCCACTTTTCTTCTTCTTAGGGATCAAGATTAGCAATCAGTAGAGTCAGCAAAGACCTATCAAATACCCTGTCCTCTGTGACCTTCTGTGTTCTTTGCTGGCCCAGACGATGGACATGCCCAACGTGTTCTGTATCAGACACAGCCAGACTGGTTCCCTTGCACCTGTCATTCTTAATACCATGTGCCAGTCCCAAAGATGTCATCCGATATTCAACAGGGGACAGAAGAGGAAATCCAAAATCAGTGACAAGCCAAGCATCTTTCACAAGTCCAATGAGACGAGGGACAAGGTCAACCAAGCACCAGGACAACAGATAGATGGAAAGGAGACCAGTCTCAGCTCTCCTCCTTTGCACTCAATCTCAGAAAGAGTCTTCTATCTACCTAAGCCCCTGGGCAGAATTTTCAGTTTTTTGCTTACGTGAAGAGACCTCCATAGCAAACATGGTTTCCGGTCTTCCAATGGTGGTAGACTGCCTGAGGCCTCACCTCAACCGTCAGGAGAAAGATACCCAGGGCTATCACCAGCAATCAAATTTCCCTCTAAAATCTATAAAGTTGGAGTGTCAACCCCAACCTGTTTAGCTCAGGCCAAAGACATAAGCTCTAGGAAAAGCCCACAGGACTCGCAGCATCCAAATAAGCGCCTTAAACCTTAGTGTCTTGAATCCACTCCTAGTCGTGGTCATTGACCTACTATAAAACACGGTCTTCTCCCTGAGCCCCTAAACATTGTGTTAGGGACTCTCTTGGTGATATTTTTGGTTGAGGAACTGCTCAGTCTCACTGATGAACCACGAATCTATCCTCTCTCTCCTACCTCCCCCCTTCACCTCCAAGGATGGTTAAGTGTTAGCCTAGGGGAAGTTTCGATCTTCATATCACTGAGTGTCCTTGTGCATGTGCACTGAAAGTCTCCCGCGCTCAGAAGTTTCTGTTAAATTTTTGTCCTTAAAAAGAACCCAAAAGAGTTATGAAGTACCCTCTCGGCCTTTTTCTGTTAAGCATTAAATACACTCAATTTTCTACCCCCATTGTCAGTGCAGATGTAGCATATGCAGTTTTGACAGCTCTGGAGCAATAAAATCCTCTTGGCCAGTCTCAGCCCAGAACCTTCCAGCTCCCCTTTCCCTAGGGCAGAAGGCGACAATCTCCTCTCTGGTTTTGTTGGTATCCGTTTTAGGCTTTTTTTTTTTTTTTTTTTTTTTTTCCTTTTTTCCCAGTGCCTTGCCATTTCCCTTGATCTTTTTCAAAACTTCCTCCAGGGGGCCGAGAGGAAAGTTCCATCCCCTTCTCTCGCAGCCCGAAGGGGGAAACCCCCCAAAAAGCATAGCTGTCCCTTTAAGGGGCCCATGTGGTGGGAAGAGCAGCTACATTCCTACCCCAGTAGGGCCGCTGTCCCGACACGCCAAAGAGGCTACAAATAACCTTCTAGGAGAGAGCCCGGGAGGGGGAGAGCACAGCGCGAGCAGGAACGTGGCTCCGCCAGGCTACTACGCGGAGAGGAAGAGCCGAGAGCGGAGAGAAAGAGCTCAGTGGGCGTTAGAGAGGGCATGGAAAAAGTCGTTTAAAACCTACGGGTAGTTTAAATAACAGACACGAGAACTCTGTTTTGGATTTGGGAGGTAAACCAATCTTTAAAACGAGTGCCCAGGCATCTCCACGCCATGCCAGGGAAGTTCCGAAATCTGCACTGTTTCCACACGAGCTCCCGTACGTTAAAGAAAAGAATCGGTGCAAGCAAGGCCAGGGTCTAGAGACCCCTCCAATCCGAGCCCACCCCCTCATCCGGGCTGCGAGACTGAGAAGATTCGTATTCCCCCCCCCCCCCCGGGTTGAATAGGGTTGGGGTTCAAAGATCAAAGTTCTTTGATCTTTGGGCACAAACTAGAGGCAGCTGCTAAATCAAGGGGTACACCCATGGTGCTTCGGAGGCTGCGGAGAAACAGATTCCAGTGGAGCCCTAATCACACACAACAGTTGCGCACGGGCACCAAACAAGTTATTAATAAGGAGCAGATGAAGCAGCACTTCTGCTGCTATCCGTCCAGCTCCCCCGAGGGTCGCCGCGCGGACCCGGGGGCTGCCTTGTGATGTTCGGTGATACCCGCCCCCCCCGCCCCACTACCCGGGCCAGGACGGACCTGCGGGAGCCTTCCAGCAGTTTCTTCCCCGTGTCCCTCCTCTGCCCCTTTTCCAGCCCGGTTTCCTCCCCCTCTCCCCCACCGGGAAGGATCCAGGGCAGGAAGCTGATTGGTCGCAGCCAGGAGAGGGAACCCAAAACACCACTAAGGGGAGATGCTGCGAGCAAGCAGTACCCGAAGACCCTCGGTGGGAGCAAGGTCTGGAATCCGAGGAACTGTTCTCCGAACAGAGGACTCCCCAGAGCCTAAGCATTCCACTGGAGCCCCGCTCCGCAATCCGCCCGAGACCCCCGGCCCCTGCAAGGAGGGATTTTACAATTTATGGTTTAGCAACCATCCTTCCCCGCCTCCCTTTCTTCGCGCACATTCATTCGCACCAAGGACCCAGAGACCGTGTCTTAACCTGAAAGGGAAGCAGCCCCCAGCTCTTCAAACAGCGGCGAGGGAAGACGGCGGGCGCCTCGGATCTCCCCTGAGCCCGGCCCAGATCCGAGCCGGGGAGTTCCTCCACGGCCGACCCTCTCCCGCTGGAAGGGCTGGGGGAGCTCCTTCTTCCCTCCCCGGGAAGCACGCTCAGGGTTACTGCGTGGAGTGAGAGCGCGGGGTCTGAGGCCCCAGCCCGCGCGCCGCCCCGCTCTCGGGAGGTGAGTCCTGCAGCGGCCCGGACCCACGGACAAACTTTCCCGGCGGGCCGGGCGGCGCGGGCTCCGCGGCGCCGCTTACCGTGTGCGCAGAGCAGGGCGCCAAGCAGCAGCGCGCCCCACGGCCGCCTCATGGTGCCGCGGCCGCCGCCGGCGCTCCCTGCCGGCCGGGGGTCCCGCCGGCTCCCGCGGGACCGCGCGGAGGAGGGAGTCGGCGCAGGGTCCCGAAGGGAAAGCGTCCCGGTCCGCGGCGGCGGGCGCGCCCCGCAAGTCGCCCTCCGGCCGCTGCTGCCTCCAGTGCTGCCGGAGCCGAAGCCGCCCCGCCAGGGGACCGGGAGGGGGGTGTCCCGGGCCTGGCCGCCCCGCCCCCCGCGCCGCAGCCCCCGCCACAGCCACCGCGCCTGGTCCCGCCCCCAGCGCCGGGCCGGCCCCTTCCCGCCCTCGGCCCCCGTCCCCCCCGCCCCCCCGCTCCACCGCCCCCCGCTAGATTCCCCGGGCCCCCACCCGCTAGCGCCTCCTGCGCTGGCCTCGCTCCTCTTCAGGCCGCCCCCACATTCCTGGTCCTCGAGAGAGCCCCCCTCCGTGTCCCCATTACTACTGCTCAAATGTCCCTAATTTAAAAAAAAAACTATCCCAGCGGCAACTCTCGATCCCTCTCACTCTACTCTGTGCCAGAGAGGAGCACCCGGGCTGACCCAAGTCTCCTGGACGTGACCCCTGCCCCCCTACCAGCCCCAAGCCCAGACTTTATTGATGTCTCAGAATACGCAAGGCTTGCTAATGCATAATCCTCTAGGTCTTTATTAACATCAAACAAGGGACATCAGGGGGCCTGGAGTGCTGTATCTTAACTAGCATTCTCACTGTCAAAATTCCTTTTCTGAGATTTTCTTCTTGCTCCACCCCCACCCCGGTCTAGGCAGCGTTGTGCTAGGGCTAAATAATTCCACGACTCCCCCTTTTCATTTACTCATTTCCTGAGGTGGTTGTCTGGGTCCTGTCGCCCCAGCTCAGACGTCCAGAATTGGCCTAGACATAGTTCCTCCTCGCTGTCTTTGTAAATCAGCGGTGTTAGCCTCTTCACCTTCTTTGACTTTCTGATCCTGGCAAGGAAGGAAGGGGGTAAGGAAGTAAGTCTTTACTTGTAGTTGCACTTTCACAAAGACCTCAGCCTCCTCCAGGCTTCTGTCTGTAGGGCTTTCCAGCTGTATTTAACTTTTGGGTGATTACAGAAAGTTATAAACTCTCTTGTCTTAGCTTCAGGCTCTATCCTCTCCCCAGAGCAGATTAATAACATGGGTTAGTTTTGTTTCTTGGTTGAATCTCGTCTTGCTACTTTTGTCCAAGCCCCTAACTTCCTTAGGGTCCTATATATCAATTTTCCCTCCAAGCTGATATGTCAACATTTCCTGGCTTTGGATCTTCTGCGATCTCATTAAACCACTTTCCTCTTACTAGTAAATAGAATCAGGAAGCCCCAAATGCCCCATGTTAGCTGAGGGGAAAGTAATTTGGTATGGTGCAAAAGTGGCTATTAGGAGATTTCTCCAATGGATAAGTTTGACATTTCATCCTTGCTTGTTTTCAATTTTTCAAAGGATTTCACTTCAAATTATCATCCTTTACCAAAGCTAACGTTAACTTTGCAACAGCAACAGCAACAACAACAAAAAGTAAAGTGTTAGGTCCTTTAGCCAGTACTTCTGTATACTGTTCTGCCTGAAATTTTTACACAGATGAAATGTGGTTGAACTAGCATCACCATGATAACTAATATTGAGGCATTTTCTCTGTGTGTAGTTCTTCGTGCTGACTGAAGGCGGCAGTCGAGTCAGGTCAGGTTTCTGTGATCTTCCTGCTGGGAAAGACAGTCCACCTTTATGACCTATGGCACCTCAGCCTAAAATCCAAGGAGAAAAAAAGTGAAAAGTAGAGCCTGATTTTCAACACACATTCCCCCACCCTCACAATGTTTGTGATGCGACCTTGGTTTGTCTCAGGGTTTCAATATATGCTGTTTATATGCTTTTCGACCTGTTGAGAAAGATCTTATGATTCTGGAGACCATATTTTTTTTCCACAGGAAAACTAAGGACATGTGGTATAATGAATACATTTGTCCCAAAAAATCCAGGACAGGCAGTCACCATACTTTCAATGTCAGGGGATTAAGAATTTATAAACATCTGTATGCGAAGGATAGGTTTCTTTCCAGAAGGCATGATTTATGTTGTTTTTCTGGGATTGAGGAGGAAGGGGGAGGCTGGCTGTCCCTGTCTGACTCAGGCTCAAGAGACTGAATTTTGTGTGCGCATCCCAAGTCCCCCTCCTCCATGGTTCAGTGTGGTTCTGGTGCACAGAGCCATCCCTGGCTGCTGTGAGTCACTGAGAATATCAATGGGTAGAAACGAATGAACTTCGTGCATAGTCCCTGCCTGGGTCACCCCCTAGAGTGAGTTAAGTCTTGGCTGTCAGAAACTGCTCCTATGCCAGGAGTGCTAAGCTATATTTATTTTTACCAGGCCTCTCAGACTTTCTTGTTTGGAGTGAGAGATCCTGAAAAGGATGCCAGAATGGGCTGTTTGTCTCCTTTTTATTGTCCTTTGGGACATGCCCCTAGCAAAGTTGTAGGGGACTGCCAATTCCAGAGGGGTCTCAGAGGCATTAGTTTCCTCAGAAACACCACCTTCTTCCTTCATCCTTCCAGGACACACCAGGGAACTGAATTTCCAAAATCAGAATATTGCCCTGAATTAGACCATCACTAATGGCCTTTACAAAGGAAACACAGGGAGTGCTACAGAAACCAGATAGAAATGGGCACTATTTTGATCCAATTGGGTTGGCAGAATTCTCTTATAACCTAGGCATCACTCAACAACCTGCATTTCTAGACATAATTCATCTGAAAGAGTAAAAGGCCTGAAGTTTTACACTTGAAAACAGTTGTTCTCAATCAGGAGTGATTTTCCAGCCACGGGGTGATCCCAGGAGACACTTTGGGGCGTGAGTGCCACTGGCAAATACTGGGTAGACTCCAAGGATACTGCTAAACATCCTCCAATGATCACGACATCCCTCCCCACAAAGAATTATATGACAAAGAATTATCCAGCCGCAAATTTTAATATTGCTGATGTTGAAAGACCCTGCTTTGAAAGATTAAGAACACGAGTCTGCAACGAACTTCTCCATCTCTTCTCCAGAATCACCTTTTTGTCAAGGCAGTGTGAATGGAGGGAAAGAGTTCTTAAAACTGTAGAAGGAAAAACAAAACAAAAGCACAGCTAAAGGAGCTTAAGGGGTCCTACACCTGCTTCTTCTGCCTAGGGAGGCTTATTTCTGGTATTTGTTCACTTAGTAAGTATTTATTAAGGGCATATTATGTTCCAGGCAATGTAGAGGCAGTGGTAAGTAGATACATGGGGTCCCTAGAACTTACAGACTGATGGCTGGCATTGGGAGGGGACACAATGCAGAGGCATTGAAAGAATGATCCCACAAATGACTTTAAAGCTGTAAGTGATAAGGACATTCAAGGACAAGTACTGAGTTCTATGAAAGGAGAGACTTGATTTAGAATTGGGGATGCAAGGAAGGCCTGTTAGAAGCCCTGACACTTAAGCTGAGTAAGAGTCTTCAGGCTGGGAGTGGATGGGGAGAGCTTTGTTGCAGGCAGAAGGAGCAGCATTTGCAAAGGCCCTGAGCCAGGAAAGAGTCCCGAGTATTTATGAGAAAGTATCATTAACTGTTAGCAATGGGTGCTTTTATCTAAGTCCAGGGGGCTACTACTGGAGAAAGGGAGAAAAAATGAAAGTATAAGGAAAGGGTCTGATTGGCATTTCTGTGCTTTCTTTAATCACAAACCTTCACGCCACCATTTCTAGAGCCAGTACTTTTCATGATCTAACTCAGTGGTGGTACTCACATCAGGGGCTGGGGGACAATGGCTGATTCAGTTCCCTGGCCTAACATGGGGCCCACCCTGAAAAGTGAGACATTCTAAGCACATTTTTTTTTATCTCCTGAAAGCTTGATATTCACGTATTTGGCATATATAAGTAGAGCCTTTGCAGCAAATACTTCTGCCCGTCTTGTTTATTTCAGCAGCAAAGATAAATTTAGAATGGTGGATAAACAGATGGATCAATGAATAAAAACCCATTTAATTAACAAACATATATCAAGCATCTATGCAAATGGCCTCTCCGTTTTCACTTGCCCTTTATAATTCATTCTCTACATTACAGAAACCAGAGTGACTTCTTAAAAAACATAAATCAGGTAATGTCATTACTGGGCTTAAAACCTTCTGATGGTTTCCTATTGCACTTGGAATCATATCCATACTTCTCATGTGGCTTTCAAGGTCCTTCATGATCTGGCTTCTGCCTCCTACTTTGACCACTTCTCCCCTTATTCATTTTGCTTTAGTCACACTGGCTTTCCTTCAGCTCTGCAACATGCTATCATTTCTTCGAGTTTTTGCATGAGCTACCTCCTCTACTGTTTCCCCAGGCCCTCCCATGGCAGATCTCAGCACAGCATACCAGCCTCAGAGAAACCTCATCTTATCACCCTAAAGTTGCCTTGTTCTCCCTCCCTGCCTTTACCCTATTTTATTTAGGAGGTTAGATAAGGTTTCCCGAGGTGATGGCATTGGCCTTTGTCTTACAGGATGTACAAAAGTTTACTAGGCAGAAAATGTGGGAGAGGTACATTCTAGGTAGAAAGAAAAACTTATACCAAAGCAAGGGAGTGGGAAAGAGCCAGTATGCTTGGGAAGAGTGAGTAGGAAAGTATGGCTGGAGTATTACATATGTAGCGAAGAGTAAATGGCAAGGTGGCTGGAAAAATAGGTTGGGACCAGACTGTGAAGGGATATATATTGTCTGCATGTTTAGGAATTTGCTCCATCCTAGTCATGGTGAGTCAGCAATTTATTTATTATTTATTTATTTATTTATTTATTTATTTATTTATTTTAGTTTTGTTTATTTTTGAGAGAAAGAGAGAGCGCGTGCGCCTGTGCAAGTGGGGGAGGGGCAGAGAGAGAGGGGGACAGAGGATCCAAAGTGGGATTTGCACTCACAGCAGAGCCTGATACAGGGGCTCAAACTCATGACAACTGAACTGTGAGAGTCTGAACTGTGAGATCATGACCTGAGCTGAGTTTGGACATTTAACTGAGTGAACCACCCGGGCACCCAGCAACGCTTTTAAAGTATCGAAGTAACTTGGTCAGATTTGAGTTTTAGAACAATAAACTCTTGTGACAATCTAGGGATGAACTGGGGGAAAAATAAATGCAGAGACTGTAGCTTTTTGTCCTAAGATTCTAAAGTTTGGGAACTTACAATTCATATCCTAAGTTTATTTAGTTATTCCTAGTATATTCCCTCTCATCCTGAATGAATTCTCTTAGCTTGTCCACATGCGGCATTGTTCAATATGCCTTTTGTTTGCTGGTTTTTTGTTTTGTTTTGTTTTCTGGCCATTTCTTAACATGCAGTGATCTCTCACACACAATATTTAGGTATATGAAGGATATGCCAATGCTCTGTTTGCTTTTTAAAAATTTTTTAATGTTTGTTTATTTTTGAGAGACAGAGCATGAGAAGGGGATGGGCAGAGAGAGAGGGAGACACAGAATCCAAAGCAGGCTCCAGGCTCTGGGCTGTCAGCACAGAGCCTGATGTGGGGCTCGAACTCATGACTGGAGCCGGAGTCGGATGCTTAACTGACTGAGCCACCCAGGCGCCCCAGTTTGATTTTTTTTTTTTAAGTTTACTTATTTATTTTGAGAGAAAGAGAGTTATTGGGGGAAGGGCAGAGAAAGAGAGGGGAGGAAGAGAGAATCCCAAACAGGCACTGTTAGCACGGAGCCCGAAGACTGGCTCAAACTCACAAACTGAGATCATGACCTTAGCCAAAATCAAGAGTTGGTTGATTAATGAGCTACCCAGGTGCCCCTGTTTGATTTTGTAAAAGTTTATTTATTTAAGTAATCTCTACACCCAACCTGGGGTTCAAACTCACAACCCTGAGATCACTGTACTCTTCTAACTGAGCCAGCCAGGTGCCCCTCTATTTGATTTTTAATGCCCTTCTCAACAACGCCTTGCATTTTGCTGGCCTTTTTGTTTAATGAATTTATTTCATGAATTGATTCCTATGAGGAAACCATAAATCCTATGGATTGGATAGATTTAATTTTCTAGGCTTTTAATCTGGGGGGGGGGGAGTCTACTTAACAGGTATTTATTCTGTCAGGCACTATGCATGTCCTAGAAACTTAAAAATGAGTGAACATTGTCTCTTGCCTTCAAGGAACTCACAATCTAGTAGGACAGTTCAAAGAATTTTTTTAATGACATAAATGCTTATCAAGTGCATACTCGAGGACAGAGGAAGGCACAGACAGCTAAGTTTTGTGAACTACCAAGAAAGATCAGAAAATCTCTTTCCCTTTCAAACTGTATGAAAGTATAATTCCCAACTCTTTTTACAGCATTTGAAAATATAATATAACAAGAAGGTTCAAGTCTGTAATCACCTTTGAGCTCCGGTTCAATTTAAGCCATGTCCTCATAACCGCTTGCTTGTAATGCATTAGTTATTTTTAACTAAGAGTTTGTGAATGTTTCTTTTTCTTGTCTTTGCAAATTCTCCCAAATCTCTGGGTTGTTGACCTGTAGCAGTTCAAAATGACTTGTCTGTAAATAGCATTTTTTAATTTGAACATGTTAATCCCATACAGTGGCATCACACTTAGTTTCTGCTTCGCTTTTACGGAAGATAAGTCTTTTAAGAAGAGCTCAGCATGAATTTCATGACCTGCATTTCTTAGTAGCTACTTTGCCTTTAGCATCTTTTCTGCTTGATGAGTCGATAAAAGCTTGTCCTAGTTTCTTGAACCTATTTTGTAGCAATAATTCAGCCTGCATTTTTTCTTTCCTTATTGTTTCCTTGAAGTTTAAAACTATTTAGTACATTCATGTTTGCTTTCCTGTAGTTCTCAATTTAAGGGAGAAATTTCTTCCGTGTCAGTCTCATCATAGGTCCTCTGCAGAGCCAGAGATCTCTCTTAATTTTCTCCTTATAATTAGGAATTATAATCTGATAAACTAATGTCTCCACTTATCATCTCTTGTAGGTGTTTTTCTGATTGCTTTGACCTTGATGTTTCTGTTCCTTATGCTGTAGGAATGACTTTAACATCTGGTACCTTCCCTATGCTTTGATCAATTTCATATCGCTTGCTTGCACTCAGGATTGTGGAGTTGTCTTCTGAGTTGGTTGTTTACCGGGATGATTATTTGTTTAGGTAACCTTTTCAGAAGTATGTTATGATAATTTAAGAATCTGAAAACCCATCCAAATTGAAAGTTGACATTTTTTTTCTTTCCTTAACATTCAACAAGGTCACAGAATTACATCTGCTTTTAACAAGTCTTGCGTATTTCCACTCTTCTTAAGACCCATGTTGTGTTTATTTCACTAAAAAATGTCCTCTGCTACTGAAGTGTGGCCAAAATCTGTTATCATGTACTCTATGGTAGAAGAGAAGTCTAAAAGTAGCTGTTCCTTCTTGGGAAAAACAAATACTATCTGGAAGGTCATCACTTCTGCTTTAAAAATATTTTGAAGATTTTCAAGTCATTTATTGTTTGTTTTCAAGTTATAATACATACCTATTATAGAAAATTTTGAGAATATATAAAAGTATAAAGAAGAAAAATAAAACAGTCAGTAATTCCAACACCAGTAAGGCTACCTGTTATTTCTGTGCAACCTCAAATTTTCTTGAAGCCTTAGTCTAGCAACCTCCTACCCTTTTCTTCCTCAATAGACTGTTCAAGACATTAAGAGTAGAAGGCTGACTTTAAATATAAGGGTCCTTAGGATTTTTATGGAAGGGATGGAGCTGTAGGAAAAAGCTACTAATTGCTCCAGAGATGACATCTTGTTCTTATTTAGCTTTCTTTGAGTCATTAACAGTCGGGCGCCACTGGTGCTGAAACTTATCATTATTATAACCGCAAATGGGTTAATGCCCAAACAAAGCTATATTCTTGGGGCTGGTTCCCAGCTCCACCACACAGATCCCAACAGCAGCACCCTCCAAGTCCCAGGATAATGCTCCACAAATAAGAGGATGTCAAATGTTCAGCCTGGACTTGAAATTCTCTTCTTTTATCTGGGAGCTTCCAGTTACTGGCAGGGCAGAGCAAAAGGAAAAATAAATAAATAAAAAACCAAGCCAACAAACCCTAAAAAAAGAGGCTGTGTGGTTTAGTGGTCAGACCACTAGCCTGGAGGTTGGGATAGCTGTGATCCAGTTCTAGCTCTCTCACCGATTGGCTGGATGATGCTAGATAAGTCATTTTCCTGCCATGTTCCTCAGTTTCTCTGCTAAAAAAAAAGGGAGAAGTACCTTAGGAAGTTTTTATGAGGACAAATGAATGATCTGCAAATAGCTTCGGGTTGCTTGGAAATAAAATTGTAAACCTTAATAATTACTATCCTATTACTTTATTAATAGCATAGTAATAAGTCACAGGTGTGAAAGTTATGAAACTTCTATACCCTCAAGCTGCACGGGGGGGGGGGGGGGGGGGAGGGGCAAGAGGCAAGCATCGAGGAAGAAAGCAAATATTTTTATCAAATTTGCAGGACCTGACATTAAATACCAAATTAGTAAATTCATTACCTCGAGATCATAAATGCAGGTCCTAGTTTGGCTCTGATCCTTACCACATCCAAACTCAGAGTGACTCACAGGAGCCTAGAAATAAGACACATATACAATTTTAAGGGAAAGGGAGAATTAGGAGGTTTGAAGCTCCTGCAGGAGAAGGCTAAGAATAGACCGTGGACACAAAGAGAAGAAGGTCCTCTTTCCCTTTCCTCCCAGTGTAGGTGGTCCACTGGCTTCATGGATATTCCTCCCATAGCATGATTTTTCTTTCTTCTTTCCTACCTGCCTTCCATATCTTTTTCTTCCTTCTTTCATTCACTTCTTTCTCATTCTTTTTTTTTTTTTTTTCACAAAAATCTCACATTGTGGGAACTAACTTAAAAAGTGAGGATACAGTGGCTTTTCCTACCAGGTTTCAACTGTGACAGGAACTACAGACCACTAACCTGTTGCTGGAGTGGAGAGGAGCAAAAAGAAATATCTGGGTATCTGGGAAGTTAAACACCAATGAATGCTTTCCTTTCTTAAAAGAGAAGTCATCAATTAGGCATATAAAGGGGGAAAAAATCTGGTAGTGTCCTTGTTTGTGCACCCCATCCCCTCAAGAAATGAAATGTCTTGGTAGGAAAAAAGAAAGACACTTGGGAAGGGTATCAAATAGTAAGGGATAGGAGTAGAAATTGGGACTAAAGATAAATAGGATTTTGAGAGGATATATTAATGAACTAGAGGATTTAATAAGCACCTTCTGCGTGTCCAGCCTGGATATAGGCTGAAAAGACACATTCCTGACCTCAAGGAGCAGCCAAGATATACGCCTGTGAAAGCACTTGGTAGCAGTTTAAGGCAGCAAATAATAAAGAGAGAAACATAGGTCATGGGGCATTAAGTGTTTATGGGAATTTAGGGGTGGGAGCTATTACTGCAAGTTAGGATAACAGCTGTATAAAGCAGAAATAGCAGTTAGGAAATTCAGAAATCGCGGACGCGGAGGGCTGGCAATAACTTTTCGACACCGGGAAATGTGACAGATTCAAGGGAATCTCCACCTCAAATTCCTCTAAAACCAGCTCCTCAAGAATGGGAGTCCTAAGAAAACTCGACCGCCGTGAAGCGACTGCTCCCGGAACCGGTGTGGCCAGCTTGGGGTTGCGATACGGAGACTGTTGGCGAGACACCCTTTCCACCTCCCGCCTCCTCCCGCCGCGTGGTTGCCATGGCAACGGAGAGAGCCGGCGACCTGGGTTCCGGAAGCCGGAGAGCTAGAGCTTTGGAAGCTACCGTGGTCAAAGGATGCTGAGTCCAGAGCGCCTAGCCCTACCGGACTACGAGTATCTGGGTAGGAGCTTCCTTCAGCTTTGCAGAAGGAAAGAGGTGCAGACAGTTAGGCCAGGGTCGGGGGAGGAGGCGGGGCGGGGCCTGAGTGGGGCCCCGGCCGGGTGGAGTAGGGAGGGGCCGGGAGGGGGCGCGTTCCAGGGCCTGGACTTGCGGGGAAAACAGCATCTGGGGGTCAAAGCATGTCTGAAGTGTCCGGGGCTCAGGCAGTGTGGATGGTGTTCAAAGGGGGATAGGTTGGAGTTGAGAATCTGGGGGCCCTTTGGAGATCTTATAGATAATGCTGGTGGTGCAGTAACCTTGGAACCTGAAGTGCCAAATCAGTCATTCTGTGAACAATCATTTTACCGTTACAGCCGCCACTGGCATTTTTGAGCATTTCTTTTACGTTAGGCACTGTGCTAATCAAGCATTTCGCATGCATTTTTATCAAGCATTTCGCATGCATTTTTACTTAATCTTCACAACAGCCCTAGGAAGAAATACGATGTTTTTCCTCCATTTTGCAGACGGAGAAACTGAGGCTGAAGAGGTAGCTTGGATAAATAAGGCCACACAGTTAGAAAATGGTAGAGCTAGAATCAGAGCCTCATTTGGCCACTCCAGAGCTTGAGCTCTTGACCACTAAGGCAGTAGCTGTAGTACTTTATTGAGCACCTTCGATGTGTGAGGCCTTTGCTGGATGAAAAGAGGATGTATATATGTTTGCGTATATGTATGTGTATATATACGCTTATGCTTAAAAATGATAGGCTAGTTTTTAGAGCAGTTCTAAGTTTACATAAAATCAAGTAGATACACAGAGCGGTTCCCATATACTCTCTCCCCCTGACTCGGTTTCCCCTATTATTAATATCTGACATTAGTGGAGTACATTTGTTATAATTGATGAACCTAACCAAAGTCCATGCTTTACATTAGGGTTCATTCTTTGTGTTGTATAGTTTTGCGGGTTTTTGACTAATGTATGTCACGTGTCTGCTGTGAGGGTATGGGCAGAGTAGTTTCACTGCCCTCAGCATCCTCTGTGCTCTACCTATTCATCCTTTCTCCTGCCCCCCCCCCCCCCCAACCCATGGCCTCCACTGATCTTATTTTACTATCTCTGAAGCTTTACAGAATGTCATATAGTTGGAGTCCTATAGTATGCAACCTTTTCAGATTGGCTTCTTTCATTTGGCAGTATGCATTTCAGGCCCTCTATGTCTTTTCCTGGCTTGATAGCTCATTTCTTTTTATCACTGAATAATAGTCATATAGATGTATTATAAAATTTTTTAAATTAAAAACGTTCTGGTTTAAAATTCTAAAGTGGTAATATGGAAATTGGGTTAAAAATATAAAGAAGTTTATGGTGAAGTCTCCTCCCACCTCCCTTCCCCTAATGCCAATTTTCCTCCACCCTTAGCACCATAACAGTAACCACTATTGTGGGCTTCCTACGTATCCTTCTAGTAGAATTAGTTTATTATGTACCTAAGGGAGAATATAGTGTCTACTTTTTTTCATTTAATAGATCTTAGAGTAAGATGTCGGTCTTAGCTTCCTTCTTTTTTTAAATTTTTTTTAGTGTTTATTTATTTTTGAGAGACAGAGAGACAGAGCACAAGAAGGGGAGGGGCAGAGAGAGAGGGGGACACAGAATCCAAAGCAGGCTCCAAGTTCTAAGCTGTCAGCACAGAGCCTGATGTGGGGCTTGAACTCATGAACTGTGAGATCATGACCTGAGCTGAAGTCTGGCGCTTAACTGACTGAGCCACCCAGGTGCCCCAAAAGCTTCCTTCTTAAAAAAAAATTTTTTTGAGGGTGCCTGAGTGGCTCAGTCAGTTAAGCGTCCGACTTCACTCAGGTCATGATCTCGGTCTGTGAGTTCGAGCCCAACGTCAGGCTCTGTGCTGACAGCTCAGAGCCTAGGGTCTGCTTTGGATTCTGTCTGTCCCTCCCCCACTCATGCTCTGTCTCTGTCTTTCAAATATGAATAAATGTTAAAAATTTTTTTAAATTAAATTGTTTTAGCTACATAGTATTTAAATAATTTAACCAATTCTCTGTTGGTAGACAAGTTATTTTTAGCCTTTTGCTATCACTAAAAATACTCCACTGAATAACCTGCAATTTTGTTCCTTTACTAGTATATCCGCAAAGATAAATTCCACAAAGTAGAATTGGTGGATCAGAGGCATATACATTTTATCTTATTTTTTATTTATTTGGGGGGGGGGTATATGCATTTTACATATTGATAGATAGTACTAAATTGCCCTTTATAGAGGCTGTCAGCAATATAAGAATGCCTGTTTTCCCATGGTCTTTCCAACAAAATGTATAAAATTTTTGAACGTTTTCAACCTGTTAAGTGGCAAATAGTCCCAGGGTGGATTTAGTGTGCATTTATTTTATGCAATTGAGCATCTTTCTGTCAAGTTTAACTTTGTTTCTTGAAAGGTATATGGTATATATAGAGAGAAGTGTATAGATATGTGTATATACATATGTATATGTATGTATATATGGAGAGAGAGAGAAAAAGGTTACTTGACCACATCCATTAATTAGTCAAAAGGGCATAGTTTTATCACAGATAATTTTGTATCCAATGACTAATAATATCAGTGTCTAGCAATGCCTAGACTTTTGCAAAGGATTTTATGTATTTTATCTTATTTATCCAGTATTCAATGAATCTATATAATATTTGAAAAGCCTGGTCCATTGTTCAGTCCTTTGGATGTTTGCTGTTTAAATGATATACCTCAAAGGCTTAGCATATTTTATATATAGTGCTTTAGTGAATAGAAGTTGGTGATCCCTCCATAGTGACTTTTTCAGGAAGACTAATTCAGTGGCAAGTGGCAGTGCTGATAATGAATCTACAAACAGAATCAAAGTCCCAAGTTGATTAAAAAAAGCTTCACTCTCCACCTGTCCACCTAATGTTTGAACCCTGAGCAAGTGCTTCTTCAGGCTCTGTTGCGTATTCAAGTGTCTTAACTCCCTGTGCCATTCAGCATCTGGACATTCATGCTGCCCTAAACAAAGTCATACTCCTCACTGGCCTCCTCATGATTCATCAAACCCTACAACTGAAATGCGTTTGTTTTTAGTTGAGAACAACCTCTATCCATTATAGTTTGCTCTATTTTACGTATAGGCTGTTTTGAAGTATTCACCCTCAGTTTAATGACCATTGAAAACCACTCTCTCTTTTTTGAATGTTTATTTTGAGACGGAGAGAAGGAGCACCATCATGCAAGCGTGTGAGCGGGGGAGGGGAAGAGAGAGAGAAGGAGAGAGAAAATCCCAAGTAGGCTGTGTGCTCCTAGCGAACGGAGCCTGAAGTAGGGCTCCATCTCATGAGATCTATGGTTGGTGATGACCTAAGCTGAAATCAAGAGTCAGACACGTAACTGACTGAACTACCGAGGCGCCCTGAAAACATTCTTTATAGATTAATAAAATATTTCGTGGTTTAAAAAATTTAAATACCTGTAGAGAGTTTTATCTTTTTGGTTTCTTTCTTTTTTTTTTCTCTTATAAGTTATAAAGTCACTTGCATGTATAGGCCTAGAGAAGAAAATACATATAGAGAAAAGAAAATTGCAAGGACAGGAGAACTCTAGGCATTTAGTGAAACAGAAAAGCCAAAGCTGAGCACCCCTTGGTACGTGTGTCGGGAGATCTCTTTTTAGTGTTACGATAGAAATTACAGTGATGTCTATTCAGTGAATATCTGCAAATTTCCCTTTCTGTCTGCTAACCAGGCCTTATATTTGCCTTTTTGACTATTAGTGAAGAAAACAGTCTTTCATCAGTTGGGTAAACTGATCCATTCCCTGCTGACTTTGTGGATTAGGAACCTGTAATCATGGCCTGGAATGGCTTAGGATCTTAAGATCATCATTACAGAAGCAACTCAATGATGTTCATGCCTGCAGTCATCAGAATGTAATGACAGAAGTTGTGTTAATGCCGAGGGCTGAATAGAAGAGAGTCTGGTAAGGAGATGAAATAAGGATAGAACGCTTGAAAGATTTCCAGCCTTATGAAATCTACTTATTGGAAGCTTCTGCCAGAGGCTGAGGTGTGTCTGTGTATCTGGTTGGGTGTGGAGAACTCTCTAGAGCCGAAGGGCAGCCTGTTCTGGTCCCAGGTTTGCAAAACACACCACCTACGTGCTGACCTGAGTATAAGCATGAGGGTGTGAAGTTTCTTTTTTACTTCACCTAATTTGGTGAGGTGCCTGCTTTCACTCATGCTCCAAGTTGCCTCTTCAGTTTCCATGGAAACTGCTTACTCTCACTAAGTTTGGTATTAGGTTGGCATAATAGATAATTCTAGGAAATCAGAGATGATCTCTTTCCTTTGGAGGCTCTACTTTTAGAGGAATCACAGTAAGTTGGATAGTTTTTTTAAGTTACGGTTTTTAAGCACTTTGTACGTACTTAGCACCGTGCCTTATCTCACTTATTCTTCACAACCACGACACAAAGTGGGTATTGTTCGTCCCATTTGGTAGTTGTTGTGTTTTTTTTTTTTTTTACATTTTTAAAAAATGGTTGTTTATTTTTGAGAGAGAGCGCAGCAGGGGGGCGGGCAGAGAGAGAGAGAGGGACAGAGGCTCTGAAGCACGCTCTGTGTTGACAGCAGAGAGCCTGATGTGGAGCTCGAACTCACAAACCAAGACATCATGATCTGACCCACAGTCGGACGTTTAACCAACTGAGCCACTCGGGTGCCCCTATTTGGTAGTTATTAATATCATCTCATTTTACAAATGAGGAAACTGAAGCTTAGAAAGGCTCATTCATTTGTACAAAGTCATATAGGTGATGATGCATAGCAAAGCCAGGGCTCAAACCCACGTTTGTCGATTCCTTAGCCTTTTTTTTCCCTTCTCCACCAACAAGATACAAATAAATAAACCAAAACATTTACTTGCCTGCAAAGGGCAGTGATCCTTGCTTCTCTGTTAAGAATGGAGCTCTTAAATAGTTCATTAGTGGGGCGCCTGGGTGGCTCAGTCGGTTGAGCGTCCGACTTCGGCTCAGGTCATGATCTTACAGTCTGCGAGTTCGAGCCCCGTGTCGGGCTCTGTGCTGACAGCTCAGAGCCTGGAGCCTGCTTCAGATTCTGTGCCTCCCTCTCTCTCTGCCCCTCCCCCGCTCATGCTCTGTCTCTCTCTCTCTCTCTCTCTCTCTCTCTCTGTCAAAAATAAATAAACATTAAAAAAAAAAGTTTATTAGTTGCAAATAAGTTTCCTGAGAACAGGAATTGTATTTTACTCATCATTGTATACTTGCCTTTCACAATGTAGACACTTAATGCAAACATATGTTAAATCAAATGTGAATAATCTTATTTTAGGGTACCCTAAATGTGAGCAGCTAGCAGCAACTATTAAGACTTAATTAAGCACTAAAAAAAAAAAAGGAATTAAGCATTTATTATGCACCAGTAACATTTTAAGTGCTTTACATATATTAATGCACATGAAGATAATTTTAATTGTTATCTCCATTTGACAGATGAGGAAACTGCAGCATAAAAATATTGAAAAACTAGTTAGTAAGTCAAGGAGGCAGAATTCTAACCCAGTAATCTGAGTCCATATTGTTAAACTCTGTGCTATAAATATCTTGAGTGACTCCAAAATTGTGGCTCCAACTATTGCATATAGACCTATGCATGGATCCTGGAGTAAGTTCAGGTGATTTCAAGTGCTTAATTTAACATTTCTGCCAGGAGGGGGCATCCTAGGAATCAGGATGGGTCTGGGAATAGTAAAATTCCAGTTCTCTCTTGCCACAAGACTCATCTCGCAGAGGCCAGCAATGAAGAATGTCACCTCTAAAAGTAATCTATTCGGGAGAGTTTTATTGAGGGTAATTTGTGTACTTTGGGTAGCTGTGTGATTTTGAAGAAGTTACTTAACCTCTCTGCGCCTTAGTTTCCTTATCTGCAAGCTGTAGATAATAACAGTACTTACCGCATCCATACATGTGAACTTTTAGAGCACTGCTTGGCTGCTGCATTGTGTCTACATTGTGAAAAGAGAGTATACAAAGATGAGTAAGATACCTTTTCTTTTAGAGCACCTGCGAAGGTGCTCAATAAATATTAACAATTATTATAACTATACTTTTTATAAAAGCATATAATGCATCTGTGGCAGCCATTAAATGTGACTCTCAGATATCCTGCTGTGGGGAAGGGAGGATAATTAACTTTCAACCCCAGCTCTGAATCCAACACCTTGTTCACACTGAGGTCACACTTCCCGCAAACTGCTTCCAGCCAGTGGCTGGGTTGGACAGACCCACTGCTATGAGATATGTGACTGATTCTTTTGATGGTGACTTTGCCTGGAAGACTCCCATTGCACTGTAGTCTAAATTCTCTTTCTCTCCCTCTCCATCTCTCTCTCTCTCACTCTAAAGGATCATTGTCATCGGTCAGCAATCCCAGCCTCCTGTGGCTCCCTCCCCATTTGCCTTGTGGGTTTTCCCCCCAGTATTATCTCTTGCATGTCTGATCCTGTCTTGGTGTCGCTTCTCAGAGTACCTGGACTAAGACAACATCCAACAGTCACTAATATAGTCCCTTCCAGCCTCAAGGTTAATACAATTTCTTCAAGCCTTGGCAGAGGTTCTGACATACAATTCTTTCTATGTAGAAGACTCTTACGTGTTAGTAATCTTATTACTGTTTTTTGTATTTGCTGATATCGTAGCACATGATATACTTGTCTTACTGCCAGACACTTTTAATTAATTAATTTTTTTGCTTTTGGATGAATCCTGATAAGAAAACTTATTTTTATTTGAATATCACTAATGAATCTTCCAAACCCAACCATATGCTAGGAAACATTGCTATTTGTAATAAACTAGCAGAAATGTGCTTAAGGCTTTAAAGTGCTTGGATTGTTGCAGAAAGGAAATGAAATAAAATATTATAGATGTTACACTGACTTCCTGAATCTTTAGAAACTAGATAAAACTAGTTGCTTTAAAAACTGGAAGGTTTTTAAAAAGTTTTTTTTTTTTTTGTTTTTTTTTTTTGTTTTTTTTTTTTTTTTAGAGAGAGAGAGTGCACACGCAAGCAGGGGAGAAAGGCAGAGGGAGAGAGAGAATCTTAAGCAGGGTCCACACTCAGCACGGAGACACGGAACTTGATCTACCAACCCTGATATCAGACCTGAGCCACAGTCAAGAGTCTGACGCTTAACCGACTGAGTCACCCAGATGCCCCAGAACTGATCACTTTAAAATAGTAACGAAAATGTTCACAAAATCACTTCTTCTTTCCCCTCTTCTCATTTTTCTTTCTTCCTAATTGTTTCTTCTTTCCTTCTTTCCTGAATACCCTGTCTATATATATAGCAAAACATGAATATAAAGCGTCCCTCCTGGGAAACTTAATGCCATACATAGGAGATGGGACATACTCACAGATGACAGTAACATAAGGTGACAGTGGCATGAGTGCTGTTGTAGAGGGGGTGGGCTGCATGTGTGCTGCTGTCTTGCTGCTTTCCTGGTTCAGTTGGCAGCTTCTCAGTCATGGCAGGGCAGCGGCTCCCTAAGTGGCCCAGGTCTGGGATGTGCCTCTGGGAGTTGTTCCTGGATGTTCAGCCTAGACTCTGTTTCTTCTGCCTTTCCAAGGATTCTGTAAGCCATTTGATAAATGTGATAAATATGTTTTTATTGGGGGAAAAAAAGAGCAAATGACTTCTAAGGCATGTTGTTCCTGACCCTCCCCCCCCACTCCCGTTTCTCCAAGGTAACTAAATTGCAGATGATTTCATTGTTATTCCGGGGTCTTCAAACAATTCTGTAAACTTTTGACCTTATCATTTATATATTTAAGTAATATTAAAATCTTTCCTTCAACTGCTGTCCCAAAAGTTAGACATCACTTTTGTTTACACAAATATCATGTTTGCTAAAGGAGTAATTTTAGGAGGCACAGTTGGTGAAGTTTTAAAAAGTAATAATAGTAGGGGTACCTAGGTGGCTCAGTTGGTTGAGCAACCAACTCTTGGTTTCAGCTGAGGTCATGATCTCATGGTTCATGGGATAGAGCCCTGAGTCAGGTTCTGCACTGGCAGCTCAGAGCCTGCTTGGGATTCTCTCTCTCCCTCTCTTTCTGCCCGTCCCCACTCATGCATGCTCTCTCTCTCTCATGCTCTCTCTCTCTCTCAAGATAAATAAATAAAGAAAAATTTAAAAAAGTAATTAAAGATGAGAAGAGATAAATGATTAAGTCCATCATCCTGTTTATATCCTTCTTACACTTATCACCGTTATCTTATCTATTTGTATACTTGGTTATTGTCTGGTTCTACTAGAATGTAAGTGATAAAGGCAGGCTTATTCTCTCAGTATCTCGAAAATCTAGCACAGTGCTTGGCTCAAATTAAGTGCTCAATTGTTAAATGGATGGTCTGCTTTAAGTAGCAGAATAATTTTTTTCTTAAAAAGAGAGAGAAAAATCCAGTTCAACAAATAGTTATTACATTTCTACTATGGAGACACACTAGGCTTTTTTCCCCTCCTTCCAAGGATGAGCAAAAAAGGATGACTGGTTAAAATGTGCCCTGGATCCTTCTGGTTTTATACCCCGGATCCTTCTGGTTTTATACCCCGGATCCTTCTGGTTTTATGCCCCGGATCCTTCTGGTTTTATGCCCCGGATCCTTCTGGTTTTATACTCTAATTATCCCTAAGGATAGTTTCATGGTTTATGCCATAGTTTCTACTGTTTGGTTACATAATAGTAAGATTTAACCCATTTTTTAAAAATGGTATTTTAAGAAGGAAGGACATTTTATACACTCTTGGGGCATCTCCATGAGATCCCATCCTGTAGTTGGGCAGAATAAAATGCTTTGATTAAGACTGGAATTACCCTCACAAACTAATCTCTGGGTTCTCTGTGTTGGGATTGCCCCTGTACTGCTTCCCTAGGGGCTGTAGGAAATAGCTCATTCTATGATTGGAATTTCAAGTCAAAACACATTTATCTGAGCAGCATTTTAATGATTTATCAAAGAGAGGAGGGATTTTCCCAAACACATCTGAACTTACCAAATTACTGATCCCATTAGCTATGTTTTCTCTTAAGCACCTTTCTTTGAACAAAGCAATTACTGCTGAAATCATCAAATGTATTTTTCATAAAAGCTTTTGACTAAGTTTTGTTTGATTAGTAGGAACCCAGTAAAAGTAAATATTGTTTGAGAAGGCACTTTCAGAGTCCTTTCTTTTTCTTCATTGAATTAGCTTTTTAAAAGCACTGTTCTTTGGAGAGTAAGAGCCTTTTTCCAGCTGTCCTATTGTGTAGCTCAAGGTCTTGTTAATACTATTATCTGGCCCTGAGATTACAGGTAATTGTGATAAAACACAAGCTTCAGTTTCTGTAATCTCAGACAGAAATCTGTTTGTGCCCAGGCCTTCATATCAGGTGTTTGTTAAACTCAGACTTCTCTCACCTGGGATAGCCCCCACTTGCCCCCAGTAAACAGAGGTATCTGGCAGGGATAGGGCTGCATCAGAGCCATTGCCTTTTTTTTCCCCTTAATTGTGTGGCAGTACTCCTCCTGTGGCCAACTTATATTCAACGTGTGCTAAATAGGAAAATTACATATTTAAAAATAGGCATGTTTGAAACAATCACACTTTTGAATGTGAAATGTACCAAAGGCCACATGTCTTTGGCTTTGCTTGTCAAATGGAGAGGCTGCCAGAACCACTCGGCTCCATGGTTCTCATGCCCCAAAGTCCTGCAAGTTGACACGGAAGTAGACAGCACACAAAGAAGCTGAGCCCCTGAGAAAGTGAATTTGGGCGCTCGGGCTGGCCTCCTTTCTCTCTGTGCGGACTTTTTTCCAGCTTCACTTCTTCTGTTCCATCTTAGTTTCTCAGAAAGGAGAGATTAAATGTGTCTGGAATGTCAGCATGTTAACTGCACAGGCAACATGAGGCTAGCACTCAGGCCACTGTTCAGCCTGTCATATGGAAGGAATTGCCTTTCAGGGGAGATTATAATTGTGTATGTAGCCACACAAATGCACATTCTGCCTGGAGGGAAATGCACAGAAGAGGAGGCCTCATGCTGCCACTCAGGTCTCTTTGTAGAGGGCTGCATAAGAAGCCCTCACATGGTGGAGTCAACCCTTTTGGGCTTAATGAGTCATCTTTTTGTGTGATGCCTACTTCAAAAAAAAAAAAAAAAAAAAAAAGAAGAAGAAGAAAAGAAAAAAAAAAAGGAAGAAGAAGAAATGCATTTTTCCCAAAGTGAGTTGCTTTTATCGGCCCTGCAGCTTTGTCTAAGAGTTCTGTACATTCCTGATGACATCATTTACAATGCTAGTGCACAGACAGTAAACAAAAAATAATTTAGCTTTTGGGCATTTAGACAAAACTTAAATAGTTCAATTTAGAGAAACGATAATAAGCTTTATAAACAGTGCACACATGAGCTTAAACAACAAGCATGACCCCAATCCTTTTTGGAATGTGATGTGTTGAAAGATGGCTATAGAGAAAACTAGAAGCTTGACACTTTTGAATTATGTGCAGTTCAAACTTGAGTCCATGGTCTGGTGTCAATCCCAAGCAGTATGTTCTAGTTAGTGGGTAAAATATAGGCTACCGTGTAAGTCATCAAGCTCCTTGAGCCATAGCATTTTACCTATAAGAAAGGAGAAGGTAATATTACCACCTACCTTGCAGGAATGTTAGAATACTGAGAAAATAAATATGTGGAGCTCTTTATAAGGAAGGCATTTTGTATATGGAAAAGGCTATTATTCTCCTTGATCAAATTTACCCCCAAAATGGAGTTGATAAAACCCACCTCACAGGGAGCTGAGAGGATGAATTAATCTATATCAAATATCTTAAGCTATTTAATAAGACCCAAAATTGTCTTTTTTGATAGTCTGTCAACCACCAAGCCTGATATTTAGACTCATGGTTAACTTACAAAGCCTTACATACGCAGTCAGTCTTTTGCCTCGTCTTCAAGGGTTGGCGTGTACAGAACTATAAATATGTAAGTAGAAGAAAATAGGTTAGGTCTTCAGGGAGAATGGTCCTGCCTTTTTTCTCATCAAGGTTATGCCTATGAATAGCCTGTGAAGTCTTGCTAATCTTTGTTGCCATGTCTGGACATAGGGACTGTTTTGACCTTTGCTCTTCCAGTAAATATTTGTTTTTGATTTCATATTTCTAAAGGAGAAACTCACAAGGAAAAGAAGTAGTTGACTTGTCTCACATTGTGAACTTTTTCTTATCATATTTCCTAGTAGTTAAGGGAAAATAATTATTTTTGAAGGACCTGACATCAGGCTCCTCAAGTGGAAAGTTCTTTAACTCAGCCAAGTAAAACACACACACACACACACACACGCACACACACACACACACACACAGCTTTGATTTTTATGTTTAGAAAAGGGACACCAGAAAATAATTTATCTTTTTTAATGACAAAGTTATCACTGACATCTCTTCTTCCGTTGTAGTACTTTCGTAAGATTTGAGACACAAGGTTTCCTTGGACTCCTCCGTTGTAGCCACTTCCAGCCAATAGAAAGCCGAAGGAGAAGGAAGGACTCCAGGGTAAACACCTTTTAAGCAAGTCAGGCAGAAGTTACAAACACACCTTGTGCTCACATTTCATAGGTGAGAAATGACTTTCTAGTTGCAAAGGAGCCTGGGAATTGAAATTCAGCCAATCATGTGCAAGAATGGGAGCACAGATTTTGGGGGAAGCAAACTGTAATCTGGCATACCTAGTGTGTACAGTGGAGATGTCTCCTCCACTGAAAGTGAGGTATATTGTTGGTAGCTGATTGCCCTGATTCATAGCTGAAGCATGGATGCACTGGTGGGTGTTTAACTTTTGTCCCCTACCTCTGCCTTTCAAAGTACAGAGATAGTTCATCCCTTATCCTTGTTCTCCATTCTTTTTCTTTCTTAACTCTGTCTCTTGTCATTTCTCTTGTATCAGTTCTCTGTCCTTCGTAGACATTTCCAACTAATCAGAATAGTCCCTTTCTACACTTTCGTGAGCATATGTAACGTTAGGGTTTTAGTTCTTTATAATTGTGTTGGTTGCTCGGTGTTGGTGGTTACTTTGCTGCCACATTTTTTTTTTTTTTAATTGGGAGTTAGAGACCCATTGTAGGAGTGTAAATCTTGTCTTCAGAGAGCCTGTTTTACAATATATAAAGATATTAATCTTCCTAGACTCAGAATGATTAGTAGAAGATTTAGGAGAATGAGGAAAAGGTGATGCCACAGAAACTGGAGGTGGAGTGAGTTTCAAGATGGAGGGAGTGTTCAGTAATATCAGTTGCCTCGTAGAGGTCAAACAAGATAAGAGCTGCCAAGGAGGTTGTTAGTGGCATGAGGCGAGAAGTTTCATTGGAGCAGTGTGGCAGGATGCCAGATTTTCCTGGATGGAAGAGTAAAGGGGAAGAGCGAATGAGTTGAGACAATAGGTAGGTTCAAAATTTTTTCCCCAGAAGTTTGGTTGTTTGGGGAAGGAAAAGGAGAGGAGAAGGAAAAGGAAAAGCAAGAGTAGAGAGATTTTGTTGTTTTTAGCTTTTTAGATGAGAGAGACTGGAATATGTGTATAGGCTGAAGGAAAAGGAGCCATTTTAGAAGGACAGAGGGAAGATCTAGGAGAAGGAAAGGATGATTCACTGAATATGTTTTCAGAAGAGGTGAGAAGGAACTTTGGGATCAAGGGCAGAGGTGAAGGTTATTTTTTATTTTATTTTATTTTTTTTAATTTACATCCAAGTTAGTTAGCATTTAGTGCAACAATGATTTCAGGAGTAGATTCCTTAGTGCCCCTTACCCATTTAGCCCATCCCCCCTCTCACAACCCCTCCAGTAACCCTCTGTTTGTTCTCCATATTTATGAGTCTCTTATGTTTTGTCCCCCTCCCTGTTTTTATATTATTTTTGTTTCCCTTCTCTTACGTTAGAGGTAAAGGTTATTTTGAAGGTGGGAACCAGGGCCACATTTATCCATTAGGCATTATGGGCATTCTGCCTAATCTCTAAACAGTTTTAAGATCTTTGAAAATATTTGAGTCCTAGGGGCACCTGGGTGGCTCAGTTGGTTAAGTGTCTGGCTCCTGGTTTCGGCTCGGGTCATGGTCTCACAGTTCAACCCCGTGTTGGACTGTGTGCTGACAGCACAGAGGCTGCTTGGGATTCTCTCTCTCCCTCTCCCCCTCTCTTCTTGTACAACACATACGCACACTCTCTCTCTCTCTCAAATAAATAAATAAATGAAATATAAATATAAAAAATATTTGAGTCCAACAAATTTTATTGATCTTCAAATATGGACAAATGTTTTTTATATATTTATAAAACATAATACAATGTCATTATTATTATTTTTTTTTAACGTTTATTTATTTTTGAGACAGAGATACACAGAGCATGAACAGGGGAGGGGCAGAGAGAGAGGGAGACACAGAATCTGAAGCAGGCTCCAGGCTCTGAGCTGTCAGCACAGAGCCCAACGTGGGGCTCGAACTCACGGACCGTGAGATCATGACCTGAGCCGAAGTCGGATGCTTAACCGACCGAGCCACCCAGGCGCCCCACAATGTCATTATTATAATTAGTATGGACAAACATTTTATTATACCTGAAAGCAATTTATAGGTAACATTTTTCTCAAGTAACATCAATTCCCAACTGAGAAGTCGGATCCTAAGATGGTCTTAAAAGGACTCTCCAAGGATTATTCAGCAATAAAAAGAGAAGGAAATCCTGTCATTTGCAACATGGATGGACCTTGAGGGCATTATGCTAAGTTAAATAAAGCGGACAAAGACAAATACCATATGATCTCACTAATATGTGGAATCTAAAAATAAATTAGACTCATAGGTACAGAGAACAGATTGGCAGTTGTTGAAAAAGGTACAAACTTCCAGTTATACAGTAAGTCCTGGGGATGTAATGGACAGCATGGTGACTATAGTTAATGATACTGTATTGTATATTTAAAAGTTGCTGAGAGAGCTTAAAAGTTGTCATCAGAAAAAAAAATTTGTAATTGTGTGTGGTGATATATTATTAACTAGACTTATTGTGGTGATCATTTCATAATATATACAAATACCAAATCATTATGCTGTACCCTTGAAACTAATAAGTTACATGTCACTTATAGCTCAATAAAAAGAAAAAGGAAAAAACTCTGACTCTACAAGGAATAATTGTATTTGACCAACAGAGATGGAACATAAGGAAGGTGAAGGACAGAATTAAGCTTAGAAATAGAGCTGAAAGTTGATATTCTTTACCTGACCACCTCTTCTTTGTCTTTGAAGTAGGATTTTCAGGGTTTTGTTCTCAAAGTTAGAGAAACAGAAGTAAAAGGCTTAGGAGAGCAAAGGAAGTTTGTATTTGTTGCTGTGGGAAAGAAGAAAGGCACAAATATAAGAAATCTGGCAGCACTCAGACATTTGAAGTGAAGACACATAAATAAAACAATTGGGAAAACAGTAACAGAGAACATTAACAAATAAAGTTGGCTGTGTAAATTGGTGAAAGAAAAAATATAAAAATATTACAAAGTCGTAACTAGATGAAACAAATGAAAAACTAAAAAAACTGTTAGGAAAACAATATGTTACAAATAATGGGCAAGGAGAGGGAAGATCCAAAGAGGACATTTTAAGAATTTTAATGTTTGGGGCACCTGGGTGGCCCAGTCCGTTAAGCGGCTGATTTCGGCACAGGTCATGATCTTGCGGTCCCTGAGTTCGAGCCCCGGGTCGGGCTCTGTGCTGACAGGTCGGAGCCTGGAGCCTGCTTCTGTTTCTGCGTCTCCCTCTCTCTGTGCCCCTCCCCCATTCATGCTCTCTCTGCCTTTCAAAAATGAATAAATGTTAAAAAAATTTTTTTAAATAAAAATTTAATGTTTATTTTTATTAGCTACAGAATTTTACTGGCAAAGTAGATTGAACGAGTTTTTTTGTTTTTGTTTTTTAATGTTTATTTTTGAGAGAGAGGAAGACAGAATGCGAGTGGGGAATGGGGCAGAGAGAGAGAGGGAGACACAGAATCTGAAGCAGGCTCCAGGCTCTAAGCTGTCAGCACAGAGCCCGATGCAGGGCTTGAACCCATGGCCTGTGAGATCATGACCTGAGCCAAAGTTGGATGCTTAACTGACTGAGCCACCCAGGCACCCCAGATCTAAAGAATTTTAACAAAACACAGCAGTACCATACCTCACAAACTTCTCCCCTCTAAGTCCCACTCCTCATAAGAGACTATTTTAAATTTTTTTCACTGTTTCTTTTCCTTTTTTGCTGCATATTTAAAAAAAAATTTTTTTAATGTTTATTTATTTTTGAGACAGAACGCGAGTGGGGGAGGGGCAGAGAGAGAGGGAGACACAGAATCTGAAACAGGATCTAGGCTCCGAGCTGTCAGCACAGAGCCCAACACGGGGCTCAAACTCATGAGCTGTGAGATCATGACCTGAGCCGAAGTCGGACGCTCCACCGACTGAGCCACCCAGGTGCCCTGCTGCATATTTTTAAATAGCATGTTTAAGCCGCTTCTTTTAAGAAGAGCTCTAGATGAGGGGCGCCTGAGTGGCTCAGTTGGTGGAGCGTCCGACTTTGGCTCAGGTCATGATCTCGCGGTCTGTGAGTTCGAGCCCCCTGTCGGGCTCTGTGCTGGCAGCTCGGAGCCTGGAGCCTGCTTCAGATTCTGTGTCTCCCTCTCTCTCTGCCCCTCCCCCACTCATGCTCTGTCTCTCTCTCTCTCTCTCTCTATGTCAAAATAAATAAACATTAAAAAAAAAAGATTTAGATGTGATCTAATGACTTCCTGTGATGGATTCAGTGCTTTTATACCCCCAAAACTTCCATTTCTCCTATCCTTCTAATAAAATTATGATTTTTGGTGAAGTCAGTATTCAGTGTTTATTATGACTATGGAAATGGTATGTATAAGTTATGTAGTACACTATGATTACATTTACCCTTTTTACATAGTTTTTTTTCCCCTTTTTCCTGTAGTTAATAATTGCCTTGTCTTTTATTTGGTCGGTTTTGTATAAATTTGTCTCTAATTTATCCCTAAACTCCATCCAAAAGGTCAGTCTTCTCTCAGTTTATGCAGACACATCAGGTGTTCTCCAAGTTTCAATTTATTTTCTTTATGAGAACTCTCCTGGAGCACTCCTTCACCTAAGTGGTCCTCCTACTTCAGTCTTGTCTGGTTGCTCTCTAAATCTTCTATCCTTATCATGTATATTACTTATCTCTCTCAAGTTATATTCCATATTTCTTGAAGCCTGTGTTTACCTTTTTCCTTATATACGCCTTCCTTTTGTTATGTGGCAACCTCCAGTAGCTTTCTGAGAAAAGGTGCATGCAAAATAAGATTTGGAGGATCTTGTGTCCGTGAAAATGTCTTTATACTACCCTTACATTTGATGGATAGTTTGTGTAGGTATAAAATTCTATGTTGGAGATAATTTTCCCTTAGAGTTTTTAAGGCATGTCTCCCTTTTTAGCTTTTTATATTGCTGTTGAGAAATTTAATGCCATTTTGATTTGTGATATTTCATAAAGATGTCTATTGGTGTAGATCTTTTTTCATTTATTGTCTTGAGATCCTTTCAACATAGAAATTGATATCTTTCAGTTCCGAGAAGTTTTACTGAATTATGTGTTTGATATTTTCTCATGTCTGTCTCTGGAACTGTTGTTATTCAGGCATTGGACCTTATGGCTTCATGCTCTAATTTTCTTATCTTTCTCTCTTCCATATTTTTTGGTTGTTGTTCTTACTGTGAATATTTTTGACCTTTCCAATCCTGCTGAATTTTTAAAATATCTACTGTTATATTTTAAATTTCTTTACTTAATTTTTGTTTTCTGAATTTAGGAATACAAGATCTTATCTTGCCTTTCTATTAATTTTGGTATTTTTTTTCTTTTGTTTTGTTTGTATCTATGTCTCCTGCATTTTTTTCTTTTCTCCTGAGTTTTGGTTTTTTTTTTTTTTTTTTGTTTTGTTTTTTTTTTTTTTTTTTTAGTTTGTTATTTTTTAATGTGTTTTTCATGTAAGAAGCTTTCCTTGGGATTTTTGAGCTTTTTGGATTTCAGTTCAGGTGCTAAGTGGGGGAGGGTTTGACAGATCAATATGTAGACTTTAATGCAATCATCTTGTTTTTAGTAGGGCACCTCTACCTTCAACTATTGTTGGTGTTCCTATGTGCAAAGTGCTAATGATTCAGCCTTCTAATGGAGAATAAACCTTTAATATTATATGTGGGTGGAGGAAAGGTAGTAACGTCCCTACACAAGGTTGGGGATAGGTTCTAGAAATATAACTGCTTCTTATGTACAATTTTGACCCAATTATATCAGTTAGCTTGGGCTGCCAAGACAGAAGATCACAGGCTACATGATTTGACCACCAGAAATTTATTTTCTCACAGTTCTGGAGGCTACAAAGTACAAGATCAAGGTCCAGCAGGATTTGGTTTCTAGTGATGACTCTTTTTGCTATGTACTTCTTGCTATGTACTCACATAGCTTTGTCAGATACATATGTGTAGAGGGGAGCTTTCTAGTAGCTTTTCTTCAAAGGACACAGTTCCTATTGGATCAGAGTCCCACCTTTCTGACCTCTTTTTACTATAATTTCTTATTCCACCTACAGCCACATTTCAACAAATGAATTTGGGGGATACAAACATTCAGTCCCTAACTCTAACCCCTGTATTGACATGCATGCCTTCACAGGTACTTGTACCTGTAGTTCCTAAACCTTTCGATTATTTAATTCCTTTTGGTATATATAAGAGGGTAGACTTGCTTCTTGTCACTTTTCCTTAATGCAGCCATTTAATTTTTAGCTTCTTTTAGTCTACTACTATAGTTATCATTTGCCTGATTTTCATCTTCTACAATTTTCTTAATATTTCTTATCTGCTCCTATCTTCAATTCTTTGTTTTTATGAGTCTGTGTTTTCTTTTATTGAGAGATAATTGACATACCATAAAATTCACCCTTTTAAAGTATGCAATTTGGTGTTTCTTATTCTGTTCACAAGATTGTGCAACCACCACCATAAACTAATTGTAGAAAATTTTCATTATCCCAAAAAGAGACCCCATACCAAGTAGCAGTCACTGCCCACTTCCCCATACCTCCAACCCCTGGAGAACCCTAATCTTCATTTTATGTCTATGGATTTGTCTTTTCCGGACACCATGTAAACAGAATCATACAGTATGTGGTCTTTTGTGTCTAGCTTCTTTCACTTAGCATGTTTTCGTGGTTCATCCATGTTGTAGTGTGTATCAGTACTTGATTCCTTTTCATGGCTGAATAATATTTGGTTGTATGGATATACCCCATTTTGTTTATCATTCATCAGTTGATGGACATTTGGATTGTTTCTGATTTTTGGATATTGTGAATAATATCACTATGAACACCTATGTAGAAGTATTTGTTTAAATACCTTTTTTATATATACCTGGGAGTGAATTGTTGTAACCTCTATATATAACTTTTTCTTTTACTATAATCTTTTTTTTTTTTTAAGTTTATTCATTTTGAGATAGAGAGAGAGAGAGAGAGAGAGAAAGCACGGGTGGGGAAGGGGCAGAGAGAGAGGGAGAGAGAATCCCAAGCAGGCTTTATGTTGTTAGCGAAGAGCCCAGTGTGAGGCTCAAACTCTTGAACCATGAGACCATGACCTGAGCCAAAACCAAGAGTCAGATGCTTAACCAACTGAGCCACCCAGGCGTCCCTCTATGTTTAACTCTTTGAAGAACTGCGAGACTGTTTTTCAAAGTGGCTCCTCCATTTTACCAACCAATAATGTATGAAGGTTCCAATTTCTCTATATCATTTCCAACACTTGTTATTATTTGTCTTTTTTGATTATAGTCATTCTGGCAAATGTGAAGGTATTTCACTCGGGTTTTGGTTTGCATTTCCCTGATGACTAATGATGTTTAGCATCTGTTCATGTGTTTGTTGGCCACTGGTATGTTTTCTTTGGGGAAATGTCTACTCGAATTTTTTGCCTATTTTTAATTGGGTTGTCATTTTGTCTTTTTTTTTTTTTTTTTTTTTTTTTTAAATAGAGTGTGCAAGTGGGGGAGAGGGACAGAGGGAGAAAGAATTTTTTTTTTTTTTTTTTTTTTTGTGAGAGTGTAAGAGCAGGGAGGACCAGAGAGAGGGAGGGACAGAATCCCAAGAAGGCTCTGAGCTGTCAGTGCAGAGCCAAAAGGGTGGGGGTGGGGCTTGAACTCAGGAGCTGTGAGATCATGACCTGAGCCAAGACCAAGAGTTGGACATTTAACCAGCTTAGCCACCCATGCACCCCTTGAGTTAATTTTTGTATATGATTTGAGACAGGGGTCCAAATTCATTTCTTTACATGTGGATTTCCAGTTTTCCCAGCACCAATTGTTGAAAAGACTGTCCTTTCCCCTATTCTTAGTCTTGGAAACCTTGTCAAAAATTATTTGACCATATACATGAGGGCTTATTTTTGGCTCTGTATTCTAGTCTATTGTCTTTTTTGTTTTTTTTTGTTTTGTTTTGTTTTTTTGGTCTTAATGGTAGTACCACACAGTTTTGATTACTATAACTTTGTAGTAAGTTTTGAAATCAGCAAGTATGAATCTTCCAGCTGTGTTCTTTTTAAAGATTGTTTTGGTGTTCAGAGTCCCTTGAGATTCCAGATGAGTATTGGGGTGAGTCTCTACTTGTTCAGGGTTCAGCTCAGCCATGTCGTCTTTTAAATAGCCTTTTTTTGGTCCTTTATGTTTTGATTAGGTTTTCATTGTATACATACATCTTTTACTATAGTTTTCACTGTGCTTTATTGTAATTATCACTTTGCTTGTCTCTTTAAATACAAAGAACATGATTTTAAATTGTTTTCATTTTCTCAGTGCCTAGTATTTACTAGATGTTCAATATAATGTTTGAATGAGTGAGTAGGTGAATGAAGCATGGGCCTAAACTAAACAGGTATTATGTTACATTTAAATAGATTAGACTATTACCAAAACATAAATAACTGATACTTGTATAGTACTTTATTATGTAAGATATGTTGAGGTATATTATTTTATTTGTCTTAACTAAATTAACTAAGCTATGAAAAAGATTAGCATCTCTTTTTGATAAATTTGGACATTATACACAATGAGGTACAATGAAAACATTTAAGAAAAGGGACAAAATGGGAAAATTTGGAAATTAAAAATAATCGATCTTTTGCAAGATAGGCAAGATACAAAGAGGTTTTTGGTAAATAAAAGGCAGAAATTATATATACTATAGTTCTTAAACTACAGTGCAATAAAATTAGAGATAGTGAAAGTATAATTTAAAAAGTATCTAACCATAAGGATATTTTATTTATTTTGTTAATAGATTTTATTTTTAAGTAATCTCTACACCCAACATGGGGCTCCAACTCACAACCCCAAGGTCAAGAGTCATACATTCCACTGACTAAGCCAGCTAGGCACCCATAACCGTAAGGATATTTAAAATACTACTTTCCTGGGGCACCTGGGTGGGCTCAGTTGGGTCAAAACGTCCTACTCTTGATTTCGGCTCAGGTCATCCTCTTACAGGTTTGTGGGATTGAGCCCCAAGTAGGACTCTGTGCTGACAGCATGGAGCCTGCTTGGGATTCTTTCCCTCTTTCTCTCCCCTGCTTGCTCTCTTTCTCTCTCAAAATAAAGAAATAAACTTTAAAAAAATGAATATAAAAATAAAAAATTACTTTCCTTTATAACTGGGTCAGATAATAAATTGGAAAAAACAGCAAACTATTTTTTAACCCTGGCACAATTAAAATCTATAGGCATTTACAAAAGCAGTACTTAGAAATATTATTGCTATAAATGACCTAAATTAGTAAGAAAAATATAATTAAGCCTATACCTAAAGAATTTAGAAAAGGAACAAAGGAATGAACCAAAGAAAATAGAAAATAGAACTAAATAATAAAAGTAGAAATAAGCAAACAAATTTGCTAGTGATTTTGTCTGAACTTTCAGAAATAAATAATTCATAAGTTACAAAGTTTATTAACCCAGAAAAAAAAAACTGTGATCTTTTTTCCTGTTACCTTTATTGATGTGTAATTTTATATACAATAAAAAATGATGGTTTTAAGGATAAAATTTAATTAAGCTTTGATAAATGTAGATAGGCCATGTAATCACTACCTCAGTCGTGATATAGAATACTTTCATCACCTGAAAAGGTTTCCTTATATTCTGCTATAGATTAAATGTTTGTGTTGCCCCCAAATTCATATGTTGAAACTCTGCCTCCCCAATGTGATGATATTTAGATGTGGGGCCTTTGTGAGGTAATTAGGTCATGGGGATGGAGCCCTCATCATGAGATTATAAGAAGAGACATAAGACAGTTGATCTCTTTTTTCACCATGTGAGGATATAGCATGAAGGTGGCCATCTACAAACCAGGAGAAGGGTCCTCAGCAGATAGCAGATCCGCCAGTATCTTGAATTCCACTTCCCAGCCTCCAGAGTTGTGAAAAATAAATGTTTGTTGTTTAAGCCACCCAGTCTATGATGTTTTTTATAGTAGCTCAAACTGATGAAGACAGAGTTGGTACCAAGGAGTTGGGTGCTCCTGTAACAAATACCTAACAAGGTAGAAGTGGCTTTGGAACTGGGTAGTGCGTATAGGCTGGAAGAATTTTGAGATGCATGCTAGGGAAGGCCAATATTGCTGTGAAGGGACTGTTTAAGGGAATTCTGGTGAGGGTCCAGGAAGAAAAGAGCCCTGGAGAGAGAGCATCTATCTTCTTAGAGAATGCATAGTCATGAACATAATGTTGGATAGTAAATAGGAAATATGGACAGAAATATGAATGGTAAAAGGTAGTTCTGATGAAGTCTCAGATGGAAATGAGAAATGTTATTGGAAACTGGAGACAAGGCAATTAATCCTTGTTAAAAGTGGCCAAGAATTTGGCTGAATTGTGTTCGTGTTCTGGTGTTTTGTAGAAGGTAGAATTTGCGAGTGATGAAATTGGATATTTAGCGGAAGAGAGTTCTAAGCAAAGTTTTGAAAGAGTGACCTGATTCTTCCTGAATGCTTATAGTAAAATGGGAGAGGAGAGAAATGAATTGAAGACAGAATTGTTAAGCAAAAAGGAAGCAGAACTTAAAGATTTGGAAAATTCTCAGCCTGCCTCCTGAGCCGGAACACCAGTCTTCTGCTGCCCTTGGATGAGCACTATCAGTGTTCCTGGTTGTCGGGCTTTCAGACTTGGACTGAAACTATGCCACTGGCTTTCCTGGGTCTTCTCATAATAAATCTCTTTCCTTCAAAATCTCTTTCTGTCAAAATCTCTTCCCCTCCCTGCCCATAATCTATCCATAACATATACACACAGATGTCTTTTTTGTTCTGTTTCTCTGGAGAACTCTGACTGTATACATTCCTATATAGCCAGACCTGTCCCCTAGCTCCCTGGCAACTATTGATGTGCTTTCTGTTACTATAGTTTTGTGTTATAAGTGAAATCATACATTAAGAAGTCTTTAGTGTCTGGCTTCTTTCACTTATAATGCTTTTGAGATTTATCCATATTGCTGCATATGTCTGTTTCTGCAATAATTTGTTTCTATTGCTGGATATTATTATTATATTATATGAATGCTCCACAATTTATCCATTGGCCAGTTGAGAGACATTTGGATTGTTTCCAGGTTTTGGCTATTATGCATAAGCCTGTTATGAACATTTGTGTACAAATCTTTGTATGGATTTATGTTTTCATTTTTCTTGGGCAAATACCAAAGGAGTGGAATGGCTGGGTCATGCAGTAAATGTATCCTTAAATTTATAAGAAACTGACAAAAGTGTTGTTCAAAGTACTGAACCATTTTTACCTCCCATCATCAATGGATGAGAATTATAGCTGCTCTACATCTTTGCCATTCTAGATGGTATATAGTGATACTTTCATTATGTTTTTTACATAGAATCTCCCCCATATTTATAGCAGCATTATTTACAATAGCCAAGATATGGAAGCAGCCCAAGTGTCGATTGATGAATGGATAAAGAAGACATGGTATTTGGGTCATCTGGCTGGCTCAGTCAGTAGAGCATTTGACTTTTGACCTCAGAGTTGTGAGTTCAAGCCTCATGCTGGGTTTGGAACCTATTTTAAGGAAAGAAAGAAAGAAAGAAAGAAAGAAAAGAAAAGAGGAAGGAAGGAAGGAAGGAAGGAAGGAATGTGGTATATATACACAATGGAATACTATTTAGCCATAAAAGAGAATGAAATCTTGCCATTTGCAATGACACAGATGGGGCTAGAGAGTATAATGCTAACCAAAATAAGTCAATCAGAGAAAAACAAATACCATATGATTTCACTCATATGTGGAATTTAAGAAACAATACAAACACAAGGAAAAAAATCAGAGTGAAAGAGAGACAAATCAAGAAACACACTCTTAATTAGAGAGAACTTATTGTTGGCAGGGGTGTGGGGGTTGGGGGTTGGGTGAAGTGAGTGAAGGGGATTAAGGAGTGCCCTTGTGATGAGCACAGGATGATGTATGGAAGTGTTGAATTACTATATCATACACCTGAAGCTAATATAATACTGTTTGTTAATTTACTAGAATTAAAATAAAAACTTTAGAAAAGTCCTTCAAATAAAAAATAAAAAAAAAAATAAATAGAATTTCCGTAATGACCAATGATGTTGAGCATCTTTTCATGTATTTGTCATCTGTGTATGATGATGTATCCAAATCTTTTGCCCATTTTTTTATTAGTAGTTTGTCTTGTTGATATTGAGATGTAAGATTTCATTGTATATTCTGTAGTAAGTTTTTTGTTGTATACATGATTTCCAGTTATTTTCTCCCAGCCTCTGCCTTGCATTTGTGTCTTTTGAAGAGTGAGAATTTTTAATTTTGATAGTCAAATTTATAATTTTTTTTCTTTAATAGCTTTATGCTTTTTATGCCCTATTTAGGATATTTTTTGCCTAGCCAGAGGTCACTAACATTGTCTCCTGTGTTTTCTTCTAGAAGTTAGTTTTACCTCTTGTATTTAGGTCTGTGACCTTTTAGAGTTGATTTTTTTTTTTTTAATGGTATGAGGTAATGGTCAAGGTTCTTTTTTTTTTTTTTTTTTGCCTATAAATATCTAATTGTTCCAGTACTATTTATTGAAAAGATTATCTTTTCTCTGTTGAATTACCTCCTCTTCTTTGTTGAAAATGAATTGGTCATATTTATATGTATGTATTTGTAGATTCTCTCTTCTATTTCGTAACTAGATATATTTATCTTTATGCTAATACCATACTGTCTTAATTACTGTCTTTGTCACAAGCCTTGAAATCAGGTAGAATAAGACCTCCAATTTTGTTGTTCTTGTTCAAAATTGTTTTAATGATTTGATATTCCTTAATAGCTATGTGAGCTTGGGCAAATTACTTGTCCTGTCTATGCTCAGTTTCCTAATTTGTGAAATGAATAGTAATAAGACCATTATGAAGATTAAATGAATAAAACTCTTAGAACTGTTCCTGGCACATAGAACTCCATAAATATTGGCTATTATTATTCTTTTTCAGTTCAGTTAAAAGGGTAATGGTACGTTGAATCATCCTCAGACCTGGCAAAAATAATCCTAAAAGAGGAGACTATAAACTATTTTAAGATATAAACAAAAGTGTGAAAAATCCTTAATAAATTTCTAGCAAATAGTGCGGCAGAAATGCAATACTAGTCTTCCTTCTAAAATATTTATTAAATATAGGGGTGCCAGGGTGGCTCAGTCAGTTGAACGTCTGACTCTTGATTTTGGCTCAGGTCATGATCCCCAGGGTCATAGGATCGAGCCCCGTGTCAGGCTCTGCATTGAGCATGGAGCCTGCTTAGGATTCTCTCTCTCTCTCTCTCTCTCTCTCTCTCTCTCTCTCTCTCCTCTCTCTCTCTCCTCTCTCTCTCTCTCTCTCTCTCTCCCCCTCTCTTTGTCTTCCTCTCCCTCCCTTCCTCCCCCCCATTTATGCTCTATCTCTCAAAAATATTTTTTTAATATTTATTAAATATAATTGGATATACCCTTAGGAGCATATTAATAGATATTAAGATTTATCTGATAAAATTGATTATCTAATTTTTTGAAGTTTCTAACCTTGATAAACCCTCAAACAACTAAAAATAGAATATTTCTAACCTCTGTTAAAATATTTATTTAAAACTATAAGAAAAATTAGGTTTATGTTTCTCAAAAAACAAGAACAAAACAGTGATCCTAGAATCACTGTTATTTATTTATTTTTTTAAAGTTTATTTATTTTGAGAGAGAGCAGGAGAGTGTGAGTGGGGGAGGGACAGAGAAAGAAGGAGAGAGAGAATCCCAAGCAGGCTCTGCACTGTCAGTGCAGAGCTGGACACAGGGCTCAAACTCACGAACGATGAGATCATGACCTGAGTCTAAATCAAGAGCCAGACGCTTAACCAACTGAGCCAACCAGGCACCACTATTTGTTTATTTTTTAAGTAAGCTCTATGCCCATCTTGGGGCTTGAACTCACAACCCTGAGATCAAGAGTTGCATGCTTTACTGACTGAGCCAGCCAGGCACCCCAAACCATGGTTACTTTTTGTAGTATTGGATATGAAGACCTGAATTCTTTTTTAAAGATGAATATAGGACCACAAATTATAAACGATCAAAGTTTTTTCTTGTGCACTGCTTGTGAGAGTGTAAATGGGTATATTCTGGAAAGCTGTTTGGCAGTCTATGCTAAAGCTGAACATACTCTTACCCTATGACTCAACCATTTACTCCCAGGCACAAAACCAACTGAAATGCAGGCTATATTTACTAAATACTCGTACTGGAATGCTTATAGTGACGTCATTCATAATAGGCTTAAACTGGAAACTTAAAAAATGCTGTCAATAAGGAAATTGATAAATAAATCGTGGTATCGTCAACAATGGGCTATTATGCTGCAACAAGAATTAATGAACAACTACTCACAACTCTATGGATGAACCTCACAAACATAATATTGAATGGGAGAAGCCAGGTGCAAAATGCACACTGTATGATTTTATATATATCTCAAAAACAGGAAAAACTAATCTATGTATTTATCCTGGGTTAGGGGGTACAGCTGGAAGGAGGCTCCAGGAGATCATCTAGGGTGCTCATTACAAGTGCAAATTCACCCTTTTGTGAATATTGTCATACTGAAATAGAATGTTTTAAAAAATTATTTTAGGGGCGCCTGGGAGGCTCAGTCGGTTGGGCATATGACTTCAGCTCAGGTCATGATCTCACAGTCTGTGAGTTCGAGCCCGCTTTGGGCTCTGTGCTGACAGCTCAGAGTCTGGAGCCTGCTTCAGGCTCTGTGTCTCCCTCTCTCTCTGCCCCTTTCCCACTCACGCTCTGTCTCTGTCTCTCAAAAATGAATAAATGTTAAAAAAATTTTTTTTTAATTATTTTAGTTTTTAACTTAAAAAAAAAAAAAATAGGGGCACCTGGTTGGCTTAGTTGATTAAGCATCCGACTCTTGATTTCAGCTCAGGTCATGATCTTGCAGTTTGTTTCAACCCTGCATCCCCACTGGCAGTGTGGAGCCTGCTTGGAATTCTCTCTCTCTCTCTGCCCCTCTCCCACTCTTACTCTCTTCCAAAATAAATAACCATTAAAAAAAAAAGTGAAACAGAATTGAGGTCCCAGAAATAGATGCCAGAATACATATCCATGTAATTTGTGACAAACAGTGTAGCAAATAATGTGAAAAATTTCTTAGTTGAGATCATTGGAAGGACTATAGAAGGAATAAATTTAGATTCGCACCTTCTACCTTATGGTACAATGAATTCTGGCTGAATTAAAATGTTTTATTTTTTATTTGTATCTTTATTTTTATTTTTAAAGTTTATTTATGTTGAGAGAGAGAGAAAGCATGAGTGGGAGAGGGGCAGAGAGAAAGGGAGAGAGAATCCCATGCAGGCTCTGTACTGTCAGCACAGAGCCTGATGCAGGGCTTGGACCCACAAACCGTGAGATCAAGATCTTGATCTTGAGCTGAAGTTGGATGTTTAACCGACTGAGCCACCCAGGTGCTCCAAAATGTTTTTTTTTTAAGTTTGTTTATTTTAAGAGAGAGAGAGAGACAGTCAGATAAACAGACAGAGGGAGAGAGAGAATCCCAAACAGGCTCATTGCTGTAGCTCAGGAACTGTGAGATCATGACCTGAGCCAAAATCAAGAATTCCAATTCTTAACTGACTCAGCCACCCAGGCACCCCTAGTTGAATTAAAATGTTAAAATACTTTTATATCCAGGAAAAAATAATCAAGTATACATACCCCTGACATACTTTTATGACATAAACCAATGTTTGAGAACAGATGGATATGTAGATATAATATGTTTTTTTTAATTTCTGTAGGACAAATAACAAAGATAAAAGGAAAGTGACAAGATAGAGAAAATCACAATGAATATGGAACTAAAAGTTAATATATGACATGTAAAGGAAATAAATGGTACAAATTTATGTTACAGTAACAAAGTCCCTTCAGGGCATAAGGAAATTACTTAAGAGTTTGTTCGTGTGCACTATACTTTGCAAAAGTGAAAAATTAGGGTCAGTCTGCATGGCTATCAAGAGAATGGTTAATAAATTAATAGGTATAATAAACATAATAGATATTCCTAAGCAGCATTAAAAAAATGAGTTACACTCATTAACACAGAAAGATGTATGTGAAGTTTTAAGTGAAAAAATAAGTTACAGAGTACAGTGTGATTACATTTCTGTAAAAAAATCATGAACATTTGCAAATATATGTATGATCACATATAGAAAAAGTTCTGGAAGGATGTATAACAATCTTTTAACAGTGAATACTCTAGGAGATTGAATTAAGAGAGTATTTACAAGTTAGGAAGCCTTACTGTTTACTTCATACCCGTCTGTATTCTATTATATTTGTGTGTTGCTTTTACAATTAAATTTTAAAAGTCTGTATAAAAGGAAAGATAACCTAACTATGTATTCAGGTTCACCAATAATTTAAGCTTTGAAAATGAAGACCCTTTTGAGTCAGTTAAAGCTTTATATTGAGATGTCTGCAAAGAAATCATTCTCTATTTCTTAAAGGGGATAACATCTTTCTGGAGAGCAATTTGGCAATCCATAACAAGAGCTATTAAAATGAGCATATCTTTTGATCCTAAAGCCCTACTTCGGGGAATATATCCCAAGGAAGTAACTCAAAAAGAAAAAGAAATTGTTTGTATAAAAATGTTTATAGCTATATTATCTTTAAGGAAAAAGTGGAAATAATCCAGCAGCAAACTGAAGTAGATTAAGAACAGTAGAATATTATATCACTAAATAATTCCCAAGAAGACTTTATATGTGTGTGAAAAAGCATATGAAATGAATTTTTTGGGAAAAGTGGAACTCCAATACAAACCTGTATACACACTGATAAGAATGGACCACAAAGATACGTAAATCCTTGCTATTTTAAGATAAAGGAATTCTGATTTATGTTTTAAATGTTTTAAAATGCGATAACATATTGATCTTCTGATTTAAAAAAAAAGTATTAGATGACCTAATAAGATTGCTATCAGCTCCATGCTTTTATAATCTCAAGAAAATGAAATTGAAAGTAAAGTTTCTTTTACTTCTTTTCCTTCTCCCTCTAGTACCATTCAGATTCTTCTCAGCTTAACATTCTCCTTGGGCTATTTCCATTAATGAGGCGTTCTACCGGTCATTTTGTTTTGGAAAGACAAAATAAAAATTTAGAGAAAAAGAAGAGAATATAGTAACTTTCTTTTTTTTTCATGTTTATTTATTTATTTTGATTGAGAGTGAGTACAGTTGGGGGAGGGACGGAGGGAGAGAGAGAGAGAGAGAGAGGGAGAGAGAGAGAATCCCAAGCAGGCTCTACACTGTCAGCACATAGCCCAATGTGGGGCTTGAACTCATCAACCGTGAGATCATGACCTGAGCCCAAGTCGGATGCTTAACTGACTGAGCCACACAGGCGCCCCAAGAATGTAGTAACTTTCATTCTCCATGTCCATTTATATTAAACATTTTACAAGCAACATGTTTACTTTTGCTTATTCAGCCTTCCAGATAGTTCTGGGGAGTAAAGTATCCTTCTCCCCCATAATCTAATGAAGGCATTAAGTTGAAGGGTTAAATACCTTCCATAATACCCCAAGGAAGCATGTGTAGGACAGGGATTATAATGAGACCCCCTTACTTGTGCTGTTGAGCCTGGATGCCATTCTGTAGCATGGCAATGCAGGAATGAGATCAATTCATTTTTTAAGAGCTGGACTGAAGGTCAGTTTGCTTTTCCTTCATGAGTCCAGTTATTTAAGCCGTATACATTTTCTGAAGAACAATTTCTGGAAGCAATTGTAGAAGCATCTTAATACCACCAACAGGTGGAACTGAGTAGAATCTGACTTAGATTGTCCGAAGAGAAGTTGTCATTAGCGAGAAGTTCTGCTTACTTCCCCTTTGCTACCTCTAAATCCATGTGCAGCCCCTCATTTGTTCACTCTGCTGCAAAATACAGCATCTCAGAAGGACATAGTGTGTCATCAGTTCTAAAACTGAACAGAATGTTTCCTCAGTAGGTGGAAAAATTAACTTTAAGTAAAGTCTTTATGTAAGTTCTATGAAATACCAACACACTGATTTGTGGTCTGTTTTATAATCATGTTTATATCACTTATTTGGTATTAATTGGGGTCATTTTAAACTTTCTAAATTTCTGTAAGAATTACCCTAATTCTATGATTCGGTGGAAAATATTTACACTCATGAAATTCAAGTTCAAAATTTTGTTCTACCACTTCCAAGCTGTGTGACCTTGGGCAATTTGCTCATGTGTAAAATGGAGATAATAATCCCTGTCTTATCTGACCCCTAGGCTGGTTGCAAGGTTCAAAGAGATAATGTATGTGAAAGTATTTAGTAAACTTTCAGGGGTGTTAGAAATATTACTGTTCAAGTTATGAAAGTCATTAAGACCTTACCTGTTTGCAGCAATGGTAAGCACATCTCTCCAAATGCTAGGAAAGTATCTGAAACGCTGTGTGCCTTTTTCATATGCACTAACCTAGATCCATGAATAGGCCAATGAGCATTCTGATTGATACATTAATTTGATCCCTCCATTGATACTTTTGGGAAAATATATAGATGCTTTATGTTAACAGCAGGTTTGTCTGGATACAGCAGAAAAACCTAAAATAATATGGTTTGAACAAGTTAGATTATTCCTCTTTTGTGGAAAAGAGTCCATGACTGGTATGGTATGCTCCAAGGTATAATCAGGGACTCAGGTTTCCATCTTTTTGCTCCAACATCTTAACCAGAGATTCCATCTTTTACCTCACGATCCATGAGTAGTAAATAAGGGACATCTTTCAGCTGAATCAGTTCCATTTAAGTATTATCTAGAAGACCCACACAATATTGTACTTTTATTTTATAGCTTAATCACATGACTAAAGTCTGGCTACAAAAGAAGCTGAGAAAATATGATTTTTATACCAGTGGCCATGAGCCCAGGTAAAAATTGGAGTATGTTTCTAAAGAGGAAGAGGTAGGCAACTAGCAGTCTTTGTCACAGCCTTATATAAATATATGGATGTCTTCTGTTATAAATTGTCCTCCCCTTTCCTCCCCAGCACATGCATGCACACACACACGTGCATACAGGTGCACATGTGTACACACACACACACACACACACACACACACACACACCTCTCACATTCACATATACACTGCCTATTTTATTTCCTGGATAAATTAGTCCACTCCAGTGATCCTCTGCCCAGAAGTTCTTTTCTGATGCTGATGCTTGGTGATTAATACCAACTTCAGGAGAGTGGTCAGTTGAGATCAGTAAGCAGAAAGCTCTCTGGTTTTTTTTCAGTATAGCCAGTTGGTCAACAGAATAAAGTGACTATATGTGTACTCAGCACTATGCTTGATACTGCAAAAGATCTATACGGGATATAATATAGACTCTTCCTCCTTTGTTTGATCTTAGTAAATGGAGCCATCGTATTCCCAAATGCCCCAGAAGGGAGCCCAGAAATCATCCTAAATTCCCTCTCATCTTTTACTTCTCATAGTCAATCAATTAACAACTTCTGTTGGTTATCCCTCTTTTGTTTTGATCTGTCATTCTTACTGCAACTTCCCTAAGTCAGGTCTTTGTTATTTCTGGCCTGGACCATTTCAACAACTGCTTGAGTTATATCTGTGCCTCTGTACTTGGATCTGTACCTTTCTCCCTCCAGTTCTTCCACAGTGCTGCCAGAGTAATCTTTCAGAAATAGAATTCTGATTGTTACTTTCTTGCTCAAAATCCTTCAGTGGTTTCCCCAAATCTGTGCTCTTTATAAGGCCTTTTGTAATGATGATGGTGTCTAGGCTTATATCTTAGCAGTACTGAACTGTGTTTAGTTTTTCAGATCTGCCATGCAAATATGAAAAATATCTTGGGGCTCCTGGATGGCTCAGTCGGTTGTGTCTGACTTCAGCTCAGGTCATGATCTCACAGTTCGTGAGTTTGAACCCTGCGTCAGGCTCTGTGCTGACAGCTTGGAGCCTGGACCCTGCTTCGGATTCTGTCTCCCTCTCTCTCTGCCCCTCCCTCGCTCATGCTCTGTCTCTCTCAAAAATAAACAAACATTAAAAAAAAATTAAGGGGCACCTGGGTGGCATCTTGGTTTCAAGCTCAGGTCACGATCTCACGCTTCATGGGTTCGAGCGCCACATAAGGCTCTGCACTGGCAATACTGAGCCTGCTTGGGATTCTCTCTTTCTCCATCTCTCTTTGTCCCTCCCCCACTTGTGCTGTCTCTCTCTCTCTAAATAAATTAACTTAACTTTTTAAAAAAATATCTTCATCTTTCTGCATGTGCTGATATGTCTCTATTGAATATCCTCCCTCCACTTGTTCACGTGGCAAATTCTTTCATCTCCTTTCTCAGCTTAAATATTCCTCCTCTGAAACTCTTTATCTAAGGCAACAAAGCAACTCTTTCTCTTTACACTTTTTATATATACCTCCTTTATAACAATTATCATACTATATTATAATCATTAACTTGTGTGTCTGTTGCTCAACAGATGGTAAGCTCCTCAAGGACAAAGACAACACTTAGGTATTAAATAAATAATTATTAAACAAATAAAGCAATGTTTTCAATTGCATTGCAATATAGTTGAAGACATTTACAGATGAAATAAGTGTAACACAGTCAGTATGCTATCAAGTGCTATGTAATAAGTAATAGGAATTCAGAAAAAAAAGAGATCACTGGAAATTGGAGGAACTAGGGAAGGAATCACAGAGATATATCTCCAATAGGGAAAATAGCAAAGTGATTTGCGCAGGAAAAACTAAAAATTCTAGGGACATATTTTTATGTTCAGTAATGTTTGTATAAGGGAATACTTATAATGTCAAAACAAAGTACTACATTAAATTTTTAAAAATATAATATTAAGTAAACAAAAAAGGAAAGAAAAACGAGAAAGGAAAAAAACCCAAGAAAATACAAGGGGTATATTGGTTTAATTTTGAACCTTTTAATCTATACATGTCTTTAGTTCCTTTTACTTTAGTTTTTTTTCTCATCTCTGAGGAAATCAAAGTCCCACTGTATAAATGCTTTATTAATACTACTGTAGGGACACCTGGGTAGCTCAGTCAGTTGAGTGCCCGACTCTTGATTTCGGCTTAGGTCATGATCTCATGGTTGTGAGATCAAGCCCCATGTCAGGCTCTGTGCTGAGCATGGAGCCTCCTTGGGATTCTCTCTCTCTCTCTCTCTCTCTCTCTCTCTCTCTCTCTTTCTCTCTCTCTCTCTCTTCTCCTCCTCCTCCTCCTCCCCCACTCCTGTTCCCCCATCACACACACACTCTCTCTTAAAATAAATAAATAAGCTTAAAAAATACTACTATATTGCCTATAAGAATCTGCATGGTCTCTGGAATATTATTCAGCCATAAAAAAGAATGAAATCTTGCCATATGCAACAACATGGACGGAGCTAGAGAGTATAATACTAAGTGAAACCAGAGAAAAACAAATACCATATGATCTCATGCATATGTGGAGTTTAGGACACAAAACAAACAAGCAAAGGTAAAAAAGAAAGACAGACAGACAGACCAAGAAACAGACAACAAACTGATGCTTACCAGAGGAGAGAGGGGTGGGGAATGGATGATAGGTGATGGGGATTAAAGAGCACCCTTATCATACTGAGCACTGAGCAATATATAGAATTACATAGGATCACTATATTGTACACCTGAAACTAATGTAACACTATGTGTTAACTATACTGAAATTAAAATAAAACCTTAAATAAAATTTAACAAAAGGAAAGACTTTGACTAAGCCTTTCTCAGGAGAAGACATACATATGGCTAATAAACACATGAAAAAGTGCTCAATATTATTATTCACCAAAGAAATGCAAATCAAAGCCATGAGATACTACTTCAAACTAAGATGGGTAAAATACAAAGTTGGGCAATAACAAGTATTGGCAAGAATGTGGAGAAATTACACGCTCATTCGTATCTGGTAGGATTATAGAATGACATAGCCACTTTTGAACACAGTTTGGCGATAAAACATACAGTTACCATATGATCAGCACTTCCACTCCTAGGTGTATCCCCATGAGAATTAAAAGGGTCCGTGCAAAAATCTGTACACAAATATTCATAGCAGCATTGTTCATAATAGCCAGAAGGTGAATACAATTGATGGATGGATACACAAAAGGTGGCAAACTCAGAATGAAATGTGTTCAGCAAGAAAAAGAATGAAGTATTGACACAAGCTACGATATAGATGAACCTCAAAAATGAGATGCTAAGTGAAAGAAGGCGGTCACAAAAGGCCATGTATTGTATGATTCCATTTATAGGAAATGACCAAAGTAGGCAAATCAGTAGAGACAAAAAAATAGATGAATAGTCTCCAGGGTCTAGGAGAAGAGGGCATAGGAACTGACTGCAAATGGGTACTTATTTTGGAGGCTTGAAGAAATGAAGAAATTAGGTAGTGGGGATGGCTGCACAACTAAAAACTGTTGAATTGTACATGTTAAAAAGGGTGGATTTTATGGTGAGAGAATTATATCTCAATAAAGCTGTTACTAAAAGAATCCACTGGCATGCCTGGCTGCTCAGTCAGTGGAGCGTGAGACTCTTGACCTTGGGGTTGTGAGTTCAAGCCCCACATTGGGGGTAAGAGTTCACTTAATAATAAAATAAAAAGAAAGAAAAAAGAAAAGAATCCACATTGTCTCAACCTGCAATCTTTTTAACTGTGCACATTTACAGTATTAATATATGCTTATATATACATACTTAATATACACTATATATACTGTACATGTATACATATGCTTTAACTAGGTCATACATTCAGAGGTTCAAAAAATATATAATGAGACATGCATTGAGAGGAATTCTTCCCACTCTGTCCCAATTTACCCCTTTCTTCCTCTCTTATGCTCTGTAGACAACTGCTTTTATTCAACTAGCTCTTTTATAAAAAAAAAAAACACACACACACTGTATTTATTTTTGAAAGAAAGAGACAGAGTGTGAATGGGGGAGGGGCAGAGAGAGAGGGAGACACAGACTCCGAAGCAGGCTCCAGGCTCTGAGCTGTCAGTACAAAGCCCAACGTGGGGCTCAAACCCACAAAAGCAAGTTCATAACCTGAGCTGAAGTTGGACTTCCAACCGACTGAGCCACCCAGGCGCCCCTAATGTTTACTTATTTTTGAGAGAGAGATAGAGCACAAGCAGAGGAGGGACAGGGAGAGAGGGAGACACAGAATCCGAAATAGGCTCCAGGCTCTGAGCTGTCAGCACAGAGCCCAGCGCAGTGTTCGAACCCGTGAACTGTGAGATCATGAACTGAGCTGAAGTTGGACACTTAACTGACTAAGCCACCCAGGCACTCCTCAACTAGCTCTTTTAAATCTATATGATAGGATTATGTTTTGTTTCTCCTAAGTTTCCAGTATTGCTAAGCCATTTTGTTTTTCTGATATGACCTCTTTCTTTACTTTTTCTAAAATGCACTCTTTTTCTGCCTTTATCATAAAGGCATGTAATAATTTGCCTCGTTTGGCTGTCTCCAAACTAAGGTCTTAGTATAATCCAGTGGTCTGATTATCAGTACTTAGATTATCTTCTAGCCAACCATTATATTAAATAAAGGTAACACTTTCTTTGTAATACTTGTTATCATTTGTCACTTACAGAACAAGACAAAATTTATTTATAACTTTTCCTGGATTATAATTGGTACAAGAGATCTCAACAGACTATCAGTAGGATAAAAGAAGCCAGGATAATATAATTTGACTATTCCATTTGGAAGGTTGGGTTCAGGGACACCTGGGTGACTCTGTAGGTTGAGCGTCTGGCTCTTGGTTTCGGCTCACGTCATGATCTCAAGGTTCATGGGATCGAGCCACATGTCAGACTCTGTGCTGACAGCACGGAGCCTACTTGGGATTCTCTTTCTTCCTCTTCCCCTCTCCCTGCTTGCTCATGCTCTTGGTCTCTCTTTCCCTCTCTCTGCCTCTGCCCCCCACACACACTCTCTCTCTCTCTCTCTCTCTCTCAAAATAAATAAATAAACACTTAAAAAAATTGTTAGAAGGTTGGGTCCATAGTATGAAAAAAAGTATTTGAAAATAATTTAGTTTTGCCATGACTTATTTGCTTGCTTTGTATAAACAAAAACTTTGGCAATGTGGTTATAGATAAAAATATGAAGAACTTCAGAACTGCATTTGAGCAAGCCCAAGTACTTTCCATTGCTGAATCAAGAGTGAAAAGAATGAGGAAGGATTTCAATTTCCTTTTTTTTTTTTTTAAGTTCCATTTAAGTAATGTCTCTATCTCATGTGGGGCTCAAACTCATGACCTTGAGATCAAGAGTCACAGGCGCCTCCAACTGAGCCAGCCAGGCATCCCTTCAATTTCTTTATCTATAAAATAATGGGAGTTGAACGGTATGATCTTAAAATCCTTCCACTCCTTAAGCTTGTGCAATTCAGGAGCAGTGCTGAGAATAGTAATGAAGTGATTGGCTACTGGTTCCAAGTTTAGTACAACCAAGAGAGGCCAGTGGGACAATCTGTGGGAGGACGTAAGTGATTTCAAGTCCTAGTGAAGAGGAATAGTGTGTTCAATGGACATGGAGGAGGACAAGGAGTTTTCAGGTCAGGGGATTTGATAGGCCATCATTGTGAAAGAAACCCCACTATGTTCTCCTGGGAAGAGAGATGTGGGTTCTGGGTTCTTCTTCTTCTTTTTTTTTTTAACATGTAGGTCACGAACTCTCAGGGGAGCTATAGGTGAACCTTAGGAGGTTCTCAAATGCTCTAAATTATGTAGAACATATTAAATTATATGCATTTTTTCTGTGAGAAAGTATTTGCAGCTTTAAGTAGATTCTTATCATGACCTAACCCCCCCCCAAAAAAAAGCCACTCACTCTTAAAATAATGGGGTGCCTGTGGCTCAGTTGGTTAAGCTTCCAACTTAGGCTCAGGTCATGATCTCATGGGTTATGGGTTCAAGTCCCATGTCGGGCTCTGTGCTGACAGATCAGAGCCTGGAGTCTGCTTCAGATTTTGTGTTTCCCTATCTCTCTGCCCCTCCCCTGCTTTCTCTCTCTCTCTCTCTCTCTCTCTCTCTCTCTCAAAAAGTAAACATTAAAAAAAAAAAGAAGAAAATCTAGAAATGAATGATAAAGACTCCTAATGATTAAGATGGAGAAAAAGGGACACTTCAGTGACCCTGCAGTGGGTAAATATGGTCATTGTGATATGGTCAGCTGGGTTTCAATCACAAGACATAGAAGTAAGGGGTGAGGAAAATGAATAGAGTAGAGCAGAATTTGCCATCAGGCAGTTTTGAGTCTTGGCTTGCCATTATTAGCTGGGTGACCTTGGGCAAGCTCATAACCTCTGTAAACCTCGATTTCCTTAGCTGTAAAACGGGGATAGTAAATATCTACCTGAAGTGGTGGTTGTGAAGGTAAAATGAGATAACACAGCTGGAGCACATAGTACAGTACCTCTCCCCTCACAGGTTTTAGATTTTGTATATTTATTTGAAGGCCCTTATTGTCCATTTTATTCTGAAAGACTGGTCCATCTTCAGAGAACCACTCAGTGATCCTCACACTCGAGAAGATCATGTCTTATTAAGTGGTTAGTTTAGAGGTTCTTTCCCATGCAGATTTGCAAGCCGGCTGTGTAAAAAACCCACATTGGAACTTGTTGCCTGGCAGCACGTGTCCCTGAGTGGTAGTACATGGCTTGCATTGTAATGTCATCAGTGCAGGGGCCAGCTGGCTGAACATGTACTGCCACATGGGCTAGGGACTCCATTCCTCAACAAAACAGCAGCCAGCACTAGGGTTAACAGAAAATGACAAACCAGGCATGGATGAGGGAGGCGCCAGCAGAGCAGCGGGATGTCCTTTGATTTGCTTCTGTTATTTGCATGTCTTTCTTGTGATGTCTGTGAAATGTTCAGAATGACAAAGTTTTTAAAAGACCTGCTGACTCCGCCTGAAAAATGTGAAAAACCTCCCGTTTAGAGACCTATTATGTCCAGCTAGCCTGCATTTTCTATATCTTTTTCTTCATTTTTTATTAATGCAAACATTTGCATGAAGACAGAACCTTTGTTTCTTAAAGAGTTCATCTGCCCCTGCTGCTCACTGGCCCTGCCACGCAAGAGCACAACAGAACCTTTGTTATGCTTGCCGCAAAGCTGTTTATGAACGGTGGCTTACTGAGGACTGCTTCCTGTGCTGGGTGCTTCCATTTTGTCTAAAAAGAAAAAAAGAAAATCATTCTTAGGAGTGAAAAGAATTTGGACTTGCTTTTATTCAAGTCTTGGATGTTGAAATGACAAGCAGCCCCCAAATTTGTGAGGAACTGGTAATTGCATCGAATGCATTTTTTCACTTTACCTTGAACATAATGAGGCTCTTAGTAACAATGGAAGGAACAAGTGCTTTCTCATTGGAATAGAGGGAAGGAACAGTAAAAAGGCAACAGAAGGAGGGGTTGAGAACCGGACAAAAGTGGCTTCCTGTAAGAACCCTAATATTGTAACAGAATGTGTTTTGGTACTTAGTGTTTCCCACCTGGGAGGCACAATCCTGAAATGGTTGAGTTGAATAAAGAATAACACCACAGTGTATAAATAGTGATACAGTTTATGTATTCATTCAGTAAATATTTGAATGACTGGTATGTGGAAGACACTGAATGGTCCTGGGTGTTAAAGGGGATAAAAGATAAATGAGTCATGGTAACTATCAGTCTTTAAGGAGTAGGGAGTCTAACAAAGAAGGTAACACATGTAGAACACAAATAACTCTGTATCAAGGTAGAAAGTGCCATTGGAAATATTTAAAATAGGTGTTTAGGGAGATCAGGAAAAGAAAGATTACTTCTGGATCGGGGAGAATCAGGGAAAGCTTCACAAAAAAGGTGGCAGTTGACTTGAGCTTGGCAGGAAAGGGAGGCTTGGACATGGCAATGTAGCTGAGAGTGATGATGAGTCAAAAATGATGTTGGTCTGGTAAAATAGGTCCCTAAGTATATTTCCATAGGGTACTTTGGTGTTTAGGCTATTGATTTAGATGATATGGTATGCGTTGACATGAGTTTTCTGTGTAAACTAAATTAGGGCTGGCCTAGCCTATGCTGTTCCATTCACTCTATGACTTTTGTATACTTTGGCCTCAGCCTCTAGAGTCTCTATAAATATCTACAATAGTATCTTTACTTTCATCACAAAAATAGTAACTCAAAGGGATTATTGGGCATTATTACAGCCATATCTCATAAGCAGGGTGTAGACAGAGTTCTGAGTGGGGATTTGACACTTGAGACTCTCATTTGAAAGAGAATCCCTACCTCCATAGGGAGGCAGTATCAAGCAGAAGAGAGAGGATCAGGAATTCTAAGCCCATGAGTTTTCAGCTGCCTTAAATTAGAACTTATTTCTGTACTTTTCTGCCATTAGACTAAATGAGGTCCTTTTATTGTTATATGAGCTATTGTGAGTGCCAGCTAGTTCCTGTGAAATAGTTTGAATGCAAAATGCCAAGAAATTGATAAGTTATTGCATTAGTACCTTGTTGCATCAAAACCATTAATCTGTATACTCATAGTTAATTGCATCCCAAATAAAATTGCTAATAATCTGTAAATGCATGGGTTTCCCCAAAGGCTACAACCTTTGATGACTATACAGCACAATTAATTTTTACCTTGTAACTTAAGAAAATTTTTTTAACGTTCATTCATTTTTTGAGAGACAGTGACAGAGCATGAGGGGGGGAGGGGCGGAGAGAGAGGGAGACACAGAACCGGAAGCAGGCTCCAGGCCCTGGACCGAGAGCACAGAGCCCGATGGGGGCTCAAACCCATGAACCGTGAGATCATGACCTGAGCCGAAGTTGGACGCTTAACTGACTAAGCTACCCAGGCGCCCCTCACCTTGTAACTTTAATGCTTCCCTGCCTGACATGACATTCATTATGAGTGGCACTTGATTTACTCCGTGTTTGTCAGTTTATAGGGTTTTATTTAACTTGTGGTTTTATGAATGTTTATGGAGTTGATTTGGTAACAATACTGCTCTACAAGTAACTGTTTTTGCAAAGCTGTTGTCATGACAATTATTACGTGGGTTCTTCATGTGTCCCATAGATTGTAACTGTGGGAAACTTAAGTGCCACTTCAGATTTCTCTGATGTTCTCAGTACACTTTGTTATGGTCAGCTGAGTACTTTAAGTTTGGATCTCTGTAAATGCCTCCTTAAATTTTTTTTTTTTTTTCTGTAGCTTCTGGCACATGAAATTGACTCCAAACTACTAATTCTGTATTATGAGATTTAGGCTAGAAATACTGAAGCAATAGGATGTAGGTACTTAGCCTTCATTGACATCCCCCAAATATCAAAAATCACCAGTTTTAGGAAGAAGGGAAGAAGGAAGGATTAATGGCTGACTAGAGACTCTTTGAATGTCAAAGCACTCAGCTTTGCACAGCTGTTAACTTGTACAATACCTCTATTGGTTGAGGGAAATAGACCTCAGTTTTCCATCCTCCACTTTACATAAAGATCTTTAGTGACCTCTTGTTTTCTGGTTGTCACAGGTGATGTTAACATATGTGTGATGTTTTGTTTGCCCCCAGCATGTCTTTTAGTATTTGAGTTTGACCAGCTGTATAGCAGCACTGTGGTGGTTTGGATGCCCAAATGCATTTTATTAGTTTTGTGTGTTTTATAATGAACTTTTAATGTGAAAGATCTTTTCTTAATTTGTAGCTCTGTCCTTAGAAAATTCCATTTGACACATGTCATGCTGCATAGATAGATAGCTTTTTAAAGGTTGTGGTATAGTGCAGTCTTGACCACAGGCCTGGATTCAAACCTGTCTCTGCTACTCACTAGACTGTTAACCTTTGGGTAAGTTACATATCTGAGTCTTCCGTTTTTCATCTATAAGATGGAGATAAAAGAAAAGTACCCATCTCATAGGTTTGTTGTGAGAATTAAATGAATTAAGAGCCATAAAATGCTTAGAAGGCTGTCTTGCACAGAGAGTTTAATAAATGTTAGCTGTTGTTATTATTATATTTATAGGTTTAACTACCAGTAAGCAAACCCTGTAATGATTAAGAGCTATTAGAGAAGGGAAGCCTCCTGCATTTATATCAAGGATGTTTATCAGGATATTTGTATGCAGTGTGTGATTCACTTACAATTTTTTCTGGGCTCCCAAAGTTAAACTTGACACACAGCTGTTTTATATTTGGAGCTAGTTAACGTTTGAAGAGGCCTGATTTGGGGTTAACACTTTTACTTTATTTTTGTCTATGGTAAATTTTAAATTTCTTTTTATATTATGCTCACTATGTTAATTGTGAATTCATGATTTGGTAAGGGACACAGTTACTTAAACTAAAGATCATACTAGAAAAAAAAAATAGTTGGAGTAGAGAGGGTCTATCTGAACAATACACAAAGCACAAAAGCCACAGTAAAATACTTTTGACTATATCAACATTTAAAATGTCTGTACAATGCAAGATACCACAAATTAAAAGAAAAGCCATAAGATAGATATATATATATTTCCAACATATATAGAATTAGAAAAAAAAACTACAAATAAAGGAGAAGAAAGAAGAACCAGAGAGGAAAATGGGCAAAGGATACTAGCAGATTATTCACAGAAGAAGAAATACAAATAAACATGTAAATATGCTTAACTTAATTTGTACTTAAGAAGACTAAAGTTAAAACAAGAGTGAAAAGCTATTTTATAACTGTTAAATTGGCAAAATTACAAAGTCTTGGACCAAGGATAGTGAAAACAGATATTCTCATGGCTGGGAAGAATATAAATTGGAATAACTCTTTGTAAAGCAATTGTATATATGTAAGTAAACATGAAGATGAGGAGTAAGGGGAACCCTTGTGCAATGCTGGTGGGATGATAAACTGGTGCAGCCACTATGGAAAACAGTATAGAGGATCCTCAAAAAATTAAAATAGAACTAGCCTATGATCCAGCAATTCCATTTCTGGGAATATATCCAAAGAAAATGAAAACACTAAGTCAAAAAGATAACTGCACCCCAATGTTCATTGCAACATTATTTACACCAGTTAAGACATGGAAACAGCCTAAATGTCCATCAGTGGATGAGTGGATAAAGAAGTTGTGGTGTATACATATAGTGGAATATTATCCAGCTACAAAAAAATGAGGAAATCCAACCATTTGTAACAACATGGGCGGATCTTGAAGGTGTTATGTTAAGTGAAATAAGTCAGAGAAAGACAGATACTGTTTGATTTCACTTATATATGGACTCTAAAGAAAACAACAAACGAAAACTCAAACTCATTGAAGAAGAGATCAGACATGTGGTTGCCAGAAGCAGTGTGGGAGAGGGAATCAGAGGGAGGTGGAGGAGAGGCAGGGTGCAGATTTCTAGTTATAAGATAAATGAGGACTGGGGATGTAATGTATAGCATAATGACTATGGTTACCACTGCTGTATGATACATGGGAAAGTGGTTAAGAGAGTGAATCCTAAGAGTTCTCATCACAAGGAGAAAAATGTTTTTTCTTTTCTTTTTATTGTACCTATGTCATGACTGTTAGCAAAACCTATTGTGATAATCATTTCATAATATATGTAAATCAAACTGTTGCTCTCTATGCTTTAAACTTATAGGATGATGTTTGTCAATTATTTCGTAATAAAACTGAAAAAAAAACCCCACAAAGATATGTGCATTCTGTCACATGCCAATTTCATAGAAAAACTTCCACATATGCACAGGGAACCATGTACAAGAATGTTCAACACAGCAAGATTTGCTATAGTGAAAATATGAAAACAACTTAAATATTTATTAATAGAGAAATATTTGCCATTGAGAAATACTACAAGGGTAAGTTGGTTCCGTATTATTTTATAAATGATCTCCAGACATGGTTGAGTGAAAAAAAAGCAAGGTTCAGAAAAATATGTGTCATTTATTTAAAAACAAAACTAAACCAAGCTCACAAATTATGTATTTTTTAAAGTGTGCATACCAACCTGATAACAACTGTTGTCAATGGGAACAGGGATTGGTTTTTAACTTTTTCTGTACTGTTGGAATCTTTAAAAATAATTACATGTGTAATTAGACATAAACATTAAAAAAAATAAAGACCATACAAATGCTTTTAAGTGTCTGGTTTACCAATTTAAGCTTCTTTTCTAGTATTTATAATGGATAGCCAGAATTTCTCGATAATACAGTAAAAAATGGGACACTTTGTAGGGTTTTGGATTTTTCTTATTTTGTTTTGCTTTTTGTTTTTGAGAGGTCGTGGGTTATAGTGGAAGAGTACAGGCTTTGGCATGCACACCTAGATCAGCCATTAGTTAAGACTTTAGCAGGTTCCTTAATCTCTCTGAGCTTCAAAAAAGTCTATTACTTACCTCGTTGAGTTGTATAAGGATTACATGTACTGGCTTTCCTCATTTCCCACCTCCTTTGGTCAGAGGAAATTGGTCTAGTGTGGTCTAAGATCAAAGATGGTCTTGTCTGGGTGATAAAATATGTCACCAGGACATACTGTATCCCTGCATCAGGACATCTGAGTAAAGACGGAGGATGGTAAATAATTAATTTTAGAGGCCTATTAACATTTTAAACGAGTAAGCCATCTATTTGCACTTCACAGGATCAAATCAAATCATGCTAGTGATTTATAAATGATCTTGAACTTGAAGCTTCTAAACAGTTTACATGACAAGTTGTGTGGTTAACAGGGTTACTTTTCTTATCTCAGAGAACAAACGGTCTTAATTTAATTCAACATGTGTGCCAGCCAGCATCTGAATCTCAAGAGGCTTCAAAAACTAAAATGTTTCTCAGGAGGACTCTGGCAAGGGAGGAAAAAGCCAGATTTAAAGTTGAATATATGTATATACTGTGCTTTTCACATATACTGCTGTTGCTTTTATGTGTATCTATTAATATCATATGTAGTAGTTCATGTGAATATTTTCCCAGTGAGACTTGTTTATTCTAGTATAGGGATTCTGTATTAAATAATAATAATAAAATGAGTGGTCTAATTAATGTAGGTGGAAATTCTAGGCCCCTCAAGCAATAATTTCTAAATGAGACCCTTTATTTGATTGCAAAACAAACAAGCTAATACTTTGATGGTATTTATGCTTGGGAAGAGAGTTAAAAAGAAATAGTTCTGGACTTTCCCCATGTAAATTAGAGCCTCTTGAGTAATTAGCAGTTAATAAGTGAATGCTTCCTACAAGTTTAAAGGTTATAGCTGAAATGGGCATATGATTATGTATATTATTATATGTGTAGGGTTTATATAACCCAGGAATCCTTGAAGATAATCTGTAAACATCCTTGGTTGGGCAAACAGAACTTTAAGTGAGTGGGGGTGGCTTTTGTAAGTTGGCCGCTTGGTGGTTTATTAGTGTTGAAAACCTACTGTCTTGGGGCGCCTGGGTGGCTCAGTCGGTTAAGCGTCCGACTTCGGCTCAGGTCACGATCTCACAGTCTGTGAGTTCGAGCCCCGCGTCGGGCTCTGGGCTGATGGCTCAGAGCCTGGAGCCTGCTTCTGATTCTGTGTCTCCCTCTCTCTCTGCCCCTCCCCCATTCATGCTCTGTCTCTCTCTGTCTCAAAAATAAATAAAAACGTTAAAAAAATAAAAAAAATAAAATAAAAATAAATAAATAAAGAAAACCTACTGTCTTGTGAGTTTTGCAATGGCTGGGAGTGGTACATAGTAACAACTATAGTGCTAACAACAATAATAAAAATAATCGCTAATATTTATTGTGTACTTACTATGTGCCAAGCACTATGCCAAGATTATTACGTATTTCATTTAATTCTCACTTTAAGCTTAGGTGAGGTACTATTCCCCAATTTTATAGAAAAGGGCAGAGAGATTAGGTAACTTACTTAAAATCAGAATTAATAAGTGCCAGTGCTAAAAATCAAATCCCAGTCAGCCTGACTTCAGAGTCCATGTTCTTAACCATTGCGAAACATTGCTGTGTCATTTTAATCTGTAGAATCAGTATGTAGCAGTATTGACATAATCATTAATGTGTTACTTTTTGTATATACCAAATATTTTCTAAAGAAGTAGTTCATTATCAGATATATCATTCTGTTTTTTTTTTTATTTTTTAACATTTATTTATTTGAGAGAGAGACAGACAGAGCATGAGCAGGGGAGGGGCAGAGAGAGAGAGGGAGACACAGAATCCAAAGCAGGCTCCAGCCTCTGAGCTGTCAGCACAGAGCCTGACGCAGGGCTTGAACTCACGAACTGCGAGATTATGACCTGAGCCGAAGTCGGATACTTAACCGACTGAGCCACCCAGGCAGCCCTAGATATATCATTCTTAGAATCATACACATTTTATAGCAGGAATGACTGTGGTATAAAGAGATTAAGCCATCAGCAGGGGGCAAGTAAACAGAACCAAGAAGTTTCTGATCCACAATTGCCTTCCTTTGCAAGGTTCATATAACAATCATACAGTGTTACATATATTTCACTTTGATTTTTCAGTGCAGCACGTTGAAGTTATAAGTGCTTATCTCAGAGAGTGATGGTATCTGAGCAAGACAGGACCTTGGCCTTTGTGTGGATTTCAGAACAATAGAGCCTCATTGGTACATGCTGGAAAACTTAATCCCGGGCATGTTGTAGGAATCACGGCAAAGCAGAAGAGGAAAAGCCAATCTGAAATGTTTTTCTTTTTCCAAGGAGGGCAGCTAAGGTGCCCAGATATCTTTGCCCTCTGGGGATGCAGGTGTGCAGTTTTTATTCTTTAATCATCACATAAATTAAAGCCTATTCCTTTGCATTTAAAAAATAATATAAAACGACACCCTGCATGTTTTATTGCCAGGCAAGAGCTTTGAACTTCTGTCTCATTGAAGTTTGATAAACTGCAAGGATCTTCCAGGGTTGGGTGGTGCACTTAACCACAGAGGGAACTTTGGACTGATAAGAGCTGCAGGTGAAGGAAACCACCGGGGAGTAGCGGTTAAAGAGAGCTCTTCGCTCTTGGCTTGTGAGAAATTCTCTGCACGGAGGAACTTTTCCCTGCCTTTCCTGGCTCTTCTTAAGCTGCTTCCCTTTACCCACAAATAAAAAGAGCACCAGGGCTTTCTGTTTCCACATTGTAAACTAGGAATAGGTGGGGTGAATATTTTGCAGTTCTTTATAAGAAATTTTGAAATTCGATGACAAATTCTGACTTCACACAAATGCTGATTGGCATGCACACACACGCACACACAGACACACACACATGTAAACCACATTTTTCAGATGATTTTGCTATCAACCGATGCACCTGCCTTTGTGCTGTATGTAAAATAAAGATCGTATTTACTCGAAAACGGATTACACAAAATGTTAATGATGAGGCAGTGTGGCGTATTGTTATTGTTATTTTATGTACTATTATTAAAATCTGTAAACATCAGATTTGTAGATGAATGTTAAACAGATATAGGCCTTTTTCTTCTTTCTTTCTTCTTTCATTCTTCCTTCCTTCTTCCCCTCCCTCCTTTCTTCCTCCCCCCCCCCCCACCTTTTTTTGGTGCAAAGTAGTTTTCCAGAAAATCCCCTGCCCCAAACAGGACAAAAGTACTTTGATTCTAACTGCTCTGAAAATATTTCTCACTCAAAAGGCTTTCATATTGACATTTAGTCCCTGAAGCTAAGGAGGCGAAGCAGCAAGATTTTCAACTAAGTAAGAGCTCTTTCATTTTTACCGTCGAATCAAAACCAAAACCAAAATACCCCAATCCTGATTAGCCTTAGGTAGATCTAAGTTAAAAAAAAAAAAAAAAGCCTATCTAGTCCAAGGAAGGGATCTTTTTGTAAGACTACGGTAAGTGGGTAGAAAAAGGGAAGGAGAATACAAAGGTGACAGTGTCACTGATTTTAATGTGAGTTTGGCCTTTTTCTTCCCAATTTAATGTATATATTAAGGTAGAAAACAATGCCAGATATCAGCATGTATTATCTCTTCACTCTCAGTTTTGGCCATTTCTTGGAGAAATCGTTTTCCGGTTGGATGACCTGTTGCCTAAGCACTGATTTTGTTTTCACTTCTTTTTTGGAGGTGGGGGGCGAGGGAATGTTTGCAGTGCTTGATGGTTGTTAGATTTGGGAAGTGCTCATATTGACAAAATAAGTCACAGAATGTAAACATGTCATTCATCTGGACACTAGGCCCATGCAAACGTGGTGAAACCTTAGGTCACCATGGTCAAATGAAGACTCTCCTGAATACAGCTTTGGTAGGTAAACTTACTTGCTTTATAAGTTTCACTGGACTGCCAGGACTTCAGGAATGTGGGTTTTTTGTTTTGTTTTGTTCTTTTGAGTTTATTTATTTATTTTTTGAGAGAGAGAGAGAGAGAGAGCACTTTCACACACACAAGCAGAAAAGGGGCAGAGAGAGACGGAGAGAATCCCAAGCAGTATCCATACTGTCTGTGCAGAGCTCAACGTGGGGCTTAATCTCGTGAACCGTGAGATCATGATCTGAGCCAAAATCAAGAATCAGACACTTGACCGACCGAGCCACCCAGGTGCCCCTTAACTAGAGATTCTTAAACTTCAGGGTACATAAGAAACACCAAGGTACTTGTTAAAAATTACTGGGCTCCTTGAAAAGTACAGCATAGAGAATGTAGTCAATAATATTGCAGTAACGTTGTATGGTGACTACCCTCACTGTGGTGAGCATTGAGTATATGTAGAAATGTCAAATCACTATGTTGTACATCTGAAACAAACATAACATTGTATGTCAGCTATACTGCAATTAAAAAAAACCAAACTTAAAAAAAAATTACTGGGCTCCAAGTAGAAATTTAAGGTCACTTAGTCTGGTATGGTGTCAGATTACAAATCTGCATTTTAACAGGGTATCTGAGGTGATTTCAGATCACGAAGTTGATTCACCATATTTTGAGAAAGGGTTAAATTATGTTTTTTCCCATACCTTCTTTATCAAGAAGAAAAGAGATGTAGATTAAATAACTATCCAAAATTAGGCTATAAAAGACAGAGCCATGATTCCAACCCAGGTCTGTCTACTTCTAATACATAAGCCCATGATTAATTCACACATTTTCTAGTCACAACAAATGCAGAAAACGTGATTTCTGATAAATTGAGCCACACAGATTTCATGGTCCTAAGGTTAATAACTTATACCATGTGGCATGTGGGTGGCTTAGTTGGTTGAGCATCCAACTCTTGATTTCTGCTCAGGCTGTGATCTCAGCGTCGTGGGATTGAGCCCTCATCAGGTTCTGCATTGAATGTGCCCCTCTCCCCCACTCATGCTTGCTCTCTCTCTCTCAAAAATAAAAATAAAAGTAAACAACAACAACAACAAAGTAACTTTTAAAGCATTACTGAAGTTTTCATTAAATTTCCTTAAACTTTTTCAGGGAACTTTTTTATTATTAAAGAATTGAGTTTTCTTTGCAAGCAGATCATCCATGTTTTGGGCATGGCATCACTACTCCCTGGATTAAGTTTCTGAGACATGCAGAAGTGGAAGAGGGTGGAAAGAGGCAGAAAGAAAAGAATGGTGTTAAATGGTGCTCAAGCTCCTCACTGTCATTAATGTCACTCTCATCGCTGAAAAGAATGAAGGGTTGATATTACTACTAATAGCCAAGGGGTGCTTGGGTGGCTCAGTCAGTTAGGCGTCCGACTCTTGATTTCAGCTCAGGTCATGGTCTCGTGGTTGGTGGGTTTGAGCCCCACGTCAGACTGTACTGGCAGTGCAAAGAGAGCCTGCTTGGGATTCTCTTTCTGCCTCTCCCCGTCTCTCTCTCTCTCTCTCTCTCTCTCTCTCTCTCTCTCTCAAAATAGATAAATAAACTTAAAAAATTTTTAAAAATACTAATAGCCAATCAGATGGCAATAGGTCACGTTCTACATTGTCTCCCATCCTACCCTGTGAGACCTTAGCTTAGTTAGGGCCAACAAATTTGGTTTGCCTATTCCAGTCTACTTTCTAGGGCAGAGCCAACATCTTGATGGACTTTTATGGCCTCCTAGTAGGACTAGGACGACTCATTTTCTATGTCTCTCACTTTCTCTTTTTATCTTCATTTTTCTTTCAGCCCAGCGACATGTCCTCACATACATGGAAGATGCAGTGTGCCAACTGCTAGAGAACAAGGAAGATATTAGCCAGTACGGCATTGCCAGGTTCTTCACTGAATAGTAAGTACCTGAGTGCTTTGTCAATAGGGTGAGCCCAGAGAAGGCCCTTGGAAGCGGGCAAGGTACAGGAAGAATAGAGCAGGAAATTGTTGATTATGCAGTGGCAGTGAATGCTTGGTTTTGGCAGGTCGGCTGAGGGCTGCCCAAACATGTTTTGGAATATGCCTTTGGTGCAGCTAGTTTTGTCCAGTGGTTAAGTCTCATGAGTGGTCATGACTATCGTAGCTCAAGAACTAATTGATCAGTTAGATCTGTTTCTTTAGGTCCCTCTTATAATTTTTAACTTTCTCCATTATTCAGAATACTCCGTCTTGATTGCCTGTAGTCAGTGTTCCTTTAGCCTGTGTTTTTTTGTAGCTGGCCTTTCTCATGGAAACGCTTGGGATGGTTTCCCTCTGCAGTTTTCTTCCTACAGGATGCTGTGTCAATCAGCTAATGATTTAAGAGTATTTATAGAGGCAGAAGAGCTTTCATAGTTTATGTCTTTGAAAGGTTGTGTTTCTTTGTAAAGCATGCTTGGAGTGTGTAAAAGTCAAAATGATTACTGCTTTTTTAATATCACAGAACTGTTTTTAGGCTGAAAGAGAATCCATTTTAAATACCTTGGTCTTCATGAAAGGATGTGCTAAAGAAATAGAAATGTTATTTTTATTTCCAAAATGCCATCACATATTTGTCTAATCATTTGGATTCTCCTTCCCTTTTTTATGGTTTGCTGGGAGTCTTCTAAGGAAGAGTAGCCTCTAACAGGCTTCTATTTCAGAGGAATCATGAGCTCAAGTCCATCCTCCTTGAAAACAGATTTTTTTCCTTTCTGTGCTCCAGAGCCTCTTTGAAGATCAGACAGCTTTTCTCACAGCCTAACAGCCTGGTTTACTGTTAGGGGAATTCTTGACTCTCCCTAGCTCTTTTGCCAAGCTATAGGCCTTTCAAATAAAATCTAGATGTCTTATGGATTGGAATTTCAAGTCCCCAGGGAAAAGAGGCTCTGTAGGCACAGAGCTGGTCCCTTCTCCCAGTCCTCTAAAGGAGGATCAAGAAAGGAATTTTCCTTGTTCCCATGGTGTGGGCTGAAGCAAATGAGGTGGGCAGGGAATAAAGACTGAGATTGAATAGCTTTGCTTGCTCTTACAGAACTGACAAGCCTACGGGTCAAGTTTCTAGGCCATTTAATCTGTACCAGCACTCCTGAGACTTCTTGCCAAGTGAAATATGATTCTTCTGGGGGCAATGCTTCTTCCTGTTTTGTTTTGTTTTGTTTTGTTTTGTTTTGTTTTTCCCCATTTTACTCTACCTTCCTCCTCACCCCCACCGTCTCCTGTATAAGTCTTTTTCCTGCCACGTTGGTTCCCTGAGGGCAGGCATCATGTCCTCCTCATCTTTGTGTTCCTAGTGCCTGGCATGATGTTTAGCACATAATAGACGGTAGGTGAATATTTGTTGAATACACAGCTGTATCTATATTTTAAGTTATTGCATACTATTTACTCTTATTCTTGATCATAATAAGTAATAAGGACTTTCTCTTGCTTTTTCTCTCTTTTTTGTTGATTCTTTTTGATAAAGCTCTCTATTCTGCCATATAAGAAGCTGTATACTGTACATGTAGCACTCCAAAAGTGAACCCAGCTGGTCTCTATAACTGATACTGAACTCTGTAGAGCAAATAGTAGAGCTTATAACTGTTTCAAAATGCTATCGAATGCTATTAACTATAGCTTTTATCCACCAGTACACTGTTGAAAAATATATTAAGATTTTCCATAGCACTGATAGAAATCTAGCTGCTAAGTAAGCTGTTTCTTGCCCTCAGGAAACTAAAACTTACAAGATGTGTGTGAGTGGCACACACCTGACACTTTTCAGAAATCATATTGGCCCAAGGCAAGTTATTTTGAGAAATGAACTAGCGTCAAAGCTCCAAACTCTTGGGGCACCTGGGTGGCTCAGTTGCTTAAGTGTCTGACTCTTGGTTTCGGCTCAGGTCATGATCTCACAGTTTGTGGGATCAAGCCCCACATTGGGCTCTGTGCTCATAGTATGGGAACTGCTTGGGAATCTCTCTCTCCTCCACTCTCTCTGCCCTTTGCCTCTCGTGCTCTGTCTCTCAAAATAAATAAATAAACTAAAAACAAAAACGAGCCAAAAAATCTTAAAACCAAAAAACAAACAAACAAAAAACTTGAAAGGTGCAGACATACGATGAAATTGAAGGTGGTATTTGGTAGACAAGGAGACCTGGGTGGTAAAAGCTCCTGATTTTCTTTGATTATGAATTTTATTTATCCAGTGAAAATCCTTCTTCCTTAGGCCTCGGTTTTGTACCAATTCATAGCAGTATAATGTAGGGAAAAGAGCAGTGCCCTAGGAAGAAGAGTTCCTTATTCTTAACAGTCCTCACTCTATAATCTTGGGCAATTTCTGCAGTTTTCTGGGCTTCAGTTGCCACAGCTATGATATAGGTATAATAAAATCTGTTGTTCTAATAATAATAACAATGTAGCAATTATACACTATAATGAGCAGTTTTTAATGAAACTCGTATTGTGTCTCAGCCACTATAATTCTTTGAAGTAGGTACTATTATTATCACCTCTGTTTTATAGATAAGGAAACCAAGGCTCATAAAGGTTAAAATAGCTTCTTTAAATTCACAAGCTAGTAAGTGACAGAGTTGGGATCACAAACTCGTAAGTGACAGCGTTGGGAATCAAGTCTTGTCTGGAGTATTTCAAAGGCTACTATTCTCTACTGCCTCTAAGTCACTATACTGCCTAACATTGCTAGAGACCTACCCAGATCGTTTTTGGAGGTCTCTTCTAGCTATAGTTTCCAAATTCTTTGAAATTTCCTTTATGAACTATACTCCACAAAGGTTATCACATAACCTTGTCTGTTGACCTTAGCTCATTGCCATTTAAATGTTTAGTATTGGCCTTCTTAGGGGATACAATTGGAACTGGCTCTAAACAATAGGAAGCAGGATTTTTTAGAAAATACGTTAACGGTACACTTCCATCTCTCGGTTTCAAGTTCATACTTGGGATTTTCGTGCACTTAATGATGGATGATTTACCTATAAACAATGATAAAAGTACTCTTTCAAATTGTTTTTGGAATGCTTTTCTGTTGATTTTCTTCTGTGGGTCTGCTTGTCTTCTCACCTGCGCTGTCTGTCATTCCTCAGTTGGTGGTGTTTTCCAACAAATCCATGATTGTTCCAGCAAATCTGCGTAAGCTGCAAAACACAAGGAGCTAAGCTGTACTGTGTGTGTATGTCTGTAAGACTGTGAGCTCTTTAGATCATATTCCTCTGGACACTCTTGAAAGAAGGATACTAAATCCCAGAGGATTTTCTTTTATGTCGTATGCAACCTCTACCTCTGAATGTTGTCTTTCAACCAGTGGAAGGTAAAAGGAATTAATAGCAAGAGGTGCCACTCTAAGAATAGACCAAGTGTCAGCGTGGGGTCAGGACCTCTGAAGAAGTACATCCAAGAAAATGAGGCCAGAGTAGCTGTAACTTAGAAACCACAGCAGAGTGTGACCAGGTTCTTGTGGTAAAGATAAAATGAGAAATGTGGTTTTTCAAGACATTGGAAAATAATGATGAGAGAAAACCAGGCTGAAATCTGAGAATTCCTATCAGGATTGGGAACTATTCTTCACAGGCTAAATTGATAGTTACAACACTGTGGCATCAGGGAGCTTGACCTCCACATACTAATATAGAAAAGAATGATGCTCTGTGGTCTTGGTTGGTGGGCCCAGGAGGGCTCTTTCTTATGATCAAGTGTCTTGTTTTTGTTTCTTTTTCAATGATGGTTTTAGCTTCTTGGGGATGCTTTCATGATGACTGTTTTGGTTGCAAGTACACAGATTACCTTCATTGATAGAGGTTTATTTTAAGGCTATGTAAGAATATAAGACAGCATTCACCCATGAATTCATTCCATAATTATTTTTGAGTACTTACTATGCACCTATGTGTAGTAGGCAGTGGAGCTGTAGTAGTGAGCAAGATAAATAAGGTGATTCTTGTCATGGACCTAAGGGGTTAGTGAGGGAGATAGTCAATGAATAAGCAAACTGATGAGGACAATAGCAAAAGCTGATAAGTAATAAATACTTGCTGTGTGGTAGGCGCTGTTTGAAGCATTTCAAATGTATTATTTCATTTAATTCTCCCAATACTATGAGCTGGGGTTTTAATATTCTCTTCATTTTTTTACACATCAGGCAATGCAGGTGCACAAAAGTAACGTTCCCAAGGTTACACAGCTGATGGCCACATCAAGGCAAATAACACGGAAGTCACTAGGGTGATGTGATATACAGGATAGCCAAGAAGACCTCTTGGAAATGGCATTTGAGGGCTTCTCCCAGGGATGATTGGCTCATCACATTGAAGAGCCAATAAGTTATGTCTGTTCAGGTGACTCGCCTTCTTTTTGTCTACCTTTGTTATCTAAGCTTTCCAAAAAAATCATTTGATTGATTGTATTTCCTGCTACCCAGAATGGAATAACCGTAATAGGCAGTGATCCGGGAAAAGCCACGTTACAAGTAATTGGCTTCCCTATGCATCAATCATTTATCATAAGGGAAAGTAATAAAATAATTAGACATAAAAGTTACCTGTGTTGTCTAATATCTAATAGAAATATGAAGATTGAAATCTTAGTGTTTAGAAAAAGAGCATTAATAATTATATCTTGATATATATTAATCATCAGAATTCACTTGGCAATTTGCATACCTCTTTTTATATACTCTTGCAGTAAAAAGCACTGGCATCAAATCCTCCCTTCTTTATTGTTTTGATTAGAATAAATCCGTGAAATGTGAACACTAATTCACTCCTGGAGACAAAAAGGAAGTTCCAAGAGTGCATATTCCTAAATCACTTAAAATGTAACTCTAACGAAAACAACCCATGATTATAAAATATGTATTGTTTCTTCCTTTTTTAAACAGGTGCTCTAAGCCCTATGAAAGATGACCCACTTCTCTCCTAGGTAATCTAGAACAGTCAGAGTATAAGCTTGCAGTTCTAAAGTTGGCAGATTTTTTAAGATTATCCATCATCCAGGATTTAAGTAATGTTTTGGGTTCTTCTTGTGCCCATGGTAACAAAGGAGCAGTTTTGGAGCAACAAGAAACACATCAGAACAAATCAGGACTTCATGGATTTCCAGGTTCATAACTTTGAATGAGGGATGGACTTGAGACTTCTCTGGGCCATTTCTGCTCCATGTTTTCCCTTCTTATTGTTGTTAAATTGAGCCAAATGTGCTGTGGTGAAGTAATGGTGACTAATCCTATTATAGGCTTCTTCAAAAGGGTATTGCTTCTCCCTGCAAACCACCCCCCCCCCATCTTTTTTCCATAGTTCAGTTCTTAGCTGGAGTTGACACACTATAACAGAAAATGACCCATTTCTCATTGTCAGCATCTGGATTCTCACAGACTGAGATAATTGCCAAGAATAGATTTTGCCTTGAGCTGGAGCAATCCTGTCCTCACTGTTATTGGCTCAGGCACTTCTGTTAAGATGTCATTTGTAAAACCTATAGAGGATTCTGGTTCTTTTCTATGTTACCAGGGGTATCCTATAGCAAAAGTACTCCAGAGAGACATAGTGGTGAGTAGAGAGTCACCAAAATCGATTTTGAAACTTAAAAATCCAGGTTCATCAAGGATATAAGCAGCTGCTTACTTGCTTAGAATCCATCACTCTCTTCAGTCCCTTCATGTTTTGATTACAGGAAAACCATCCAGCAGCACTTGACCTGGTAACTGAGGAAGCCATTTCACAGCCCACTGGTCCCCTGACTCATTTAGAAGTCAGAGTCAAAGGTTGTGGAAGTAATAATTGGGCCCAGATTCTCCCTGTCAGGAGAGACCTTACTTCCCCACCTCTTCCCTTCTGCAAGTTAAGAGAAACTTAGCTGTTGTGAAACCATTCAGTAAGAGGAAATGAAGGAACTCCATCCTTGGCTGAAGTATTCTCAAGAACAAGTGATATTATTTCTGTTTTCATGGCAGCTGCTTTTATAGCTAGCTAGTATAAAATTTAGGTATAATTTTCTACCCAAAAATATTTCCCCTTAGAGAAATTACTTGACTTATTTTAATCTATAAGTAATACAAAGAATCTTTACTTGGTCCAATCCACGTGCTGATCTTTCTTCTTATTCCACCGCTCTGATAATTCCCTGAGTCCCTCTCTGGAAATCAGGTAGACACACACAAATCTGAATGAACAGATCAGTAGTGCTATTAGAAATGTGAAATAGCTCATCAGAAGTCAAGAAACTTTAGTTCATCAACAGCAGAACCATTTAAATTCAACAGCGTTTCTAATTTCTTCCATAATTTGCTTAGAACTCTAGAAGATCTGTGGTGCTGGCAGCACAGGCCTGGCACAAGAGCAGGAAAGAATGACACATTCTGGCACCTTTAGCCAGAAGGTCTTTAATGAACTGGGATGGGGGTGGAGGGGATGGAAGGGAAGGCGGAGGGACAGTGAGGATTTTGGCAGCCACACAAAGATTCTTCTTCCCTGAGAAAAGTGAAATGAAAGTCAAATGAAGCTTCTCTCTGTTACTATGATTTGCTAAGATGTTTGTCTGTCTCTTGCTTCCAGCCCCATGGCAGGTGCATCTTTACAGTCAGTGACTTCCCCACAAAACAAATGGTTTCTCAGGATCCCTCAACAGGGGTCATGTCCAACCAATTTCCTGCCGAAGGCCATAACTGTGATTCCTTCCTTCAACTATCAGATGCAGTCTGACCAGCACAGTGGAAACCATCTTACCAGAAAATGTCACGAGCATGTACATTTACGTTAGGGACACATTGACCTGAGTTCTGGCTGAGTTCTGGGGCTGCGACAGTCAGTAATGCTGTTTCTGGGGTGGCCAGAGAAGCAGCCTTGAGTTCATCCCTTTGTCATTAAATAACATCAACAGCAAATGTCTTTGTTAATGTCCTCGTGTTATATTTTCCAGGTCGAGATCATGCTAGGGATAGTAATACCTATCTCACAGGGTTGTTGTACAAATGAAGTAAAATGACATGTATAAAATGGCTGGCTATCTAGAATTCATTCTTATTTTCAAATGGTCTTAGAATTGAAGATTTTGAGGACTTTTTAGTCTCTCTTGTCTTCTGTAATACCTCTTGCTTACTCTGCCTTTTGTGTGCTTTTTTGGAGATTAAAGACATTTGATGATTTTCTGCATCACCATTAGCCATTTAGTGTTAGCCACTTTACTCATCATTTGGTTCATTCAGAGAAAGGTCTAGGAAAGCTTTTCTGTCTTCCCTTTTCCCACCACTAAGCCATTTTCTCACTTCCTGGCTATACCCTCTTCTCTCTGGCTGCCAAGATGAAAAACTTCAAGGTGTAATAGGAGACCTGAGCTAGTCAAGTCTATCCAACTTGCATTGTTCCTACTCTAAGCTCTAGCGGTACAGGGATGTGCTCAGGGTAATGAAAAGCAGACGTTCTCTGCTGAGGTCATGGCTCCTCATGCTGGCAGCCTGCTGCAGGAAGCTGTTTATCTGTGCTTGCTGAGCCAAACTCCAGCCTCCCAACAGTTGGAATGTATTGAGAAACCACAGAGCCCAAAGAGACAACGTTACACAGGCAGTTCCAGGCAGGGAGAGTATATTTACACCATACAAGCCATACAAGCTACAGTTTACATGTGTGGGGATAATTGCTCATCTGCACACTCTCAAACTGCACCTTCTATGCAATATATATGCCCTCTCAAGGGGGTTTAACCAGGAGAATTGTACTGCTATATCCAAAATGCCCCAAACACCTACTATATAGTACTTGCCATAAGGAAAAAGAGGTATTATAGAAAATTTGATGTAAAAACCACCTTTTTAAGGTAGTGTTTTTTCTGAGTCAAATTTGATGCTTAGAATCTTGAACCATACAGACCCCGTCTCTAAAGCATCCCATAACGTTGTTCCTTGCATGGTTTTTCCAACTACATGTTTTTCTTATCTCTTTACCAAAACATCAAGTATCTTTATAGTTTCAAATGTGACTGTAAGATATGGTCCCTTGCCTAGAAGGGGATGTAATCTGCTTAAGGAGATAATGCTTACTGATTAGCAAACAATTAGAGAGCCATTTCAAGACCTTATACAATGGCACTAAGTTGTGCTCCGAGGTCTGAGAATAAGGAGAAATAATGGGTACTAGAGAAGTTAAATGAGGCATCATAGAAGAGTGTGTCTTGACTTGTGTGATGGTTAATTTTATATGTCATCTTGATTAGGCTAGGGTATGCCCAGACAGCTGGTAAAACATTATTTCTGAATAGTCCTGTGAGGGTGTTTTCAGAAGAGATTAGCATTTGCATTTGTAGACTTTAAAGAAGATCCACTCGCATCAGTGTGGGTGGGCATCACCCTGTTCCTTGAGGACCTGATTAGAACAAAAAGGTAGAAGAAGAGTGAATTTTTTGTTTGGTTTTTTGTTTTTTGTTTTCGTTTGGCTTTAGCTGGGACATCCATTATCTCCCACCTTCGGACATCAGTGCCTTTGAATTTAGACTAGAACTTACATCATTGTTCCTCTGATTCTTGGGCCTTTGGACTCAGACTGGGACTTAACACCACTGACTCCCCTGGCTCTTAGGCTTACAGACTTGGATTGAATTACGCTACTGACTCACCTAGTTCCCCACATTGCTGATGGCAGATCATGGGCCTTCTCGGCTTCCATACTCACGTGAGCCAATTCCATAAAAACATAAGCTAACTCTCTTCTTGTATATACAGTTTACCCTTGACCAGCACAGGGTTAGGGATGTCAATCCCCAACACAGTCAAAAATCCATGTATAACTTTTGACTCCTTGAACAACTTTACTAATAGCCTACTGTTGACCAGAAGCCTAAACAGTTGATCACACAGTTGATTAACGTGTGTTTTGTATGTTATATTTACTATATTTTTACAATAAAGCTAGAGGAAAGAAAATGTTATTAAGAAAATCACAAAGAAGAGGGGTGCCTGGGTGGCTTGGTCGGTTAAGCGTCCGACTTCAGCTCAGGTCATGATCTCACGGTCCGTGAGTTCGAGCCCCGCATCGGGCTCTGTGCTGACAGCTCAGAGCCTGGAGCCTGCTTCCGATTCTGTGTCTCCCTCTCTCTCTGACCCTCCCCCGCTCATGCTCTGTCTCTCTCTGTCTCAAAAATAAATAAACGTTAAAAAAAAAAAATTAAAAAAAAAAAAAAAAGAAAATCACAAAGAAGAGAAATTTCAGAGTACTGTACTATAAAAAATCTGTGTATAAGTTGACTAGCACAGTTCATATTTGTGTTGGCCAAGCATCAACTGTATGTATGTCTCTACTGCTGGTTCTGTTTTTCTGGAGAACACTGACTAATACAACCTGGAAAGGTGAATAGAATTTGGATAAGCAAACAAGAAAGAAATATTTTTTTTTTTTAATTTTTTTTTCAACGTTTTTTATTTATTTTTGGGACAGAGAGAGACAGAGCATGAATGGGGGAGGGGCAGAGAGAGAGGGAAGACACAGAATCGGAAACAGGCTCCAGGCTCCGAGCCATCAGCCCAGAGCCCGACGCGGGGCTCGAACTCACGGACCGCGAGCTCGTGACCTGGCTGAAGTCGGACGCTTAACCGACTGCGCCACCCAGGCGCCCCCAAGAAAGAAATATTTTTATGTGACATGACAGTGCTATAGCCTAGTGGTTAACAGCACAGACTTTGCAGTCAGATCTATGTGCGAGGGCCTGCCACTTACTAGTATGTGAGCTTATGCAGGTTGCTTAGTCTCATCTATAAGAGAGAGAGACTCATATATAAAATAGAAAGTTCCATGTTGCATAATTATTGGAAGGATAATGAATATAAAGTGCTTGGTATTCTATCTGTGACGTACTAAGTGTTGAATGAATGGTAGCTACTGCCACTGTTGTTGTTTGTGGCATTCAACAAATGTTTATCGAATGCCTTTGTGTTAGTCAGTATTCTAGACACTGGGGGATACAGCAATGAAAAACAGATAAAAAAAAATCCCAGCTTTCATGGAGCTTCCCTTCTGACATTAGCTTTCATTCTGAAACTGTATTTTACCTTTTTTCCTCTTGTAATAATTTTAGACTTATAAAAAAGTTGTAAAAATAACATAGAGTTACCATATCCCTTTCACCCAACTTCCAGTAATGTTAACGTCTTCTCTAACTATAGTATAATTTTGAAAATCAGTTCATTGAAAACTATTAACTATCTATGGACATTATTAGAATTTGCACCTTGATTTTTGAAGGGTAATTTTTTCTGGTATAAGTTCTAGGTTGGCAGTTATATTAGTACTTTGAAGACACTATTCCATTATCTTCTAATTTCCGCTATTTCTGTTGAGAAGTATCAGTCATTCTTACACCTTTGAAAAATAATCTGTCCTTTGGCTACTCCTTGGATATTTCTCCTTGGTCTTGGTTTTTGATAGTTTTACTATAATGTGCCTAGGTTTGCTTTTCTTTATATTTAAACCACCTAGGATTCTTAGTGCTCCTCAAACCTGTAATTTGATGTCTTTTATCAGTTTTTGAAAGTTCTCAATTTTTAGCTTTTCAGATTTGCTTCTGTTCCACTATCTTTACTCCTTCTGGGATTCCAATTATACAATCCAATTATATAAACATTAGACCTCTTATGTACTTCTCTGCATTTTTCATCATTTTGTCTTATATGGTTCCTTATGGATACTTTTTTCTGACCTATTTCCCAGTTCATTAATTCCCTTTTCATTTATGTGTAATTTGCTGTTAAACCCATGTACTGAGTTATTAATTCCAATTCATGTTTTATTTTTGTTTGTTTTTTTAAATATCTTACTGTAATACTTTTAATCAGTCTGTTTTAAATACAAAAGAGGGGGAAAGTTGCAAGCTGGGGGAAACTGTGAATGTTGAAAGTGACTTGGAAAAACCTTAGGATTTGTTTATTAGTGTTTCTCATACTTCTCTTAGTCTTGCTTCCCATAGTACATCTTCGTTTTTCTTTTTTATTCCCAGTAGTGAAGATTTTATTATTTATTAATTTTTTTAAATGTTTATTTAATTGAGAGAGAGAGAGAAAGAGAAGGGGAGGGGGAGGGAGAGGGAGACATGGAATCTGAAGCAGGCTCTAGACTCTGAGCTGTCAGCACAGAGCCAGATGGGGGCTAGAATTCATAAACCGTGAGATCATGACCTGAGCTGAAGTCAGACGCTTAACTGACTGAGCCACCTCAGGCACCTCAAAGATTTTAATTTACTTTACTTTCTGTAGTTTATTATGAAAACCTTATATAGTTTAAAACTACTATTTTAGTTTGTTTATTAGAGGCTTTTTTTTTTTTTAAGAGGAGTTTTAGGATCACAGCAAAATTGAGAGGAAGGTAGAGATTTCCTATGTATCCCTGCCCCCAAAATGCAAAGGCAACATTTATTTTTATTTTTATTATCATTACCAACATCTCCTACCAGAATGGCATATTTGTTACAATTGATGAACCTACATTGACAAAGCACAGTCACCTAAAGTTCATAGTGTACCTTAGTGTTCTCACTCTTGGTATTGTACATTCTATGGGTTTGGACAGATGTCTAATGACATATGGCCATCATTATGGTATCATACAGAGTATTTTCACTGCTCTAAAAATTCTCTGTGTTCTTCCTGTTTATCCCGTCTTCCCACCCAATTCCCAGTAACCACTGATCTTTTTACTGTCCTCATAGTTTTGCCTTTTCCAGATATTGTATACTTGAAATCATACAGTTTATAACCTTTCCTATTTATTTATTTATTTATTTACTTACTTATTTATTTATTTTTAAACTTTTATTTATGCAAGTAATCTCTACACTCAGCGTGGGGCTTGAACTCACAACCCTGAGATCAAGAGTTGCATGTTCTTCTGACTGAGCCAGCCAGGTGCCCAATTATTGTATTTTTTAGTTCAAGAATTACCATTCAGTTTTTTTATGGTTCTTTACAAATTTTTAGCCTTCATTTTCTTGAACATGGTAAAGCAAGCTTATTTAAAAGTCCATAATTCAAAATCTGGATTCCTTATGGGTCTGTGTCTATTACCTATTCTGTCTCTTGAGTTTTTACTCCATTGTCTTAAATTGTAGCATACTGTTTTCCTTCAGTTGAGTGTTGTACTTTGTATATGAAAAATTCTAGAGATAATGTAAAGCCTAGAATGCTATTATCTTTCTTCAGAGAGGATTTATATTTGCTTCTGACAGATGGTTTGAACACTAGCAATCCTGGATTACCTCAATCCAGTCAAGGGGTTGGAATAATTTGAAGCTAGGCTTAAGTATCAGGGAGGGCTGATCTATTTTTAAAATTTGTTTTTTAACGTTTATTTATTTTTGAGACAGAGCATGAACGGGGGAGGGTCAGAGAGAGACGGAAACACAGAATCTGAAACAGGCTCCAGGCTCTGAGCGGTCAGCACAGAGCCCGACGCGGGGCTCGAACTCACGGAACGCGAGATCATGACCTGAGCCAAAGTCGGCCGCTTAACCGACTGAGCCACCCAGGCGCCCCATGGGCTGATCTATTGTTAGATATAGCCTTTCAGGGTGCCAACCAAATCCTTAGGGATACACCACAGTCCCTCTACCCAGTCTGGCTGGGTTCTGAGCTCCAGGTTTTTGACTGCCAAGCCTCAAGAGTCATTTGAAAATTCAGGAACTTAACATTAATTAAAAACTATTACCTGTTCAGTCTATCATCTTCCTCTTTCAGGACCAGCAGAAGCCCGTGAAACTACTAGTGGGTGTCATGATATCTTATTTTTGAAGGGGTGGTGAGTATAAATGATACTATGAGGTTCTGGGCTAACTTTAATGTGATATGAAAATATTTGAGGTTTCTGGGGCACCTGGGTGGCTTAGTCAGTTTAGCATCCAACTTCAGCTCAAGTCATGATCTCACAGTTCATGAGTTTGAGTCCCACGTTGGGTTCTCTGCTATCAGTGCAGAGCCTGCTTTGGATCCTCTGCCTCCCTCTGTCTCTGTCCCTCCCCTACTCAGGCTTTCTCTCTCTCTCTCTCAAAAATAAATAAAAATATTTTTAAAATGTTTGAGGTCTGTATTACTGACAAAATCACACATGCTGCTAATTCTACTATGTGTGTGTATAAATACACACACACATATATATATACACATATATACATATATACACATATGTGTGTGTGTGTGTGTGTGTGTGTGTGTGTGTGTGTATATATATATATATATATATATATATATATATATATATATAAAGGAAATACTAAATTCCAGTTAATGGTTTATAAAAATAAAGATGCAATCTTTTTCTATCCAAGTTTGTGTATTCCTTTAATTCAATCCATGGACTCTTCTGTTTAGAATTCCTGTTTATGGGGAAAAGTGGCACCAAATGCTAGGCTAACTTCTCTGGGTTTTATTCTCCTCTCATAACTTGGCCTTGTCATTCTTCATTTGCCTTGGTGGCTCTCTCATACTTCAAACAGATCCTTTTAATAATTCATCTAGTTTTCCTCAGCCAGAAATGTTGGTCTAAATTACCTAGTCTACCTTTATTGTAAAAGGAAGTATTTTCGGACTTTTGTTCTAGCAGAATGTAATTATATTAGCAGAAGTAGAAAATATACACAGAAAGAGGTCGTAAAGGAGTCTAAACTGACTTGTGGAGGACTAGTCCGTGTTGAAAAGCAACAAACAAGGAAATATATAATTAGGATAGGGCCGGTTTACGGGAGGCTCAATTATGTTGAAATAAGAAGAAAGACAAACGACAGCACCTTGTAAAGGCTGAGAACTAACACTATGTCACTTCTAAGGCTAAGTCACAAAAGGCCATGTAGATTGTGCCTTGGTCTCTGGGAACTCACTTTTCAGACACTCCCTCTCGGGAGTTGCCAAAGATTCTACTGACCAGTTGCCAAACTTTAAGAAGCCCAGCTATAAGTTTGGTTTTCGAGTCTAGGTGTCTGACATGTGAGGAAGAAGCTTCTACATAATTTTCTCCCTAAAAAATAAATGGCTGATTCAAGTCTTCCCAATTCAGGTCCAGACGTATAGTAGAGACAAGCTATCTCTACTGTACTCTGTATATTTTCTGACCTACCGAATCCATGAGTATAATAAAACTGTTATTTTTTTTTTTTTGTGCCACTAAGTTTACTATGGCTTGTTGTGCAGCAATAGATGATTGGAACAAAATTTGTTATTGGGAGTGAGGTGCTACAGTTACAAAAACCTCAAATATATGTCATTGGCTTTGAGACCAGACAATAGGCAGAAACCAGAAGGACCTTGAGGAGACTGACAGTGGAAGTCTGATGGGCCTCAAGTAGACATCTTTAAGAAGATAAAACTGAGAGAATGAATACATACAAATATCAATGTACTTGCTTCAGTCAGAGTCCTGGCAGTTAACAGATAATACATTTAAGAAGGGTAGCTGGCAGTGGGGTGGGGGGGCGCTGGGTGGCTCAGTAGGTTAAGCGTCCATCATGATCGCACAGTTCGTTATCAAGCCCCACATCGGGCTCTGTGCTGACAGTTCAGAGCCTGGAGCCTGCTTTGGATTCTATGTCTCCCTCTCTCTCTGCCCCTACCCCTCCTCGCTCTCTCTCTCTCTCTCTCTCTCTCTCTCTCAAAAGTGAAGATTAAAAAATAAAAAAAAAAAAAAAAAAAAAAAGAAAGGAAGAAAAGAAGGTATCTGGGGAAAGTTTTAAAAAGAGAATATTTACAAAGGTGCGGAAAGGATTAAGGGAAAGTGGATTACCCCAGAGCTAGCAACAGTTAAGATCTGTTATTACCCCAAGCCTGAAGAGACAAGTGGAGGGAGTGGTTTCTTGAATCTAGAAAGAGTAGGAACCATCTAACATAAGCTGTGACCTTCAGTAGAGGAACAGAGCCAACCCCAACCCACAGCTGACTGGCAGGAAGAGAATACAATACCCCAAGCTCATTCTGTCTCCTCCCACCCTTCAGTCTCTTGCCAATACCTCCCTCTGGCTTTAACCCAAATGAGAAGCTACAGCAAGGGAGTCTATGGACTAAAACCTATACAGATCAGGGGCGTCTGGGTCACTGAATTGGTTAGGCGGCTGACTTTTGATTTCACCTCAGGTCATGATCTCAGGGCTTGTGGGTTCTAGCCCTGTGTTGGGCTCTGTGCTGACAGAGCAGAGCCTGCTTGGGATTCACTCTCTCCCTCTCTCTCTCTCTGCCCCCTCTCCCCCAAGATCAAGAATTGCATGCTCTTCTGACTGAGCCAGCCAGGTGCCCAGTGGACTGCCTATCTTTTTCTAGCTACCTACAGTAAAATGTGAGAGAGATGAACTAAAGAATAAACTATTTTGTTTTCAAGTAGAATTTAGAGGAAATAGAGCTCAGGACAATCTTTCAAACCAGCAAAAACTATTCAAAAGTAAGAAACTGCCTTAAGACACAGATCAAATCCAGAGTGGTAGCATAGAAATGTGGTCTAAGGGTAAAGATGAACCCTTTGTTAAAACCTTAGCAAGGGTTCTAGCTGGAGCTTCATAGACTCTTTCAAATGGCCAATAGGCCTAAGGATCTAAAGGGTGTTGTCCCACAGCAGCCTGATAGGGCGCCCAAATAGGGAAGAGCCAGTCTCAACGAGATTCGTGGACAAAGCTTTTGTCTAATGGAGTAAACCCCAATAAAGTTAATAGAAAAACCATCACCATCGTTTTTAAGAGAATTGTATTTATGGAAACCTCACTAGCTTGGACTAAAGAAGATATAAATAATACAAAATAAAAAGTGGCCTTTGGACCCCCAGACTTCTACAGGCAGGAAGCAACCTGAGAAAGCTATTCAGCTACAAACAGAGACTATGATTTGTGGAAATAAAAGTATATTTCAGAAGATGAAACCGAAAGCCCAGAGTACACAATCAAAAGCCATGGAAAGTGTTTACCAGGGAGAAGTACTAGGCTTAAATCAAGGAAATAAGACATGTGGGTGGATGGATTTCAGAATTGCAACGAATCAACGATTACTATATTGCCTCCCATTCTCCCCCTTTTTGGATGGAAGTTTATTGTGGTTATCCTATCCCTTTATTACCATTTACATACTGGGCATGTGAGAGCATGCCTGTCTCTTTAGTTTATAGGTGTTCAGAATGAGGAATTATACAAGGAGCTGTACCCAAGAAATTGTACTTGAGGAACTTCCTCTATACTTGGACTTGTTTTATATGTCAAGGTCCTAGAATTTGGGTTGATGCTAAAATGGAATTAGACTTTTGGGGTCTCAGTGTGTAGGGGGTATTCTGCATCTGGGAAGAATATAAATTGTTGTGACCAGAGGGCAACTGTGGCTGATTATATTTTCCAAAGATAGCTGCACCAGTATCTCTTGTCCCATGTGATCTACAAAGTGATCTTGCCATGCCCCCGATAAAATACGGAGTCTGAGTTTTTACAGAGACGTGCCTTCATGTGCACCCATATTCATTCTTTGTGCTAGGCTTACAAGGATCCTTTTAATCTGGGAACGTCATGCCTTTCTATTCTGAGAAGTTTTCTTCAATAGTTTTTCCTCCCTCCATTTTCTCTGTTCTTTCAAACATCCTGTCTACTTACATATACACACATACATATGTAATTTTATATAAATGGTATCATACTACACATGTTGTTCTGTTTAACTTTTATTTTTCAGATTACATAGGCTGGTTATCCTTTAAGATTTATCAAATATGACATTGAATATTTATCAATTAATATGGCATTTTAACATACCCAATCATTATACTGACATATATAAAATCTTTAAGCTATTTCTCACACCCTTTTTTTTTAATATGAAATTTATTGTCAAATTGGTTTCCATACAACACTCAGTGCTTATCCCTCCTCAATGCCCATCACCCATTTTCCCCTCCCTCCCACCCCCCATCAACCCTCAGTTTATTCTCAGTTTTTAAAAGCCTCTTATGGTTTGGCTCCCTCCCTCTCTAACCTTTTTTTTTTCCCTTCCCCTCCCCCATGGTCTTCTGTTAAGTTTCTCAGGATCCACATAAGAGTGAAAACATATGGTATCTGTCTTTCTCTGTATGACTTATTTCACTTAGCATAACACTCTCCAGTTCCATCCACATTGCTACAGAAGGCCATATTTCATTCTTTCTCATTGCCACGTAGTACTCCATTGTATATATAAACCACAATTTCTTTATCCATTCATCAGTTGGTGGACATTTAGGCTCTTTCCATAATTTGGCTGTTGTTGAAAGTGCTGGTATAAACATTAAGGTACAATTGCCCCTATGCATCAGCACTCCTGTATCCCTTGGGTAAATTCCTAGCAGTGCTATTGCTGGGTCATAGGGTAGATCTATTTTTAATTTTTTGAGGAAACTCCACACTGTTTTCCAGAGCGGCTGCACCAGTTTGCATTCCCACCAACAGTGCAAGAGGGTTCCCATTTCTCCACATCCTCGCCAGCATCTATAGTCTCCTGATTTGTTCATTTTAGCCACTCTGACTAGTGTTCTCACACCCTTAAGTGGCTCACACACCAAATAAAAACTTTTTATTTATTTATTTATTTATTTATTTATTTATTTATTTATTTATTTAATATTCCTTTTTGAGAGAGAGAGTGTGTGTGCATGCATGAGCAGGGGAGGGGCAGAAGAAGAGGGAGAGAGAGAAAATCTGAAGCAGTCTCCATGCCCAGTACAGAGATGATTCGGGGCTCAATCTTTTTTTTTTTTTTTTTTTTAATTTTTCAATGTTTATTCTTGAGCAAGAGGGAGAGACAGAGCATGAGCAGGGGAGGGGTAGAGAGAGAGGGAGACACAGAATCTGAAGCAGGCTCCAGGCTCTGAGCTGTCAGCACAGAGCCTGACGTGGGGCCCAAACCGATGAACCGTGAAATCATGACCTGAGCTAAAGTCGGACACCCCACCGACTGAGCCACCCAGGTGCTCCTGGGGCTCAATCTTAAGACTGTGAGATCATGACCTGAGCTGAAATCAGGAGTCCAACACTCAACCAACTGAGGCACCCAGGCACTCTGCAAGTAAAAACTTTTTAGACTGTGTGTCCCAATTTGAACTTCTGAAAATATGTTTGCCATGTGCTAAGGAATGAATTGGGGAATGAGCATGATATTGGTGCTCTGCATTGCTCACCCTTCCTTTCCTACATGATGACCCCATCTTAAATGAAGGAGTCTACATACTGGAGAGTAGTTTAGAATTGCAGTATTTTATGGAAACAATTATCCCTAATGACTTTTGTAAAAATAATATGTTTCTTTTGGAGTCTGAAGCCGAGTAGCGATGCAAGATTTTTTTCTTGGGAATCCAGACCTTCTCTTTAATCAGCAAAACCCTTTAATTTGCTAAAGATCAGTTTAGTGCCCCGTTGACCACTCAGTGGAACACGCAAGTGTTAGAGAGAGATCCCTTGTGTTTTTTCTTTAGTTGTAAATTCCACCCAACTAGCCCATTAATTGCAGTGGATGGGAACTGGAGAGCTGTTCATTTGGCAGTTAGCAAAGGGTGGTAAAAGAAAGAAAAATATCTCTGATATTTTTGCTTAGGAATTTGAGAATTCAGAATTTAGGCATAGATAGCTAGATTAGTGTGTTTAAATACCTTGAATCACTTTAAATCATTCCTTGTTTTGTAACATACTAACAAGATCTTAGAGGTACCTAAAACAGTGGTCGGGAAATTGCGTTGTGGATTTAGGATCCTCCAAAAGCAACATCTGCTAATGGGCCGAGTGTGTAGGTGATAGATGAGCAAACATGGATTAGCTAATGGAGTAAGAAGTACTGTGTCCTGTGGTTACCTCTCTATACTTTATCTGAGAAAAGGTATAGTTTATAGGCGAGAGGCAGTTTCTTTGGGGCCCAGTGTACCTGTTTTACAAGGCTTTTTTTTTTTTTTTTTTTTTAATCATGTCCTAAAGATAACAAGAATGTATAGTGGCACTAGATGGTATTAATCAGTTTAGGATGTTGACATGTTAAATTGTATAAAACAAGGCAGACACGATTACTTTTTGCCAGCTGCATCCATTCTGGCAAGAGCTTACTAGGTTCCTGCTTGTTTTGTTGTTGTTGTTGTTGTTAACCCATTAGAGAAACTAACCACTATATTGGTTCCAGCCAAATCTTTGTCATCACTGCTCCTAAAAACCTCTTGGGGACCAACGAGCACCTGGCCATTCTGAAAGCCTCTATCCTCAGTGATTGATGCTCATCTCTGCAGGCTCCCCAAAGCCCTCCTCCCTTTCTCCTGAAGCACCTTCAAGCATTTCTGCATGGCTACCCACTCACTCTCTTCTATTACACCTCCTCCTCCCGCCTTACTGAATGCTGGATTTCCCAGCTCACAACTCTTAAGAAGGAGCTTTATTTCAGAGTAGAAAGGGGCCCCCATATGTGGCCTATTATATCCATATCAACTTGCTTACCCTTTTCAAACAGCTATTGTCTTTTAATAGGGTCCTGCCTGGCAGGGGGAGTCCTTAATTCTTGCCATATAAGAATGGGCAGCTTGAGTTACAGCGAACTGCAGTTTGGTGCTCTGATCAAAAGGCCTCTGTTGTTTTTAAGGGTTTTTTTTTTTTTCCCTTCTCTCTCTCTCTCTCTCTCTCTCTCTCGCACGCTCTCTCTCTCTTTCTCTCTTTCTATATCCTGGGCTAATAATTCAGCACAGCAAGGTCATTACAGGCTTTGAATTGAGAGTTGAGAGTGTTAAATTACTGACCTAGAATAAAAGAGATCTGGGGGGCTCTCAAGAAAGATAAAGGGATTCCGGCTAGTAAAGTGCAAGCCCAGCAGCCTCACTTCTTAACAATATTATTTTTTTTAATCCTCTCTGTCTTCAAAGTCTTTTCTGGGACAAGGAAAGATCTCCTGCCAGAGAAATTAGGTTAGGAACTCAACGACATCTTCTGGGTGCTGTGGCCCAAATGCTAACAGTTCATGCGGGCCTGTATGGCTGTCTTTTTGTCTCCCCACCTTGTCAGTATTGCACACTCCTCCATCTCGCACTCTTAACCAACTCTGGTCCTTTATCGTGTAAGTCAAACAGAAGTGATATTTCAGCGGAAAGATTGTATCTCGCACAGGGATTTCAGACATGTGAAAAACACACCACTTAGGCTTCGAAATACCTGAAAAAGATGACATTGTCTCATTAAAAGCTGCTTCTATTCCATCTATATTTTGTAAATAATGTTTGTCTGGTCCTACCATACTATAACAGGAAAAAAATTGCCCTATTGTGAATTAATGTGGCCCTTCCACTCGACTATATTGGGTCTTCATATTTGGCCAAAACTGTTATCTCCCATATATCCTTTCCCCCAATTATGTCTTAAAGCCAAGCACCCTTCACATCCTCCTGAAAACATTGACTTCCTAAGTTTGCTATTTTTAGAAAAGTCCCTGAAACCGACTTTCACAGATTTTCTACTGAGCAAAGTAATAATAATAGCGTATAGTCCCTGGATATGCCAGGCAGGCATTTTACAACATGCATTATTTATCACATTTAATAATCTGTGGCAACTTCATTCCTGTTATCACCATTTTATAGATAAAGAGTAATTGAGGCACAGAGTGGTTAAGTACCTGGCCCAAAGTCGCAAAACTAGGAAGTGGCAGGATGTGTCCCAAATGAGTGCTTCTTGAACTTTAACGTGCACACGAACCACCTGGAATCTTGTTAAAATGCAGAATTGGATTTCGTAGGTCTCAGATGGGGCCTGAGATTCTAACAGGCTTCTAAGTGCTACCAATGCTGATATCTTTGGTCCACTCTTCCAGGAGCAAAGCCATAGTGATCTTACTTCAGAACCACTCTAAAAAAAAATGTTTTGATTATAGTTTCCAAACTATCCCATCAGACAATTCTATAAAGTTACATAGTGGATATTTGACACCAATATCCCAATTTCTTTCTTTATTGTCATGGTAAAATATATATAATGTAAAATTTACCATTTTAACCATTTTTGAGTGTACATTTCTGTGGCATCAATTACATTCACACTGTTCTGTAACTATCACCACTGTTTATCTCCAGAACTTTTTCATCTTCCCAAATTGAAACTCTGTACTCATTAAACACTGACTCCCCAATAGCACCAACTAGAGAATTAGGAAGTTTCAGACATGAAAAAGGGAAAGGATAGAATGTACCCTGTAGCATTGAATTGGAATGGAACTGGTATACTCATGGGTTTTAATAAATATAGATAGCTAGATATATAGAAATGAGTATGAGTGTCTGCCTGTTTGTGTGTGTGTGTGTGTGTGTATGCACACATGTAGAGTGTGTATATATAAATCTTCATTTGTTTTTTAACCCTGACTTCTGAGAGAGCCTACAAGCAATGATACATTTGGAGCACATCCAGCATCTACCTAGATCTTGGTTTCTAAACACTGTCCTCTAATAAAAGCAACTCTGTCTTCTTGAAGAAATGGCTGGCTCCAGGATTGGGTAGAGAAAAAACAAGATGAACCTGGAACATCTTTTTCTATTAAAAAGTAAGGAAGTGATAAAAAAAAAAAAATTGTGTGGCCATGTCAAAAGGACATAGCAGTCAGCTTGGGGTGCCTGGCTGGCTCATTCATTCAATAGAGGATGTGACTCCTGATCTTGGAGTTGTGAACTGAAGCCTCACATTGGGCGTAGAGCTTACTTTAAAAAAATCAGCTTGAAGGGGCTTCCATAGCCAAGTCTGGGATAATTTGAGCATCAAAATAAATAATGATAATAAAGGATTATAACCTATTGAGTGAAAAATCCAGTAAAGTCCATTAAGATACAAAACAGATGATCCTAAGGGAAGGGAAGCAAAAATAATATAAAAACAGGGAGGAGGACAAAACATAAGAGACTCTTAAATATGGAGAACACACAGAGAGTTACTGTAGAGGTTGTGGGAAGGGGAATGGGCTAAATGGGTAAGGGGCATTAAGGAATCTACTCCTGAAAGTATTGTTGCACTACATGCTAACTAACTTGGAGGTAAGTTAAAAAAATAAAATAAAAAGAATCCAGTAAAGTCCAGACCAATGTAAATAAATAAATACATAAATAAAGAATTGATGAAAAGTATAAGCTCTTCTTTACTGTAGGAAGTCAACCTATAAAAATGTAGATGCAGTGACATAATTAGGGGTGAAAAATTACCATTTGGCAAAACCATTATAATTATTATTGCTCTGGCAAGAATTATCAGTAGATGCTGAAACTAGTAAATGAAAGTTTAAAGAGTAACAGTATACTTCCACAGCTTCAAAATATCTACCCACAAGATACTTAGTAATTACAAAGGTAAGTTTACCACTTTAAACAAATGGTCAAAATAAACATCACCAGTAACTAGAAATGAACAGAAAGTGTCTTCTGATATAATGCACTGAGAAGAACTCAGCATCATCACTTCTGTGGTAATTTTGTCTGAAGGGCTTAACCTAAATCTAATTACAAAGAAGCATCAGACAAACCCAGACTAAAGTACATTCCGCAAAGTAATCCGTACTCTTTAAAAGTGTCAATGTCATGAAATACAAAGACTCAAGAACAAAATGGTTTAGATTAAAAGAGGCTAAAGAGTCATGACAACAGAATGCAATGTATCCATCTTGAATTCTCTTTTCCTATAAAGGGGGCATTATTGGGACAACTGGTGAAATCTTAATAAGGCTTGTGCATTAGATAACAATATTGTATCAATTATAATTTTCTGATTTTGATCACTATACTATGGTCATATAAGAGAATTCCTTATTTTTTTAGGATATACATGCTGTATTTTAGGGGTAAGGGAGCATCATGTCTATAACTTACTCTTAAACAGTTCTGAAAAATAGTAATATTTATATGTGTGTATGTGAGAGAGATTGAGAAAGAGTTTGAGAGCACATGTAATAAAATATTCATATTTGAGTAATTTAGATGAAGGGTATTCAGGAATTCTTTGTGCTGTTCTTGAATCTTTTCTGTAAATTTGAAATTATGTCAAAATAAAAAAAAATTGAAATCTTAAGAGAAAAAACCCAACAACTTAAAGAATGAAAGAGTTTACTCAATGAAATTTGAATACTGGTTTTGGAGAAATATATTTGAGGTAGATATAGAGTATACTTCTGTGTAGCCTTTAAAATATTTTTAAGAACATTCTTGTTCAATTTTAGAAGATTGATGTCTATTACAAAAACTTTTTGCGGGGCGCCTGGGTGGCTCAGTTGGTTAAGCATCCATCTTCGGCTCAGGTCATGATCTCACGGTTCATGAGTTCGAGCCCCGTGTCGGGCTCTGTGCTGACAGCTCAGAGCCTGGAGCCTGCTTCGGATTCTGTGCCTCCCCCCCCCCCCCCCACTCTGTCCCTCCCCTGTTCGCTCTCTGTTTATCTCTTTCCAAAATAAACATTAAAAAATTAAAAAAAAACTTTTTGGTTTAGTTAAATACACTGAAAAATAGCAAGAATGCATTTTTATGCAGGTAGAAAAATTGTTTTGGATTTCTGGTTGTAATGGCTTACAGTGTTTATGATTTGGCCGTCTTATCCATTACAAACACATGGTAATGATACATAAAATTTTCTGAAGAGAAAATTTAAAGGACATAGCCATGTGTAAAGTCAATATAAATTCATCTATGGACCAGGAATTAAACAAACCACAATGCTAATGGGGCTCAAACCACAGACCTCCTGTGATCTGGGTTCAGAAGCAAGCATAGGAAACTGAGAACTCATCTCTTGTAGAATAGTAGAGACCAGCTGTGTCACACACAGGGCGGGAGATTTTTTTAAAAGTATGATTGCTACCTGGGAAGTGGCTTATATAAAACCTGGGACAATGAAAGGAAGCAGACAGCCTTGCAACCAGGCCTGAGTGGTCTGAGCTACTCAGGGGTCCAGTGACAGTCTCTGTGATATCCCCAATATCATTGGGAATGGAGCCTTACCTCATCCAATATAAGATCTGGTCCTAGACTAGGATCTGTCCTCAGGACAGCTGGAGAGAGTGATAGCCTCCCACTTAGGTGAGTCTACACGCTGAAATTCCAAAATATATGGGAACAACTAATGCTAAGAAAGAGCCAATAAACCCAACAATTGAAATATAAATGTACTCCAGAGAAAATAAGACTAATAATTATTTTAAATTGAGTTTGAAATAAAGTTAAGGATCCTCAGGGAAGTAAAAGAAGGAATGGTTGTTATTAAAGAGAGAGAGAGAGAGAGAGAGAGAGAGAGAGGGAGAGGGAGGGAGGGAGGGAGGGAACAACTGGATTATTTGTATTTTGAGTGTTAAATTTTATAAGTCCTTCCTATATTTTGGATACTAACCCTTTATCAGATGTGTCATTTGCAAATGTCTTCTCCCATTCCATAGGTTGCCTTTAGTTTTGTTGATTGTTTCCTTTGCTGTGCAGAAGCTTTTTACTTTGATGAAGTCCCAATTGTTTATTTTTGCTTTTGTTTCCCTTGCCTCAGGAGACATATGTAGTAAGAAGTTGCTATGGCTGATGTCAAAGAGGTTACTGCTTATGTTCTCCTCTAGGATTTTAATGGTTTCCTGTCTCACATTTAGGTCTTCAATGCATTTTGAATTTATTTTTGTGTAGGGTGTAAGAAAGTGGTCCAGTTTCATTCTTTTGCATGTTGCTATCCAGTTTTCCCAACACTATTTGTTGAAGAGACTGTCTTTTTTTCATTGGATATTCTTTCCTGCTTTGTCGAAAATTAATTGACCATATCGTTGTGGGTTCATTTCTGGGTTTTCTGTTCTGTTCCATTGATCTATCTGTTTATTCTTGTGCCAGTACCATACTGCCTTAATCACTACAGCTTTGTAATATAACTTGAAGTCTGGAATTGTGATGCTTTGCTTTTGTTTTTCAAGATTGCTTTGGCTGTTCGGGGTCCTTTGTGGTTCCATACAGATTTTAGGATTGTTTGTTTTAGCTCTGTGAAAAAATGCTGTTGGTTTTTTGATAGGGATTCCATTAAATGTGTAGACTGTTTTGGGTAATATAGACATTTTAACAATATTTGTTCTTCCTATCCATGAGCATGGAATGTCTTTCCATTTCTTTATGTCTTCTTCAATTTCTTTCATCAGTGTTTTCTAGTTTTCAGAGTACAGATTTTTTACCTCTTTGGCTAGGTGTATTCCTAGGTATCTTATGGGCTTTGGTGCCTCTGTAAATGGGATTGATTCCTTGATTTCTCTTTCTGCTGCTTCATTATTTTTGTATAGAAATGCAACAGATTGATGTATGTTGTATTCGGTGACTTTACTGAATTTGTGTATCAGCTCTAACAATTTTGTACTGGAGTCTTTTGGGTTTTCTACATATAGCATCATGTCATCTGCAAATAGTGAAAGTTTGACTTCCTCCTTGCTGATTTGGATGCCTTTTATTTCTTTGTGTGTCTGACTGCTGTGGCTAGGACTTCCAGTACTATGTTAAGTAACAATGGGGAGAGTGGACATCCCTGTCTTATTCCTGACCATAGAGGAAAAGTTCTCAGTTTTTTCCCACTGAGGATGATATTAGCTGTGGGTTTTTTGTATATAGCCTTTATTATATTGAGGTATGTTCCCTCTAACCCTACTCTGTTGAGGGTTTGATCATGAATGGATGTTGTACTTTGTCAAATGCTTCTGCATCTACTGAAAGGATCATATCATTCTTATCCTTTCTTTTATTAATGTGGTGTATCACGTTGATTGATTTGCAAATATTGAACTATCCTTGTAACCCAGGAATAAATCCCACTTGATCATGGTGAATGATTCTTTTACTGTTGGATTTGATTTGCTAGTATTTTGTTGAGAATTTTTGCATCCATGTTCATTAGGGATATTAGCCTATAGTTCTCTTTTTTAGTGGAGTCTTTCTCTGGTGTTGGTATTAGGGTGATGCTGGCCTCATTGAATGAATTTGGAAGTTTCCTTTCATTTCTATTTTTTAGAATAGGTTGAGAAGAATAGGTATTCACTCTTCCTTATTTTTTTAATTATTTATTTATTTTGAGAGAGAGAGAATGTGAGCAGGGGGAGGGACATAGAGAGAGGAGAGAAAGAATCACAAGTAGGCTTTGTGCTGACAGCACAATGCAGGGCTCAGTCTCATGAACCCATGAGATCATGCATGACCTGAGCTGAAATCAAGAGTTGAACACATAACTGACTGAGCCACCCAGCTGCCCCTCATCCTTCTTTCAGTGTTGGACGGAATTCACCTGTGAAGCCATCTGGCCCTGGACTTTTGCTTGTTGGGAGATTTTTGATCATTGATTCAGTTTCTTTGCTGGTTATTGTTTTCTATTTCTTCTTGTTTCAGTTTTGGTAGTTTATGTGTTTCTAGGACCACTTTGTCCAATTTGTTGGCATATAGTTTTTCATAATATTCTCTTATAATTATTTGTATTTCTGAGAGGTGACTTCTCCTCTCTCATTTGTGATTTTATTTATTTGGGCCCTTTCTCTTTTGTTTTTGATAAGTCTGGCTAGAAGTTTATCAATTTTATTAATGTTTTCAAAGAACCAGCTCTTGGTTTCATTGATCTGTTTTATTGCCCAAAAAACAAATAATCCATTTCAAAAATGGGCAGAAGACATGAATAGACATTTGTCCAAGGAAGACATACAGATGGCCAAGAGACACATGAAAAGATGTTTATCATCACTCATCATCAGGGAAATACAAATCAAAACTACAATGAGATATCACCTCACACCTGTCAGAATGACTAAAATTAACAACACAGGAAACAACAGGTGTTGGTGAGTATGTGAAGAAAGGGGAGCCCTCTTACACTGTTGGTGAGAATGAAAAATGGTGCAGCCACTCTGGAAAACAGAATGAATGTTCCTAAAAAAGTTAAAAATAGAATTACCATATGATCCAGCAATTGCACTGCTAGGTATTTACCCAAAGGATACAAAAATACTACTTTGAAGGGATACATGCACTCCAATGTTTATAGTAACATTATCAAGAATAGCCAAATTATGGAAAGAGCCCAAATGTCCATTGACTGATGAGTGGATAAAGAAGATATGGTATGTATATATAATGGAATATTACTCTACCATAAAAAATGAAATCTTGCCATTTGCAATGGTGTTGATGGAGCTAGAGAGTATTTTGCTAAGTGAAATAAGTTAGTCAGAGAAAGATAAATACCATATGATTTCAGTCTATGTGGAATTTAAGAAACAAAACCAATGAACATAGGGAGAAAAAAGAGAAAGGCAAACCAAGAAACAGACTCTTAACTTTAGAGAACAAACCGATGGTTACCAGAATGAGGTGGGTGGGTGGGGGGATGGGTTAGATGGGTGGGGGGGATTAAGGAGGGCACTTTTGATGAGCACTGGGTGTTGTATGGAAGTGATGAATCACTGAATCGTACACCTGAATCTAATATTACACTCTGTTAACTGACTGGAATTTAAATAAAAACTTGAGAGAGAAAAAAAACCCATGTAAATTCTTTAAAACACCAATTAGGGGCGCCTGGGTGGCTCAGTCAGTTGAGCATCCGACTTCAGCTTAGGTCATTATCTTGTGGTCTGTGGGTTCGAGCCCCGCATCGGGCTCTGTGCTAACAGCTCAGAGCCTAGAGCCTGCTTGGGATTCTGTGTCTCTCTCTCTCTCTGCCCCTCCCCTGCTCATGCTTTGTCCTTCTCTCTGTCAAAAATAAATAAACAGCAAAAAAAATTTTTTTAAATGCCAATTAAACGTTCTAGAAATAAAAAAGCTACTGACATATTAAAAAATTCAACAGAGAGAATAAATTTTAGACTAGACATAATAGAATAAAGAGTACATAATTTGGAAGATAATACTAAGGTTAACACAGAGATAAAAGATGAAAATTATGAACGGACACAAAAAAGACACAGAGAGGCTAAATGTATATCTACTAGGGGAAGAAAAGGATAGAGAGGATGACAGTGAAGCAATATTTTAAAAGATACTTGCTGAGACTATTTTCCAGGATTGACAAAAGATGTAAGTCAGATTAAAGTATTGAGCAAGATAACTAAAAATACACCTACATGATAGACACGTGGTGTAATCCACAGAACATTAATGATAAAGAAAATAGCATATATGAATGGTAAGAATGATTAACTCCATGAGGAATGGCAGGAGTTTGACAGATGGTCTCTCGACAACAATGATAGATGCCAGATGACAATGGAGTAGGATCTTTGAAGTGCTAAGAGAAGATAAATGACAACCCAGAATTCTCCACCTGGTTAAACTATTACTCCAGAGGGTAAAATAAAGATATTTTCAAGAAGATGAAAACTGAGAGCATTTACCACCCACAGCCTTTTGTGGAAACGGCAGGCCTGTGAATATTCAGAAATTCACAATTTGAAGTTAAAAAAAGCTTAGAAAACCTGAAGTTGTTTTTGCTGATTTTTCAACAAACTCATTTGGGGGCAAACTTGATCTGGACTAGTTTATGAGGCTATCTTTGGTCTTTATTTATAGTCCTTAGTGTAAGGATATGTTTCGCTGTGGAAATTTTAATATGCTTGACTATGGGCAGCTACCCCAGCCCCATTGGTGGTGCTATATCACATCTGGTTTGTGCAGCATATTGCCTTTATAAAATCCAAAAATTTGTCGATTCCAAAACAGAGAGGTCCAAAGTGATAAGTGATTGTGGACCTGTCTTAAAGGATGGTGTACTTTAGCAGGAAAACAATTGAACCAAGAGGGAAGGAACAGAATGAGAAACAATAGTGAGCGAGGTAATATGATATGTTGATAAGTGGAATTAACTATTGATCTTTAAAAATAATTATTTTTTACATTTAAAAAGATGGAAGTCAAAAGAAATAAAGCACATCCAAATTGGAAAGGAAAAGGTAAAACTATCTATTTGCAGATGACATTATCCTACCTGTAGAAAATCCCAAAGAATCCACAAAAGAGCTACCAGCCCTAATGAACATCAGCAAAGATGCAGGATATCAAATCAACATACAAAAGTCCATTGTGTTTTTATAAACTAGCAATCAGTCATCAAAAGGAAATTAAGAGAGCAATTCTATTTATAATAGCATCTAAAAGAATTAAATACTTAGGGATAAATCCAACCAAGAAAGCAAAGGATTTGCACCCTGCAAACTACAAAACACTGCTGAATGAAATCTAAAAATACCTATAAAATTGGAAAGACATTGTTCATTGATAGGAAGATTTAGCATTGTTAAGATGTCAATACTATCCAAATAAATCTACAGATTTGATACAAACTGTACCAAAATTCTAACAGACTTTTTCAGAGAAATGGAATCGCTGATCCTCAAATTAATATGGAATTGCAAGAGGTTTCAGAAAGCCAGGATAATCTTAAAAAAGAAGAAAGTTGGAAGACTCCAACTTTCTAACTTTGAAACTTAATACAAAAACTACAGTACTTAAAACAGTATAGTATTGGCATAAAGACAGACATAAAGACTACTGTGATAGAATTGAGAGCCCAGAAACAAACCCTTACATGTATGGTCAATTGATTTTCAACATGGGTACCATTCATTGGGGAAAGGACTGTTCGATAAGTCCTTCCAGAAAGTGGTGCTGGGGAAACTAGATATCCACATGCAAAAGAAGTTGACCCATACCTTATACCTTATATAAACATTAACTCAAAATGATCAAGAACTTAAACTTAAGAGCTAAAACTATAAAACCATGAGAAGAAAATAACTGAATGTCTTCATGGCATTATAACTGACAGCAAACCAAAAGCATGGGGAAAAAAATAAAAAAATAGATAAAATGGACTTCATCAAAATTAAGAACTTTTTGTGCATCAAAGGGTACTATCAAGAAGGCAAGAAAACAACCTGAAGAATGAGAGAAAATGTTTTCAAGTCATATATCTTATAAGGGATTCATATCCAGAATATATAAAGAACTCCTACAACTCAACAACAAAAAAAGTTCTTAAAAGATGGGCAAACAGGGCAGTTGGGTGGCTCAGTCAGTTGAGCGTCCGACTTACGGCTTAGGTCATGATCTCCCAGTTCGTGGGTTTGAGCCCTGCGTCAGGCTCTGTGCTGACAACTCAGAGCCTGGAGCCTGCTTCAGATTCTGTGTCTCCCTCTCTCTTTGCCCCTCCCCCACTCACGCTCTGTCTCTGTCTCTCTCAAAAATAAACATTAAAAAAATTTTTTTAGGGGCACCTGGGTGGCTCAGTCAGTTAAGTGTCTGACTTCGGCTCAGGTAACGATCTTGTGGTTCATGAGTTTGATCCCTCCATCAGGCTCTGTTCTGACAGCTCAGAGACTAGAGCCCACTTCAGATTCTGTGTCTCCCTCTCTCCAGTTGGCCCCTCCACCATTTGCTCATTTTCTCTCTCTCTCCCTCTCCCTCAAAAATAAATAAACATTAAAAAAATTTAGAAAAAAAATTTTAATGGGCAAAGGACTTAGACATTCCTCCAGAGAAGATATACACATGGGCAATAAGTACATGAGAAGATGCTCAACATGGAAATACAAATCAAAACCACAATGAGATACCACCTCATACCTACTAGGATGAGTATTTACACACACACACAGGAAAAGTGTTGGTGAGGATTTGGAGAAATTGGAACCTTTGTGCATTGCTATGAGAATGTAAAATGGTGCAGCAACCAGGAAATACAGTTTGGTGGTTTCTCAAAAGGTTAAACATATAGCTACTGTATGACCTAGCAATTCCACTTCTGGGTATATACCTAGAAGAACTGAAAGCAGAATATTTGAAGAAGAGATATTTGTATACCAATGTTCATTAAAGCACTATTCATTATAGTAGTGCGACCCATGTGCTCATTAGCAGATCAATGGATAAGCAAATGTGGTATACATACATGGAATATTATTCATCCTTAAAAAGGAATGAAATTTCATATAAATCACAACATGGGTGGACCTTAAAAACTTAGTGAAATAAGCCAAACACACAGGGAAAAAATTGTACAATTCCACTTATAAGAGGTACCTAGAATAGACAAATTCTTAGAGACAGAGAGGAATAGAGGTTACAAGAGTATGGGAGGAAGGTCGAGGGGGGAGTTACTGTTTAATGTATATAGGGTTGTTGTTGGGGATAATGATAAAGTTGTGTGTGTAGATAGTGGTAATGGTTATACAGCATCATGAATGTATTAAAGCTACGGAATTGTACACTTATAACAGTTAAAACGACAAATGTGTTATGGTTAAAATAATAAATATTATAAACATTTTACCACAGTAAAAAAAAAAAGTTTTAAATTTAAAAAGATAGAAGTCAAATTCTGGAAAATAATATCAGAAGATGAGAGGGGCGCCTGGGTGGCGCAGTCGGTTAAGCGTCCGACTTCAGCCAGGTCACGATCTCGCGGTCCGTGAGTTCGAGCCCTGCGTCAGGCTCTGGGCTGATGGCTCGGAGCCTGGAGCCTGCTTCCGATTCTGTGTCTCCCTCTCTCTCTGCCCCTCCCCCGTTCATGCTCTGTCTCTCTCTGTCCCAAAAATAAATAAAAAACGTTGAAAAAAAATTTTTTAAAAAAGAAGATGAGAAGAGTGCTCCTGGGTTGGTTATTTAGAGTGTGCTTTGGTTCTTGTCTTGCTTTGGAGAGTAACAAAGATGATGAGTGATTTGGCATTTTAAGAAATGTGTAGCTACTAATTTGAAAAGATATATGCATCCATGTTTATCACAGCATTATTTACAATAGCCAAGATATGGAAGCAACCTAAGTATCCACTGATGGATGAATGGATAAAGAACATGTGGTATACACGTACAGTGGAATATTACTCAGCCATAGAAAAGAATGAAATCTTATCATTTCTGACAACATGGATGAGCCTACAGGGTATTACACTAAGTGAAATAACTCAGAGAAGAACAAAAACCGTATGATTTCATTTATATGTGGAATCTAAAAAACAAAACAAATGAACGAATACACATACACTGTGGAGAGTAAGATGGAGTCACTCATGTCAAGCAGGGGCCTGTGTCAAGCAATGATGCAAACATTTAAGGGTACTGTAGCTACCAGGTATCAGTCAGACCAGCACCAGCTGACCACACCCCAGAACTGATAACAAGCAGGAGCAGAGGAGGTCTGCAGGGGCCCAAGACTGATTAAATCCCTTTAAAAGGGGAAGATTTTTGCAGCAAAATGTCACTCCTCAGACATTGAGGAGACACTGACCCCTCTATGTCTGACCACTTTAAAAAGGCGGCATCTGCGAAAGCTCTGTCCGATTGATCTCTGAACAGAACTGGGATCGTCTGAGGCTTGAACAGAATAAGCAGTAAGTGCTGAGAGCTGACCCGGACCAGACTGGACCGGACCGTGGCCTTATCTCAACGACACATCCACAGACTGACTTCAAGTTTGGTTCGTTAACTTCCTACCCGCTATGTTGTTTGTTGTGTGACTTGTCTTGCCTTTTGCTCTGTGTGTTGTGTAAGAAGCCAAGTTAATCACATGGTGAAATGTCATTTGAGTTTGGAATCCTGAACCTGCTTTATAATCATGTTAACCTTGCTTTATGACTGAATAAAGCTGACATCGTGGAAACACATAACTCGTGTGTGTACCTTCATAGCGTGCTCGTGACATACACAAACGGCAACAGTCTCATAAATACAGAGAACAAATTGATGGTTGCCAGAGAGGAGGGGGAGGGAGATGGGTAAAATAGGTGAAGGGGTTTAAGAGTTACAATCTTCCAGTTATAAAATAAATAAGTCATGGGGATGAGAAGTACAGCATAGGGAATATAGTCAACTGTAAAAACTTTATATGGTGACAGTTGGTGACTACTCTTACCACGGTGAGCACTGCATGATGTACAGAACTGTCGAAATCACTGTCCTGTACACCTGAAACTAATGTAACATTGTATGTCAGCTATACTTCAATAAAAAAAATGTGTAGCTAAATATGTATGTTTAATGTTTAAGAGGAATTCTAAGAAGTTACAGATTCTGTCATAGCTTCCGATCTAATGGCGGGGGGAGAGAGAAAAGTAAAAAAGAAAAAGCTTTACTAACACAATAGAAAGCAGGAAAAGAAAAACAAGTCAAAGAAGAATAATTTATGGAAAAGATAAAATAAGATGGCAGAAATTAATCAGATTTTAAAAACCTCGCTTTTTAAAATACAGAGACTGTAAGGTTGGGTAAAAAAAATCCAGCTATATACTACTCACAAGAGAAATATCTGACACAAAATGACCCAGGAGAATGGAAATTAAAAAGCACGGTAAAAGATATGCCAGGCAAATACTGATCAAAACACAGTTGAGTATCGCAATATTACAATACAAATAGCAGACCAAAGTCCTGGACTTTTTTTTTTTTTTATTTAAAAAAAAAATTTTTTTTTTTTTAACATTTATTTATTTTTGAGACAGAGAGAGACACAGCATGAACGGGGGAGGGTCAGAGAGAGGGAGACACAGAATCTGAAACAGGCTCCAGGCTCTGAGCCATCAGCACAGAGCCTGACACGGGGCTTGAACTCACGAACCGCGAGATCATGACCTGAGCCGAAGTCGGACGCTTAACTGACTGAGCCACCCAGGCGCCCCCAAAGTCCTGGACTTTTAAAAAGTTTATAAAATGCCAACTTTTAAGTATTTCCAGTGTGGCTAACTATAAATATAAATCTGATAATTTCTATCTAGTATTGTGTATTTTTTTCTGATCTTTCTAGATCAACTGCCAAAGGGATTTATAGAGTAGTATGTACTATGTGTTAGATAATGTAATGGAGGCTAAAATGAGTACAACCTAATTGCTTATTACATAGAACTTATAGTCTATAGGGGAAGTAAGTCCAATAACTTAAAAAAAATTTTTTTTTAATGTTTATTTATTTTTGAGAGAGACAGAAAGCAAGCAAGGAAAGGGCAGAGAGAGAGGGAGACACAATCCGAAGCAGGCTCCAGGCTCTGAGCTGTCAGCACAGAGTCTGACATGGGGCTTGAACTCACGAACTATGAGACCATGACCTGGGCCGAAGTTGGACACTCAACCGACTGAGGCACCCAGGCGCCCCAGTCCAATAACTTTTTAAAAAGGCAGCAGATTGTGAGTAGCAGTAATGAGAAGTAAGTCGTGGTGGGAATTGGGCATGAGTGTAGAATCGGGGAAAAAACTTCTTGCAAAATGTGGCATTTGAGATGGTCCTGAAAAACTGGATAGAAATTTCAACAGATGGAGATAGGGAAAAGATATTTCAGGTTGAAGAGAAACAGTAAAGCCTCGAGCAATATATTATATTTTCTGCTTTTTTGTTACAGCCATCTTATGTAAAATAATTTCCACTGATTATATTAAGATTGTCTATTGACTCTTTAAGTAAAGTGATTGTGATCTCCATACTGACCAGCTGAATTTTATTGGTAGGGATTATCTAAAGGCAGTAATGTAAATACAATTATAAATCTTTTTACTGTATTCAGTATTATATGTCCTTGGCCTATCAGTTTGTTTTTTAAAATTCTGATTTTATAACTTCTTATGTAAATTCTTATCTGTACAATGAGTCTCAGCCAGAGTCTTCAATGCATAAATTATTCCCTAGTTTTAAAAAAAGATATTTTAAAAAAGCTACACTAAGGATATAATTTCACTAGTCTTAGTTTCTTTACAGCCTAGACTATGACCTAGACACCAGCTTTTTTCCCATGGGGGGTATGAAGCATACTTTGGGACTAATTCTTTTCTCGATAGCTTCATAAATTTAGACTAGATTGTTATCATTTTAGACGTCATTTGCTAGAAATGTGACCTACCCCATTTACCTGTAACAGCTCATTTGCTTTATTTTTCATTTTCCTTTGCTCAAGACAATAGCATTGCAAACTGCATGGTTAGGTTAACACTTTCATTGCCTTTTAAAAATTGTTCCTCTAACCTAATCCTTCACCAGATGTTTTCCTCATACTTCCTCATAGTGTCTCAGAAGTAGATTTCTATGCTAGTTTTCCACGGGGAGAAGAGTAGGTAATTTGATTTTTCATAGTGTTATTAATATTACCAGGAAGAAGCTAATTTTATCTTAAGTGATAACACACTCTATATTAAAGACAGGTTAGATGTTCCCCTCAGAACTTGGTCAGGAAAAAGGAAAATGGAACAGATGCCTCCTGAAATTTTTTCCTGTTTGGTTCAGAGATTCAGATCCTTCCCTCCTGCGCCCTCCCCGCCCCCCCCTCCCCCTTAAATGGTCAGCAAGTGAAAAGTGGCATTTGGAATTTCCACTGTCTCTCTATTGCTTTGCCATCTTTAGTTTAATGCCTGTTTCTCTACAAAGATTAACACATTTTCCACTCCTGATATACTTGTCAGGGAACTTAGGAGTTTTCTGGAACCTGAAGTCTGCCTTTGGTTGTGATGATTACTGGATAATTGCCTATTCTTTGGTGGAATTTCCATTTTTAGATTACGCCAGGCTCTACAGCCTTTCTTTCTCTGGCAGAAGAACCCAAAAGCAATGGAGTATGTTTTTTTCCCCTTCCCCGGCCCAGCTTAAACAATGACTCACTTGGGCTCTGGGGCTTTGCTTCATACTGTCATTCAGGGGCCACTTTTTACCCTTGTTCTTATTTGCCTTTAGTGTTCTGTTTGCAACCTTTCATTTCCTTTGGCACATGGACTTGCCTGTGAGGTTATTGTCAAAGAGGTATACATCACCCCCAAACTGGAACAGACAATCCAGTTATGTCCCTATGAGCCATTTTGTTCTCATGGCAGCTGATGTAGATCAGAGACAGTACAGAAACAATATCTTTAAGGAAATATAATTCCAAATGTGGCAGGAGAAGTATTCTCCCCAAAAATACAAGTGCCAATGTCATCCAGTTAAAGAATGAAACATTTCCCTCTATCTGAAGTGTTCCAGTGACTGATGAAAAGTCCCTCAGTACATATATGTCGGAGGTGGGAAGCACACAGAGGAATTGGACTCCAAGAGTTTTCAGAAGGATGTGGTTATATGAAGAGATTTCCTCATTGAAAGACTTCATCTAATCTGTAGTTCAGAGTTTGTTGGAGAAAAAAGATTTTCCTCCTTTTGGGCAGTGGTTCTGTCTGGTCTTGAGTTTTCACTCTGATTCCAGCCTTCCAAAAACTATTCATCTAATGATTCCTTGATTTTTCTCTTTGCAGTTTTAACAGTGTGTGTCAGGGAACTCACATTCTCTTTCGGGAATTCAGCTTCATCCAAGCAACCCCTCACAACCGGGCATCATTCTTACGGGCCTTCTGGAGATGCTTCCGAACTGTGGGCAAAAATGGCGGTGAGTCTTCCCAAATTCTTTTCTTGCCTTCCTTTCTTCTAAACTTCTGTCTCTCTTTTGTTCCCATAAATACTGTTTGAGTGACTGCTATTTGAGGCTCTAGGAACACCTTGCTTTTGAGGAGCTATCTGTCTGTGTCACAGACACTACTACCATTACTAGTACCATCGTCATCACAAGGCTACCTATTAGGAACCAAGTGGAGTTCTTAGCACTTTGTGTGCGGTCATTCATTCATTTATTCTTCACAACAGCTCTCCATGGTAGATATTATCATCCCCGTTATAACTAGTGAAACCAGGGCTCAGAGGGGTTAAGTAACTTGACAGGGTTGTACAGCACATGCTGGGGTGGGATCCCTACCTAGGCAGTCTGGCTCTAGAGCCTTTGCTCTTGGTAAATATTAAAATACCATGCCGTAGATTGAAGAAATGGTGCGAATACAAAGAAGGAAACTGCTGAGTGGGGGTGAGGGGACCCTGTGGTTAGAGAAAGGGGAGCAAGTAGATTAGAGGAGGTTCTCCTGAGAACTGGTTGTTTGGTCTAATGTGGGAAGGAAGAGTAAGAGTTATCCACATGGATAAAGGAGAGAAGACATTCTAGTGGAGCATGTGCTGTGATGTAGAGGCATAAAAGAACCTGAGAAGATCAGAATGGCTAGAGTTTGTGAAGGGCATTAGGGGAGATGAGCCTGCGAAGGAATGGAATAGTCAGGTCCTGAAAGACCATTTTTGCCGTAAAAGTAGAAGTTGAATTTTATGCTGTAGGTTAAAGGATTTTATTCAGAAGAGTGGTGTGATGATATCTGAATTCGAGAAAGATCATTTGAAAGGCCATTTCCTATCGAAATGGCTTAGAGGGTGAGTTTGGAGGCAGCGAGCATGGTTAGTTAGGAGACTTGCAGTCGTGAGAAATGACAAGAGCCAAAACTAAGGCAGCATCCACGGAAGGGGCGCTTTCAGAGATCAAATCCAAAGGATTTGGCGATTGGTTTTGGCACATAAGGTGAGTGAGAAGAGCCCTGATAAATTTCCAGGTAATTGTACACTCACACTGTGCCGAAATCATCGCTCCCATCCATCTCCAGAACTTCTTCCCCTTCCCCATTAAGCACTCTCCATTTCCTCCCCTGCCCCCAGCCTCTGGCAAGCCCTGTTCTACGTTCTGTCTCTGAATTGGACTACACTAGGTACCTCGTGTTAGTGGAATCATGTAATACTTCCCTTTTTGTGAATGACTGACTTCATTTAACACAATGTCCTCAGAGTTCATACATGTTGTGACATGTGTCAGAATTGCCTTCCTTTTTAAGCCTGAAGAACACTCCATTGTATGTATCCACATTTTGTTTATCCATTCATCTATCAACAGACACTTGGGTTGCTCCCTCCTTTTGACTAATGTGAATGAAATGGCATGTTAAGTTTTTGAAAAGTTGAAATTTCTAGGGACACAGTGAAAACACTCCATGAAGCAGCAGGTAATACAAATTAGTTTCTAGAAATACAGATTTGGGGAAGTAGAATAAAGTTTACTAATACCAGATTTTCATTTCACCTTATAATCTTTGAGACAAGAGCTAAATGCACTAGAAAATACAAGTAATTTTTATATTTGCGTACTTTTGGTTTGGCATCTATGATTATATTCCAAGGAAAATTAAAAAAAAAAAAACACTGATTGAAATAACTATTAAATAAAGCAGTTTCTGTAGTGACCCTACCTGAGAGTAGAGAAAGGCCTAAACTATTTCCTCATTTACTTAACAGATATTTCTGGTAGACTTACCACATGCTTGGTGCTGGGGGTATAGTAAGTGAACAGGTACATGCCCTGATCTCATTGAGTTGACAACATCCTCCACCCTGCTCTCATGATGCTACTGCTACTTTATATATAGCTACCGAGCCTTTTATTTCTTTTTTTTTTAACATGAAATTTATTGTCAAATTGGCTTCTATACAACACCCAGTGCTCATCCCAACAGGTGCCCTCTTCAATGCCCATCACCCACTTTCCCCTCCCTCCTACCCCTCATCAACCCTCGGTTTATTCTCAGTTTTTTAGAGTCTCTTATGGTTTGGCTCCCTCCTTCTCTCTCTCTTTTTTTTTTTTTTCTTCCCTTCCCCTCCCCCATGGTCTTCTGGTAAGTTTCTCAGGATCCACATAAGAGTGAAAACATATGGTATCTGTCTTTCTCTGTATGACTTATTTCACTTAGCATAACACTCTCCAGTTCCATCCACATTGCTACAAAAGGCAATATTTCATTCTTTCTCATTGTCAAGTAGTATTCCATTGTATATATAAACCACAATTTTTTTATCCAGTCATCAGTTGATGGACATTTAGGCTCTTTGAATAATTTGGCTATTGTTGAAAGTGCCGCTGTAAACACTGGGGTACAAGTGCCCCTGTGCATCAGCACTCCTGCATCCCTTGGGTAAATTCCCAGCAGTGCTATTGCTGGGTCATAGGGTAGATCTATTTTTAATTTTTTGAGGAATCTCCACACTGTTTTCCAGGGTGGCTGCACCAGTTTGCATTCCCACCAACAGTGCAAGAGGGTTCCCATTTCTCCACATCCTCTCCAGCATCTATAGTCTCCTGATTTGTTCATTTTAGCCATTCTGACTGGCATGAGGTGATATCTCAGTGTGGTCTTGATTTGTATTTCCCTGATGAAGAGTGACGTTGAGTATCTTTTCATGTGCCTGATGGCCATCTGGATGTCTTCTTTAGAGAAGTGTCTATGCATGTCTTCTGCCCATTTCTTCACTGGATTATTTGTTTTTCAGGTGTGGGGTTTGGTGAGTTCTTTATAGATTTTGGATACTAGCCTTTTGTCCAATATGTCATTTGCAAATATCTTTTCCCGTTCCGTCGGTTGCCTTTTAGTTTTGTTGATTGTTTCCTTTGTAGTGCAGAAGCTTTTTATCTTCATGAGGTCCCAATAGTTCATTTTTGCTTTTAATTTCCTTGCCTTTGGAAATGTGTCAAGTAAGAAATTGCTGCGGCTGAGGTCAGAGAGGTTTTTTCCTGCTTTCTCCTCTAGGGTTTTGATGGTTTCCTGTCTCACATTCAGGTCCTTTATCCATTTTGAGTTTATTTTTGTGTATGGTGTAAGAAAGTGGTCTAGTTTAATTCTTCTGCATGTTGCTATCCAGTTCTCCCAGCACCATTTGTTAAAGAGACTTTTTTTCCATTGGCTGTTCTCTCCTGCTTTGTCAAAGATTAGTTGGCCATACTTTTGTGAGTCCAATTCTGGAGTCTCTATTCTATTCCACTGGTCTATGTGTCTGTTTTTGTGCCAATACCATGCTGTCTTGATTACAGCTTTGTAGTAGAATCTCAAGTCTGGGATTATGATGCCTCCCACTTTGGTCTTCTTCTTCAATATTACTTGGCTATTCAGGGTCTTTTGTGATTCCATACAAATTTTAGGATTGCTTGTTCTAGCTTCCAGAAGAATGCTGGTACACTTTTGATTGGGATTGCATTGAATGTGTAGATAGCTTTGGGTAGTATTGACATTTTAGCAATATTTATTCTTCCAATCCATGAGCATGGAATGTTTTTCCATTTCTTTGTATCTTCTTCAATTTCCTTCATAAGCTTTCTATAGTTTTCAGCATACAGATCTTTTACATCTTTGGTTAGGTTTATTCCTAGGTATTTTATGATTCTTGGTGCATCATAAAAGCCATTTGTGAAAAGCCCACAGCTAATATCATCCTCAATGGGGAAAAACTGAGAGCTTTCCCCCTGAGATCAGGAACACGACAGGGATGTCCACTCTCACCACTGTTGTTTAACAAAAGGAAATCAAAGGCATCAAAATTGGCAAAGATGAAGTCAAGCTTTCACTTTTTGCAGATGACATAATATTATACATGGAAAACCCGATAGACTCCACCAAAAGTCTGTTAGAACTGATACATGAATTCAGCAAAGTCGCAGGATACAAAATTAATGTACAGAAATCAGTTGCATTCTTATACACTAATAATGAAGCAACAGAAAGACAAATAAAGAAAGAAAAAAGAGGTTAGAGTGGGAGAGAGCCAAAGCATAAGAGACTCTTAAAAACTGAGAACAAACTGAGGGCTGATGGGGGGTGGGAGGGAGGGGAGGGTGGGTGATGGGTATTGAGGAGGGCACCTGTTGGGATGAGCACTGGGTGTTGTATGGAAACCAATCTGACAATAAATTTCATATATTTAAAAAAAAAAAAAAGAAACTGATCCCATGCACAATTGCACCAACAAGCATAAAATACCTAGGAATAAACCTAACGAAAGATCCAAGCCTTTTTTTTCCTAAAACTCTGTCTACCTGGTATTTTATTAGATCATTTCTACTATCCTAAGAAATAAGTAAGGTAGGTATTATTGTTCCCATTTTATAAATAAATTGTGTAACTTGCAGAAGGATTGCAGAGTAAGTAAGTAAGAAAGTTGGAAATAGAACCCAGATTTACAAATATGCTAATATGCTATTTCTGCTATTTTTATTACTCCAATCATGACTTCTATGACATGTAACTTAAAAGATTATCCATCTAGGGGCGCCTGGGTGGCTCAGTCGGTTAAGCGGCCGACTTCGGCTCAGGTCATAATCTCGCGGTCGGTGAGTTCGAGCCCCGCCTCGGGCTCTGTGCTGACCGCTCAGAGCCTGGAGCCCATTTCAGATTCTGTGTCTCCCTCTCTCTGACCCTCCCCCATTCATGCTCTGTCTCTCTCTGTCTCAAAAATAAACATTAAAAAAAAAAGAAAGATCAAAAAAAAAAAAAGATAAAAAAAAAAGATTATCCATCTTTTTTTTTTTAATTTTTTTTTTAGTGTTTATTTATTTTTGAGACAGAGAGAGACAGAGCATGAATGGGGGAGGGGCAGAGAGAGAGGGAGACACAGAATCGGAAGCAGGCTTCAGGCTCTGAGCCATCAGCCCAGAGCCCGACGCGGGGCTCGAACTCACGAACCGTGAGATTGTGACCTGAGCTGAAGTCGGACACTCAACCGACTGAGCCACCCAGGTGCCCCAAGATTATCCATCTTAATTACATTATTGTACAGAAAGTACTTAGTGTACTGAGAAAATAGCATCATCTCCTTTACAGAAGATATGCACTAGTGGACAAAAATCAAAGTGGACTCGATTTTAAGTGAACTACCTCAGAGAAACTAACCCATTGGTCTCTACATAAACAAAACTTGGGAGCTGTGAGTATACAGGTGAAGTCTGTAGTATTTCCTCAGAACCCGTTTTTCCCAATCCTTTCCCAGTCCCTTAGCTGGTCAGCAAATATTTACTCAATACTCACTATATTGCAGAATGGTACATACAGCGAGGGCTGGTTTCTGTGAAATAGGCGCATGGAGAGAAGTATGGAAAGCAGTCTTAAGGCATCCTCAATTCTTTTCCTGATTTGGAAGCGGGGCCTCTTCAAGAATGTATTTACTATCACAAGGGATCCATATAGCATTTGGACTCTGAGCAGATGTGGGTTTCTTTACCTTTCTTATAGCAGCTGCCAGTGATTCATCCAGCTGCTAAGAGGAAGCAGCTCCAAGTTCTCCCTGTTTTTCCTGTGCCATAAACAAGATCTAGATTTTATGCTGGATATCGATTGTTATGCTTCTTCTTAATCAGACAGCCTCTGAGTTCTTAAAGACCAAATGCAACATTTGCATCTAGGTGATCCTAAAATCTTTGGTTAAGCCATGTTTAACATATTCTCAGTTTCTTCCAGGAAACTTTAGAACATCTTTCAGTCCTGGAATGTGTGAGTCCCCAGTTTTAATCCAGAATGAGCAAAAACACTCAGAGGCAAAGTTCCAACAGAAAGTACTTATTAAGCCCCATTTTCTCAATTAGAATGCCACGTACTCGGCTCCTGCTTGATAGAGCTGCTACTCTATTGTTCTTCTGCAGATAACTTCCTTAGAACATCATGTACATATTTTAGCATTATCAAGAAGAAATTAGCTCTTCTGGGAAACAGCAAAAGAAGAGCAGAGTTGCAGCATAACATATCTAAAAATGAAGCCACCTGTGGAAAACTAAGGACCTGATCCCTTCTGGCAAGAAACAGTTTGTCCCAGTTTTTAGCAAGTATAGGGATGTAATGTCATTTCTGCATGACTGAGTCCTGAATGATGCTAATTTTCCTGTGTCTGAAATTCAAATAACCTCATGAAGATTATAGTGAACCTCTTGCTATCAAGGCAACTTTAGAGTCTTGGAAGCAAAAAGATCTATTCATATGTAATAGGACTTTAAAATTCAACTTCTCACTTTGGTATTTCTTTCAATGTGAAAAATTAATCTCAATTTTCAAGTCTGGCAAAGATTAAAATTCCCTGAAGGAAATCTTCACTTCTGCTTAGGGATATTAGCTCAAAAGAGCTTTTGTCCAAGGTTTGTTTTTACAGTTTGTTAGAATGTAATTTTGAGCTTTGTGCTTTTACAAATGAGTGTGTGTGTGTGTGTGTGTGTGTGTGTGTGTGTGCGCGCGCGCGCATATTTCATTTAATAAAAGAATGAGGGGGCACCTGGGTGGCTCAGTCAGTTGAGCGTCCGACTTCGGCTCAGGTCATGGTCTCACAGTTTGTGGGTTCGAGCCCTGCATCAGGCTCTGTGCTGACCTCTTGCTCAGAGCCTGGAGCCTGCTTCTGATTCTGTGCCTCCTTCTCTCTCTGCCCCTTCTCCGCTCACGCTTTGTCTCACTCTGTTTCTCAAAAATAAATAAATGTAAAAGTAAAATAAAATTAAAAAAAAGAATGAGGAGCACTTCCTCTTCTGCCCTTGAGGAAGTACTTACTAAGGGAATTGTCACCCTGCCATAAACAACTAGAAAATTAGACACTGTATCTGAAACAACTCTTTGAGACATTGAACAGTTAGTATGGGGCTGTGGTCTCTGAGAAGCAGTTGCCAAACAGCAGTATAGGAGAGGAGATCTAAAGAGCCCAGCAGTCTTACTCAGTTGAGGAGGCAGAGATTGGGGTTTGGAGAAGCCAAAGTGGCCAGAATTTGCAGGGCAGAGAACCAAAGAGGAAGGAGTTGCTCAGTAAGCTCCAAAGAGCTACAAGTGGGTATTTGAGTCTCTGGCTACAAACTCTGCACATGTGTGGGTTGGAAAAAGAACCACCAGAAACCAGTAGGCTAAACAATTCCTGGAGTATGCTCAGGGGTAAGAATAGTTCACACTGCTGCTGGCCAAAGTGGAGAAACCTCAAGGTACACAGGGCATTGACATTTGATAGAGTCCTCAGCAGCCCCAAAAGAGAAGGGGTTAAACTGATCTCTCTGCAAGGAAGTTAACTGTATACCAGACCAAAATTCAATACTCTTTAGAGGAATACAGTAAAATCTAGCACTCAATAGCATAAAATTCACAATGTCTGGCATCCAATTAAAAATTACCAGACATTAGAAGAAATAGGAACATATGACCCATAACCAGGAGAAAAATCTATCAGTAGAAACACAGACCCAGAATCAAAGACCTTCAAATAGTTATTTTAAATCATATAAATATAATCAAGTATGTAAAGGAAAACATGCATATAATTAGGAGATAAATGGAAGATACTAAAAAGATCCAAATGGACTTTCTAGACATAAAAAATACAACATCAAAAATGAAAATAATGATAACAATAGCAATTAACATTTATTAAGTTGCTTCATATATACAATATCTAATTTTTCTTCACAATAGTGCTATGTGTTAGGTAGATACTTTTATTTTCACTTTTACCCAGAAAATGAAACTGAGATTTAGAAAGTTAAAGAACTTGTTCTAGGTCACAGACCTAGTAAGTGAAAAAAACCAATGCTGAAGAAGCCAGAAACCTGACTAGAAGGAGTACTTTTTTTTTTAACGTGTTCTCCATCAAATAGTGTGTGAGATGCTTGAAATACAACTGAGTCAATGACAATACTTGCCCTCGAGGAGCTCATATTCCAGTAAAATAGTCTGGAAATTGTTTCCCCAGAGTATAAGTGATTATTAAAGCCATGTAAAAGATTCAGTGATGGTACAAGGGCAGAAATAGTTCTGCAGAAGTTAGGAAAGGCTATAAAGGAATAAAGATAGTTGGGGTGGATCTTGGAGTGGTAGAAAGCTGTTAAGCAAATAAGGAGTATATTCTAGCAAGAAAAAAACAAGGTTTCTGAAAGTATGATGACATGAAACAAAATATTTCCTTTGGGAAGCAGTAAGAAATTCATTGTGGCTGGTGCTTAGTACCTAAGAAAGAAACATCATCACAGCCAGTCAGTACGGCCTTATCAATTTGTGTGGTATTTTCACATATGAGACTGGCAAAAGCATGGAAAATAGAGTGAAAGGTGGGGATAGTAAGACCATTTAGGAGCCAGTATAGCAGAACAGGAAGTGGAAGGGAGATGAAGAGCTATTTAAGGTTGGTTTGACAGGACTTGCTGATTGGGTGTGGGGTGTGAGAGAGAAGAGTCAAGAATGATTGCCAGGGGCACCTGGCTGGCTTAGTCAGAAGAAGCAACTGTTGATCTTGGGGTTGTGAGTTCGAGCCCTATGTTGGGTGTAGAGATGACTTAAAAATAAAATATCGGGGCACCTGGGTGGCTCAGTCAGTTGAGCTTCCAACTCTTGATTTCAGCTCAGGTCATGATCCTAGGGTCGTGGAATCTAGCTCCGCATTGGGTTCTGTGCTCGCTGAGCGTGGAGTCTCCTTGATATTTTCTCCCCCCTCCCCGCCCCCGTCTCCCTCCCTCTACCCCTCTCCCCGACTCATGCTCTCTCTTTCTAAAAGAATAAACAAACATCTTCAAAAAAAAAGAATGAATGCCAGAATCTAAATTGTTGCCGATTTCATCCCTCCCTCCCTTCCTTTCTTCCTTTCCTTTTTTTGTTTTTGTTTTTGTTTTAATTCTTTCACTTTTTATGTTTTATCCTGAATTCACTGTGATTTGTCTTCATGGTCTAGGTATATTCACTCATTCAACAAACATTTATGTATTAGTTGCTACTGATAAAGCAGTGAGTGGAACAGAAATTCCTGTTCTCATGGAATTTGTGGTCTGATAATCAGAGATCTGAAAAAAAAAAAAAAAATCCCTGCATTCATGAAAGAAGATCACATTCTGGGAATCAGAGACTTACAGTCGGTCTATATAAATCATATGATAAAAACTGTTTTTCCTAAAATACCTTTGTTATGGTGGCCAAAGTGATCTCAAGGGAAAATGCAGACAACTTAGGCTGAAATAAAGCTTTTGGTCTGACTTCTCTGTGTAACTGCCTCAAACTTCCACCTGATTTTGCTGGTCACTAATCCTCATCCTCACTACTAAAAACCATCCTGTGAGGATTAACAGTGTTTACTTCACGAGTGGGTGGCTGTCTTGTTTGAAATATTAAAGAGTATTTGTTACTTTAGTCATTTTTTAAACAAACAAACAAAAATCCTTCCATGTAATCTCTTCGGTCCTGTGGTTTCCTTTGGCCCGTCCTCTGCACCTGCTCCCCCAAGAGCTCCACGTCTCCATGTTTGCCCCAGAAACCTGATGTGGCCAATAAACAACTTCTTCAACCCCAAGTTCCTGGTTCCTCTCCCCATTTTACTTATTTCTTCTCTATTCTGATTTTCTTTTCTTTTTCCATTTTTACTTCCTTCTTCAAAACCTTTTCTCCAGGGAGAACGTTGACATTTGATGTCACCTCAAATCTTTCACCTCTCTACCTCTAGTAACTTTCATCTTTCCCTCTTTTTAATGTTCCTTTATTTTTTTTTTTTCCTATTTCAATTATTTGGGGGCTACCACACATGTCACACAAGCATTCCCGGAATGCTTTTGTCACCATCTCCTTTCGTACCCCACCCTCCGTGCCCTCCATGCATAATACCCTTAGGTTGCTAAACTCTCTTTATCCTTTTAAGCCTTAGTTTAAAGGTCAGCTCCTTAAAGGACCTTTTCTCTTTCTCCCTTCCTGGTCTGAATTAGATGCCTTCATTATTCTTTTGCAAATCATCCTGTAACTTTTAGTCATACTGTTTATTACAGTTTCTGACTAAATATTTTTTGAATGGCCCTTTACTTAATGTCTACCTCCCTTATCAAATTGTAAGCTTTATGAGGGTAAGAAGCTTGTTTGCTTTGCCAGTAACTGTACTCTTAGCACCTAACATACATAAATGATTTCTTTTATATTATTTAATACGAAGGCCCATCACTTCCCAATCCCTATGTAATCTGTGATTATTGAATGGATTATATTATCATCTCTTATATTAGAGGGTAGGGTTGCTTTTGAAAGAACTTTATACTCTTTTCAAATTTGTATGGAGCCTTGATTTAAAATAATAATAGCTGCTACTTATTGATCACCTACTATATGCAAGGCACTAAACTTCATGTTCAAAGTGCCCCTCTAAAAACTGACCCATTCAAAGCTATACAATATCAATTGACACCTAATTAAAATAATATTCAGTATCCTCTGGTGCTTCCAAACAACGATTCAAAGATTTAGATCATGATCTGTATGCAAACGTTAAACATTGGTGAGGATCTAACTAATAGTACTACCTCCATTTCTTTTGTATTCTGGGTGTCACATTTATGCTGTGAAAGAAATCGCAAACTAGTGGTCATCTGACTACACAAGCTTTGGCCTGCAAGTTACATTTTCTTTGGCTTGCACTGTTAAGAATATTTTTTTTAAGTAGATGCCAACCTTTAACATAAAAATCTCAATTCAACTTCACTTAAAGAATAGAAAATCATGGGGCGCCTGGGTGGCTCAGTTGGTTGAGTGTCTGGCTTCAGCTCAGGTCATGATCTCATGGTTGGTGGGTTTGAGCCCCATGTCTGGCTCTGTGCCGACAGCTCAGAGCCTGGAGCCTGCTTGGGATTCTGTGTCTCCCTCTCTCTCTGCCCCTCCCTGCTCGTGCTCGCTCGCTCGCGCACTCTCTCTCTCTCTCTCTCTCTCAAAAAACGAATAAGCATTAAAAATTAAAAAAAAAAAAAAAGAAAAAAAAGAATGGAAAATCATCCCGATACCACGCCCACATTCCAACAGGGAGGCGGTTTCCCCGGGGCGGAGGTGCAGCTGCTGCCTTTAGACAGGGCATGTGGTGGCCTCAGATTTACCGCCATCCCCAGCTGCCTTGCTTCATCTGCTTATGTTTCCTGCCTGGCCCCTGTAGGCATTTGAGTTTGCTACCATTGCTACAATGCCTTGGTACATTTGTAACCTCTTGAAAGGTAGAGTTACACGCTTAATTCAGAATGAGGAGTCAGGAGCTGATTCCTCCACTAGATTCAGTTTCTCTTTTCTCCTTGTTACCATGATGTCTCAAAAGATGTTCAAACAGGAAAGGACCTTAGCAGTCATCTTGTCTTGCAACTAGGTCTAAGGGTTTTAAAATATATTTATCCCTTGATTGTGGTCAAATATATATAACATAAAATTTATCATTCTGACCACTTTTTAAATAGGGAAATCTTCCTTGGTGATAAAATATAAATAGCATAAAATTGAACAGTTTGACCATTTTTTAAAATGTTTGTGTTTGAGAGAGACAGAGAGAGGGAGACCGAGGACCCAACGCGGGCTCTGTGCAGACAAGCAGCAAGCCCGATATGGGGCTCAAACTCACGAACCATGAGACCATGACTTGAGCTGAAGTCAGATGCTCAACTGACCGAACCACCCAGGTGCTCCAACATTTTAACCATTTTTTTCTTTTCATTTTTTGTTTAATGTTTATTTATTCGTGAGAGATAGAGACAGCATGAGCATGGGAGAGACAGAGAGAGAGGGAGACACAGAATTGGAAGCAGGCTCCAGCCTCTGAGCTGCCAGCACAGAGCCCAACGCGGGGCTCAAACTCATGGACCGCAAGATCATGACCTGAGCCGAAGTCGGATGCTTAACCGACTGAGCCACCCAGGCGCCCCCGTGACACTTTTAAGTGTACAGTTCAGTGGCATTAACTACATTCACATTGCTGTGCAACCATCACCACCATCCATCTCCCTCTTTTTTCATCTTCCCAAACTAAAATATTTTACCCACTAAGAAATTACTGCCCATTTCTAGCCCCAGATTTTGTTTCCTGTCTCCATGTCTTTGACTATTCTAGGTGCCTCATATAGGTAGAATTATGCAATATTTGTTCCTTTGTGTCAGTTTCTTAAACCAAGCATGATGTTTTCACAGCTCATCCATGTAGCATGGGTCAGAATTTCTTCCCTTTCTGGGGCACCTGGGTGGCTCCCTCAGTTGAGCATCCGACTCTTGATTTCAGCTCAGGTCATGATCTCCCAGTTCATGGGTTCGAGCCCCACGTTGGGCCCAGTGCTGACCGGACCGTGCAGAGCCTGCTTGGGATTCTCTCTCTCTGTCTCTTTCTCTCTCAAAAATAAATAAGTAGGCATTAAAAAAAAAAAAAAAAAAAGAATTTCTTCCCATCCTACCCATGGTGTGTATATATCATACTTTGTGTATCCATTCATCTGTCACTGGACACTTGTGTTGCTTCTACCTTTTGGCTATTGTGAATAACACTGCTGTGAACCTGGGTATACAAGTAGCTATGTGAATACCCTGTCTTTGGTTCTTGGCCATATACTTAGGAGTACAATTGCTGGATCATATGATAATTCTATGTTTAATATCTTCTAAGGAATTGCCAGACTGTTTCCGACAGTGGCTTCACCATTTTACATTCTTACAGGCAATTCACAAGGGGTACTATTTCTGCAGATTCTCACCAACCCTTGCTATTTCCTGTTGTTCTGATAAAAGGCATCCAAATGGATACAAAGTAGTATCTCATTGTTTTGATTTGCATGTCCCCAATGAGTAATGGTGTTGAACATTTTTTCATGTGCTTGTTGGTTATTTGGGTTTTTTTTTTATGAGTTGCATTTAAAAAAAATTATTTTAATTCCAATGTAGTTAACAAACAGTGTTATTTTAGTTTCAGGTGTACAGTATAACGATTCAACAGTTCCTTATATTACTCAATGCTCAGCAGGATAAGTGTACTCTTGGGGTGCCTGAGTGACTCACTTGGTTGAGTGTCCGACTCTTGTCTTGGCTCAGGTTTTGATCTCGTGGTTCATGAGATTGACCCCCAAGTCAGGCTCTGTACTGGTAGTGTGGAGCCTGCTTGTTCTCTCTCTCTGTCCTTCCCCCACTTGTGCTCTCTCTCTCTCTCTCTCTCTCTCTCAAAATAAATAAACCTAAAAAAAAAAGATAAGTGTACTTTTAATCCCTTTCACTTATTTTGCCCATCCTCCCACCCACCTTCCCTGTGATAGCCATCTGTTTGTTCTCTATAGTTAAGAGTCTGTTTCTTGGTTTGCCTCTCTCTTTTTCTCCTTTGCTCATTTGTTTTGTTTCTTTTTTTTCTTTTTTCTTTTTTCTTTTTTTAATTTTTTTTAACATTTATTTATTTTTGAGACAGAGACAGAGCATGAACAGGGGAGGGGCAGAGAGAGAGGGAGACACAGAATCTGAAACAGGCTCCAGGCTCTGAACTGTCAGCACAGAGCCCGACGCGGGGCTCGAACTCACGGACCGTGAGATCATGACCTGAGCCGAAGTCGGACGCTTAACCGACCAAGCCACCCAGGCGCCCCATGTTTCTTTTTTTTCTTAATGGAGGTTGTTTAATGTTCATTTATTTATTTTTGAGAGAGAAAGTGTGCGAACAGGGGGAGGGGCAGAGAAAGATTGGAGAGAGAGAATCGCAAGCAGGCTCCTCACTGTCAGCACAGAGCCTGACACAGGCTGGATCCCACAAACTGTGAGATCATGACCTGAGCCAAAATGAAGAGTTGGATGATTAACCAAATGAGCCATCTAAGTGCCCCTCATTTGTTTTGTTTCTTAAATTCTGCATATGAGTGAGATCACATGGTAGTATCTTTCTCTGATTACTTATTTTACTTAGCATAATACTCTCAAACTCCATGTTATCACAAATGGCAGATTTCATTCATTTTTATGGCTGAATAATATTCCACATCTTTTTTACCCATTTATCTATCGATGGACACTTGGTTGCTTCCATAGTTTGGCTATTGTAAATAATGCTGCAATAAACATAGGAGCACATATATCCCTCCAAATTAGTGTTTTTGTATTCTTTGGATAAATACCCAGCAGTGCAATTACTGGATCATAGGGCAGTTCTATTTTTAATTTTTTGAGGAACCGCATACTGTCTTCCACAATGGCTGCACCACTTTGCAATCCCACCAATGGTGCACAACGGTTCCTTTTACTCCATATCCTCATCAACACTTGTTGTTTCTTGAGTTTTTGATTTTAGCCATTCTGACAGGTGTGAAGTGATATCTCATTGCGGTTTTTATTTGCATTTCCCTGATGATGGGTGATGTTGAGCATCTTTTCATGTGTCTGTAGACATCTGTATGTTTTCTTTTGAGAAGTGTGTAAGTCCTTTGCCCATTTTTTAATAACATTGTTTGTTTTTTTGTTGTTGAGTTGTAGGAGTTCTTCATATATTCTGGATATGAATCCCTTATCAGATGTATAACGTGAAAATATTTTCCTTCATTCTGCAGGTTGTCTTCTTGCCTTTTGTTTTTTTAAGTTTATTTATTTTGAAAGAGAGTGAGAGTCTGAAGCAGGCTCCACACTGTCAGTGCAGATCCCAACGCAGGGCTCAATCTCACAAACCATGAGATCATGACCTGAGCCAAAACCAAGAGTCAGACACTTAACCAACTGAGCCACCCAGGTGCCTTTGTATTCTTGCCTTCTTAATGGTATCCTTTGGTGCATAAAAGGTCTTTATTTTGATGAAGTCCAGTTTATCTGTTTTTCCCTTTATTCTTTGCTCTTTTGGTGTTATATCTATGAAATCATTGTCAAATCCAATGTTATGAAGACATTGGGTTGTTTCTTTCTAACAGTTTTATAGTTTTAGCTCTTCAGTTTGGTCTTTGATCCATTCTGAGTTAATTTTTATTTTCGTTTTTTTAGAGAAAGAGAGGGAGAGAGAGAACCGGGGTCTGGGGGAGAGGTAGAGGAAGAGGGAGAGAGAGAGAAGCCCAAGCAGGCTCCATACCCAGCACTGAGCTGGAAGCAGGGCTCCACCTTATGACCCTGAGATTATGACCTGAGCTGAAATCAAGAGTTGGACACTTAACCTACTGAGCCACCCAGGTGCCCTGAGTTAATTTTTATATAAGATCAACTTCTTCTGCGTGTGGATATCCAGTTTCCCAAGCACCACTTGCTGGAAAGACTTGCTGAATAGTCCTTTCCCCAATGAATGGTACCCATGTTGAAAATCAATTGACCGTAGATGTGAAGGTTTGTTTCTGGGCTCTCTCTTCTATTCCAGTGGTCTATATGTCTGTCTTTATGCCAGCACCATACTGTTGTAAGTACTGTAGCTTTGTTTTAGGTTTCAAAGTTAGAAAGTTTGAGTCTTCTGACTTCATTCTTCTTTATCTAGATTGTCCTGGATATTCAGGGCCCCTTACAATTCCATATGAACTTGAAGATCAGCTATTCCGTTTCTGTGAAAAGTCTGTTAGAATTTTGATAGGGATTGTGTTGAATCTGTAGATTTCTTTGGATAGTATTGACATCTTAACAATATTAATTCTTCTGTTATTTAACAAAAACTCAACTAAGTGAATTTTAAAGATCTAACTGGCTCTATTAATAGATTCATGAATCAGGCATTATCCCTTCTAACAAATTTAGGGGAGCTTTGTTGAATTGCTGAAAACAAAAAAATAAAAAATGTCTTTAAAGGTAAAGAGGGAGCAGAAAAAAGGAAATTATTAGCAAAAAATCCATTGTTTTAGGCAAGGCTCACTCTCCTAAGGGGACCAGAAGGGGCCTATCGGTAAATTTCCTTATACTGACCCAGTAATTCCCATGGTTTACTGGTTAAAAGTTACATTTCTGGGGGGGTTGAAACTGCATTTAGGTTAGGTATTAAGTCTTGGTTTACTGATATGGGACTTTAACATAAGTGACACCATTTGGGGCCTATGATTTTCTTCTTAACATTTCCTATCCATGAATAAAGGATGTCTTTCCATTTAAGTCTTCTTTGAACTCATTCAGCAGTGTTTTATAGTTTCCAATCTGCAAGTCTTCTACCTCCCTGATTAGATTTATTCCTAAGTATTTTAGTCTTATCATGCAATTGTGAATGAAACTGTTTTTCTTCGTTTCCTTCTCACATTTCATTGCTACTTTATGGAAATGTAATTGGCTTTTGTATGCTGTTTTGTATCACCCATCCTTTGCAGATTCATTTACTGTTGTAATAATGTGTGTGTGTGAGAGAGAGAGAGAAAGTTCTTAAGGTTTTCTATACAGAAGATGATGTCATCTTCAAATAGAGATAGTTTTGCCATTTCCTTTCCAACTTGGATGCCTTTTATTTCTTTTTCTCACTTAATTGCTCTGGTTAGAACTTCCTGTGCTGTGTTGAGTAGAAGTGGCAAAAGCAGGCATCCTTGTCTTGTTCCTGATGTTGGATGGAAAGCTTTCCAGTATTTGGTTTTAAGATAAAAGCTTGTCAAGAAAATTGTGATTCACATAGATTATTAGCTGCAGATACTTACAGATTTGTTTTATAACATCTTGACATCCAGTCAAAAAAATTTTTTTTCATTTAGTTATATGTCTAAATGTTCCAAAAAGGAGTGATAGTAAATTGTTGTGTCAAAGCTGAACAACCAATGGACCTGCCAATTGCTCACATTCCTAATTGTTGAGTAATCACTGGAGAAATCAATGAAAAGTTTTCTCAGTTAGTTTAAAATTTTTATTCTTTGGAGAAGAATAAATGTGTCTTATATCATTATATATGAAATAACTGGTGTTATTTCTTTAAAGAATCAGATACCTCTGAGGCTGCTAGGGATTGAATTGTGTACCCCAAAATTAGTGTGTTGAAGCCCTACCCCCAAGGTGACTATATTTGGAGGGAGGGCCTATAAGGATGTAATTAAGGTTATATGAAGTTATAAGGGTAGGGCCCTGATCCAAAGGGATTAGTGTCCTTACAAGAAGAGACACCAGGGAGCCTGTGCCCTCCTCTCTTTGCTGTGTGAGGACGCAACGAGAAGGTGGCCTTTTTCAACCAAAGAGAGACACCCCCAGACACTGACCCTGCTAGACTTGCAGTCTCCAGAACTGGGAGAAAATAAATGCCTGTTGTTTAAGCAACCCAGTCTATGGTATTTTGTTATGGCAGCCCAAGCAGACAAATACCAAGGCCATCATTTTTACTCAGTTTCAGCAGAGAAAAATTAGTTTTATTTTGCATGCTGAGTCCAAAACCCGTTTTGATTTTATCACTAACATTTTATCGGAAGCCATAAGTATGGCAGTGTTGTAAGCCTTAACTGAGCTATTTGATTTATGTAAGATATCAGAAAGCTTTCCAGGTTGATAAACCTATATTTAATGAATTTATTTAAGGTAGAAATGATAGCAATTAATTTTATTTGACTATTGTTCTGACAACTGCCTTATGTCAGTTAAAAAACTTTAGTATAAAAGAATAAATTCTGGTATCACTACTGATAAGTCTGAAGGGTCTGCAATCCAAAAGCCTTCTCCTAATAAAATTTACAGTCCATCAGTTTGTATAACATTTATCCTATAGTGTTTTAAAAAAAAAATGCTCACCTAATTTTGTCTGCTAGTGTTTATCTACACAGCATCTGAGGACCTTTGAAGGCCTGGCCTTTGCATGATCCACGACTCCATAAATTTTCTCTGCCATTGTTCTTCCAGTCACAGTACAAACATGACTGTTTTTTGTTTTTTTTTTTTTACCTCTTTGTTACTATCTTAACACTTGGAGCCTTCTGTTTTATAATTATCAAACATTTTATAAAGTAAAAAGTCTGCTTTTGTTCCATAACCACATCACATAGAAGGAAGTAAGAGGAGGACTTGATAACATCTGTATTCTCACCCAGCAGAATTTAAAGGTTTTATGTAATTTCAGCCTTTATATCAATATAGACCTGGATTAAAAAGAAAAGAAAAAGACCAAGGCAGATAAAAAGCTTTCTAATCAGTGGCATATTTACAGGTTCAAATATATATATATATAACATATATATTATTTATATATTATATATATTATTTATGTAATATATAATATATATAATATGTAATATATATAATATATTATTGTAGTATAATATAGTATACTAGTGTATAGTATAGTATATATATATAGTATATATAGTATACTATATGTATAGTATAATATAATATATAATTATAATATAATATATATAATATATATTATATGTATGTATGTATGCACACACACACACACACACACACACACATACATACATACATACACATACACATTTGTGGAGCAGAAGAAGCTCCACAGTGAGTTAACTGAAAGCACAGGTTGTAGTGTCTATATAATAAAATTTACTCTAGAGGCACCTGGGTGGCTCAGTCAGTTAAGTGTCCAACTTTGGCTCAGGTCATGATCTCACAGTTCATGGGTTCAAGCCCCACGTCAGGCTCTCTGCTGTCAGCATGGAGCCAACTTCGGATCTTCTGTCTCTCCCTTTCTTTCTCTCTCTCCCTCTCTCTGCCTTTCCCCCACTCACATGTGTACATACTCTCTCTCTCTCAAAAATAAATATTTAATAAATAAATAAATAAATTTTACTATGTAACAGATTTAGTATGCATTTTATTTTTCTCATAGATTTTAAATAAAGGTATGTCTTTAATAAGAACAATATGAAAATTAAACATTTATAGAACCTTCTAAATGCCTCTGAAAATTTTTAGGCTCTGGTTAGAAAACTATTGATGTACATCAACCCTTCTCCCATCATATTAATAAAAAATTGGGCTCCTCCAAAAACTTGGGGCCCAATGTCTCCCAGCCAGTTGCTAAGTTCAGGCATTTTCTCAGTCAAGTGCTCTTGCCCTGATGCTAAATGAACACAAATATGACATTCAGTTTCTGAGATCAGTGTATAATTTGCTGAAAGCCTAAAATGCCATCAAAGGAGTTAAGGCATAAGAATGTATTGCATTTGTCTGTGATCATCTTTCATCACTTTATAGATGGAGGAAGGGTAGCTACAAGTTCTTTTTTTTTTTTATGTTTATATTTTTGAGAGAGAGTGAGTAGGGGAGGGGCAGAGAGAGGGGGAAACACAGAATCTGAAGCAGGCTCCAGGCTCTGAGCTGTCAGCACAGAGCCTGATGCGGGGCTTGAACTCACGAACCACAAGATCATGACCTGATAGGTAGCTACAAATTCTTTAATTTCAAGTTCCATTTTACATGTGTTCAAGAGAAAAGATAGTTACTCCATTTTGTATTTAAAGTTTAAAAATCATGATTCTTATTACTGGGGGAAGTATAGTACTTGCTTTACTATGTATCTCATGCTTTGAAGGACATAATAAACAGAATCTGGAAGTTCTCTGAAAATATAACCAAGGATTTTTTTTAAAGTTAGGCTGAAGTGAGACTGTACTATGTGATGGTATTAAACCCATTCTCTAAAGTAAGTGTACCAGAAGACAGAATGGTATCCCTTAGGCTTCTGAAATCTTTTGATTTCGTGGTTCTGTTAGAAACAAAAATAAATGACTAATTTCAACTTATACACTATGAATCAAAATAAAACCATCTTAGGTTAAATATGTCAACTTAATAAACCATACTCAAATTTGGTTGTTTTGGTGGATTTTAAGCTGACAGTATATAAAAGCAAGTGTAAGTAGTGTTGAAAATTTAATCTTTTCCAGTTTTATGTTGCTTGGCATAACCTGCTCTTCCTTCCCACTGCCACCACCTGACCCTAATTTAGAACCCTGATTAATCGGAGAGGTTGTCCTAATTAACCCAACATTGGAGAGGTTGTCAAAAAGACAGATTCCCTGATCCCATCTCCAACCTACCAAATGAGTCAGCAAGGGAGGGACCTGGGAATTTCTTTTCTTTCTTTCTTTCTTTCTTTCTTTCTTTCTTTCTTTCTTTCTTTCTTTCTTTCTTTCTTTCTTTCTTTCTTTCTTTCTTTCTTTCTTCCTCTTTCTTTCTTTCTTTCTTTCTTTCTTCCTCTTTCTTTCTTTCTTCCTCTCTCCCTTCCTCTCTCCCTTCCTTCTTTCTTTTGCAAGCATTTCAGGTGATTCTTATTATCGGTCAAGTGTGGGAAACATTGAATAACTTTTGAACTTTTTTTTCTTTGCTCCAGTCCTTGTTCTCCATCAGTGCTTTTCAACCCTGGTTGCGTATCAAGTTAACTTAGGGAGAAAAATTGTGATGCCTAGGCTCCATCCCAGAACAATTTAATCAGAATCTGTTGGGTTGGGGCCTATGCTTTTTGTTCTTTTCTTAACGTTTTAGGTAAAAAAAAAAAATGTTTTGCAATATAACATGTGCAGAGAAAAGTGCAAAATAATAAATGTACAGCTCAGTGGATTTGTACAAAGTAAACATGTCGTATTCATCTGGATAAAGATAGAGAACATTACCAGCACTACAGACACCTCTCCCAAGCCCCCTTCCAGTCATTAATCTCCTCTAAGGTATCACTAGTCTAACTTTTATCACCATAACCTTTACGTGCCTGATTTTGAACTTTATGTAGCTAGAATCACAGAGCATGCACTCTTCTGTGTCTGGCTTCTTTTGCTCAACATTATATTTCTCTTTCGTTGCCGGGTTTAGCTGCGGTTTGTTCTTTTTCATTGTTGTACAGAATTCCATTTTATATATAAACCACAGTTTATCCATTCTACAGTAGGTGGCATTTGGGCTGTTTTCAGTTTGGGGCTGGTACAAACAGCATTGCTATAAGCATACTTTTATATGGTGCTTGGCATATAGATTTCTGTTAGGTATGCGCTTAGGAGTGAAATTGCTGGGAATGCGTATGTTCAGCTTTACCACATATTCCCAGGTTTCCAAAGTGATTGTACCATTCTCCACATTTAAGTGCAGTTTACGAGAGTTCCTGTGGCTCTGGAACTTTTTGTGGGGCCCACACATTTTAAAAGCTCTGCAGGTGATCCTGATACACATTGACGCTTGAGAACTACTTTACTGTTAAGACCTTTTATAAGTATAATTCTCTAAAGCACAGCCCTGGGCTTGTTCAGCCCTGCTTAGAATGTCCATGGTTCTGTGTTGCCTCCTGAGGAAATATGAATTCCACCTGCTTACATTGTAGGCCACTCATGATCTAACCTCAGCCTTTCCAGCCACTACTTTCCTACTCATAGCCTAGACCCTAACCATTACACAAAGACACTTTCCCCTCCACACTCCTATCCTTTTCCCCTTGCACACCTTTGTTTTACTGTTCTATCAATGCAGAAGAGCTTTCTTGCAAGTCTCTCACATTCCTGCCCATTCTCAGGTAGACCCAGCTCAAGAAATGCATCTCAAAGTCCTTGTGATTACCACGTCCTCTCTCCCTGGGCCTCCCTTACCTCCGTTCAAAGGTGATCTCTCTTATGGCACTTATTCTATCATATCTTTTACGTAGTTAGTGGCAAACATAGAATCTCTTTCCTAAGATATCATATGGGATTAAGAAGACATGGATTTTTATGTCCTTCTTACATCCCTATCTAGATTGTAAATTTGTAGCATCAACTTCACATGAAGCACTACAGAGAAAGCCTTGTTAGAATTAAATGGTCCCAGGTTCAGGTGGGCTTTTTATTAGACATAGCTATGCAACCATGGTCAAGTTACTTTTTCCAGGCCTTAACTTTCTCATCTGTAAAATGGAGAGTAGACTACTTCAAAGTTGTGAAAACTAAGTGAGATAACAGATTAAAGCGTTTAGTAATCTTGGCACATAATAACTGCTCCATCAATGCCAGTTGCTTGTGTCATTGTGATAAGAATCATTGTTACTCCCTTAATGGCAGAGACAGCATATCTTATTTCTGAATCCTCATTCAATGCCTTTGCTTGTTTTTGGTGCTCTAAATGTTGGGTGAATAAATTCATGAATGCCTGCTGGATGATTGGATGGGCATGCTTATTTACAGTCCATTTCCAATAAGTTCAGCATGTCTTGGAAGGAACGGTTCAAATCTCCATTTAACCATCAGATAGGGACAGAAAGTAGGGTTTCTACTGCAAACCTTTAAAGCTGTATTAAAAAGACCGAATCCCCAGTTTAACCATACAACAGCTGCTGTCCTGCTGCTGCCAGAAATAGGGAAAACCCTCCAAGAGCTATCTGCTGTTTGTTTGTTCATCTGATAAACATGCCATGACTTGGGGAGAGCACACACTTCCCCTGCAGGCAAGCGCGGGTCTGGGAAGTTGCATGCAACAGCAATAAGGAAGAAATCCCCACTCTGTGGGAGAGGTTTCGGCAGGGACTCTGCTAAGCCTATTTGCAGTTTTGCTGAGTTATTTACCAAGATGAAGGGACTGGGTGTGGCTGGTCTAAGATTCCTCCTGGGAAGTCACTTCAAGAATCTCCTTAATTTCCTCACCCTTCTTCATCTTTGTTCTCTGGCTTTGGTGCAAGGGTGCAGTCAGTCGCACCCAGTTGGCTGCTGTTCCCGGCACACTGAATTCTTTGAAGCCGGTTCTTGCAGCCAAGGATTCCCTGCCCTGTTCTTTTCTCCTTGCCCTGATTTTAAAAACAGTTCTGGAAATTCGCATCTGGCATGGAGATGGATGAAAAGGAACTTCGTGGGTTGCATGCTGTTTTTCTAGACACATAGGAACCAAAAAGGACCTTTAGGAGCTTTAAAGTATTATTTCTCAAGAAAACCAATACTAATGCATTTCACATGAACAAATTATAAAGTAGGCTCTACCATCAGCACTATCATTTAAAAGTATTTTAGTGTGAAGAGGCCATACAAGTGGGACGAAACTGATACCGGAAAGTATTTATCACCACCTCTGTCACTTGCAGAAGGAATGTAAGACTGTATTACCTGATTGAAACCTTGGGAAAGACGTGTAACAAAACATACAAAGATTAATGGGTAGTCCACAAAGACATTTACCAGGTGACCAATATTTTTTAAAATATTTACAAATAGGGGTTCCTGGGTGACTCAGCTGGTTAAGTATCTGACTCTTGATCTCAGCTCAGGTTATGATTTCATAGTTCCTGAGATCGAGCCCGGTGCTGGGTTCTGTGCTGATAGCACGGAGCCTGCTTGAGATTCTCTCTCTCTCCCTCTCTCTGCCCCTCCTCCTCCCCCATATGCTCTGTCTCTTTCTCAAAATAAATAAACATTAAAAAAATATTTACAAGTAGATGAATTTGGCCACATTATAATCACAGTGGGTCTGGTGACAAAAAATTAGTAGTCTGAAAAATATATAATTTCAGTTTTCACAACCTTATTTGTCTTGCTAACTGGCCAATAATTCCTTACAAGCATATTTCTACTTTTAAAATAAAATTAAATCAGGAGGCAATGCTGGACAAGGAAATAATAAGATTCTAGGGAGACACTGAAAAATCTACATTTATTATTTCAAGTTGCAGGACAGCAGAATGGCATAATACCATTTATATAAAATTATATATATTTTATGTCTGTGCATGTTTATGTGTATACCAAGATGTTTGGAAAGAGGTTTACCAAAATATTAGTGGTTTTCTCTCAGTGCTGGCATTTTACTTTTTTCTTCACACTCTTCTATAGTGTTCGAATTTTTTTTATAATGATCATGTAACATTTTCACAATCACAATGAAAATAAAGCTATTTTTGTTTTGAAAAAAAAGGAAAATTTTGTTTGAGCATTTGTTATGCCCAAAGTGGTACTAGGAGTTATTAGATGTAGAAAAAAAGACTGTGGCCTTGCCACTGAGATGCGTACAGTCTCGTTGGGAAGACGACTAAAGAGTGGTATAGTGTAGGAGTACCTGGGTGGCTCAGTCGGTTGAGCCTCAGACTCTCGATTTTGGCTTGGGTCATGATCTCATGATTTGTGAGATCTGTGCTGACAGCAGGGAGCCTGCTTGGGATTCTCTCTCTCCCTCTCTCTCTCTTTCTCTCTCTCTGCCCCTTCCTTTTTTGCTCTCTATCTCTGTCTCTCTCTCAAAATAAATAAAGAACATTTAAATTTTAAAAAGAGTGGTATAGTGTAATCAGGTGTCAGGATACGTGTTTCAAAGAAGTGCTACAGGTCACCAGGAAGAGGAAGTCACGTGGAAGCTTTCATTAAAGACAGTTGGCTCAGGTTGAACCTTGAAAGATGGCTGAATAGGACTAAGAGGAAGGAAAGGGGCATTTTAGGCAGCGTGAGCACTGAGGTGATAAAGGTATCTGGAAAGACAGTGAGGAAACCAGCTTATCTGGAGTAATAAGCAAATATGATCTGTGGTAGAGAAATTTACTCTCTTGCCAAACTTATTCCATAAGCTATCTTTATTTGGATCTATTACAAACTACATTTTAGTATACTTGAGCATTTTAAAAAGCAGATCCTAGAAGAGTAAATGAATTCTGAATATTGAAAACTGAAAACTGAATTCTGAATATTGACCTAAAGTGACATAAAAACTAGGACCGCTGGGAACATTTCATTATGTTAGTGTATTGAGGATGAAAGACTTCAGTATGTGTACCCTGTAATCCTGTCATCTCTGTCAGAAGCTTGCTCTCAATTCAGCCAGTGGCTTTTTGTACAGCCTTATAATTTGTAATTAACATATTCCTACCCCTTTCTTCTTCTATTAAAAAAATCAAAGAGTGGGACATGAAGGATGGGGCCAAAACAAAAACAAAAGTTTATTTTTGAAAAGGACATTAAGAATGAGACTCTTCCAAACAATGGAGTCAGGATTCGCTTTCAGTAGTTACTTGGTTAACATGATTGCATTACGTTGGTAGTAAACTCGCAAAATACTGTAGCTATGTAAACTATACTTATCATGCAAACAAGTTTTTCTGAGAACCATATATTTGACATTTTAAATACAAAATGTCAGTCATAAAGCTTTCCTTTTTGAATTCGTGTATTTATTAAATGCTTTCAGTGTTCAAAGCGCCATGCTGGGTGATGAAAAGCACGCAGAGAACTCATTCATTCATCTCTTCATTTACTCAGCAGTATTTGCTGAGTGTGTCCTCAGTGCCAGGTTGTTATTCTAGGTGCTGGAACTAAAAGGATAGAGATAGTTCTCTTTTTAAGAAGTTCATAGTCTGGGGGCGCCTGGGTGGCTCAGTTGGTTAAGTGTCCAACTTTGGCTCAGGTCATGATCTCACAGTTCGTTAGTTTGAGCTCCACATTGGGTTCTCTGCTGTCACCCCAGGAGTGTAACAGTAAAAAAACTGGGCTTCCAGAAAAAGAAAACAGAGGAATTAGAATGCCATCAGGTTTCTTTTTTATTATTATTTATTTATTTATTTATTTAAAATTTTTTTTTTAACGTTTATTTATTTTTGAGACAGAGACAGAGCATGAACGGGAGAGGGGCAGAGAGAGAGGGAGACACAGAATCGGAAACAGGCTCCAGGCTCTGAGCCATCAGCCCAGAGCCTGTCGTGGGGCTCGACCTCACAGACCGCGAGATCGTGACCTGAGCCGAAGTCGGACGCTTAACCGACTGAGCCACCCAGGCGCCCCGCCATCAGGTTTCTTAATAGCAGCACTGGAAGCTAAAAAACAATAGAGCGATGCTTTCCGAATTCTAAGGGAAAATTATTTCTGACCTAGAATTCTGTACCAAACCAACTCTGAGATAGAATACGGATTTTTAGATAGGCAAGAGCTTATAAATTTTAACTCCCATAAACCTTTTCTCATGAAACTGCTGGAGGATGTATTTCATCAAAAAATGGGATTAAATCTAAAAAGATAGAATTATGGGATCTAGGAACAAGGGATCCAACAACACAGGGCAGAGGTAAAGAGAATTCGTAGGATGATAATGAATGATAGTCCCAGACGACCATTTGTGCAGGAGAGCTAGAAAACAAACAATTCAGATTGGAGAGCAGAAAACTCCTAGAGGAATGTGTATAAGAATATAAAAAATAGAACTGATAAAACTTTTTAGATTACATTCATTTGGAGAAGTAGAGATTAATACTTCAGTTAAAGAAGTAACAATTAGGGGTGCCTGGCTGGCTCAGACAGACGGTGGAGCATGCGACGCTTGCTCTTGGGGTTGTGAGTTTGAGCCCTACGTTGGGTGTAGACATTACCTGAAAATAAAATCTTTAATTAGAAAAAAAAAGTAGTGATTAATACTTAGAAACTCCAAGCAAACCAAGAAAGTGGTAAGTATTCCAAGAAAAAAAGTTGTATAAGAAAAAATGTGCTACTAATATACTCTGTGGCTTGGCTGTGAATAATGTTTATAGAGCATAAAAATATAAGTACTGAACATTTTAAGCTAAAATTAGCACTATATAGGGGCGCCTGGGTGGCTCAGTCGGTTGAACGGCCGACTTCGGCCCAGGTCATGATCTCACGGTCCGTGAGTTCCAGCCCCGAGTCGGGCTCTGTGCTGACAGCTCAGAGCCTGGAGCCTGCTTCGGATTCTGTGTCTCCCTCTCTCTCTGCCCCTCCGCTGCTCGCACTCTGTCTCTCTCTGTCTCAAAAATAAATAAAATGTTAAAAAAATTTAATAAAAATAAAAAATAATAAAATTAGCACTATATATTAGAAAGATTGGAATATGGGAAGTGTGCGTAGGTGGTAAGAAAGATAATTTGTCATCTTCAACTAAGAGTCCAAAGATGATGTCTGAAACTTAAAAATTGATAAAGAGCAGCATAAACATATTGTTAAAAAATGAAAAGTGGAAAACAGAAGGCTCGGTGAGTTTGTGAACTGGAATTAGTTAAGAGTTGCTGCTGTAGCTTGATTCAGAGTCAACTGAGTTTGAAAAGCCAGTGAACCTTTCAAATGAGCTTGTCCAGCAGCTTTCAAGTCTGATACAGAGATTGGAAGAGGAAATATGGTCAGTAGTTAAATCATGTGAATGAGTGAGATCGCTGAGGAATGAAAGTGTAGTGAGAGGGGAGATAAGGGAAGAACTTTGAGGGATCCTTATATTTAAAGGGTGAAGAAGGAAGAAGAATCAGGGAAGAAACAGTCAGCATGTATGAAAAGAAATGACATAGTATGACATCACAGAAGCCAAGGAGGAGAGTTCCAAGGAAAAGATGAGCAACAGTATCAGTTGTCACAGGTGGAAAACTAAGAAAAGACCCTTCGAATCCACAGTGATTGAGTGATCACCCATAACTTTCAAGAGAACAGTTTAGTTGAGCGATGGAAGCAGTATTGAAAGGATTACTGAGTGCATGAATGGGTGGTAAGAAAGAGATAATGAATATAGCACACCCTTCTGAGAAATTTGGCTTTGAAAAACAAAAGGAGAAGGCAGCTCTTTGTGCCCATGGGTCCTGTCCTGGGCTTTAGTAAAACACCGTTTCTGCACCCCCACCCCACAAAAAAAGTAGCTTTAGCGAATAGTCTTTGAAATTTTTTTAGATTAAGGGATCACTTAAACATATGTGAGTAGATAGCAAAGAGTTAATGGAAAAGGCAAGGTTAAAGATGCAAGTGTAAGGGGATAATTGATAGAGCGAGGTCCCAGAGAAACAAAGAATATGGACTCAAGAGCACAGATGGAGAGATTAATCTTAGTAAGAAACAGGAAAGATTCTTTCTCTGAGAGAGGAAAGAAAGAGGTGAGGATAACTGAAGACAAAAAGAAATATTAAGGCATAGGGGAAGGAAATTGAAGGACTTAATAATCAGGTGACTTGATCTTCACAATAAAACAGTGTATCTGCTTAAGGTTGGGAGTTGGGGCAAAGGGTTAGTTTGGAAATTTGAGAATGGAAAATGTCTGGGGCAGCTGTTGTAAGAATGTAATACAAAGTCAGAAGGAGATGACTAAAAGGATTACCCAGTAGCCATGAGCATCCAGTTGAGGTTAGATATGAATTTGTAATAAAGCCAATCAATATGGTTTCTGGACTTCCTCCAAGAACGCTGTATCTCCAAAAGTTGTATTAGTCATCATCTTGGCGGGAGAAGGGTTTCCTTGGAGTGTCTTAGGAGATCCCAGGGTTCAAAAACTTGAGAAAAATGTTTGCTCAAGGAGAGTTAATGCTCAGGAGTAGCAAAGAACAGACTTGCCTTGTGGGATACTTCCATCTGTGGGTCATTCAGAGGTCTTGCGGGAAGAATCATGGGCAATGAAAAAGAAATATACTTAAGAGACTTAAGAGAAGCAAAACAGTTTGGTATCAAAAAGATCTATAGCTGCTTGTATATCTAGACACACATCTGAGGGTGGGGGCATGTTGGAGAACATCTGGATTCAGATAAAAGAAGAGCAGAAGAGAAGTGACATCATCGTGGGATTAGATTGTAGTTTACCTAGCCAGATGGAACGTATAGATTAAGCATTTTTGATGTACATCACAAAACTGGACTGAGTTAGGAGAGTATGGTGATAGGGATTTCAAATGTCAAGACATAAGCTCAAAGTCACATTCAGCCAGAAAACAGTATACTTGATTCCTTTGTGTTTTTCTGATCATTGAAGGAATACTTGCTTATTGTAGAAATGTAGTAGAACAGAAAGGTGTAATGAAGCAGAAGAATAATCACCTCCAAACCCACTACTAACAGCACTCACCATTTATTTATATACTTGCTGTTATTCCTAGTAGGGTTTTTGTTTTGTTTTGGTTTGTTTTTTGGTTTTGTTTTTTTTTGGTTTTTTTTTTTTTGTTTTTTTTTTTTGCTTGTTTGGGGGTTTTTGTTTTTGTTTTTGGTGGGGTTTTTGGCTTACACAACAGAAATTTATTTTCTCACAGTCTCCAGGCTAAAAGTCTAAATCAAGGGGTCAGGAGGTTTGGTTTCTCCTGAGGCCTCTCTCCTTGGTCTAATTTTTTCTATATACATGGGTGTTTTTACACAATACATATTATGCTAAATATACATTTGTATAACCTTTTTTTAAATGTACAAGCATTTTCTCATGTATAATTCTCACATATCCCATATATATCTTCATATATATCTAAAGTCTTTTTAAATTTCATTTTATTTATTTTTTCTTCTTTAAAATTTTAAATCTTTGATTTGCCTTCATGTTATCTTTATCTCAGAAGGAGGCAACATGAGATAGGAGTTCTAGATATAATTATAAAAACAGTTTCACTCTGGGTGGCTCAGTCTGTTGAGCGTCCAACCGTTGATTTCAGCTCAGGTCATGATCTCACGTTTGGTGAGTTCGAACTCTGCATTGGGCTCTGTGCTGATGGTATGGAGCCTGCTTGGGATTCTCTCTGTCCCCTCTCTCTCTGTCCCTACCCTGCTAGCACTCTCTCTCTCTCAAAATAAAGAAATAAACTTTAAAAAAAAATTTTAACAGTTTCAACTCTTTACTATTTGCTATTCTTATTTATACTTTTCTGAAGATTCCAGTCAATACTATTAGGCAGGAAAAAGAAATAAAGAAATAAGAGACATAGAATTTTTAAGGGGAAGGAAAATTACATTATTTGGAAGTGATATAATTGCTTGGAAAGCCCAAGATAAACTGAAATCTATTATAAATATTATAAAACTTCAGCAAGGCAATAAGAGAAAATACACTAAAACGAATAATTTATTTAAAAATAATAGCCTTTATATATTCAAATAAGAAGAAAAGTCCCTTTTTATAATAGCAAGGGAAGATAAAATACCTATGAATAAACTTAACAAGAATATGCAAGATCATATGAAGAAGGCTTTAAAACACTACTGAAGAGGGGTGCCTGGGTGGCTCGGTTGGTTAAGCATCTGACTTCAACTCAGGTCACAGTCTCACAGTTCATGATTTCGGGCCCCACGTTGGGCTCTGTGCTGACAGCCTGGAGCCTGCTTCAGATTCTGTGTCTCCCTCTCTCTCTGCCCCTCCCTCACTCATGCTCTCTGTCTCTCTCAAAAATAAATAAAAATTTAAAAAATATTTTTAAAAAACCACTACTGAAGAACCAAAAAAAAAAACCACTTGGGCATATGGAAAGGCATACTATGTTCTTGGAAAGGAAGACTTAAAAATCATAAAACTGTCAGTGCTCCTTTATCTAAGTCCTTTAGATAAAATAATTCCTTTAATCCTCACAACAGCCCATTACAATGAACTTGCTCAGACTCACAGAGCCAGTAAGTGGCAGAGGTTGAATTTAAACTCAGGAAGTTGGCTCCAGTATACATGCTCTTCATCACTATGCTATACAAACATTCATTGTTGGCACAGGAATAGATAAGTAAAAATCACCGGACCAGAATCGAGAAGCCCAGAAATTGACCCAAATGTGAAAGTGGAATTAACCTATGTTGGGGTAGGGAGGGCATGTGAAATCAATGAGCTCAACTAGTAGCAATCTTTAAAAAAAATTAAGTTGGATTTCTTCCTTATACCTTATATAAAAATAAATTCCAGATGGATCAAAAATTTCAATGTAAAAATTGAAACCATAAATATACTCAAAGAAACCACAGGAAAATGTTTTTATAATCTCACAGAGAGAAAAGGCTTTCTAAATATGAATGGCAAAAAAAAAAAAAAAAACAACGCTGGAAGCCATAAAAGAAACTATTGATGTATTTCATTAGATAAAAAAGAATGAAAAATTGGCTTGACCAAAAAAAACCTATAAATAAAGACAAAAAATTAACAACAAACATGGAGAGATATTTGCAACTTATATTACAGATGAAGGGCCAATTTCCTTACATACAGAGTTCCTAAAAATCAATTATAAAAATACTGGGGTGCCTGGTGGTTCAGTTGGTTAAGCATCTGACTTTGGCTCAGGTCATGATCTCATGGTTTGTGAGTTCGAGCCCCGCATCAGGCTGCTGTTGATGCAGAGCCTGCTTCAGATCTTCTCTCTGTCTGCCCCTTCCCTCTCATATGCGTTTTCTGTCAAAAATAAACTTTTTTTAAAAAAATCTAAAAAAAAAAAACCAATAAGGTGTACAATTCAGTGGCTTTTAGTATATTCATATACAGTTGTACAATCATCACCACAATCAGTTTTAGAGTATTTTCATCACCAATTCCCCCCATTCTCCCACAAAACCCCATACCTAATTAGCAGTAACTCTAATTACTAATTACTTACTACTTTTCCCCCACCTACCCACTCCTAGGCCCAGGCAACCACTAATTTACTTTCTGTCTCTTTGGATTTGCCTATTCGGAGAATTTCATATAAATGGAATCATACAATATGTGGGCCTCTGTGTCTGGGTTCTTTCACTTAAAATAATATTTTCAAGGTTCATCCATTCTATAGTGTATATGCATGCCTCATTCCTTTTTAGGACCAAATAATATTCCATTGTATGGATGTACCACATTTGTTTATCTACTCATCTATGGACAGATATCTGAGTTGTTTCTTCTTTTTGGCTATTATGAATAATGCTGCTATGAATATCTGCATTCAAGTTTTTGTGTGAACATATGCTTTCATTTCTCTTGGGTACATGCCTAGGAGTGGAATGCTTGGTCATATGGTGATTCTTGGTGTAACTTTTTGAGGAACTTCTTGACTGTTTTCCAAAGTAGCTGCATCATTTTACATTCCCACCAGCAAGGTATGAATTATGGCTTCTCCACATTCTTGCCAACACTTGATATCATCGGTTTTTTTATCATAAGCATCCTAATGGGTATGAAGTAGTATCTCATTGTGCTTTTGATTTATGTTTCTCTCATAACTAATGACGTAGAGCATCTTTTCACGTGCATATTGGTCATTTGTACAACTTCTTTGGAGAAATATTCATCTACATTGTGGTATGTATCAACACGTTTGTTTCTTTTTATTGCTGAGTAGTATTCCATGATATGAATATAACACAGTTTGGTTTTTGTTCACCTGTTAATGGACAGGTAAATTATCTAGTGCTTGGCTACTATCAATAAAGCTTCTATGAACATTTGTCTACAAGTCTTTTTGTGCACATATCTCTTCCCAGCTTTATGGTGATACAATTGACATATAACATTGTAAGTTTGAGGTATACAAAGCGATGATTTGATACATACATATATATATATATATATATATATATATATATATATATATATACTGCAAAATGATCACCACAATAAGGTTAGTTAACACCTACATCACCTCACATAAGCACCTGGTTTTTTTGTGGGTTTGTTGTTGTTGTTGTTTTGGGTGGTGAAAACATTTGAGATTTGCTTTCTTAGCAACTTTCAAGTATATAATACAGTATTCATAAGTATAGTCATTATGCTATATGTTACATCCCCAGAATTTGTTGATCTTATAACTAGAAGTTTATACCCTTTGATCAATATCTCCCCATTTCTCCCACCCCACAGTTCCTGGCAACCACCATTCTACTATTTCAATTAGTTTGTCTTTTTTAGATTCCATATATAATTTTTTTTATTTTAGAGAGAGTGAGTGTGAGTGGGGGAGAGGGGCAGAGAATGGGAGAGAGAGAGAGAGAGAGAGAGAGAGAGAGAGAGAGAGAGAGAATCCCAAGGAGGCTCCACGCTCAATATTGAGCCTGATGCAGGGCCCAGTCCCACAACCTGAGGATCACCACCCGAACCAAAATCGAGAGTCAGATGCTCAACTGACTGAGCCACACAGGCACCCCTAAGGTTCCATATATAATTTGAGATCATATAGCATTTGTTTTCCTCTGTCTGACTTATTTCACTTAGCATAATGCCTTCAAGATCCATCCATGTTACTGCAGAAGGCAGGATTTCCTTCTCTTTTATGGCTGAATTGTATTCCACTATATACATATACCACATTTTTTAAATCCATTTGTACGTCAACACTTAGGTTGTTCCATGTCTTGACTATAGTGAAGAATGCTGAATGAACATGAGAGTGCAGATATGTCTTTGGGATAGTTATTTCATTTCCTATGGATATTATACCCAGATATGAGGTTGCTGGATCATATGATAGTTCTATTTTTAACATTTTGAGAAACTTCATACTGTTTCCCAGAATGGCTGTACCAATTTACATTCCCCTTAACACAAGCATCTTATGTATATGTTGGTCATTAATACGTCTTCTTTCGGAAAATGTCTATTCAGGTTCTCTGCCCATTTTTTAATTGGATTATTTGGGGGTTTTGCTATTGAGTTGTATGAGTTCCTTATGTATTTTGGATATTGATGACTTATCAGCTATATGGTTTGCAAATCTTTTCTCTCATTCTGTAGTTACCTTTTCATTTTGCTGACTGTTTATTTTGCTGTGCAGAGGCTTTTGTATTTGATGCAGTCCCACTTACTTACTTTTTGCCTTTGTTGCTTGCACTGTGGTATCACATCCAAAAAATCATTGCCAAGACCAATGTCAAGGAGCTTTTCCCCTATGTTTTCTTCTAGTAGTTTTACAGTTTTCAGATCTTCTATTTAAGTCTTTAATCCATTTCAAGTTAATTTTTGTGAGTGGTGTAAGATACGGGTCCAATTTCATTCTTTTGCATATGAATAACTTGTTTTCCTGGCATTGGCACCATTTATTGAAGAGACTATCCTTTCCCCATTGAGCATTCTTGGCTCCCTTGTCAAAGTTTGTTCACTGTATATGTGTGGATTTATTTTTATGCTCTTGATTCTTGTCAAAGTTAGTTCACTGTATATGTGTGGATTTATTTTTATGCTCTTGATTCTGTTCCATTGGTCTGTGTATCTGTTTTTGTGCCAGTACCATACTGTTTTGATTACATTAGCTTTGTAATATAGTTTGAAATCAGAAAGAATGATGCCTCCTGCTCTGCTTCTTTCTTAGGATTGATGTAGCTTTTCAGGGTCTTTTGTGGTTTCTTATGAATTTCAGGATTTTTTTCCACTGCTTTGACACATGCCATTGGAATTTTGATAGGGATTACATTGAATCTATAGATAGCTTTGAGGAGTAGGAACGTTTAACATTAATTCTTCCAATTCATGAACACGGATATCTTTCCATTTGTTTGTGTCTTCTTCAGTGTTTTTCATCAAAGTCTGAGTTCTCAGTGTACAGATTTTTCACCTCTTTGATTACATTTATTCCTAAGTATTTTATTGTTTTTGATACTGTTGTAAGTGGGATTGTCTTCTTTATTTCTTTTTCAGATAACTTGTTGTTAGTGTACAAAAATGCAACTGATTTTTGTATGTTGATTTTGTGTCCTGCAACTTAACTGGATTGATTTTTTTAGTTCTATCAGTTTTGGGATGGATTTTTTTTTTTTTTTTTTTTTTTTTTTAGAAAGAGAGAGAGCACACACGAGCTAGAGAGAAGGGCAGAGGGAGAGAGAGAGACAGAGTCCCAGTCAGGCTCCACGCTCAGTGCAGAGCCTGACGAAGGGCTCAATCCCATGACCCTGGGATCATGACCTGAGCCAAAATCGAGTCGGATTCTCAACTGACTACACCACCCAGCTGTCCCTGGATGGATTTTTTAAAGATTTTCTACATAAAGTTATATCATCTACAGAGACAATTGTACTTCTTTTTAAAAAAAATTTTTTTTAATGTTTATTTATCTTCCAGAGTGAGACAGAACACACTGTGGGAGGGGCAGAGAGAGAGGGAGACACAGAATCTGAAGCAGCTCCAGGTTCTGAGCTGTCAGCACAGAGCCTGACATGGGGCTCGAACCCAGAAACCACGAGATCATGACCTGAGCTGAAGTCGGACACCTAGCTGACTGAGCCACCAGGCACCCCTTACTTCTTCCTTTCCAATTTGGATGGCTTCCATTTCTTTTTTATTCCCTAATTTCTCTGGCTAGGACTTCCAGTACTATGTTGGAAAGGAGTGATCTTGTTCATGGTCTTAGAGGGAGAGCCTTTAGTCTTTCACTATTATGTTAGCTGTGGGACATAAATGGCCTTTATTTTGTTGAAATACGTTGCTTCTGTACCCAGCTTGTTCCGAGTTTTTTCATGAAAGGATGCTTAACTTCATGGACATATGTTTTTATTTCTCTTGGGTAAATATCTAAGGGATATTTGCTGGCAGACTTTTTCCAAAGTGATTGTACTGTTTTACATATCTACCAGCAATGTCTGAAAAATCCCAGTTGTTTCATATCCTTGCTAACATTTGGTGTTGTCAGTCTTCTTTTCCCCCCTAGCTTATTTATTGAGATATAATTTGTTGAGATATAATTGACAGATAACATTGTATAAGTTTAAAATATACAATGTGATGATTTGATATATGTATATATTGTGAAATGATTATCACTATAAGGTTATTTTTTTTAATATGGAACACTTCACAAATTTGCATGTCATACTTGCACAGGGGCCATGCAAATCTCTGTATTGTCCCAATTTTAATATATGTGTTGCCAAAGCAAATACAGACTTTTCATTTTAGCCTTTCTAGTGAATATGAAGTGGTGTCTCATTGTGGTTTTAATTTGCATTTCCCTGATGATTACTGACACTGAACAGTTTTGTATTGCTTATTAGCCATTTTCTTTGTGAAGTGCCTCTTGAAATCTTTTGCTCAGTTTTGGGTGGGTTGTTTTAATTATTGTGTAGTAGGAGCTCCTTGTAACCAGTCTAGTTGTAAGTCAGATATGCTTATTGCAAATATTGCTACCATTCTTTGGCTTGTTTATTTCCTTAATGGTGCTCTCATTGAGCAGAAGTTTTTAAAGTCCACATTTGATCAATTTTTTCTTTTATGATTAATGACTTCTGGGTCCAGTGTTAAAAAACCTTTGCTACCCTAAGTTTGTGACAGTATTACCCTTCATTTTCGTCTAAAAGCATCAGAAATCTAGCTTTTATGTTTGGTCTATAATCCATCTTGAATCAATTTTTGTGGGTGGTTTGATGTTGAGGTCAAGATCCTTTTTTGTACCATCTGGATAGCTAGTTGTTTATTCCAACACTATTTGTTGAAAAGACTTCACTTTTCCCACTTAATTGTTTTGGTTCCTTTGTTAAAAAAAAAAAAACAACAACAAAAAACAAAAACAATTGACTATATATGTGTGGGTGCATTTCTAGATTTTCTATTCTGTTCTATTGATATATTTGTTAAACTTTAGTCTGATTAGTTTAGCTTTATAATAAGGTAGTGTACACAGCTCAACTTTGCCTTTTTCTAGATTATTTTGGTCATTAGAGGTCCCTTGCATTTCTATATAACTTTTAGAATAAACTTGTCAATTTCTACAAAAAAAAAAAAAGAAAAGTAAATAAAGCCTGACAAGAATTTGATTGAGATTTGAAGACTCTGTAGATCAATTCGGGGTGAATTGTCAACTTCACAGTATTGAATCTTCCAATCCATGGACATAGTACATTTTTCCTTAGATCTTCTTACATTTCTTTCAGCAATGCATTACAGCATTTAATATACAGATCTTACACATTTTATTAAAGTTATTCCTAAATATTTTGTTTTGTTCTCCCATTATAAATAGTATTTTTTTTAAGTTTATTTATTTATTTTGAGAAAGCAAGAGAGCACCAGTGACGGAAGGGGCAGAGAGAGAGGGAGAGAGAGAATCCCAAGCAGATTTCGCACTGTCAGTACAGAGCCTGATGCAGAGCTTGAACTCACAAACTGTGAGATCATGACCTGAGCTGAAATCAAGAGTCGGACGCTTTATCGACTGAGCCACCCAGATGCCCCAATAGTATTATTTTTTAAAGTTATTTTCTTTACTGGTTTTCCATTTTAAGAATATAGAAATATAGGGGCACCTGGGTGGCTCAGTCAGTTAAGCATCTGACTCTTGATCTCAGCCAAGGTCTTGAGCTCAGGGTCATGAGTTCAAGCCCTGCACTGGGCTCTGTGCTGAACATGAAGCCTACTTAAAAAAATAAAAAAAATTACATATATATATAATTGCCTTTTGTACATTATATCCTGTGACTTTGGTAAATTCACTTATTAGTTCTCATAGTTTCTTTGTAGATTTCTTAGAATTTTCTGCAGCAAAATCATGTCACATGCAAATAGAGGCAGTTTTGCTTCTTCCTTTACCATCTTGGTAAGGGTCTTTCTTTTTAATTTCTTTATTGCACAGAGTAGGACCTCATTACAATATTAAATAGAAGTGGTAAGAGCAGATAACATTGATTTGGCCAGAAAGTTTTCAGTCTTTAGAATTAAATATGAGGTTTTTCATGGATGCCCTTTAGTAGGTTGAGGAAATTTACTTTTATTCTTAGTTTGGTGAGAATTTTTATTATGAATGGGTATTCAATCTTTTATTTTTCTGAATGTATTGAGTGACATATGATTTTTCCCCTTTCTGATGTTCATGTGGATAAATCCACCTTAGTCGTGATTTATTATCATTTTCACATATCATTGGATTTCTTTAACATTTTATTAATTACTTTCGCATCTATCCAATGAGGTATTTTAGGCTACGGTTTTCTTTTCTTGTAATATCCTTGTCTCTTCTGAGTGTCAGGATTATTCTGACATTAAATCATTAATCATAAAAACATTGTGATTAAACTCATAAAATGCGTTTGGAAGTATTTCCTCCTATCTTTTCTGAAAGGGTTTATATAAGATTGGTAATTTTTTTTAAGTGTCTCTTTTTCTAAGAAGACTTGAACTTTTAAGTTAGGTTCAATCTGCTTCTTGTAAGCTCTTTTCCTAACATTTCTCATACATATAATTATTTGCTTAAATTCTACTTTTCTTGGGGCACCTGGGTGGCTAAGTCAGTTAAGCATCTGACTTTGGCTCACGTCATGATCTCGCAGTTCGTGAGTTTGAGTTCTGCATCAGGCTCTCTGCTGTCAGCAAAGACCCCGCTTTGGATCCTCTGTCCCCCTTTCTCTGTCCCTCCCCAGCTTGTGCTTGCTCTCTCTCTCAAAAATAAATAAAACATTAAAAAAATTCTGCCTTTCTTATTAGACCATAAGTTCCAGGAAAGCATTTATCTATCTTGCTTACTCTATGTTCCTAGCATCTAGCCAAGTGCCTGGTTCACGGTATATATAAGTGAATACTTACTGAATTGCATTAAATTAAAGGGAAAGTAAGAGACTAGGAAAACTGAGAATTGTGGCAAAATACTGAAGACAATATAAAAAGTTTTCCTTTTAATTTTTTTATTTTAATTTTTTATTTGAGCATAATGGATGCACAATGTTACATTAGTTTCAGGTGTACAACAGAGTAATTCAACATCTCTGTATGTTTTGCTGTGCACACCACAAGTAGTTACCATCTGTCACCATACAAGTATTATAATATAAGTGATTATATTTTATGATGTACCTTTTATTCCTATGATGTATTCATTCCATAACTGGAAGCCTATATTTCCTACTCCCCTTCACCCATTTTTCCCATATCCATACCTTCCTCCCCTCTGGCAGCCATCAATTTATTTTCTGTATTTATAGATCTGATTATGCCTTTTGTTTGTGTATTAATTTTTTTTTAGATTATACATATGAGTGAAATTACATGGTATTTGTCTTTCTCAGTCTGACTTACTTCACTTAGCCTAATGCCCTCTAGGTCCATCTATGTTGTCACAAAAGTCAACACCCCATCCTTTTTTATGGTTATATAATATTCCATCATATATATATATGTGTATATATATATATATGTGTGTGTGTGTGTGTATATATATATATATATATATATATTTGGTACACATATATGCACACACACACATATATACCACATCTTCTTTATCCATGCATTTATTGATAGACACGAGTTGGCACATCTTGGCTATTATAAATAATGCTGCAATAAACATAGGGGTGCGTATATAAAAGTCTTCCTTATTAAAAAAATTACATTGCAGCAAAAAGAACAATGAACCCTAGATGGATGGTATTGTATTAATAAATGAAAGAAAAGAAAAGAAAATTCACCTCCTATTTTCATTTATTCTTCTCAGTTAAAGAGGGTGCTCTTTGGACTGGAAAAGATAAAATGAACAGTAGTTCCAGGGAATAAAATCAAACATAACTGAGATTATAAGAGATCACCTAACTGCTTTAAATGAACTTAAGTTTCTGGATCTAGTTTATATTCCAAGGTACCAAGGCCTAGTAGATAAGCTGACTGAACCACTGCCGGCAGTGTTTAGAAAGTGGAAATTGTGAGGGTACCTGGGTGGCTCAGTCAGTTGAACATCTGACTCTTAATTTCGGCTCAGGTCATGATCTCATGGTTAATGGGAGCAAGCCCTGTGTCGGGCTCTGTGCTGACAGGATGGAGCCTGCTTGGGATTCTCTCTCCCTTTCTCTCTGCCCCTCCCTCCCTCATGCTTTCTCTCTCTCTCAAAATAAGTAAACTTGAAAGAAAGAAAGAAAGAAAGAAAGAAAGAAAGAAAGAGGAAATTGTGCCCATCATGGGGAGGGAAGGGGAGAGAAGTTCCAAATGTAGAGGCAGGGACCCAATATTCAGAAGGTCATTTCAGCAGACTGAAGCCTGGTGACCTTGACATCTATCTTGGGTGATATTCTTCAACTATTTATTAAAAAGAATCAATATCTATACCTATTCAGAAAAGGAAGTTGTGTTAACTGTAAGTCTATCAGAGTTTATTGAAGAAGAAGTTAGGGGGGAGGATGTGGGGATGGAGGGGAGAAGAGAAGAGGGAAAAGGAAAGCAAGAGAGCCCATGCTTGGTGGGTAAGAAGACCTGGTTTCAACCCCAGCTCTTTCACCTCTTAGTAAAATGACATTGGGCAAGTTACTGAATCTCTATAAGCCACATTTCCCAATTGGTGAACTAGAAATAATAAGAGAACAACCTATTTCATAGGGTAGTCCTGAGGTTTAAATCAAATAATATGTCTAAAATGGTTATTTATTTCTCAAAATCAGTGATAACTGTGAAGTGACAGGAGCGATGGTACATGATGTTAATGGCGGTAACATTGAAGGAGGAGGGAATGACACAGCCAGTGCAAACTTCTTCCCTTTGTGAAGGGATTACAAGACTGGTAAATCCGGAGAAAACTATACTTAGCATGGCTATATTCATAATATTTGTTTAGTTTAGTTGAATCTTAGCAGGACCTTGGCACCCTCTCCATGATATCCTTATGAATAAGCAAAAGGAATAGAGGATGGGTAATAAATAAGTGGTTGAAAATCATACCAAAAATGTGCTAATTAATGGGTTCCGATCATGCTAAAGGGACATCTCCAGAAGTAGAATTCTGGGCTCTGTCCTTAGCCATTCTTTTTCTTTCTTAATCCATTATTTGAATGAGAGCATTGATGGCAAGCTAATCAGAGTTGGGAGGGATAGCTAAGAAGCTGCCTAAAAGAAACAGGATCTGAAAAGAAATAGTATAATATAGTGGAGCAAATATGGACGTAGTATCATGGGTCTGCAACCACTAGCTGTGTGGCCTTGAGTAAGTTAAGTAACCACCTGAGCCTTTGTTTCCTCATAATACCATTCGTCTCCTGGTAGTTGTGAGAATAAAATGTGTGTGTGTGTGTGTGTGTGTGTGTGTGTGTGTGTGTGTGTATGTATGTATTAGTTATCTATTGCTATGTGATATATTTACCCCAAACCTTAGAGGCTTAAAACAATAAACATTTATTATTTCACACAGTTTCTAAGCATCAGGAATGCAGAATCAACTTGCTTGGATGGTTCTCCCTCATAAGACTGAAATCAAGATTTAGGTTGGGGCTGCAGCCGTCTGAAGGCTTGCTCACTTGTATCACTGTTGGCAGGAGGCCTCAGCAGTTCACATGTTCCTCATGATTATGGCAGTGACTTCCCCAGAAAAAGTGATCTCAGAGAGAGCAAGCAGGATGCCACAGTGCCTTTTATGAACTAGTCTCTGAAGTCACACACTGTCACTTTCATTCTATTCTATTCATTAGAAATGAATCAGTAAGTTTAGCCCATACTCAAGGGGAAAAGAATTGGGATCCACCTTCAAAAGATTTTGTAGATGTATCTGAAAACCACCACAATATAAAAAGCACTCTATATAGTGCTTAACTCTTAGTAGGTACCCCATATATGGCACCTATTATTATACTATTATTGGTATACACCTAATACATGTGCTCTTTAAAGCCATTGTGGGCAGGACAAGAAAATCTCATGATTCTTCAGATTCCTGGCAAATACAGAGAAAGAAGCACCATGTATCACTATATTCATTACATCTGTTTTGTAAGCTAACATGAATGGACTATGTTGCATGAAGAACAGTACTGATAAAAATACATTTTAGTAACACTTAATAGGTGTACCTAAAATGTCTTGTCATCCTGCAAATACCAGTGACATGAATAATTTGAATGACAGTTCACCCCAAAATTGATTTTGTTAGTTTTATTAAGAATTTTATACTTATACTTAAATATAGGTATGGCTCATCTGAGAATTCATTGAATTTTAATTGTGTACTATACCAACTTGTCTGTCTGAGAGTTCTGGTCTCCTTTCCACTTAAAAATGGGCCACAACTGGGGCGCCTGGGTAGCTCAGTTGGTTAAGCGTCCAACTTCCGCTACGCTCATGATCTCACAGTTCGTGAGTTTGAGCCCCACATTGGGCTCAGTGCTGACAGCTCAGAGCCTGGAGCCTACTTCAGATTCTGTGTCTCCCTCTTGCTCTCTGCCCCTCCCCCACTCACACTCTGTGTGTGTGTGTGTGTGTGTGTGTGTGTGTGTGTGTGTGTGTATGTGTGAAAAATAAATAAACATAAAAAAAACAAAAAATGGGCCACAGCTAAGACTGACAGAGAGGCCCCAGTCTACAGCAAAGATAAGACTTGTTAGTTCACACACCTTCCCTGAGGGCAAGAAGCAATTTGGGGGAGAAATAAACCAACAAACAAAAAAAGTATTTTATCAACAAAGGGCTCAATTAAGCAGGAGCGTTAATGTTGACAGTAAAAATGTAGAAGCCAGAATTAATATGGCTAAATCACTGGGTAATCTAGATTTCCTCTGTTTACATATACATTTGTATCTATATGGGTACAGAATGTCCGTCAGTAGCCTTAAGGATTGTCTGATGTTCACTGTAAACAAAAACATGAGAACTCTGTAACTTCAGGTAGACAGAGCAATTACTGGGTCATTTTGATAAGATACGATCATTAAAGTGAAGATATTTTCACACCTTAAGCCGATTAATTTTCTAGTCTTTTGATTTGCATTAAACATTAGACAGATCCTCAGGCTAGTGTCTGACGTGGTTGAACTCTTTAATATCTTAACAACATAGCGGTCAAACTACTAAGGTGTTCAAAATATAGTCACTAATTTGAAAGTAAGTAAAAATGGACCCTGAAGAGCTAGTGTTTACAGGGTTTACGTGTGTCTTAGTAGGCAGGGCAGGAAGTCTCTTAAGCGTTTCCCAGGGAACCTCTTATGAATGCATAATCTTCAAATACTGATAGGTCATCAGCTGCAGATAAAAAGTAGTGAGAGTAGTCTAAAGTGTTGCTAGCCTTAGCCACTCAATTAAGTTCCTAGAACCGATTTCAGACATGGAGGGTGGGGGCTTCCCACACAACACCAGCAAGGTGTCCAAGAATTCATCTTAATTCACCTAAATTCTGACACTATCAACCTGGAAATAGCATCAGATTCCACAGAGTAAGGGTTCTGGCCTACAAGACTGCCCCTCACCTCCTTACTTCAGATGCCAGTCACAAGCCCAGGCTGTTAACCTGTACTTTTGACCAATTAACTATATATATCAGAGGTTCCCAGTACTTCCTCCTCAGGTTTGAGAGTAACTTGCTAGGGCAGCTCACAGAACTCAGAGAAACATTCTACTTACTGGATTACCAGTTTATTCTGAAAGGATTTAACTCAGAAGCAGGTAAAAGAGACGCATAAGGCAAGGTATGGGGAAAGGGCGCTGGGCTTGCCTGCCCTCTCCAGTTGCACCACTCTCCCCGAAGCTCCCCATATTCCCCAACCCAGAAGCTCTCAGAACCCCATCCTTTTGTGTTTTTATGAAGGCTTTATTACATAGGTGTGGTTGATCAAATCTTTGGCTTCTGGAGGTGGAGCTCAATCTCCAGCCCATCTCTCCTCCCTGGCAGTAGGGGGATGGGACTGAAAGTTCCAACCCTCTAATCCCAAGGTCGGTTCTGGCAGCCACATCCTTAGGTGCTTTCAAAAGTCACTCATTCACATAACAAAAGACACCTTGATCACTCTGAACACTTAGGAAATTCCAAGTGTTTTGGGAGCTGTGAACCAGGAACTGTGCATGAAGACCAAATACATACGAGATATATATTGTGGTCATCCCAATGACCAAATATATATATTTTATAAATCACATTATCACAGCCACACACTGACAGTTGTGATAAGTGTTATCAGAAAAGAGAGTCACTAGAGACCCAAGCGGTGAAGAGAAAATCCAAATTAAAAACGGTATTTGATCCACAGAAGCACAGTGTTGGGTGTTTGCACAGTGCAAGCACTGGGTGTTATATGGAAACCGATTTGACAATAAATTTCATACTAAAAAAATAAAAAAATAAAAAACAAATAAAAATGGTATTTGAGGTCAGTTACCATGTAGCAGTCAAATAAATGATTTTATGAATCTTTTTTCTCCTTGAGGATATCTTTCTATTATGTTCCAGGAAAATAAGCCATATTTATAATGTTGAGTCAGAATTAATAAGCAAAGGGTAACTATGTTTACTATTATTTTTTAATAAGACAAGGAAGTTTGCGATGCAGTTTAGAGATACTCCTATCCACTGTGCTTAAAATTGGGAAAAAAAAAAATTGACATTTGAGTAAGCTTTTTACTTATTATCTTACATAGAATGCTGTAGAATGCACATAGAAGGGGTCACTAGCGGCCCCTGGAAATACTGTGTACTGATCAGCATCAGGAGGGTTGCACGTCCTATTCCATGAATAATAAAATAATTATAACAGGCATTATTTAAATGTGTCAGGAACTGTGTTAAATCTTTTCATGCATTATAGTATTGAATCTTCTCAACCACCATTTGAGAAAATATTACCATCTCTGGTTTAAAGACGAGGGAGTTGAAGCATAGCAGATAAGTAATTTGCCCAACATTAAATAAGTGGTAGATCCCGGAAGCAATATGAGGTCTGAGTACCTCCATCCCGGTTTACTCTCTCAGTCTAAGTGTTTATGGTGATGAGAGATACCCTTTCTGAGGAAGAATGATATGATACCTTCTAACTTATTTTCAAAGAATTAGTGAGGATCCTCTCTTTTATTTCTTACTTATCTACATGACCCTTTCTCATGCTGTGGTAAACTCAATAATGGCACCCAAAGATACCCAGGTCCTAATGCCTGGAGCCTGTGAATGTCATTTTATTTGGCAAGAAGAACTTTGCAGATAGGATTAAGTTAAGGATCTTGAGTTGGGGGAGATTATCCTGGATAATATAATCACTTGTAAGTGGCAGACAAGGTTTGATGACAGGAGAGGAAAAAAGTAGTGTGAAAGCCAAAACCAGTGGGAGGAAAGGGCCACAAGCCAAGGAATAAGGACAGCCTCTAGAAGACTGAAAAGCCAAGGAAACAGTCTCCCCTAGAGAAGAAGGAACCAGCCCTGCAGACACGCTGATGTTAGCCCTGTAAGACACATGGTGGACTAATGGCCTCCAGATCTGTTAAGAAAATAAATTTCAGTTGTTTCAAGCCACTAAGTTTGTGCTACTTTATTACAGCAACCATAGAAATCTAATATACACCCTATATTACTGGCTTCATGGCTAATTTGCTTCCTACTTCGTCCTTGTGTTTTTCCTGTACTTTGTAATTATTTTATTACTAGCTTGAATTCAGCTATAAAGTGTGTGAATAACAGATATGTGAAAGCACTATTTCAGATCAAGTTGAAGGAAGAGTGTACAGAATTTAGCTAAGCTGCTCCATGGTATTGCTGCCTCAGCATCCAATTTGTTTGGCCTGCAGGGACCTTAAACTGACACTAGTCCCCTTGTGCAATCCAATGCTCTGGATAACAGCTGGAAGAGCCACAAGCAATTGAGTTCCTGATGTGACTTCCCTAACAACCCTTGTGATCAGCAGTCTCCCCTACCTCCCAGGGCCTTCCCCTGGTGCGCCCCTTAAACAAGACCCCCATGGAACTCACTAAAGCCTCACTTGTTTGGTTTGAATTGACCAATCTGGCCTTAGCCTGGGGACCCCAAAGCACTCCTCCCACAGACCCTAATAAAGGCATGTTGCCCCAGGTCCTATCGCTTTCTGTCTGCACCTTGCCTTGACCTCCCCCTGTGATCCCTCAGTGTGTGCTTTGTGCTTCTTCCAGGACCTGTCAGAAATACATGTATCTATTTCAGTTTCTCTTGTGGGCTACTGTTGAACCAAGACTCACCTTCTGGCACCCCGTGCTCCACTTAATGTTAATTTAACAAAGTCATAGCAAAGAGATATTTTGAGAGAATATTCTGTGGCTATCCCATATCCTAGCCTTTCCTCTGGCCACAACAGAAAAGGGAAAGTGTTGCTAGGTATATGATGAAAGGAAATACTTCAGGATGAGGGATCAACCCACTTATAGAAAAATGTTGAGCAACAAGAGTCAAACTAATTAATCATGAGTCACATTTCTGACTAGAAATGGAATAAGTTTCCCCCGCTCCCACCACTCCTTATTTGAAAATTTTCAAACCTACAAGAAAGTTATAAAGACACCTCTATGCCCTTTACCTGGATTCACCAAATGCTGACATTTTGTTACATTTGTGCATGGCAGGTAAGTAGGTAGGTAGGTAGATAGATGATAGATAGATAGATAGATAGATAGATAGATAGATAGATGATAGATCATTTGAAACTAAGTTACAGGAATCCTGACACCTTACCCCTACATACTCCTAACAATAAGGGTATTCTCCTATTCTCCTGCATAATCCCTATGTCATTATCACATTTAACAAAATGAACAATAATTCCATAACATCATCTAACATCTAATGCAAGTTACAATTTCCCTGATTGTTCTCAAATATATTTAGCTGTTTGTTTTCTGACCCCGGATAGAATCAAGGTTTACACATTGTACTTGGTAACGTCTCTTTGGTTTCTTGTAATCTGGAATAAATCCTCTACTGTTTTGTTTTTCATGACATGTTTTTCTTGTTTTGCCTGACCTTCCCTGCACTCGCATGTAAATATCACAGGGGCAGGGATTTCGGTCCCTTTTGTTCATTGCTGTATCCTTAGCATTGAGAATGGTGCCTGACACATATTAAGACTTAGTAAATATTTGTTGAATAAGTAAATGAGCGAATGACTAAGTAATATAAGAGTATCATGAAAGGTGATTTAGAGGATGCCAAGAGGACCGAGAAGCTAGTCTGTTGTTCATATGTAACTCTTACCTCTGTGTTCCAGTTAGATGTGTTCCAGGCTGGAGCAACAAGCTCATTCTACAACTAAAATGGGAAAATATAAAATAATAAATGTAAGTAAAAAGTGAGTTAAAAAATGCCCAATTGAAAAAATTGGTCGAGAAAAAGAGTCATGATAATATGGACCTTAACAATAAAATAGCAAGAGACTTGAACTGAGTCTTGAGCACAGGATGATGTGACTCTAAAGAAGCTAAATTAGCCTTGGATTAATACAAAAAGAACAGAGGCCTTCAAGAGAAGGTGTTTGTTTCGCCCTATGCATTCCTTCTTCCATTCAAGAAGTATTTTTTTAAGTTTTACTTATTTATTTAAGTAATCTCTACAGCTAATGTGGGGCTTGAACTCAATGACCCCGAGATCAAGAGTCGCATGCTCCTCCAACTGAGCCAGCCAGGTGCCCTTCAACAAGTGTTTATTGAGTGCCTGCTGTATGCCAGGCACTAGTTTATAGGTTCCCGAAGGTCATCTGTTTTAACCATGCACTAATAGTGGGAAGACAGTTTCATTTTCAAGGGAAGGGAGGTAATTACCACAGAAATAAAACTATTGTGTTATTTGGAGACATTTTAATTGTATTGATTGACTTAAAAATTGCTTGTTTTCAGCCCATCGCTCTAATTAGAGAAATACATCTCTGAGGGGAAATGGCCTACCATTGGCATGAATGACCATGACAAAGTACAGTAATCCCTGCCTCTTTTTCCTGAAGGAACTTTCCCATGATTGTTTAGATCAGCCTGAGTAGGCTTCTGTGACACTTAACCACTGAGGGGAACAAAAGAGACTGTGCTGGATGAATTTTTTTAAAGCCCTAAGGGGTGAGTCTCGTTTGAGCAGCCAACATAAGACAGGATTTCATCTGTGAACTTTGTTTTCTTGTCCAACTCCAGTTTCCACAGGTTTCCGTCTTCCTTTGCTCGCCAGTCGAAAGGAAAAATACTCACATGATTATTAGAAATACTGGAGCAGTAAATTGTTTGAGGGACTTGAAACACCCTTTTTCCTCTCCCTTCAAAGCCTTAAATGATACTTGCTGTATTGAAGCTTACAGATCATTAAAAACAGGCCTGCCAGGATGATGTAATACATGTTTTAGTTTCAAAAAAAAAAAACAAAACCTCTACCACACTAATCTTTGAGTCATGAAGAATTTTTCTTTTCTAATTTTAGTATTTTGGGGGCATTCCAGCACCTTTTCATCGCCTACCATATACAAAACGCCCTTATATTCCGTGAGCCAAAAATGAAGCTGGTGTCACCTCTAACAACTATGAATTCCTAGCCCATTTCAAATATGTTCTTATTTGCTCACTTATTTCATTGTGGAGCTGCTCCCAAGGACTAGTGTCCTGGAAAAGCAGAAATAACACAGAAGAAGCGCAGTAGTTCTATGGGCATCGAGAGCACCATTACAAACCTGAATTTTTTTGCATCTTTGTGGCTTCAGTTGAGAGTAACTGTAGATTGGCAGAGACCGGGCTGTCTCCCAATTTGACCCTTGGTGAAGCTAAAATCTACAGGGGCGCCCTGGTAGCTCAGTCGGTTAAGCATCTGACCCTTGATTTTGGCTCAGGTCATGATCTCACAATTGTGAGATCAAGCTCCATGTCTCTCTCAAAAAAAAAATAAAATAAAATAAGGCTAAAAACTACTTAACAACTAAGGATAGCCTACTTCCTGTCACTTACCGGCAGGGAAACATAAAAGGGCCAGACTAACAAAAAAAGGAAATCACATTTGTTAAGTGCCTACAGTGAGGTAGGCATTGTGAAAGGCACTTTTTACTTATTTATTTTTATTTGTTTTTTTAATTATCTTTTTAATGAGAATTTTATTTTATTTTATTTTGTTAATTAATTAATTTATTTATTTATTTATTTGACTTTACTTTACAGACATAATTTAGAGTATGAGTTGGGGGAGAGGGACAGAGGGAGGGAGAGAGAGAATCCCAAGCTGAGCGTGGAGCCTGACTCAGGTCTTGATCCCAGGACCCTACTTGGGATTCTCTCTCTCCCTCTGTCTCTGCCCCTCCCCCACTTTCGTGCACACACGTGCATGTTCTCTCTCTCTCTCTCTCTCTCTCTCTCAAAATAGATACACATTAAAAAATAAAAAAGAAGGGTGAAAGTACAAGAAGATATTTTGAGAGAGACCACATTCACATAATTTTTATTACAGTTTATTGTCATAATTATTTTATTTTATTATTTGTTAATTATTGTTGATCTCATACTATGCCTAATTTATAAATTAAACTTTACCATAGATATGTACGTATAGGAAAAAACATATATAGGGTTCAATACTATCCCTGGTTTCTGGCATCCACTGGGGGTCCTGGAATGTATCCTATGCAGATAAGGGGGTTACTACTGTATTGTCCCTATATAATAGACAGGAAAACTGAGGCTCATGACTAATTTGTTCAAGGACATACAATAGGTAGTGGAGAAGAAATTCTAAAACTGATTCTGTGTGGCTTCAAAGTTATACCCTTTCTACTACTTCTTCCTTCTTCTCTGACCAATCCTTCCCATTGTCTCTTGTTCCTCATCCTAAATGTTGTCATTGCCCAGTGTTCTATACTGGGCTCATTACTTTACTCACTACACATAGTTACTGAGCAGTCTTATCTCTTGACTTTCCCACTGCCTTAGGCAAATGACCTCTAAGTCTGTATTTTTAGCCCTGAATACCCCCGGAGCACCAGTCGCATACAGCCAGGGTCCTATCAGGCTCGTACATCTCTACTTGTATGTCTGACAGTTACTTCATTTCAACATGTCAGAAACAGAACTTCTCACCCTCATCCTTGGATCTGCGTCTCCTCTTGGGTTCCCCGCTCTATCATTCTAGACTCTATAGACTCATTCTAGACTCCTCCTTTCCTCTCTCCCTTCACATGTAGTCAGCTAAAAAGGCCCACTGAGGGGTGCCTGGGTGGCTCAGTTGGTTAAGTGTCTGACTTTGGCTCAGGTCATGATCTCACAGTTCCTGAATTCAAGCCCCGTGTCAGGCTGTGTGCTGACAGCTCGGAGCCTGGAGCCTGCTTTGGAGTCTGTGTCTCTCTCTCTCGCTCTCTGCCCCTCCCCCGTTCATTCTCTGTCTCTGTCTCTCTCTCTCTGTCTCTCTCTCTCTCTCAAAAATAAATAAACGTTAAAAAATTAAAAGTAAAATAAAAAATGAAAAGTCCCACTGATCCTACCTTCAGAATAGTTCTTGAATCTCTGACCTTTCCTTTTGATTCCCATTATCATCACCCCAGTTCTTACTTGAACCTTTACAGTCTCTCTTACCCATTTTACTCCCTTCAGAGTCCAGTGACCTATATACAAAGAAAATCTGACTGTTCCAATATTCTTCTTTTACTTAAAACCATTTAAAGGTACCCCCATCATCTACAAAATGAAGCATGTAAAGCTTTCTGCGACCTGATCTCTGCCTCCCTCTTCAGCCTCATTTCCAGCAACCCCTTGCCTTGAAATCTCTTCAGTTTTACTGAACTCAATTACAGTAGTTCCCCTCATCTCACATGTTGTTTCCCATCAGGATGCCTTTGTTTAGGCCCTGCCAGTAGCACTACCACCCCATCTTTTCACCCAGAAAAAACCCGACTTCAGTATTCATTACTGGTAGCACCTTCTCTAGAACACCTTCCCTCAGCAGTCCTCTACCTGCCCCTACCAAGTGGGCTAACCCTTGTCCTTTATGTTCTAAGCTCTCTGCCAGTACATTATCAACATGTTTTGAAATCAGTTGTTTGTCTTCTCCATTAGACTTGAAGTTCTTTGGGCACAGAGACCATGCCTTATTGAATTTTGTAATCCTGGTGAATAGCCCAATGCCTGACACAGGGAGGACTCTTACTAACTATTTAACTTTTTTTTCTCCCTCAGGAATAGAGTTTAGTGATTCTTCACTTACATATAACACCCAGTGTTCATCCCAACTAGTGTCTTCCTTAATGCCCCTCACCCCTTCACCCCTTCCCCTCACCCAACACCCCACCAGCAACCCTCAGTTTGTTTTCTGTATTTAGGAGGCTCTTATGGTTTGTCTTCCTCTCTGTTTTTATATTATTTTTGCTTCCCTTCCCTTATTTTCATCTGTTTTGTGTCTTAAATTCCACATATGAGTGAAATCATATGATATTTGTCTTTCTCTGACTGACTTATTGTGCTTAGTGTAAACACTCGAGTTCCATCCACATTGTTGCAAATGGCAAGGTTTCATTCTTCTTTGTCACCAAGTAATATTCCATTGAATATATATATCACATCTTCTGTATCCATTCATCCATAGATGGACATTTGGGCTTTTTCCATACTTTGGCTATTGTTGATAGTGCTGCTATAAACATTGGGGTGCATGTGCCCCCTTGAAACAGCACACCTGTATTCTCTGGATAAATACCTAGTAGTGCAATTGCTGGGTTGTAGGGTAGTTCTATTTTTCATTTTTTGAGGAACCTCCATACTGTTTTCCAGAGTGGCTGCACCAGTTTGCATTCCCACCAGCAGTGCAAAAGAGATCCTCTTTCTCCGCATCCTCACCAACACCTGTTGCTGCCTGAGTTGTTAATGTGTGCCATTCTGACAGGTGTGAGGTGGTATCTCACTGTGGTTTTGATTTGTATTTCCCTGATGATGAGTGATGTTGAGCATCTTTTCATGTGTCTGTCAGCCATCTGGATGTCTTCTTTGGAAGAGGGTCTATTCATGTCTTTTGCCCATTTCTTCACTGGATTCTTTGTTTCTTGGGTGTTGAGTTTGATATGTTCTTTATAGATTTTGGATACTAACCCTTTATTTGATATGTCATTTGCAAATATCTTCTATTCCATCGGTTGCCTTTTAGTTTTGCTGATTGTTTCCTTTGCTGTGCAGAAGCTTTTTGTCTTGATGATATTCCAGTAGTTCATTTTTGCTTTTGTTTCCCTTGCCTCTGGAGACATGTCAGGTAAGAAGTTGCTGTGGCTGAGGGGCGCCTGGGTGGCGCAGTCGGTTAAGCGTCCGACTTCAGCCAGGTCACGATCTCGCGGTCCGTGAGTTCGAGCCCCGCGTCGGGCTCTGGGCTGATGGCTCAGGGCCTGGAGCCTGCTTCCGATTCTGTGTCTCCCTCTCTCTCTGACCCTCCCCCGTTCATGCTATGTCTCTCTCTGTCCCAAAAATAAATTAAAAAAACGTTGAAAAAAAAAAAAAAAAAAGTTGCTGTGGCTGAGGTCAGGGAGGTTATTGCCTATTTTCCCCTCTAGGATTTTGTTGGCTTCCTGTCTTACATTTAGGTCTTTCATCCATTTTGAGTTTATTTTTGTGTATGGTGTAAGAAAGTGGTCCAGGTTCATTCTTCTGCATGTCGCTGTCCAGTTTTCCTGATACCATTTGCTGAAGAGACTCTCTTTCTTCCATTGGATATTCTTTCCGGCTTTGTCAAAGATTAGTCGGCCATACTAACGGGTCTCTTTCTGGGTTCTCTATTCTGTTCCATTGATCTGTGTGTCTGTTCTTGTGCCAGTACCATACTGTCTTGATGATTACAGCTTTGAAATACAGCTTGAAGTCTGGGATTGTGATGCCTCCAGCTTTGATTTTCTTTTTCAGGATTGCTTTGGCAATTCGGGGTCTTTTCTGGTTCCATACAAATTTTGGGAGTGTTTGTTATAGCTCTGTGAAGAATGCTAGTGTTATTTTGATAGGATTGCACTATTTAACTTTAATTGAACAATAACATGTGATGTCTCAAAAATGCCTTCTATATTGGAGGCTCAAACCAGATCCTTCTCTAGGTAGATTAAATCTGACAACTATTAAAATACAAGGACATCAACCACACAAAAAAGCAAACAACCTGATTAAAAAATGGGCAAAGTAACAGACACATGGAACGATGCTCAGCGTCACTCATCATCAGGGAAACACAAATCAAAGCCACACTGAGATGCCACCTCACACCAGTCAGAGTGGCCAAAATGTACAAATCAGGAAACTATAGATGCTGGCAAGGATGTGGAGAAACAGGAATCCTCTTGTACTACTGGTGGGGATGCAAACTAGTACAGCCGCTCTGGAAAACAGTATGGAGGTTCCTCAAAGAGTTAAAAATAGAACAACCCTATGACCCACCAATAGCACTGCTAGGAATTTACCCAAGGAATACAGGAGTGCCGATGCATAGGGGCACGTGTACCCCAATGTTTATAGCAGCACTTTCAACAATAGCCAAATTATCGAAAGACCCTAAATGTCCATTAACTGATGAATGGATAAAGAAGATGTGGTTTATATATACAATGGAATACTATTTGGCAATGAGAAAGAATGAAACCATGCCATTTGCAGCAACGTGGATGGAACTGGAAGGTATTATGCTGAGTGAAATAAGTCAGTCAGAGAAGGACAGATATCATATGTTTTCACTCATATGTGGATCTTGAGAAACTTAATAGAAGACCATGGGGGAGGGGAAGGGGGTTACAGAGAGGGAGGGAGGCAAACCATAAGAGACTCTTAAATACAGAGAACAAACTGAGGGTGGATGGGAGAGGTGGGGGAGAGGGGAAGATGGGTGACGGGCATTGAGGAGGGCACTTGTTGGGATGAGCACTGGGTATTGTACGTAAACCAATTTGACAATAAGTTATATTTTAAAAAATGATCAAAGAACTTGAACAGACATTTCTCCTAAGAAAATATATAAATCATAGTCAGCCATGAATGAAATGAAAGGATGCAATGAAAGATGCTCAACATCACTAATCATTAGGGAAGTGCAAACCCAAACTACAATGAGATACCACCTCACACACATACTAGGATGGCTCGTATTAAAAACAACAAGAGAAAGTAACAAGCATTGGCAAAGATGTGGATAAACAGGAATCCCGTGCACTGTTGGTGGGATTGTAAAATGGGCATGGATACTATGGGAAGGCGTATGGTGGTTCCTCAGAAAATTAAAAGTAGAATTACCATGTACTAAGTCAGTGATTCCATCTCTAGGTATATACTCAAAAGAACTAAAAGCAGAGTCTCAAAGAGATAGCTGCACACCCATGTTCGTGGCAACATTATTCACAATAGCTAAAATGTGCAAGCAACCCAAGTGTCTATCAGCGGATCAGTGGATAAGGAAACCGTGGTACACATATACAATGGAGTTTTATTCAGCCTTAAAAATGAAGGCAATTCTGACATATGCTACAACATGGATGAACCCTGTGGATATCACTGCTGAGTGAAAGAAGCCAGTAGCGAAAAGGCAGATATTATATGATTCCACTTATATGAGTTACTCAGAGTATCCATAATCATAAAGACAGAAAGTAGAATGGTGGTTGCCAGGGCCAGGGTGGGAATGGGAGTTAGTGTTTAATGGGTGTAGAGTTTCAGTTTTGCAAGATAATCCATCTGGAGATGGGTGGTGGTGATGGTTGCATGACAATATGAATGTACTTAATACTACTGAACTATATACTTAAAAATGGTTAAGATGGCTGGGGTGCCTGGGTGGCTCAGTCAGTTAAGCATCCAACTTCGGCTCAGGTCATGATCTCACGGTTCATGAGTTCGAGCCCTGCATTGGGCTGACAGCTCAAAGCCTGGAGCCTGCTTTGGATTCTGTGTCTCCCACTCTCTTTGTGCCTCCCCCACTCGGATTCTGTCTCTCTCTCTCTCTCTCTCAAAAATAAACATTAAAAAAATTGTTTTTAAGTGGTTAAGATGGTAAATTTTTTGTTATGTGTATTTTACCACAATAAAAAAATTGAAAAAAGCAAAAACAAAAGATAACACAGGACAGGGGAAGAAGTCTAAGAGTTAGTAAGCTTCTTGAATTGGCACCACGGTCCCCCCAGTACAGACAGTATCCAACCATGTTTTCATGAGCCTACCCTAGGACCCAATAATTCCCAAATAGCCAGTCTGGGGTATGGCCAGAGAACCTGTAACTTTAATAAGCACCTCAGGGTGCCTGGGTGACTCAGTCAGCTAAACCTCTGACTCTTGATTTCAGTTCAGGTCATGATCCCACAGTCATGAGATCAAGCCCCACATCAGGCTCCATGCTGAGCCTGGAGCCTGCTTAAGATTCTCTCCCTCGCTCTCTCCCTCTCTCTCAAATAAATAAATATATATATATATATATATATATATATATATATATATATATAAATTAATAAGCACCTCAAGTGATTCTGATGAACAGATAAATTTGGGAAACTGCATAGATTACATTATTATAAAGGAATGATTGACAAGCCCTTTATCTGGATATTTTTTAAAACAATACAGATCTAGGGGCACCTGGGTAGCTCAGCTGGTTAAGCATCCAACTCTGGATTTCGGCTCAGGTCGTGATCTCAACAGTTCATGAGACGGAGTCCCACATGGGGCTCTGTGCTCACAGCATGGAGCCTGCTTGGGATTCTTTCTTTCCCTTTTTCTGCCCCTCTCCCACCCACAAGCACGTGCATGCACTTGTGCTCTCTCTCAAAAAATAAACTTTAAAAAAAAGATCTCTTTTAAAAATCGTGGTCAAATATACATCATAAATTGATCTTTTTAATCACTGATAAATGTATAATTTAGTGACATTAAGTACATTTATAGTATGGTGCGACCATCACCGCTGTCTGTTTGCAGAACTTTTTCATCATCCCATACTGAAACTGTACCTATTAAACAAGTCCCCATTTCTCCCTCCCCTACCCCTAGCCCCTGGTAACTTCTATTGTACTTTCTGTTTCAATGAATTTGCCTATTCTAGGTACCCCATAAAATTGGACTGATAATTGATTTTTAATGGAAGTTTAATTGCCTTCTTGCCTAGAGGCATGAGTCTGGGTGAAGGGAAGCAAACATTAATTGGGTGCCTTGACATGACAAGCCAAGGTCACATTCAGATTTACTAGATTTATCTCAAGCAGTTTATAAACTTTGGTTTCATGGAATCATAGAGATTCCTTTTATCCTAATTACTTTTCACATGACCTATGTGTTTATTATAAAGTCTATTCATTCAAAATGGTTACTGATTAGTCAATATTCAATCTGATTTTCTCATAAAATTAATAAGCATCTTTTTGAAAATCCCATCTCAATTATATCATTCTAAGCTTTTTCTGCAATATCAAGACCCAGCAGAAAAGAAATAAGGAGACTACTATTAAAATCGTTCCCAAATGAGCACTGGGTGTTGTATGGAAACCAATTTGACAATAAATTTCATATATTGGAAAAAAAAAACAAAAAAAATAAAAATAAAAAAAATAAAATCATTCCCAAGTTAAAGAAAAATTAAGAGTTTCTGGTGTCTTTTATCTCCTTAAAGCCATCATAAATTTGAAATTTTAAATCATCTTATCCACAAGATTTAATACTTGACTGAGGCCCTTTTGGCTTCTTCTAGATGTCCCAGTAAAGAAGGAACTTCTTCAGTGCCCAGCATAACACTCTGGGGAAAAAGTCCCTTTATCTTGTCTGGAGTAGGCCTTCAGATATCTATGCCCAGGAAAGACCCACCACTTGAAATACAGACAAAAGAGATGATTTTTTGTTTATTTTAACTGTATTTCTCAAACTTTTAAGGCCAACTATCTGTAACATAATCACCACCATCACTGACTGATAGCATGTCTGACCCATCAGTTATATAGTATGATAGCACCTAATGATGTGTTTTGTGCAAAATTATGAAACAAATAGTACTACCTGTGGCTTACTTAAACCTTGCATTGCAAAATTGTTTTTTCTGTCTGTTCCCCTGAGGTTGGACTACTGTACTATGTGTATTAGTCTGATAGGTCTTCCTACTCATTCCTGTTCTCCATTATAAGAAAAAAGAAGTATTCTAGCTTTTAGTTCTCAAACCTCCAGGGGCTCTTCTGATAACCTACATCTATCACTGTTCTCAGTTGACTGCTGGATTCTCTACCACTCCTTGTCACAAATCTACTTTGTAACTTTCAGCACATTATCCTCACCAGCTTTCCACACTCCTGTTCATTAAGCATAAAACCAGGATAATAAGACCACCTCCGGAAAAAAGGATTAGTGAGTCAGTGGGTCTGTTTCCTTACTTCTATCTGGATGGGAAAATACCTTCTTATTCTTCCTTCTGAATCCTCCCTTTTGGTCCCTGGCCCAAATGAAGAATTGCTCTCCTTGGCAGCATCTAGAGCTGCCAAGACGAACTTTACCACACTGCCTTTGAAGTGCTGGGGCAAAGCTTTTACCAGGGTGCTTAGAGGACCTGGCACCCTGGAGAATCCCCACCCACACCCTCTTTGGGAGGTTCTTTTCCTAAAGTTGTATTCAGACTTACATCAATGTGCAGAGGAGACATCCTTCCTACAAAAAGCTTGTTTTTCCTCCCACAGCTGTGGGGAAAGTGGTGAAAGGGAAGTGGGAACTGGGTATAATATTGGCAAATGTTTTGAGCACTTCAGATAAAAATGTTTGATAAGTACAGTCTTGTTTTCATTGCTTTATACTGCTCGTTGGAGAATGTGTTTTCTTTGGTCACCTGCCAATGAAAAAGATTAGTCTTTTCCTGAATCTAGGATTTTTTCTTTAACTAGTTCTGTTGGTAGAACAAGATAGACAAATGCTGACATTAACAAATCAAGATTGGACCATGGCGATGCTCATGTCTCCTCACTGCCCATTCCAATTCACTGACAGCTGCTGTAAACTGTAGGCTCAGTGGTTTCGGTGGGGCTCGCTTTCTTGCCTCACCTAGTCCAAGTTGGAGTATTTTCAGTGTAATTCCCTTGCTATGATGTCCAAGACTTTAAATGATTTGCCCCACCCCCTATTTGTTCCTGTTTTATGGCATCCAGTAGGAAATGGTTTTTCTTTCTTTTTTTTCTTAAGGAATGTTATCTTTTTTTATTTTTAATGTTTATTTATTTTTGAGAGAGACATGGCATGAGCAGGGGAGGGGCAGAAAGAGAGGGAGACACAGAATCTGAAGCAGGCTCCAATCTCCGAACTGTCAGCACAGAGCCTGATGGCCCAGTGTGGGGCTTGAACTCATGAACCGTGAGATCATGACCTGAGCCGAAGTCGGACACTTAACTGACTGAGCCACTCAGGCGCCCCTAAGTTTATTTATTTTGAGAGAGAACACAAGAGCAGGGGAGGGGCAGAGAGAGAGGAGAGGGAGAGAATCCCAAACAGGCTCCATGCTGACAGCGCAAACCCATGACCTTGAGATCATGACAGGAGCCGAAATCAAGAGTCTGATGCTTAACCAATTGAGCCACCCAGGTGCCCCAGGAAATGGTTTTTCATTTAACTGCCTCTTCTGTAACACAAAGTCAATTTTTAGATTTCCATACCTAGTTTCTGTTTTAGTCCAGGATAGTTATAGTTGCATTTTCTTTGAGACAAACTGTGAAGTCTTCTTTGTTTTTCGTTTGTTTGTTTGTTTGTTTGTTTGTTTGTTTGTTTGTTTTTGCCCTCTCTCAAATAAATTTGTTCTCAGTTTTGTTCCCGGTTTACAGCAAAAGAAGGACTAGCATAACATTTCTGTATCAGAAGCTAGTTGAGCTAAACATATATACTTTGATCTTTGCTTTAATGTGTTTGTGTTGATCTAGGGTGTATTTTTTGGCTCTGAACATTCTGAATTAAAGTTAAAGCCTTTAACCCTTAATGAGCTCCTCTCCATCTCTTCAAACAAAAAAAGGAAACTAACTTCTATTGCAGTGTGAAGGACTGAGGTCACACATGAGGAAAATTTATTAGAGATGATGTTATTTAATGTCATACTGGGTTCCTAAGCAATATTGCAGAATAGTCTTCTTTGGAGTTCTTTGTTTCATTTTTAGAAGAATGGAGTCTGGTTATGAGGAATAGATTACATACAGATCTACTTGAAGGCATGAGATAGACAAGTTATCTCTTGAAGTCTCTTACTGTTTAGAACAAATAAGTTTATTTTGTTCTGTGGGAATTTTAACACTAGCTTAATTGGGAAAATTAAATGAGCCCGAAGCCAGTTTACAGAGAAGAGCCCTGTAGGTAATATTTTTTATTTGGTTTGCCAGACGCTAATTCCCACTCGCTTAGTGTGAGTTTCAAGTATAGATAGTTCTAAGATGTGGTCACTTTCCATGATTGCTAAATAAAATATGAATTTCTCATGTTACTTGAAGACCTATTTGTGGGAGGTCTGGATTTGGGTCTTTGTATCTTCTGAGGAGTGCATCATGGTTTAATACATCTCATTTGAGCCCTGCAAAGATGGTGGTATTCATCTTAGAAAAGAAAAACCTTGTGTACTCCCCAATATGGTGTCCTATGCTGCCTAAGCCATTTACTTGTGAAAACAGTAACCTTTAGGACAATAGCCTGAGGTCACTTCATTTCTCCTGCTTAGTCAGTTCTTCTCTGTTTGCGCCTTCTTTTGCTTTTCCGCTGTCAGATGGAGACAGTGGCAGGCAGAGGGAGAACAACCTTTATAAACATTTCTCCAGCAGGGTACGAAGATCCTAGATTAAAGCAGGAACCAAAAGACATGGGGTCTAGAAATCCTCAGAGTGACCTTGTGTGACAGCTAAGATATCTATATGAAGAAACTTCAGTCCCTGTGACCTAAATTAAGCTACTGAACCGCTCATGTCCTCAGCTCTCTGCTTGTAAAAGGGGAATAGCAATACCAATCACTATCTTCCTCTGGAGTTTAGGAGAAATTTAATGAGATAATGAACTTAATTCTACTCTTACAAGGGAATGTATTGTTGACTTTTAGGAGAGTGAACTTTTTGGGGGTCCCTAAGGGACCTGGCAATCTATTACCTCTTCCCACACTCAAATAGAACTATTGTAAAAAGCCAATCCACTGCCAAAAAGGAAGCCCTTTATTCTGTGGATAGATCAGGTCCAGTGTGAAAAAAAGGATTTTGATCTCTTCTTTGGAAGAACTATCACTTAGATAGACACAAAAATGTCCTTTTTTCTCATTTTCTTTTTTTAAAATCAGAACAGAGGTGTAATTGTGTTTGATGGTTCACTTTGGGAGAATGTTAGGTTCAATCCCAGAACACATGAAATCAGATGATGTACTTTTATTTATTTTTAATGTTTATTTATTTTTGAGAGAGACAGAGTGTGAGTGGGGGAGGGGCAGAGAGAGAGGGAGACAGAATCTGAAGCAGGCTCTAGGCTCCGAACTGTCAGCACAGAGCTGGACGCAGGGCTCAAACTCTTGAGTGGTGAGATCATGACCTGAGCCAAAGTTGGACACTTAATGAACTGAGCCACCTAGGTGCCCCTAGATGATGTACTTTTATTTTATTTATTTTACTTTATTTTTATTTATTTATTTTTTTATTAGATGATGTACTTTTAAAAGTCTCTAGAACATGCATTCTCAGTGGGAGCAATATTGCCCCCAAGGGGTTCTTTGAGAGGAAATCTCATGAGGGGTGGACAGTTGGGAAAAAATATCTATGAAGGCTGGTGGGGCAGGGGAGAGGGGGGAAATGGAGGGGAAAAAAAAGGTTGAGAAACACTGCTGCCATTAATTACCCTTCCAGACATGTTTGTTCCTAAACATAGGTGAGCTGCAGATTGTCAGGTTGAATACAGATTGCTATTGATTCCTTCAGTCCAACAGCAACTGAGTTCATAGAGAACTTGAAAGAGCTGAAATTTATACCCTAAGGGGTAATGATCTCAGACAAACAACTCAAACATAAAATCTACCTGTTAGAACCAATACTTTGTACTTAAAGAAATGTGGTTAAATCTTCAGGGTAAGAGATTCCTTTTTTTCTCCTGCTTCTTTAGAAAGGCACATCAAGGGTAGGAATGATCTTCAAAGTACTTCATTGAAAAAGCCAGACTGGGAGAAAGGAGAGGGTGTGGACCCCACAGGCAGGAAGGGAAGAATTATCTAAATAGTAATGTAAAGTGCAAAGCAAGCGGTGAAGATAAGAAATGCAATGGGAATTGGCATTTACATATTTAAGAAATTTTAAGTTTGATGTTGCTGCTGATATTAATAAGCATTTATATATCCAAAATATGTTTGCCTCCAGCCCCTCACATGTCATATAGTCCTTTCATACCTTTTGAATGGGTGGGACAACCCAAAATTGACTTGCTGTGTACTGTGAAATTTTCCATTAAGCTCAGCAGCCCTGAAATGATAGAATGGCCATAGTTTAAGAAAAATATTTTCCCGCAGCCTCTGACTCTTCTTTGCTTAATCATCCTATTCTTTGATAGACATAACCATGACTTAGGGGAAAGAGAAACAGTGACTATTCCTCCCTGCTTACCCATTTCCCAGTGACGCTCTGGACAATGAGCTTTACTCTTTGTCCAAGCCAAGCATTGCTAAGCATTAGTTGCTGTGGCATTTAACCGCCTTACAGAAATCTACCCCAACCCCCTGTTTATTGATTTCTTAAGATCATAGAAGAAAATTAAATGAGTTGGAGAGAGGCCTTCAAGTCCCCTGACACCCATGGGGCCCACTCGTCTCCACCCCCCCACCCCAATTCTAAAATGGAACATATTGCTCCTTTCATAGTTCCGCAGAGCCCCGCCCTTCAGCTTCTCTTTGTTACCCCCTGGGTGGGTGTAACCAAACCTCAGTCACACCGTGGCCCCAGCAGCTGGGCTTCTCTCTCCCCCATCACATTGCAGACATTCTTTTCACATCATTTTGTCCCCTCTGCTGCATTCCCTCCATTTGGCATCATTCCCTCTGTGCAAACTTCTGTTTCAAGGGACAGGAGTTTGCCAAGGAGATGCTGGCAGAGAGGGTCCAGTTCTCTCCTTTCTATCTGAAGAGCCCAGTGTCATCCATTAGCATATGAGAAGAATGGTTGTAAATAAACATCAAATGAGGTTAACGAGCTGCAGCTCATCAATATTAATGAAGTCCAACTCACAGCCTTGGAGGGAGGTACTGATGGCTCTAATCACAAGAACGGGTTTCCTAAGGCCCCAGTTACAGGGCAAGAAGGGTTAGATTCAGCCTGTTGGAATGTTTGTCATTTTCCAACCCCAGGAATGCTACAGAGAAGGACCGTCTGATACCAGATCTGTGTTTGCAAGGCCTCTCTTGTGTTCACATCACATCTGTTTGTCTCAACAGGTGGGAGCCTAGAGGAAGAAGGCTATATCTGCTAAGCCAGACTCGGGTGGGAGTGGGAAAACTCCAGGTCAATCTGCATGCAGCTCCCAAGTCAAAACTCAGGTCCCCAGAGTACTAGGATTTGCTCTTTCATTGCCTTTCCTCAGTAATCCCGTGGAACTCAAACTCTTGTTGCCAGTGCACTGAGGAAAGATCTGGGATCTTCTAAGCCCTGCCTGAAAAAGAGATGAAAAAGCTCCCATTTTGTGTAGCTCATGTGCCAACCGCCCATCAGGTCCCCCCACAGAGCCACACTTGAGTCCCGTGCCTGTTTTTGGAAGATTCGAAGGGTAGTAAGTACAGCTATCATCTCTTGGACACTTACTTTTCCCAGGTGCACTAAACATTTCCGATACTGTTGTATAATCCTCTCACTAATCCCGTGAGGGTGAATCCACTTCACAGGTGAGGAAGTTGAAGCTCCTTGATTTTATGTAACATGTCTAGGATCACACAGGTAGCAAGTAACAGGCCTCCGTCTGACTGACTGCAAGGCCTGTACTCTTAATCGCCACATTCTATGGCATCCCAGACTCACTCATGCCAAGTATGTGAGCCTTTGTGCTGTTCCTTTGCTTTTGTAAGATGCGTGCCCTTTCTTCTGCAGTTCAAGAGACCAAACACAAAGTAGTTCTCTGAAAGTAGAATCGGAGGACTTTACTATTAAATTTTTGAAATTATTTTCAGAAAGGAAACTGCCACTAGATGAGGTTTGTGGTTGTTGTTGTGGGTTTTTTTGGTCTATAAATTTGGGGTCAGTGGGATATGTGCTCTGAGATTTTGTGTGTGTTTGGTAGCAGTGATACTGATTGTCCACCTCGTCAAGACAGTTCCTTTTATGGTTAAGCACACACCTCGTGCTTGGTCAGTGACTGCAACACAAAGAAACTGCCTGGCTCCCATGGCTGATTTGAACCTACGATCCTAGCCTCGATCACACAGTTTCAACACTTGAAACTTATTACTTAAAGTTCATACTGTCAGCTCCTTATCTGTGATTTCATTGGGGCCAGAAGGAGAACCTGATGCTTCACCCAATGGTCGTTACCACAGAAGTTACACCTGATTGTTTATTTAAAGAACTAACTCATAGTGAAAGCATCTGAGAGTGGAACAGTCACTCATCTTTCTTCTCCTTTCCTCCTTGAAAACTTAGGGACCTTACTTGGTAATTTTCACTTAGGCAAAACGCCCAGGAATGTTTCCACAGAATGGCACCCAAAGCCCACCCATGCAGGAGCCCTTCCTGCCACCAAGGTAACCAAGACTGGGAAGCAATTGAAACTGGGCCTTCCTTTCCCAGGCCTGTGGCTGTCAACTTGGCTCAGAAAGAGGCAGACTGATGACTTTGTCTCCTCACCCAGTCACACTACCACACAGTTCTCATTTGAGCCTGAAGTCACATGGGTATGCTGCTGTGGCCAAACAAGGGTGCGCTGTTTCCAGTTCTTTGCCCCCTGGGCTCGGCCTGGGCATCCTTCGTTGAAATCATCAGGGCCCCCAAACCCTGAAGCCTTTCCAGGGACAAATTGCATGCAGTGGTGGAGAGGAAGAGCTGAGCGGTGCAGTGGAGCCGCGGCTGGTGTGCAGTTGGGATGTTTGCGAGAGCCAAGGGGTTAGTTCATTGCTGCTTTGTATACCCAGGCACACCAGAAAACTCAGATTAATAGGCTGTTTATTCTTCAGCATGTTCCTTGAATCAAAGGCTCTGGATGGTATTATTAAAGAGTGTTTGTGAGAGCGCCCTGGAACACTCCTTCTGGGCTCCGCTCACTGAAGAGGAACGATTGAGTCCTTTCATTTCCTGGGCAGCATCCCTCATGCCCAGTGCTCACTGTAGTATAAAGGTCTGCGGAACCTTTGTTAGAAACAGGATCTTTTGTTCTGTCTTTTTGAGGTCCCATTACCTACAGCACCTTCGTCTGTTAGAGCCTACTTATTGAATGTTCTAGTCTTTGAGCTGCCTGAACCTAATGAACATGGTCCCCTGTATCTCAGGGAGGTTTTTTGTTCTTGCTGTTGTTGTTGTTGTTGTTGGTTGGTTGGTTTGGGGTTTGGGGGATTTTGTTTGGTTTTGGTTTTGGTTTTGTTTCTGTTGGCTCTGTTTGGTACCAGTTCTCTGGGCAGTACTGTCCTCTTTTTTTGTTTGTTTGTTTTGTTTTTTGTTTTTTCATGGCTGTTTAAAGGAATTTTGCCAGGAAAGAAGAAAACATCCACCTGAACCCTATTCTGTGAAGCAAAGGAAGATTTTTTTTTTCTGGCCCTCAGAAGATTCCCCTACAACATAACGAAATTTCTTCAAATCTTAGAATTGAAATTTATGGAATTAGGAGAAACTGACTTCCTCCACTACCACTCTCTGCAGGAAAGATTTATGTTGGAGTAGGTCAAAACATTAGGAGGGAACCTGCTTCTCTACCGCCCCTCCCAACCCGCTTTCCACAGCAGCATGCCATCATGTGAGTGACCTCTGTCCCCTGCTCCCTCTGGCAGTTACACTTTATCTGTGGCCTGGAATATATTGTACTTCAGGCCTTCCACAACTTCTGTGGGCAGACGCACACACACACAACACAACCACACCCCTTGTGGGCATGCCTTTACACAGAGGCAGCCAGCATATTGCAAAGGTGCTCGAAGCTCACTAATCACCATAGACAGTGCGACACTCAGCACATTAAGGGTGCCTGTATATATATATATACGTATATGTATCATACAAATCCAGGACAAATCATAAGCAATAGCTTTGAATCTGGCAAACCTCTTAATTACCACAGCCAGAGGCCAGAAAATGAAATTGGGGTCGTATATCTGGGGTTAGAACTCTAGAAACCATCTGGCATCCCGTAGCCCCAAGTTTCCCCACGGAGGTACACCTTGGAGCAATGGGAGACCTCTCATCCAGAAAATGCTGTCCCCTCACTTCCCTCCAAAACCAGCACAGCTGTGTGGTGAGGCCTATTTGCCATATATACACTGAGACCAAGATCTATATACACACCCTGGCGTTCCGCCTGAATCCATCCACGAAGTCCATCTGTTTATCCAGTTCCAAATCCCAGAAGGCAGTCACCAAAAAGTAAATAGTGAGAAGGGACAGGTTTTTTTCTTTCTTTCTAGATAAACATGTTCCAATGAACAAAACAGATTTTGCAAACACATTCCATCTAGTAAATCTTACCTAACAGCTGTGTGAGAAGCGCTTGGAGGAGAGAAAGATGAGGCGTGGGGGATCTCAGGACTTGGTTAAGAGAATTAGAAAGAAAAAGTTCAGAAGTCCATAAGGCAGGGCGGTTCAGGACTATCCACTTCTTGTTAAATGGAAATTTGCTTCTTTCCTTCATTCTGTCCCCTCGTCACTAACCAGGGATCTGTGGTGGGCTTGCCAGAGATCGAGATCCGGCTGCAAATACCAGCTTCTTCAACTGAAAAACCAACCCATCGAAACTTTATCTCTAGGAGACATGGCCTGCGTTTCTGACGGCACCTTCTTCCTCTCCCACTGACCCTGCTCTCCACTTCAGCTGTAATGCCCCTCTGGAGTCAGAGACGGAGTCTGGGCCTTGCGCTGCCCATCTGGCCCATGTCTACTTCACGTCTCCCCTTTTGGCTAGGAAAACGAGGACCTGAGCATAGATCAAGAACTTGGATCCTGAAGAACAGGGCCAAGCACGAGAAATTGACCTTTTGCCTCAGAGGCGGCTGGATATTTGTGTGTCTCTGTTCAATGTCGAATTGGCTCACTGTACCACTCAGGAGTTGTTTTTAAGAAATGTCCTCCTCACTCCTCATTTGCGGGTCAGATGCTTTGGATAATCCAGTGGAATTCTCTCTGCTTCGCTGCTGGTTGCTGCCAGACACAGAGTGCTAAATCCTGTCACTTGGTGACTTGGAATGACGTTGTGTGAAACAGCGCTGTGATTTGGCCATCCTGCACTCGTTCACCAGGACTGCTCTGCCAATTAGCCATGGTAGTGAGACGCGGCATTACGGGGGTGGGGGAGCGGTTTCTGCAGCCCTCACCTTATCTCGACCCTGGGATCAAAATACCTGCGTATTCTCGCACCTTCCCCCAGTGCCGGTATGTTTCTCTAGCAGTCGGTGCACCTTGGAATCCTGTTCCGTTCAATATTTATTACTCCTTTCCCAGGCCTCAGAGAGCAATTTCTTCAGCAGATTGTAACATGCCAGTGACAGAGAAACTGCATTTGTGTGCAGAATAGGGAAGTGGCAAGCAGAACATTCTTGCTGCCGGGTCCCACCTCCTGGTCTGCCTTTGCTGGATTGCATGCCTGACTCCTTCTCCTCTGGGTTAGGTCTCAGCTCAAGTGCCAGCTTCTAAAAGAGGTTATCTGTGACCACCCCATCTAACGTCCCACCCTCAGTCATTCCTTATCACACCACGCTGTGTTACACATGTCATTGCCTCTATCGCTTTCTTTTTTTTTTTTTTTTTTTTAATTTTTTAATCTTTATTTTTGAAAGAGACAGAGAAAGACAGAGTGTGAGTCAGGGAGAGGCAGAGACAGAGGGAGACACAGAATCTGAAGCAGGCTCCAGGCTCTGAGCTGTCAGCGCAGAGCCCGATGTAGGGCTCGAACTCACTAACTGTGAGATTATGACTTGGGCTGAAGTCAGGTGCTTACCGACTGCCTCTATCACTTTCTACAAGCATTTTTACCCGGCACCCCTGCCTTTATCACTTTCTACAAGCATTTTATTTATTTGTCCCCTTGTTTACTGTCTACCTCTCCACCCACACATGTACTAGAATGTAAGTTCCCTGAAAATAGGGATTTTTGTCTATCTCATCTGTTGCTATTCCCCCAGACCCTAGCATGGCCTCTGGGACACAGTTGGCACTTAATATTTATTAACAAAATAAACAGGTAAGAATGTAGCCATTAAGAACTCCCAAAGTTGGGGCGCCTGGGTGGCTCAGTCGGTTAAGCGTCCGACTTCGTCTCGGGTCATGATCTCGCGGTTTGTGAGTTCGAGCCCCACGTCGGGCTCTGTGCTGACAGCTCAGAGCCAGGAGACTGTTTCGGATTCTGTGTCTCCCCCTCTCCCTCTGCCCCTCCCCTGCTCATGCTGTCTCTCTTTCAATAATAAATAAACGTTAAAAAAATTTTTTTTAAAAAGAACTCCCAAGGTTAATAAGTGGTTGCTGTCAGGAGATGGTAGAGGTAGGCAGTTGAATAGTTTGAGGTAAAGGAATAAAAATACAAGGTTTCTCAAATTGGCTTTCGTAATGGTTTTAATTATAAATTGAATGTATTGAGTAAAAGATCACATAAGTTGAGTCGCTCTTCATTTTTTCTGACTCAGATGAAACTGTTCCCTATTGAGTAGGTTAAGTCAGGGTCATGGAAACCAAGTACTACACTCTTCCTTGCCAGGCTGGCATACTTGAAGCCACAAAGGATGCCCACTTCCAGATTTCCACTGGACGGTGCCTGGCGTTGCTTTCCGTAGGGCAAGTGCCAGAAGAAACTGGCACAACAATTTAAAGCAATTTAAAGCCCACTCTGGGTATCTTCATCCAGCCTTCATTGCGTTCTTGCCTGCCTCCAGTTCCCAAAGAGACCACATTCCTCTCCACAGCTCCGAGGCCCTGCAGTTCTTTTTGTTAGGAGAGCCATGGAGGGTGGGTAAGTGTGTCTTAGCTCTGACCTGCCCAATTGTGAGACACTGTGACCAAGAAAACTTGTCCTTTTAGCCTGGCAGACACAGGGCACTTGCCTCCTGAGAGGCCCTTCGCTCCTCAGAAGTTATCCTTTGTCTTGTTGGGGCAAGATCAGTGCCTAGTGTCAAGAGAGGGAGATTAAAGATTAAAGAACCTCCTCCAGGAAAGGGAATAGTTTTGCCTGAATCTCTTAATTTGTCTTCTCCCCCATGCAAGTGCATTCATGTTGCTGGGCTCCCTGGCTCACTCCCCACCAGTTTGTAGTCATTATTCTCATGACTTTGTGGTCTCATTGATATTAGCATGGGCTTCAACTGCTGTAGGTGATGCTTCTACGCTCCATTACTTTTTCTCGTACCTTGCTGATGACTCTTCTGTTGGTTTCAGCCTTTAGCCAAGCCCACCCCATCCACACCCCATCCTTTCCGTCTTTTATTGATGCTGTGTTGACTTTGTGTGTCTCTGTTAGTTTAGTTTTCTGAGCACCTGCAAAGAATTAACCATCTCTACTTGCTGCTGGGGATCACCTTTGATCTGATTTCGGTGCTTTGGGAAATGTTGAAGGACCCTATAACCCCACCAAAGTACATAAAAGGTGCTATAGTCCCTTTAGCCTGACCTTCCAGACTAGCTCTGTTTAGGGACCAGAAGATATATATTTTTAATTAATTTATTCATGTTTTAATTTACATCCAAGTTACTTAGCATATAGTGCAACAGTGAGTTCAGGAGTAGATTTCTTAATGCCCCTTACCCATTTAGCCCATCCCCCCCCCCAACCCCTCCAGCAACCCTCTGTTTGTTCTCCGTATTTGAGTCTCTTATGTTTTGTCCCCCTCCCTGTTTTTATATTATTTTTGCTTCCCTTCCCTTATGTTCATCTGTTCTGTAGCTTAAAGTCCTCATATGAGTGAAGTCATAATGATATTTGTCTTTCTCTGACTAATTTCACTTAGCATAATACCCTCTAGTTCCGTCCACGTAGTTGCAAATGGCAAGATTTCATTCTTTTTTGATTGCCGAGTAATACTCCATTGTCTATATATACCACATCTTCTTTATCCATTCATCCATTGATGGGCATTTGGGCTCTTTCCATACTTTGACTATTGTCCATAGTGCTGCTATAAACATTGGGATGCATGTGCCCCTTCGAAACAGCACACCTGTATCCCTTGGATAAATACCTAGTAGTGCAGTTGCTCGGTTGTAGGGTAGTTCTATTTTTCATTTTGTTAGGAACCTCCATACTGTTTTCCAGAGAGGCTGCACCAGTTTGGATTCCCACCAGCAGTGCAAAAGAGATCCTCTTTCTCCACATCCTCACCAACATCTGTTGTTGCCTGAGTTGTTAATGTGTGCCATTCTGACTGGTGTGAGGTGGTATCTCATGGTGGTTTTGATTTGTATTTCCCTGATGATAAGTGCTGTTGAGCATCTTTTCATGTGTCTGTCAGCCATCTGGATGTCTTCTTTGGAAGAGTGTCTATTCATGTCTTTTGCCCATTTCTTCACTGGATTCTTTGTTTCTTGGGTGTTGAGTTTGATAAGTTCTTTATAGATTTTGGATACTAACCCTTTATCTGATATGTCGTTTGCAAATATCTTCTCCCATTCCGTTGGTTGCCTTTTAGTTTTGCTGATTGTTTCCTTCGCTGTGCAGAAGCTTTTTATTTTGATGAGGTCCCAATAGTTCATTTTTGCTTTTGTTTCCCTTGCTTCCAGAGACGTGTTGAGTAAGAAGTTGCTACGTCCGAGGTCAAAGAGGTTTTTGCCTGTTTTCTCCTCTAGAATTTTGATGGCTTCCTGTCTTATGTTTCATTCATTTTGAGTTTATTTTTGTGTGTGGTGTAAGAAAGTGGGACCAGAAGATATTAATGTAAATACAGATGTGGATACCATCCATTAAATGTTTACTATGTGCTATATACTGTTCCAAACATTTAACATGACTGTTTTGTTTAATCCTTACTTGCAGGCCTGAAAGGCCAATACATGAACTGGCCCCAGGTATTTCTCTAACCTCATGTCTTATTCCTTTCTCTCTCATGCTGTTGGCTCCAGCTACACTGGCTTCTATGCTGTTCCTTTTACCCAGTAGACATGCACCCAGTGGCTGTTTCCTCTGCTTGGAATGTTCTTCCCTTCGATGTCCACCTAGATTACTTCCTAACCTCCTCCAAATCTTTGTCTAGGTGTTACCTTCTCCATGAAACCTACCTAGTCTACTCTCTATAAAATTGAAGGGGCACCTGGCTGCCTAAGTCAATAGAGCATATGACTTTTGATCTTGAGGTCGTGAGTTCAGGCCCCACGTTGAATGTAAAGATTGTTAAAAAAAAAAAAAAAAGAAAAGAAAAGAAAAAAAAGAAAACTGGGATAAAATTGTACCACCACTGCCATGTCACACTCCCTATTTGAACAGCTCTATTCTGTTTTTTCCATTATAGGTATCATTAACTTACCATCTAGTTTACTTGTCTGTTGTATTTATCACTTAATATCTGTCTTCATGAGGTAGGCTTCATGAGGGCAAGGAGCTTATCTGTTTGTTCCCTAATGTATCCTAAGCACCTGAAAAACAATATCTGGCACACTGTAGATGCTCTGTAATTCCTGGTGAATGAATGAACTTCGTCCCTTCAAAAACCCTGTGAGATAGGTATAAATTTTTTAAAATTTTTTTCCATTTTTTTTTATTTTAGAGAGAAAGAGAAAGAGCCAGTGGGGGAGAGGGGCAGAGGGAGAGAGAGAGAATCTCAAGCAGGCTTCACGCTCAGTGCAGAGCCCAACACAGGGCTCAATCCCACAACTCTGGGATGATGACCTGAGCCAAAATCAAGAGTGAGACACTCACCTGACTGAGTCATTTTAAAGATGATGGAATTGGAGCTCAAAGAATTGAAATAACTAACTTGCCCCAGATCATTCAGCTAGGAAGTAGCAGAGCTGGGAATGACTAACTCCGAAGAATTTACTTTCAAGTTAGGTCAATAGTTCTCCAACTTTAAGAGTCACTGGGGCTATTTGTTTAAGTGCACATTTGCATACCTTGACCGTGAGAATTCTGATTCTGATTCTGATTCTGATTCTGATTCTGATTCTGATTCTGTAGGCCTGAGATACAGATGATCCATGAATCATAATTGGGGAAACATTGGGATATACTCCATTTCCTTTAACGTTTGGAATCTACATAGGGAAGCATAAAGATAAAATCTGTTGAACATTTTCGGAGTGCCCCTAGGTACCAGTCCCTGAGACATAGAAAAGCAAGTAAGATGAAGTCCTTACTCTCAAGACTCAGTGTGTTGGTGATGATGATACAGATACATTTATCATAATTAGACCATTGATAAATCACAGAGTGCTTTAAAGCACATGCGTTGGATTCAGGCAAACCCATGGTTCAAAGCCTGAACATGCTACCACCACTAGTCATATAACTAGGTAAGTGACCTAACCTCCCAGTGTCTGCAAGTAAATGAGAACAACAGTATTTACCCAATAGGACTGTTAGGCAGACTTAAATGAGATAAAGGGCGTACAGCACTCAGGAAGGTAGCTTAAAAAACACATAACCAACACCAGGAGGCAGTTTATAGTGTATAAGAAATGATAAATAAATGGCTTAGAGACAGTAAATATAGAAAAACTCAGGAAAGTTTTCCAGTTTTACAGCCTACTGTTTTACAATTAGGGTTTGGGTTCCAATTTTTTGTTGTAGTTTTTAATATAATTTATATCAAAATCTTTTCAAAATATATTTAAATATATATATATAACACCCTTCCCTGCATTACTTTTTTTTTAATTTTTTAATTTTAAAGAGAGACCGAAGGAGAGAGAGCATGCCCACCAGCCGGGGAGAGGGGCAGAAGGAGAGAGACAGAATCCCAAGCAGGATGGAACCAAGCAGGCTCTATGCTCAGCACAGAGCCAAACACAGGGCCCAATCCCATGACCCTGGGATCATGACCTGAGCCTAAATCAAGAGTCAGATGCTCAGCTGACTGAGCCAACGCAGGCACTCCTACCCTTCCCTGCATTCTTAAATATAATTTATCTTAGCATCTAAGTATCATCTTTACAAACATAAATTATTTTATTATGCTGGAAAACATCATTGCCTTCAAGAGTTTGTTGAAGTGTACCCTAAATACATCCAGATTTCATTTTAAATATTTTTTCCTGCTTCTGTGTTCCTATCAGTGCTGTTAATGCCTGATTTCTCACTGCTGATCTTGCACCTGCCTTTTATAGTTCCTTTTCCTCTCTCGGTTTACTGTGTCTGGTCAGCATTGAGCTTAGAAAATAGACAGCCCGGTGCATTAAAACTGAGTCTAATCAGAGCTTACCTCAGAGGCCTGTAAGTTAACCACATAAGCTTTAATGTGTGAACCTTGTGACATCTGTTTGGCCTACTTAGAGACTTACTGGCATTTAGATAGTTGAGATTGCCTATTAGTTAAGTTTTAAATACGTTAGGTATTAACATGCAGGCTACAGACACCTGGAGAAACCATTTTCATTGTTCTCAGCGTTGGAAGTTTGTCCATTCTGTGGCCCCACAACTTCAAAGAGCTTAGGGAATCATAGGATCATAGATCTGGCCGTTTTGCTCTCAAGTAGACAACTGATGGTTATCTCCATCTTACAGAAGAAGAAACTAAGGCCCAAAGAGTAAGTAGCTTGCTCTGATGCGGTAGTCCAGCAGAGCCAACGCAGGATTCTGAGTCTCCTGAGACTTCCTTCTGCTCAGCCACACTGTCCCCAGGAGGAAACAGAGAATCACCTTGGGCTATGGAAAGGAAGGAAAACCATTTATAAATATCACTAAAAATCAGAAAAACGGGGCTCCTGGGTGACTAGGTCACTTAAGTGTCTGACTTTGGCTCAGGTCATGATCTCATGGTTTGTGAGTTCGAGCCCCACGTCAGGCTCTCTGCTGTCAGTGCAGAGCCCGCTTTGGATCCTCTGTTCCTCTCTCTGCCCCTCCCCTGCTCATGCACATGCACACATACACACACGCACACACCCACATACTCTCTCTCTCAAAAATAAACATTTTTTTTAAAGTCAGAAAAATGAAATCTTGTTAGTATTGTAACAAATCAGTTTTAGCCTTGACTTTGATAAGTGTTTTTCCTCCCACCCCATCCTCATTTGAAGGGATGTATAACCTGACTGTGCCCCCCCCCCCATAAGCCTGGACTGTGAGCACATACAAAGAAGGACCAAGGGCATTATAAAATCCATAAGCATATAAAGTATTATAAAATATGATGATCAGCTTTGCACCCTCTTTTCATTGTAGATAAAACAAGGTGATTTTGAGGGGGAACATAGAGCCACTGAGAATGGGGACATGGAAATCTATTTCTTTTTTTTTAAATAAATTTATTGGGGCACCTGGGTGGCTCAGTTGGTTGGGCGACTGACTTCGGCTCGGGTCATGTTCTCACGGTTTGTGAGTTCAAGCCCCATGTCGGGCTCTGTGCTGACAGCTCAGAGCCTGGAGCCTGCTTCAGATTCTGTGTCTCCCCCTCTCTCTGCCCCTCCCCTGCTCACTCTCTGTGTCTCTCTGTCTCTCAGTAATAAATAAACGTTAAAAAAATTTTTTTAATAAAATAAAATAAAATAAATTTATTTATTTACTTGTAATCTCTACACCCAATGCGGGGCTTGAACTCACAACCCTGAGATCAAGAGTTGCATGCTGTTCTGACTGAGCCAGCCAGGTGGCCCCTAGAAATTGATTTTTGAAGGAAGGTGCCAAGTTGACCATTTCTGTAGGTGGCTTCCTTCCTTCTTTCCTTCCTTCCTACTTTTTCTTCCTTCCATCCTTCCTTCCTTCCTTCCTTCCTTCCTTCCTTCCTTCCTTCCTTCCTTCCACTATTCTATTGAGATATAATTTTCATGCTGTAAATCTAGGTGACTATTTATTCTTCCCATTGTAAGAAAATACAAAGCATAATCCCCAAATGCAGAGTTGACCACCACTATTAACACTTTGGTATATTCCATTCTTTTTCCTATGCAAATTTATTTCCTTTTGTTTTCTTTGAAATCAAAGAAGGAATCATACTGTACACAGCGATTTCTATTTTGCTCTTTCTTCTTAGCGTAATGAGGTTACCTAAGTTTGTGTATTTTCGTTTGAAACTCATTTAGTCATATGAATTAAATCTTTATTGTAAATTCTTCTTGAGAGAAATTCTCCATCTGTGGTTGAAAACTCAAGTGCCTGCAAAAACCAGACAGGTAATGTAAGGAGCACAGGTGTCATTCAGTGAACAGCAATGGGGGCCATGGCTGACTTACAAGGATAGCCTCCGCCTCAGCCCCAGCTGATTGATTGTCCAGGAGTGATGGTCTGAGACTTCAGGGCCTCTGATTTTTTTTTTTAGAAAAGAGATATCTGGAATCTAGATTGTATTGCATGAAATGTCTTGACTTTTCTAATGTTTCAGCCCCAAATTAAAAAAAAATAAGTTCAAGCCAAACAAAGCCTGTCTGCCAGCCATTTCTGTCTTAGACGGTGAATGTGAAGAGCTTCATAAGTAGTAGCTCACTTAATTATCCCAGCAGTCCTGCTCCTTTAACAGTTATTGAGAACCAACACTGAATGAAGGAGGCAAAATCTCTGATTTCTTGGAACTTACATTCTAGGAAGGAAACAAGTAATATGGTTGAAGAATATATAGTAGATCATACAACGATAAGTTCTTTGGAGAAAAACTAAGCAGGAAGTAGGGGGAGCATTGCAGTTTTAAATACCATGGCCAGGGGTGGCCTTACTGTATAATGACATTTGAGAAGAGACCTGAAGGAGGAAAGAGCTATGTAGGGATCTGGGGGGAGAGGGGAGAGCAGATACAAAAGCCTGAGACAAGAACATGCTTGACGTATTCAAGAACTACAAAGCCATTGTGGCTGGAATGGTCTGAGCAAGGAATGAGTAGAAGGAGATGCAGTTAGAGCAATAGCAGGGGCCCCCATCGTGTAGAGCCTAAGAAAGAAGACGTATAATCCAATTTTATAGATGGGAAAACTGAAGCTTAAAGAATTTTGCCCATGCCCCATAACTAGGAAGTAACAGAGGCATCTTGAACCCAAGACCGTCTTAATTCCAAATCTCATGTTCTTAGCTACTACGTGTGCCACACTAGAATGAAGCAATGTGGATTGTGTAACATTCCTACCCTTCTAGCAAGTTCCATGCTACCTGCATCCAAATCATGTCCTACCTGTTCTTTGTGCTCCTGCCTCAATCGCAGAGAATTACAGTGAAAGAATCCTAGAATCTTAGACGCAAATACAACGCTGAGGATTACTGAGACAAGAAGTTTGCACTTTTCTTTTTTATAATTCTGAATGCTCATGCTTTTTTTTTTAAGACTCTTTGATGTCTTCCTGGTGCTTATACTTTTGTTTTCTTAATTTTTCAAGTGGGTTATATACGTGGAGGTGACAAAATGCAAAAGCTCAAAAGGGTGTGCAATCTTACGTACTTTAAAGTAGATTTAACTTCATCTAATCCACCCTGATCATTTAGACATGAGGCATGACAGAAGAGGAAACTGAGACAGAAAGAGCTGGTGTCTGATTAAAGGCCACCCATCAATGAGGAAACCAGGTACCTTGTCCAAACCCCAGTGAGTAAGATCAGACTTTGTTTTTTAGAATACTGGTGCCTGAAAGAAATTGGGTGGGTTCATCCTTTGATGCCACTGGGATATTTTTCATCATTTTTCCTTTCTTTTTGTACGCCTGCCAGGCCCACTGAAAGATAAGGATCAGGGTCCAGAAAGCCTAACCATTGTGTCATTTCCCAGGACGCAGAGCCACTATCATTTGGTTCACATTTTTATTAAAATAAGATGAGTGATTCACTCACATTACAGGCAAAGGATCTTTTAACAGGAAAACCATACTTTCAAAAACAAAGTCGATGGCTTTAAGGAACAGTAACTGCTAATGTCAATTTCCTTTCCCATCCCATTTCCAGTCCCAAAAAAAGTCAACCACTCTTCTGTCTCTAGCCGCCTCTTTCTCTTACCCACACATATACATATAATTATAGATAGGGTACATTATATATGCCCACAAAAGACAGAAAGCAGCAGGAAAGACAAAGGTGGATTCATCTGAAAAGATGTATGTGTTTATCTATATCCACCCTTCTTTCTGGTTCTTGCTGTTTTTGTTTCTTAAGTCTATTTTTTTAGTTGATGGGTAGCCATAAATCCGTCATCATTGGTGGAAGTTAGTAGATTCTGACAAGAGAACAGGCTGTGGTCTTTATAAATACGCCTACGTGCTGGCAACGGTCTTCCTCTACTCACACAATCATCGAGAACCGGGGACTTAGATTGTTTTCTTATTTTTAGTCTGTCTCGGTTCAGATCACTCCTAGTGAGTAACTCTGTTAGCCACTGCTTCTTTTTATGTTTATTTAGAAGAAAAGGAAAATGCATTTTAAGCAAATCAAATGCATAATCTGTTCCACTTCCTATTTATTCTATGGCTACTTTGGACAGTGGAAAGCCCAGAGAAATACTTCTGTTGGTTTTTGTTTTCTGTGGCTTGCTTTCTCAGACAGGCCATCAGTTTTGCTGATCGCTTTTTTGAAATTCCATCCCAGGGGCACCTGGCTGGCTCAGTCAGCAGAGCATGTGACTCTGGATCTCAGGGTTGTGAGTTCACGCCCCAAGTTGGGCATAGAGATTACCTAAAAAAAATTTTTTTTAGTAAATAACAAATAATAATAAAATCCCATCCCAACTGTCAGCCTGATTTTAAATTGGAAAGGAAAAAGGTAGTTGGAAGTAATTTTTGTGTGTACATTAAATATACTTTGCTAATCTATGTTTAGTCCTATTCAAATTGCAGATACGGGCCTATAATGGCTTAAAGTGTTTATTATTTTTGTTGTTCCTTCTCTGTTTTCTTATAGAGATTAACAGCAGTCTCCTAAATTAGAAAGGGTCCGTCAGTTTGTTTTAGGGGCAGCAAGGAAGCGGGGAGCCAGGTAGACCACATCTGACCCTGGAGCCAGTCTAGGAGAAGGAGGATAGGAAGAGATGAGCTAGCTGGCAGCAGTTTTAAATATTAACGGTAATAATAACAATAACAGCAGTTGCAGCTAACATTTACCGCGCTCTCATTATGGAATCCACTATGCCAGGTGTTTTTCATCCCTGGAAGAAATAAAAGCGGGCTGAAGTCCCAGGAACCATATAGCAAGAAAGCAAGGACATCATAAGGAACTGGCCTGTGTAGTGGAGAGAGGCCCTGACCTGGAAAGAGAAGGCTTGATTAGATTGTGGCTCTACCATTTACTTGGTACTTTTTGTCCCTTACTGAGGTTCATTTTCCTGGTTCATAAAAATGGGAATAATACTGTTTTCCTCTCCCCGCCTGTCAAGGTTCTTATGGGGATCAAAAGTGATCATGCGTATGAAAATGGTTTGCATGATTATACAGTCTGTCTATAAATATGACTCATCAGTACTTTCACTAGTGAGATGATAGAGGATTGGCAGGGTAGTGACTCTCAAGGAAAGTGGTGTGCACCTGCCTTGGGGCAGGAAGTCTGTTCTTCTCTCATCAATAAGAACAAAGGCAAGAGAAAATAATCATGAGATAAGGAATAAGATTGTTTTAGCCACCCACTGGCTTGAGCTTGAACTTGGATGAATTGTGCCTTTTGTTATGCAGGTGCCATCCCACCTGTGTGCCTCAAAAGCCGTGGTAACAAGAGCAGGTACTGTTTACTGAATACTTAACCTGGGCCGTATACTAGCACTTTAAATTTACCATCTCTTTTATTTTTTTAATTTTTGTTTATTTATTTGCATACGGTTGACACACAATGTGACCTTAGTTTCAGAGTTTCAGGAGTACGGCGTAGTGACTCAACGTCTGTATACGTTATATTCTGTTCAGTAGCTACCAATCGCTCTCTTTTTTAAGTCATCTATTCCAGGGGTGCCTGGGTGGTGCAGCCAGTTAAGCGTCCAACTTCAGCTCAGGTCATGATCTTGCAGTCTGTGGGTTTGAGCCCCACGTCGGGCTCTGTGCTGACAGCTCAGAGCCTGGAGCCTGCTTCAGATTCTGTGTCTCCCTCTCTCTGCTCCTCCCCTGCTCGCACTCTGTCTCTCTCTTTCTCAAAAATAAACATTAAAAAAAATTTTTTTTAATCATCTGTTTTAATCCTCTCAAAGATTCTCCTGATTAGGAACAGTATTGTTCATACTGTTAGTATCATTAGTATTAGTATTAATATCCACTCTCATTTCTAAGTGGCTTGCTCAGTGTCAACACAGCTAGTTAGCCAAAGAGCCAGGACTTGGACCCTGGTTGGCCGATCCAGGAGGCTGCACTAGGTAAGCAGGCGTAAGACCCGCTTAGGGGTTAGAGCCAGGGCTTTTCAAGCCATCTCAGTAGAGCCCTAGAATTTTAAAGCAATGCCTCGAGCCTTCTCTCCCAGCCACTTCATTCCTCACACCTCTAGACTAGGTGAGGGCTACTGAGGAGAAAGTCGAGTAAGAAAGGCTTTGCTTTTATCTGTTATACATTGAGGTTCCTTATAAGATTTCCATTGAAAAAAAAGTATATCTGTTTAAAAATTTTTTTCAACCTTCACGTACCACATCTTTCTTATTTAAAGGTGACAAAACGGAGGCCCAGAAGAGTTGTGCCCAGAAGAATAATGTGGTTAGTTCTTTGCAGAACTCAGGCTGAGTTCTCTTGTCTATATTATAACCTGCCTCTGTGGGAGAACAGACCTTTCCTTCCTCCAGAACAACATGAAAACCCTCTTCTGGTTATAAAAACCCATGTGAGGAAGTGTAAAATACGCCTCTTTTTCAAAGATTGAGTGACGTTTTCCAGATATACCACCACTGAGAGGGCAGGATGTTTCCTCTCACCTCCAGTTACCATGAGGGGGGCCTGAAGTTCTGTCTCCACCTTAGCTCTTATGCCTGTTTAACCATTTCTGTCCAGTTAAGAGCAGGTTTGGGTCACAGGAGTTTGAGACAGCACTTGCTTCTTCCTGGATAAGAATTACACCTTGGCTCTAAAGTCTCTGTGTCAAAGAGCACTTCCTATCACCCTGTTTCCAAACCAAAAGCATAAAGTAGCAACATCTGAGGGTGCCCGGGTGGCTCAGTCAATTGAGTAGCCGACTTCAGCTCAGGTCATGATCTCATGGTCTGTGAGTTGGAGCTCCACATCAGAATCTGTGCTGACAGCTCGGAGCCTGGAGCCCGCTTCAGATTCTGTGTCTCCCTCTCTCTCTGCCCCTCCCCCACTTGCGCTCGCGCGCTCGCTCTCTCTCTCTCTCTCTCTCTCCCTCTCTCAAAAATAAATAAACATTTAAAAAAAGTAGCAACACCTCATAGAGCTGGACATTGGTCTCTGAATTAAAATGTGAATGGGTGGGGGCGTGTGGATGGCTCAGTCAGGTCAGTTAAGCGTCCGACTCTTGAAAAGCATCTGACTCTTGATTTCGCTCAGGTCATGATCTCACGGTTCAAGAGATCTAGCCCCTTGTCAGGCTCTGCACTGGCAGCATGGAGCCTGCTTGGGATTCTCTCCCTCCTCTCTTTCTGTCCCTTCCCCCACTCACTCTCTCTCTCCCTCAAAATAAATAAATACACATTGTTTTTTACATGTGAATGGATGCAGATACTAAGCTTGAAATAACTTGATAAGCTGCTGGGCCCTCTAAGAACTTATGGTGCCAAGATCCTTCTCCACATTTTGGTGTCCAAAGCTGCCTCCCAAAGCTCAATTTATTGAGCTTCCTCAATAAATTGTCAGGAGACTGTGCTCGTGCCAGAATAGCTGGCCCCGTTGCTACTGGACAGAGGCTTTCTTGTCTTCTGGCGCTGGTGCCTCCTTCCACAATGCCATAGGGTTGCCCGTCCTGGGCATTGCAACCTGCTGTGGTTCGTGTCATCAAAGCTGTCTAAGACAGTGTCCTCCCCCAGAACCAAGCTTCGCCTTGGTCCTTGAACTCCCAACAGCCCCATCATGATGGACAGAAAAGATGCTCTAACACGGTATGTGGGATTCTTGTCATGTCATACCGGGCCTCTGGTTCGGTGCCACTGTGGGAGCTAGGGATGGCCGTGGGTAGCCTAAATACCGGGCCAGATTGCTATGATGTGCCATACACGATCCCTGCAGATTTTCAGACGCTGATTAGAAATGCTCATATTTCTTTAAATCTTTGGTTAATATAAACAATTCCGGGGGGGGGGGGGTTCTTTTGTTCATTCTAAAAATTGCCATGCAATTGTTACCGTGTCTGATTTAATACTTTGCCTAGAATGCATATACTGGTCAAACAGAAATAATCATTTGATGTTGGGCTCAGTCATAATGAAGGAAAGAAAGAGAGGGAGTCTGGCTTTCAGCCCTGGTTTAAATACACTGAACAGGCTCTGGGGAATAATGAGCTTGCAAAGGATGGTGTTAATAATGGCCCAACTACTTTACCCCACAGGTGTCAGTGGAAGCCAGTGCTTCTCATTCCTTTTGTGAAATCATTTCCTTTTCGGTGAACTAATTATGATTTCCCTCCATTTATAATATAAAACAACAGTGCTCTCAAAAGGGATAAAATTTAGGAACACAGCCTGCTCTCCTTCCGGGGTTTGCTTGACAGGAACATAGCTCTAGGATGTCAGCAGTCTTCCTGTGACTTGTGGGACTACATGCTACGTGGGGAGCGAAGCTGTCAGATGTCTTGCCTCCTTCCTCTTCTCTCCTCCCTGCTCTCCTTCCCTCCCATCCCCCTTCTTGCAGAGTAGTATTTACTCAGCTGCAGACTGGTACCAAAGCCTCAGTGCGCTGGGGGTTAGGAAGGGGTGGTGTGGTCATGCCCCAAACTATCCATGTCCTTCCGAGCATCTCTTGGCAGAGCAGGCTGGCTGAGGGTGAGTGTCATTTAGAATGAGCATCCACAAGCCCTGCAGAACAGAACATAAAAACAATTGCAACTGAAAATTGGAGAGTCCACTCATGGGCTGTGGTGTTCTCTGGCCTCTGTGGCCTCCTATGGAGATTATGCAGCCAACCAACTAGAGGTTGTCCAGTCCACTGGGATTCCCCAACGCTTGGTAACATTTCATTATCTCTAGCTCTGGTCCTAGCACTAGCTCACCCAGCCATTAACCTTTGTAGGCAGTCACAGAAACAAATCCAGACTAAAGCCCATTTCATCCCCCATCCTTTTGGTGCTAAAAATGCTTGATTTGGGCTTTCTCCGAGTGAGGGACAAAGATATGGCGCTAGTTGCTTCTGTCTGGCACTCTTCCACTGGTCTCCTTTATTTTCTTTTTTAATGTTTATTTTTGAGAGAGAGAGAGAGAGAGAGAGAGAGAGAGAGAGAGAGAGCACAAGCAGGGGAGGGGCAGAGAGAGAGGGAGACACAGAATCCAAAGCACACTCCAAGCTCTGAGCTGTCAGCACAGAGCCCGACATGGGTCTGGAACCCACACACTGTGAGATCATGACCTGAGCCGAAGTCAGGACACTTAACCAACCGAGTCACCCAGGCGCCCTCCACTGGTCTCCTTGAATGACACCACTCTGACCCTGGAAAAGGCACCATTTCCCAGGAAGAGCAAAGGCATCTGAGTCTACAACCACACCACCGCAGTTCTTCCTGAGCAAATGTGTGGGCACACAGGGTGGTCTTGGAGGAGGATGTAGAGATGACTAAGCTGCCCCGAGCTTCCGAAACAGGAGCTTCCGAAACAGGAATTTCCACAGCAAGAAGGCAGACCAGATGTAGAAAACACAAGAGGAGACCTTCATCCTTCTTTTCCAAGAAAGAAGGAGGTGAGAACAAGTTAGTCCTTGATTATTGGGCATCAGCAATTTCTGATTAGACTAATTTTCTTATTCAAAATAACCTCACCTGTCACCCTCTGGGATTAGAGATAACCAACAAAAGACTATTCTAAACCAGGGGCTGGTTATCTTGAAAAATACAGTATTCCTGCAAGAGTTGTAACAGTGGTCAAGTGAATTATTATGAAGTAAACCTTAGGTTTCCTCTGGTTTTCATGGTAAAATTGGTGATATAATCCTATGAAAACAAATATCCAAGCTGACTGGATTTAACATTGATAAGAAGGTGCTAGGAGTCAACAAGCACGTGGAGTGTAGTCCCCCTGCCAGGACGTATTGTGTTCACTGAGAGTTGTGGTACCTGTGAACAGGACGTTTTCCATTTTCAACACTTTACAGCTCCAACATCTCCTCGTGGCCCCCTAAATTTGTATATATGCCTCCTGTGCCTGGGGAGTCCCCATCTCGGTAGTTCACCCAGTGACCAGAAATCTGTCCATCTGAATTTTCCTCTGGGTCTCTATGTAATGCATGTTTTTATTCATTCATTCCTTCAATAAATATTTACTGCTGTGTGCCAGGCATTGTGCTAAGGGCTTTAAGTCTAAAGATTCCTTAATTTCAGGACTTCAAGTTTTAATCAGTTAATAATTATAAAATAATCCTACCACTTACTGGGTACTTCGATAATTTCTCAGAAAAGTACCTTATATTTAAATTGCCTCATTTGGTTTTTACAACAATCGCACTAGGTAGGTACTGTGGTTATTCACATTTCTAAGAAGAGGAAACCAAGGTTCAGAGAAGTTGTGCAACTTGTCCAGATCACACTAGAGGTTAAGTAGTGGAGCCAGGCTTTGAAGCAAGGTCGCCTGATTACTAAGTCTGGGCTCTCCACTAATACAACTGCCCTGCCCAGTTTAATGTGGCCCACCTGCAGGGTATCTGTATGTTTAACTTCATTAGAAAGCCTGTCAGTCACCTGGTGTGAACAATCCTACCATCAGAAGTCAAGTCCTCTATAAACCAGCCGGATCTCACCTGCTGGTGAGAACTAGAAGGACCTTTGGAGCTAGACATCCTTTGGGCTTACATCCGAATCACCGTTCTCCCTCCTCTAAGTTGTTCTGTTTCCTTGAGAAGGTAATCAACCTTTAAAGAAACCCTAGTTTTTTTTATTTCTAAAATAATAATAGCAAATAGTAACAGAGCACTTTTGATGAGCCATTGTTCTAAGCCCTTTACATTAACTCACAACAACTGTATGATGGTGCTACTGTCATTATCCTCATGTTACAGATGGGGAAACTGAGGCACAGAGAGCTTAATGGTCAAGTAATTTGAAATCAGTGGCAAAGCTGGGATTTTGACCCAGGCAGGATAACTCTGAAGTCTATGCTATGAGCCACGGTGCTACGCTGTGTTGCCTCTGGAGAGAAGAGAACCAAGGATGTAAACGCCTCTGGTCCAGAGCCGGGCACACGGTCAGTGGGACTATTACAATGCTGAGAATAAGAATGTTTAACAGCTCTGACCACCCACAAAAAGAGAAGCACCAATTTGTGGAGAATGTTTTAATGTTGATCTTATACCAGACCCTTCTTGTGCCTTCGCCTTTAATCTTTCAGGACCTGCTGGCTGATGCTTTCCTAGTTGGGGGTGTGGGGTTCCTTTAGAGAAGGCGTCTGTCTGTCCGTACACACCACTTACCTTCCCTGCACCTGCCAGGGCAAAGAGCGGCTGGCAGGTGGGCGGGGATGAGAAATGGCGGCGAGGCCAGGAGCACAGGTGCACCCATCCCCCGCCCGCCCGTGGCCTGTGGCCCAGCACAGGCTGTGCTGCTGGAGCCGCAAGTCTTTCCTGTTGACAGTAATTAGACCTTTCAGACTAAATTTCTTACATGAAAAAAATCCCAAATCACTTGAATTGTCTCCTTGATCCAGTTCACCTGGAGCTATTTAGTTCCCGCAGTTTGTTTGGAGGGAAAAACAAGCTCCTAAGCCTTCACACATTACGGTTGATAAGATCAAGGTGCTGAAAGTGTTAGGTGGGTAAATGCTAGAGCCAGACTGCCTGTGTCTGAATTCCAGGTCTACCTCTTACGCGTGCGTGATCTGAGTTTTTGTGTCTGTGAAATGGGGGTAACCATAGTGAAGATTAAATGAGACGACATAGGACAAGCCCTTGCAAGAACAGTGCCTGGCCCATAGTAAGTGCTCAATAAATGTCGGCTGTTAATATTATCATTAAGCCCACCCAGCCTTCAGACCCCCATCTTTCCCTCCCAGCCTCAGGTTTTATTCTGGGAAGCCATGTTCCCTTCCTGTCCCCCCAGGCTCTGGACCCTTCTTTTATCCCTTACCAAATGACAGTCAACCCTTAAACAACATGGGTTTGAACTGCACAGATCCCTTTGTACGTGTTTGGTTTTTTCCAGTACAATCCTATACATGTATTTTCTCTTCTTTATGTTTTCCTTAATATCATTTTCTTTTCCCTAGCTTACTTTATTATAAGAATATAACATATAAATACATATAACACACAAAATATAAGTTAATTGTGTTATCAGTACAGCTTCTAGTCAACAGTGGGCTATTAGAAGTTAAGTTGTTGAGGAGTCAAAAGTTATACATGGATTTTTGACTGTGCAGGGGGTTGGTGCCCCTAACCGCACATTGTTCAAGGGTCAACTCTACTTCACCTCTCTAAGCCTCCTTGTCCTTGGCTGTGAAGTGGGACTGGGAATAATGGAGTCTACTTCATAAGGTTGTTGCGAAGGTGAAGTGAGCTAATTCAAGGCTCAGTGACTATTTAGTCTCGTTACTGTTGTTCCTGAGGCACAAAGCGTTGCCTGAAAAGGCCTTTGAGATCTTGGAGAGCTCTTAGAGGGCCCAAAGTAGGCATTTAGGGTTAGCTAGTGCCTGAGTTTAAGTCTCGGGAGCTAAGAAGACTGCTGGCTTCTTCATCGCTGTAACACTGTGCCTGGAACTGAGGAGGCCCATAGTAATACGAAATGAAGGAATACTGCAAAGAGTATTTAAAAACATGTTCGGCTCAGGCAACCTGACAGAGAATTTCAAGGCAGACCACTCCTAGGTGTTTAAGCACTTAAACTCAGCAGGAAACACCTTCCTCTTCTCGCCTGTCTTTGCCCCCAGCATTTAAAAACAAAACTAAAATATCCCCCACTGTTTGGTGTTACTATGTTGTAGACATTCTGCTAAGTACTTTGTAGACATCCTCTCTTTTAATCTTGACTTCAACCCTGAAAGGTAAGTGTCATCATTCCCATTTTATAGATGAGAAACTGAGATTTAGAGAGATTGAGCAATTTGCCCACGGTTGCGTAACTGGTAAATTGCAGAGCTAAGGGTTGAACCCTAGCCTGAGAGACAGGAAGGGGCCAGCTCCTATTTGCTCCTCAGTGTTCTGATTTTGGAACAAGCGTGACCACTTGCCATTCTCCCAAATACCCACTACTCAACTGAGGAGTATCTCCGAGCAGCAAATGCCTCTCTCTCAAAATATCCAGCCACTACATTAGTAGAAGTAGAACTGCTGTCTTCCACAATGAAGGTGGCAAAAGTTCTCTATCTGCCTAGATTTTCATTCATCTCTTTATCTTCCTCATTTTCCATTTGGGAAAGTCAAGTTCCAGAAGTGGTGAACAAGCTGTATTCTGTTATTCTGATGTATTTAGTATTTCCAAGAGCTGTTGTTGCATTAGAGAAATACAAAATGATTTTTGTAAATCATCCTTCTATCTTTGGAAGCAACTATTTGAAGTACATGAGTTAGAGTGTCATCAAGAACCTAAAGAGAGCTGAGGGTCTGGAAACCAGGAGGCTGAGATTGATACCCAACCTTGTCTTTCTTGACTCAGTGTGGGAGTTACACAGTCCTCTAGGCTTCCCGTATTCCTTCACTGATTTATCTTCCCAAGGATATCTTGTGGGTAACTTTGGGGGACAAATGTGAATTTCTGTGAAACACTTTGACCCCCTAAGAATGATCAGATACATCCACCAATTAGCCGAGGAAAGCAATGATGATTCAAAGATAGCATTTTCCTTTATAGATGTGTTTGTGCTTTGCTGACATTGCATTTTTTACAAATTGAAGGTTTGTGGCAATCCTGCATTGTGCAAGTCCATCGGCGCCATTTTTCCAATAGCATTTGCTCACTTTGTGTCTCTGTGTCATGTTTTGGTAATTCTCACGATATTTCAAACCTTTTCATTATTGTTGTGGTCATCTGTGATCAGTGATTACAACTTGCTGAAAGCTCAGATGATGGTTAGCATTTTTTAGCAATAAAGTATTTTTAAACTAAGGCATGTACTTTTTTTTTAGATATAATGCTATTGCACACTTAATAGATTGCAGCTTAGCGTAACCGTTACTTTTACATGCACTGGAAAACCAAAAAATTCATTTGATTCACTTTGTTGGGATGTTTGCTTTATTGCGGTGTTCTGAACCAAACCCACAGTATCTCCAAGGTATGCGTGTATTTACTTCCTTCCAGAAGTCACTCCTCTTTACACAGGGAGTTCTGGAGTGAGAATAATGTGGGAATCCATTATATTCAATAGCTTTTCTCCCCTTTCTTCACCTTTCCTGCCCCTTACCTTAAAGCTGTAAGACCGTGAGTGGCTATTACACCATCCTTTGATGAGCAAAACCTCCTACCAGGCTGTGCCCGAGGTCAGGCGAATGAGGAGAAGAAAGTGCACACCCCACTGTGGCCAAGACGAAGGCCACAAAAGCCATCTTGATCCTTTGACCTACACTGGCACTGAGCCTGTTGCTTTGGTGACCCTGACTTTGGCAGTGTGGTTAGTTTAACTCTCTGCCCCCACCTTGAATTGAGCTTTGATGAAAAAGTAGTAGGAACCCAGGCCTGTCCCTGGAGATTTGGGGTTTTTATCTTGGAAAAGCATCAACCAAACTAGCAGGGCAGGAGATCTGGATTCCTGTGGCTTGGGCTAACTTGGGTCCAAAGAAACCAAGTGCCTATGATCATCATCTTCATTCCCCAAATGTGGCCATGCCCTCTGGATTCCCTTGTCTCACTCATTCTCCCAGTTAGGATGGCTTCCAGGTTGCCTGCTGTTGCTTTACCATTAGCTTGTTCTTCCATATTTGAAATGCTTTGGTATACAGAGTACTTGCGGATTGCCTGGCTGTTCTAAAATCTTTTGGCCTTGGTACATGTAATAACAAAACAACCTTTACACATCAGTGTATTTCCTCTCCCTTGGGAGCCGAGAGACCTCCCTGAGATTTGCATCTCTGGGTTTGCTGCTGGGCTACAGAGCCTCATCCTGGCTCATCTCTCCCAGGGCACTGCTTCTGTATATCAGGAATCATCTGGTTGCCTTGATTGTATATCTTGAACCTTTGTCTTGGTTTCCTGTAATAGAATGGCCAGATTTTTGTGCAGGCATCCAAAAGAAGCCAGGCTGTGCAATACTGGATGACAGAGTAATAAGGTCTGTGGGTTGCTGTGATGTATTCTTCTCCATATATTGAAAGACTGAGTTTGCCTTAGTAGTGCTTCCAGATATCTGTGGATGGTCTTTGGGCATGTTGTGGTGAATGCTACCATGCCAGAGAATTTCAGCAGATTTAACCAGCTTTGAAATGACTCGTTCTTGTAGATTTTCATACACAAGGAAATCCAGACTAAGAATGTGGATCAAGGTATCCCTCTTGTTCCCTTCTCACCCGACCATTTTTCAAACCAGGGAAGCTCCGTCAGCCAAAATGTTGTAGCTGGGTACCTTCCACCCGGGAAAAAACTTTGTAGAAACATTGATCTTAGAATCTCACTACCAGAGGTTAGTAGCTAGCACTAACTCACCTTTACAAGAGCAGCTCTCCCGAGGCTAGGTCTGAAACCCATGAAATGGCCAAACAAAGAGCAATGACTTCACACGCAGAGACCTAATGTGTTCCTCTCCATTTCAACTTCAGATTTGCTGACCATGAGAGAATATCACTGTTTGCTGCAACTGCTGTGCCCGGATTTCCCCCTGGAGCTCACTCAGAAAGCAGCCAGGTATGTGCCCTGGGCTCTAGAAGCTAACTCAGCCCTCTGCGGGCCAGGACTTCTTAGAGAAACCTGAAATGTATACAAACAGACAAGCAAACCATTAGGAAAAATACAAAACCATTAGGGAGAAACTGGCATTTGGAGAGGGGTCTGTTTGAGATTTGCCCCAAAACATAATGCTCACTTTCTGCCTTTCCCAAGGGAAGCCAAATGATCCTTTGTGGTTTCTGTGGGGGGCCTTAGGGTCTGCAGACAGAGCTGGGGGGTGGTGAGATGAAGACACACACACACACACACACACACACACACAAGTCTCTAGAGGATATTCTGAGAAACGAAGGGGCAAGAGTTGGCAGTGACCAGTGAATGAAGGCATAGATTGAGGTTGGAGACTGGAAAGGTATGGAGGTGATAAAGCCCAATTAAGAGAAGGATAAATGATATTATTTATGCTGAAAGAAGATTTTCAAGATTAGTCCAGAACCAGGAAGACTTGGCAGAAATAGTTTGAACCCCCTTCTTTCTGCGTTTGATTTCATGGTCATTCCCATTTTAACCAAATGAGGTAGTTGGACTGTGCCTCAGTTACCTTTTACTAGACACGAAATTTGACCTAAGGTGGCAAATGGAAGAATTTCAAAAATTGTGTTGTCTGAAATTGCCAGAAAAGAGGATTTTTAGGAAAATACTCTGTATTATACTACACATGATAGATACATGTCATTGTACATCTGTCCCAAAAGTACACGTGAAGGGTAATGTAAAGTATGAACTCTGGGTGATCATGTTGTGTCAGTGTAGCTTCATCAATTGTAACAAATGTTCCACTCCAGTGCAGTGCCGGTGTTGATATGGAGGAAGCTATGCAAGAGTTGGGGGATGGGGGGTATGTGGTAAATCTCTGCACCTCCCCCTCCATTTTGCTATGAACCTAAAACTGCTCTAAAAAGTAAAGTCTTGTTTTTCTTTTTTAACTTTTTAATGTTTATTTTTTAGAGAGACAGAGGGCGGGGCGGGGAGGGCAGAGAGAGAGGGAGACGCAGAACCCAAAGCAGGTTCCAGGCTCTGAGCTGTCAGCACAGAGCCTGCCACGGGGCTCAAACTCATGAACCGTGAGATCATGACCTGAGCCAAAGTTGGACACCCAACTGACTGAGCCACCCAGGCACCCCAAAAGTAAAGTCTTTTTTTTGGTTAATGTTTATTTATTTTTGAGACAGAGAGAGACAGAGCGTGAACGAGAGAGGGTCAGAGAGAGAGGGAGACACAGAATCTGAAGCAGGCTCCAGGCTCTGAGCTGTCAGCACAGAGCCCGACGTGGGGCTCGAACTCACGGACTGTGAGATCATGACCTGAGCCGAAGTCGGCCGCTTAACCAACTGAGCCACCCAGGCGCCCCAAAAGTAAAGTCTTAATAATATTTTTTAATGTCCATCTTACCTCAAGCATAGTGTATGCATTTACCTTCATTATTTCATTTAAATTCATTTACCTTAATTACCTCACTTAATCCTTATAAAAACTGTTAACCTTCCTATTTTACTCAAGAGGAAACTGATATGCCTCAATTTAAAAAAAAAAAAAAAAAAAAGAGGAAATTAAGGCTCAAAGAGGTCAAGTATGTGGCCTGAATTTACTGATAGCTTGTAAGTAGCAGAGGCATGACCTGAACCCAGGGCTGCCTGAATCCACAGACTTTGCCCTTAACCTCCTCACCCTCCTGCCTGCTCATCTTGTGAAATCATTTGTGCGTGGTGGTTTGACCCACTGACACCACAGCTGCACTGGCTACGCTGCACCAAGAACCATCTGAGTCCTTCTGAGGTGAGCCAACCATCCCCTCCGCTGCCAGCGACAGACTCCAGCCTCACACCGGGGCGGGCTGTTCTGCATTTCACAGCTCACACGCTGGTTTTGCTGGTCATGTGCAAAACTTGTTTAGTGGTCACGCGACCAAAATCTTCTTCCCTGCGTTGTCCAGTGGATACTTACCTTTTCCAGTGGCACTTGGCCCCTGGTAAAAGCAGCAATTCGGGTTTTATCATTTTAACTGATCTGCTATCCAAAGGAGATTTAGATTTTTTTTTTTTTCCATAATTGACAATAAAATGTGGGAGATTATCTCTTGTAATTTAAGAGCAGCCAGCTGGAGTTACCTTCAGATTTCCAATGATAGTGCCCCTTGAGGTCAGATTATTTTAAGGAAGATTCAGCCCCACACTGGGGGAAAAAAACTCTCAAAGACGGTACTATGATTTCTACATAGCTGAATAATAAAAATCAGCTGTGATCTCTAACTAAAATCTTCCCAGAGAAAAGGAACCGTAAGTGTAAGTAAGCTCCAAGTAAGTGTAAGCTCCATGAGGGCAGGCAGGATCTATACCAGTCTTATTTGCTGCTGGATCCCTGTTGCCCAGACCAGTACCTAGATACGTGCTACACACTCCATTAAGTGTCTCCCGATTGAATGAACATATGAATGACATCCCTTGCCAGGCATTTTACGTAGTTCAAAAAGTCCATGATTCTCAGTAACTCGAAGAACAAACATCAGCCACTGCATCCTATATTCATTTGTTCGTTCATTCATTTATATATTCATTAAAAATTTTTAACAGCTTGGGGTTTCTGGTCCAACTCTTGATCTCAGCTCAGGTCTTACTCTCAGGGTCATGAGTACAAGCCCCACGTTGGGCTCTGCATTGGGCTCTGTGCTGGACACGAAGCCTACTTAAAACAAAATCCAATGGGATTTTATTATAGTCACAGAGTATATTTATATCCATCAGCACAACCAAGTTTAGAATATTTTAATTACCCCCAAAAGAAATCCTGCAGTCCTTAGCCACTACTCCCCAATCCTTCCCTCCTCCCCAGCCCTGGGCAACCACTAATCTACTTTCTGTCTCTATAAATTTGCCTATTCTAGACATTTAAAATGAGTGGAATCATATAGTACGTGGTCCTTTGTGACTAGCTTCTTACACTTGGCATAGTGTTTTCACGGTTCACCCATGTTGTAGCAGAACTTCATTCCATCAGGTATTTCTTGAATGCCAGGAGCGATTATGTACACTGGGGATACAGTGATGAATAGATGCTGCTGTTCTTCCCCTCAAGGAGCTTAACATTAGGTGTAGAAGAGGACCCCTTTGGGCCTCAGTCACTGTCTGCCACCACTCTGTGACATCTCACCTTGGTTTCTGTCACTCCAGAACGGTTACTGTCCTCCTTTCCTGAAAGGTTGGTGGCAAGTTAATGAGGGTGACCTTCTGTAGGATTTTCAACCCCTAGCAGCCTCAGCTTCGCACTTGCCCCACCCAACTTCCAGACCCTTCCAAACAATTTGATATGTGTAAGCACTCAAGATTAGAAGTAACACCAAGCGGGGCGCCTGGGTGGCTCAGTTGGTTAAGCGTCCAACTTCAGCTCGGGTCATGATCTAACAGTCTGTGAGTTTGAGCTCCGCATCAGGCTCTGTGCTGATAGCTCAGAGCCTGGAGCCTGCTTCAGATTCTGTGTCTCCCGCTCTCTCTGCCCATCCCCTGCTCACGCTCTGTCTCTCTCTGTCTCAAAAAAAATAAATAAATAAAATAAAATAAAAAAAGAAATAACACCAAGAATGAACTATTGTGACCTCGTCAAGATAAAAAGCTTCTGTACAGCGAAAGAAACAATCAGCAAAACTAAAAGGCAACAGTGGAATGGGAGAAGATATTTGCAAATGACATATCAGATGAGTTAGTATCCAAAATTTATAAAGAACTTATCAAACTCAACACCCAAAAAATAAATAATCCAGTGAATAAATGGGCAAAAGACATGAATAGACACTCTTCCAAAGAAGACATCCAGATGGCTGACAGACACATGAAAAAATGCTCAACATCACTCATCATCAGGGAAAAACAAATCAAAACCACAGTGAGATACCACCTCAGACCTGTCAGAATGGCACACATTAACAAGTCAGGCAACAACAGGTGTTGGTGAGGATGCAGAGAAGAGGAACCCTTTTGCACTGCTGGTGGGAATGCAAACTGGTGCAGCCACTCTGGAAAACAGTATGGAGGTTCCTCAAAAAATGAAAAATAGAACTACCCTACAACCCAGCAATTGCACTACTAGGTATTTATCCAGAGAATACAGGTGTGCTGTTTCGAAGAGGCACGTGCACCCCAATGTTTATAGCAGCACTATGGACAATAGCCAAAGTATGGAAAGAGCCTGAATGTCCATCAATGGATGAATGGATAAGGAAGATGTGGTATATATAGACAATGGAGTATTACTCGGCAATCAAAAAGAATGAAATCTTGCCATTTGCAACTACGTGGATGGAACTAGAGGGTATTATGCTAAGCAAAATTAGAGAAAGATAAATATCACTTCATTCATATGTGGAATTTAAGATACAAAACAGATGAACATAAGGGAAGGGAAGCAAAAATAATATAAAAAACAGGGAGGGGGACAAAACATAAGAGACTCTTAAATACAGAGAACAAACTGAAGGTTGCTGGAGGGGTTGTGGTGGGGGGCTAAATGGGTAAGGGGCATTAAGGAAGACACTTATTGGGATGAGCACTGGGTGTTAAACATAGAGGATGAATCACTGGGATCTACTCCTGAAATCATTATTGCACTATATGCTAACTAACTTGGATGTAAATTTTAAAAATTTTTAAATAAAAAAAGAATAGAAGTAACACAGTCATCTAAAATGCTTGGATTCTTACAATTATTGATACCAACAGACTTCAGCAGTGGTATCCCCCTAGCTGTGGCTGGAAGCAAAGCTTATCCCCTCCAGGAAGCCTGCTGTTTGATAGTCCATGCTGGTAGCAGTGTGAGGGGATTATGGGAATGCAGGTAGAAACCACAGAAGGGCCTAGGACAATCCTCAGGATGCTGGCTATGAAATTAGAGGTGAGGGTCACCTGGGTGGCTCAGTTGTTTAAGCGTCTGACTTTGGCTCAGGTCATGATCTCATGCTTCATGAGTTCGAGCCCAGTATCGGGCTCTGTGCTGACAGCTCAGAGGCCGGAGCCTGCTTCCTGCTTCCGATTCTGTGTCTCCCTCTCTCTGCCCACCCACCCCTGCTCACACTCTCTCTCTCTCTCTCTCTCTCTCTCAAAAATAAACATTTAAAAATAAATAAAAATAAAAAATAAAATTAAATAAAATAAAAAGAAGTTAGAGGTGAATTCAGAACCAGGGGAAGTTAGTTTGCTCCCTGTGTATTAGGCTTTGTGTCAACCCCGCCTCCCCAATGCCAATCTTTGCTCACTCCACTCCAGCTGGCGTGTGGGTACAAAACTTGTCTATATCCCAGAAAGCGCTCTCTGATGGCTTAAGCTATTCTTACTTTGTCCCAAAGATCGAGATCCCAACTTCCTCACACAAGGCCAGGCTTCTGATCAAAGTCACAAATGGAGGTGGTTAGGTCTCCAAGGCAGTTACTGTTGCTAGAAGAGGCATCGCACTCTCCCATGTCATGGCTGGGCTTACTTTTCTCAGGGCCCTGAGGTCTGGGGACAGGCCACAGAAGGAGGCTCCAGGCTGCGATGATGTGTGCATGGAAGAATGTAATCCACACGCAGCTGCACAGCAGAGCCTGTTCGGGGGCATGGCGTCTCCACGTGTGCCTGACTCATGGACGCCAAGCACCGCGGCCAGGCCCTGGGGCAGCAGGTGTGAGCCAGAGGCACAGGAAAGATGGCAAATGGGCTGCAAGACAGGCCTAGCCCCAGACGCCCTCCACCTCGCACATTCCTGTAGCAGTGGGGGGTCATCAAGAGGTTTTATCCTTGAATGATCACCACAGCATCTCTGTCTCCCTCCTCCCTGGACCGGAAGGCTTTCCTGAAGGTGAGAAGCACCTTGCCGTGTCTGGCAATTCGAGCCAGACTTCTTGAGTTCAAATCCTGGTTTCACAGTCCACCAGCTTGTGCCCTTGGGAAAGTTGTTTTGTTTTTTTGTTTTTTGGTTTTTTGGTTTTTTTTTTTTTTTTGAGCCTCATTCTCTTCATTTATCAAATGGAAATAATAATAGTTGTAATAATTGAAGAAGTACATAATGTGCTTAAAACAATGCCTGGCACAGAGTAAACTTTCAATGTTAGAAGTAGTAGTCTTAACCCTGACCTATAAAGAGCACAAGCATCATAGCATTGGAAAGACCTGGATGTACGTGCCACTGGGGCCCCATTAACTGGATGACCTTGGGGATTTCTCATAACTTCTCTAAGCCTTGTGTCCATATCTGTAAAATGGGGAATAATACTAACTCACTCCGAGTACGGTGTAACTTTCAACAACTAGAAAAAATATATATTTTATAAATGTATGCATATTAGCACATTGTAGACATTCAATAAGTAATAGTTTCTTGCCGTTAAAATAATGTTGGCATTATTATTATTACCAGATTTTTAAAAATAAACAAGAAGAAGGGCGCCTGGATGGCTCAGTCAGTTAAGCATCCGACTTCAGCTCAGGTCATGATCTCATGGTTCGTGAGTTCGAGCCCCGAATCGGGCTCTGTGCCGAGGCTTGGAGCCTGGAGCCTGCTTCTGATTCTGTGCCTCCCTCTCTCTCTGCCCCCTGTCCCCGGTTCATGCTCTGTCTCTGTCACTCTCTCAAAAATGAACATTAAAAAAAAATTAAAAAAAATAATAAGAAGTTTCTCAGCCCCCTAAGGCAGTTATTTCTGGCCTTTTTTCACTTCAGAACACTCAGAAAATAATATACACATAACAAAAAGTCAGTAAAGATGACTTTGCCTGTGATCAGCCTGCAGGCTCTGGCCTCCTCCCTGCTGGGCCAAGAGGACCCTCACACCTGTAACCCGTTCAGGGTGCAAGTTGACACAGGGTCACCTGCAGGGCTTATTAAACCACAGAAGGCAGACTCCATCCCCAGAGTTCAGGGGATCTGAGGTGGGCTCCGAAACTCATATTTCCAAACACTTGCCAAGTGATGCTAATCTAATGGTCATCCACTTTGAGGAGTATTGATTTAGTGCATTGAAAGCCAGTCTCATTCTGGCATTTTAGAATCGATCCCATCAAATGGACTTACATTTCATTCTCTCTTTTGTCATTTTAAAACACAATTTACCTCATGTCTCCCTCCCTGAAGGCCAGATTTCTAGTGGGTAATAATATGTGCTAGACACAGACAATGCCTGGAAAACACACAAACTCCTAAGGAATCTAGTTCAGACCTAGTAACTCATCCCAATTTAAGAGGTTCACTTTTCAGCTAGTCCCTGTGTCACAAAGGCAGGACTCAGGTGCTGGAGCCAGACAGCCCTGGATTCAAATCCCAAATTCTTTCACTTACTGGCTTATGACAGTGAGCAGTCTCTCTAAGCCTCAGTTTCTTCATCTGTAAAATGGAAATAATGACAACACCTGCCTCATAAAATTGATTTGAGGATTTAATGAGATAATGCATGTAAAATGCCTGTCACACAGCCCTCAAAAAACATTACCTATTTTAGAAAAGTATAACTGGTAAATGGGGATTGATTCCTGTATTCATTTTTCAGCTGTTTCCTATGCATCTTCTATATGCCAGACTTCATACCGTGCATGACAATACAGCTTTATGCTTTCTTAGTGTCTTTCTTTATGCCCCTCCCCTACAATAGCTTTCTGCCTGGATATCTTCCCCAGCTCTGACTTGCCATCTAACAGTATCACTCAAAAATAAATAAAAACATGAAAAAAAAATTTTTTTAAGCTTTAAAAAGTTGATCTATAAAGAAGTAATACTTTTTAAAATTTTTTTAAATTTTTATTTATTTTTGAGACAGAGAGAGACAGAGCATGAATGGGGAGGGTCAGAGAGAGAGGGAGACATAGAATCTGAAGCAGGCTGCAGGCTCTGAGCTGTCAGCACAGAGCCCGACACAGGGCTTGAACTCACGGACCGTGATATCATGGCCTGAGCCGAAGTCGGACGCTTAACTAACTGAGCCACCCAGGCGCCCCTATAAAGAAGCAATATTGCAGAGCAGTAGGGAAAGGGGATCAATTCAAGAAGAATTGATGCGGCAGTTGGTTATTCACATAGGGAAAAATCAAGTCAGATTCCTACTCCATATCATATTCAGAAGTCAATTTCATATTCAGAAGTCAATTTCACATAGATGACAAGCCTAAATATGAAATGCAAAACTAAAATACTCTTAAAAGAGAATAGAGGAAAATATATTTATGGCCAACAGGTAGTAAAAGAATTCTTAAGGTACAAAGAGCCCAAGCCCAGTGGACGAGATTGATCAACTTGACCACAAAAAAAAATTGCATTCATTTATTCATTCAGTCAGCATTCATTGTGAGTACCTTCCAGGTGCTGAGAACAGAGCAGTGAAAAAATACAGGCCTTGCCCCGCAGTAGAGCTGACTTTCTAGACCAAAGAGAATTATCAGATAGAAAGCAAGAATTCCCTGATGGCAAATTGAACCCCAGCCATCCCTAAACCCCAGGACTACCAGGGAATTAAGAATTAAAATTCTCAGGGGATGTCTGGGTGGCTCAGTTGGTTAAGCATCTGACTCTTGATTTCAGCTCAGGTCATGATCTCCCAGTCTGTGCGTTCGAGTTCTGCCTCAGGCTCTGCACTGACAGCATGGAGCCTGCTTGGGATTCTCTCTCTCTTTGTCTCTGCCCCTCCCTCCCTGTCTCTCTCTCAAAATAAATAAATAAACTTTAGGGGCACCTGGGTGGCTCAGTCAGTTGAGCGTCCAACTTCAGCTCAGGTCATGATCTCTCCGTTTTGTGGGTTTGAGCCCGGCATCAGGTTCTACAATGACAGCACAGAGCCTGCTTTGGATTCTCTGTCTCCCTCTCACTCTGCCCCTCCCCCACTTGTGCACGGGCTGTCTCTCAAAAATAAACAAACATTAAAAATGTTTTTAATAAATTTAAAAAAAGAATTAAAATTTTCAGTTCAACCAAAGATAGCATAAACAAAGCTGAAAGACAAGTAAGAAACGAGAAGAGGAGATTTATGTGCATGTCTAACAACAGATTGGTCTGCAGAATTTTTTCTTCTAAAAAGAGTTTTGTAAAGAACTCCTACAAAACAATAAGGAAAAGATGAAGAACCTCAGTAGAAAAATAGCCCAAGCATATGAGCAGGCAATCCACAGAAAACTCTAACAGCGTATAAGCATATGGGCATATTTTCATGCCCAAACTCACTAGTAATCAGGGAAAGGCCAATGAAATTGAGATGCCACTTCACATCAAATGACAAAAATTTTAAAGTCTGATAACACAAGCGTGGGTGAGGATGTGGAACTCCCATAAAGTGCTGGTGGCAGCATAAAGTGGTACTATCACTTTGGGGCAATGTAGGCAAAGCTAAAGAAGTTCACAGGTGTCCCTTGTTATAAGGAAATATGCAGCATTATTTGTAGCAGCTCCCACTGGAACGCTCTGCAAGTCCCTCTGCAGCGGAGAGGATAAAGTGCAGCAGCATCATACCATCCACAGAATTCTGTACACCAGCTGAAGAAATGGATACAGGTAGAAATCTATGCACCAACACCGATCTGTCTCAAAACATCAAGTTCCAGAAGGATGCGTAGAGTTTGAAAACAAGCAAAACAAAGCTAGATCATGTTTTAAGAATATAGGCATTCGTGTGAGTTCGTGTAGTATTGAGAAACATGTAGAGCGATGCTAAACCACCAAGTTTCGGTGGTGATTTCAGAGGAAGAAGCGTAGAGGGATGGGATGAGGGAGGGCGCGCAGGTGGCTTGAACGTTATGTGTAACATTTTACAAAGCTTTAAAAACCGAAGCAAGGAGAGCAAAATGTTAAGGTGTATGACGTTGGCCAGGGGTACACAGGTTTTTGTGATGTTCTGGGTAACTTTCTGAGGCTTTAAATATTTCACTTAAAACAAAAGGCACGGGTAGCACTGAGGTAGGGAGCGATGAGTGGCAGGTGAAAAAAGTGTCTAGGGGAAATCGGCAGCCTGGAAAAGAAGCCAGGCTCTTACCAGTCATGACCTAGGGGAGCTTTTTTTTTTTTTTTTTTTTTTTTTTAATATATGAAATTTATTGTCAAATTGGTTTCCATACAACACCCAGTGCTCATCCCAAAAGGTGCCCTCCTCAGTACCCATCACCCACCCTCCCCTCCCTCCCACCCCCCATCAACCCTCAGTTTGTTCTCAGTTTTTAACAGTCGACCTAGAGGAGCTTTGAGAAGCCAGTGGTTCTGGAGTTTCAGGAGTTTGGGGACCAGACGGGGAAATGAGGGCCTCACAGGGCCATGCGTTGGATTTGGTCTTTATCCTAAGAGCGAGGAACAGTTCTCCCCTAACTATAAGGCTTCTTGGGAGGGGCTGGGATAATGGGGTTTGGATGGCTGTTGCTGGGCCTTCCAGCTCTCTGCAGGGGGTAGCGGATGAGGCCTCAGCTTCCAGCCCTCCTGGGGGCAGTCGCTGTGTACTTGCTAACAAACTCCGGGAGTGGGAGAAGGGACAGCGCCACCAGCAGGAAGATGTTATTGCCACTCGAGAGCACAGAGCCTACGTTTTCTTTCCAGGTGCAGCTGTGATTAGAGTCAGAGAGACCTGTGTTTGAATGACAGCTCTTGCCCTTGTACCTGCAACCTTGGCCAAGCTTCTGAACCTCTGTGTTCTCAGCAAGATATTCATTGGACTTACCTCATAGGATTAGTATGAGCAGGAAATGAAATGATGGCTGTATATTGCTGACACAGTAAACCCCTAATGAATATTAACCATTGTTGTTTTCTTGTCTGCACTCCCCGGATCAAGCTTAGGCACTACAGGGCAGGTGGGGTTTGGGGTACCCCAGGCTGGAGCCAGGGGAGAACAATGACCCAGACCTCCCAAGCTCCTCTGCGGGCCTGGACTTGTGGCAGCTTGTGCGGCATGGGGGTGCATCCCACACAGTCCAGAAGAGGAAGTGTCACAACCCTAAGGAAGTGTCCCAGGAAACCTCGGCAGCAGCTTCTTCCCCCGACCTGCGGAAGGTGGCCAGCGTGTGGCTTCAACCTCACTCATGGCCGGATACAAAAGGACAGTCCCCCAAGGTGCACTGTGAGCCCAACAGGCTTCGGGACTCACCTCACCCCTGAGAGACCCTGGTCATGTGACCTCCTAAAAGCAGTGCAGCCATGGAAGGTGGCTCTTCTTTCTGGCCCTGGCCGAGGGCTGGCTTCCCCCCAAAGTGGACTCGAAACTGGATAGCTGGCTTCCGCCCGAGAGCCTCTGCGTGGTTGAGTGATGGTAGCACTTACTTCCTCTGAGCTATATTTTTGCTTGCTATTTCGAGTTCTTCCAGCACCTTAAGCCAACTAGAATACACTTATTGATAGCAACTAACACTTGTGAGTGTTCATCATACACTAAGCGCAGGACATCATAGGGACTTTTCACAAGAATCCCATAAAATAGGAATTATGATTATCTCCTCTTCTCAGGTGAGGATAATGAAGCTCAGAGAGAAAAGGTAATGTGGCCACTGAGTGGTGGAGCTGGGATTTGATCCCAGGGCTGCTAACCCAGAACTGTAGGTAAACAGGTGCAGCTCATGTCATTTGTCTAGGGACACTGACCCGGGAGTGCATAGAAAGTTGGCAAGTTGGTAGATTCAGACTGGAAGCTATTGCTTCCCTGGCACCCACTTAACGCCCAGCCAGCCAGCCCATCCCAGCTGTTGGAAGTCAGCAAGGGAGGGAGAGAAGGGCCAGCCCCCCGGGATTAGCTCTGACCCTGCCAAGTGTTCTTTCTTCATTCCAGTTGCCTGCCCTGGACTCCACCCTTCATATGGTTCTGCTCAGAGCCAACCTGAACTGGACTGCCTTTACTTCTCTCCCACAGTCCCTCTCTCTAGTCCTAAGGCACGGCCTGCAAGGATCCTTCCATGATCCAACAGATTTGTACAGACTCTTGTTGGCAACAGCGCCTTGTTGGCTCCACCTCAAAGCAGTGGCCGCCCGGCTCCTCCAGGTGTCAGAAGCAGCTGGCACGTTAGCAGGAGGCCTCTGGCAGGAAGGGGTGTTGAGCCAACTGCCATCAACTGGAGAACAGCACATGTGGATGACCTCGTTTCCAAGAGATTCCTTTGTGAGCCCTCTGGGAGTGTTGACAAGTTTGAGTTCAGGATGAAGGAGCTGCCCACAGGACCGAGGGCCCACAGCCCGGGGTCGTCCCTGTCACCAAAAGCAAAGACGGACCTGTAGCCTCCTGTCTGCCTTGTCACAGTTCTTCCGAGATTCCAGTGCCAGATGCCCAGAATTTTCATGGGTCAGAGCAGTAGTTTGGAGATGGACACTGCAACATAGGATGCTTCTAAGAGCATTTTTCTAAGTCTTTCAGACTTTTCTGCAGCCACAGTCCTCCAAACAGCAAACTTCAGAACCAGCACTAACAGAAAAGCTGTTAGTTCTGGCCACCCTTGGGATGACACAGTCTGTCAGAGCTGGAGGAAGCGCTCTCATGCTTTTGAGTAGTACAAACCTTCAGGCTTCTGCTTGAATATCTCTAGCAACAGGCAGCTCGCTCCTTCACAAAGCAGCCATAATCCCAGAGCCGGGCAGTTTGGAGGCCTTCCAGAACCAAGCTTTCGATCCCTGTGACATCTTCCTCAGGGGCAGGCCTTCAAGAGTCAGGTCTCAGCCTGTGCTTCTTCCCTAGTTCTCTTCTAAGCTGAAGGATCAAAATGCAGTCATTTGTCTGATATCATGGTTTATAGACTCACTAGCGCTCTGACCCCCTCTTCCGTGACTCTAGTTTATTCCCCTTAAATGGACTGTCCAGAACTGAATGTAGTATCCAGGTGTCTCCTGGAGAGGAGAAAAGAAAAGAGTACTGAGGCCCCTCTTCTCCGTTTAGCCACATATTTACTGAGTGCTTACTATGGGCCCTGCACACGCCAGACCCTGGAATCAAGCAACAAGCTGAGAAACGAGTTATCACCTGGAGATCTTCTAGTCTGCGGGCAAAGACAAACATGAATAGTGTGAGGAGGTCACAGAGAACCGTGGAAGCTGGTAGCAGGGAGGCCAACCTCTACCTAGCCTGGAGTGGGGAAGGCTTCCCAAAGAGGCGTGATGTGAAGAATGAGTGGGCATCAGATAGGTAGGGAGGGTGGCATGAAAGGCCCAGAGCATTACAGGTAGGACTGGCTGGTCTGAAGGGCATGGGGAAGGAGGGAGCACTGGGGAGAATGTTAGGGTCAGTGTGGAATACAGCGAGGGAGGCTGCCTGTGGCCTCCGGTGCGTCTAGAGGGGTGGGGGGTGAGGGGAGACGGAGCAGATCACGTGGACTCAAAAGCCAGGATAAGAGTGGCAGATCTTGTTCTAAGGTCAATGGGAAGCCCATGAAGGGCTTTAAACAGAATTGTAAAGTGGTCAAGTTCACATTAAAAAAAAACAGTTTTGTGACCACAGTGTGGATACTTAAGTAGAAGGAGGCAAGGGTAGTTGCAGAAAGCCAGGCAGAAGGTCATCCAGTGGCCCATGAGAAAGACACGGAGGCGGGCACGGGCGGTGGCTGTGGAGGTGGCGAGCAGTCGGCAGATTCAAGAGACATGTTAGGGTGGGATTGCTGGACCTGGAGAGTGATTGCTGTGGGTCGGGCAAGGGAGGCAGTTTCCAGGAAGTCCGGAGGACTCCCAGGTCTCTGGCTGAGCAGAGTAGGGGGTGGTTTTGCCGTTCACGAAAGCTGAGATCCAGTTGGCTTTTTTGGCAGTCAGTCGCACTGCCTGCAGTCAAGAAAACCCCTCTGTCCTCTGCACGCATGCTGCTGGGATCCGGCCACATGTCCCTCAAAAAGAGAGCCCCTGCCACTGTCTGCCTCCCCCAGCCACCCTGCTGGTCCCTCGTGACCGGTGTCCGTTTCAGCCCACCGAAGAGCCAGGGTGGAGACCAGCGCGCACACAGGGCTGAGGCTGACACGCTCACATGGTGGGTCCCCTGCCCTCTGACGGCTGTGCTCTCCCTCCTCCCCAGCTGCCTGTCTTAGAAGAGGCTGCTAATGTTCATAGTTCAGAATGGCCGCGGACAGAAGGCTGCAGGCCAGTTCCGAAGCTGGAAGGGCGGGCCTGTTTGCAGCTTCTTGTCCTCTCTGTGGCTGAGAGACGACGATGCTTATGGCAATTGGCTTCAAAGCCCTGGTGTGGCAGGGCCTGTCTCGGGAGCATGCTGATTAGCAAGAATTACAACTTCTGGAATTAGACAGTGGTGGTGGTTGCACAACTTTGTGAATATACTAAAACACACCGTACACTTTTAAAAGGATTTTATGGTACTTGAATTATCTCTCAGTATAAATGAAGAAATAGATAAAGAAAGATATAGTGCGTGGAGGTAATTGCTATAAACAGGAGCACTGGGTCCAGGTTGATGATAAGGAAGAGAAGCCAAGTAACATCTTCAAAGGCTTTGACTCCCCTTTGTGGTTTCCTGCTTGGGGACGTTCTCAGCCCAGTGCTCTTCCCTAGTAATTAACTTCAGGCCATTCGGGTTCTTAGCTGTCCTGGGAGTAGGGCAGGAAGGAAAGGTCACTGGCGTCCTTCCTCGGGGACCTTTTTCTTCTCTGCTGAGCCTGGACGGAAAAACTTTGGGGTGGCTCTACCCGCCTGAGTCCTCTGGGAGAGCTTGCTCTTCCTCTGAAGTTTGGGTGTCTTTGCTAACCCCGGTCTGACCTACCCCACTTCTCTCTGCCCTTTAGCGCCTCTCCCTCCCAATCCGGATATCAGAATCTGGGCTCTGTGCCCTCTCGCTTCCTTTTTGCCTGCCTGGGTTCTCATGGGTTAGAAGAAATGGGGGCAACTACCTGGTCTGTGGCTCAGCATTTGGTCCGAAGAGCTGCTGATCGAGGGACCAGGGCGCCCTCCTGTGACCATCAGCAGCATTGCTCCTTCCCGCCCTCTGGCCTTGAATTTTTTCCAGCTAGAATTTGAATGCTCAACTCTGGTAGTTGGGGCAGCCTTTTTCTTCCCCAAGAGACGCATGAGGAATAGTAAGCCCTTAAAATATAGGAGAAAAGAAAGAAGATAAGTGAACCACAGAAATTAAGGAATAAAATGTTAGTGTTTATATTCTGTATCTTTATTTTAAAAGAGGCAGTGTGACCTAATGGAAAGTCCCATGGCCTATGGAGTCGAGCAAACTCATCAGCTATGTGGTCTCAGCAAGGTGACCTCTCTGCTTAGTCCCTTCACCTGTAAAATGTACATAATTTCAAGGCCTACCTCATAGGAATGTTGTGAGAGAAAATTTAATATAGTTAAATACCTTGCACAGTTGCCTGCTATGAAGTAGGTACTCAGTACATGCTGCTTCTATTGTTGTCGTCATTAGAACTAAAGACTAAGAGGGGCACCTGGATGGCTCAGTAAGTTAAGCATCCGACTCTCGATCTCAGCTCAGGTCTTGGTCTCAAGGTTGTGTGTTCAAGCCCCATGCTGGGCGTGGAGCCTACCTTAATAATTAATTCAGACAGACAGACAGACTAGATATAGGAGCATTTTCTCTCTCCGCGGAGATCTGAAACCAGGGCCAGCTGCCTTGCATAGTTGCAGGGGCACCTTACGTTATATTCCCTCTAAAGCCCCCCCCACCCCCCCGAGGTGAGCAGTGCTGGCTGGCTGTCTCCGGAGCTGATCCAGGTGCCAGTTTGGGGATCCTCTGACACAAGGAGGTAAAGATTAACAAAAATACACAAGAGAGCAGAATAAAACAATTTTGTAAAAAAGGAAAGATAAGGCCAGTCGGGCCAGTCGGGCCAGTCAGAAACAGGTTGGGGGCCCCTCTCCCCATCAGCAGATAGCTTTGGCACCCTGCCTGGCACATGGATAGAGCCCAGCAAGTGCTAATTTCCTTCCCTTCCTGCGCCCTCCTGGATGAGACCCTGAGCACGGTATAAACATGGCCATGGTCTGATCAGTCAGATGGTTTTCTTCCTATGAGGTGGGAGGGCCTGGAGATGAGAACCCAGGGGGTGGTCCGCTTGTGGGAGCAGAGAGCAAGGAGAGGCATGGCCGCCACAGCGTCACAAGACGGGGTGTGTTCTTTGACCCTCTCAAGTGCAGAGGCCCCGGTAGCTCTCTACCCTCTTCCCTTGTCTGCCTTCTGTGTCCCAGGACGGAGGTGCCTGTAGTCGCTTAGGCCCTTGGAAGCTTATTAAATCTCAGTGCCACTTGCCAAGACCCCTTTAAGCTTCCTGGCTGTTCTTTTTGCCTTTTCTGCCCAGTTGTATTTATTCTGAACTAAATGGTCCTCACTGCTGGATGAAAGGATTTACTGCTTAAGTATATGAAAAGAAATCTTGGCTGTATTACAGTTGCACCTCTCCTTGCTGCCCCCCGCCTCCTTCCTCCCCATGCTCCATCCGCTAGCTGGTGCCACGGAGACTGACCCGGGAGCCTGTCCTTGGTCGTGTGCTCAGTTCAGCTTGGTGGCAGAGCCCAAGTGATGGAGAAGTGAGGTGACTGGGAGGAGCTGGCTTTGGGGACCTTTCCCGAGTGTCTTGCTGCCCCAAGAAAGACTGTAGCCCCAGAAGGAGCTCACCGACGTGCTCCCCATCCCCACCCCCAGACACATTCTCTCACATCTTCTCTCTTTCCCCCCTCAGGATTGTGCTCATGGATGACGCCATGGACTGCTTGATGTCTTTTTCAGATTTCCTTTTTGCCTTCCAGATCCAGTTTTACTACTCAGGTGAGAGCTTTCCAGGGCCCCATGTGGCTCCTGCCAGGGCCACATCTGCCTGTCCTGCCCTGGTACCCTTTCCATCTGGTGCCTGGCACACACATTTCCCTCCCCCACTCCCTTCGGTGGAGGCATGCTTCGCCACGGGGCCCGGGCAGGATGTCTAGTTCCCACAGGTGGTCACAAGATTCAGTCTGCGGAGCCTACTCTCTCCGCCTCGTCAGGTCACGGAAGACCACCGTGTTTGCAGTCAGCAGTGCGGCAAATCCACCTGGGTGATAATGGCAATGACTAGAACAATGCACGCTACTGTAACAGTACGCAACAGATTCACCATTTATCGAGAACTTACCATGTGCCAGGCAGAGCACTGACTTTAATCCTTATGACAGCCCTAAGAGATGGGTCCTGTCAGAGATAAGCTTAGAGGTGAGGAGCCAAAGTCTCAAAGCTAGTGAGTGGTGGAGCCCAGACCCGAACGGAGGGCCCATTCCAGAGCCGGTCCTCTTAGGTGCTGTGCTGTATCACTGCCGCCAGGGGGCAGTGATCTCCCTTGGCCCCGACTCCCGTGTGTGGGCACACATCCTCCCACCCACACAACTTTAATAAGCAGACACCAGCCCTGTCTCACTCACATGCCCGTTCTGCTCCCCATACACACCAGCTGTGCCCTTAAATCCTTTCTGGAATCAGGTGTAATAGAAATAGATGAATAAATACAAACGGACACCAGCTCCCACAGAGCACACAACGACATCTAATGGAGTGTCGGGTTCAGAAATTGCTGACTGTGTCCGTAAACAAACTTGTTTCAAACGGGCTCTTCCAGTAAACAGAAGGCTGTCCTTGGAGCCTGGACATGGCCTCCCTGCCAACCGGTGGCCCCAGCCAGCCCTGGCCTCTCTCAGGCGCCACATTCTGTTTTCTTGATGGCAGCCCAAGGGCCTGAACCGGCAGGGGCTGGAGCCTGGGGTCTTGCCACCTGCTCTTAACAGCTGCAGGCATCTATTTCCCATTTCCCTGAAGCTCCTGGGCCCTGGAGAAGGAGGAGCTGTGTCTGGGAGATCCTTCCGGGCCTTCTCACAATGCCTCAGGACCGGCCAGCAGCAGTGTGTGCCAGTCAGCGGTGAAATGGGCCACAAGTCACTGGTTACTAACACTGGCTCGACTTCTAACATTTGCAAACACTTCCAAATGTGTAACAAATGAGCAGCTTGTGGCGTTCTTTTCCACCCTGGTATTCCGCCATGCTTTCCGGAGTCAGAGAAGCAAGTGGCCTCGCAAGGGAGATGGGGCTCACCAGTGGAAGTGTGCACACGTTAGCTCTTTAAAGAGTACGTGTAGGGCGCCTGGGTGGCTCAGTCAGTTGAGCTTCCGACTACGGCTCAGGTCATGATCTCACGCTTGTGAGTTCAAGCCCCACATCGGGCTCTGTGCTGACAGCTCAGGCCTGGAGCCTGCTTCAGATTCTATGTCTCCCTCTCTCTCTGCCCCTCCCCCTGCTCATGTGCTCACGCTCTCTCTCTCTCTCTCTCTCTCTCTCTCTAAAAAATAAAGAAACATTAAAAAAAAAAGTATGTATAGAATTTAATATGTGCCCAGCACTGTGTTAGGTGCTGGGGCAGGAAGGCTGACAAGGCACAATCCCTACCTTTATACACGGATCTTCCACTCCAGCTGGAAGGCAGAGCAAACAAATAATTATTCAGAAAATTCATGGTTGGAAAAGCGCTACAAAGAAGCACAGGGTCCTCTGAAAGTATGTAATAGGGCCTCTACTTGGTCTAGGAACAAGTCCCCGGAGGAGGGACACTGAGCTGAAACACACGTTCATATCATTGCTCATGAGTGCGGTGGTCACACGAGGTTGAGGGCTCCTGCTCCCAGCCACCAAGCACTGAGCGCCAAGGCTGGGGAGGAGCTGAGTTAACAGGAAAGGAAGGATCCAGTGAAGGGACGAAGTGTGTCCTCCTTGCCTGACCTGCCCACCCCCTTCCCCCCCAATCATGGTACTCAGAATTCCTGGAGAGTGTGGCTGCCATCTATCAGGACCTGCTGGCAGGCAAGAACCCCAACACAGTGATTGTGCCAACATCATCCAGTGGGCAACACCGCCAGCGACCTACCTTGGGCGAGGCTAGTATGTTGGAGGGAGTGGAGGCATCACTGTTCTACCAGTGCCTGGAGAACTTGTGTGACCGGCACAAATACAGGTAAGAAATGGGTACGTAGACCCCCCACCTCAGCCCCAGGGACTGTGGGCTGCTGGCTCTGGAACAGGTCTCTAGCAGATGTTCTGATGGATCCGGGGCTTCTAGAGCCCTTGATGGTCATATATAAATGAGGACAGTGCCATCCGCCCCAGACCAGGCTGTTGACCAAACAACATCCCAGGTGGCTCACTTAGGGAAGATCACTTCCACTTCCAAGCTGTAGATGACCAGCTTGGGCCCCTTCTCCTTGCCAGGAGATAGATTGGCCTTAGCTTTGTAGAGAGAAGGGGAAAACATTCACTGTACAAAGAATTCACTCTGCAGAGAGGGAGGGTTAAGCTGTCCCGTGTAGCACAAAGTCTCCTTAGAGACAGAGCAGCCAGTTTGTGGTCTCCTCCAAGATGTGGTTGCCATCCATTGCCTCTTCCCTGTTCCCTCCCTCCCACTCCCCTAGTGAAAGCACCAGTTAGGCAACATGCCAGCCCTTTCTGTCCACAGTCAAGGCCTTGCTTCTAGAGATCTGCCATGTTCCTCCAGGGTTTTAGGACCCCCAGGGAACACAGGGTCCCTCAGTCCCAGCTTTGGGCATCCTCCTAAGCCTTAAAGTATGGATGAAAAGATGTCGGACTTGCTAGTCTTTGAATCTCGTATCTGTATTCTCCCTTCTAGCTGTCCACCCCCAGCACTTGTCAAAGAGGTACTAAGCAACGTTCAGAGACTGACCTTCTATGGATTCCTTGTGGCTCTTTCAAAGCATCATGGAATCAACCAAGCCCTGGGTAAGCCAGAGCCAGCTATGGCTAGCCTTTCCTGCTCCCCCAATACTAAGCCACGTAGGAGCCAGCCGCTATTGGCAGACATGGTCCCATGAAGGAGGGGGGACATCACCACCTGCACCGTGACTTCTCAGGGCCAGACTCTGAGACCTAGAGAGCCAGAACGTGCACAAGAAAGACTGTGCCCTCTTAGGCCTCTCACACTCCCATGGTAGGGGACAGCCTTCCCCGCCCAAAGCCCTGCCCCGACATGAAGCAGCCTCTCCGTGGCAGAGGTGTGGCCGGCCCCTCCCCAGAGAATCCCCAGCTCTGCTTTGGGGAGTGGCCTGCAGGTTGGGCAGACACAGGGCTATTTACTTGGTGGCTTTGGAGATTATATATCAAAGAGACCTGAATCCCATTTGTAAGCAGGGCAAAGGTGTGTCTGGGGAGGCCTTTTTTCCCAGCTGGAAAGAAAAAAGAAAAAGAAAAAACAAAAACAAAAAACCTGATTAATCTGAAAGGGAGCAAAAAAGGGGGCGGAGAGAGGACTGTACTGGCCTAGTTTTTCCTGTCTGTCATCTATTCTCACTGGCTGGCCTTCTCCACCCACCCCACTCTTCTCCCTCTCACACCTGCTGCTCTCCCAAGGGAAGAGCCACCCGGCCACCATCCACCAGAGCTGGAGGGATTGTTATTTGTCTCGCTCTTCAAGAGGTATCCAGGTGTGTTTGAGGCCCCAGGTTCCTGAGTCTCAAAGAACACATAACCTTCCCCTTCCTCCGGCCACTTGAGGGAATGAGGTCAAGGGAAGGGAATTTAACATTCTTTAAATGCCAGCCATTGTAGGCCTAGTACAAACTAGTTGCTTTCGATCTTATGTGGTATGAAGCCTGCTGGGGATGCACACAGGATGCACACAGCAGGACTGATGGAGGGCTCACTGAGGCGTGATGCTCCCTAGCAGCCTCGTTATTCTGAGTTGATGCTTGGGGTGTGCATGAGCCTACGGACCCCTCAGCTAAGTGACGCTGTCGCCAAGACCACCGGCTGGACCAGAGGAGAAAGGCAAATAGGAGTCAGAAGTCAAGAGTAAGGGGACAGCGGGTGGGGTTGGCTTAGGGTTTCTTTCATACACCTAGGTAACTGACTGCCCTGCCTCCCAGTCCACCAATCCACCAATCATAGGAAGAGAAAGAAAAAGCTAACTAGATAAGATCACAGCCTGGACTAACCCCACGTGCTCGCTTTTTCTAGGGCCTTTAAAAAGGGCAATCACTAAGGGGCGCCTGGGTGGCTCAGTCGGTTAAGCGGCCGACTTCAGCTCAGGTCATGATCTCACGGTCAGTGAGTTCAAGCCCCGCGTCGGGCTCTGTGCTGACAGCTCGGAGCCTGGAGCCTGTTTCAGATTCTGTGTCTCCCTCTCGCTGGCCCTCCCCTGTTCATGCTCTGTCTCTCTCTCTGTCTCAAAAATAAATAAAACATTAAAAAAAATTAAAAAAAAAACAAAAAGGGGGCAATCACTCAGTCAACCACGTTTACCAACACTAATGCCGGGCTGGGTTGAGTGGGAGATGGAGAGAAGCATTGCCCTCACCTGCATCTCCGGTGTAGGAACTAGAGATCTGGAGATCCCCAGGGTGGAGCCAGTTGTGGAGAAGGGTTGTCCTGTTCCCTTAGTCTTCAAGGCACCCGCTCCCCCCCGCCCCACACACACACATTCATGCACACAAAATGAGAGGGCTCTGAGGGACACACTTTGAAAACCACTAAGGAAGAGCAAAAGGGGCCAGGAGGCATCATCTGAAAAGCTCTGGAAAAGTAGGGAATTGGACTGGAGCCAGATGGTAAGTTTAAGATTGTGGCTTTCTGGACACCAGCATTGTTAACTGCCAGATCTATGTCCTGACCACCAGTGGGCTTTTCCCCTCAACAGTTTGCTGGCGAGAATCTTTCCATCTGCAGACTTCAGCTCCCCCTTCCCTCCACTGTTAACAGCTCCAAGGAATAGCCAAGACTGTCTCCTCTCACCATCCCCAGTATCAAAGCATTACTTCCTTTGGTTTGTAGCTGAGGGAACCAGCTCAGAGAGATTGCGGCTGAGCAGAGATGAGGCAGATCCCACCCCCCACCCCCCACCTGGCAGCTCCCCGCCATGCAAGACTTTGGTCTGATTCTGACCCAGCCTTCTCTTCTCACCCCCGAGACCATCTTGAGGAGCTAAGGCACCAATATTAACCATTCTGTCTCCAAAGTGAGGTCACTCTGATTTGGGGGCACAAAACTAGATAATTTCTAATTTGGGGGGATTAGCTGGCCCATACTCTGTGTCTCTGGCTCCTTTTCAGCCCAGTATCTGGGGACTCAAGGAAGGAACTGAGCCCCCTACACGGCTCACAGCCCACCACCTAATCTTGGAAGGAGATTGCCCTGTTGGTGCAGTGACCTTGAGATTTGGGGACATCTCATAGCTGTGATTCTTGTCCCGAGTTGGAGAGGGTAGGCACAGGTTCACTGAATTTATTAGTAGCCCCAACTTCCTGCCCCCACAGCAGTTCTCATTTTAAACTTTTCTTAAGAGCTCTTCCCCTTGAACAAGTCACAGGATTAAAAGACAGCACAGGGAACACAGTCAATGATACTAGAATAGTGCTGTATGGTGACAGATGGTAGCTACACTCGTGGTGAGCACAGCATAACGTGTAGAGACGGTGACCCACTATGTTGTACACCTGAAACTAATGTAACATTGGGTGTCAACTATACTTAAAAATAAAAAGATTTTTTATTTTGAAAATTTTTTTAGACTCTTTTTTTTTTAACGTTTATCTATTTTTGAGACAGAGCATGAACGGGGGAGGGTCAGAGAGAGGGAGACGCAGAATCTGAAACAGGCTCCAGGCTCTGAGCTGTCAGCACAGAGCCCGACGCGGTGCTCGAACTCACGGACCGCGAGATCGTGACCTGAGCTGAAGTCGGCCGCCCAACCGACGGAGCCACCCAGGCGCCCCTAAAAAGAATTTTTTTTTAAGGGACACCTTAGGGTGCACCAAGGGGCTCAGTCGGTTGTGTCCAACTCTTGATCTCAGCTCAGGTCTTGATCTCAAGAGTCGTGAGCTCAAGCCCTGAGTTGGGCTCCATGCTGGGTGTGGAACCTACTTTAAATTTTTTTTAGAAAGAGCTCTTTCTTAAATCTTTTAGATCAGCCCTCCCCGGGTCAGCAGAGTAGGTAGACATGAAGGTGAGGGGCATGGAGGCACCTGCTGGGAATGGAGCTGACTGGAGCCTGCCTGAAAGACACTCAGAGTAAGTTTTGTGCCCCCCAATTTTGTCCTAGGAGCTTTGCCTGACAAAGGAGACCTAATGCACGACCCAGCCATGGATGAGGAGCTGGAACGACTGTAAGTGTCAGGTGGGAAGAGGCTGCCCCCTTGTGGGAAGGCTATACCTCAGTCGGACCTGGCAGTGTCCTATTGTGGGTGACAGTGCTTGTCCGCAACATCCCCATCATTCAGGGAAGGGTTTGGGCGCCAGCAGAGGCCAGAGGTAGCCTCTCTTTGAGTCCTTTGGGAATACAGCCCATGGTTTCATCCAGATTGAAGAGTGAGCATGGAGGTCCTGGTCTCTAGAGAGGAAACACCTGGCTGCCTTCTGGGCTTCTTCCCTCCTTCAGGCTTGTCCAGATCCCAGGCCTGGTCAACTCGGCCACTGCCAATCCAGAGGCCAGCTGCCTGCCTTCCCGAACCCCTCCCCGGGTTGGCTCCCCCTGGAGACCCCTCCATCATGCCCGCAAGATGGATGCAGAGAGCGATGGCTCCACTGAAGAGACGGACGAGTCCGAGACTTGAGTCTGAAGGGTCCTGTCCACAACGCCTGTATCCAGCTCCCACCTACCTAGCCCTTGGGACTCCCAGCCATCCTCCTCTCCCACTCCTGTGCCATGCTGCCCTCTGCTGGTGAAAAGCTTGAATAACAACAGCCCAAGCCCAAAGACCAGCCAGAGGGGTTCTGGTATCAGCCAAGCCAAGCAGTGACCCTGAAAAGTAACGGCCTACTCTCCTTGGCCCTGTCAGCCTCTGTGCTTTAGGCAGGCCCCAAGCTGACAGCAGACTGAGCTGAAGCCACCAGGAGGTGACTTGGCTTTAGTCTTTTGCTGACAGTCCCCACATAAAGGTGGTCTCCTCCCAGCAACTCCAGGAAGGGGAGAGACCATGAATAACCATGCAGGGCCTTGCATGGTCAAGGGCAACACCAGTGATGCAAGTATGGGGTGGACATAAACATGGTGGCCTTCTGCTGGAGGAAGAGCCACTACCATGATAGGATGAAGGGTAGGCAAGAAGACAATTCCACTTTCAAAAACTGCTTCAAGTCTCCTCTGTGTCTAATAGTTAAGTATGTTAAATGAATAAAGTCCCTTGTATCCAGTAAGTGGTGAGTCTAAAGCCACTACACTGGGCGGGTGAAGGGAAGGGGCGAGTTTGGGTTTTGGGTGCTGAGTCCCAGCTATCCTAGCAGGACTGGGAGGCAGGGGCCAGGGGACCACTCAAGCCTGGAGACGAGCCTCAGATGAGCCAAGAGGGACTCAACTCGGGCACAGGACAGCAGCCTCTCAAAGGAAAGATGCTCACAGCTGGAATGGGCCTTCAAAAAACAAGCCCAGAGGGTTCGAGGCCAGGTTCAGAACTCGAAAGACGCTGATCCCAAAGGGTTAGCACTGCAGAATCTTCTAGCCAGAGTTTCATTAAACATTTGTTAAGCAGCTGCTCGAGACTGGGACAGTGGGGATGCAGCTGTGGACAGGCCTGAGGAAGACAAGCTTCCAGCCAAGACTGGAGGAAGGTTAAGGACAGGTGGTCTTCAAGTTCCTGAAATGGGCAGTTGTCTAGAAAGTAAAAGCCACTCAGGGACCCAAGCAGAGCAGCCTGCCTCCTAAGCCAGGGGTCATCTCACTGGGCACACACATTATCCTGGGCTCATCCCTGCCCAGACAAGCCCCCCTAAATAGTTTCAGGAACTGGCTCCCAGAGCCCCGGAGTGCCAGGCCAGAGCTGGAAGTTCCAGTCCTACTGAAGCTCCAAGTCACGTGAACTCTCCAGGCCCATCCTCCTCTCCAGCCTCTGGCTGATTGACAGCTCAGAAATCCTGGTGTGCATCCGAATCACATGGGGAGCTTGTTTACGATGCAAGTTAACCAAGTTCCAGCTTGCGGTGGGGCACAGAAATCTGGATTACGAACCCTCCAGAGGACTCCAGAGCCGGAGGCCCAGACCCACACTTTGGAAATCAATAACTAAAAGTCCCCATGGCCCCCTCTGCCCATCCTTTCTAATCATCCATCTCCCAGACCAGTGGCTTATACCTGTACCCTGAGGACCCCTAAGGTGCCATATGTATTCCAGGAGTCCCTACAAGGGAAAAGAGTTGCCAAGCCCGGGGATAATACACACACACACCCTTTCTTCCTGGATTTAAAATGGTTCCATTAAGGCTGTACATTTCATTTGTCTTTAAACTCCACTGAGAAACACACCCCAGTCAAGCCGACTGCTGGGATGAGGTCCAGAGCTGCTAGGCTGCTCACCTGCCCACAGCAGTGTGGCTCAGTAGATGAGTTAAAGGGCCAACTAACACCAGCTCTTTCCTCCGCGTGCAACAGGGTGGTGAGGTCGAGGCTGCACCGGACCTCGCGGCAGCACAGGGCCAAGGAGCCAGGGGCCTTTGGCTTTCAGAGAAGACAAGCTGGAGGCCCTGGAGAGAGTGCCCTCAGCTTCAGCACCGACGCCCTACCCATATCGGTGGGAGCCCAGAGAGTGAGGCCAGGGGCCTGCGCTGGGCAGGGAGGCAAGGATCCAGAGAGGACACTACTTGACTCAGATCAACAGTGGCCCTGGGCCCTGTCAAGGCTTTATTTGACACCACTCTGTTTCAATACAAACAGTCCAGAAAGAAAGTCAAGTCCCTTTGCGGGAGGGGGGGGGGGGGGAGGTAGGGAAGAATGGTCTGTGTTGCTTGGGAGCCCAGCCCCAAACCCACAGGGGGCAGGGTGGGCCCAGACTGTCAGCACAGCAGGGGAAGATGGCACCAAGGATGACACAGTACATGGCCTAGTGGCCAGGGGACAAGGCGTGCAGCTCTGTAGGTGCCTCAAGCTTTCAGTGGTGGGGTGCTGTCCAGGCCCCCCTAAGACCAGGATGACACAGAAGAAAGTTGAGCCCCAAGAGCCTGTTTCTGTCCCTCATGTCCTCTGCTTCCTTGGCCAGCATTACGCTCACAGCATCCAGAGCAGGGCACAGGGCAGATGAGACCCACCATGGCCACACCAAGCAGGGGAAGAAGGGACAGAGGGTCCTGTGCTCCACAATAGATGGTATGGAAGGACTCCGAGACACCCAGGAGAAGTATCCCTCAAGTGATCACTGTAAAAAGGGGTGGTGAGACAGGAGAAGATCACTCGGGCCTCAAGTCTGATCCCAAATGAAACCTTTCAGTAGTGGGTAAAGTTTCTAGCCCTTAAGAAGGCCCAGACGAAGGTCCTTCCCCTCCCCTGCCCTCTCCTGGCACCCAGAAGAGGCCACTGGAGCAGCCTCCCTACCCTGGGGCTGGTCTATAGCAGAACTCTTTCTAGACCTGCCCACTGGTTCCAGAGGACGGGGACCAAACCCCAGACAACCTGGAAGGATCCTAGAGCTGGCCAAAAAGCCTTACACTTCTCACTTTCCCTACTTGGGGAAGGGCTGGGCCCAGAATAAACCCTCCTGAGGAAACTCCTCCCCTCGCTCCCAGTGTGGCAGGACGAGCAGCAGCTTGGGGGCAGGACCAGAGGACAGTAATCTAGCACACAGGGGAGGGGGTGTGAGGGGAGGAGAATAAAAGGGCTCAGTCTACAGGCTGAGGTCAAGGCTGGAACCACCCATCCCCCTCACCCGAGATCCTCAAAGGCCACCCCACTCACACACAACACATATAAAGTAACAATTCCTCCCCAGCTTCCACAAGGCAAGCGCCCCTGGCCTTGGAATCATGGGGGTTTTGCTGTTGTCGCCACCATATGCCTGAGCCGTGGCACCTGGATCAGTAGGAACCATAGCGATCCTGGGGATGGGGAAAGAAAAAACAAAGTCAGTCTCTCACCTGCAGCTTTCCTGCAACACGCCCCTGCAAGACTAGGGTACTCCAGGGAATCGGGCGCCAATCTCACATGGCAGAGACCGTTTTGTATTTTATTGTGACTCAGGAAAGGGGTTGTGACCAGATCCCAAGGGGGAAGCCCTGCCTAATCTCGAAGCTGGGGAGGGAGGAGAGAGAGAAGTAAGGTGACAAGGCTGTGGAAATCCGTGCAGACATGGCAGCATCTTAGGGAGGCCGAGCCCTGGTACCAAGCTCAAAGGAAGGAAGCTGCCTCTCCAGGAAAAGAAAAGGCTCTCTTTCAGGCTCAGGAGCTACCCAGCAGCAGTGTCTGAATGTGGTGGAGGCGGCCAACCCCCAAGCACTACTCTATAGCGCTTTACCCTCCCGCCCCAGGTCAAGCAGCCCCAGCCTCACCTGCAAAGAATTCATCACGCCATTGGCCAGCACAGCCATCTTCCCGGCCACAGACTTGACACCCTGCTTAAACTGGGCAATGTCAGCTGTGGGGAGAACGTTGCCCAGAGATACGCTACCTGTAAAAGCAAGGGAAAGGGTGGTCTGGAAGCCCTGCAGGAAGCCCTTCCCAGCCCACAGGGCCCTCTAGCTCTGCCCACGGGCCTTGCCTGGCATGCACCTTACCGCCAGGGCCCTACCTGCTCCATGAGCTCCATCCATGTCCCCGAAGAGGTCAGAAGAGCTGATGGCACTACTACCCGAGAGCTGCTGGAGACGAGACCTGGCTTCATGCTGTGGTGAAGAAAGGGAAAGACCTGGAGATCTTTTGGCCAATGAGTCAAGAACTCCTTATCGGCCAAGACACCCTGGTGCTAAAGCCCAAAGCAGTGGCAAGGAGGAAACTCTTACTCCACCTGCTGCCTCCAGGCTCAGGGTGGACAACCCTACTTACCTCGGCATCCACCTCCCGCCCAAAGAACATGTCCGATGAGATGGCTTTGGCTCCTGCAAATTTCTGACGTGCTTCACTGGACTCGAGGCCTGAGCTCCGGCTTTCCACTTCCCTTCTGTTTGTGACTCTGAGGGGTGGATGTGGGATAGCTCTGATCCTTCCCATTACTGTCAGAGCCTAGTATTACTAATCCCATTACTAACAGAGGCCAAAAAAAGCACCAGTGGCCTTCTGGGGATGCTTACAATGGCCCATCTGGCTATGGCTCTGGGCCCTCTCCCCTGGACAAGGCCCTTCTCTTCTCCACACCGAAGCCAAGGCACAGACAGCTTACGTTCACTCTACTAGGCGGCATGGAAATACAGTTTAGAGAGCACTAGGCTTCTGCCCCAAACCACTAGAGCTTCGTCAAAGTCTCGGACGTCCTAGGACCACTACTGCCAGTCTACTCCTAGTTACAAGTGGCCTAACACTACAGTGACCATATGTCTCAGCTGGCCTGAGTTTATACCTACTCTTCTGGCATTTCCACTCTCAAAAGCATCCCAGTGTGGACCTAAAAGTGTATGGTCACTCCTATCTACCACTGACGAGCAGAGACACTGGCCTAGGTGCTTTGTAAGTTTCATTACTTTTAATCCTTCCAACGGCCCTGTGAAGTCATTACTTATGTCCCCCATTTTACAAATGTTGTGCGGGTAATTTGTTAAACATTGCCCAGACTGACATAAAATAGGCTTTTAAAAAAACAAGGAACATGGTGGCCAGAGACACATACCCCTGAGTGTTCAGGACTGAAGCACAAAATCAGGCCCCTCTTGCCAGAGAAACAGATCTTGAACAAAAGAAGCTGCTAGGCTTTCTGTGATGATAAAGCAAAATTCAAACCAAAGCCTAATTCCTGTACTACCTAATCTGGTAGCCACTAGCCACATGTGGCTACTTAAATTTATTAAAATTAAATTACAAATTTCAGTTCTTCAGTTACAATGGCCACATCTGAGGAGCTCAGTAGGCACACAGTCAGTGGTCATCACACTGGACAGTGCAGGTACAGAATTTCCATCACCACAGAAAAATCCTACTGGACAGTGTTGCCCCTGCCCACTCCACCTTTCTGAAATAGGCCGGATGCTTGAGACGGTCACTTCTGGCTCCTTCTCCTCCATCCTGTCCATACCCCAGGCGGTATCTGTATCCCAGCGGGAACTGAAACTTTCCCCCAAGGAAAAGGGGTTGTCCTTGTACCTAGTGAGACAGTAGAGTAGCTCAGAGAAGCCTGATGAGGAACATGGTGGCCAAGTCTGCACCCCAACAACAGCCTTACTTTGGGGGTCCAGAGGCGAAAGTACCGACATCATCAAACAAGTCCAGCTGCGAGCGGGAGGATTTTGCACTCACTGGGGTTTCCTGCTCAATCACCTGCATCTCAGACAGCACCGAGTGGGAGACAGAGCTGTGGAGACAAGCAGAGCCAGGCCCAAGGGCAGGTGTGAGCAACAGTGTCACTACACAAGAGAAGATGCCCAGCTGCTGGCAGAAACCTGGGTTCTCTTTCACTGGGCATCACCCAGAGCCGTCTCCCCCTGCCTGTGCACAGGCACAGGGCCAGACCCAGCAGCGAGTGCTAGGAACCCCGCTGAGCTGGAGCACACCCTCAACGGTGCACACATCAGCTTTGCTTTCTCAAAGCAGGGCTTCCCTCACAAAGCACCGTTTGCCTGTTATAATTTTAATGAGGATGTGCACCAAATGATAGCGCTCTTTTGCCCTTAGAAACAACTCAGCAGACTTGCTGTATCATGAGCCGCATCCTTCACCCAGATGAACACATACACATGGAAAAGATGAAAAATGCCCCAGAACCAGGGAAAGGAGTCCGATGGCATCAAAGAATGAGTCCTTAATTGTCCTAACCCCTACACCACCCCGCCTTTTTTTTGAAAGATGAAAGTATTTCAAAGTACACAGCCTGGCTATATGCACGAAGCCCTGGGGCTGCTGTATGGTATCCCAGTGAGAAGAGGCAGTGAGTTGGGCAAGAGGTACTAACTCTTCATGCCTCACTTTCGTCCTGTGTCATGCTCCACAGGGGCATTTTAAGGATTAATTTCACTTAAGTAAACTCATTAAAAAATATCTCAAAAAACAAACAAACAAAAAAACACTATAGCTTTTAGCTGACAGAACCCCAAACAGTGAATATTTTACAATAGGGCATTAAACAGAGTTGGCAGAGTTTAAATAAAGATTCTATTGCACTGCAAAAAAAGAAAAAAGAAAACAACAGCTGAAAAAATTGTTCATACCCTTTAACCCAGTAATTCCTGTGACCAAAACAGGGAAGGGGAGGAGATCTAAAGTCCTTCCTGGGAGTAAAATTTTATGTTTCCCTGATTAGCTGTGGGTTACACAAGCAGCACACAGACTGAAATGAAATAATTTAAATCTAACTAGTACGTGTTCTGAAAGATTAAGCAGAAATAGCCAGCCTTATCTTCTTTCAGAGAAGTGGAGTATAAAGGCCCTGAATACTGAATTTGCCATCAGTAGTTCTATGTTCAAAATCTAGTGGTGCCAATTACTAGATTCATGGGCTTCGGGCAAGTTGCTTACTTGCTATAAGTCAATTCTCTCACCTGTAAAAAGACATAGTAATACCTCCTGCACAGGACTGTTGTATTTAAGTAAATAAAGCCAATGGCAGAGCTCACACCCCCTCGAAAGAAAGAGCCAGCACTTAGCACAAGCCCGCTGTAGCCAAGATTGCTGGCCCCAGTGCCGTCCGATGTTCCGATTTTTAAGCGAGATCAAAAGTCTAGTGTTACCGAAATCTCTAAACGTGAGCTCTTAGTGTAAAGCAAACAAAATGCACAATAGAACTGGTTTGCAGTCTTTGTTTTGTTTTTAAGAAACCACAGCAACACAAACCCAGTGGTCCTGAAATAGGAAGGATATTGTCAATGCCAAAGGGCATTGTCTGGGGGTATTTCCAGGCGTTAGCGTGTCTGGCAGCAATGGCCTTTAGTGGACAGGGATTAAGAATGCTAAAAGCCTTGTAATTCTTAGGGAGGTCTTGAAAAATAAAGATATGTCCCACCAAAAGTGCCATTAGCACCCCCATTACACAACACACCCTACCCTCTTGGGTATATCAAACAAGCATCTGATCCTGTGTTTCCTTCATTTAACAAACACTAAGCATATACCTACTCTGTGACAAACATTATACTAGGCCACTTTAAGACAATAAGCAAAACCATCTATCTGTTCAGCCTCGGAGGAAGACTGAGCCTAAAAACCCAAACTGCTGGGAAGAATTTGCAGCGGCTCTGGGGAGAACAGCGGCGCTCCCCTGCCACACCCCAGAGCTGAGCCTCACCTGCGGGACACCAAGCCCATGCCCAACCTCTCTGCCTGTTCTCGCTTCTTCCCTTCCAGATTCTGTAGCTTCTTCTCCTCCTTCTTACGGTCAATCTGGAGTTCCTGGTAGGCCAGGCGCATAGAGGCAACCCTTGGAGGGAACAAACATGTTAGGGGCAGACACCCATCCTGACCTGTCCTACCTGCCCACCCAACCCCACGGGAGCTGAGGCCCCTCTGGCAAACACTCACATGGACTCCTCAGCCTGCTTCTTGGCATCAGCTGCCTGCTGCTCACGGAGCTTCTCTGCCACCTGGGCCTGCCGCTCGATCTCACTGAAGCTCTGGCTGCTCACCTTCTGGGCCCCTAGGCCTTTCTTGGCACCCAGCTGGGAGGAGAATCATGGGATGGGGGTCTCGCCGACCAAAATGTCTTTGGTTTCCTCCCAAGCGTGGGTCCTCTAGCCACACCCACAAATAAAGCATTCCTTCCTAAGTTCAGGTAAAAATTAGGAGCCCAGCCAGCATGGTCAAGAGGGACAGCAGTGGTTCTGCTGGAGCTGGGCATGAGGTGGCTCACACAACAGCAGAAGCTTCAGGGCTGACCAGGCCCAGTATGTGCCAGGCACTCAATGTGCACAGTCTCACAGACTCTTCCCAGGAGCCCCTTGAAGACAGGCATCTTGACAGCCCTTTCATAGAGAAAGTTCAGAAAAGTACCTTTGCTAAAGTCATACAGCCAGTAAGCGGCAGGGTCAAGGGGTGAATCCAGCTATTTGATGCCAGCTCCTAACCACCACCATACTGCCTCTCTCCACCTACCCCTTTCTTAGCGGCTGCTGGCTTCTTCTTGCCAATGAGGGAGGTTCTCGGTTCTGTGTGAGAAAGAAGACGGGGCACGAGTGAACACAAAGGGAGGTCAGAGGCAGCAGCTCAACCCATACCATGCAGCTTCTTGGCAAGAGCTTCTACAGAGAACAGCTTCAGGCAGAGGAAGGCAAAGCTGCCACCCACCGGTTCCAACCAACGGCATTAGGATAGTCCAAGCCAAAGACAGACAAAGTTAGGGGAGGTTATGGACTCCCAGCAGACTGACACAAGAACCTAGACCCAAAGCACCAGAGATAGTCACAGTCCCTGAACCAACACAAAGACTACGAGGCAGGGAGGCAGATGTTAAATGCCAGCCTCAGCTCCTACGGCAGGGAGCTGACATGCAAGGGGCTGAGATCCCCAAAACAGCTGTTGGTTACCTCTGGCAGGAAGGGCCCCTTTAGGTGACAGACACATGGACTCTAGAGAAAAAGACTTGCAGCTAACAAGGGGCCCACCCCAGAGCCTCCATACAGCTCCCAAGCCCAGAGGCCAAAGTTCTTCCCAGAGGGCTCTAGAGTCTCACTTTAGACCAAGCCACGCCAGCCTTCTCATGGGGTTTCACAGTCATCCCATTAGCTTCCCGCCCCAACCCCCAAGGGTCAACAGAACAACAGAGATCAGCAAATACTGTCCAAACCTGAACCGAGACTAAAGAACACTAAGGAAAGTAAAAAAGAGCTGAAAGGCCAAGGACAAGCTGAGAAAGGAGCGTTGCCTCCAGCTGTGAGAGCTACACCCCTATCCCATGAAATGGACCAGACAGGCCAATCCTGCCTCAGACCCCAGGGTTAGGTGTCCAGTCTGGCTCCCCACACTTTGGCCAGACCCAGCTCCAAATCCAGAGGCAGACCCCAGGCCTTGTACACCAGCTTCCAGGTTCATCAATTCAAAGGCCCTGGTGCTAAAGTCCTTGCAGTTGAGGCCACAGCCACCAATCCAATCCCAGTCCCCACTCCAGAGAGGTCAAACGCTCAGTTTCCTGGGGCCTCAGTCCACGTGACCAGGCAGCACCAGATCCAAAAAGAGCCCTAGAGGCTCACCCTCTCTCAGTCACCCCACACCCGCCAGGTGGCATACTGACCTAGAGAGGCTTTGGGTGAGGTGCCAAGCAGGTCCATGTTGGGGCCGTGCTCCGGCTCTGTGGATGCAATGGTGGGAATTAGGTCTAAGGCACAAGCTTGCTTCCCTAAACGGGAAGTGATGGGACAAAAATAGGGAAGACTGGCTTTCCTCAGCTTGCTGAGGCCACCAAAAGATGAAAGGAATGCCTACCACTTCCTCCAAGGGATTGAAATGAATCCTAGCCCACTCAGAAATATAGGAACCCCACACATACACATACTTTTATCCCCTTGGCCAGGTGTCCCATTCTTAGCTCCAAGTCCTTTGCCAAGACTAGGGCACTTGGTTGAAATCCAGACTGAACTCACGTGCCAGGCTACTGATCTCTGTAGAAGGGGCTAGCTCCTGGGTCTCTGCTAGGTCAGGGGCTGGTTCTTTCCAGGCAGGGGGCTGAAAAAGAGGCCAGATCACAGAAGCTTTGATGAGCTATTCCTACTGGCAAGGTGTATGAAGAATCTAAAGGTACCTTGTGGGTATAAGGCTCTCCTCCAAGCCCATGAGAAAAGGAGACTAGAATTTAATGACTACTGCTGTTGACTATGGAAGAAAGAAACAGGAAATTAACAGTCACCTCCACCCTTCCACTATTTACTTACAGCCAGAGCCTGTTCCCCTAATTTCACGACTAACAACTATTAGGCACTTACCACATGCCAAGCACAAGTCTAACGGCTTTTCACATATAAATACATTCAATGATCACAACAAACCCTCTGAGGTAGATACATCTCTTTTAGAGACTCAGGTTTTGACAGGTAAAGTGACTTAGCCACCATCCTAGAAATGCTAAAGACAGGAGGAGCAGGAATTCAAACTAAGAGAGTCTGACTTCAGCACCCAGTGCCAGCAGATGGGAAACCTCCTCCCAGGGGTAGGTTGCTGATGAGAGAATCCTTTCCTTGTCCCCAACTGCAGTGGCTTTCTTATGGGGAAAGAATCCAGGAAAAGTTGTCTGGAACTCCTGACATCTTTTGAGCCCTCAAGAAGCTGGTCCTCCTCCCTACTATCCCAGTTTACAGGGGTCCATTCCTTAGGAGGGCCATACTGTACGCCTACTCATGAGAGAAAGAAACATCTGGACCTACCTGGAAAGAAACATACTGTACGCCTACTCATGAGAGAAAGAAACACTGGCCTACCAGTGGGCCCCAGATACTCTCTGTCTGAAGTATTACACCAAGGTGAATGGACTCCATGCCCATGATCACAGAAGGCCTTGGCCTTGGTTAAGTAAACCACCTGCCAACATCATGAGAAACATTCCTTGTGGGCACTCACTTGAGTGTGTTCCGTGAAGAAATCAGAGTCCTTCTTCTCTGGGGAGTGACTGGGAGCACTACTCATATTGTCTATCCAAAGCTAGAGGGAAGAAGACACCCTTGAAACACAGGGCTCTGAATATTCCCACTCACCCCACGACCCTAGCCCCCAGGGAACAGGCACTTACATCAGTGCCATGCCTAGCCAGGGCTGCACTCCCCAGCTGCCGGATCTTTTCCCGATACATCTGGGCAGCTCGGCTATTATATTTGGTGTTGGCATCACTGGCTGTACATCCATGTTGGCGGAAGAAAGCTGTCTGGGGAGCAAAGAAGAGAGGAGAGTATGCTAGAGGTGATTCCCCCAAAGCAAAAGAGGCACCTCCTTGTAACAGTCCAATTATTATTTACACATGATAATACACCCTACTGACACAGGCAGTTTTTCACAGAGGTAAAGTTCCTCAGAAATTCCTGCAGAAAAACAACCTCCCATCCTCAGAGATGACTGACTGAACCTCAGCCCTCACTCAACCCTGCCTGAGGATAGCATGCCATACCCACTGTGCCCGTCCTTCATCTAGGCTCACAAGATCTGGATGACTGTGGAGGCCCCAACTCCCTTAGCCTTTCCCCCAACAACGTCTGTCCAGTTTTGTTGAATCCAAAGCCTATTTGAGAAGAACTATAACCAATTTCCAAGTTTAGAGAATAGTGTGCAGCGTTGGTATAGACCAGAAAATCCTCTGAAAAGAGATAGTGACAGGGCCTCCTAGGAAGACACTGTAAAGTTAGTACCCAAGCAGAAGAATGGGAGCGGGGAAGATGGTAAGAAGGAGCTTTACCGCGTTGGCATTGCCGCCGACCTGCATACACCTCAGCTGGAACCAGTTCCAGTTGGAATCCAACTCTGTGGACCTGTGTGCAAGGGCTGCGTGTCACCCACCAGCAGGTATCAGGAGACGCTTCCCTGGCAGACCCATACCTGTCATTTGGCCTGGAGCTTCAGTAGGCGCCCAGGAAACATTAATCAGCCACCACCCTACTTCCTCCACTCTAACTTGTCTATGAAAAAGTTTGCTCTTCAATTGTCTAGTCAAAAAGGTGCTAATTATTTTCCAGATCCAAAACGGGGTCGAATTCTCAGGCACTCAAGCTTGGATTTGGCTTTCCCCTTAAGGACAGTCATAGTCTCACTTCAGACATACTCGACCAACATTCAGCAATAAGGTCAGTGCAGCTAACTTTTCCCCCGAAATGAATACTCTGAGTGTCAAATTTAACCAACAGAAAAGAAGGATATTTTAACCCAGACACGGAGACAAACTGCCTATGTGACAAGGGGCCCACACAGGCGGCTCCCTCCGGTGCTGGTCCACCGGACCCCTCCCTGGCCGGGCAGTCGAGGCAGCTATTCTCCCTTACTGAGCACACAGCCCCGGCCGGCCGAGTAGAAGCACAGCAGCCGCAAGATGACCCCACCTGATGAAGCTGAGATGAACGCCCAGGGAGCGGTGCACCCCGGAGCAGTCAATGCACAAGAAAACACCATATGTGATGCTGGCCCAACTCGGATTCTTGGCGCCACAGTCGAAGCAGGCCTGGGTGGAGGAGGCGATGAGCCAATGGTCAGGGGCCCCGAGTCGAGGCCGGGCGCTGACACGCCAGGGAAACAGCCCACGCCCGCCCCTCTCCCTCCCTCAGGCCCCAGGGGAGACGGGAGAGTCCCATCTCCGCCGGCGCCGGACCCCGCGCGCCTCCCGCTCGCGCACCTTGTTCGTCGGAATCCCGCGAAGCCGCTTAAAAAGAGTCTGGATTTCGGTCTTGCTCGGTTCCGCCGCCATTTTCTCTCCTTCCCAGACCCCAGCGCGACCGACGGGTCCTGTCGCGGGCCAATCCGCGGCCGGGAAGGCGGGGCACCGGGTCGGCTCCTGCAGTGCCCCCACCCGCCGGGGGCGGAGCGATTTGTCCCGCTCTGGACCAATGAGCGGCCGGCGGAACCGGAGCGGAGACCGCAGCAGCCCCGGGCTCTACAATGGTCGCCGGACCCACGCCGCGCCACGCGAGGGGCCAATCCGCAGCCGGGGCGGAGCGACGGCTCGCGGGCGGGCCCAAACCGTGCCGGAGCGCCACCGGGACGCCCCGCCACCCCCGGAAGGTGGTGCGACCTTCCAGAAGGGGAGGGCTGCGAGGCTGGGGGCCGGTGGCCAGGGGTCTCAGATGGGGCCAGTTCCCGATGGATGAGTGATGATTAACAGCCCTACCAAGCACTTATGGTCCCACCGGCCTGAACGGGAAGACAAACTGGCTGGGCCCCCGTCCAGCCCCAGAACTCAGTAGTCAGCCTCCAGCCTTGGCGGGCTCACACCAAACCCAATCTCGAGTACCTCCCACCCCAGATTAGGGTCCCGAAGTTCCAGAGCAGATACCAAACTGGCAAACCTTTTTCCATGACATACTCTAGACCCAACAGACCTCCCCACTCAGTGTCTCTCTCCAGATGCCCTCTGCAGTCTGGCAAGGGTGGAGTATCAGAAAAGACGCACACACACCTGACAGTGCTTTTTTTTTTCTCTCCAACTTTAATACACACTAAAACAAGTCACAGGAGAGTGCTCCTAGCCCAGAACTACACTCACCACCCCAAGACCACCCCAGGAATCCCAAAACACTGAGACCAGGAACTGCGTCCACGGCTCCTGGGGAGACCCATGCATTCCTGGAGAGGTCCAGGCACCCCTGAGCCCTTCTGTCACCTCCTGACTTCCCTATCTTCCCCTCAGGCTAGACTCAGTTGGCCCTTCCCTACCAGTCCCTTCCTAGATGCAGGCCGCCCCCCTCCCTGGGACCCAGGATTCCTTCCTCCTCAAGGGACAGAAGGGCAGCAGGGGGCACCATGGTCCAGGGTCCTCGGGTCGGCTGTCCAAGAGAAGCTGGGCTCTGACGCAGGGTGGAGAAACGCTGCAGAAGGTCTGTCAAGGCAGATCAGGCCCCCACACACTCCACGTAATTGGCAGGGTACAGACCGATGCGGCCACTCTGCAACTGGCCCTGGCACCAGCCCTGCTCATCCTCCTCGCTCATCTTCAGCAGCTCCTCCCCTGGGGGAAGGGGGATTAGTCACGGCCAATTGCCCTGGCCCAGCTCGCTTCTGCAACTGGGTCAAGGACTGAGGGAGAGGGGACAGTAGGAGAACCCAGCTAGAAGAGGAGACCTGTCTCAGGCAAAGGGAGGTCAAAGTCAGCAAGCCACTCCACCTCAGACCCTGAATGCATCAAGCAGGCCCAAGCTGGTGACTTTGAGAGGCAGGTGAGGGCTCAGAGCAGACACTCTGACTCCTGGGGGCTGGACCCAGAGTAGCCTTAAGAATCAGAGAACTGGGGTGCCTCGGTGGCTCAGTTGGTTAACTGTCCAACTCTTGGTTTCAGCTCAGGTCATGATCTCATGGTTCGGGAGTTTGAGCCTCATGTCGGGCTCTGCACTAGCAGCATGGAGCCTGCTTGGGATTCTCTCTCCCGCTCTCTCTCTCTCTCTCTCTGCCCCTCCCCTTCCCCCCAAAATTAATCAATAATAAACATTAAAAAAGAGAGAGAGAATCAGAGAACTGGTCCTTGGGAGGTAAACATTAGGCTTTCCTTTCCCACACCCCTGCTCAAGTTATAAAGGAAGGAAGGGGGAAGCTGAAGCCTGGAAAGAAACAGGAAAGGGGTCCCTGGGTACCTGCTCGGAAGCTCAGCTCATCAGCTTCCTGGCCAGCGTAGTCATAGAGTGCCCGCACCCGCACCCCTGTGGCAGCCTTCCGAGTGTTCTCCTCATCTGACCACTCTTCATCCTGCCCACCGCTAGAGACAGGAGACAGAAGTGGACAGGCTCAGGGCCCAAGGACCACCTTGAGCAAGAGAGCCTAGGACTCAGGGCCAAGGGCTCACCCTCTGGAAGAATCCTGGGAGAGGCAGGTGGGGAGAAACTGAAAAATCCCAGTCTGAGCTCTGCCACACATGCCTGTGAGCTTGGTGCATTTCCTGCCACACAGGGCTGATGTGAGCAGTAGACAAGAGGGACCATGGGAAACGCCTGGCAAATCTAAACCACCATGAACACCGGCATCCTTGTAACTACTGAGTAGGTCCTGAGGTTCCTGGCACCAATTTTCAACCCCACTTTGGGTGTGAGAGGAATGAAGGGAAGGAGACAGAGAGAAAGAAGGCAGGGCAGGGGGCAGAGATCTTTCCTTCCCACAGCCAGGTTTCTGGCTCTTACCCTGCGGACCCCAGGGACTGGGGTGGGGGTGCAGCGCCATCTCTCGTGGGCACGATGCTGGTCAGAGTAACCTCATCAGGGCTCCGGCCACCCTTCTCCTTCCTGCTAATCGTCCTCTGTGTATCCAAGGACCACTCCTATTGGGACAGTGCGTAGGCTCAGACTGGGCCGTGGGGCTGTGGAGGCAGCCGGAGCCATTCAGACCTTCACCTACTTCATCCCAAGCCCTAGCCTCCCTCCTCAGGTCCGGGCTGAGCCCCCCACACCTCCCATACCTCAAACTGTGGCCAGTTCATGGCCATGCCTGGCCCGTGGGTACTGCGCCACCAGCGCAGATCCTCTTCGTCACTGGCTGCCTCGATGCCCTGATGCAGGTCTCGGTGGAGTTCCTGGAACCTGTGACCCGAAGCACAGCCTCACACCGGGGAGCCCCGAGCCCCAGCACCACCCCCCCCAAACTCATTGCACCTGGCCAGAGCCTGGGGGAGATGGAGGAGACCCAGCGTTGCCCAGACCTCCAGGCCCACCTCGCAGGCCATACCTCTCACTGCTGGAGAGGTCGAGGTGCTGGTGTAAGGTAAGCAACATATCCTTGAAGAACAGAAGCCGCTGGCGCTCCGCGGCCTGGCAGGTCTCGAAGGCCTGCTCCATGTCTTCCATGTAGCGCGGGGTGTAGCGATGCAGCTCCGCCAGCGTCTGCTCATACTGGGTTTTCATCTGGGTGGGACAGGAGGGGCCCGGTGAGGACAAGACCTTCTTCCACTCAGGACTCCGCTCGTGTTTACTGAGCGCCGCCATGGGCGAGAGACCCCGGGCTAGGCACCGGCAGCAATCATTCTACAGACCCAGCTCCTGCCTTCTAAGACCCCGGCAGCCTAACAAGGGAGGTCACACTTGGGCAGAGCAGCTTTGAGAGTCTGGTGAGCGAGGATGGAGAGTGAGGTGAGGGTCAACCTATAGGGAGCGGTGGGCGGAACGGGGAAGGGCTTCATGGAGGAGGTAGAAACGGAGCAGCAGATACGCAGAGCTGGAGGAACGGGTGCTCTGGAAGAGCAGGCCACATGAGAGCCTGTCCCAGGCAGGATGCGGTGGAAGGAGCTGGAAGGTCTCCTCAACTGCTAAGCTCCTCCCAACACCCAAAACTGCACCGCTTCTTTCCCTGGGTAAAGCATCATCTTTTCTCTGGGTCCTCTTTTAAATGATGACCTGGAGAAGGGGTGGCAGGTGAGGAAGAGGGCTGGGAAAGGCATGTCGGCCGCCCGGTACCTTCTCAGCCTCCTTGGTGCAGCGTTCCACCCGCTCCTGCAGCTTGCGCAGCTGCTCCTGGGAGACGGCGCTGTCTGCCTTGGCGTGGCTCTCCCGAGTCTGGGCTGTCTTCTCCTCCTTCCGGGCCGCATGGTAGCTCTTCTTGGACGCCTCAACCTGGCACGCACGGGGACAAGTCTGGACCCTGCGCGCCAAGCCCCGGCCCCGGTGGCCCAGGGCGGATTCAGGAAGGGACCCACCCCTCCCAGGCTCACCTCCTTCAGCCTCTTTAGCCAGGGCTTCTGGGCCTTGCGGAAGCCATCCTCGGCGGCCCGGCTCTCGCGGAAGCCACCCAGCACTGGCCGGTGGAAGGCCCCCCGCTGCCAGGAGCGCACCCGCTCGCTGTCCTGCCCCTGAAGCTTCTCCCGCACCTCCAGGTGCAGCGCACTCAGCCTCTCAGCTGCCGTGAAGAAGGCGTGCCAGGCCTTCTCCAGCGTGCCGTACTGGGGGCCTGCAGGGAGCAAGGGGCTTGGGCCAGGCCAGGGACACCACCAGAAACCGGCCCACCCCCTCTCACTGGGTGCTGCGCCGGGCACCAGGCACAGAGGGAATGCAGAGATGAACAACAAAGATGTCAGCTGCTGCTTTATCGGTATCTACTCTGTGCCTCGATATACGAGATCTCACTGAATCTTTATCCACCACCATGCAGAGAATGTCGTGATCAACATTTAACCAACAACAAAAAAGAAAAGTGAAGTTAACTGCCCAAAGCATTACAGCTACAAGTCGAACTGAGATTCAAACCCTATATGAACCACTATACTTTATTGTCCCAAAGGGAAGAACTAGCCTCCGCCCTCAAGGAATGCAGCTGGTTAGGATGGAAAGATCCAAGCTTTTGAGTCAGAAGGCCTAGGTTCAAGCTTTAGCTCTTCCTAGCTGTGTGACCTCAGGCAAGTCACTTAGTGTCTCTGAACTTCCGGATTCTCCTCTAGAAAATGGATAGAACAGGACTGTCTCCATCACAGGGCTGTTACAAATATCAAAATAACTGATGACCATACTTTGCAAACTCTTAACAGCACAACTGTAAGAATAACCAGGAGGCTCTTCGCTCTTCAAAGGGAAGGCAGACATGAAAGCCTCAAGCTTTCCATAAGAGGTGCAAAAACGAATCTGCCTTGTCTGATCTCCCTACCCTCAGTGGCCCTCTGCTCCTGGCTAGGCCCAAGCGCGGCCTCACCCTTTTCCACGGTGCCCCTCCACTTGCGGGCCCAATCAGCCAGCTGCTGGGCATAGGCCTTCTCGATGCGGGCGCGCTCCTGGAAACAGCTGATCAGATCCCCACATAGCCGATGCCCGTCCTCCACCCGCTGCACGGTCCTCCTGTAGTTGCCAGCCTGGGGCAGACGGGAGAAAGGCAGTGTCGCCAGGGAGAAGCCCCCTCCAGGGCTGGGGCTGACAGCTAGCCTCCTCCCTGGACAGGTGGCTGGGCCCAGAGTGGAGTGGGTACCCCCAAACCTAGGATCCAGCTGCTCACCTCCCAGAAACTGCCCTCTAGGGCCTCCCCTCCAGCGTCTTCCTCTGGGGCCATGGTGTCCCTGCAGCACGGAATGGTGGCGGACTGGGGCTGTGGAGAGCAGAGGGGTAAGCAGGGAAGCCAGATATACACTTTTGGGGAGAGAAGAAGATCCTCTCCTATCCCTGGGCTTTGTCCCCACTACTATCCCCACCATCTAAGGAACTGTCAGAGCTAGGACTTAGCAGGTAGACGTCTGGAAGGCCCCAGGAGGGGCTGGGATAGGAGAAAGGGTGGCCGCTTCAAATCTCTTCCTCATGCCATGAGTCTGCCCACCCCCTCCCCCACCCAGCCTCATTCCACCTACCGGGGGCCTACAGATCACTTCAGGGACCTGGGCGTCCAACTCTTAAAGCTTCAACCGTGATTCTGCCTTGAAGCTGACAAAAGCAAAAAAGCAAAGCAGGGGGTGAGGGCAGGGACTTAGAGAGTCCAGGGCGGTGCCCAGCTCCCCCGATATAGCAACTGCTGTCAGAAGCGCCAGATTCCAGCCAGGAGAATGCCAGGCGGGTCACACGATCCAGCAGAGGATTAGGCGGCAGGCGGGGTGGGTGGTGGGCAGAGGTGGCCCTGCTGCCCCCGCCCCCCACCCAACTACAGATGAGAAAAGAGGATACCTGCCCAAGCCAGGCGCCATCGCCTTTGCTTGAACAACAAGGCGACCCTTTACCAGACAAGGCCAAGTCAGAGGGTTCCCGGCCACTCTCCAGTAGCTCCCTTTGCCAGCAAGAGCAGACTGGGGGCCAAGAGGCCCGAATCCTATCTTGGCCAAGAAGCTTGAACAAGTGCATTTTACTGTCCTCCTAAGGAAGCCTTGGCTCCCTCCTAAGATGGAAATTTTGCCTCCTGGTCTTCTGTGCCAGGGCTGGTTTAAGACTCAAACCAGGAAGGGGCACCTGGGTGGCTCAGTCAGTTGAGCATCCGACTTCAGCTCAGGTCATGATCTCTTGGTTCATGGGTTCGAGCCTTGCGTCGGGCTCTATGCTGACAGCTAAGAGCCTGGAGCCTGCTTTGGATTCTGTGTCTCCCTCTCTCTCTGTCCCTCCCCTGTTCGCTCTTTGTCTCTCTCTCAAAAATAAATAAACATTAAAATAAAATAAAATTTAAAAAAAGACTCAAACCAGGAGGGGCACCTGGGTGGCTCAATCCGTTAAGCGTCCAACTCTTGATTTCTGTTCAGGTCACGATCTCAAGGTTTGAGCCCCACGTTGGGCTCTGTGCTGATGCTGCGGAACCTGCTTGGGATTCTATCTCTCTCCCTCTCTCTGCCCTTCCCACGAGCTCTCTAGCTCTCTCTCAAAATAAATTAATTAATTAAAAAAAAAAAAAAGACTCAAACCAGGCAATGAGCAAGAAATATGAGGGCCTGACAGTCACAAAGGACATTCATCCTGTTCCACAGCATCTGCTGAGGTCCCACAAGCCTCCATGAGTAATGAGTAATTCAGCCCCACCCTCAAAAAGCCCAGAGTCTGGGGCAGAATGGGAGGAGTCAGACAGGTGACCAGGCACTTGTAAGAGTGTGCTCCAGAATTGTAGAGGAGGGCAAGGCGGATTCCAACCCCAAAGCCACCACCCCAGAGGTTAGAGGACACAATGGCACGCGGCCACTCCCCTCCTGACCCTTGGCAGGGTCTCAGCTGTCCCTAGCACTGACTCAAGCCCCTAGAAGGAAACTGCTTCCTCCTCCGAGCAGGCCCAAGGGACACCACGAGGCCCAGGACACGGTATGTGCCCTCTGCCCCCAAAGCAGGACTCTATCACACTGCTCCCCTCCAAACGGACAAACAACTATCCATCCTTCAAAACTCAAATTGAGGCATCTTCACAGTCTCCCTCACCCCACTGCCCCATCCCCATTTACACAGCCCCTTGTGAGCCCTCAGTCCAGTTATATATGATATATTCCATTGGGTTGTGACTGACAGGGCAGAATCTGTCCCCAGTCGTTGACAGAGGTGGTCCAATTTGTGTTTGCTCAGGCATTGGAGTTAGCAGTTGAATGAAGAAACAAACAACATCTACCTAAAGACCAGGGAACCTGATGGCTAGAGCAGCTGTGAGAAAGCTTGCCTGAAGTGGGATCCAGCCCTAATAGCTCAGAGAGAGAGCTGAGGCCTGCAGTGGACGGAGGTGTCTGGGTACAGAGCAGGAGAGGGACGGAGCAGCTGGTCTGCAAGGGTCCTCAGCACTTCACCTTGCTTCCTCTTGAATCTGCCCCACTTACCCAGAAAGGACTTGCCAACCAGATGGAGAGAAACAGAGCCACAGCTGTAAATCACAGAGCCTTCGGAGCTGTCCCAGTGAGGTATCCAGGGGCCCGGGCCCCCTGCCTGCTCCAGCCTCCAGGCTTGGCTCCCGGGAGAGCTGCCCCCCACCCGTTCCCTCTCTCTAGCCCCAGAACAGAGCAAGCTGTGTGTGCTTGCTGGCACTGCTCCCTCCCGCCTCCCAGAGCAAACACAAGCCCAGAGTCCCAGGCACAGCCAGGCCCCGCAGCCCTGGCTAGATCCAGCCGTGGGGGTGGGCAGTGCAAACCATGGCCCCTGTTGAGGAGAGCCAGCACCTTGTGCCTCCTGACTTCAGCAGAGACCCAGATTGGTCCCCAGAACACACTCTGCCACCCGCAAGAGCTCAGAAAGCTAATAATGAATGCTTCCCAGCCGGGGTAGCCAGTACCTACTGGGCCTGCAGAAGTCTGCTGCGGCTTGGCAGGGCCTCCTCATAACTGCCTGGGCCAAGGTAAGGGAGTCCTGAGCCTCAGGGAAGAACCCACTCGCCCTACCTAAGGCAGGTAGGTACCCCCCACCTCGGCGCAGACCGGCCCCTACCCTTCCCAGAAGCTGGGGGCATGACACTGGGAGGGAGCACTGCCATCCTGCCCTGCCCATCCTCCTGAGTCACAGGCTGCGCCCAAGGGTTTCTTCTCCCAGCAGCCCCTCCCCGTCCTCCCTAAGCCCTAAGATGTGAAGGCTCAGGAGTGGGCGGCCCGTTGGTCCAGAGAGTGGTGCCTAGGCTAGAGCGGCTGGGACCAGCAGCCAGAGCCGCCCCAGAGGGTGGGGGAAGTGGTGGCGCAGGGAGAGGGGAGGAGGCAGGGCCAGGGAGGGGCATAACAAAGGGGCACTTTTGGAAACCCGACCTGCAGCCCGAGGTGCCTGCTCCCTGATGACGCACTCCAAACCCGGAGCCTCCACACCAGACCTCGGAGCCCAGGGGCTGCCCGTCTCTGGCCTCAACCCTTATGGACGGCGCCCTTCGACCGGCCCTCTTGCCGGCCCGGAGCTACACAACTCGGAGCCGGTGGAGCCCACGCGGAGCGGCCGGGCCAAGGCCTAACCATGGAGGCTTAGGATTTGTTGGCCAAACTTGTTGAACTTGGTCTCGCGGGGGTGGGGCCAGTCGATCACCGCTGAGGGGAGGGGGCGCACCCTGCCGGGCCAGCCCCGCCGTGGACTCCGGAAGGTGACCCGGGACAGCGGCCCAGGAATTAGGGCTCTTTGCAGAGAGCTAAGGGTCCCCGGGCAGCGGGGCCCCCAAAGGGCGTTTGGCGGCCTTTGAAAAGCCCCAGGAGATGGTGTGCCCCTCCACCCCCGACGTCCCCGTCTCCACTGCCAGCCTGGGAAATTGCGGGGTGCGCGGCGCAGCAGATGAGACGCCCGCTCCACTCGGCGGCACCTATTCCTGTCCCCGCACGGAGCTGGGTAGCCGCGGGTTCCCAGAGCGGGAGTCGGTCCCATTGCAAACTTTAGGAGCGGGAGGAGAGGGCGGGCTCTCCCGCCGCCGCCTCCCCGTGGTTCCCGCCGGGGCAGCACTCACCGCGTCCTCCCTGGGCGTCTCGGAGGGTGGGGGTCCGGCCACGCTCCGGCCAGAGTCCTGCCGCTCTCGGGCCGGGGCCGCCGCCTCCCGGAGCGCGCCCGGCCCTCCCCCGGGAAGCCCGGCCCCCGGCCCCGCCCTCTCCTCGCCGCCGCGGCCCCAACCCCACCCGCCAGAGGCTGGGGCGCAGGGGCTGCGGGCATCGCGGCGACCGGCTGCTCCTCGAGCGCGGGCCGTGGGTATCGACTCCAACAGGAGAAGCGCCAGGGCCCGCTCCCCAGGGTGGCGCCGCGTCGCTCTATAGGGAGTCAGATTTCGGCTTTGCCCTTACCGGCCTTTGCAGAGCCTGGGAGACTCGTGGAAGCGGGAAGGGATGGGGCCTGCCGTGGCACCCTTTGGAGGGAGGCCTCGGGTCTACACTGCCTGATATTTTATTTGCTGAGCATAGCTTTCTTAGAAGTTCGTTCCAGCGAGGCTCACAACCACCCTCTTTTAAGCATTAGGATTCCCATTGTACAGATGCAGAAACTGAGGCTCAGAGACCTTCCTCAGCTTGCAAGAGATCTGTAGTCGGGCAAGACCCTGAACTCCAAACCCGTGCCCTTTCCATGTGCAGCCCTGCCTGCCAATCTGGAGGCGCATTCTGTGGACTGGGTAGGACACGCGATGGGGGTGGGGCAAAAAGGCATGAGCTCCTCCCTCTCCGTGTTCTTATTCCCAGATTTTGTACCAAGATTCATTCTTAAATCCCTTCGTCCCTCCACTCCCTTTGTCAGTCACCAGCCTTGGTAGATTTTTCCAGATCGCCACGATACCACCCGGCTCTTAATAAGTCCCTTCTTCCTCACCCCCTTAGCCCCCACCCCGGGATTTTTTCGCAGCCAGCCCGTCTGTTATTTATATCCACTGGAGCGGTCCAAGAATGTTCCGAGGCTGACCTAATCGCCACCTGCTTGACCTCCGGGTCCCACCCTTCCCCCCCCCCCCCCCCCCCCCCCCCCCCGCGGATCCCTTCTGGGCCGGGAGACCCGGCAACCGAGCCCTCCCCCTAGCAGAAGAGAGGGGGCACGGGCGGGCTAGCAGGGTCCGAGGCACCGGGCGCTCAGAGGGTCCAGAGGGTGCAAAATCCCTCGGGGAATGGGAAGCCGCCTCGGACTCCAAGGAGTACGCCCCCAGGGGGACGGTGCGGTGCTCTGGAAAGCCAAAGGCCAGGCTGTTCTCTCTCCAGCACGTACTCTTGGTCCCCCACTCCCCGCCCCTCCACCACTCCCTGAGGAGCGTGAGTGCGTGTGCGCGGATTTTTAAACTGCAGCTTTAAAAATAGCAAAAGTATGTTGTTTCTGAATCGGAGAGGAGTCACTGACGCGTTCTTTACGCAGATAAATCCGCTCATGAAATGGAAAACGGCCCTGAAAAGAATGAATGAGGGTAATTTCAGGTGGTAGTATTAGCCGCTGAGGATTGAGTTACTCCCCAGTCCTGGCAGGAGGGTGAAAATGGGCATCCAGGATGTACCGTGTTTGGCAAATCCTACCTGAGTAGTGGATCCTGGCCTTGTCGCTCACAGGGTGTGTACTCAGCAGGATGTGGCTTCTGAAACCAGTTTCAACACCTAGTCTCTGTTGGGGCATGAAAAAGCCACTTTTCTCCATATTTCTGTTTCTACCTCTCTGAAACACTACGTGTGACCCGGCTGACCTCCCAAATGGGCCATGTGCCTAGCTAATTAATGATCGTAAAAGCTGTAAATGAGAGGAGCTGGGGTAATATATAATGACAGCTATAGTGTTCCGTACTATTTTAAATCAGTTAACATCCCACCTAGTGCCTGGAGGCCTTTAGGCACCTAGACAGAAAGTGTGAAAACACAAGAATGAAATTAATTACAGGAACCGCCTATTAAAACCCCGTTAAAAATAAAGGCTGCAAGCCAGACTGGCACCTGGGGAAGCCAGGCCAGAGACAAACTCAGTAAACAAGGCTGTTCGTCAGATCACAAGGAGAAGGAGATATGGACTGGAAAGCATCTGGGTTCCCTTAGATTCAAATCTGGAAGCTGAAAGCAGAAACGTTGCAGCTGATTTTAAATGCCCCTAAGGTACTGCAGGGAGAAAAAATAAACCAAAACCCAGAGCACACTGAGCTGCTTCAAAGGTGAAAGGAGACAGAGCTGCCTTAGGAAAGCCAGGCCCCTGCCAGTGCTGCCTGCAGGGCTCAGATTTCTATGCCCTGTAGCCAGAAAGCCCCAGCACACTCACATGGCCCTATGAGGGCAATACCCACCTTGAACGGAGTTCAAGATGAGATGCCTGAGGGGCACCTGGGTGGCTCAGTCGGTTAAGTGTCCAACTCCTGGTTTTGGCTCAGGTCACAATCTCACGGTTTGGGAGCTGAGCCCACATCAGGCTCTGTGCTGACAGGGGGAGCCTGCTTGGGAGTCTGTCTGCCTTCCTTCTCAGCCCCTCCCCCATTCGCATGGTCTCTGTCTCTCTCAAAATAAAAATAAATAAACTTAAAAAAAAAAAGATGAGATGCTCTAGATCAGAGGGCTGGATAGACAGAAACCTAGAAAGGCAGCTTGGTTCAGGGCACCAGGGGTGGGGGGGTCTGGGGGGGTGCAGATTGGTCCAAAGCCCAAGCTCACAGCCCTCGCGGGCTCACTCACCTTGAGTTTCTGGAATGTGCTAACCACTGTACCTTTATTTGTTTATTTATTCATTCAGTCATCCAGTCAAGAAATCATTTGCATTTTTGTTCAATGCTAAGCCATATGTTAGATATTGAGAATACGAGATAAACAAGGCAGAGCCTTAAGTGCATGATAGTGATACAGTGTGGGTAGGAAGTACTTTGGGAAAACAGAGCAAGAGACCACCTTTGGCCCGGTGATGACACTTGATTGATCTTGATGAGCAGGAAATTAGTCACATGCAGAGGCATTCTAGGCGGGAACACCAGGGTGTGCCAAGCCCCAGAGGTGTTAGCATATGACTTGGTGATCCAACAATTTTTTGGAATCTACCCTAGACAAACATGTGTAGAAGTGCAAAAAAGGTACAAGGATGTTTGCATGTAGTATCGTTTGCAGTGAGGGAAAACTGGAAACTAATGTCCATGAAGAGGGTGCCGGCTGGCAGGTCACCAAGGTGCATCGGCCAAACGGTGCCAAGAGGCCCTGGCCCACAGACTCCCTCTGGGGACAGGCCGATGGAAACATCCCATCACTTGACAGCTGCACTAACACGTAACCACTAGCTATTTGTCGCTATTTCACACTTGTAGTTAGGAACTGAATTTTTAAGTTGATTTAATTAACTAAAAATTTAACAGCCACGTGTGGCTAGTGGCAACTGTACTGGACAGTTCTGGTCAAGAATATCTAGAATAGTGAGTTCGGGACGGGGTGTAGGCAGATGAAAGATGAAGCTGGGAAATGAGATTGAATAGTGAAGGTTTTGCAAGGTGGTTTGAAGGGGTTCCGACTTGATCCTATAGGCAGTGGGAAGTGTGCGTGTGAGGGGCTCGGTGAAATTTATCCAAAGAACTCTGGCAGGCAGCCTCACGAAGGCAGAGGAGAGCAGGCAGAGACGGCTACCGGCAGGCTTTGTCTTTTCAGAAGGCTGCTGTGTTTCTCTCCGTGGCCTCTGGACATTGCCCCAGCATTCCTGACGGGCAGCTGAGTAAAGTATTCTGGTTCAACAGCTATGTTTTTAAGATCTCCGGCAACCCCAGGTAGAAAAACTGGTTGGAGTTATCCAGAGGGGTTAACCTCAGTGGGGGAAGCTGTTCTGGGCAGGAAGGACAGCAGATGGATGGTATTAGAGTAAGAATGCATAGCAGGCTTCAGCGGAGCCTGTAGAGAAAGCTTCTCCAGGGTCAGGAATTTGCCTGGGGCAGATTCTTTGGAAGGTACCAAGGAGCTGCCACTATACCCAGTCCAGGTTTCAGCTCAGTAGGCGGATGGTTCTGCTCAGGAAGGCTGCCCTGGTTCATTCGGACCCTACTCCGAAGACCACTGGGGGCCTCCTTATTTCAGAGAGAAATTCTAGTGGAGGATGCATTGATTTAGCTAGCTTTCACACCCAGTCTGCCAGACACCAGGCTGGGTGCTTGGTCCCCAATGCAAGTAAAGCAGACACGCTCCTTGACTTCATGTGGTTGTCCACTAAAACCAAATAAACGCGGCCTATATACATAGTTACAAATCGTGATACGTGTCCTCAAGGGAAAAAAACCCATTTGGGGCGCCTGGGTGGCTAAGTCGGTTAAGCATCCCACTCTTGATTTCAGCTCGGGTCATGATCTCACAGTTCATGGGTTCGAGCCCCACATCAGGCTCTGTGCTGACATGTCAGAGCCTGCTTGGGATCCTCTCTCTCCCTTCTCTCTCCCTCTCGAATAAATAACCATTTTAAAAAATTAAAGGAAAAAAAAAACACTTAGGATACAGTGCTATGAGAGAATAACAGGGGAAACATAAATTCAGTTAGAGGAGGGTCAGAGAAGACCTCTTTCAGGAAGTTTCAGCTTCTCTACCCCAAAAAAGGCTCCAAAGACCCCAAAGACAAATGGAAGTGAGCCTGGTAATGAGGGAACCACTGAGGAGAGAGCACTCTATGCTAAAAGACTAATGTGTGCAGAGGCCCTGAAATGGGAACTTGACCTTCTGGGAAAGAAGGTAAGGTGGGTAGGGCATGGTGAATGAGAGAGTGAGAAGTCCGGGGTGAGGTAAGAGAGGCAGGCAGCACCCAAACACTGCAGGCTTTGTCTTATTCTGAATGCAGGATTTAAGCAGAAGAGTGACGGACTGTCTTTCTGGATGTTGTGGGAGGAATAGATACAGAACAGGGCACCAGCAACCCGTAGCCTGGATGGAACACGAGCGAAGAATGGTTTTTACATGTCTAAATGGTTGAAAAGAATCAACAGAGGTACATTTTGTGATATGTGGAGGTTATAAGGAATTCAAATTTCAGTGTCCATAAAGTTTAATTGGAACACAGCCACACCCACTCGTTTACATATTGTCTATGGCTGCTTCCACGTTGCAATGGCGGCGTGGAGTAAATTGCAATGGGGATTGCATGGCCAGAAAAAGCTAAAATATTTACTATCAAGCCCTTTACACAGAAACTATGTGGCCTCTGTATTAGAGGGAGACTAAAGGAGGGAGACCAATTAGGAGGTGGCTTCAGTCATCCAGGTACTGGGGATAGGGACTTGTTGCAGGGGCTTGCTCAGTGTATGGATTGAAGAAGTATTCAGGCGGAAAAAATCAATGGAACTTGATGATGGGTTAAATGTAGATGGTGAGGGAGAAGTACATTTCAAAATGAATCCCAACCTGTGATCTTGGATTGGATTCTGGGCCGGAGTAGGACATTAGCGGGGCACTTGGGAAAATTGGAATAAAGTTTATAGATTAGATAATAGTGTCTTTAGTACTTACTTTCTCTCTCTCTCTCTCTCTCTCTCTCTCTCTCTCTCTCTCTCTCTTTTTAAAGTAGGCTCTGTGCCCAGCGTGGGGCTTGAACTCACGACCCCTGAGATCACAGGGTCCACCAAGTGAGCCAGGCAGGCGCCCGGTAATTTTCTCATCTTGATCATTGTATTGCAGTTGTCTCATGTTACATTCAGGATATTAGGGAAGAGCGAATGGAAACTCTTTGTAAACTTTTCTTCGCCACTCTTTGTTAAGTCTGAAATTCTGTCAAAGTGAAAAGTTTAAACATAAAACAAATGCAAATGACTTGCAGGTGTTTACCTTGAGTCCCGAGGCAGAAATGCCAGGGAGGGGAAATGTGACCGAGGCAGGGGAAGAGCAGAAAATCAAGACTTCACTTTTGGATACAGTAGGTTGAGACGCGGAGATGTCCAAGTGGCTGTGTCAGGAAGGCAGAGCCAGATTATTCCGGACGTCACCCATGAGCCAGGGGAAGGGATAGAACCCATGCAAGCCAACCTCAGACAGGGGGCTCTGTGCCTGAGGTGAGGCGGGCCACAGTGAAGCAGGACATGGGGGGGGGGGGCGCATGTGCATGGAGTGTCTGTGGCTTGGCACGCGTTGTGTTCTGTGCTTTTGCCTCTGAGCCTCGCAACAACCCTCTCCAGGAGGCCTAATTCTTCCCAGTTTACAAAGGAGAAGACTCAGAGAGGTGCTAAGATTTCTCGAAGACCCAGCAAGGATATGGGAGAGTGAGAGCTGTCTAACCCCACCACCAGTGAGTCGCTCTCCCACTTGGTGATGCGGCCTGAACACCCACGGCAGAGACTGGGTATGTTAGTTTCCTGCAGCTAAGAAAGTAGCACACACTAGGTGGCTTAAAACAACAGAAATTTCTTCTCTTCTAGTTCTGGAGGCCAGAAATCCAAAATTAAAGTAGCAGCGGGGTCATGCTCCCTCCCCAGGCTCAGGGAGTTGGAGGTGGGGGTGGGGAACGCGGGGGAGGGAGTGGAGAATCTTGCCCTTCTCCTAGCTTCTGGTGGCTGCCAGCAATCTGGTGGTCTTTGGCATACCGTGTATCACTCCGATCTCTGCCTCTGTCTTCACATTGTCTTCTCTGTGTGTTTGTCTCTCTGTCTGTCTCATTCCCCCTTTGCCTCACTGTTTTTATTTGCCTATTTATTTATTTATAACTGCTTTATTATTTATTTTTGAGAGAGACAGAGTACAAACGAGGGAAGGTCAGAGAGAGAGGGGGAGACGGAGGATCCGAAGCAGGCTCAGTGCAGAGCCTGATGTGGGGCTCGAACTCACCAACTGTGAGATCACGACCTGAGCGAAACCAAGAGTCCGATGCCTAACCGACCGAGCCACCCAGGTGCCCCTCACTGTTTTTATTCTTTGACTCGTTTTATTTTTATTGAATTATAGTTGACACACAGTGTTACATTAGTCTCAGGTGTGCAACACAGTGATTCCACAACTCAACACGTTATGCTGTGGTTTGTTGTTGTTGCTGTGGGGTTTTTGTTGTTGTTGTTTGTTTTTCATTGTTTGAGAGAGAGAGGGAAAGAGCACGTGTGAGCTGGGGAGAGAGGCAAAGGGAGGGAGAGAGAGAGAGAGGGAGGGAGGGAGGGAGGGAGAGAGACAATCTTAAGCAGGCTCCACGTGCTCAGCACAGAGCCCAACAGGGGGTTCAATCCCACAACCTTGGGATCATGACTCAGACGCTCAACCAGCTGAGCCACACAGCCCCTGCTGTTGCTGTTGTTAATTGAAGTAGAGTTGACACACAATGTTGTATTACCTCTGCCTCCCTCTTATAATGACATTTGGACCTGGATTTAAGACCTACTGGGATAATAATCCAGGATGATCTCCTCACCTCAAGACACTTAAATACATCTCCGAGGTCCTTTCTCTAGGTAACATTCTCAGGTTCTGGGACTTAGGATGTGGATTTCTCTTTTCAGGGACCACTACTCGACCCGCCACACCAGGCCAGCTATTAGCCTTGGAAATCTGTAAAATGTGACATGAACTTAAAAAGCAAGCCATCTTTCGGAATTGTTCATCCAGTTCCACTAATGTGCCTCTTTGCAGAGTACAGCAGCAGCCTCAATGCTGCCCCCACACATGTGGCTTGGTCTTCTAGGCAGCCTATAATTACAAAACTTTCAGACTCCAGGGCCTGATGACACAGGGAGAATCAAGCACAAAGGACAGTAGACGTGTCTGCGAGGATGCCCGCTGGAAGTCTCAAGTGTTGGGGAGGCTGTGAGTGTATCTGTACCACGATACCCCCTCCAGGCTATTGGCTTCACCAATAAGAACCACAGCTCCCCATGCCGCCCACTGCCTTCCCCGACAGAAACTCAGCTGTGGTTCCTTGGGCCAGTTTTTTGTCACATGTTCCTGGAGTTACAATGTCATAGTAGGGACAAGAGCCAAAGCAGGGCCGTGGAGGCTGGGGTGGGAGAAGGGAATATAAGGGGATGTGAATGTAGCTCTCCCAGACCCACTAGCATGTGACTCATCCACCCATAGGCAACTGGCTTGGCTGTAACACAGAGAGAATCATTTTTATTCCTGCCACTTGGGATTTTTGCAGTCCTTGGAAGAGAGTGAGCAGAAGGCACTGCCAGAATTCAAACCCCTGGTTTCTGATTCTCTGGTCCCCCCTCTTCCACTGGTGGCTACCTGACTGGTGGAACGCTTAATGGCAAAGAGCATTACCTTTATCAGACCTTATCAGTAAATAACATATCGCAGGAGATTATATAACAAGCTCTATTTGTAGAACACTTTACAGTTTGCAAAGCACTTTCCCATATACTATTTCAGTACTCTGGCAGTTGCCCTGCAAATCTGGCTGCCTAGAGAAGTTTCCTGGCATCCCGTATCTATGGTATTTCATGACAGGGTATTGATTTAGGGGGTGGACTGTGCCTCATGCCCCACAGCAGAGACAGAAGGTGGGGTTTTTTTCTTTTTCTTTTTCTTTCTTTCTTTCTTTCTTTCTTTTTTTTTTTTTTTTTTTTTGGTATTTACACAGCTGTCTGACACTTCCAAAGCTACCCCAAATATTTATTTGAGAGAGAGAGAGAGAGGAAGAGAGAGAGATTCCCAAGCAGGCTCCACGCTGTCAGTGCAAAGCCTGATGTGGGCCTCAAACTCACTAACCATGAGATCATGACCTGAGCACAAATCAACAGTTGGATGCTTAACCGACTGAGCCACCCAGGCGCCCCTATAGTTTTGAAAATGGATGCTATTCCCAGAGGGTAGGAGTCATGCTCTCATTTAGCACTACTACAGAATTTATTCATATTTGGGCATTTAAATACGTCTTGGAGATGCCAAACAACAGGGACCCTGGATGCTGTATTCCGTCTGTCTCCAGTCCTTTTGGAGGAATTTAAACCTCGGTCCCCTGCAAGCCCTGCAGAATCCTCGAGGCTGTCATTTGCAAACCACTGGATGCAGTAACTGTGTGTGGGAAGCCAGCACATACCATCCTTGTGGATTACGGATAGCTTTGCAGACTCAGCAGAGTTTTTGGATCCATAGACAGCCTGATCAGAATCAGAGTCATGTACCGGCCTGCACCAGAGAAATGATTCCTACTTGATGGAAATTTTCCACAAGGAGGCCAGAGTTGAAAGCAGTCGCTGGTTTCCGCTGCTGTAATAGCAAGTCACAAGATCCCGGCTTTTAAAACTGGAAGGGATCTGAAAGACCACCGAGTACCTTGTCCTGATTTCATGATGATGAAACTTAGGCATAGAGAAGTGAAATGAAGAACCCAAGATACATGATGTAAGAACAGTGCTCTTCCCACTGGGCTATATTATCTGTTCCGGAAAACACATAAGCCACATATTGTTTTGCAGATCAAAGAAACTGGCATTATTTAGGGTCATGCTCGTGGTCTGCCCGGCTTCCAGTGTGAACACGAGACGTTAATTTGCTCTCACCAGCAGCTTTTGAATGAATTGCCTTGTGATGCCTTATGTCAAAGGTAGTGTCACAGATAAGACCAAAACGCCTATAAACAGTTTCATAGCACAGCCTCTCTGTGGCATAAAACCAGAGCCATGCTGTACCATTCACCTCATTATCAGGTTAGCAGCATCACAAAACACGTATTGAATTTTGTTTAATACTTATTTATTTTTGAGAGAGAGAGAGAGAGAGAGACAGAGCATGAGCAGGGGAGGGGCAGAGAGAGGGGGAGATACAGAAGCCGAAGCAGGCTCCAGGCTCTGAGCTGTCAACACAGAGACCGACGCGGGGCTCAAACCCACGGACCGCGAGATCATGACCTGAGCCGAAGTCCGACACTCAACCGACTGAGCCACCCAGGCGCCCCCCCCCCCAAATACTTATTAAATACTTTTGTCCGCTTTGCACCTGATGGTTCATCAGATGGGAATGGATGACATTAAGTCCCCAGGAAGTCATTTTGTGGTGAAACACAGCAAAACCCAGGGTAAAAATACCCCAAAGCACAATCTGAAACGAAATACTTTACTGGCATGTTCAAGGCAGGTTTCCATACTCACACGTAGTTTTTTTAATTCACCGTGGAAAAGCTCCCCAAACCTAAAAACAGATTCTGGGGAAACCTGGCATTAAGCAGGACATTTCCTCTGCTCGTGAATCCATCACAGCTAATTATTACCTCCACGTCTGTCTTCCCATTTCCTACTCTCTCTGCCTGGAATGTTCCTTCCCCACCCTCCCACCTCTCAAGATTCAGCTTAAGTGACCCCTTCTCTGGGAAGACTTCTTTGACACTGTTCTTTTAAACTTTACTCCAAGCTGAGTTAGTGTCCTTTTTCTGTGCCTACCCTCAGCCCCACCAGAACCTAATGCTTCCTCTCTCACTAAGCTTATCACATCCTATTGTAGTTGTAGGATTACCTGTGTCCCCCATGATTAAAAAGCACACTCCAGGGCACCTGGGTGGCTCAGTTGGTTAAGTGTCTGACTTCAGCTCAGGTCATGATCTCACAGTTTGTGGGTTTGAGCCCTGCATCGGGCTCTGTGCTGACAGCTCAGAGCCTGGAGCCTGCTTCAAATTCTGTGTCTCCCTCTCTCTCTGCCCCTCCCCTGCTCTCACTTGGTCTCTCTCTCTCTCTCTCTCTCTCAAAAATAAACATTAAAAAAATAATAAAAACAAAAAGCACACTCCGTGGGGGCAAAGAGCACTTTTTATTTCAGCATTCTCTTTCACTGGAATAGTGCCAGGAACAGAACCTTTGATAAATGTCAGTAGAATGAATGAAATTTGAATTCTGCCTGCCATTCGACTTCCCCCTCCATCTGGTCTCTCTTTGAACAGATCCTCAGTATGACCAACTTTCTCCTCTTCAAGCTGCCTCCTGCCGTACTTGTAAATGTCAATGCCTCCAATCCAAACACCATCAAGAACACCCCTGTTGGGATACCTGGGTGACTCATTCAGTTAAGCACCTGACTCTTGACTTCTGCTCAGGTCTTAATCTCAGGGTCGTGAGTTCAAGTCCCACATTGGGCCCTGTACTGGGAGTGAAGTCTACTTAAAAATACTTAAAACAAAACAAAAGAACATCCCTGTAGGTGAACTTGTGGTTTATTGCTCATTGCAACAGAGAATGCATACGGTGAAACATTGCTGTAAGAAGGTATTAGGAAGGACTTACAGGATTTGGTTTGTGTTGGATGATTTGGATAAGGTTCAGGGGAGTGGGGCTCTGCTCTGGATTAAAGGAGATGAGGGTAATTCTGTGACTGAGTATCAATAAATCTTATCTGCAAGGTGGAAGGAATGAAGGAAAGCTAAAGCTGTGATTGGCCAAGAAGCTGCTTTCATATTAGCCGAACTAATAGGGAGATGTTTGGTTATTTTTGTGGTTTGGCCAATGTTCTTACTTTTTCCTGTGGTCAGACATGTGTGGTCATGTTTTAGCCTTGATCTATCATGGTCACAGAGTGGACTTATCTGGTGTTTTGTGCAATTGTTTATTTCGACAGAACATCAAGGTCTAACTGATACCAGGCCAGCTCTCTTTCTCAAACCTCATGCCCATTCCTTTTACCAAGCTGACCCCCTGCCTCAGATGCTCTCCTCCCTCCTCCAGCCAAACCCTATTTAAATTCAAATTGAACTCCACAAAATTCCATCTTCCCTGTGAAGCTTTCCTAAATACTTCTTTCTCCATTGGATTATCTTTTCTGAATGCATCTAAAAGTCTTGGTTGGCATGCCACAATTTAGTATTCAACTGCCTTCACTCTGGAATGGTTTGACTTGTTTCACGTGTATTTTTCTTCTCTGCTCAGTAGGTTGCAAATCTTTATAGGGGCAGGGTCATTTCCTACATTTCACTATCCCCTTAGACCTGAGCACCCTGCTGAGGTGAAACTAATGGCTGGTGTGAATAAAGGGGGCGACTGTGACACAGCTCTGAAAACACAGCCACAAGCCAGCAATGGAAAAGCCACCAGCTTGCCTTTCCCCTTTTTAACACTCTGACCTTTTATCTTCCCATCTTTCCATTAAGAAACCATGTTCGAATTTTTCTTTTGGAGCATTCATTTCTTCCCAAGTGTTACTTTTGGAAATGTCTTCTGTCCCTAACTGACCTTTAGTAGAGGATCTGCCGTTAATGCATTGTTGTCTCTTCTCACCCTTCCAAAGAGCCTGGCGGATAGCATGAAAAGCCCAGCAGTCCCCCACTAACAGAAGCTCCTGCCTGGCTCATCGTCGCAGGAAGTAGGATGCATGTGAACTGTCTCCTCTGGGGCCGTGCGGAGGGTCACCCACGAGGGCCAATGCCCAGGACTTTGGCTTAAGTCAGGGCACAAGACCTCTAAGCCTGATTAGCCTACACGCCCTCCAGCCCATCCCTTACTCCCTAGGCGGACACTCAGCAGGTTTAGGGAAAATTTAGTTGAAAGCTGCAAGTTTCAACCACTCTGCACAGAAAAGCTGACATTCGGGGGAGGTGAGGAAACAGAAGCGCGGACACCTATGGCAAAGCAGGCGGGCGGGAAGAGCTCGACTTCCACCACAGGGCGGTGGCGAGCTTTCTACAAAGCCGCCTATGTCCAGGACCAGCCAATCCTAAAGCCCGAAAGGGCGTGATCACCAATTAAAAGGCAGGGAAGGCGGAGCCGAAGCCTTGATTGGCACCTGGTCTCCTGTGGACTGGCTGAGGCCTGGCAACGCGGTGTCTGAAGAGGCTTCAAGTTGGCTGCTCTAGCCATGGCGGCCATCTTTATTTCTGGCAGATCAGCTGATGGGCACCAACGCGCCCAATTTAGAGGCCAGGCGTTGGGTCTTTCTCTAGGGAGCCCATGAGCCCCTCCCCTCGCGTGCCTCTCTGAGAGGGGGCGGGCCGGAGCAGGAAGCCAGATTGAACGCGGTGAGGCTGTTTGGCGGGAAGTTGGCTTAGTTCCCTGGTCCCCGCCTAGTTTCTCCCCAGAGGCTTCTCAATCTTCCCTCCTTGATCTCGGCATAGGGCACAGTACCCTTTCGCACGGAGGACGCGATGGCTCCCAGGAAACGCCCAGAAACCCAGAAGACCCCCGAGGTGGTTGTGCGCCCCAAGAGCAGGAGGAGCAGAAGCCCCCGGGAGCTGGAGCCCGAGGCCAAGAAGCTCTGTGTGAAGGGCCCCGGTACTGCCTGCGCCTGCTGCTTTAATAATTCCGCCTTTGGGGGTTCTCACGCAGGAGGCTGGAGTGGGGGGTGGGTGCTGTTGGTTTCCTGAGGCTATCCCAAGTTTTAAGGATGCCTTGGGCTGTGCATTTTTCCGCAGGTCCTTTGACACCACAGAGCTTGGGCTTAACCCCTCTCAGGTGATGGGAAGAGGCAGATGAGCTCCATTACATAAGACACAACGGACTTTTCAAATTCCTGTGTACCAGGATTTTTACACACTGAGGACTGCTTAAAATAATCCTACCTTGCCTGGTGGTGCGTGTGGTGAATTTCGGTAGTCATGGTTGCTAGCTGTGTGTCCTTGGTTTCCGCTGTGAGAATCTTCAATTTCCTTCCTTAGAAAACTCATTCTCTGAGGTTTATTGGGGCTTGAACCTGGGGCTATAAGGATTGGGGGGGGGGGGGGCACAAAACACTGGAGCAGGGTGTTGTTGATGAAGTGTTTTTTGTCCCTAAGAAAAAGGAATTAATCGGTTGTCAAGAGGCTGGATTCATAGAAACCAGATCCTCAAGTACATCTTTATTCCTATTCTAAGTGGATCTATCTCTCCAAAAGTAGCCAGGCCAGACCCTCTGGATCCTGCTGGTTTCCCAAAGAACAGATTGGACTTGGGGCGAACAACTGGTCACCTCTACATTATTTTAATATAGGATTTAAAGATACTTCTTTTCCCAGTCACTTCTACCATGCTACCCTAAAATCTTTTTATTTTACATGATATGTGATTTTTAAATTGTCACCCAACCCTACCATGAGTTTTCCAACCTACCGGGAAGAGTTCTGTGTATACTTTATTCTTGGGTGTTTCTTTGGTTCCGTTCTCAGAAACCCTGCGAGGGTTTGTTTTCATATTATTTCATATTTAGCTTCACTTCAGAATTACTACTGGGGGAGTGTTTGGGGCAAGGGGCTGAATCCCTACTCACTATATTTTGTGCTGGCTGAGACTGAGCAGACCATGGAAAGGCCTTAAGAGGTAATGAGAGAGATTGGCTATGTAGAATGGAACAACAAAGCTTTCTTTCTGAGATTTCAGCAGGAAACCCTTCCGTGCGTGAGAGCAGAGAGGAAAATATGTGTCTGTTCTGCTTGGCAGGTTCTAGCAGAAGATTTGACTCAGGCTGCCTTTGGGCGGGGTTGGCTAGCCTTCAGGTCCCGCCATCATACACCAGCATCGTCAGGGCCCTTCACCACCATAAGCTGGGCAAAGCTGCCTGGCCATCACTACAGCAGGTGAGGCATTTCCTGGCTGAAGTGCTCGAGTTTCCCTCGTACCTTTTTACTATTGGGATGTTCTAAAATTAGATGCTCGGTTGGTTCAGCGGGTTGTCAGAGTGGTCAGATCACCTCTACCTTGGTGACTGACCTACTGGGCATTCAGCCAAGTAGAAAAGTCTTATGCTGTAAAGGTCCCATCTGGAATGCACTCTGCCCCCTTGCTTTCCAAGATTAGTTCATGCACATTGCAAATATTTTCACACACAGAGCCAGGCAGTTCACTTTCCTTTGGGGGGGGGGGGAGGGGAGGACTTGGCTCTAGGGCTCATCTATGGAGGAGGCAGAGATTGACAGTTTACCCAGGACTTGGATTTTAACTCAACTTAATTCTTTTTTCTCTGTGTCAGGGTCTCCAGCAGTCCTTTGTGCATTCTCTGGCTTCTTACCGGATATTCCAAAAGGCTGCCCCTTTTGACAGGAGGGCCACATCCTTGGCATGGCACCCAACTCACCCCAGCACCCTGGCTGTGGGTTCCAAAGGGGGAGATATCATGCTCTGGAACTTTGGCATAAAGGACAAACCCACCTTCATTAAAGGGGTGAGCAGTTCCCTGTGCCAGACAATAGTGCTGAAGAAGTGTTTGTTGAAGGGATGGAGAATTATCCAGTAACAAGGAGATGACTGGGATCAAAGTAACTAGGTATTTTCAAACAAGGAAATGGTGATGATACTCAAATCTTCATTGAGTGCCAGCCCTTAAAATATTAGAAGGTATAAAATGTTGGTCACCCTGTTGTAAGTTATCACATAGAACAGAATCCGAGCCCCTTCTTTTCTCTTGCCCTCATCTTCTGCTGTCTTTCCTCACTTCCTATGCTTTAGCCACACAAGCTATTTCTATTCCTAAAACTGCGTCATTGCTCTTGCTTTTCTCTTTGACTGGAGTGCTCTTTGTCTTGGTTTTCTCATGGCTGCCTCCCTTCAGCCATGACCATTCAGGTCTTGACTTGGTGTACTTCTTCAAACAGCTTTCGCTGACCACTCTGTCTAAAGTAGTCTCTACTTGACTCATTCACTCTGGTTCATTACCCTGCTTCATTTCCCCCACCGACAATGTTTATCAATATCTGAAATGTTTCACTTATTTGAGTGTCTTTGCCCATACAAATGTCTTTGGAAAGTAAGCTCCACGATAAGACAGACCTTGTCTTTCTGGTTTACTGCCATATCCCCAGTGCCTCGAACAATGTTTGGCCTAGAGTAGTAGCTGCTTTATTATATTTGTTGAATGAGTGAGGGCCTTGAAGTATAACTGGGTAGATGGGATATATACATACAAGATAACTTGCAATATAGATGCTAAATGCTACAGAATGTGAGAGAAGGAAGAACCCCTTGTGAATTAGAGTCAAGAGAGAAGGCTCATGGATGAGTGGGGAGTGAGGAGGAATAATATTTAGGTAAATGGAGAGAAAAAGGACAAGCAGAGTGTGTTCGGGGCAAAGTTTGGCATAGCGCTTTCTAGGGATGGCCTTAATCGTGTTAGTGTTTATCATCAATTGCTGAGGGGTGAAGGTGTTGGCCCCTCTACCAAAAAGAAGACCTTTATTTTTATTTATTTATTTTTTCAGCTCTAATATTGCCAGTTTATTTATTTATTTTTATAATTATTTATTTATTCATTTATTTATTTTTAATTTACATCCAAGTTAGTTAGCATGTAGTGCAACAATGATTTCAGGAGTAGATTCCTTAATGCCCCTTACCCATTTAGCCCATCCCCCCACCCACAACCCTCCAGCAACCCTCGGTTTGTTCTCTGTATTTAAGAGTCTCTTATGTTTTGTCCCCCTCCCTTTTTTATATTATTTTTCCTTCCCTTCCCTTATGTTCATTTGTTTTGTATCTTAAATTCCTCATATGAGTGAAGTCATATGATATTTGTCTTTCCCTGACTGACTAATTTCGCTCAGCAGAATACCCTCTAGTTCCATTCATGTAGTTGCAAATGGCAAGATTTCATTCTTTTTGATTGCTGTGTAATAATACTCCATTGTGTGTGTGTGTGTGTGTGTGTGTGTGTATACACACACACCCCACATCTTCTTTATCCATTCATCTGTTGTTGGACATTTGGGCTCTTTCCATACTTCAGCTATTGTCGATAGCACTGCTGTAAACATTGGGGTGCATGTGCCCCTTCGAAACAGCAACCTATATCCCTTGGATAAATACCTAATAGTGTAATTGTTGGATCATAGAGTAGTTCTATTTTTAATCTTTTGGGGAACCTCCATACTGTTTTCCAGAGTGGCTGCACCAGTTTGCATTCCCACCAGCAGTGCAAAAGAGATCCTCTTTCTCCGCATCCTCGCCAACATCTGTTGTTGCCTGAGGTCTTAATTTTAGCCACTCTGACTGGTGTGAGGTGGTATCTCACTGTGGTTTTGATTTGTATTTCTCTGATGATAAGTGACGTTGAGCGTCTTTTCATGTGTCTGTTAGCCATCTGGATGTCTTTGGAGAAGTGTCTGTTTGTGTCTTTTGCCCATTTCTTCATTATTTGGGATTATTTGTTTTTTGGGTGTTGAATTTGGTAAGTTCTTCATGGATTTTGGATACTAACCTCTTATCTGATATGTCATTTGCAAATATCTTCTTCCATTCCATCAGTTGCCTTTTAGTTTTGCCGATTGTTTCCTTCACTGTGCAGAAGCTTTTTATTTTGATGAGGTCCAGATAGTTCATTTTTGAAAAGAGAAAACCTTTCATTTGCCCAGATGGGGGCTGACAAATGGAGGACTCTACTGTAAAAAGTGACACTCTGGGCTTAGAGCAGCAGCCACAGACTCACAGGCCTTAAGAAGCCAAAGAAAAAGAAGAGTGATAGATGATGGGATCAGTGGTAAACAGGAGATGGTTGACAGGCAAGAATCTAGGTCTCGTGGTATCAGGTTTGATTTTTTCAAATGAACCCTGAAATCTTGATATTTTTTTTTACATGAAATGTTCTGATTTTTAAAAATTGTGATGAAATACACAAAACAAAACGTACCGTCTTTGACCATTTTTAAGTGTATAGTCCAGTGGTGTTAAGTATATTGGAATTCTTGTGTAGCCAGTCTCCAGAAGGTAAAACTGCAAAAGTGTTTGCAAAAGTGAAATTCTGTACCCACTAACACTAACTCCCCATTCTTCCCTCTTCCTGTCCTTGGCCACCACCATTCTACTTTCTGTCTTTATGATTTTGACACTCTCACGAGTATCTCATATAAGTGGAACTATACAATATTTATCTGTTGGCTTATCTCACTTCATATAATGTCCTCTGGGCTCATCCATGTTGTAGCAGGTGTCAGAATTTCCTTTTTAAGGCTGAGTAATATTCCACTTCATGTATATACCACATTTTGCTTATCCATTGATCAGTTGATGGACACTTGGGTTGCTTCTACCTTTTGGCTTTTGTGAATAATGCTGCTATGGACATGGGTGTACAAATCTCTCTTCAGGTCCCTGCTTTCAGTTCTTTTGGGCATATACCCAGAAGTGGAATAGAAGAGACAGACAAGGCCAGTGGTGAACCCAGGATGAGTTTTCTTAAGTGGAGGCTCCAGAGCAGCCCATCAGAAAAGGCCAGGTTAGACAGCCTTGGGATGAGATGGATGTTCAAGAAAACAGGTGCTTGAAGCCAGAAGAAAGGCAGCCAGAGAAATGCTGTGCCCAGAGTTTGGCTTCCTGCCCAGCTGGTGAGACAGGTGACCACCAGAAGGGGCAGTTTTAAATTGAAGTCAAAGCCCAGAACTCAGGCAGGAAGAGATTTGTTTTGTTTGGGTTTTTTCCCCTGGGAATCTAGGACATGGGAATAGAGAAATTTAAGAAGTACCTAAGGGTGTCCTCAGGGAAGAGCCACCTGACCAAAAGGAGAATGACATCTGCTTTGAACTTGTGCCAGGCTGAGACTGCTTTTGGTTTACATCACCCTTTATTATAATGTGCATTTAAGTGATGTTTCCTCACACCATGGTGGAGATTGGCCTGGACATTTGAATTTTGGATTAGCAAGACGCTAGATTGGAACAGAAGAAGGGTATGGTGGTCTGGAGAACTGCCTGTCTTTACTCCCAGATACTGACAGAAAGTTGATTTGGCACCAGTGACTGGAGGAGAAGCAGTGCCTCATTTTGTCACTTCTTTTGTCCTCTGACCTTGGCTCTGACCTTTACATCTTCAGGCCCTTGGCAAGGAAACACATTACATTTTCAAAATGAAGATAACTTAGTTTTACTCTTATTATAAAATGATCTTTGGGGCGCCTGGGTGGCTCAGTTGGTTAAGTGTCCGACTTCTGCTCAGGTCACGATCTCACACTTTTTGAGTTTGAGCCCCATGTGCAGCTCTGTGCTGACAGTTCAGAGTCTGGAGCCTGCTTCAGATTCTGTATCTTACCCAAGTAAATAAGTATACTTACTATTTTGAGAGAGAGAGAGAGCGCGTGCAAGCAGGGAAGGAGCAGAGAGACTTATTTAAAAAAAAATAATTGTGAGGGTGCCTAGATGGCTCAGGTGGTTAAGCACCCGAGTCTTGATGTTAGCTCAGGTCATGATCTTACGGTTGTTGGTTGGTGAGATCCAGCCCTCTGTCAAGCTCTGTGCTGAGCGGGGAGCCTGCTTAGGATTCTCTCTCTCTGCCCCTCCCCTGTTCACATGCACACTCTCTCTCTTTCTCAAAATAAATAAATGAACATTAAAAATAAAAATAGGGGTGCTGGGTGGCTCAGTTGCTTAAGCGTCCCAACTTTGGCTTAGGTCATGATCTCACAGTTCGTGAGTTCAAGCCCCATGTTGGGCTCTGTGATGACAGCTCAGAACCTGGAGCCTGCTACTGATTCTGTGTCTCCCTCTGTCTCTGCCCCTCCCCCACTCACACTCTGTCTCTCTCTTTCTCAAAAATAAATGAACATTGAAAAAAAATTTTTTTTAATAAAAATAAAAATGATTGTGATTTTTTTGGTGTGTTTTTCTATATGTTTCTCCTGTTTGGGGTTCACTGAACTTCTTGGATCTATGGGTTTGTCATCAAATTTGGAAAATTTTAGGTCATTTCTTCAAATAGTTTCTCCCCTCTTTTTTTTTTTTTTTTTCTGCCTCTGGGACTCCAATTACATACATGTTAGGCTACTAGGTATTGTCCTGCAGGTCATTGATTAACACTTTATTTTATAATCCCCTCCCCCTCATTTTATTTTGCATAGCTTCTACCTCATGTCTCAACTTCATTGATCGTCTACATCTAATCTGCTATCAATCCCGTCCAGTGTATTTTTCTTTTCAGATACTGTATATCATCTCTAGAAGCTTAATTTAGGCCTTTTAAAATTTCTTCCATTTCTTTTTTCATGTTCATTACTTCCTCTACTTTTCTTGACCATATAGAATATGTTTATAACACTTGTTTCAATGTTTTTGCTTAATTCTATCATCTGTGTCACTTGTAAGGGTGTTTGTATTCACTGAGCTTTCTTCTGGTTATAAGTTCTATTTTCCTGCTTCTTTGCATGCCTGGTAATTTCTCATTGGATGCCAGACATTGTGAATTTTACATTGTTGGATGTTGGATTTTGTTGTATTCTTTTAAATATTGTTGGGCTTTGTTCTGGGACACAGGTACTTATAACCAGTTTGATACCTTCAAGGCTTGCTTTTAAGCTTTGTTAATATAGTTACTGTATTCGTTTCCTCTTGATTCTATAACAGATTATCACAGTCTTGGTATCTTACAACAAAACAATTTTATTCTCTTACAGTTCTGGAGGTCAGAAGTCTGAAATGATTTTTCTGAACAAATGTCAACGTGTTGGCAAGGCTGGTTCTTTCTCAAGTTTCTGAGGGGAGAATTTGTTTCCTTGCTTTTTTCAGCTTCTTGTGGCCATCTGAACTCCTGAGCTGTGGTTTCTTCCATCTTAAAAGTGCATCACTGCAATTTCTGCTTCTGTGATCACATTGCTTTCTTTTCTGACTGACTCCCCCTGTGTTGCTCTTATAAAGACCATTTGATTTCGATTATATCAGTCCCACCCAGACAATCCAAAATAATCTCCCCATCTCAATATCCTTAACTTAACCACATATGCACAATCCCTTTTGTCATCTAGAGTATTATTCATGGAGTCTATGGATTAGGGCATGGGAATCTTGGGGACCATTATTTAATCTACCCCAGTCAGCATGGGTTTAAGGAAGCCTATAGTCTAGGTATAAATTGGCCTCATCCTGAGGCAATACTCTTCTGAAGACTCAATGTTCTGTATATTAAGTCTTTTCATTCTGGATGGTGAGAATACAGACTATTCTGAGGATTCTCCCCTATTTATCCATGGTGCTTCTCCCCACTCCCCTCCCAGCCTTGGGTAGTTTCCTCATACCCATTTACACATTAATACTTACCCAAAAGACTTGAGGGGATCCTTGTGAAAATCTCCAGAATGTTCCCTCTGTGTGTCTCCTCCCCAGAATTTTGCCCACAAATTCTTGCTATGTTGGCTTTCCTAAAATTCTGTCTTCTCAACTCAGTGAGACTGCTAGGCTGTGTGTGTCCTCCCTCTCGGTCTTGCTGCCTGGATACTTTCTCCAAGTGCTAACCTGGGACAGTTGTAGGACTATCTCTTGCTTGCCTCCTGTCTTGTGCTGCCTGCTGTCTAATCTCTGAGAACCTATTTCACTTTTCTTGTCCATTTTCTTAGTTGTTTAAGACAGGAAGATATACCTGTTTTCTGACACTCCATCATGGTTGGGAACAGAAATTCCCATTAATTTTAATAGTTTATCTGAGGATTTAACATTTTTGTCCTACACAGTCTTGTCACCTACAAATCACAAGAGTTGGGTTTCTTTCTTTACTATTCTTATACTTCTTTTTTGCCTTGTTCCATTGTCTTATTCTAGTACATTGCTGAATATTGACTCTAGCAGACATGCTTGTCTTATTCTTGATCATAGAAGGCTTTTATATTTTATCATTGAGCATGATTTCTTCTACTTTCTATTGTAAAATACACATAACATAAAATTAACCAGTTTTTAAAAGTTTATTTCATTTTTAAAAAAAATTTAAAGTTAATTTGTTTTCAGAGAGAGAGAGAGAGAGAGATGTGGGAGGGGCAGAGAGAGAGAGACAGAGAGAGAATCCTAAGCAGGTTCTGCACAGTCAGTGCAGAGCCTGATGTGGGGCTCAAACCCACGAACTGCAAGATCATGACCCGAGCTGAAACCAAGAGTTGGATGCTTAACTGACTGAGCCAGCCAGGCGTCTCCCCATTTTAACCATTTTAAGTGTACAATTCAGTGGCATTAAGTACTTTCACATTGTTGTGCAACTATCACCACAACCATCTTTGGAACTTGTACATCTTCCCACAATAAAACTCTGTACCATTAAACAAAGACTCTTTATTACCCTCCCCTATATGCACTAATCTGCCTTCTGTCTCTAAAAATTTGAGTATTTGCGGCGCCTGGGTGGCTCAGTCGGTTGAGCGTCCAACTTCGGCTCAGGTCATGATCTTGTGGTCCGTGAGTTCAAGCCCCACGTCAGGCTCTGTGCTGACAGCTCAGAGCCTGGAGCCTGTTTCTGATTCTGTGTCTCCCTCTCTCTCTCTGCCCCTACCCCCCTCACTATCTCTGTCTCTCAAAAATAAATAAACATTAAAAAAATATTTAAAAATTTGACTATTCGGGTACTTCATATAAATGGAATCATGCAATATTTTTCCTTTTGGGTCTGGCTTCTTTCATTTAGCATAATGTTTTCAAGGTTCATCTATGTTGTAGCATGGATCAGTACTTCATTACTTTTTTATAGCTGAATAATGGTCCATCATACGGATTTGCCACATTTCATTTATCCAGTCATCTGTTGATGGACGTTTGGGTTGTTTCCACCTTTTGCTATTATGAATGCAACTGCTGTGAATATACATGTACAAGTTTTTGTTTGAATACCTGTTTTTACTTCTTTTGGGTATATACATGGGAGCTTGTTTGTGTTTTAAAATTGTCTGTTTTTTAATATCCCTTATCAGATTATGTAAATTCCCCTTTTATTTCTGGTTTGCCAGAAGCTCTTGTGAATGAAATTGTATTTCATCAAATACTTTTTTGTATCTCTTGAGATCAGCATATGATTTTTCCCCTTTATTCTCCTAATGTGATAAGCTACACCAATTGATTTTGTGTGTTTGTTTTGGTTTATTAATTATATTCCAATTTTTCACTTAAATTTTCTTTTTTTCTCATTTCTTAAAACCTTTCCAATTTTATCATCTCCAGCAAGTAATACTGCTTCTTAAAAATCATGGTAAAAGCACATAACATTTATCACTGAACATTTAAAAAAAAAATATATATATATATATATATTTGTTTTAAGTTTTTTTATTTTGAGAGAGAGAGAGAGAGAGAGAGAGACTGTATGAGCGGGGGAGGGGCAGAAAGAGAGGAAAACAGAATCCCAAGCAGGCTCTGCACGATCAGTGTGGAGCCCGACATGGGGCTTGAATCCACGAACCATGAAATCATGACCTGAGCTGAAGTCAAGAGCCAGACGCTTAACTGACTGAGCCACCCAGGTGCCCCTATATACATACATTTTTCTAAGTTTATTTATTTTTTGAGAGACAAAAAGTGTGTGTGTGTGTGTGTGTGTGTGAGGGAGGGAGGGGCAGAGAGAGAAGGAGCAAGAGAATCCCAAGCAGGCTCCATGCTGTCAGCACAGAGCCTGACACCAGTCTCAAACTCACGAACTGTGAGATCATGACCTGAGTCAAAATCAAGAGTGGGACACTTAACCAGCTCAGCCACCCAGACACCCCAGTCACCGAAACATTTTTAAGTGTACAGTAGTGTTAACTATAGTCACATTATTATATAACAGAACTCTAGAACTTTTTCATTGTGTAAAACTGAAACTGTATACCCATCGGATAAGTTCCTCATTTTCCCCTTCCCTCAGCCCTTGGCGACCACAATTAATGCTTTCTGTTTCTATGAGTTAGAACTGCTTTAGACACCCCTAAGTTTTGATGGTCTTATTGTGGTTACATAGGAGAATGTTCTGCCTAGGAAATACACAGTAGAGTATTTGAGGGTGATTGGACATCAAGCTGGTAATTTATTATCAAATGCTTCCAGAAAAGCAGTTCTTTGTGCTAGTCTTGCAACTTTTCGAAGAGTTTGAGATGGTTGGAAAACAACAACAACAAAAGACTGATATTATTTCTTCCTTAAATGTTTAGTGTATTCAACAGTGAAGCTACCAGGATCTGGAATTTACTTTGCAAGAACATTTTTAGTTGTGAATACAATGCCTTTAATCAGACTATTCTGATTTTCTCTTTCATTTTCCGTCAGTTTAGCAAATTCTAGGGATTTCCCCATTTCATCTAAGTTTTCGAATTTATTGGCATAAGATTGTTTATTATATCCTCTTATTATTGTTTAAAATGTCTAAGATTTCTACTGATGTCCCTTTTTTGATCTATTACATTGGTTATTTGTGACTTCTGTCTGGTCAGTCTCACCAGGGATTTATCAATTTTAGTAGTATTTTCGTTGAACCAACTTTTGTTTGTGAATTTTCCCACAGTATATTTGTTTTCTGTTTTATTCATTTCTATTCAATCTCCTGCTTTATTTTCCTGTTACTTTCATACCTTCTTGAGATGGATGTTTGAATCATTGATTTTTAGCCTTCTTTTATTATGGATAACGCTTCTGTGAATATTTGTGTTCAAGTTTTCATGTGAACATACTTATTCATTTCTCTTGGGTATATGCCTATATGCCCAAGAGTGTACATTGATGGGACACACAGTAACTTTATGTTTAAGTTTTTGAGGAACTGCCAAACAGTTTTCCAGAGCGACTTCTCCATTTCACATTCCCACCAGCAGCGTAGGAGGGCTTCAACTTCTCCACATCCTTAACAACATTTGTGGGTTTTTTTCCAGCTTTATTGAGGTATAATTGACGAATAAAAATTGTACATATTTAAGGTGTACAGTGTGAAGTTTTAACATATATGTACTTGCAAATGATTACCATGGTCAAGCTAATTCATCACCTCACATATTGCCTTGTGTGCGTGCAACGAGCTGAGAACATTTAAGATCAACTCTCCTAGTAAATTTCAAACATATAACATACTGTTAATAACTGTAGTCACCGTGCTGTCCGTTAGAACTCCAGAACTTACTCATCCTGCATAATTGACACTTTGTACCTTGGATCAACATCTCCTCCAGCCCCAAGCCCCTAGGCAACCACCATTCTACTCAGCTTTTATGAGTTCCATCTCTTTAGGGTCCACATATAAGTAAGATCATGCAGTATTTGTCTTTCTGTGTCTGACTTATTTCACTTAGCATAGCATCCTCCTGGTTCATCCTGGTTGTCACAAATGGCAGGATTTCCTTCTTTTTAAAGGCTCAATAATATTCCATTTATATACATACAACATTTTTCTGTATCTCTTCATCTGTCTACAGACACTGAGGTTGTTTTCCTATCTTGGCTACTGTGAATAATGCTGCAGTGAACACAGGAGGGACGATAACACTTTGAGAAGCTTATTTCATTTCCTTTGGATATATACCCAGAAGTGGGATTACTGGATCACATGGTATTTCTAAATTTTCTGAGGAACCCCCATGCTGTTTTCTGCATTGCCTCTACCAACTTACATTCCCATCAACAGTGTACAAGAGTACCTTGTTCTCTACCCCTTTGCTGGTACCTGTTATCTTCTGTTGTTTCAATAATAGCATTCTTTTTTTTTTCTTATTTTCGTGTTTATTTATTTATTTTTGAAAGAGAGAGAGTGAGTTGGGGAGGGGCAGAGAGAGAGGGAGACACAGAATCCGAAGCAGGCTCCAGGCTCTGAGCTGTCAGCATAGAGCCCAAAGCAGGGCTCGAAATCACAAACCATGAGATCATGACCTGAGCCGAAGTCAGTGCTTAACCAACTGAGCCACCCAGGCGCCCCTGATAATAGCTATTCTAGCAAGTTTAAGGTGATATAGCTCATTGTAGTTTTGATTTGCATTTCCCTGATGTCAGGATTAGTGATGTTGAGCACCTTTGCACATACCTGTTGGCCATTTGTATGTCTTCTTTGGAGAAATGTTTATTTAGGTCCCTTGCCCATTGTTTAACGAGGTTATTTGGGGGAGAGTTTTGTTTTTTGCTATAGAGTTCCTTATATTTTTTGATATTAACTTCTTATCAGATACAGTATGCGAATATTTTCTCCCATTTTATGGGTTGTCTTTTCACCACCTGTAATTGTCTATCTTTTTTTTTTAATGTTTATTTATTTTGAGAGAGAGCATGAGGGGCAGAGAGAGAGGGGGAGAGAGAATCCCAAGCAGGCTTTGCATTATTAGCGCAGAGCCTGATGTGGAGCTTGATCTCACAAACTGAATCATGACCTGAGCTGAAATCAAGAGTCAGATGCTTAACCAACTGAGTCACCCAGACATCTCTAATTGTCTATCTTTTTTATTATAGCCATCCCAGAGGGTGTGAAATAGTATCTCATGATGTCTAATGATGTTGAGCATCTTTTCATGTGCTCCTGGCCATTTGCATGTCTTTGGGAAAATGTCTGTTCAAATCCTTTGTCCATTTTAAAATTAGGTCTATTTTTAAAAATGTATTTTAATCACAATTATTTTGTGTGCGTAGGTATGTATGTATGTATTTAAGTAGGGTCCATGCCCAGCATCAGGTTTGAACTCATGACCCCAAGATCAGGAGTCAGATGTTCCACCGACTGAGCCAGCCAGGTGCCTAATCACAATTATTTTAAAGCCTATATATAACAGCTCCAATATCTGTATCTCCTGTATCTTTCAAATGTTTTTTCCTCTTCGTTTTTGTTTATTTGGCCTTATCTTCTGATATGCCGGATGATTTTAGATGTAATGCCAGATATTGCATATGAAAACTTGTAGAGATAATTTTGAGTTTTGGGTGGTGATGTTTTCCTCTAGAGACAATTTTTTTTTCTCCATCAGATCATCTTAATCCAATGAGTTTAAAATTATTTGAATCTGGACTTCAGGTTTTGTGAAGGTCAGGCTATTTTTAGTTTGCTCTTATTTCGAGAGTGTCTAGGATCTTAACTAAAAGCTGGGGTTTTTTTCTAAGACATCTCCTTCTTGGCAAGTCTGAGCTCCAGTTCTGCCTCTCTTGCCGTGTGAGACTGGCAAAACCGCAGCCCAGCTTCTCAGCCTTGAAGCCACCTACCACTTTCATATCAGCTTGTCTGCAGTTTGGTTTCTCTGCTTCAAAGCCACAGCCTTCTAATCTGCATAGACCTCAAGGGGTAAAGCAGCATCCAAACGTCAGGTCCATCTTTCTGCTTCTTTCTCTGGGATGTTGGTCTTCAAGTCCTTGATGCCTTGATAGCTCTCCATTGACTTCAGAAACTTTTCTTTAAAGACATTTATTTTGGAGGTGCCTGGGTGGCTCAGTCGGTTGAGCATCTGACTCTTGATTTCGGCTCAGGTCATGATCTCACGGCTTGAGAGATCGAGCCCCGCTTTGGGCTCTGCACTGACAGAGAGCGCGGAGCCTGCTTGGGATTCTCTTTCTTCCTCCCTCTCTGTCCCTCCCCTGCATGCATGCTCGCTCTCTCTCTCAAAATAAATAAATATTAAAAAAAAAAAAGCAAACACGGTGAAGCCTTAGTGAGCACAGGACTCAACTGTTGGAAGCAGAAGATTATCACAGCAGTAAGTGTTTGGCGGACCATCGTCACCTTTATAGAGGAGATAGGACGTGCCAGTTAGCATGCTGAGTGAGCCAAGTGGATGTTGTGTAAGAGGCCTTGTACGGGTCTGTGAGGCTGGGATAGCGGCAGCTTAAGAAGTAGAGAAGGGGCTCTTGAGGGTGTAAATTTCTTAAAACTGTGCCTGATACATAAGAAGCACTTAATAAGATTATGTTTTTTGATGTTATGATTATTTTCATCAGCATTGTCTGGAATATCTGGAAAAAATAGGAAGGAGTTCACATCTGACTCCTGCCCACCTAATCCAGGCACTGTTCCGAGCTGAAGCTCCTCTAAAGAGCACTGGGCAATAAACAAACCATGGTACATCCACATAATGGAATGCTTGGCAATAAAATGGAATGAGCTCTGGGTATACATAGTAACTTGGGTGCATCTCAGGGGCATTATGCTGAGTGAGATGAATACTGTATGATTCATTTATACGACAATCTATTAAAGGCAAAACCATAGCACAGTGATAGAGAACAGATCCACAGTGGCCGAGGGGTGACAGGAGGAGAAGGGGTGTGACCACGAGGGGAGAGCACAGGGGGCTTTTTTGAGGGGATGGAACTGTTCTGCATCCTGATTTGGGTGGTGGTTATTCAAATCTATACTCTTGTGTTTTCACATCCTTAGAAGTGTGTGGTAAAAACAACCAAATGTACCGTATGTTAATTTTTTTTTTAAATTCAATTAAAACTAAAACCTTAAGTAATGAAGAGTCCCATGGAGCGCATGCCTGCGTCCAGGCCTCTTGGCCGGCCTGGCCGCACGTGCTGCCTGCCCGGCTGTCTGGTCGGCAGACTCCGTGCACCCAGGCCTCATCCTTCTCCTGGGCCATCTTCACTCACTGGTTTTTCTCTTCCTTATGTTAGATTGGAGCTGGAGGGAGCGTCACTGGGCTGAAGTTTAACCCTCTTGATACCAACCAGTTTTTCACCTCCTCAATGGAGGGAACAACTAGGCTGCAAGACTTTAAAGGCAACACGCTCCGAGTGTTTACCAGCTCAGACACCTGCAAGTGAGTGGCTTCACTAGGAGGGAAAGGGCCTCTAGGCTCTCGGTGTAGTTCTGATGAGAGCCTCTGGATCTCGTTTGTATTACCCAAACCTGGCACGGGAAAGACCAGCAAGGTGGCAGCCCCTTTCCACCCTTCCCTCTCTTTCTGAGACTTCCTGTAGCTGCCTTTCTCTGTTCCAGGTGGGTTACTGCTTCGGTGAGGTATTCTAGAACCTCAGCTCTTCTCAGAGAGGGAAGGGCTTCAGCTCTTCTGTAAGGCATTCATATATTAGACTAGACCTTGATTCTCACTAGTTAACATGACATTGGCCTAGAAAGCCACTTTTAAAGGTTGGAGCAGGAACTAAGAATTTGAGATTTCATTCTCTACATCCCTGAGTTGTAATGACCCAACCACTTCTTTGATAGAAGCTTAAAGGGATAGAATTGTGCCCATAAAGCACTTTGGACTCCCCAAGGGCAAGTGGCTGGAGAAATTACAAAAGACGCGTCAGTTTGATTTCTAGCCAGAGACACGACTCTAACTGTTCTCTAAGGAATCAAGGCTGTGGAGGCTCTAACTAGCACTGGACATTATCCTGGGCTGCCCCACAGAGGTAAGAAATACCAAGCAATCAGGGCAAGTGATGGGATAGACTCAGCTCCATGTTATTCTTCCACAAGAAACCCTCCCTCCGAAAGATATTTGTAGGGGATACAAAAGACACCGTAGCAAGGATTTGAGTGTTTGAGAGGAAAAATAGGAATCTGAGATCTCCTGGCTGGGCATTAGGATCCCTGAAGCAATCCCAACCCTTTGTCCTCAAGTAGTCCGAGAAGCAAAAGAGCAAGACAGAGCTCCTAAATTGTGCTTTTTCCCCTAAATGCTCAGAAGAGGGCAGAAGTTCTTTTCTCGCCAGCTCTGACAACCGGAGCTGGGCAGTCCCTTTTTGATTTGTCATCTCCTTTGGCCCAGAGGGTAGAGAGTGAAGAGAGACACCAATAAACATGTCTTCCTCAAAACCCAGGGCTATAGGGGGCAGGCTGGCCTGGGGACTTGCCTAATGGCTCTAAGGGACAGCTTCTTAAGGACTCCTACCAGCTGAGGATCCTGGCCCCGGCAGTAACTGGACAAATTTCTGAGCCTCATCACCCTTGTGCCCTCTCTCTGGAAGGTAGACAAGTAAGAGTGTTCCTCACTGGGAGTCCGTGGTGAGACAATTATTCACTTATTCAACAAATACTGATTGGACATCTATCCGTTAGACGTTAGAGCTGGAACAGTTAATGGCTCTTGCCTTTGTCCCCAAGAATCTTATAGCACAGTCTCTCCCCCCAGCATCTGGTTTTGCAGCCTGGATGTGTCTGCCAGAAGCCGAATGGTGGTCACAGGCGACAATGTGGGACATGTGATCCTGCTGAACATGGACGGCAGGGAGGTGCGTTCTCTGGAGCCCTGGTCTTCCCTTTCTTTCCCTTACCCCCAGCCTCCCTGCACCCCACCTGAACCAAGCCCTTCTCTGCAGCTTTGGAATCTGAGAATGCACAAAAAGAAAGTGACCCATGTGGCCCTGAACCCATGCTGTGATTGGCTCCTGGCCACAGCCTCTGTGGACCAAACAGTGAAAATCTGGGACCTGCGCCAGGTTAAAGGGAAATCCAGCTGCCTCCACTCGCTGCTGCATAGCCATCCTGTCAACGCAGGTGTGATATATCAGACCTCATCCTTCCTGCACACGGTGCCTATCCAACCGTTTCTGGGGTCTCCCCTCAACATTTAGAAGCTGCTAGGCCAAACCCTTTACACTGATAGCATCAACCAAGTTGGTATCTTGGAAACTTTCTGAAACTAGTGGTCCCCAACAGCTGCTAAGTTTCTAGAATGTTTTTGTTCACAGTCCAGATTCACCTCCTCCCTTCCACCCGGGGTCTAGAGAGGAGTGGGAAAGAGGGCGCCCCTGCAGAAGGCCTGTACCAGCCAGGACAAGGGCCTGTGGTTCCTTCAGTTCTGGGGCTTTTCACTCGCCAGCTTGTTTCAGTCCTGACGGAGCCCAGCTCCTGACCACTGACCAGAAGAGTGAGCTCCGGGTTTACTCGGCCTCCCAGTGGGACTGCCCCCCGAGCCTGATCCCACACCCTCACCGCCACTTCCAGCACCTGACGCCCATCAAGGTAAGTGATGAAGACAGGGAGCTATGACATGGGGATAGACGGGGTCTGCCCAAGGTAGAGAAAGGCCAGATCTGGAATCCCTAATCCCAGATCTCATCTTGCACCCACAAAGCAGTCTCTTTTCCCCTGGCTCTCTCTCTCTTTGTCCCTTCTGTCCCCCTTCTACAATCGCACTTTGCTGGGTTCTGTCTCCTGTAAGCTCTTTTCCTGTTTTTGTTTTTTTTTCAGCCCAGCCTATCTCCCTGCTGTTCTGCCCTCAAACTTCAGTGCCTGCTGACCTCAGCCTTGCTAATGACTTCTCCAGTCTCAGCCCCCAAGGTTTTTACGGTCTTGAAGTCTTCTGATTCCTTCCTGCCCATGCCCCCAGGCAGCCTCAGCTCTGCCCATTGCTCTGCTCTCCTGCTTTGTGTTCTTTTATAGAACCACAGCCTTTCTTCAGACCTCCAGGTTTCATGTCTCTACTTCTTTCATCAAGACAGCATAGTGGTGGGGGCACCAGCCTCAGGCAGGCTGACAACCTCCGGTTAGAATCCTTGGGCAAGTGCTTGAATTTTGGATCTTGGTTTCCTCATCTCTAAAAAGGGAATAATAGTATCTGACCGATAGGGTTGTTGGAAGAATCAGTATACCTAAAGCACATGCCCAGTGCCTGGTAAGTACTACATAAACAGTGATGATTTAGTATTAGGGAGGCTCCCACGTACCTCAAATCCAACCCAAGCTCTTAAGAACAAGCATTCATCACTGGTTCCCAATGATCCATGTGTCATCTCCCACTTTGTAACCAGCCAGGCCAATTTCTAGCTTCCCAGGTGGGCTTGTGACTGATGTCCAAGCCGTGGCATGTACCACCTCGTCCTTCCCGCTAACCATGTCTTTCTGCCTTCAAAACTCCCTTGAGATTTCTTAGGAAAACCCCACCTGTCATTCCAGCTAACTGCCAGATTTGTTTTGAGTGGGGTAATCTGGGGAACATAGGTTTCTTTCCCTTTCTTGGCCACGAGCCATCTCCTGCTCAACTCTTTATCGTTCACATTGATGGAGGGATTACTTCAGAACTTCCATCCTATTTGGTTTTTGGTTACCAGAGACTTTTTGCTTTGTTGTAGGCTTACCTCTTTGGTTAATGTCTGGGTAAAGCTGATGTTACAACATTGTTCAGTTGGTATGATCTCAGGAAGTGCAAAAGAGAAAGAAGGCCTGAAGGTGTCCCAAGGTCCAGAGAGGCCAATTTGGGATTAAAAATTTGGGATGGTAGACGCACATACAATAGTTTCATGTGGGTCTGATCTCCATTATTAAATTGCTGGCAACTGTACTAACAACTGCTAGTGACAAAAGGTACTTTTGATGTCCCTCTTGATAGTGCTCTGCATTTACTCTCATGACAACTCTTCGTCTCCTAGGCAACCTGGCATCCTCGGTACAACCTCATTGTCGTGGGCCGATACCCAGATCCTAATTTCAAAAGTTGTACCCCCCATGAATTAAGGACCATTGATGTGTTTGATGGAAGCTCAGGGAAGATGATGTATCAGCTCTATGACCCAGAATCTTCTGGTATCATTTCGGTGAGGTTTGGGCCCTCAAATAATGATGGGAGGAAGCAGGGATTCAACCTACTTTATTGACCAAAAACGACCAGAAATTTATCCTCATGTGCCCTTCTCCCAGTACCTCAACCTCTCCTCATGCTTATGCCCTTGTCTCTGCAGCTCAATGAGTTCAATCCCATGGGGGACACGCTGGCCTCTGTGATGGGTGAGTGAAGTAGGTTGTATCTCAGACTGGCCAAGCCCTATCCTACTCCCCAAGGTTGAGTGCAGGCTCTCCTCAGCTTAGCCCTACCAGTCACCCCAGGGAAGGAGTCAGTAAAGAAGACTACCAGGAGACCGTGGACTCTTTGGCCTGGGCCCTCCATGCCTCTTGCTTTGTCCTGGTCATGGCAATGCCTGGCTGCTGTCCCAATTTCCTGGTATTTCCTTACCAAGTCCTAGGTTCCCTGGGCCAACCCCAAGTTCTCAGAGACTGATAATGGAAGGTGCAAGTCAGACTGGTCTCACTCCTCCTAGGTTATCACATTCTCATTTGGAGCCAGGAAGCTGGGATGCGGAAATGAGACACATTAATGACGGTGTGGGCCAAGCAAGGGCTTGGAGCCACCTGAGAACAAATCCTGTGAGAAGAGGCGGCTATGTGTTAAAGGGCCAAAGGTATCCAAGTCTTAGGGTCGGAGCAGGGACACTGTGGCATGGGACACTGTGGGACTGGGACACTGGCATGTTACTGCTCTGGACTTAGATCCAGAAACTTCTCCAGAGTTGGTGCCCCAGGTGCCCCAAGGGTCCTTGCTATTATCTAGCCTGGGGCCAAGGTACTTTTCTTTGACGTGCAGTGGCAGAGTGATCAGGTAGTGGTTTTCAGTTTGTGCTCACTATTGATATGGCCAATAAAACCATACCCAACTGAGCTTCTGAGTGGATTTTACAGCACTGACCTGGTCAAAGGGCTCCTTGGGCCCCCCAAAATGAAGAAAAGGCACAGAAACAGCACTGAGTCTAAAACTTTCATTCTCTGGACGCTGCCTTAGCCCTATTCTGGGCCACAGCCACAAGCTGTCCAGCTTACAACCTACATTTAACTCTGGTCCCTAGAGACCCCAGCCTAGCCGACTGGGATAGTAGTGTCACAACTGTACAACTCACTCCCCCCCCCCCCCCCCCCGCCCCAGTACAAACACCCTTCTGACCTGCTCCAGCTGCAGGGTGACAAAGGTGCCTGAAGCATTATGTCTGACTCTAATGGTGGCTTCAGGGGGACAAAGGAAAACTTGGCTGGCTGGCCTTTGGGTGATCCAGCTCCTTAGTGGCCAATGGTTGTACGCCCAATGTTGTGCAGTTTTTCCCACTAAAATAAGCACTGAGAGGCAAGACTGTGTCCCCTGAACCATTTGCCAAAGACTCCAAGCTGGAAGAGAGAGCAAGGCTTGATTGGCGGGGGCAAGGCGATCAAGCACCAACTCCTTCAGTTTTTCAATCCCAGGTCCTGAGTGAAACTTGGATACTTGTCTACACTTCCAGTCCTTCGGAAGCATGGCGGAGGCAAGTCTTGTTCGGAGAAAGCCAAAGTCCAACATAGTACTTGGTAAAGAGGAGGCACATGAATGCTGAGCGACAGGTGCCATGGGCCAAGCCGAGCCCCACTTGTTCATCTAGGTTAGGATAATCAGAGGGAGGCCAACCCAGGGTCTCCTGTCCATGGGCTGGGGAGCAGCAATAGTCAGGAGCAAGGGCCCAGCCCACCTCCCCTAGGAGGCAGAGGGAAGGGGGCTGAGTGGTTGTCAGGCATGATCCTCCCCATCTGCGACATGGCGGTAGCCCGGAGGCTGGGCCTGCATCCGGAAGAGGACAGTGAGGAGCAGCACTATGAGAAGGAAGAGGATGGAGCCGCATACAGCCAAGGCCACGATCACCTCTGAGCACAGGTTGGGGAGGGGGACAGAAAGGTCACGTCAGTGTTCCTCCAACAAATATTTGATTGTCTACCGTATACCACGTGCTCTTCTTACAACGGGGATATATCTAGGTCAGTGACAAATGGTAGAAAGAAAGACAAACCAAACTAAGGGGAAAAGGATGGAAAGGTAGGTCAGTCAGGGAACGGATCACTGAGGAAATGACAATCTGACCAGAGACCTGGAGTCCCTGAGATGCTCAGATATGAGAGAAGAGGTCTGGGGGCAGGGGCAGAGGGGATGAGTAGACAAGAAGCAAATACAAAAGGCCCTGATGGGGAAATAAGTTTGGCAAATTCTAGGATCAGCTAGAAAGCCAATATCACTATAGCAGAGTGAGGGGCAAGTAGGAGATGAGCACTGAGGATCAGACCAAGAAGGGCCTGGAAGGCCATGAGAAAGAACTTGGATTTTGTTCCAAATGTCATGGGAAGCCACCGGAAGATTCTGAGAAGGGTAGTGATGTCAACTGATTTATGTTTTAAAAAAATTAACTCGGGATGCCTTGGTGGCTCAGTCTGTTAAGAGTCTGACTCCTGGTTTTGGCTCATATTGTGATCTCACGGTGAGTGGGATTGAGCCCCGAGTCAGGCTCTGCACTGACGGCAAGGAGCCTGCTTGGGATTCTCTCTCTCTCTGCTCCTCCCCTGCTCTCTCTCTCTCTCTCTTGAAATAAATACATGAAACATCAAAAAAAAAAAAAAATTAACTCTGTGGTACTGTGAGACTGGTAGGTACAAGAAGAGAATCAGAAAGAACAGTGGGAAACTTTTCAGTAGTGTAGGCAAGAGATGAGCGCAGATCAGACCAGGGAGGCAAGAGGATGTATTTTAAAGGTTGAGCCGATGGGATCTGCTAGTGGACTGGATGTGGGGTCTGAGAAAGAGGGTATTCAAGATGACTCTTAGGGTTACGCTCCACAACTAGGTGACTAATGTGGCATTTGCTAAGATGGGCAAGACTGGAGGAAGAGTGGATTTAGGGGCAAGAGTGTCTGGTTTCAGACACAGCAGCTTTGAGATGTTCTAGCTGACCTCCATGGAGAGACCTCCAATCAGCAGTCAGATATGTGAGTCGGTAGCTCAGAGAAAAGGTCATGAATCTGAGTCATAAAAGGATGGAACTCTGCATGGAGGTGGTATGTAAAGCCATGAGGTTGGATGGGATTGTTTTGGGAGTGTGCACACATGGGGAAGGGCCAGGGTGAGCCCTGGGCCATCCACTGTTTAGTCAGGAGAAAAAGCCAGTAAGGAAGCTACCTGTAAGTCAGAAGAAAAAGCAGAGAAGCCAAGAAAGTGTCTAAGGAAGGACTGACCGATCACATCATGCCCCAGAGAGATGAGAGAAGCTAAGAATTGGTCACTGGCTTTGGTAAGAGGAGGTAATTGGTCCTTTACAAAAGTGGCTTCACTGGTGTGGAAGGTGACACAAGCCTCTCTATCAGGAGTCTGACAGAACAGGCACTGAAAAAGCAAACCAGGAAGGATTCCACTTTCATAGGGAACAGAGAAACAGTGGTGGCTGGAGGAAGATGGTGCCCTGAGAGTCTTTGGAAGGCTCTCAAGGAGGGACTGACCCAGTAGAGAGAAAACACTAAGGCTCCAGAAGTCTCTGTGGAGGTGAGAAGAGATGGACCTGGAGCACAAGTGCAGAGATTGGCCTCAGGTAGCAGCTTACAGCAGCAAGTAAGCTGGAAGATCTGCTGGTTGCAGGATGAGCCCAGGCTCTCCTGGCTACCGTTATTTTCTCAGTGATCTGAGAAGTGAGGGCATCGCCTGAGAGTGAGGAATGGAGAGAAGGTGAGCAATGGTGTCAGGGTGGTCTAGGGAAATGCACTGAGATGGCTGGAAGGGCAGCAGCTCTCGGGAGACCGGTGGGCAGGAAACGAAGGTTATTTTGGGACATTACTAGTGGAGGCAGGCAGCCACTCACCCGTGTCTGCAGGCCCGCTTGCCAGCTGGCATTCTTGCTGCCAATCCTTGGGCACGACGGGCTCTGTGAGGTGAAGGAAGTCCTGCAGGGGGCAGCGGTGAGGGCAGCCAGGCAGGATCAGCGGCCAGGGAGCCTTGTTACTCTCATTCCGAAAGTACATCTCCACTGAGAAATTCCTGAGGGTTGACAGGAGAGGCGATGGAAGCTGCTCAGCGGGCCTATAACTGGGTGCTTGGGCTGCCCACAGCCTCCACACAATTGCCCCTCCGGAGGGCAGACTGTCCACTCACCCATTATCTTCCTGGTACAGTTCAAATATGTGGCAGGAGGCATAGGGGGCTTGTTCCCCATTGTAGACATCCAGTGCCATTTGCAGAGCCACCAGGGTGGTGTCGTGCTGTAACAGAGAGGAGCTCCCTGTCAGCCCTCCTCACCTAACCCCCGCCCCCCTCCCGCCCCAGGCACTGAACAGAGGAGACAACCAGCTCTCTGGCCGACATTCGCATGCTGGGGAGTATGGGAGCTTACCGCAGAGTAAACCAGCAGCTTAGGGAGTTGGGAAGAGGCTGCCATGAGGGTCAGGTTCTTCCGTATCTGAGCCAACAGGACTCCTAAGGAAGAAGAGATCCTGGTGTCAGTGGCTCCAGCTACCCCTGTCTTTTGATCAGACCTATCTGAGCCCCTTCACCCTCTGCTGGTCCTGGGTCTGATCACCTGCACAGGGAACTTTTAGGTGCATGGGAACCATGCAGGAAACTCTTCAGCACCCCTGTTCTCTAAGAACTTTGAAACTTACAGAGAGAAGCAAGATAAAACAAGATATGTACATTTCAACAGATATAGAGATCTGCCCCTTTATAAGTGAGCTACGAGGTCCTGCCCATGTCTGAAGAATTACTCCAGTTTGGAACAGATATAAACTTAAGACTGCTTCAAAACCCATAAGATGGTGGCAAATACGGGAGCTCTGCCACATGCAGGCTCTGAAAACTACAGAGATGTCAGGAAGGTTTGACAGCTGGCCCTCCCTTGGGTGCTCAGACCAGGAAACTGGCACATGTGTATTATTCTCAGCCTTCTTGCAAAGCGTTCCCTGGTGGGTTTCTGGAGGGAGGTATTCATTTAAGGGGACAGAGGGTCTCCTGACACGAGTGACTTAAGAAGATGAATGGCAGGAAAGAAGCACGCAAACCTGACTGTGGTCGATCATATGGTGACAGAAGAGCTATAAGCATTTGGAGGGCGGGGGAAGGCTTCGGTGACTAATGGGAGGTCTGGTTCTGAATGGGCAGAGAAGACTATGGGGGGAGAGGGAAGCGTGTGAGCAGCCTTCCAGAGCAGGTTGTTAATGCTGTAGGGTCCTGAGGAGGGAAGTGACATGCTGCTCTGGTCACTCACCCCCCTGAAGCCGGGCCTTCTCTGCCTGCTCGTAGATCCCGAAGAGGAAGCGGAAGCTGAAGTCCTTTAGCCGGCTCAGATGCTGCATGGTCTGGGGAGAGGCCCAGGGCGGCAGGACCAGCCCGTGTGTTTGCTGTGTATCGCAGCAGGCAGGTTAGCTCCCCAGGCCTAGGCCAGAGCCTCTCCGGGGACAGCTCTCTTCCCCAGCGGGAAGGTGCCTGTGTGTGTGTGAGGGAGGGAGAGGAGAGGAGAGGTGAGGCTGAGGGACTGGAACCAGGAGACATGGTGGACAGGACACAGGAAAGGAAGCTCAGGCACGAAAAGCGTGACTCAGCAGAATCTCGGATAGCACGAGAGTTCTGGGTGGAGAGGGGCAAGAACTGCTGACAGATAATAAACCATTTCCCACTCTGAGGTTCTTTTTCACCCTTGAGGGAAGTTCCCTTGTTTCGCAAGAAGCGGCTTGCCTGGACCTCCCCAGTGGGAATGGTATCCAGGCATGCTGTCCTACTTGTCCTGGTCACCTGGGCCTGCCGAGGTGTGAGAGAAGAAAGGTCACACTGGGACCCTAAGTGGGCTCACCTCGCAGAAGAGTGTGTCATAGACATTCCAGACGGTCTCCAGCGTCAGGTCTGTAAGGCCTGTCTCGTTGGCCACCATATCCAGAAATTGCTATGAAAAAAGGATCAGGGGATGAGTCCTGCCCTGGGGAAAGGACAGCGTGATGACCTCCACCTCAGCCCCACTCACTGCATTCTGAATGATCTCATTCTGATACTCTGGCGTCTGTCGGGTCTCGTTCTGTAACTGCTCGTAACGGGGACACGGGCCCAACGGGAACTTCAGCAGCTGCAGAACAAAGTGGGGAAAACAGGCTGAGAAGGAGTCAGGGATCAGCCGGCCCATGGCCAGAGTTGTCCCTCTCACCGCCTCCAGGGAAGCGCTGGCCAGTCTTACCCTATCCTCAGTGATGGGCACAGTGTGAACGGGGATAGGTTGCCAAGAGATATTTGGGTTGAAGCGCTGTATCCCGTTGGGAGGGAAGAGTCCGGCCAGGTTGGCCTCAGCACTCATGAGCGTACGGTCAAAGTCTGTGCTTCGCACATAAACCTGCAGAGACAACAACACAAGTCTTACCTGTGGGGGTGGGGTGGGGCAGCTTTGGCCCCTCATTGGGGCCTCAGGGGGAGAACCTGAACCTGTTCTTGATGGTTACCCAGCAGATGGTGGCCCCTGCTCCCCATCTCTGACCTTCCTTGTCCCTCTTCCCAGCAAAGGGCCAAATGCTCAGGTAGTGGCTAGCTGTCACCACTCTGTGAAGAACTCCTGTTGTAATGGCTCTAGTTCAAATGCCTTCCCAGTCCAAAGTATAAGGCTGTCAGTCAGTGAGGCTGTCAGGTCTGTCTATCTGTCTGCTTGTATAACAACGCCTATCTCCCTATCTAGAGTTCTTGAAGGCAGAAACTGTCTCCTACCACATACATATACCCCTTAATAAAGTAGCTTAGAGATCAGGGAGAGGAAATAGAGAACAGTTAATTGCTTGTGCAAAGGGAGGAGGAAGCAGTGGGGAGGGGCAAGACCAGGACAGAGATGGTCCTCAAGGGAACAATAACATTGAGGACCCCACAGCCTGTGGTTGATAATGGTAACCAGAGGAACATTCATCGCCATCCCCGGGCTCTAGGAAGAGGGCTTCAAGAATCAGGAACGCTTGCCAATCTTTCCTGACATGCCTTCTCTACATGTGTTCCCTCCTACCTTTACGTCTTGGCTCTGTGTGGTTTATCGTCTGTCACCCCCACTTCATTCTAAGCTCCATGAAAACAGAGATCATATCTGTGTGGTGCACCATTACATGCACAGTGCTGGCACAGCACTTTGCCTTTAGTAGGTACTCAGTAAGTGTTTTGGATGGAAAGTCTACGCTATTCCACAGAATCAGAAAAGACTTTGCCAGGCCCTAAAGTCTGAGATTGGATGCTTGATCAGTTTTGCCCCTTCCAAGTCAAGGAGGGGCAACTCGGCCTCTAGGACTCTGTTCTACACAGCTCTTGGATGTCGTGTCCTGTAGTTGTTACCAAAAACTCATGGCAGGAGGCCAGAGTGCCCCAGGCTTCCCGAGGGCAGGGGGTGAGGATAGTAGATTCCACTCCCCTTGCCTCTTGGAGCTCCCAGCCTTACCTCTTGCCGGTGGTAAGAGGTGTTGAGAAAGCCATGGTAGCGTTGCCGCAGAGCCTGGCCCAGCTCCCAATGCTGTAGCATCCCCTCCTGTGGGCAAACTCAAGAGTTAAGAGGGAAGGGACAGCTTGCAAGCCCACAGGGCTTAGGCACTATTGCTTTCCAAATTTACCCTGTCTGGAAGTAGGAGTGGGTTAATCTGATCACAGAAGTCATTTACTAAGTGGCTGACTGTATATGGCATCTGTCCTGGACACAGAGGAAAGTAAGTTTAAGGTCAAAGTCAGCACCCACATGGCAAATGAGAGTTTGGTGGAGCCCCAAGTTCTGTAGCCTGCTCTCGAGGTCACTCATTCTACAGCACGCCCTGAATGGAGGCTGGCTTCTGACCCACCTTAGTTAGCTGACCAAACCCCTGGGGCCACTCCTCTTCCTGATAGGGATCCTTGGGATATGTCTTCACTGGCGAACGGTCTCCATGTCGGTACAGCTGAGGAAAGAAAATGGTTTGCCTACAGGTCAGAGAGTTCCTCGACAGGGACAAAGAGCCCATCTCTGCCCCTTGTTGGGGAGAGATGCCTTACTCCTTCTAGGAAGCCTTAACTCTACCCCCTGCAAAAGACCCCAACTCAGAAGTCAGTAACTTTGAACAGGTTCCAGAGATTCTAATTTGGCCAACCAACGCCACTGGAGACCATAAGAGAAGCCAAAGATACAGATGGGAAAGGAAAGGAGAAATGAAAGCAATGCCGGGGATGGGGGAAGGGATGGGGGGAAAAATCACCAAAGGCTTAAGGGTGAGTCCCTTTACCGTTCTACAACATCCCTGTCCCAAGACAGACTCACCGACCTATGCCCTGATATGTAATTAATTACACCCTGCCTGTCCCCGAAAATAACTCGGGCTCCACATCAATTCCGAACTGGGCCCCCGACCCTCCAGGCCAGTCGTCTCGTCCTAAACCGGCTCCCGCTCCTCCAGATCCCGACCCCAGCACAAGCCCCGCCCCTCCCTCGAACAACCGGCCGTGCCCTTCCAGCTCTGGCAAGCCCTTTGGCCACCCCGTCTCTCATTACCAAGGTGACGAAGCGCAGACTCCGGGCCTGGGTGGGTGGCATCACTATCAGGTTCACGCCAAGAAGGAGCTGGAGAAGAGCTGCCCCGCTCCATGCAAACGGCCTGCCCGCCATCACCGTTGTAGACTATGCAGCAAATCGGCTGGAACCCGCTGCGTGGCACCTACAGCAGCCGCCCGGACGCACCCGTAAGGACACACGCCGGAAGTGCCTTCGCCGCCATCTTGGTAAAGGAGGGGCAGAGATGGTGGGAGAAGGAGGAATCTGGGAGGGAATGCGATGCGGCCGCGGCGGAGGAGCGTGGGAATGTAGCGCGACCTCGCGTGGCAGAAGGAGCTGAAGATCTCGTCTTGGTAAAGAGAGTCCTGAGCTCGGGTTGGCCTCTGCCACGGAGACCCTGTAACAAGGTGGCGCCTACTGTGTGCCAGTGTATGGGAGAGCGAGCGCCCCCTCGGGCCGGGGTGCCGCCAGTCCTGAGCTCAGAGCCACAGCCGCTGCAGAATTGGGGCGAGAGCTGGGAAGTGTAGGGCGCCCTTCTCCACGCCCCTGCCTTCTGGTGGAATTTGAGCCTTGGCCCTGTTCCCGGGAGAGGCCCTGTTTGGTGCAGGGCACAGAGTGTCAACAGTTCTTTGGACTCTCTGTGTCCTTGAGGTTGGTCCCAGTGTAGCCTACTTGCTCCTGCCTTTGAGCAAAGCTCCAAAAGACCTCTCACTTTCCCTTCCAGTCCTTTCCCTGCGCTCCCACCCGTCCACTTCCGAATTTTAGAGGTCTTCTAAGATGTCATGCCTCCTCCGAAAGGAATGTTGGACAGTGTGTTCAGACTTTGCAGAATCAAAGCAGCGAGTCCACAGGCGAGGAATTTCAGACCAATGGGGAGATACATAAGGATAAGGAGAAGGAGTGTATCATAAAGTGGAGTAGGTGTAGTTTCCACAGAATCGGAGACCCTCTTGGCATTGGCAATTGGGATCCAGGTGCAGCCAATTTGGCCTTAGTGCTTTGTGACTGAGCTTGGAATGACTCCAGGATCACAGGTCCTTGGGATGCTTTGATTCAGGTCTGCCCACTGGAAGCAAATCACCTCAAATGGTTGGAGAAATAAAACCTGATCACAACTGTATGGGAGAATAGGGTGCCTGGGCGGCTCAGTTGGTTAAGGGTCTCACTCTGATTTCCACTCAGGCTGTGATGTCATGCTTGGTGAGCTTGAGCCCCATGTCTGGCTCTGTGCTGACAGTGCAGAGCCTGCTTGGGATTCTCTGCCTTCCTCTCTCTCTGTCCTTCCCCTGCTCACAGGCTTTCTCCCTCTCTCAAAAGTAAAGAAACATTAAAACAAAACAAAACTTAGAGTGCCTGCGTGGCTCAGTGGGTTAAACGTCCAACTTCGGCTCAGGTCATGATCTCACAGTTTATGGATTTGAGCCTGGAGCCTGCTTCAGATTCTGTGCCTCTCTTTCTCTCTGCCCCTCCCCTACTCTTGCTCTCTCTGTCTTTCATAAATAAATAAACGTTAAAAAAAACTGTATGGGAGAAAGCAGGATCATTTTACCCTATGACTCCAGATCCAGTTATTTTTAATATACCTTTCAAAATTGTTATGGAGGAGTGAATAGAAATTGAGAGCTGAAAGATGGGTAGTCAAATGGTTTTTAACCTACTTATTTAGTCATAAGCACCTTTACAAATCAGATGAAAATTTAGTGCCCTGTTTTCCAGAAAAAATGTCCACACACACAAATGGAATTTTGTATATAATCTTAAGAGGTTCATGAAGACCATCAATAGTTTTCTTGATTCAGCATCTCTGAATCCCTGATCCAACCTAGTCCCCTTACTTTAGAAGGATAAGAAAACAGGGGCAACTGGGTGGCTCAGTCAGTTAAGCGTCTGACTTCAGCTCAGGTCATGATCTCCCGGTTCATGGGTTCAAGCCCTGCATCGGGCTCTGTGCTGACAACTAGGAACCTGCTTTGGATTCTTTGTCTCCCCCTCCCTCTGCCCCTCTCCCACTCACACTCTGTCTCTCTCTCTCTCTCAAAAATAAATAAACATTAAAAAAGTTCTTAAAAAAAAAAAAAAAGGAGAAGAAAACAGAGAGGAAGTGATTTGTCCAAGGTCACAGAGTTTAGGAGAAGGGATTAAAACTCAAGTTTTCTGATTCCCAGATAGTCTTTATAATGGGCTATTTCTCACAGGCTACTCAAACTGCATTGCTAAGCCATATTTGGTGGCCCCCAAATGCCTTCAATAAAGAGATTTCTAATGAAACTTTCTCACATTGGTTGGGTTGAATGGGGCATGGCTAAATGCCCCTTACTCTTGCAAGGACATAGCCTTGCCTTGTACCCAGGCCTTTGTGATTTCAGAATGTAAATCTTGGGTGGGGCGGTGGGGGGGAATGTAAATCTTGGGCTCACTAAATTTTGGTGAGTAGAGCAAATTCAACTTTTGCTTTTCTTCCCACTTGCTCAAGTATGCCTGTATCCTTTGTGCCTGCAAGTATCCTATGTAGGAGGGATTGATGGAGCAGATATTATTTCCACTTCTGTAGTAAAAAACAAATCCAGGAAGGGTGAAGATTATAGCACAAGTACATGGTAGAACCAAGAGCTGAGCCTTGTTTTGTTTTCTGTTTTTTTGTTTTTATTTATTTATTTTTTTGTTTTGAGAGAGAGTGAGAGCCTAAGTGGGGCAGAAAGAGAGAGAGGAAGAGAATTTCAGGCAGGGTGCAGAATTTCTGCACCATCAGCCCAGAGCCCGATGCAGAGCTTGAACTCCCAAACTGCAAGATCATGACCTGAGCCGAAATCAGAGACGCTTAACCGATTGAGCCACCCAGGCACCCTGTGAGCCCTGGTTTCTTGACCCCTAGCTCCTGCATATTTTCTACCAGATGATTCTGTAGTCTCCATGCCTTTGTTCCTAAATACAGATGCAAAAAATGAGGTGTGTAGATAGATTTATAGATAGGTGGATACATGGGCCTATCTCTGATCAAATAAATCAGAATCCATGAAAATGAGACCAGGTTTGGAAACCACTGTTCCACTGTGTTGTCAGAAGTAAACCTAAATCCAGGTGAGTTAATCATTTTATTGATCTGGAGAGGTGTTTTTGTGTAATGGAGTGAGGTGTTTCTTTGTTTGATTTTGAGTCAGCTAAGCCTGTATTCAAATTTGATATTTACCCACTTGCTAGTAACTATCTCTTAGGGTTATATATGTTGCTAAATAAAATAATACATGTAAAGATAAATAGTAAACACATAGTAGTAAATGTTACTTTTCTCCTTTCTGCCTTCTGTATTATCTCTGAACTCATAAGCCTGAGAAGCAGAAATTCCTGGGTTCTTCTCTATCTTGTGATTGGGAGGTTGGGCAGAAGTTGTTTGAGTGCCCTGCAAGATGACCCCCCACACTCTGCACCTTTCCAGAATGGTGAAGGAGAGAGCAAGAATCTGTTTCCTTAGTCTGTCTCTCCAAACTGTACCTTGTGGCCTGCTTCGTGGGAATTTGAGTACTTTCAAGGGAATTATCGAATAGTACATATGACTGTAGACTGGGGAATGCTCCTCTGTTTTTGCTTCAAGTTTCCCATTGCTGCAAGGAAAAATCCTCTGGAGGTTCTAGGGTCACAAATGTGACCTGGAAGATCCCCAAAGGTTCTAGGATCCTCTAGGAGCCAAAGAAACATAGGAGACTGGGAAAGAAACAACACTGGGAGGCTTTGCACCTAATACCTGTGGACTAGTGGGACTCTACTGTGGGGGTGGGTCTGGTAAAGTGAGACATGTAACCCCAGCTGCTGATCACCTGACTACTTGCTCTGGTTTGGGGGAGATGTCCCAGTGGTGGGACTGCAGAAACTCTGGCGATGGTGCCAACAGGTTTTCGTTTTCCCATTTTCCTCTCCCTTTCTTTCTTCACAGGGGGGAGGCTCCTGAAGCCCTGTAACCTGAAGGGGTAGCTCTGGCAGTAAAGCACTGGTAATGCTTCCTTCTACTTGAGATAAAGGAGCAGACTCCCTGACTTGGAGGAGATGGTGCCCTGATCTGCTTGTTCAGCAGCTGGCACTAGCCTGGGTCAAGAGGGCTCCAGATGGGGCTTGTGTGTGGTCTCAGGTCCTGGACTGCAGAGAGATGGGGGTGTCAGGAGAGGGAGCTGAGGATCAGGAGTAGATGAGGGAGGCCTTTCCCACCTCCCAGAAGGTAGGTCATCAAGCCCCAGATCAATGTTACATCCCAAGTTCCTTGTATCCAGGTGTTTCAGTGACATCTCTGACTGTCCTTCTACGCTGAAGCTTCTGGGGGTGGGGAAAGGTGGAGGAGGGCACTGGGTGGATGATGTGGGTGCTGAGACAGAATGGTTCCAGTTTCCCAGGGGTTGGAGTCCCTGGTGTCTGCTTTTCCAGGACAGCTGGGGCCTTGTGAAAATCTGGAAAGGAAGACATGCAAGAGGAATGGAGAGCCTTGTGCTCATGACTCAGAGATGTTCGGACAAGGGTGGTGGCCTCGTGAAGGGATGACCTTGTGATAAGAGGGAACAAGAGCTAAAGCTGGAGGCAGAACTTTGAGATGGGGGGTGTCAGAGGGGCTTTTCTGAAATGTGAAAGTGAATACGGGGGCAGATTTTGCAACACCACCCAGCCTGCTGTCTTCTCAAGCCTCTGCTCTCCAACCCCCGCCTGTTCCCCCACCCCACCCTGTGCTTCCTCCCATCTTTCACCAAGCTCTCTTTCTGTTTCTGCTTTCTCCGGCCTTCTCCCATCCTGTTCTGCCACGCCCTCTGCCCGCTCTGTCCCCGTTCCTCTCTTCCCTGGTGTCCTGTTCATCTGTTTCCATCCCCCTGGCTGCCTGCCCTGGCCCTCTGTCCGTCTATCCTTTAATGTGGGGCCCATGGGAACTGGAGTTCACAGCAAAACAGGAAGAGCCTGTGAGCAGGAAACTGGGAGTGGGGCAGGGGGTGAACAACCAGCAGTAACCTCAGCCTCCCACATCTGGACTGAAGCATCGCCGGGGCTCTCTGTCTCTCCCACAGCAACCCACCAGCCCCAGCTTCTTCCATCCATCTTAGTGCTTCACTGGTCCAGCTGACCTGAGAGAGAACCAGACAGGAGCATCCTGGACTCCAATTCAAGAGAAAGAGCACAGGAGTGCTCACTGGAGTGAGGACATCTGGATTCTGATCCCAGCTTGGCCACTAACTGTGTGTGGTCTTGGAAAAGGCTCTCCCATGAGCTCAGTGTTCTGAGGCTAGTTCTTCTGAATGTTCTTTGTAAAATGGTGCTCCTGTTATTTACCCTCCCTCCCTCCCTCCCTCCCTCTTGAGGTTGCTCTAAGGCCCAAAAGATATAGTGAAACAAGCACTGGAAGGTTAATAGTGTGAGATTCCAGGTGATGGGAAGACCTATAGATGAAAGGATTGGAAGTTAATGATCGCTGCTACCATTTCTTGAACACTTACTATGTGCCACACATTGTGCTGTGATACGTTGTTTATGTCTCATGACAACCTTATGCAGCTAAAACCATTATTATTATCATCCCTATTTTAAAGGTAGGGAAATTGGTTCAGAAACATTATGTAACTTATTTAATTGCAATCAGACAGCTAATAAGAGGCAGAGGCAAAGCCAGATTTGAACCCAAAACCTGAGCCCAGAGCTCAGGTGCCAAACAACACGTTGAGATGAAATTGACAAGAGTTAACAAGTACAGAAGAGGATCATATTATTTCTCTTATTTAAGAAACAGGAACATAGTACCTCCTCTGTTGCCGACTCTATGCTAGGCCCTGTTCCATGGGCCACAGGGGAGATAAAATCAATTAAACATGGTATCTACCTTCAGGGGTGTATCTCATTTTCCAGGCAACAGGGCAGGACAACTACAGCTATAGTCTCAGTACATCCTGGTTAGAACCTACCATCACTTCAGATGGAACGGTTCCCAGATACGAGAACCTGTGTATCTTCCCAGGTCCATCCTGGGCTGGCACCTGAGTCACCTGCCATCTCCACCCCTACCTCCTTGCCAGGCCTGCCATTGCTCCTCCTCTCTCTCCTGGCCTCTTCACATTTCGGTGGCCCCCTGCAGGGCACCCACGTTCAGAAAGCCTCCCTGGAAGGAAAAGCACCTGCCTTTCCACCTCTGGAGTGATACCAGCTTGGCTGAGGCCCAGGGCGTGTGGGGAGAGCTTTTTGGCCTTTTCCCAGAGGCAGGAGAGGAGGAGGGAGGCTGGGAAAGCAGGCTGGGGCTCGGTGTTGCAATTCCGGGCAGTGCAGGGACCTTTGCTCTACGTGGTGTCTATGGAGGGGAGGGAACACTGACTCTGGAGGCTGCCGGGATTGGGATGGGGGTGCCTGGGAGGCCGTCTTTCTGTAAGAGCAGCTAAGAGGCACCGGGGTGAGGAGAGGAAGGGGAGAGACGTGGAACTGGGCTGGTCTACAGGGAAATGCGACTGTCATGGTTGGGGGAAGGGAAGCAGGGGTGAGGCTGGGCTGAGGGGCGGCGGGCTGGGGAGGAGTCAGCATGGTAGGGAAGCTGCTCCGTGGGTGTGGGGGACTGCGGCCAGGGTTCTGGTCAGTCGTCTCCAGTCTGCCTAGCAGGAAGGAGAAGTGGCCCGACCCCTCACCAGTCCCTCCCCTCAGCCTCTCCCCACATTACTTTTCTGGGGCTCCGGTCCTTCACTTGCTCAGCTCCGGCTCCTCTGCCAGCCAGCGAGGCCTCTGGACAGGGGATTGCACCATCCTCCTCTCCCAGCAAGGGGGCTCCAGAGACTGTCCCAGCCTGGAAGTCCGGTGGCCTGGGGATTCGGTGGGTCTGTTCCTCAGCACTGGCCTGGGGCTCTGTGTGTGAGTCTGGGGTGGGAGGGAGGTTACCCTGTAGATCTTAGAAAGTGGTCTCTGGGGAGAACTGAAGGATGATAATGGTGATGGCAGCCCAGGCAGCACCAGGATTCTATTTAGGTCCCAGAATAACTTCTGAAGGGTTCTGGGGGAGGGGGGTCCTGGCTGTGAACTGGAGTGACTCCCACAGGCAGGAGGTTTGTGCCGGGACCCTGGAAAGTGACAGTAGTGAGGGTGTCTAAAAAGCAGTGAGTTTTACTGTGTGAGTGAGCAGTGAGTGAGCTGGTCCTGGCCAACTTTGTTCCCAGTGCTGTCCTTACTTTGGAGTAAGAGGAAGGGGCTCTGACAGAAGCTGGGCAGATGTGCCCAAACACTCTGTGATGGCCTGGAGGGGTCCTTGGGGAGAAGAGGTGGCATGGTGGTCAACAGCTAAGACTTTGGAGTCAGACCAGAATTGGAATCTTGGCTCTACCATTGCCTAACTGTGTAGCCATAGGCAATTTACTTAATCTCTTTGAACCTCAGTTTCCTGATCTGTAAAATGAGCTTAAGAATAGTCATGATATTGGGGTGCCTGGGTGGCTCAGTCGGTTAAACGTCCTACTCTTGATTTCGGCTCAGGTCATGATCTCACGGTTCGTGAGTTCAAGCCTCTCAAGGAGCTCTGTGCTGATGACGCGAAGCCTGCTTGGGATACTGTTTCTCCTTCTCTCTGCCCCTCACCCGCTTGTGCTGTCTGTTTGTCTCTCTCTCTCTCAAAATAAATAAATAAACTTAAAAAAGAAAGAATAGTAACGACATCCATAGGAATATTGAGAGAAAGGCATATAAAGCCTTAGAACAGGCTGATATGTACGTATACAGCAAGTAAACGTTAGCGGATATATCAGTACTGATAAGATCAGGAGGAGAAAGTTGCTGAGGCCAGAAAGGAGCCCGGTTCTGAAGACTGTAACATGGATCATTCCTGCAGGACAGTCCCTTGGTAATGTCCAGGGCTCCAGGAAGAGATGTCCTTGTGGCTGGAGGCCCCTGTGCCTGATGCTTCTCCTGGTAAGCTTCTTCATCCCAGCCCTCTCCCCTGATCCCACATCTCAGCCCTTCTCCTCCCTCAGGAATCAGCCTCCTTCGTTACTTGCCTTCTGCCATACCCCAGAGAGCAGTCTAGAGTCGTTCTTGGTATCGCTTGCCTCCTTCTGCCCAGACTACCTCTATCTACACTGGTTCTGGTGCTGTTCCCTCCCAATCTGGGCTTGCTGCTGGGGACAGCTGGCGTGTCCAGGGCTTAGCAGCACTGGCTTTGAAGAGTTCTGTCTGATCTCTGAAATTGATACACATCAGCCCCTCAAGGGGACAGAGGTTAACATCCTCATTTAAGGTATTGAGGTACAGGGGACTGTAAGTGACTAGCCCTAGAGCCCACATGAACCCCAGGGGCCTGAAGCCTGAGCCAACATTTTGCTGCCCTCTAGGGGTAGAAACAAGTTTGTGGTTTCCCAGAAGGACACAGAGGAAGTGGATGGGAGGGACCTGAGAGACCCCCCTTGTGCCTCTCTTTTGGGGCTAGACTCTGCAGTGGAGCTGTGGGAGCCAGATGCACAAGATGCAAGTGGCCAGGCGCTGGGAGTCAGCAACTGCGTCCTCAGGGAGGAAGCCAGCACGCCCCAGTCGGCTGGGGACTCCCTGGGGGCAGGGCTGGAGGCAGCAGAGCCCATAGTCCTGCTCCCTGGGGTGGATACCCCTCCAGAGTCTACAGGTGAGGAGCTGTTGGATTTGGAGGAGGCAGGGGCTCCCTGGATCTGGGAGAGGTACCTTAGGGCCGTTTACCTCATAAGATCATGGTTAAGTCCAAAGGCTTTGGATTCAACTAGACTTGAGTGATCTAAGTGTGAATTTTGTCTCTACCTTAGGCCTGTCCGAGTCTCGGTTTCCTTATTTGTAAAATGGAAGTAATAATGGTATTATCGCTTCTTGGCCTTTTGGCTAAGAGCAAGTGTAACATCTGTTCTTACCAGTTTAATAATAGTATCTATCTGTTATGGCTGTTGTAAGGATGGATCAATGCATATAAAGGCTCAGACAATACCTAGGACATAATAGCACTTGGTATATGAGAGCTACTTTCTCATAACCGACTAGGAAGGGAATGAAGGTCACTGAGTGCTCAGGGCAGTGGCCAACTGGGCACCAAGCTTTTTTCTTGGAGAAGAACACTAAGGCTCTTCCCTGTACCCAGAGCTCCGTCCGCAAAAACGGAAAAAGGGGCCAGCCCCCAAAATGCTGGGGAATGAGCTGTGCAGTGTGTGTGGGGACAAGGCCTCTGGCTTCCACTACAACGTGCTGAGCTGTGAGGGCTGCAAGGGATTCTTCCGCCGCAGCGTCATCAAAGGAGCGCGCTATGTCTGCCACAGTGGGGGCCACTGCCCCATGGACACCTACATGCGTCGCAAGTGCCAGGAGTGTCGCCTTCGAAAATGCCGCCAGGCTGGCATGCGGGAAGAGTGTGAGTGTCTGGGGGCAGGAGTGGGGGAGGAGGCTTCTGGGAAAGGGGTGCCAGGGTGTGAGGGTAGACAGGCAGCTGAGCCTACAGGGCCTTCCTACATGGTCCCTACGTATAGATTAAAATCTCTTCCTTATGTTTTACTCAATGCTCTCTGCTTTTCTGGAGCCTCAAACTACCCCTGTGCCCCATCCTTGCTTCCTGTCTCCCCCTTTTCCTCCCTCCTCACGTCCGGCCCTGTCCTTAGGTGTCTTGTCCGAAGAGCAGATCCGCCTAAAGAAACTGAAGCGGCAAGAGGAAGAACAGGCTCAGGCCACATCCATGCCCCCAAGGGTGTCCTCACCTCCCCAAGTCCTGCCCCAGCTCAGCCCAGAACAGCGGGGCATGATTGAGAAACTGGTGGCTGCCCAGCAACAGTGTAACAGACGCTCTTTTTCTGACCGGCTCCGAGTCACGGTAACTGAGGGAGCTGGGGACAGGTGGCTGTGCCCAGGGCATGGTTGGCTTCTTGATATCCGACTCAGTATAGTTTGTGTCTTCCGTCCTTGCCCTTCTGGATAGCCTTGGCCCATGGCACCAGATCCCCAGAGCCGGGAGGCCCGTCAGCAGCGCTTTGCCCACTTCACGGAGCTGGCCATCGTCTCTGTGCAGGAGATCGTTGATTTCGCCAAACAGCTGCCTGGCTTCCTGCAGCTCAGCCGGGAGGACCAGATCGCCCTACTGAAGACCTCTGCGATTGAGGTGGCTGGCAAGGCTGAGGGATGACGGGAGGACCGGGGCGGGATTGTCTCTGGCAGGGGCTTCACGACAGCCGCATGGGGAGTTGAAAGTGCCTCATGCCGAGACCAGCCTGCAGAGTCCCTGTTTGAGGTCTGCTGTTGTGTGCAGGTGATGCTCCTGGAGACGTCTCGGAGGTACAACCCTGGGAGTGAGAGTATCACCTTCCTCAAGGACTTCAGTTACAACCGGGAAGACTTTGCCAAGGCAGGTGAGAACTGAGATCAAGAAAAGATTGGGGTGGATGGAGAGACACTTTTGGTCATTAGGCTCATAGTGACTACAGAGACACAGGCCCAGGCTTTGGGTGGCTGTTCAGGGAAGGCTTCTCTTGTTTTCCCAAGATAGAAAGTTGGAATGGTGATCGGCCTCTCTCAGCTGCTCCAAATAGACCCCTGTCCTCTGTTGCATTTGGCCAGTGGTTCTCAAACAGTGTTCTAAGGAATCTGAGGTGGGGTTCTGGGGAATTGTCACCCTGGAGGAAGGTCAGAGAGGCAGAGGAATGTCCTTCTTCCTTGAGCCAAACAAGAAACTCTGTGTAATATTGTGCTTCTGGATGATGTTTTGCCTAAAGAAAAGATTTTGCACCGAGTCTTTTAAGGAACTCAGTGGTGCCCTTTAAGGAACGTGTGGACTGACTTCACCCTATCTTTCAAATGCTTTTTTTGATGAGTTGTGGAACAGAAGCTGAAACGTGGCAACTTCAGGGCCATTTTAGGTTAAGAGTGAACACTCCCTTCCCCGTGCTGCATTACACCTGGAATGTTTTCTCCAAGAATTCGTTCACAGCGCTGCTCTTTGATCCTTACTTGTAGGCTAAGCAGTGTTGGCTTCCTCATATTCAGTTGCTGGTAATGTTTGTGTCATGGGAGTGGGGGTGGGCAAGAATGGACGGCTGAGGGTGTTTTGGAGGGACTGGAACTTCGGCTCAACGGGAGACCGAGTAGTTTAACACCTGAGTGAGTGGGTCTGTAAAATAGGGCCAATGCTATGACTCCATTCTTGGGGTTTGGTAGGTCCTGCTTTCCAGGACAGAGCTCATTGTCTGGTTTCTGGTGACTCAGACCAGCTCATATGCCTCTTGTCCAATACAGGCCACTCTGAGCTTTCTAGGAAGGCCTCCCTTAACTATAGAGCATGGCACATCTGTCACATCTCCTGGCTTCTCTAGTGCCCTGTGTGCTGCTGGAGTGTATAGGCGCCTAATGGGGGCAACTTGAGGACTTTTTTCCAGCTTTAAAAACCCAGCCCTGCTCCTTTTCTCTGCCTTTTTCCCTAAATGCTTATCATCCAGGTCGTTCCCAAGAGTGGCCTCCTCCTCCTTCCTAACCTCCTCCTTTCTGAACCCTTCACCATTCTCATGTCCGGGTGTTCCTGCAGCACTCGCGGGCTTGTGCCATCTGAATCTGCACCTATTTATAGATTCATTTATATAAGCGGTTGTGATGCCATCACATTTGCCTTTCATTTCTTTTTGTCAGCGAGATCTTGGGAAGGAGGAGCAGGGGCCCTCTTTTGTCAGGTCTTCATCCCTCTCTACACCCACTACTATATGCTGCAGCCACTAATGATGTGGCCTGATAACATGAGCAGACCCTGCAAGGGTGCACAGACCATCTCCAGAACCTCCGCCTCCTCTCTGTACAAAGGGGCTGTTCGGCACAATTGGAGGCTCAACACCTCAACAAGAAAGGCTTTATAAAATGGGGCTTGTCCATTAAATGTCTTAGCACACACTTGATAAACATCAGGGTGAAAGTACAGGAAGTGACTAACCAAGAAGCCTTGAATGGAAAAGTTAGCAGATGGTTGCTAAAAGAAATCTGAGAGAGCTTAGGGGATAGGGTGGAGTGGGGGAGACTGTGTGATGGGAGAAGTGTTCTTTAGATGTCACGACTTTAGGTCATGGTTTGTTGAACTTCACTCTCCTCAGCAAGAAATCTGGCTCTGTTTTTTTAATCTATTACTTATTTAACAAGCACTTATATAGTATGTGCCACGTTATAATAAGGATCCATCATGAGATGAGTACTATTACTATCTCCATTCTGCAGATGGAAAAATCAAGGCCCAGAGAACTTAAATAACTTACCCAAGGTCACACAACCCAATAAATGGTAGAGCCAGGACTCCAACCCAGGCAGTCTGTTGTCATAGTCCATACCCTCAACCTTATTGCTGTGTTCTTGCTGGGATGTGAAACATGTTATCTCTGGTATTCAAACAAGTAAGGCCTATTGCCAGTGAAAAAGTTTTCTTTGTAAACAAAAATAAGAGTTGCCTCTATTTCTAGTAATGTGGGGTCCTCCAGAATGCCAATAATAGGGGCATCTGGGTGGCTTAATCGGTTAAGTGTCCAACTTCGGCTCAGTTCATGATCTTGCACTTTGTGGGTTCAAGCCCTGAGTTGGGCTCTGTGCTGACAGCTAGGAGCCTGGAGCCTGCTTTGGATTCTGTGTCTCCCTCTCTCTCTGCCCTTTCCCTGCTCACGTTCTGTCTTTCAAAAATAAATAAACATTTTTTTTTAAATGCCAATAATAGAAGAATTTATCCTTGTCATTCAATTCAGCACCTCCTATGTGCCAGGCACAGCACTGTGTGCTTTGCATGCTTTATCATTTAGCCGTCTCAACAGTCTTACAAGTTCAGATGAGCTTCCCATATCACAGATGAGGCTTAGAGAAGTTAAGAAACTTGCCTAACATTACACAGCAGAGCCCTGGAGACTTCTTCGTGCATTCCCAATAGTTCCCCTAAGTTGAGGAGTTGGAGGAGAGAAGGAAGCTCCCACGGCTCGTGCTGCATGCCCCCGCCTCCCTTCTTCCTCCCCAGGGCTACAGGTGGAATTCATCAACCCCATCTTCGAGTTCTCCAGAGCCATGAATGAGCTGCAGCTCAATGATGCCGAGTTTGCTTTGCTAATCGCCATCAGCATCTTCTCTGCAGGTGTGAGGAGGGGCAGGAGGGAAAGGGAGCAAGAGACTTGCGCCAAGAGGGGGCTGCAGGCCCCATGGGGCAGGAATTATGGGGGTGGAAGCCCATGTCGTGCTACTTTGGGAGATGTTGGGTGTGGCATGTCCCTATTTTGGGGGTTGTGATTTGGGATATGGAACTAAGACCGTGGCCAGACTTGCTCCCCGACTCTCTTGGTGACCTGTAGACCGGCCCAACGTGCAGGACCAGCTCCAGGTAGAGAGGCTACAACACACATACGTGGAGGCTCTGCATGCCTACGTCTCCATCCACCACCCCCATGTGAGTCTCCCGATGGTGCCCTTTTTCCTCCTCCCCACAGGCTTATCCCCTGACACACCTGTTTTCCCTTCAAGACTCCTTCCCTGACTACATCTTGCACAGACAATTTGGTACCTCTCTCACAACTCCCCTACCCTTGCCCCTTCCCTGGGGAGAGACAGAACCTGTATTTGTCCCTCTCTTCCCCTAGGACCGACTGATGTTCCCAAGGATGCTAATGAAATTGGTGAGCCTCCGGACCCTGAGCAGTGTTCATTCAGAGCAAGTGTTTGCACTGCGCCTGCAGGACAAAAAGCTTCCCCCGCTGCTCTCTGAGATCTGGGATGTGCACGAATGACTGTTCTTCCCCCATATCTTCTGTTTTCTGGGCTGGATGGCTGAGGCGCCTGGCTGCCTCCTACAGGTGGAGCTGTCTGAGAAGGGCAAACATTCCTGGGAGCTGGGCAAAGGAGATCCTCGTGTGGCATTAAAGGAGAGTCAAAGGGTTGGGAGTTTTGTGGCTGCTGGGCAGTGAGGGTCCTGCTAGAAGTGTGCTCCATTTGAAGATCGTACTGACCCAACCAAATGGATGAACCTGGGGGCCACTTTGCACAAGGTTCTCCAGGGCCCTGCCCCTCCTGCCTCCACCACTTCCTGTTTTCCCCACAGGGCCCCAAGAGAAATTCTCCACTGTCACTGCGGCTTGGCCATAAATGCCTGGGGGCTGCCTCACTGATAGGTCTGGCGCTGTCTGTACAGAAAGACCAAAAAGAAGATAGAACGAGAGAAAAAAAAAAATCTCTGGATTGGGGGTGGGGGCACGGCCACCATAGAGGAGGAAACCCTCCTTTAGGATCCGCCTCCAGACGCATAACAGAGACAAGTCACAAGTGACAGCCTGGGCAGTGAGAGGGGACTACCAACCCCATGAGGATAAATGAAATGCTGAGGCTTAGATGCCCCCTTCCCTTTTAGTGACCCAGGTGGGATTGTGTTGTCTTTCTAAGGTGGGGGGGGGGGGGGGGGGCGGGGTAGGAGGTTGAAGTTTCAGAACTAACACCCCAGTCATGCACCTGTCTTCGTGGGCGCGCTCATAATGCCTCGAGTGTTCCGTTGGCACCTAAAAAAGAGGGTACAACAGCCCATCCTCTAGGGCCTCAGGCCTTGTGGGACAGGAAGAAAAGTGCCCTGACAGCAGGGTGTAGGCTGCCCTGCTGCAGGTTTGTCTTGTGGGAAGGGCTGGACTCCATTTCCCACCGGACACCGCGGCACCGTTCACGTCCCCTTCGCTCTGCGCGCTCCCTTGTAGGTGAGACAGCGGGCCGCGCCTTCCGGCCTCGGTCCCCCCCGCCGTCCCTGAGTTGGTAGGCTCCACCTCCAGGGCAGCGGCTTTGCAGCCCCGGCTGCTGGGCACTTCCAAGCCGCTTGCAGGGGGAGGAAGCGTGAGGTGTGGGGGACGCTCAGAAAGTCTCAAGAGCAGTTTCATCTTGAGAAGTCGCTCCCAGGTTAATCTACATTTCGTCGAAATGGACGCTATTACCTTGTCAAATTAAAATCTCGTTGTGCAACCTGAACAAAAGGTATTCTTTTGAGTCCTCCCCATGGCACGCTTGGCGCTGGGCTGGCCCAGCGCTCCCCATCGCCTTCCCACTCCCACTCGGATAGGTGTGTGCGTAGCCGCCTTTCTCCCGAGGTTGGCTCCACCCTTCAGCGCTCGGCTTGGTGCAGCTCTGTCCCCCCCAGTGGTGCATGGTACAGCCCCCGACCCCCTCAACGTCTCCCTCCCTCTCGGGCTCGGAGTGGTACGCGCCCCCCCCTCCCCCCGGGCAGACACGGAACTGGCGCGCGCTGGAAGCGGCGCCGGCAAGCGACCGACGCTCAGCTGCCAGGGGCGGTCTGACTGGGCCTGGCCGGTTCCCCCAGGCTCGGGAGGTAGGAAGGTCCGGGCCACTCGGGGGCCCTGGAAGGATATTTGGGAAGGAACTCCTCGCGGGGGTGAACGGGCTCTGACAGGAAACAGGGGTTCTGGGGGAAGCGGCCTCTGAGGAGGCCCTAAGAGGCGTGTGTGTGGAGGTGGGGGGCGTGGGGTCTGGAGAGGAAGGGGAGTCCGTAGGGAAGGGGGCGGGGCTAGGAGTGAGAGCGCTCGGGGCCGCGGACCGGGTGCGGGCTGCCAGACCCAGCGCCGCTCGCGGCGGCTGGGTTCGATTCCTGCCGGCCGGGCAGGGGCGGGTGAGAACTGTCCAGCAGGTGAGGGGGCGGGCAGAGCTGTCCAGCCCGGGGGCCGAGCCGGGATAAGCACCTGGCGCGTGCGCGCGTGTGTATGTGTGTGTGCATCTTACATTTGATCACGATTTGGAGACCATGTTTGGTTCTTTGGGGAAAAAAAATGGGGGGTGGGGTGGGGGAGGAAGTGTTTCAAAAGTGCTTGTTGGAGGGTCGAGACACCATTTAATCTTTGCCGCAACTGCTTCCCTTCCTATCCTCGTGCATCTCTAAATTCCTCTTCCTGCCCGGCCTCCCCCCCCCCCCCCCCAAACCCTGCCTATTGCCTGCCTTATTGCTCTCGTTCTCCCCCACGCTGACCGGTCTGTGCTGATGCGCTTGCAAGGTCACTGCCTGGGTAGGAGGGGAGAGAGCCTCCTGTTGTGCTCACGTCAGCAAAGATGTCATATCGCTCTCCGGTTCCTGTGGTTTTACTATGACATTCTGCCCCAAACGAGGGACGAATCCAAAGGGTTGGTTAACGTTACCATTTGTAGGCTGAAAAGACATAGAGAACGTAAAGATCTGTGGATTCCAAATCTGCATCTGGAGTGGATGGTGATAGAGGACTTCAGCAGATAGGTATGCGTTTAGGGCTTGATGCCTTTGGAATATAGGAGCTGGAAACCAGGGACTCCCCCTTAGTAAACATGGTTGAAGCAAGAGGCAGAGTCTGAGCCTGGGTTGGTATGAAGACAGGATGTGAGTTATAGGTGATGTTAGAGGCTTTACGGAGAGGAGGGAGAATGGAGAGAAAAGCCTTGGTTATCCCTGCAATCTGAATAACGGGAGGTAGTGGCTATTGATGAGACATGAAGTGTGGCTAAGCATCTATCCTATCACTAGTACTAGAATAGTCACAAGATCTTGGGGTCCTCGTGGCTCTGGAGGGACATGAACGTTGTAGAGCATGATAATGATTTGAGTTTTATCACATGCTTCTCAAGTGGGAGGGCTGGGATCTCATCAAGGCTAGAGGCCTGATGCCCTAATATGTCAGTAGAAGATACTTCAGGTGTGATATTTGAGATTTTGGCAGGAAAGGGCTCTTGATTTTCAGTGTAAAATAGATTTCAAGGCTTAGCCTTGAGCTCTGGCTCTGTAAATTCTGTTTTGAGATACATTGGCTCTCATCCTAAGTATTTTGCACATACTTATAGAACAAATTATGCTTTTATCTATGCCCCTTTTCATTTCTCTATTTCCCTCCCCTTCTTACTCTGCTTGGGAGGAGTTGAAATCAACTTTATAGTAGTGCCCCACCTACTGCGGTTTGCTCATGACTCCATGGCACTGGAGAGAACCAAAGGATTTTTGGGTGTTAGTGATACCTAGAAGTGAGCATATGGCATGTTTTAGAAACTTGGTTTTGGTTGTGTAGAAAGAAGAAATCTCTCAAAATCCAGAAGTAGGACAAAGTGCAAACTAAAGATAGGTAGGGAAGAAGATAACCTAATAATTAGCGGGTGCTGTCAGTGGAAGAAGTGTCTCTAGGTTCAAAGAGAATGAATTGTTATGGGCCCTGGCTGACTCTGGAGTAGCAGCTGCTAGCACTGTGCGGTCACCAAGCAGGGGAGGGGCTGTGGCTATGCTATAAATAGTTCTGGGAGCCAGAGTCGCCATGGAGACAAACCCGAATCCTATTACCTGCAGGTCCTCTATTGGGAGCAACAGAAGGGAGGGAGCAGAATTTTGAGGATTTGAGAGGTATTGCAGAGCGGTCTATTTATTATTAAGTAGGGAAGAAAAAAGATAGAGCTTCTCATTATCTAAATCAAATAGAATCTTAAGCATACAGGGAGTGTGCATGTCTATGTATGGAAGTGCACACAGCAGCAGAGAAGAGAGTGGTGTGTGTGTAGTGTAATGGGAATGTCTGTGTGTACAGTAAAGAAGGTCCTAGTGTGGCCATGTGTGGAGCACAGAGGTACATTTCTGTATGCACCGAGGGTAGCTTGTAGTGGAGTGAACCATTTTATTTAGGGAAGTGTATGGACACCCAACAGGATATAGATTATAATTAAGACCACGTAAGCTTTTCCTAACTTTTGCTCTGTGGTTTAGAAATTACTGAGCACCTCTTCCTGTCCTTGCAGAAATCCTATTATTTCTGCATCTAATTCTTAATTTCTATTAGAGATAGAAGGACAAAGTCTCATCTGTGTGTTTTGTATCACTGATTCCAATCTTGGGACTAGAGTAGAGGAAAAAAAAAAAAAAAAAAGACTATGATTCAGCACCAAGGGCAGAGCTAGTAGCGATAGCCAGTGAGCCCCTTTCTTGCTTGAAGAGGGAAGAAACATGGTTTAGATGGAGCAGTTGGAGCATGGATATTCCTCATGTGAGATTGCACAGGGTACAGTAGCCCACTGTTGTTGTCTCAGTGCATTAAGTATACAATTTATATGGTAGTTTCCCATGAAGCTGAATGCAGCATGTTGGTTCAGGAAATAATTAGGTTTTCATATAGAGCTAGGAGTATAGATTAGTACTGATTAGAGTCTGGTTTGATACTGATTCAGCCTGGAGCTATCCTAGAAGTGACTTAGTTTTTATTATCATAATGACAGTCCCGTTTAGACTAATGGGCTCTATTTTTCAGAAACAGAGCACCAGGAGTGAGGCTGGAAATGGGCTGGTTTGTGGGGATGGGGAAGTGAGCCATTATTTATCCTACTTTTAAAAAATTTATTTATTTTGAAAGAGAGCGCACGTGTGTGTAAGCATGAGCAGGGGAGGCGCAGAGAGAGAGAGAGGGGGAGAGAGAGATGGGGAGAGAGAGAGAGAGAGAGAGAGAGAGAGAGAGAGAGAGAGACAGACAATTCCAAGCAGGCTCCACATGACCTAAGCAGAAATCCAGAGTTGGACGCTTAACTGACCGAGCCACCCAGGCATCCCTCTCCTACTTCTTGACATTTGGCCCTGTGAGTTCAAAAGCTTAGACCAAGCTCTAGGCTAGGAAAAGTGTCATGTTTCCCCATCTTTACTACTGAAATGGAAGGGCTTCTGACCTATGACCCTGGCTGGAATGAAGCTGAGAGAGATGAGTCCCTTACACCCAGCAGTGGATCTTATCAGTACTTTTTTTCCTATTGGACTTGAATTTTCAGATAATATCAGAAATCCTCCTGGGAACATTGACTCCTTGTGCGGTGCCTTGAAGTTTCTCTGAGATGAACTGATGAATTGGAATCATGGTGCAAAAGAAGAAGTTCTGTCCTCGGTTACTTGACTATCTAGTGATCGTAGGGGCCAGGTAACCAAGAAGAGACTGGTTTTTGTCTTGTCTTTTGGGATAACCACAACATCTGTAATTATTCCCTTTCCCCATGCCCACATTGTTTTGGATATCTCATTCTTTCTCTATTATTTTACCCTCATAGGAACATTGATGCCATTAGTGAAAATAGCAGTCAGGTGGATTGAGAGCATTGGCCCAAAGGAACAGAGACAGAACAGAATTGGTCTTATCTAGCATCTTTGTGTTCTTGGGCAAATATACCCTGTATACTTCAGTTTCCTTATTTTGTAAAAAAAAAAAAAAAAAAAAAGTACCCTGTGCTCTTTCTCAACCTACATATGCTCTTTTGGTAATTCATTAGCTAATACACCTTTTAAAAGTGCTAATCATCTTAATGTATTAGTGATAATTCTATTGCTGCGATTTTCCTTGCATTTCAGGATGGGTATCTTCATGACAGTGCAGACCTCATTTAGCCCCCCAGCTAAATGTGGCAAGCAGCACCCAAGTTTTCCGAGGTCGTGCAGTTAGGTTACTTTATCCAAAATAGCATTTTGAGCTTTATTTCTGGACTGTGGTTAAAATTTGAAACAACATCCTATCCCTCCAGGCTGCTGAATTTGTCTTTATATTCTTCAGGCACCCGAGCAGTGATAGTGTGGCCCAGACTCCCGAATTGCTACGGCGATACCCGCTGGAGGACCACGCTGAGTTTCCCCTGCCCCCAGACGTTGTGTTTTTCTGCCAACCAGAGGGCTGTCTGAGTGTGAGGCAGCGACGCATGAGCCTGCGGGATGACACTTCTTTCGTCTTCACCCTCACTGACAAGGACACTGGAGTCACGCGTTACGGCATCTGTGTTAACTTCTACCGCTCCTTCCAGAAGCGAATGCCTAAGGAGAAGGGGGAAGGTGGGGGAGGGTCCCGCGGGAAGGAAGGACCCCGTGCCACTTGTGCCTCAGAAGAAGTTGGTACTGAGAGCTCGGAGAGTGGCTTGTCCCTGCAGCCTCCCAATGCTGACTCTGCCCCTGAGGTGAATCAGTCTCCTCGGGGCAAACCCCGGGCCAAGGCAGGAAGCCGTTCCCGCAACAGTACTCTGACATCCTTGTGTGTGCTCAGCCACTACCCTTTCTTCTCCACCTTCCGAGAATGTCTGTACACCCTCAAACGTCTGGTGGACTGCTGCAGTGAGCGGCTGCTGGGCAAGAAACTAGGCATCCCTCGAGGCATACAAAGGTACACTTTGCCACTGATGGTCAGAAGAGAGGGAAGCAGTTAGAGATGAGGTATAATTGGTGTGTGAGGGGCAGGAAATTGCCTCTAAAGCCTGAGGTCCTTCAGATAGCTAGAATGAAGTGTTGTCTTATATCCTGTTGTATATTTAAGAATAAACTTTTGTTTAAAAAAAAAAAAAGCCTGAGGTCTTTCATACCTATTTAAGCATTTTTGTGTTAGCCCTTTCTAAGCGAAAGACAGCTGCAGAGTTAAACTTCCTGCCATAATAATGTTTGGAGTTCAACATTTCATGGCAGGCAGGACAGTAAGTCCTGCTGTGTATACATTTTTATACTTGTTTCACCCTTGTATATTCTCTCTGGTCCTAGCTGAGCCCAAAGGGTGGGCTTTTCCAGTTGTCAGCATTTTACTCTCTATGGTTGCATTGGGTTGCTTTGGGGTATCAGCTCCTGGTGCTTACGCATCTGTTTCCTGCTGTCTATTCCTCAGGGACACTATGTGGCGCATCTTTACTGGATCATTGCTAGTGGAGGAGAAGTCAAGTGCCCTTCTGCATGACCTTCGAGAGATTGAGGCCTGGATCTATCGATTGCTGCGCTCCCCAGTGCCTGTTTCTGGGCAGAAGCGAGTAGACATTGAAGTCCTACCCCAGGAGCTCCAACAAGCTCTGACCTTTGCTCTTCCAGACCCTTCTCGATTCACCCTAGTGGATTTCCCACTGCACCTTCCCTTGGAACTTCTGGGTGTGGATGCCTGTCTTCAGGTGCTAACCTGCATCCTGTTAGAGCACAAGGTGAGAGAGCCAGCTTTTTAGATCTTTAAGGACAGGGACTACATCTTTTTCATCTTTTTGTCTCTAGGAGGTAACATGGTGCCAGGTATACGGCAGTACTCAGTAGATGTGGGTTGAATTAAGTGGGATGTGTTCAGAGGGTTTGCCACTCAGGTGAATTATCCTTAGCTAGACTGAACTAATTCTCTGGAAGTATCAGTAGTTCTAGTCTAATGAGTGGTCCTGGCACTGGGCGAACAAGAGCCAGAAAAGTAAGGCATGAGGCAGGGATAATTGTGGAAGCCATGCTCATGGAGCCCTACACATGGTGAAATGGAAATTAAATTGTAGCATTGGAAACTTTCCCCATAAACCTTATTTAGGCAGTTGAATGATCCTTATGGTATGGCTTGTGGCAGGTGGTGCTACAGTCCCGAGACTACAATGCCCTTTCCATGTCTGTGATGGCGTTTGTGGCGATGATCTACCCATTGGAGTATATGTTTCCTGTAATCCCACTGTTGCCCACCTGCATGGCATCGGCAGAACAGGTGAGTTTCAGGTGTTTTCTGGCTTTGTCACCTCTGTCTTCCAACTCTGGCCAGCTCTGAGGGAGAACGCCCGATGCCAAGAAGTTGTAAATCAGTACTGGTCTTCAATCCTTTACTCTAACTTCTTTGTCTGCAAAACATGACCTAACTTTGAACTGATTTGATGGCAAAACTTGTGTTATTTGTGGTTTTTATTTATCAAAGTAAATGTTAATCATTATAGGTTACTGGCCATGCTCCTGTAGGTGTTACATAATATACAGAATATACACTGTCGCCTTTCTAAAATCTGAAAAATTATGAATACTAAAACACACCTAGCCTCAAGAGTTTTGGAAAAGAGATTATGGACCTGCATTTCCTCATCAAGAAAAATCCTCATGTGATAAGTGATCGAAATATGTTTAGTTTTTGTTTCTTACCCTCTTATTTTTTTTCTACAGCTACTGTTGGCTCCAACTCCGTACATCATTGGGGTCCCTGCCAGCTTCTTCCTCTACAAACTGGACTTCAAAATGCCTGATGATGTATGGCTGGTGGATCTGGACAGCAACAGGGTGAGGTTCTTGGCTGAGATATTATAGAGTCCAGAATAGGATTGTGTTCTGTTTTTCTAGGTTATTCCCAAGAAGGTCCTCAGTTGGTGGGTGATTTTTCTTGTGTGACTCATTGATACCATTTTTTTTTAATGCTTAGCTTTTACTTTATTGGCTAATAGGCCCTTGGTTAAGACCCAGAGTACAAGATTTAGTTTTGCCAGAATGAAGTGCTCCCCTGCATCTAGAAGCAGTAGGCAGTTGTGGTTGTGGGACCACTGCCTATGGTGTAAGTCATCTCATGGTTTTCCTGGGTATGGTTTCTAGTAAGACAGTGCCTTTCAGGCTTAAAATGTACAGTAATATTCTGTGGTGTGAATATACTCAAATTTCAGCAGGAAGCCCTTATATCTGTTTATAGTAAAAGTTTAGAAAATACAAATAAGTGTAAAGAAATAAATAAAAACCAGGGGCATCTGAGTGGCTGTCGGGTAAGGGTCCAACTCTTGATTTTGGCTCAGGTGATGATCTCACGGTTCATGGGTTTGAGTCCTGCTTTGGGCTTCATGCTAACATTGTGGAGTCTGCTTGTAATATTCTCTCTCTCTCTCTCTCTCTCTCTCTCTCTCTCCCTCCCTCCCTCCCTCCCTCCCTCCCCCCTCCCCCTCCCCACTCTCTCTCTCTGACTCTTCCCCTCCCACACGTGCACACTCGCTCTCTCAAAATAAACTTTGAAAAAAAAAAAAGAAAAACCATAGTCCTATTGTCTGGACGTAGTTTCCCGTAACATTGAGGTATATTTCTTTTCAGGTGTGTATATATATCACAGCCATGTATATGTGTGCCCCTAATACACGTGTATATGTAATATATTTGTATGCATAATATACATGTTCACATATATGTGAAAATACTGTGTATACAACTTCCACTTACCCTTACGTAAGAGTAACTCCTGAGCGATTAATTCTAAGGTCGTGCCTTTTGTCTTTTTTCTGGTGTAGGTGATTGCCCCCACCAATGCAGAAGTGCTACCAATCCTGCCAGAACCGGAATCACTGGAGCTGAAAAAGCATCTGAAGCAGGTGAGTGAAGAATGAAGAGGAGAAGGAGCGGTAGCTACTCCAGGGTGGCTGCAGAGGCTGTAGCTGTTGTGAGAGCCCGTTTCCCTTCGGACCTCAGGTGGAATAGGTTTTCTTAGCCTCGGGTGGGCTTAAGAAGAGGTGTATCACATTTCTGGGTGGCAGGATGACTCTCAAAAAGGCTATTAGATATCTTCTAATTCATTGTATGCCTCCCACTCTCTAATACTTAGAATACTATATATATATAAAAAAAAACAACCTTCATTTTCTGTTTCTTGTCACGTGTACCATTCTTTGTGGCTTAGAGTGTTCTCTCAGTCCTGTAAGGAAAGAACTAGTTGTTTGGATAGTCTGGCTCCTTTTATATTTTCCTCCTGAATTGACCTCTAGGTCCCTGAAGAATGCTTTCTTCAAAAATTCCTCTCTTTGAATAATCTCCTAAATACATTTTTTCATTGCTTTTCTTCCTCTCCTGCATGCTGAACACAGTACCTGAAGGTAAAATATGACAAGGCCCCATCCCTTTGCCCTGTTGTATGTGTTATGTAGGACCACCAGTAGATAGCTCCGTATTTATTTTTAGGAATCCCTTTGCCCTGTTGTATGTGTTATGTAGAACCACCAGTAGATAGCTCCGTATTTATTTTTAGGAATCCTTGTTGTCATCTTCAGGGTCTTCAGGAATCTCTGTGTTGTCTTAGTTGCTAAGCAGTACCTCTGCTTGGTGTAAATAGGTCATTTTGTAGCATCCCTCTCATCATCCTTGCTGATGTAATATGGTGTCTTGTTACTGCAGAGTCTGTGAGGATTGCAAGTTGAGAAAGTTCTCTGTCTTCCTTTGCAGTGTTTTCATTCTTGATGGTTACTTTAGTATGACTAATGAGATGGAGAGGTTGATATATAGAATGGTACTTTAAATGTTGGTAGGAGTTAAGATCCTTGGGCTCCTTAATCCTGTGTCCTTCCCCCCTGCTACTTGAAGTGTGGTCCATGGACCAGCAGTGTTACTTTTGCCTGCGGTTGTTAAAAGTGCAGAATCACCCCAGATATATTGAACCAGAAAAATCTGCATTTTTAACAACATTCCCGATGACTCCAATGCTCATGAATATTTAAGGAAGCCCTGCTGGTCTAGACCAGTGGTTTTCAAACTGCCCCATGGAGCCTCATAGGGGCTGATTTAGGCTGGTAACACTGAGCACGTGAGGTTCTGGGTTCCTTATGTCCTTCAGAGAAGCTTTACTTTTACGTGTCTCAGTTGTTTGTATTTTCATACAGATTTCAACATGTTGTTGAAAAAGAACATTTCATGGCTAAAATAAATTTGAAAATTATTGCCCTGGACTTCAGATTTGATCAGGTTGCCTTGAACCAACCTGGCTTAAACTGCAAGGCTACATAACTCAGATCATCTTCTAAAGGTTAAAGTACGGTATTTGGATTCTGATTTCAAAGATTAAGGCTCTTTCCTAGGAGATGAGATTGGCCAGCTGCCCAGGAATCTGCCTTCTATAGGGGATTTCTTGTTGTTCCACAGGCCCTTGCCAGCATGAGTCTCAACACCCAGCCCATCCTCAATCTGGAGAAATTCCATGAAGGCCAAGAGATCCCCCTTCTCTTGGGAAGGCCCTCTAACGACTTGCAGTCCACACCTTCCACTGAATTCAACCCACTCATTTATGGCAATGATGTAGATTCTGTGGATGTCGCAACCAGGTACGACCAAGTCGACTAGATCATCACAGGTGCTTAGATTGGGTTCTGCTCTCTCATTAGGTATATTTGTCACCTTAGTAAAAGCAAAGAAGAATTAATTCATCGTACTCTCAGGCGTTTTAGGTCTTGAGTGAAGAAAGAAATTGATGATTCTTTAAGATCCCTTCCCCTTTGATGTTGGAAGCCTGTGAAATGATGACTTGGGGAGGTGGTCTGACACCTTGGATCATAGGAATCCTTCTAGCGCAGGGTGTGGGACTTGAATTATCTCACCATCCCCTTCTTCCCCAGAGTGGCCATGGTCCGCTTCTTCAACTCCCCCAACGTGCTGCAGGGTTTTCAGATGCACACGCGTACCCTGCGCCTCTTCCCTCGGCCTGTGGTAGCTTTTCAAGCTGGCTCCTTTCTAGCCTCACGTCCCCGACAGACTCCTTTTGCTGAGAAGCTGGCCAGGACTCAGGCTGTGGAGTACTTTGGCGAATGGGTCCTTAACCCCACCAACTATGCCTTCCAGCGAATTCACAACAGTGAGTCCGCCTGCCCCTGCCTCTTTGTCCTCCTGATGGCTCTTCCCTTTGCTTTTCCCTTTTCTCATCTTTGATCTGCCCCTTCCATTCCTATTTTGCTTTAGACATTTCCCTACCTTTCTTCTATGTTTTGCTTGGTTTTTTTCCTCCTTGTTGCTAACTCTATTCTTTTTTTCTCTGTGGGTAGATATGTTTGATCCAGCCCTGATTGGTGACAAGCCAAAGTGGTATGCTCATCAGCTGCAGCCTATCCATTATCGAGTCTATGATAGCAATTCCCAGCTGGCAGAGGCACTGAGTGTGCCACCAGAGCGTGACTCTGACTCGGACCCTACTGATGACAGGTGAGCAGCAGCAAAACCGCTTTTTAAGGCCGAGAGGCTCTCGCTAGTCCTTATTGAGCACTATGGCAGAACCTCATAGGACTTAAACATTAGTGTTTGAAGCCTTGATGATATTTTGGTTGATTGTTTTGTGTTAGCTTCTTTATTTTATCTTGTTCCCTGACCTTAAGAGTTTTCCTCTTTTTTTTTTTTAAGTTTTTAATTTTAATTCCAATATAGTTAGCATACAGTGTTATGTTAGTTTCAGGTGTACAATACGGTGATCTAGCAATTCTCACATTAGCCAGTGCTCATCATGATAAGTGTAGTCTTTAATCCCATCACTTATTTCATTCGTCCCCCCATCCACCTCCCCTCCAGTAGCCAAATGTGCTCTATATTGTTAAGAGTCTCTTTCTTGGTTTGTCTCTCTCTTTTTTCTTTTGTTCGATTACTTTGTTTCTTAAATTCCACATATAAGTGAAATCATATGGTATTTGTCTTTCTCTGACTTTGCTTAGCAAAATACACTCTAGCTCCATCCATGTTGTTGCAAATGGCAAGATTTCATTCTTTTTTATGGCTGAATAACAGTCCAGTGTGTGTGTGTGTGTGTGTGTGTGTGTGTGTGTGTGTGTATGAGAATGCTCCCCTTTTTATTTTTCCTAATGCTGGTTGCTGGTACTTTTCCTGTCCCTTCATTCTGTTTTATTTTTATTTTTATTTTTGTGCTCTTCACTCTGCAGTGGCAGTGATAGCATGGATTATGATGACTCAAGCTCTTCTTACTCCTCCCTTGGTGACTTTGTCAGTGAAATGATGAAATGTGACATCAATGGTGATACCCCTAGTAAGTGTACTTGAGGAGATGGGCCAGCTCTGGGAGGGGTTGGAGGCTCTGGGATGGTGTGGTCTGTACCTGCCACCTTGGGTTTTGGCAGATGTGGATCCATTGACGCATGCAGCCCTGGGGGATGCCAGTGAGGTGGAGATTGCTGAGCTGCAGAACCAGAAGGAATCAGAGGAACCTGGCCCAGACAGTGAGAACCCTCAGGAAAACCCCCCGCTGCGCTCCAGCTCCAGCACCACCGCCAGCAGTAGCCCCAGCACCGTCGTCCATGGAGCTAATTCTGTACGTGAGGACTTGGAAGGGCGGATAAGTGAGAACTGTTACTTATGTGGGTCATACCTCCATTAGGAAGGCGAGGCTGAAGCTGTTAATTTGCCTCTTCATAGTCTTCCTGTCTTCCTCTCTATACATCCCATAGCTTAGAGCCTAAGAGACGTAGTTTTGACTCCAGAAGGAACTCGTCGGGCTTTGTTCAGGGCTTAGCTAAGGTCCCCTTTGCATGGTTTGTGGGGACAGAGAGCAGGAGTGTCATAGAGATCTTTTCTCACACATTCCCTTAGGATAGGAGATGGGAATCTAATAGACCTGGCTTGGCCTTGCCAAACTGAGGTAGGTAGGTATCACTGGGCACCAGGTGACCAGTTTTTATTTAATATGGCCTTTAGGAACCTGCTGACTCAACGGAGGTGGACGATGATAAGGCAGCAGTAGGCGTTTCCAAGCCCCTCCCTACCACGCCTCCCAGCATTGGCAAATCGACCGCGGACAGGCGTCAGACAGAAATTGGAGAGGGGTCAGTGCGCCGGCGAACCTATGACAATCCATACTTCGAGCCCCAATATGGCTTTCCCCCTGAGGAAGATGACGATGAGCAGGGGGAAAGTTACACTCCCCGATTCAGCCAACATGTCAATGGCAATCGGTGAGAGCCTGGGGATTCCTTCTAGGTGGGTGACTGAAGGACCTCACCACAGAGGACCCCGGGTGAGGGTTAATCAGAAAGAGAAGTCTGAATGTTCTTGTGACCTGCCATCCCATGGTGGTGCCTTGATTTAGGCATATAGAAATTGTGGGAAGGGAGCAGTGACTACAGTGTAGCATAGGGCCCACACTTCCAAGAGTAGGTACCCCTGCCTGGGGCTCATAGGTGCCACTGTGCATTCAAGGGCTCAAAAGCTGCTGCGGCCCAACAGCTTGAAACTGGCAAGCGACTCAGACGCAGAATCAGACTCTCGAGCGAGCTCTCCCACCTCCACCATCTCCAACAACAGCACCGAGGGCTTCGGGGGCATCATGTCTTTTGCCAGTAAGTGCCTTCTGCTCTCATGCCTCTGTCCCGTTTTCTATGCAGTGGGGCCTGACTATGGTGGATGCTGCTTAGAACTTCAGAGGTAGAACTGGGTTGGCATTATCAAGCCCCAGTTCAGGTTGTTGCGGTGATAGTGAATAAGGTATTTCCAAGGGAAGTCAATAAAGGACAGAGACAGAGTAGTCACTATCTTTATACCCAGAGATTTCAGTCTGTTTCGGGTAAGACAGCTGGTCAACTGAAAGATAGTCATTATATTAAAAATCATACACTTGTACATATACCCAGAAATATTCTGGTCATATTTGATTTGGGTACATATCTAATACCTTTTTTGCCTGGTGAAGGACTTTTTCATGAACATGCTTTGAAATCTATATGAGGTGACTTTTGTGCCTAGAGAATATTTCCAGAAATGAGGGGTGGTATCAGTTAAAGGTTGAGGACAGCCCAGGGGCCAGAGAAAGCCAACATTGGGTATAATTATGATTGTGAGTTTTTCTCAGAAGCCAGACAGGGACAGCACCAACTTTTGACCAAAAGTGCATTAACTGTCTGGCTTTCATGCTGAGTTAGCAGTTGATGGGACACTTGTCCGTCCCCATGGGAGGTAGTCAGAGAAAGTTCTTACTGGGTTTTGAGCTATCCTGACAGTGGCCCCCATGTTTGCCCTGAATTAGACTTGGTCCTCTCTAAGGTAGATCAGAGGTACTGGGATTATGTTTGAAAGGGAGGAAGATGGAGATGATGATACACTTATGCTCCTAACTCCTCGCTCTCACACCCTCCCCTTGATAGGCAGCCTATATCGGAACCACAGTACAAGCTTCAGCCTTTCAAACCTCACGCTGCCCACCAAAGGTGCCCGAGAGAAGACCACACCCTTCCCCAGTCTGAAAGGTAACTACAGCCCTCCTTCTGCCATACCAGGATTCTCCAGAAGATATTTCAGGCCTATGGGTGCTTGTCAGGAGCCCTGCGTATGATGAATCATTTGATCTGGCTGTTGCCCCTCATACCGCTTCTCATGGCTTTCATTGCACATTATGGGCTCTACTCGTTTTCAGATGGAAAGTGTCTTTGTAGCTGAAGAGACGGCCCTGTCGTATCATTTAGGATAACAGCAACTGAGATCACCGCTGCTTCTTAGGGGGAGCTTTGTCAGGTGTACATAATTAACACAGGGATCGTCAGCTGCTGCCAGTGATCTGCCAGGTTCCTGCTGCATGAATGTAGGACAAGCTTCATCCCGATTAGCTGGCCCACTGAGGGATGCTCATAGAGAGCCTGGCAGTGTTACAGCGTCAGGAAGCCTCTTTGGCTTCCTGTCAACGTAGGGCCTGTGGGTGGGCCAGGTAGTATCGGTTGGCTTCTCCGGGCATTTAAGACCTTATTTGATTTTCATTTGTGATCGCTGAGAGTTTGAAGAGCTCTTCTGCATTTACTCTGACTTTTGTTTGTTTTCTCTAGATACTGTGCTGAACTATTTAATTACACTAGAAAGCATAGTGAGAAGCAGCTCCCTATATTTTTCACCTGACTTCTCTTCCCAGTGATTAAAAATCCCAGGAATCTAAGGAGTGTTCTTTGGTGGGGCTGGGAACATAGGATAGATGGGCAGAGGGACAGAATAGCTAGTGGCGTAGGGGATTAACTAGCACTGTGGCGTCAATCTGCACCTGACTCTGTAGGTTAGGGGTAGAAAAGTGTTAGCGTCACCAGCTTTCATTTGATACAGTTGGGGAGGGGAGCAATTGAAGCGCTTTCATTGCATGCTGATGCTTCATTTGTGCACTTCCCACTCCCATCCACCTCCCATCCTCACACCCCAACCCCACGTCCCATGACAGCATCTGCAAGATGGGTCTCCTCTCTCTGCATACCAGCAAGCCCTGTGGACCCTGTGCTAGATGTTTCATGAAAACCAGCGGTCCTTCTTTCATGCATGTGCCTGTTTAGTACCCGAAGGTCCCTTGTGTCATGTACCCTGCCCCTGGCTCTGAGAGGCCATAGTCTTAAGAATGGTCTTTCCTAGAGCCTTGGTTGATTCCTGATCTCTTGGCTTCCAGCTCTGAGGTGCCTGAGAACTAAGGTTATGTGCACTAAGCTTTGGGAGAATCCTCAGACTATCTGACTTACAGCTCCATCGAGGGATATAGGGGTTGTGGTATCATGGTGCACCTACTAATTGTGTATTTTGTGTCCCAGTATTTGGGCTAAATACTCTAATGGAGATTGTTACTGAAGCCGGCCCCGGGAGTGGTGAAGGTGGGTCTTGCCCGTGAGCTGTGCATGATCTTTTTTTCCTAGCATCTTCTGTGCCTGCCTGAGGGCCATCCTCCTCATGGAGCAAGCGGTACCACATGGGTGACCTGCCTTGCCCTGTCCCCCGTGACGCCCGTGCTTGCCCGTGGGGCATGCTGCTGGTGCATGTGGAGTGGCCTGAGTCTCCATCCCCACTTCCTCCACATTGCCATGGCTGGTTTCTACCTATGTGTGATGCCCTGGGGTCACCCTCACCCGGCCCTTCTGGGGAACGGGTGTGGAACGTGGCTTCCCAGGGCTGTGCTGACAAGGCTGCTGGACTACAGTAGTGATGTCTCTCATTCCTACCTTCCTGGCTATAGGAAACAGGAGGGCCTTAGTGGACCAGAAGTCATCTGTTATTAAACACAGCCCAACAGTGAAAAGAGAGCCTCCATCACCTCAGGGTCGATCCAGCAATTCTAGGTAATCCATGGCTGAGCTATTACAAAAGATCTCTGATAGAGGTAGCGATTCCTGTACCACACTGTAGGGAGGCTCAGGAGTGGGAGAGAACCTGTCAGTTGGGTGGATGAAATCAATTCTCGGGAGCCCTGCGCATTCTGACTTCCCATGCAACAGTAGTAGCTCACCCTGGTGAAAAGAATGAAACAGCAGTGGTGGGTATGTGGGCACACCAGGCGATCCGGAGCGGTGGGGGGTGCAGGGGACTTGCACCCCTGGAGACTTGGCTTTGCGTTTTGCCCCTGGAGGCAAACATCTAGTCTGGTGAAAGAGGCGGGGTGCTCTGCAAAGAAGCCGATGACCACAGAAGCTGTGTGTGGACCCCGTAGTGAGAACCAGCAGTTCCTGAAGGAGGTGGTGCACAGTGTGCTGGACGGCCAGGGCGTTGGCTGGCTCAACATGAAAAAGGTGCGCCGGCTGCTGGAGAGTGAGCAGCTGCGCGTCTTTGTCCTGAGCAAGCTGAACCGCACAGTGCAGTCGGAGGACGACGCCCGGCAAGACGTCATCCCTGATGTGGTCAGTGTCTGGGGTGAGGAGCTGGAATCAACTGCCGGAGGGACCTGGACCCCGAAGGCAATTTTGCCCACTCCAGCCCCTGGGTTATTGTTGCAGGAGGTCAGTCGAAAGGTGTACAAGGGGATGCTAGACCTGCTCAAGTGCACGGTGCTCAGCCTGGAGCAGTCCTATGCCCACGCGGGCCTGGGAGGCATGGCCAGCACCTTTGGGCTTCTGGAGATTGCCCAGACCCACTACTACAGTAAAGGTAGGGATCGCACCAGCTGGGCGGGCGCTGTCCACAACTCTTCCACTCATCTCCAAAGAAGGCTTGTTCCTTCACAGGTTTCCCGGTGCCAGGCTGTTTCCCCTCAGGCTTCGGGGTTTCCTTTTTTAATGCGTGTTTATACGTACCGGGTGTTTTTCTGTCATGAAAAATAAGATGTCTGTTTTTCTTTCCTTGCACTTTTTCCATTCTGCATCCTCCTTGCTTCTCCCACCTCGTTCCCGCAGCTTGATTCCCACTCATTGTCTCTCTTGACCTCTTCCTGTATTCCCTCTTTTCCTAGAACCAGACAAGCGGAAGAGAAGTCCAACAGAGAGCGTAAATACACCAGTTGGCAAGGATCCTGGCCTGGCTGGGCGGGGGGACCCAAAGGCTATGGCACAGCTGAGAGTTCCCCAGCTAGGACCTCGGGCACCAAGTGCTGCAGGAAAGGGTCCTAAAGAGCTAGACACCAGAAGTTTAAAGGAAGAGAATTTTGTAGCGTCTATTGGTATGTATCACCGTGTTTGGTGTGGTGGAGGGTTCGGGCTTCTAAAATACCTCTCCCTCCTTTCAATTCATTCAGAATCCTGCCTTTCTTTTCCCCATGCTTTGCTTTCTAGAGAGGGAGATAGATCTGCATCCATTTCTAATGGAATTTCTTTGTACTTCTTTATCGCTTATGCTTCCTTTACAGGCACCCACATCTACATCTTAGAGGAAAAATGGAAGTTTTGCTTCGAGGGGCCAGTGAGGCTTAGTGCAGGGAGTCTGAGCTATATTCCTTGTCCCACTTTTTATTTACATCTGGATTTCTTCAGATGTGAGGTCCAGGAAGCTATAAGAAAGTTTATAGATGCGTCTTTGGCCTATAAAATTATAATTGGCCAGTTTTCTCCCATCCAACCATTACACTACCCTCAAATTTGCTTTCCTGGGGTGTGTCCAACAACCCCATTTCCCTGGGCGCTGGACCTCAAGGTATAGATTTCTGAATCGGCTTTTCTTCAAACCTTTTCTCACTGGACTCGACCAAGAGCTTGTTTACGTTTGGTGTCTCTCTGTTCCCACTGAGGCAATGCCTTAGTGAGCTCTCTGGGTGTCACCTCCATTTGACTCACTTGACCTAGAGCCATCTAGGCTGTGTCTTTCTTTTTCTGGTTCTGTCTCCCTGGGCAGTTTGCTTCTAGCTGATGCTTCTTTGCCACACCATTAGCAGTTGTCTTATGCTCCCAAAAGTGGGGAGGAGGAACCAGTTTCCTTTGTTGGGGAACTGCACTTCTCTAGCCAGCAGAATAGTGTCCTAGAGGCAGCCAACCCAGTCTTTCTCCCACATGATGCGATGCTCTAGGAAAAGCACCAGCCTGCAAGTCTGGAGGTCTGGAGTTTTAGTCCTGTATCTGCCCCCCAGCTAGGAATGAAACTTTGGGTAAAGCACTTCCTCTTTTCAGGGTCTCTGTCTCCTCATCTGGGAAATGAAGAGATTGGACTAAGTAGGCACTCAAGTTCTTCCAGGAAAAGAATGCTGTGATCAGTATTCTCTCTTCTTTACCCTAATGAAGATCCTATTCTTGACCATTTAGTGTTCTCTGTCACCTTTACTGAAAGCATTTTTCCAGATGACTAGTTGAGAACGGGTCACTTGGCAGGGCAGATGCTAATACTGAGGGTGAATTGGATTTTTTGGTAGCAACGAGGAAGGATGCTAACCACCCGCATGAGTGGCCTCTATCCAGTCGTGTGAATCAGCCAGGTTTGTGCTCACACTTCTGAACCCCTTTGGCTGCTTGCGGTGATCATCTGTCTAGAATCTTTAAAAATTGTTTCCCAGCTCATTTGGCAGAGAAAGCATGGTCCCAGGTGATCCTAAGTTACATGATCTGGAGCAAGTGCTCCGGCCTCGTTAGGATCAGTTTTCTCAGGCCAAAAGGAAAGAGCTTGGTCCAAGGCAGTTCCATCTCTCACGTTCTGCAAGGTTTTTACTACCACGTTAAGGTTTGGGTTAGGAATTTAGAGTCTTTAGTTCATGAGTGGGGGAAAGGCATTAGATCTCTTGATTTTTTAACCTCCCAAAATGAAGATCTCTTTTTATCTCTTAATATGTAATCCTGTGCCTGAGACTGAATCAGCTTGGGTTGGGTGGGTTTCCATTCTGTCTGTCTGACCAGCCTCTGACTCTGTCTGTCTTTCTCTCCTGCTTACATTGCATCTGGGGTAGAATTGTGGAACAAGCACCAGGAAGTGAAAAAGCAAAAAGCTTTGGAAAAACAGAGTAAGGAACAAATGCCCCTTCCTGTTCCCAAATCTCCCATACCTGCCAACTCCCCAGGCCCAGTTGGGGCAGGCTCTCTTTGTCAGCCCCACCCCAAATTTGCTCTTGGGGGGTATTTGGAATGAAAGCAGGTAGGTGGTATGTGATTCACAGGTACGTGACTTGTAGGCTGCTTCTTTCCCCGCTCCTCCTAGCAATCAGGCTGTAATCAGGGCGTCTATCGAGTAAAGTCCCTTAGACCTTGGTTCTCTATTGCTTCAGAGTTGGTGGGGAGAATGGTCGCCTATTTCAGTGCCCCTCATTGGCTGAGATCTCCCTCACCCATTAGAAGGCCTGTGGGCACAGTTGGCAGAGATGGTTGCTGTCCCTCCGTGTTGAGTCTGTAGCTTCCCAGCTCTCTCTGGTGGCTTGCCTAGGCACGCTTTCTTGCTTTCTGTCATTCTGTCCTTCTGCCATACTACTGTGGGTGGGTGGGGAAAAATGACAGTGTGTTTGTTTTTTTTATCTCAAATGTAGAAGTAGGGTTGGGGTAGGCTGTGTCCACAGAAACAGCTGGTGTTTCTGTATCGCATTGGGCCTATCCTTTTCTAGCCCCTTTTAGATACATTTGCTGGGGAAGCACCAAGTGACCTGGGGACCCATAACCGGTTGTACACACCAGTGAAGCTCTGACTCTGAGTGTAGTGGAATGTGGTTTAGACATTTGTTTGTGGAGCTTTCTGTTTTAGAATGATTTGCTCAGAATTTTCTCAGGTTGTGAAGATGGCTGCAGAACCCCTTGAGACCAGGTTTAATTTGTCCTACTTGGTTCTTAAGGCATCTGGGGACTTCTTCCAATGGGGCCCGAGGTGGGGGCAGTCCCTGGAAAGGTGACTGGGACACGCTGAACAGGTCTGGGACCAGGCTGTGCTGCTGTCCCTTTCCCTTCACCAGCCTGCCCCTTGTGTGTGTGCACTGGGTGACAGAGGTCTTCCCCTACCCAGGGCCTGAAGTAATCAAACCCGTCTTTGACCTTGGTGAGACAGAAGAGAAAAAGTCCCAGATCAGCGCGGACAGTGGTGTGAGCCTGACATCTGGTTCCCAGGTTTGTGACGACCTTGTTAAGAATTGCGAGAATTAAATTTGCTCTCTCAGAATACTTCTTTAAGTTAAAAAAAAAAAAAAAAAAGACAACCTCAAAGCAACATGCTTGCCCAGTGATAGTGGACTGATGAAATAAGTATAATACATCATGTACTATGATATTAACATCATTGAAGACTGTTTTTAAAAATGTAGTGACATGGGAAAATGCTTTACACAGCTACATGTAGTATGATTCCCATTTTATTTTTAAAATGTATGTAGAAAAGACTAAAAGGAAATGTACTGAAACCTTAACAGTGATTAATATCAGTGGTAGGTTTATGGCTTTTGTTTACCTATTCTTTCTTGTATTTTCTATAGTGAGTATGTATTTCTTTAGTGTTTACTATTTTTTATTACATAGTTTTTATTATTTTCTATTATGTATATTTTATATTCAGGAAAAAAATAAATTTCTCATGTCCTGTTTAGGGATGGTAATAGTAGGCTGGGGATGGGGAGAAGGAAGAAGATACAGTATTTCTTAGAGAAACCAGGAGTATATGGGACACCCCTTCTAATGTGTCTGAGTCCCCGTGTCGTTTCAGAGGACTGATCCAGACTCTGTCATTGGTGTGAGTCCAGCTGTTATGATCCGAAGCTCAAGTCAGGACTCTGAAGTTAGCACCGTGGTAGGGGAACACCACACTGGCATCTTGGTGGGTGGGGTGTGAGCTTCCCTCTGGAAAAGGGGGCTGCTTTCTCCCATGGAGGCTCTTAGTCTCATGTCAGCTTGGTTCTCATGGTGGAGATGTTCACCTGTCCTAGGTTTGTATGCATGGGATCAGACCCTGAGATTGCACCCAGGGCACCTCATCCTGTAAAGAAGGTACTTCCAGAGGCTATCTGACCCACCTTTGAAGTTCAGTGCTTTCTCTATGGCAGTGGAGAGCTCTAACAGCTGGGCATTTCTGGGAACCTTTCCCTGGGGAATATCCCTTACTACCCCTTTTTCCTTTCCAGGTGAGTAATAGTTCTGGAGAGACCCTTGGAGCAGACAGTGACCTGAGCAGCAACGCAGGTGATGGAGCAGGTGGTGAGGGCAGCGCGCACTTGGCCAGCTCTCGGGGCACTTTGTCTGATAGTGAAATTGAGACCAACTCCGCTACCAGCACCATCTTTGTGAGTTTTGTTTACTAACAAAAGGAGATCAGCTCTTTCACGGGAGGGCAGTGGATTAGAAAAGAATGAAAAGTTAGGGGGCAGTTAGAAGGAAAGGAGAATATCAGGAATCAGTCAGGAATGAATAATCCTGATATATCTGGCTTCAAAGAAAATGTTTCTCAAATCTTTTTTCAGAATTATTTGACTCCATGATCTGGGGCTTTTAGGATCCTCTCAGGAATCACTGAGGAGTTGGGCTCCCCTCCCACTCAGATAAGGGCCTCAAATCCTAAGTAGCAGTAATCCCCACATTTACAATAGACAAGGTGATGGGTACTTTGTGGCAATGTCAGGGCAGTTATAGTGTGTACCAGTCAGCCTGTTGCTATGGAATAGTTTGGTTTTATGCTGGTCACTGCTCTATTTATACAGCGCTTTAAAATAGCATTTTATTTCATTTTTATTTTATTTTAGTATGTTTTTTTTTTTAATGTTTATTTATTTTTGAGAGAGAGAAAGAGAATGTGCACACGAGCAGGGGAGGGGCAGAGAGGGAGACAGAATCCCAAGCAGGCTCTTCACTGTCAACACAGAGCCCAGTGCGGGGCTTGAACTCATGAACCGTGAAATCACGACCTGCGCCGAAACCAAGAATCCGACACTAACCAACTGAGCCACCCTGTCGCCCCTATTTTAGTATATTTTTAACAGTTATTTGATGTTTTCATTCATTAATAAGTATCTATTAAGTGATCTACTAAGTGCTATATTCTGTACTAAAGAAAGAGAGATAAGGCATGATTCTCACTCTCAAACAAGTTTGCAATTCACTGTTTCTGTGACTAATCTCTTCTGATGGGAACAAAGCCTTAGGGAAAAAGAACTTGCCCTACATCATATAAAAAGCCAGCAATCAGTTGGAATTAAATTAATTCTGTTTAGTTCTTGCCTTTAGACACCCTACTTTTTGGTGTATACGTGCCTCTTTAAACAGCACTAAGCACTCTGATACGCTTGTCACTTTATTAGAGTCGAGAATGGATAGTCTCTACAGGAGCTTATAGGTCCTTATCTTTGTGGGGAGCATGGAAGATGGAATTTAAATGCAATCAAATATTTAACACTGGTGATCATTCCCACCCTCAGGGCTTTCTGTTGTGTGTGTTTCTGATAGAGCAGGTGACATCCCTGAGTGAAGGTGGCAAATGGGATGGAAAGTCAGCAGAGCCATTCAAGTTAATGGACCTTAACTTTCCTTGAGTCTAAATAGACCATTTTAATGAGAGTATTTTAAATCCTTCCCGTGTGTCTCCATTCTGGAAGTTAAGATAGATAATATGGGATAGCAGTCTTGCAAAAAGCCTTTCAGCTGTGTGCTGCCTTTCCTGGCACCTTCCTGGGACAAATTCTTACTTGTTCTGTGCTGGTGGGCAAGGGCTGTTTTTGTACAGCTGAGTTGCTGAGAGCAATTAAATTTCTTGGCTCAAAAAAAGGCTAAACAGTAAGAAATAAATTGGATTAAGTCAGTATGGTCCATTGAACAAAGAATTGGGCTATGAATCTGGAGACTGGCATTTAGACACACTAATTAGGTATTGCCTAATAATCTTTGATTGGTTGCTTCTCTGCTTATGCTGTTGCAGGAGTTGTGAAATGGGCATGAAACCTGCCTCTGACCCAGTTAAAAATCTTTTTTGAATGATTAGAAAGCCGACTATTGTGGAAGTGGCACATAAAGTTAGTGATATTTCTAAGGGGCAGATATTTCTAAGAGACAGTAGGAAAGAGAAAATTAACATTTATCAACACCATGTGCCAGGCCTGATTAAGTGCTTCATATATTTTTTCTAATTTAATTCCTGTAATAGTCCTGTGAGGTAGATGATACATACCTTCCTTTTATAGGTGAGGAAAATGAGACTCAGAGAAGCTAAGTTTTATGCTTAAGGTGACACAGCTAGTGAGAGACAGCGATCTGAACCTTGGTCAGTCCGACTTCAAAACCAGTGTTCTTTCTACTGCATCATGCTGCTACAGAGAATTTGCTTTTTTTTTTTTTTTTAGAGTAAATGGTCTTTTATAGAGACTAAAGGGTAAAGATAAGCAAAATGAAAATGTGATTGCATGTTTTAAGAGGCAGTAACAGCAGCATTATCAGACTGACTTCTGGTCAAATCCTTGGGGCAAGCAGAGTAGCAAAAGCAGGACTCCTAGAGTATATGTTGCTAATGGAAGATAACAGGTGTGTGAGCCTCTTAGTGAGCTGGTGGCAAACCCTATCCATCGGTACCTCAGGCAGCTGACTGGTACCTCTTCTTTGTAGGGGAAAGCCCACAGCTTGAAGCCAAGTGTAAAGGAGAAGCTGGTGGGCAGCCCAGTTCGCTCTTCTGAAGATGTAAGCCAGCGAGTCTATCTCTACGAGGGACTCTTAGGTGAGAAACAGACTGGGGAGGCCTCTTGCCCTGGAAGAAAGCTGGACTCAGCTGGGGAAGAGGGTAGCACCAAAGAACTAGCTGCTTAGCTTTAAGCCGATCTCAGTGCTGATGTTAGAGGGCGTTTTTATATCTGAAGCAGGTGACTTACCAGGTCTGCAAATAGCAGTAGGTGAGCACTATAAGAGACTGGATTTTGGTATTAATCAACAGCCTCTGTCTTTCTGTCTGTCTGTCTTTCCTTTCTTGCTACCATGGTCCTTCCCGCTCACAAATTGGCAGGAAGGGACAAAGGATCGATGTGGGACCAATTAGAGGATGCGGCTATGGAGACCTTTTCTATAAGTAACCACCTTTCTTTGTGTGCTGTGTGCATCCTTCCTCTTCGGGAGGGGCTGGGCCTCACTTGGAGGAGCTGGGGCTGGTGGCAGGATGTTAGTTCTGGGGTGGAGAGGCTCATGTTTCCTTTGTCCTAGAATTTGTCCCTTCTATCTGGAGTTTACTCTTCATTTTGGTTTGGCAGCTATATTCTTTATATGTTAAATAAGCCTCTAGAAAAATTCTATTCTACACAGGCAAAGAGCGTTCTACTTTGTGGGACCAAATGCAGTTCTGGGAAGATGCATTCTTAGATGCTGTGATGTTGGAGAGAGAAGGAATGGGTATGGATCAGGGTCCCCAGGAAATGATCGACAGGTATGAGACTTAGCAAATGCTTGGGAAATGCAAATTCAGCCTTTTCCGAGTTCTGTGGTCTCCCATCTGAGGGCTGACTTGTCCCTGTCTCCTGCTTAGGTACCTGTCCCTGGGAGAACATGACCGGAAGCGTCTGGAGGATGATGAAGATCGTTTGCTGGCCACACTTTTGCACAACCTCATCTCCTACATGCTGCTGATGAAGGTAATGTCGATTTTGCTTGTGTCCAGCTACTGCTGATGTTAGAAGGGGAAGGCTTTTTCCTATGACCTAAGTTCTGGGACATTTGGGAAGTTCTCTGAGCATCTTACTAGAGCTCTTCCTGATTGAGTGTTTGAGATCTAGCTCACACATGATCCATTTGTCTGAAGCTGCCAGGCTATTGTGCTAAGGAATGTGGTAAAGATGATTGGTGATTCTATACCATTTATTTATTTAGAAATTTAAATGGGCTTCCTTTGCTAGTAGTTCTAGGATCCCAGTAGAGCGCCCCACAGAATACAATGAATTAAAAAAAAATTTTAAGTATTAGTTTCTAAAACCTTAGAAAGGATAGTCAGAATTCATTTTTTAGCACTAGCCCTTTATCATATAGAATTTTCCATAGATGTAAAAAGAGCTACTCATTAAAAAATTAATGGTATGTTCTAGTTTGACTTGGTTGTACTTAGTTGTTATACCTGTGGAAGAAGAATGTTACCAAATAGAGGGGTCTTGTTTTGAAAGGGAAACATGAGTTTGGGGTTGGTGGGTAGAAGAGAGTTGTTTTGAGAGTGAGCCCCTGGGTTTCTCTTCCTCCTGTTCTCCCCTCCTGAAGATGAAGGGATGGGTTGATCAGATGCAGAGAACGAGAACACCCTATAGACTGACTTAGTTTGTTTCATTTTCTGCTGTAAGTTCACTCCATTCTATTGAACTCCAGGGGTACCAGTTAACTCTGCTTGAGAAAGAGTGATGATCCCGAACCCTGGGAAGGTGTCTCTGCTACAACCAAGCCAGAATGTCACTACTCTAAGGCATCATTTCTGAACTATACTCTGAGGAGCCCCAGGGGGTTTTAGGGCCCCTTTAGGGGTGAACATTATGTATTGGTTGGGGATAGGGAGGAGGTGTCTTCTTGAACGCCTGTCCACTTGAACCAGACCTGCTCTAAAAGCTACTTTTCTGCAGAAGTCATCTAGACACAGAACCAAGGTTTTCCTTCCCAGCCTGTTGGCAGAATAGACAGTTGAATATTTTCTCTCCTGTTCAGTGATGTGGACTCTGAATTGTCTCAAATGGTCGGAAACTTTCTTGTATGTTCCCTCTACCTCATTTGCAAGAGCAGATCCCTCGTTAAGATCCTGTTTTGACTTTCTAGGTAAATAAGAATGACATCCGGAAGAAGGTGAGGCGCCTGATGGGAAAGTCGCATATTGGGCTTGTGTACAGCCAGCAAATCAATGAAGTGCTTGATCAGCTGGCTAACCTGGTAAGCATAGCCAGGCTGTTCCCTAGGCTCCCTTCCCACTGCACTTGTCGCCTCCCAGGCTTGGGCCTTGTCGCCGAGTGCACGGGCTTCCCTATAGGTCATTTCTTGGCTTGTATATTTTCAGAAAACAGAGTTTTGAAAATAGGGTTTTGAGTCTAGATGAGGCTTTAGTCTTTCTGTTCATCTGTGATAGGATTCTCTGTCCTAAAACCATCCTAGTGCAGCCATTTCAACATGTGGTCTGTGGAGTCCTGAGGATCCACAAGCTGAAAAACTACTTTCATAATAATACTAAAATGTTCTTTGCCTTTTTTACCAGGTTGACATTTGTACTGATGGTACAAAAGCAGTGATAGTTACAACTCCTGGATACCTTCACACCGTGAGGCAGTGTGATGGTAGCCACGGAGGGCCCTCTCAGTTTAAAAAAAGAAAGAAAAATGAATAATAGTTTCACTTAAGAGTGTTCTTGATGAAAGAGTTAAAATTCATTAATTTTATTAAATCTGATCATTGATTATACACCTTTTGAATATTTTATGTGACAAAATGAGAAATATAGAGAAAGTGTTTGTGTTGCAAACCAAAACGATGATTGTTTCAAGGAAAAGCAATTTGTGACAGTTTGAGTTGCAAGGTGAACTGTCAGCTTTGGTCATGGGACATCATTTTTACTTGAAAGAATGACTAACTGGTTATTCAGAGTTGGGTATTTATTTGGCAGGCTTTTAGGCTTGAGTTTTCCTGATATTTAAAGACTTTTCTAATGAGATTGACATTTTTTTAAATAAAATTTTTTTAAACACTCTTTTTTTTTTTAATATGTATTTATTTTTGAGAGAGAGAGAAAGAGAGAGCACATGAGCAGGGGAGGGGCAGAGAAAGAGGGAGACACAGAATCTGAAGCAAGCTCCAAGCTCTGAGCTGTCAGCACAGAGCCTGATGTGGGGCTTAAACCCTTGAACCACGAGATCATGACTTGAGCCAAAGTCGGAAACTTAACCAACTGAGCTACCCAGACGCCCCCAATTTTTTTTTTTTTTTAGAGAGAGATTGCAAGAGGGGGAGAGGGGCAGAAGGGAGAGAGAATCTTAAGCCAAGATCAAGGGTTGGACGCTCAAACAACTGAGCCATCCAGATGCCGCAATGGGATTGATATTAATGAACGTGATCTTTTTTATATTCTGTAATGAAATGTGTCAATATTTGGAAGAGCTGCATAACTTAAACCAGTATTTTCCAAAAGACCACTGTGTGGAATCTGTGTTACAACTTCAAGTATGAGTAAAGATACACTCAAAATGTAAGGCAGACAAATGGATTTAATATAACAAAGTAGAAAATGTTCAGGGGCGCCTGGGTGGCTCAGTTGGTTGAGCATCCAACTCTTTTTTTCTTTTTTTATTAATTTATTTTCAAGCTAGTTAATATACAGTGTAGTCTTGGCTTCAGGAGTAGAACCCAGTGATTCATCTCTTACATATGACACCCAGTGCTCATCCTGAAAAGTGCCTTCTTTAATGCCCGTCACCCATTTACCCACCCTCACGCCCTTCAAGCAAGCCTCAGTTTGTTCTCTGTATTTAAGAGTCTCTTATGGTTTACATCCCTCCCTGTTTTTATTTCGTTTTTCCTTCCCTTTCCCTATGTTCATCTGTTGAGTTTCTCAAATTCCACATATGAGTGAAATCACATGGTATCTGTCATTCTCTAACTGACTTATTTTGCTTAGCATAATACCCTCCAGTTCCAGCCACATTATTGCAAATGGCAAGATGTCATTCTTTTTCATCACCAAATAATATTCCACTGTATATATACCACATCTTCTTTATCCATTTATCAGTTGACTTTGTGATCCCGGGGTTGTGGGATCAAGCCCCATGTTGGGCTCCACGCTCCGCATAGAGCCTAAGATTCTCTCTCCCTCTGCCCCTCTCCTCCACTTGTGCTCTCGCTGTCTCTCTCTTAAAATACTCCTCCCTTTTCCAAATACATATTTGCGAGACCAGATTTTCTTTATATACTTCAACCAAAGCAATGTGTCACAATGGATTGAATGAAAAAGCAGATATGAGAATCCAGCCATTTTTTAAAACCAAACATTAAAGAGATGTGCAAAAATGTAAAACAGTGCCAGTCTTCTCATTTTTGGATGGGGGGCGGGCATATGGTTGTTATTTTAAAAAGTTATTTATATTACCATGTAATGGATGTGTTATTAATGAATGATCAACTACTTTAAAATGAATTAATAATATTTTCAGTTTTAATTTCTAGTATGGTAAATATCTACAAATTTAACTCACATAAACCTAAGCTCTTGGGGATTGTCAATTTTTAAGAGGTATAGGAGTCCCAAGACCAAAAAGTTTGAGAACATGTCCCTAGTGGCCTATAGCCAGCAGATGGCACTGTGCTAAGTAAGCTGATAGGAATTTAATTGCTGAAGCTGGGGTGGGAGGGGTGGGAGGGGCGGAGGGGGAGGGTGGAGTGGGGGCGGAATTCTCGGCCCAGATTGTTCTGTGAGAGAGACATATGGATGTGTCTAACAGATCTCTCTTTTCTCAGAATGGACGTGACCTCTGTATCCGGTCCAGTGGCAGCCGACACATGAAGAAGCAGACATTTGTGGTACATGCGGGGACAGACACAAATGGAGATATCTTCTTCATGGAGGTAAATGCTAGTTCATGCTAGTTCAGATGTCTCAAAGGAACATTTAGGAGTCACAAGGAACTTCTAGAACTGATACCAGAATATTTCTCCCACTTACTCATCTTCGTGACCCATTTATCCATTTAATAGTCAGGCTCTTATGCAAATGATATAATATATGATTCCCCATCATTTCTTTTAAATATATATTGAATAGATGATGTAGTCACATTGTTCCTAAGTCAAGACAACTAAAATGGTAGGCATGGGGAAGCCTTGTTCTCTTTCTTAGCCCTCCGTCTCAATTTCCCATCCACTTGGCCCCTCCCTCCTATAGGTAACCACTTGTATTGGTTTCTTTTGTTTCTTCCAGGGGTACTTCACACACACACAATAGGATGTGCGCATCAGTTCTGATCTTTCTTCTTTCTTACAGAAAGGTAGTGCATCATATCCACTGATCTGTACCTTGCTTTTCTCATTGAACATATCCTGAAGATCTCTCTGTCGGTACAAACAGAGGGTTCTCATGGGTTTTTTCTTTTAGTTGAAGAAGATTTGACATACAAGGTTATATTAGTTTCAGGCATACAGCACAGTGACTCGACAGTTCTGTACATCATGCGTGGCTCACCATGATGAGTGCAGTCACCATCTGTCACCATTATTGTAACGTTATTACAATGTTATTGACTCTATTCCCTCTGGTTCTCATTCTTTTTACAGCTGCGTAGTATTCCATGATGTGACTGTACCATAGTTGATTTAAGCAGTCAATATATATGTGCCCTTGCTTTTCTTCCACGTTTGTACTATTGCTAATGGTGCTACTATGCGTGATGCCATGCCTTCTTCCTTTCACACATGTGCAAGTTATCCAAGAACTCTCAGAGTGGCATCACTGAACCAAAGGAAAAAATGCATTAATGATCTTGGTTGATCTGACTCTGAAGTATCTCCTAACATATAATAGTTCCCTTCCCACTTTGCCATTTATTTTGTTGAAGCAATGTGCCATATGGAGTATCTCACATTCTCACATTCTAGATTTTTTTGCTGATTGCATCTGACTGCATCTCTTTGGTGTCAACGTGTTTTTCCACCACTTGTATTTTTTATAAACCAGTAGTTCAATCTTGAGGTTTGATGAGTTTCAGATTCAGTATTTTGGCAAGAATACTTCGTAGGTGGTGCTGTATATTGCCTATTGTGCCATATGGTCATCTCCCTCCTGGTGATTAGTGGATTTAGATGTGGGCAGCCTGCTCCATCCACTGTGAAGTTCCTCATGAGTCTTCTGAGTTTGCTTATGTTGTTTTTTTTGCCATGCAGAATTTTTTTAGTTTTATGTGGTTGAATTAATCAACTGTAATTTTTAAGTTTACTATTGATTTTTAATAGTTTCTGGATTTTGAGTCAGAGGTAGAAAAACCTTCCTAGGGACACCTGGGTGGCTCAGTCGGTCAAACATTGGACTTCAGCTGAGGTCATGATCTCACGGTTTGTGAGTTCGAGCCCCGCATCGGGCTCTGTGCTGATGGCTCAGAACCTGTTTCAGATCCTGTGTCCCCCTCTCTCTCCGCCCCTCCCCTGCTTGCGCTCTCTGAAAAATAAACATTAAGAAAGAAAGAAAAAAGAAAAACCTTCCTTACTCCAGGATTGTAAAGGCAGTTGCCTATGTTACCTTTATTTCTGTATTTTTAATTTTAAAATGAATCTCTTCTACATAATCGTAGGGACCAAGTACAACTCCCATATAAAGTAGTGAAATCAACTAATTTTTACAAGTATTTCTTCCTTTTGGTTTAGTTGAGTTGGGTTTTCACATCCACAGCTTTTGGAGCAAATAGTTTATCAGACATGAGGCAGGAGTTCTGCCCTGAAGCAGGAACATTCGCGTTGGTGTAGCTGAGAAGGGAGTCATTGTCATGCCACCGTGAAACTTTAGAATTTGGCTAGGTGTCTGCTCGAGTTGAGGGCTAACTTAGGACGTCTGTACCACATGCAGGTAGCAGGTGATTCCTGCCCTTCCCTCTTCCTTTGAAAAAATAAATAGAGAAGATCCCTTGAAATATAGGACTAACACTCCCCACCATACAGGGGAGCCTCGTACAAAGTCCCTGGAGTATGGAATGGATCTGTCACCTCCCAGATCCCTCTCCTTTAAAGTGTCAAATAAGACTGTACCTCACTCACTCTGTCACCCACTACGGTTAGCTTACTAATTTAGCCTTTCTCATCTCTGCACAGCCTGCTGGCCGCATGATCACTTGGAGAGCAATTTGCAAAGACTTAAAAAATCCTATTACCCTTTTTTTTTTTTAATTACAGAAGTAGAACAGTATATGTTGTGAAAGTTTCAAACCATGTAGAAGTAAATAAAAAGTGAAAGTTTCCCTTCACTTCCTTCAGTACTAGGTCTCAGAAGTAACCACTGTAAAAGAGTTTGGGATGATTTTTAAAAATGCATATTTCTATAAATACAATTTACTTATATGTAATTTGGTTTAGTGTTTACAAAAGTGGTATCAAACTACATATATTGTTACATAATTTGATTTTTTTCACTTAATTTATGACTGACATCTTTCCATGTCTACATATTATATAGATCTATCTGTTTTTCCTTTTTTTTCTTTTTTCTTCTCTCTCTTTTTTTTTAAGTTTATTTGAGAAAGAGCATGCACATACAAGCGGGGAAGGAGCAGAAAGAGAGAGAGAGAGAGAGAGAGAGAATCCCAAGCAGACTCCAAGCTGACAGCACGTGCAGTCTGATGTGGGGCTTGAACCCACAAACCATAAGATCAGGACCTGGGTCAAAATCAACAGTTGGATGCTTAACTGACTGAGCCACCCAAGGGCCCCTCTTTTTTCTTTTTTTCTTTTTCCTTCCCTCCTCTCCCCTCCCTTTCCCTCCCCTCCCCTTCCCTCTTCTCTCCTCTTCTCTTTTTTCTTTTCTTTTCTTTTCTTTTCTTTTCTTTTCTTTTCTTTTCTTTTCATTAAGTAAGCTTTATACCCAATGTGGGGCTCGAACTCACAACCCTGAGATTAAGAGTTATATGCTTCACTGACTGAGCTGGCCATATGCCCTTGTCTCCATTTTTTTAATGGATGTTTAATTATCAAGCGTTATATGGATGTATACCATGAATTACTCAATTCCCACTTAAAAAAAAATAATGCTTCATTGAATATGCTTGACTGTATGTCTTTGCACACTCACATGAGAATTTCTACAGACTAGATTCTTAGTGTGAAAATTTCTGGATCAAGCTTATATACATTTAAATTTTTTATAGGGGCGCCTGGCTGGCTCAGTCGGTTAAGTGTCCAACTTTGGCTCAGGTCATGATCTCATGGTTTGTGAGTTCAAGCCCCGTGTCAGTCTCTGTGCTGACAGCTCAGAACCTGGAGCCTATTTTGGATTCTGTGTCTCCCTCTCTCTCTGCCCCTCCCCCACTCGCACTCTGTGTCTCTGTCTCTCTTTCTCTCAAAAATAAATAATCATTAAAAACAAATTTTTTAATAAATAAAATTTTTATAGATTCTGCCAAATTGCCATTCCAAACACTATACCAGTTTACACCTCCACCAGCAGCATAGGCAAGTATGATACTTTATTATCATCATCTTTCAAGCCTAGAAATCCTATGTTCTTATAAATACCTGTCCTGCCCGTCTCCTTGACATTGTGTTCTTAAAGGATTATGGGAAGTCAGGGTAATTGTCTTCATTTTTCACCTGGAGTCAGACTGGGACCAGAACTCAAATTTTTAATTTCTAACTCAACTATTTTGTGACCTTTTTCTTTTTTAAATATTTTTTTTTTTAAGTTTATTTTGAGACAGAGAAAGAGAAAGAGCATGCGGGGGAGAGGCAGAGATAGAGGTGGGGAGAGAGAATCCCAAGCAGGCTCCATGCTATCAGCAGAGACTGTTGCAGGACTTGAACTCATGAACTATGAGATCATGATCTGAGCCGAAATCAAGAGTTGGACACTCAACTGACTGAGCCACCCAGGTGCCCCTGTCATCTTTTTCTTCATAAGGCTTTTAGAGCCTCAGTAACTCTTAACATAGTAGGTTAAACCTGGTAGTCCTGTGTATTCCTTTTTTGTTCACTTAATGTTTATGGAACACATACTATATGCCAGGTACTCTGGGTATGGGGTTACAGCAGTGAATAAGGGAGACATCGTTCCTCTTGCCCTTCCAGGGTTGACAAGCCATCAGGGAAGTCAGCTAATGAAACAGTGTCATAAAGTATGATGAGCGTTATGAAAGAAGATGCTCGGGAGTAGGCAGTCTGGGAAAACATAGCAGAGGGTCTAGGAGTCATGGGTGACCCCTTAGAAGTGACCTTTGAGTTTAGACTTAGAAGAAGTAGGAATGAATGGCTGAAGCGGGGGAGGGGGAGAGTTCCAGGCTGACTCAGAATGGATAGGACTCAGTGATGTAGTGAGAGGCAAAAGGAGTCTTGCATCACTCCTTCATGTCTGGCTTGGGCAGCTGGGTGAATGGTGACACCATTTACTCAACTAGGGGACGCAGAAGGAGGATCTACCCAGGAAGAGATGTGGACTTCAGATTTGGACATGATGAGATTGAGGTGTTGCCTCGAGCCATCCAGAAGAGAGGGATTCAGGAACTCAGGAAGATGGTCTCATGTGGAGAAAGACTTGAGAACCGTTGATGGGGTCATAATAATCATTGCTACATTTTCTATATTGTAATTATTATTATCGTTACAGCATCTAACTCTAGAGTACTTCCTGTGTGCCTGGCTTTGTTCTAAAAAGTCTGTGCACGTTAACTTATTTAATCTTCACATGAGGAAACGTAGAAATGTAGATGCAGGCTAACTTGTTCAAGGTGACACAGCTAAGTAATGGGACAGCCAGAAACCTAATGCAGTCAGATCTTGGAGAATGTTGAACAAGAAAAGAATGTGAAGGAGGACTTCACATTCACTTTCATTTATATCTTCCTGAATTGTATAATATTTTTTGCAGTAAGCATTGCCCACGTGTCACTTGTATGGTTAATTACTTAAAAGATTTATGCAGAGGGGTGCCTGGGTGGCTCAGTCGGTTAAGTGTCTGACTTTGGCTCAGATCATAATCTCACAGTTTGTGGGTTCGAACGCCATGTCAGGCTCTGTGCTGACAGCCTGGAGCCTGCTTCAGATTCTGTGTCTCCCTCTCTCTCTGGCCCTCCCCCATTTGTGTTCTGTCTCTGTCTCTCTCTCAAAAATAAGTAAACATCAATAAATAAATAAATAAATTAATTAATTAAGATAAAAGATTTATGCAGAACTAGGATCAAGGCAGTATTAGAAAATCATTGGTTCCATTTTTTTCTCCTTGGTTAAGTCTGCCATAATCCTCTGCCTTTGCACTCGTCAACAGAGATGATTCCTAAGGTTGGAACATGGCGGCATGAGATACCCTCTTAAGCCTAGAACATCTAAGAGGTAACAGACACTGGTTGAAGTGAAAATTGAAACTCTGGTTGAGCCTCCCTCCTTGCTCACAGGCTCCTGCCAGTGATTCCTTTTCTTCCAGTAAACTTTCTAGTGGACAGTATGCCCAGCAGTTCAGTGTTTGTGCCTCCACCAAAGGAAGACTGTGAACAGAAGGCAGAAAACCTGACCGTGGGGATGCTCCCGGGACCAGCCGTCCCACCCTTTCCCTGTAGCGTGGCCTGGGCTGAAGGAGACTTTAAGAGACAAGCGCCACTGACCCCGCTCTGTGCACTCCTGCAGGTGTGTGATGACTGTGTGGTGTTGCGTAGTAACATCGGGACGGTGTATGAGCGCTGGTGGTACGAGAAGCTCATCAACATGACCTACTGTCCCAAGACCAAGGTGTTGTGCTTGTGGCGTAGAAATGGCTCTGAGACTCAGCTCAACAAATTCTATACTAAGAAGGTACCCGTGAGCTCTGTTTGAGCTGGGGGTGGGCACTGAGGGCGGAGATTGGAGTTTCTTTCAGGGAAGTTAAAATTCCACAATCCGTGTCAGAGCCCCACTCTTGCCTCTGGCTGTCGTGTGGGACACATGAAGCTGTCTCTGGCGCCCTGGCATCGGCCCAGGCCCTTGGCAGCTGTTAGAGAGCAGAGCAGGGGGACTCCGGAAGGCTCGGACGACAGGACAGCTCTCTCCCCCGTGTGCTGCAGTGTCGGGAGCTGTACTACTGTGTGAAGGATAGCATGGAGCGAGCTGCTGCCCGACAGCAAAGCATCAAACCCGGTGAGAAGAGAATGATTCCCCGAGCAAGTGCCTCCCGTTTATCTTTACCCATGCTCCTGCGTGTCCGAGGCCTGACAAGGAAGTCAGGCGTGGGGCTCCCCATCTCCCCAGTCAGCTGATAACCTCCTCCCCCACCGCAGGCCCTGAACTAGGTGGCGAGTTCCCCGTGCAGGACATGAAGACGGGTGAGGGTGGCCTGCTGCAGGTCACCCTAGAAGGGATCAACCTCAAGTTCATGCACAACCAGGTAGGTGCCAGTGGCAGCACAGGCTTCCTAGCCCTGTTTTTCCATCTGCTGTGAGGCTCAGTGTCCGGGTCCCAGTGCTTTCCCAGTGAGCCTGAGGGCCTTTGGGGCCAGTGGGAGGATTGGAGCAGCTGGACCAGAGAGAGAAATCAGAGTGAGGGCACAGTGACGTTGGTGACCACCTTGAAGGTGCAGGGGGGAGCCCGTGTGGGGGGCTGGGAAAGAGGGGGAGCCTTGGTGGCTAGGCTGCCTCCGTCCATTAGACTCAGCACAGTGTGAGTGGGAGCGTCTCACTTGGCCCTTCTTCGCACAGTGTCTGCCTTCCCTTATTCCCAGGGTGTGCTTTTGCTTGGTGGTTTTGCTTTTGAGAGTCTAGACCAGCTGATCTCCTCGCGTGTTGCTGGTGTGCGTGAAGCGTGTGTGTGTGTGTGTGTGTGTGTGTGTGTGTGTGTGTGTGTGTGTGAGTAGCTTGTGTCTGTCCTATCTGGAGGATGTGTGTTTATTTGCCGATTTCTCCTGCTGATTCTTCTTCCTATTCTTTTCGTGCCTCTGAGTGTCCCCACTCTGCCCCCTGCTCCGCAGGCCCCGCTCCCTTTCCTTGACTGGGGAGCACATCAGAATACATCTTTCTCTCATTGTGATTCACTATAGGAGCTGACTTTTTTTTTCTCTTGGTCTTTTAACGCAGTGATACTTTTTCTCTCAGTGGACATTCCTTAAGCTAATTCCTTTCTGAGGCCAGCGCATCATCCCAGGTCCGTTCCCAGTTCTGCCTCTTCACACAAGTGCCTTCCCCACCCCTTCCCTGACGTACTGGTTCCTCTCCTTGAGGTTCTGAGCCAGGTCCGAATGTGTGAAGCACCACAGCCCCTGGCCAGGCAGCAGATACTCAGGGGAGGTGAACATCTGGACTCTGTGGCTTTCTTCCTCCACTGCCATTTTAGTTCTCCTTCTTTTAGGAATCTAACTGGGCAGCTTTGGTGTGATGGGAAACAGCTGCTCAGGCAGTGTACTGTCAGCAGTATATTTACTATCAGTAACATTAATGTATTGAATAGTATACTTGAGACCTTAGGGCCAGCCCAAAGAGAGGTTCACTGAAGTACTTTTCTGGAACATGAAGGTGCCAGCACTTCTTGGGGAAGCGGGCTTCTGACTGCATTTAGAGGCTTCCCCCGATGCCTTACCTTCTGAAGAAGAGATCTTGTTAAACAACAGCCAGATGCCCTCTTCTGGGTACCAGCGTCAGCAGAGCCCCTCTGGACCAACCTAATGTCTAACCATTAGCACCGCATGCACGAGCTGGTCTGTAGTTTAAGGCTTCGCCCTAGAAGAGAGATCCTGCCTATAGGGGGAGTCAGACCCTGACTGATAACGAGATAATGGCCCTGGGGTCCGTCTTCCACCACCTAACAGTCCTTCGGACTTGAAGCATTGGACCCTCTGGGAGAGTCCGACAGAGTGGGGTAACAAGTGGGCCTTTGGAGTCAGGATGTGCTTGGATTCAGAGCCCAGCTTCAGTACTCACGGGCAGATAAACTTTCTGATCCTCTGCCCTCAGCTCGAAAACGAGGGCACTACTGCATGCTGGGCCACATAGGTGTAAGGATAACAAATAGTATTTGTGGAACTCCTAGTAGCTGCTCCTAAGAGGTAGCTGTTACTATATCACCGTGTACTTCTGGGGAGAGCCTGGATTTTGTTTCAAGGAAGATACCAACACCTCCCACCCCAAGGACAATCTGAGGGGAGCTTTGCACCCGTGCCAGCCCTCTGCGCCGGAGGAGGATGCATGGAAGGGTAGAGAGCTGATGGGCTGAGCGGGGAGACCCCTGGGGCACCGTGTCCTCCAAGCGCTGCCCTGGGCAGAGGGTATGGGCGGGCAGCCCAGGACAGCAGAGGGGCCTTCGGGTTGGGTTTGACCGTTAAAACTAACGCCTTCATTTTTCTCCCATGCTTTCTCCTCCGGCCAGGAGCGGAAGGTACATGCCCTTTCTGCTGTCTTCGCTTCTTAGCGCTTTTGAGTTGTGTGTGTGTGGATTCTTTGGTCCTCCCTTTGGGAACTAGGTCTTCCGTGTGTGGGTGGGGCTAGAGCTGGGAGAGTGGGCTTTGTGGGGCAGGGGGAGAGCCTTTGGGCCTTACCCCGCCCTCCCTCCCTCTCTTGCAGGTTTTCATAGAGCTGAATCACATTAAAAAGTGCAATACAGTTCGAGGCGTCTTTGTCCTGGAGGAATTTGGTAATTACACTATTTTGCTCTTAGGTCTGGACTCACATGGCAGTAACTCAAACCTCGGAGCTCCAGAGGAGGGACTAGAGGCAGAGAGAAGAACCACCTCTGCAGAGAGGTCAGGAGGATTAGGAGCGATAGGGAAGAAAAGGGAACCCGAGATGAGCAAAGGGAAGGAGGAAGAAAGAAAAGAGAGACCAGAGCTGCTAGGGAGTGGGTCCCGGAAGAGCAAGTGGCCTTAGACAGGGTTAGAGTTCAGAGATGCCCCTACAAAGGCTCAGCGAGCTGGTGCCACCTTCCCTTGCTTGGCCAGCTGGTGATCAGAAAGTTCTGGGGCAGAGCAGACGGGCAGTTTCCAAGCTCTACTGTGTTCATGTCGCCTGCTGCGATTCTCCTGACAGCCCAGTGCTCCGTGTAGCCACCTGGTGCCGCTCTGGTGTCCCCTGAGCCTCTGCGCTGGAGGAGGGCGCATGGTGGTACCGGCAGACTCACTCTGGAGGGCAGGGAGCCTCGTGGGCCTCAGAGGCAGGCAGGGCAGTTGTAGCTGGAGGCTGGGAGCCAGCCTCCCTGCAGCCAGGCGCTGAGAAGTGGTGTAGTGGGTTCTCACCCTGGGGCTTTGAGTTCCTGCTGTGTTTGTGCTTCATTCTTTTGTGCCCCCCATCGCTGCTATGAAAACCTTCGTTCTCCAGCAGGTAAAGTGACCTCGGCTCGTGCTGCCTCCCCCCAGGCCCCTGCCTGGGCCCTGCCGTGGGTGGGATGGGCTCCCTTCAACCAGACCAGCCGCTCCCATTGCCAGTTGTCTCATCCCTTTTCTCCCCACCCTCTTCCTCTCAGCCTCCCCCCACCCGCGTGCTGGCTCACTCGTTCTGAGTTTTCTCCCCTGTGTGCTCCCTCCTCTCTTCTGCCAGAGAGATATTTGGGGGAATCTTTCAACTCAGAAGAAGGACCTGGGCTTCTTGCTCTACCTATGATGAGTTTATTCCCTGGTTAACCCTGGGTCCCCCTGAGTTCTACCTCCCAGGGTCGGAAGAAGGTGTGGCCAACTCTCCTGCTACCTTTTCTGGCCCCCAGGGTGATGCCATGCCCCCCTGCTCCCCTCTCCAGGGGCCATCAGGATGGCTGTGCCCCGGGGGGGGGGGCCTTACTCCTTCCTCTGGCCAAGCAGAACCCCTGCATGGCTGGGGCAGGGGTGACTCTTAGTCTTGCATTCTGGGCTGTGAACATGTGTGTATTTTGCCTGATGCTCCCTGTCACCTCCCTCCCCGGGTGCTGTACTCGCCTGTCTTCCGCTCGGTGTGTCTGCTCCAGAGCCCTCTGACGCTCTCCCTCACACAGGCAGGCCTGGGCCTCTCCTGCCACTCAGGGAAGGAAACTTACAGGTCTGGTGGGTTGAGTATCATGCCGCTTCTTCATCCAGCCTAAGGACCCTCTGTGTAGAGGCTGGGAGTGCAGGGAACCATGCTTAACATGAACAGTCTCGGGCTGGTCACAGGGATGAGTTCTCGGGCATCTCAGCACGGCGAGAGGCACAGGCTAGAGACAACTCTCAGCCAAAACGTGGGAACGCCCCACCGCAGCTCCGCAGGGCCCTGGACAGTGGCAGTGAACAGGCTGGTGAGAGGCCAGCCCGCTCCCCTGCTGAGGCTCTCCAGGAAGTGGGTAGAGTCACAGCCATGGCACAGGGAGCCACAGCAGGCCTCAGAGGTCTGGCTGAGGAGTCTGGGGCAGCGGCCTCTCATCCAGCAGCAGCTGGACAGAAGCTGGCATGGCCTGAGCCGCCACAGCCGCTGGGACATGCCACGGTGGGGAAGGGGACCCTGGTGCCGGGCGCTGCCGCCTGGGAGAGCCTGGCACTACCGCTCTTAGTTTTGAACTTTCTGTTTTGTCTCTTGCCCGTCCGGTTTTAGTTCCTGAAATTAAAGAAGTGGTGAGCCACAAGTACAAGACACCGATGGTGAGTGTGCCGCCCAACCCCGGCAGGCCAGTGTGCGCAGGGCTCCCTGGGGACCTTCAGACAGGAGTGGGTGGGCCCTCTGAGAGCATGGGGTACGGGGCACTAGGAATGGTTTGAGAGCTGAGTTTGGTCGAGATGCCACAGGTCCAGCTGAAGCCGAAACCAGTCTTCGGCCCTGGGAGAGAGAGACACGCGCGCAGATCCCCTCTCCCGCCGGCCAGCTGTGAGCCCCGAGCCCCGTGTGAGGGCAGAGTTTCCTGCTTGGCAGACCTCCACGCGTGGTGATGCCGGAATCTCAGGAACTTGATCCGTCTGGTTTTCTCTTCCCTCTAGGCCCATGAGATCTGCTACTCTGTGTTGTGTCTCTTCTCGTATGTGGCCGCAGTCCGTAGCAGTGAGGAAGATCTCAGGACCCCACCCCGGCCCGTCTCGAGCTGATGGGAGGGGTCGAGAGCCCCCCAGCCCGGGGGACGTGCTTGCGTCTGCCGTCCGCAAGCGCACCGTGCCGCGCGCGCGTGTCCTCTGCGAGCCCCTAGCCGTGGCTTAGTCGGTCCAGAGTTGTGTGTTTCAGCGTGTCTTAGTGTCTGTCACAGGACTCAGCCGGTTTCCTCCCCCTGCTCCCTCTCCACTCCCAGGAGACCAGCCTCCTGTCCCCTCAGGGCTCAAGAGTGATGTCTGTCTGTCTTTTGGGCCGATGGCTTGTAAGAACTCTGAGTACAGTACGAGCCCAACCTTGCGTGTCCCTGAGACATTTGTGTCGTGGTTCCTCGTCCTTGGTGTTATGACCCTCCAGTGCAGGACTCTGGCTGTCCGTCTCCTCTGATCCGGCGTGACTGGGTCCTGGGCGAAGGCCCACTCGGTGCAGAGTGAGGGGAGCTTGAGACCTGTCCTCCAGAGAAGGGGTGGGCAGGGAAAGGCCGGGAGAGTCACGGGGCAGCAGAGTCAGTGGCAGCCTCCCTCCTTCCTTACGCGTTTCCCAAGCCCGTAGCTGCCGCCTGCCACGGCTTCCCACTGCAGTGGAGCCGCACCGAGGGGCTCCTTCTCGCTGAGCAGCAATTTCCCTAAGGTCTGCTTTGCCTCGGCATGAGAGATCAGAGTGGTTGGGCTGGGAGAGTCCCAGAGACCACTGGCTACCATGCCCGGGAACCAGGTAGGGGAGAGGTGAGCTCAGTGTACACGTCCGTGTCTGCAGGCAGCTGGGTGCTGGAAGGGAGGGATGGCCTGGGAGTGGGCAAGAGGTGATTGTACATATTTCAGCTCTACATTATTTATAAAAAATGTACAGATGTGTGAATGTGAAATAAATGTCCTTAACTCTCCTCGGGCTCCTGACCGCCTTGTATTTAATGACGCCTCCTCTCCGCCCAGGCCTGAGGAAGGCTTTCCCTGGACTCTACAGAGGCATCTCAGGCCTAGAAGGAGGGAGATGAGATCATGCGCATTGGAGTCCTGGCATGCTGAAGCCCCAGCCTCCCACCCCGCTTCCAGGAAGAGGCTATGGGAGGGGCTTCCTGCCCTATGCCCCCCGCCCAGCCCCCCAAGGGCTGCCCTGCTAAGGACTGGCCACTGGAGGAAGCAGCCAAACTGGGCTTAGACATTTGAGCAGAGAGATTCATTTAGCAGTGAAGGAAAAAACCAGGGCCCCCCTTGCCCCTCACAGGTGCGGTCCAGAGAGGTGGCATGACTTGGCCAGGGCGTCTCACAGAGCCTGGAGCCCGGGCTCAGGGCTCTTGGCCAGGAGTGCCTTAGGTTGGGTGGGACTCTTAAGAGAAGCAACCCTAGGACCAGGCTTCCTGGAATTTTTTTTTCTATGCCATGGAAAATCCTCTGGTGCTACCTGGACAAGAAAGACCGTCCACACTATCAGGGCACTCTGAGACCGGCTGGCTGGCTTCTTCCTCCCAAAAGTAGACTGATAATTGGATTTAGGCTCCCTACGGGGAAAGGAAGAGCAGAGGAGGCCCCTGGTTCCCAATATCTTGCACCGGACAGGACCACCCTCTCCCACTGGAAGCAGATGTGGAAGGGCCGTGGACTTGTTGCATACTGGGACCCCGAAGCAGCCTGGCGCGGCTCCTTCCCAGACCCTATGGGCACAGAACCACATGGAAGTTCAGCACTGCCCCACATCCAGGCTGCTGCAACCACAGGTCCCCAGGACAAAGGCAGTACAGAGCACAGGGGACCAGGCGGGAGAGCCCCGGGTTTCCTTCCATCACAGCGCTTCAGTTTCCTCATCAGAAGGACATACACAAGTGGGGGAAGGCTGAGGTTTCTTCTAGTGTTTTATGAATGTAGGATTCCACTCTCAGCTTCATTCAACTCATTCATGAGACAGAATACCTGGGATTTTGCTCTGAAGGTCAAGTATATTTCCCTGTGCTTTTTGTGAAAAATGCGTTGGACAAGAAGAGTCAGTTCCCTGTGACTGCACTGATCTTTTATTGCCCTTATACATTGAGAAGACATGGCAGGCCAGAAAGGCCTGTCCCCAACCACCATTTGCTGAGCCTACCACCCATTTGTCCCAAAGACCTGAGAGCTTCCAGTGGGAGCTCAGTTCAGTCCGTGTGCCGAGCCCCCCAGGCCCGCTCACCTTAATTGCACTGCCCTACTGATGCTTCCACTAGCCCAACCCTAAGATACACACTTGCACACACATATCCAGCAGCAGAAGGCGGCTTGTCCGGCTTCCTTCCAGGCTCCCAGTACATGGGCTGGCATCCTGTGGCACCTGTAACACAGGTTCCCTTGTGAATGAGCTGCACCGAAATCTTGCATGGAGGCACCTGCGCCCCCACTTCCTGATGGCTGCCCCTGAACCAAGGGCCAGGGCTCAGCCTCTGACCTGGGTGGTGGTGTCGGGGTGACTTGGAGTACATACCTGGCCCTCTCCGGGAGCCAGCCGGATCACTGAGGCACTGTAGGGGAGGAGGAGGCCACGTCACATGTGTGTTTCTCAGCTCTGAGAGCAAAGCCCAGAAACCAGTACACGTGTTGGACAAGACAGGGTCATTGCTCTCAGAGCCACCGCATGGCCCAGGCCAGCACAGTCCCAGCTGGTTCCCTGCCTCCACCACCCTGGGCCCTGGCCCTATGGGCTCCTCACCTCGTACTTCTAGGCGGCACTCACACTGTGCCTCGCCTTGTAAGTTGGTGGCCCTACAGACATAGACGCCCCCATCAAAGGGGCAGGTCTTTCTGATCTCCAAGGTCAACACTCCCTGCTTGCTGAACATGCGGAAGCGGGCATCTTCTCCCAGGTCCAGGCCATTCTTGAACCAGGAAACCTTGGGCTATAAATCAGGTAATGGGAGGGAGGGAGACCATCTCAGGTTGACAGGAGACCTGGCAGGAACCTGTTTGTATTCTAGGGGCTCCCGCTGGAATCCAAACTATGCCTAAGCAGGGAATGAACAGGGAGCCAATAGAGAGTGCCGAGGCCCTGCTCAGGGAGAGGAGCCCGGCCCTGCGCCCCTGGGCAGTAGAAAGCAGGGAAAGGCTGGGGAGAGGACCGATGGAGGTTGGAGCCTCCAAACCCTGCCTCCTGAGTCTGCCTGGATCAGGATCCCAAACTGTCTACCTTGGGGCTACCCCGGACAGCACAGCAGAGGGTAGCATTGTAGCCAGCAATGACTGAGCGGTTCACCAGAGGGCGAGTGAAGCTCGGGGCCTCGGAGAAGTCCAGGGCCTTGTAGTTGGGTGGCTCATATATGATGCCTGTGGGTGATAAGACTTTGCACCAAGAGTGCCACACCACGCTAGGCCCCCTCCCTGTTCCTACCGCCTCCCTGCCCCAGCTCCTCCTGGGGGTGGGAGTAAAGGTACAGCACCTGGTCTGGGGATAAAGACAGGCTCCTTGGTGGTGGCCGCGTTGTCACTGGGCCCCACCGCGTTATGGCTGAAGACCCGGAAGTAGTAGCCGTTGCCAACGATGAGCTCCGAGACGACACAGTGAGTGCGACGGTAATGTTCCAAGACAGTGAACCACTCCTGGGGGTGTGGAGGAAAGGGAGGGTCTCTGGGGGTCAGGCCCTACTCCCTGCCAGGGGCCTCTTTTGGGTACCCCTGGTGTCTGTACCCCAACTGTGGAGGGAACCAGATCAGAGAGGAAGGATGAAAAGCAGACCCATTCTAAGGTCAGGGGAGAAAGCTGGGGCCCGGGTGTGCCTGGCCCTGGGGAGGGTACATATGGGGGGCCCAGAACCCAGGCTCACCATGGTCTTCTTGTCAGCTTTCTGTACTGTGTAACCCAAGATCTCTGTGTTACCATCATCTTGGGGTGGCTTCCACTCCAGAACCACATTGAAACCCCATGCCTCAGTGACCCGAATATCCTGGGGAGGGCTTGGCTTGTCTGCAGGAGAGAGACCAGCCGGAACAGACCTCCTGAGACTGCTGGAGTACAAACAGAGAGCCCTGGGAGGCCCCCTCACCCCCGCCAGCCTGGACCTGGCCTGCCACCTTCTGCAGGGTCTCTGGGCATCTCAGAGAGGGGGCCCCAGTGCCACGCACCAACGACCCGCAGGACCAGCGTGGCCTTGTCCTCCATGTTCTCGATCCGCAGCATCACCTCGTAGGTGCCAGAGTGGGTGCGGCGAGCAGCCCGGATGAACAGGATGGTGTCCGTGGGGCTGTTGCGGATGCTCACCTCCTCGCCTGCCAGTGGCTGCCCCTCTTTGGTCCAGGTCACCTGAGGCCGGGGCTTGCCCTGCAGGGAGGGACAGCTCACCCCCAAGCCTGGCACGACTGGGTGGCATCTCAGGGTCTGGTCAGCCCCTGAAACTCCTCTACCCGCTAGGCAAGGATGACACACCAGGGCACAGAGAGGGGGCCAGCCCTACCTGGAAAGGAATGAGGAGGTTCACGGGCTCCCCGACCTTCCTCTGGATGGTCTGGCGCAGGTGCCGGGGCACCTGGAGCCGTGGCCGCTCTGCGGGTGCCAAGTGGGCAGCTCAGCAAGGGAGGGCTCAGCCCTGGGGAGCGCTACAGCTCCTCCCCTCCCGAGGCAGGGCCCAGAAGGCTATGGCTGAGGAAAACGCCCCGCCCTCAGCTCCCCCTGTCCCAGCCCCAGATGGTCTACGGAACCCCTGCTTCTATCTCCACCTCACCACACCGCTGTAAGAGGGAGGGATCAGAGAGGGTGAGCAACTTGTTCGAGGTCACGCAGTTAGGAAGTCACAGGCCAGGATGCAAATGTAGACTTTTGGACTCTATCCCTGTCCTGCAGGCTGTTTCTGCCCCAGTCTGCTGCCTCTTTCCGCTTTGAGAACCAATCTTTACATGATTGATCCTTTGCTGGGAATAGAGGAATGGGGAGTGGATCCCAGATGGCCCAATGACGCTAAATTATGAACACGAGGACAATACCTACCTGTTGAACTGAGAGGCTCAGAGAACAAAGCTCAAAGGCCTACATTTTCCCTGTCCCAGAACTAGGGGTTGATGCAAAAAAGCCCAGGGAACCCTCTCCGAATGTTTTCCCTGGGCCTGGGGCGTGAATAAAGGCTCAGACTCTCCTGTCCCTCTCTCCAGTAGGGTCTCCCGGGATGTCCCCACTTCCACCGACCCCAACGGCCAGGATGTCAGCGGCAGGTCTGTCCTGTGACTGCGCAAGGGCCACTCACGCAGTATCTCCTGCACCGTCACGGGCTCCTTGGTGGCGATGGGGGCCCCGGGCCCCGCCATATTGTGCGCCCGCACACGGAAGAGGAGCCGGGCCCCCGTGGGCAGGTCCTTCACCAGCAACGAGGTGTGTTCTGTCAGCCCCTCCAGGGCAGCTACCCACTCCGAGCCTGGCCGGGGAAGCCCGTGGGCAGCATCAACATCAAGGGCCCACCCCACTGCCCGCCCTCCGGTGGCTGTCTGGGGCTTCTGCCGTAAAGAGGGGTCGAACAGGGTGACAGGTGCCGGTCCGAGGGGGGCAATTCAGAGGAGGGTGCTGGGTGAGGGCCCGGGGCTGGGCAGGGGCACTCACAGCCCTCCCGGCAATACTCCACGCTGTAGCCATCCAAGCCTCCGGCTCCCACCCGCTCCGGGGGCCGCCACTTGAGGGAGACGGTGGTGTCTGAGACATCCTCCACGGCCAGGTGGGTGGGCTCACTGGGGGGGCCTAGGCAGAGGCGGAGTCAGAGAGGGGTCTGAGTGAGCCTACACCACTGGGGGAAAGGGAAGGGCTCTGACCCAGACCCTCAACGGGCCACCGGTCACGCAGGGACACTTGCCCTTAGTCTGGCTTATTCGAGGGGTGTCAGAATTATTTCAGCTCCCACTAAAAGACCTGTCTCTAGATAGGCTTACAAACAAACACAGCAATTACAAAAGAGAGCCTAGGGCCGCCTGGGTGGCTCAGTCGTTAGGCGGTAGACTTCATTTCCGCTCAGGTCATGGTCTCACGTGAGACTGAGCCCCACTTCAGGCCCCACGCTGGGCATGGAGCCTGCTTACGATTCTCTTTCCCTGCCTCTTCTCTCCTTCTCAAAAAAAAAAAAAAAAAAAAAATAGAGCGCTAAATAGGAATAGATACCCAAAAGAGCACAAACATGCTTAGAAGGAGCCCCTTCTGTCAGACAACACAGGAAATGCTATAAATGTAAGTTAAAGAAAAACTAGCTGGAAACGAGATTTCCTGGCACTGTATGATCGGGCGAGTTGACTAACAGCTAATAGTTGACTGACTGGAAGCCAGTCTCTAAAGAGAGAGGCCTGGACCCTTCTCCCCACAGTCCCCCCCACCCCCACCCCTTGCCTCCATCTCCCCAAGCCGTGCTGGGTCCTTGGGCAGGGGGTGGCTTCTGCCCATGCCACAGACAGCCACCCCCCCACCTCCGCTCCCACATCCTGGTAGGGACAGCTGTCCTTGAGAGCCTGACACACCTGTCAGCATCCCTTCCACCCTCTCGACCCCCATGACTCAGATGAGGAAATGGCGACTTCAGGGCAGTGACCCCAGATGGCCCTCCTGGGGGTGGTGGAGACAGACCCACGCCTCTTAGACCCCAAGGCGCCCAGTGCCCTCACCCTATCCCATATATGACAAACCCTGCTTGAAGGGAGTGGGGAAGAGGGGACAGTTAACATTTATTGAGCACCTGCTGTATGCCAGATGTTCTGCCTGCGTTATCTCATTTCACCCTAACCTCAGTTCCATGAAGTAGATACTGTCATTATCCCCATTTTACAGATGTGGAGAGTGAGGCCTGAGAGGCAGCAACAGAGTGGTGAGAGGCTCAGCTCCACCCCTACCAGCTAGGTGACCTTGAGCAAGTCTTCTAACTTCTCAGAGCCTCACTTCCTTCCTCTGTGAAATGAAAAGGATTATCCCCGAGGGAGCCTTTTAAAAGGGACCCGGATGTAAATGCCTAGTGCGGTGGCCGCCCACAGAGCAGCTGCTTCTGACCAGGGAGGGCGTGGGGCAGTGCCAGGCCAGGCAGGCTCACCAATAGGCATGAAGGGCTGGGAGGCAGGGCTGGGCCTGGACATGCCGATGGCATTGACCGCGTAGACTCGCATCTCATACACCACGCCCTCAATCATGCGCCGTGCCTCGTGGCTCAGCTCCTGCAGCAGGTCAAAGTTCAGCCGCATCCACCGGAAGCTCTTCTTCTTCTTGCGCTCCAGGATGTAGCCTGATGAAGGGGAGACGGGAGCTCTGGTCTGGGGCCCAGCCTGCCCCACAACCCCGGCCCTGAGCTCTATCCCCGTGCCCTGCACTCACCCAGGACCGGCTGCCCCCCGTCGTAGGCAGGCGGCTCCCACTGCACGGTGCAGGAGTCCTCACCCACATTGCTGATCTTGGGGGCCGTGGGAGGATCTGGCACATCTGGAGGGATGGACCCACATCAGCCCCGCCCAGGGCCCAGGGCCAAGGCTGCCTGCCCCCACCACCCCACAGATGCTTCCAGAATGCAGTTCTGATCGTGTCACCAGCCTGTGACCAATGCTTTTCATAGCTCCCCACTGCCCACATTCACCCCATGTCCTCATCCCAATCCTCTCCATGGAGCTGAGAGCATGCCCGTGATGTTTGTCACGTGGCTAAGCGAGTAAATGGACGGGCCTCCCTGGTGGCCCCAGGCCAGCCAGCCTCACCGATGACCTTGACTGTGAGGTTGACCTGGTCCTCGCCCACGGGGTTCTTCACCGTGACAACGTAGACACCCTCGTCTTCCTTCTCTGCCCCCTCGACAGTGAAGATGCTGCGGTCCTTGGTGGTCTCCACCCGCACCCGGCCCTCGGTGTCACACAGCAGCTGGGTTGGGGGGGGAGGGGAAGTGGGGGAGAAGGGCCAAGTCAGAACCACAGGCTTTGACAGCCCGTGCAATGGCCAGAGATAGGAACAGAACTCCGCACGGGGTCCCGGGAGCAGATGTAGCTTGAGCGGAAACTGCACTCTTGTGAGCACCGAGTCCAGACAGCTTTGTTTAGCGCTCGCCGTGGGCAAAGCACTGGGGCCAGGGGCTTGGGCTCTAGGTCTGGCTTTATCACGGAGCTTTAGGCAATCACCGATTTTCTCTGTGCCTCAGTTTTCTCATCTGCCAAATGGAAATCACATGACCTTACAGAGCTGAGGATCCCGAAAGACCTCAGGTGGGTGGAGGGGTCAACTGTGCCTGGAGGAGGAAGAGCTGACCCGAGTGGTGCCCAGGCAGCTGCTCTGACAGAAAAGTGCCAGGGAAACCCCCTCTCCAGTCGGGAAGAAGTACAAAGTCAAGGTCGGCCCCGGGAGACGGGAGCTTTGGGAACAGCCCGGTCATGAGGGCTTCCCAGCAATGTTCAGGGAACTTGTGCCTGACCGAGGCATGAGGATCCCACGTAGACCATCCCTGGGGCAGGAACACAGCTGGCCAGACATGGTGGCTTCACGGAGACCTCACCAAAGGGTGGAAACCGTGTAGGCAGAAAATCACGGGAGGCAAACGAGCTGGATCCCACCATCAGCCTCACTCACCTTCTTGTCAAACACCCACTCGTCACTGTCACCTGCATCCTCCCCTGGGGCATCCAGGGATGGCCCTGCTGGGACCTTGTTCTTCTGGGAACAGAGCAGGAGGGAAGCAGGGGGAAGAGGGGCTGACTCAGCCTGGAGGGTATCATCCCTGCCCAGCGGCCCCTCTGGCCCCCCTTTGCCCACCCACATTCTGCTGCCCACCTTGCCCGCCTCCCAGCCAGCTGAGCCTCTGCACTCCCAGCGGGTAGCCAGTTGTAGGGTGTGCACTTGTGGGATGGGGAGCCGATGCCAACACCCGTTGGTCCCACGCACCCATTTTACAGATGGGGAAGTGGAGGAGGGATCCACAGTACCTGTGTGAGGGTCTTCTGCCAAATCACAGTGGGAGCGGGGTCCCCAGAGATAGGGACATCCAGGCGTAGCTTGTTCCCAGCCACAACCACAATGGTATCCGGCTTGCGGCCCGGGCAGTCCAGGTGGATCTTGGGAGGTTCTGGGGGGGAAGATGGCATAGGTCAGAAAAAGGGGCAGGGGCCCTAGCGTCATGAAAGAGGCGGAAACTGGAAGGAGTCCATGCCCCTGGTGGTTGTTTTTTAATCAATTCGACTGACATATAATTTCCATTCAAGAAGATGCCAAGATTTGAGCATATGGCTCGCTGAGGTGTCACAATTGTATACACCTGTGCAACCACCACCAGGTCAAGATCTAGGACCTTTCCATCCCCCCTGGAAGTTCCAGGGAAGTTTGTAACACCGGGTCGCCTACTGTAGCATTTCTCAGACTGCATTTAGGAGGAACACCAGTGTCTTGCCAGAAAAAAGAAAAAGAAGTTTCCACGGCCAAATCGATGAGGAGGCCCTGGATGAAACAGAGTTAAGCACATTTCTTCACCACAGGATTTTCCAGAGCCTTTGAGATGCTTCTGAGTCAGCAGGAGGTGGCCCGAGTGTTCAGTGATTCTCAAACTGACTTCACCATGGAACCCTTTTTGTTTCCCCCTAAATTCTCAGGTTAGTTAACATACAGTGTGGCCTTGGCTTCAGGAGTAGAATCCAGTGGCTCATCACTTACATATACCTTTTTTAATGCTTATTTATTTTATTTATTTTTTTTTTGAGAGAGAGAGAGAGAGAGCGCGCGCGCGTGTGCAAGCAGGGAAGGAACAGAGAAAGTGGGAGACAGAATCCAAAGCAGGCCCAGGCTCTGAGCTGTCAGCATGGACCTGACGCGGGGCTTGAACTCACAAACTGCAAGATCATGACCTGAGCCGAAGTCGGACGCTTAACCGACTGAGCCACCCAGGTGCCCCTCCAACCATGGAACCCTTTTTATTTTTTTTTTATTTTTTGCTGGAAATAGTGTTTTTTTTTCAATATATGAAATTTATTGTCAAATTGGTTTCCATACAACACCCAGTGCTCATCCCAAAAGGTGCCCTCCTCAGTACCCATCACCCACCCTCCTCCCCTCCCTCCCACCCCCCCATCAACCCACAGTTTGTTCTCAGTTTTTAACAGTCTCCTATGCTTTGGCTCTCTTCCACTCTAACCTCTTTTTTTTTTTTTTTCCTTCCCCTCCTCCATGGGTTTCTGTTAAGTTTCTCAGGATCCACATAAGACTGAAACCATATGGTATCTGTCTTTCTCTGTATGGCTTATTTCACTTAGCATCACACTCTCCAGTTCCATCCACGTTGCTACAAAAGGCCATATTTCATTCTTTCTCATTGCCACATAGTATTCCATTGTGTATATAAACCACAATTTCTTTATCCATTCATCAGTTGATGGACATTTAGGCTCTTTCCATAATTTGGCTATTGTTGAGAGTGCTGCTATAAACATTGGGGTACAAGTGCCCCTATGCATCAGTACTCCTGTATCCCTTGGGTAAATTCCTACCAGTGCTATTGCTGGGTCATAGGGTAGGCCTATTTTTAATTTTCTGAGGAACCTCCACACTGCTTTCCAGAGCGGCTGCACAAATTTGCATTCCCACCAACAGTGCAAGAGCATGGAACCCTTTTTAAATGGAGTATCCCTATTCAATGAATGAACTTAGTTTGGAAAGCCCTGACCTAGAGCATGCTTCAGCCCGGACTACCCTCCTGAAGTTAGGATAGATGCTTGATGTTTAATCTAAAAGAAGGAGGGGTGGGGCGCCTGGGTGGCTCAGTCGGTTGAGCGTCTGACTTCAGCTCAGGTCACGATCTCACGGTTCGTGAGTTCAAGCCCCGCATCAGGCTCTGGGCTGATGGCTCAGAGCCTGGAGCCTGCTTCCGATTCTGTGTCTCTCTCTCTCTCTCTCTGCCCCTCCCCCATTCATGCTCTGTCTCTCTCTGTCTCAAAAATAAATAAACATTAAAAAATAAATAAATAAATAAATAAAAATAAAAGAAGGAGGGGTACTTCTAAAAGCAGAAAATTAATAATGAAATCTCACATCTTCTCGTCTCATCTTTCCTACACCCCGTGGAGGAGGCACGTCAGGATTCCCACTTCAGAGAATAGGAAACTGAGGTGCATAGAGATTATAATTGGCCCATGGTTCTGACTGACAGAGCTGGGGCTTGGGTCTTGGGGTCCCCACTCCAGCTTCCTTGCTCTTCCCTCTGTGAGTGGAGAGGGACATGGGTGGAGTGGGCATGGGGAGGAGGTCCCGCGACTCACCTTGCCTGGGCACGAAGTCAATCTTGACCTCTGCAAGAGAAGGGAGATTGTGTGGCACGGGGCTGGGCACAGGCAGAGCCCGGCGACGGGGCCCCCACCTGGCCCAGGCGCCCGCTCACCCATGAAATGGAGCTTCGCTGACAGGTTGCAGGCGAAGCCCTCAGGCACAAAGCTGTAGTCCGCCTCGTCGGCAGGCGTGACGTCGTCAATGGTCAGTTTGTGGACTCTGCAGGGATGTAGTGGCTCAGGGGAGCCCACTGGACCACACACCCCAGTCTCGTGGTAGTCAGGGCTCCAGAGGGCCCCTGCCCCGCCTTAGCTCAGTGGGGTGCTGGTATTTTAAATGCTCTCTTTCTCTATTTTTGGCTTTCTAGCTCCCTCGCGTGTTTTCAGAGGTAGGCAATGTACAAGTGCCCCTTGGCTGGGCCTTTAGAGACTGATCGGGGGCTGCTGTCACTAATCTCTGTGACCTTGGACCCAGCACGGGCCGGTGCAGATGCTCGAGGCATGAGTAAGAGAGTGGGAGAGAGTGAGGGCCCTTGGCCAGAGCTGGCCTGGCTGCCTGCTGCCCTGCCCTGGCCATGACCTGCGGGGAGGGGGCCGGGGGAACTCCCAGCCTGTCTGTCTCTCTCCCTACTTCTCTCTTTCTGTCCTCTGCCTCTGCAGGATTCTCTTCTGTATGCTCCTGTCTCTCCCTCTCTCTCTGTCTCTCTATCTCAGTCTGTGTCCTGTGTCTATTCGTGTGTCTCTTCCTGTCCCTCTCTGTCTCACTGTCTCTATCTCTCTCTTTCTCTGTCTCTCCCTGTTTTTCCCTGTCTCCCTATGTGTCTCTAGTGTCTGTCTGTTTCTCCCTCTGTCTCTCTCTCTCTGTCTCAGTCTCTGCTCTCCCCATCTGCCTGCCCCGTTTGCATTGGGGCCCAGCTCTGCACACTCACCGCCCAATGTGGGACACCTTTACGCGGCTGTCGGGCACCAGCTCCTTCCCGTTCTTCAGCCACACGCCCCGCACGTTCTCATCGGACACTTCACACTTGAACACCGCCTGGTCCTTTGCACCCACGGTCAGGTCTGCGATGCTCTGGTACACCTCCAGCTTTTTCTCTGGGGGGCGGAGGACAGGGCAGAGCCAGTGAGCCGGGGAGGGTGTGTGTGGGTGTGGGCGTGAATCTGTGTGGAGATCACACAGGCATGTGAAAACCCGCGTGTGCACGCGTGAGTGTGATTCATGTGTGCCTGCGATGATGGGACGGTGTGCACGAGGAAGCTCAAGTGTGTGTGTGGTGCGGGGCGACACTAACCAGGCCCATCTGGCCCTCCCAGTACTCTCTGAGGTGGCCACCTCGGCACCCCCATTTTACAGATGAGAATGGCGAGGCTCGGTGTGTCAGAGTGACCTGCCCAAGGTCACACAGGCCTCCATCCTGGGTTTGCCTGATTCCCAAACACGGCCGGGGGTGGTGCTGGGGCCGAGGGCGCCCAGGGCCTTGAAGCCTCCTGTGCTACCCCCCCACCCCACCCCCCGGGGCCTCACCCTGAACGATGAGTTCGGCCAGCGCCTGGCCCCCGCTGGTGCGCAGCGCGTAGTGCCCCGCGTCCTCCAGCGTCGCCTCGTTGATGATGAGGTGGTGTCTCTGCCCGTCCTTCTTGAACCGGTATTTGAAGGTCTCCTCCCTGGTCAGCTCCACCCCATCCTTCAGCCTGGCCGGTGGGCGGGCAGTAAGTGCCCGAGGCCTCCTTTGGGGATGCCCGCAGGCCCCCCAGCCCTGCCCACGCCCCGGTGCCTCTGGCACTCACCACTTGACCTGGGCCCCCTCCTCAGACACTTCGCACTCGAACTCCACCCGCTGCCCCACCATCACCAGCTGGTCTTCCAGGGGCCGAGTGATCAGCACGGGGGGCTCTGGCGAGCAAGGAGAACGTAGATGGCCGAGCCCTGTGCACCCTCCCCGCAGGGTCCCAGCCTCCCAGGGGCCCCGGTCCAGGCCCACCTTTGACGAACAGCTCGGTGCTGCACTTCTCCCCGCCCACCACGCACTGGTAGGCCGCGTCATCGGCCAGCGAGCACTGGCTGATGGTCAGCGTGCGCTTGGCACCCACGGACTCGAAGATGTACCTGCGCCGGGGGCCGGGGGCGGGGCATGGATGGACAGCCGTCACTCACCTCGTGTGTCCCAGGTGCCCGGTCCAACCCCCTCCTCCCGTCGGACGGTGCCCCCACCCCCGAGCCTTCCTTCCCGGAGCTGGGCCTTACTTGCTGTGGAGCAGAAGGGGCCACGGGAGCATCCAGGCGGGAGGAAGCGAGACCCGGAGCAAAAGGGCGAGGAACAGAGACAGGCAGAAACAGAAAGATGGGCAATTAGACCCAGGGAGAGGAAAATGGGGAGAGACACGCAGGGCAGAAGCCACACAGAGACAGAGAACACGGCAGCGGCCGGCCGTGAGAGGCACGGAGAGCAGGCTGGGAGCCTCCCTGCCCCCACTGCTCCCGGGGCTGCACCTGCCCCCCCACCCCCAGCCCCACCGCACCTGCCGCTCATCTGGATCTCCTGTCCATTCTTCAGCCACTTGACCTCGGCGTCGGGGTCGGCCAGCTCCACGGTCAGCCGGATCTTGTGGCCCTTGCTCACCTGGTAGGCGGGCTCCAGCTTCTTCTGAAAGGCTGAGCACGTCCGTCAGCACCCCCACTGCCCTGCCACCCCTGCTGCCCCAGAAGGCTCACACGCATCACCGTGGCTGGTGGCCGTGCCGCTGGGCCGAGTCCTCCCACCACACTCTGCCTGTGTCCCCCATTTTCTCTATCTCCACTGTGCCTGTCTCTTTATTATCTCTGTCTGTTCTACGTGTCTGTCTCCTCTCTCTTTGTCCTTCTGCCTTCCTTGGGGTCCCCTCCACCTGCTCAGCTCAGGGACAGGGTTAGCGGCTCCTAGAGAGACAGAAGCTTGGCCGGAGAGGGAGACAGCAGCCAAAGGGACCTTCTCTCCTTCTTGACTCTGCTTTACAGCACACCCCAGGCTTCTACTCAGTGAGGAGGGCCCAGCTGTGCTCTGTCCTCTTCTTGTGGTGTCTCTGGTCTAAGCTGACTCTTACCTTTTCATGTGTGTGTGCACGCATGTGAGTGTGTGCGTGTGCCCTCTCCTCTTGCATGGCAGCAGAGGGCTAACCTGTGCTCTTCTTCTCGTCTCGCTTCATGCCCTTGAGCCTCTTGAGCATGCCACGCAGGTCGGTGATGCCATGCTGGAAGGCGATGCGCTCATATTCGGAGGGGGATGCCTGCCGCAGGATCTCCCACACGTCCTCCTCGGCTGGCGCCTCCAGCCTCGGGTCCCTGCGTCCAGCAGAGAAGCCTCAAAGGAATCCCCTCTGGCTGGGGGGGGGGGGGGGGGGGGGGGCGGGCAGGACTGTTGCCCCCCGCCCTCCCCTGGGGTAGGGCTTCCTGGGGCCCAGGACCCCTCTGGTGGTGCCGCTTGGGCTGGCTTTGGACCTCGAGTTCAGTATGGGGGAGTCCTGGTGGAACTGGGGGTGACGGGGGCGCAGGCTTCATCAGGCACTCACCTTAGGTTCCGGAAACTGCTGCTCCGGGCAGGACAAAAAGGCAGTGGACCATTAGAGGCATGGGCCACCTGCCCACAAAGGCCCCGGGGCCACAGCCCATGGGCCTTCACCCCTCCCTTCTCCCCACGCCCGTGTCCCTCCATTTACACAGCAGGGCCTTCCCCACACAGGGCCTTGTTTGTTCCTCCTGAGCTCTGGCAGGTGAGTATCTGGAGAACCAAAACTCAGAGACGCCCCAGGCAGTGGGGATCCACACTCAGGTCTGTCTGATTCCCAGCCCTGTCTGTCACCAGGGTACAGAGTCCCACCAACACCCTGTTGCCCCCAAACACCGGCCCCCGATGCTTACTCTCTAGGCCACAGCAGCATCAGCCACAACGCAGGGTCCAGGAGAGAGAAGGAGAGGACACAGAGTCAGCTGGAGGGGCTGGGGGAGAAATCCCTGCAGCTTGGCGCCCCCTCCCAGCTTCTTGTGAGTCCCCGGAGCCTACTGAGGCAAGCTCTCATGGACTCAAGCATCAGGGGTCGTGGGGGACCCTGGGAGGATCTTAGTTCACAAGATATCATGTCTGCAGAGCCCTCTGACTCTTCCCAACACCAGGATTATCCAAATTTTTTTTTAATGCTTATTTATTTTTGAGATACAGAGTGAGACAGAGCACAAGGGGAAGAGAGACAGAGAGAGGAGACACAGAATCCGAAGTAGGCTCCAGGATCTGAGCCATCAGCACAGAGCCTGATGCAGGGCTCGAACCCACAAACAGTGAGATCGTGACCTGAGCCAAAGTCGTCACTTTACTGACTGAGCCACCCAGGCACCCCTAGGATTATCCCATTTGACACACAGGGAAATTGGTTTAGAGAGGTACAGTAACCAGCTCAGGGCCACACAGCCGGAAAACCGCATTGCTGGGATTTGAAATGGGGCCTCACCATCTGCCCAGGAGCTGCTACCCAGGGGCTCACCTCTTCTTCAGCAGCGAGCTGAAATCCAGAGTTCCAGCGTCCTCGTGGCTGTCACTACGGAGAGGGACCCCAGTAAGGACCTCCCCAACTGGAAGAGGCTTGGGGAGGTGGGGGTGGGGAGAGCTACTGGGAGAGGAAGGGACACTGTCTGGATGGGGGGCTCCATCTCAGACCCCCGAAGTCTGACAAGCATGGGCTGGGAGAGGGGTACCTGATCCGCCGACCACTTCCAGCCAGGCTCCTGTGGGGTTAGAACCAGTTCCTTCAGCTGCCCGGGGGAGCTTGCTGTCCCCCATCACTATCAACTTCAGCTCTGTCCCCCCACAGCCCCCCCCCAACATCATTCCCAGCCCTGACCCCGAGGGGCTTCAGATCCCAGCACTGGCCTCCCTGCCGTCCCTGAGAAGAGATGACCACTCACGTGCGGCGAAAAGCTGATCGGAGGTCCAGATCTCCAGGGCCAACGGCCTCTGTGTTCAGAGAGGGAGAAGAGACAGGGAAGAGGCTTCAGAAGCCTGGGGCGAGGTACACCCCAGAAGCCTCGCTCACCCCGGAGTCTCCGAGTATTACAGACCTGCCCATCCATGACCCTTGAGAGCGGGCATCTGCCCCAGGACCCCACATTCTGAGCCTTTCCAGAACAGAGGTACCAGGGAGTTTGGGTAGTTGATGGTCCCCAGCCCCTTAGCAGTGGCTGATCTCCCACTCAGCTCCCAGCTCACCCTTCACCTGTTCACCTGTGCCAGGAGCCTGGACCATCTCACCATCCAGGTGAGATCTGGACTTGGCTGTCAGACCCCACCCCAACCCTGGGAACCTCCATGGGTTTCTCTCGTGCCCCTGCATGAGCAGCACTGGGCATGTGGGCAGCGGTTGTCCGGTTGGGACTAGGCATCCTCCTTAGTGTTGGGAAATGGAGGCAGACGTGGGGGATGAGACCCATGGGGACCTGAGCCCAGGACGCCAGGGCTCCCCTCACCATGGACAGTGAGACTGAAGTTGCAGCTGTCAAATTTGTCCTTGGTGGAAACCTCACAGCGGTAGCCACCTGCAAAAGTAGTCTGGGCATCTGTGATGTGCAGCTCAAACAGGTAGACCTGTAGAAGGAAGGTATCAGGGGAGACCAGGGACCGGAAGACAAGGCCCTTCACTCCTAAAGGAGACTGGGAGTGGCTAATGGCCACCAACATTTTCACCCCTCAGGGTTTAGTTAACCTGTGGGTGAGGGTTTTGTGTAAATAGGAAAAAGAGCCCCTTGTCAAGACACATGACTGCCATCTGCTGGCACAAGGTGGTAATAAAATATAAATCTGTGATGGCTACGAGGCAAATGACCTTCACTTAAGACAAGGCACTTTTGTGCAGTGCACAACACACACAACTGAACGCGTTGGCCCTGCCCTGCCAGAGGAGCCTTTGCCTGGGCCAAGACTGTGGAAGAGTGGGAGGAGCGGAAGCTGGGAATCAAAGCACAGGTTCTAGGCCTGGCTCTGAGTGACATCAGACCAGCAGCAACAACCTCTCAAGCTTCGGTTTCTTTGTATAATGAAGGGCCCCTTGAGCTCCAATACTCATCCATCCAGAGGGTTCACATCTTCACTGGCTGATGCCACCTTCCCCCATGCTTCATGAGGTCCCTCAGCTTTCCTGGGCCCCCTGCCCCCACAAGTTTTATTATGCCCCCTTAAGACTGTCACGCCCTCCAAGCCCGGCATGTCCCACAGGTCTCCTGGGCCTCCCCATTTTCCCCGGGTGCCCCTGGCTATCCAACCTGCTTCCCAACTTCCCTAGGTCTCGTTTTTGCACCTCCTGTGTGCCTTCAGTCTCAGGGTGACCCCCAGGCTCCCCTGTGCCCCCGGTGCCTCCCAGGGGCTCCCATGCCCTCTTTCCAGGGGGCCCCTGAACTGTGCCGTGCCCACAGGCCCCACCTTGCTGGTCCGGTCGTAACTGTTGTGCAGCTGCAGGTGTTGGCCCACCTTGCTGCTCAGGTCCACCCACTTGCCCTTGAACCACTTGACTATGGGCGGTTTCAGGAGGCTGGCGCCTGCCACGCGGGCTGAGAAGGTGATGCTGCCACCTGCAGGGAAAGGGCAACAGGCTGGGCCTGGGCGGGTGCCCTGCTGTGCCCTGCCCCACCCCACCCCGGGGTGTGACAGCCCACACTCACCTGCGGTCACCTCGCCATCCTGTGGCCGCATCACAAAGAGGCCGATGGGGTCATCAGAGGCACCAGAGCCATCGGGGGCTGCTGAGCTTGACCCTGTGAGCAGAGGCCTTTGTGACCTGCCTTGGGACACCCCATCCGCTGGCCTTCACCGTCCCTGCACCGCCCTCCCTGCACCGGCTCACCTTTGGGACTTGGGGAGCCTCCTCCCTCCTCAGTGGTCGAGGCCAGTGCTTCTCCGGAGCCTCCAGGAGCCTCAGTAGGGGCAGGAGCAGGGCCCGGCACAGGCTCTGCCTTCTCTGGAAGGGAAAGGGTGGGGGGTCGTGGAGCAGCTTCTAAGCAGAGAGCCCTCCTCTTGCCCCTGGTCCCCCTCAGTCTTTGCAGGCTGGTCACATACTGCAGCGTGTGCATCTGGCCTCCTCACCCTCGCAGACTGCACGCCCACGCCCTGGTGGGTCAGCCCGGGCGGCTGTGGGCTCCATCCTCCCCTCCTTTCCCCAGGGGCTCCCTCCACACCCGCAGCAACCAGGGGCTTCCCTGCCAGCGCACGCAGCCCACTGAGTCCCCATCTGTGAGAAGGCGTCTGGAGGGAGGGCTGCGTGGTGCCTTATCCATCTCAGAACTTTCCCTACTTCCACAATGACTGGAACAGGCCAGGGAGACACATGGGGACACTCAGTGAGGTCTTGCTGCAGAAAAGGGAGGAAGGGAATTCCTGGCAGACGGCTCAGCCAAAGCAAAGGCAAGAAAGTGGGAAGGCTCCTCCTATACCCTGGGTGAGGGAGAGATGGCCAGGCTGCCCCAGAAGCTCAAACCTAGGGAAGGCGGACCAGGGTCTTACCTGCTTCTATGACCTTGAGGTCAAACTTGACCTTGGAGGAGCCAGCGATGACTGCGTAGGGTCCCTGGTCGGCGGGGCCCACGTCCCGCACTGTCAGAGTGTGCCTCGTGCCCTCGGCTGCTAGGCCATACTTGTCACTGGCGCTGATGTCACTGCCCCCCCGCTGCCAGCGCACCTTTACTCCTGACCGCTCTGTCTCGGCCTCGAACACAGCAGGGCTGCTGGCTGCCACCTCCACTGACCTTGGCTTCTTGCTGAAGGCTGAGACTGAGATAGGCCAATGGAGGCTGCAGGAGCCACTGGCTGGCCCAGGCACCCCATCCCTGCATCCCTTCTTCCTAAAGCACTTTAAGGCATCACCTCATGTAATGCTTCAGTGGCTCTATGAGACCGATGCAATTATTATGCCCATTTCTCACATGCGGACACTGAGGCTCAGAGAGTTCAAGTGACTTATCCAACATCACACAGCCAGTAGGCAGAAGAGCCAGGGCCGTGGTCCTAACCTCCACACAAGAATTTTGTTAGGTATGTCCTTGGATACCTGACCCTTCCTTCCTGGGGAAGCCCAACTCCCTCTCTCCCCCACCATCTGGGGCCCTTGGCAAGGGGCAGGTACTCTGTCCACTTGAATTGTGGCTAAATTTGTTCTCCAAGGGCCTCAGGCTGAGAATCAGCAACTGAGATAAAGCTGGACTGGGAGGCGCCGGGGGCTGGGGGGCTGGGTCCCTGCCCTGAATGACCTTGGTAAGGGCACAAGCCAGGACCAAGTCCCTGGCCTGTGACTTTCTCTGCCCTTGGCCCAGGATCAGGGCTTCTCGACCATTCTCTCGCAGAACAGAAGAACTGGCATTTTCACGCCAGGTGTGAGGGCCAAAGGAATGCAGGCTCCTAAAGCGGGGACTATCACAACTGGAGAGAGCCAACTCAACTCCTCCTTATACAGATAGGGAAACTGAGACCCAGAGAGGGCAAGGGCTTGCCCAAGAGCATTCAGCGAGACTGGCTCAAGTCTGGACTCAATTTGGGCCCCTACCTGTGGCAGCCTTTTCCCAAAAGGCGAGCCCAGGCCTAATCTTGCTGCAGAAGGAGATGGGATGGGGATAGGGAAGGGATCCTCTTCTGTCCTGAGACTGGGGTGATGGCCCACTCTGTACCCCCTGGCCCTGGTTCACCCTCACTCTCATCAGGAGGATGGGAAGGAGAAACCAAGAATCAGAAAAAGACCCAGAAGACAGCCCCCACTCTCAGGAACTCAGGAACTCAGGAACTCACTCAGGAACCCCCCGATTGTAGATGCCCCAGCCCTCCTGGCCCCCCACCCAGCCCCAACCCTAGACCTGCGGCTACCTGGCTTCTTCCCCGGCTCAGGCATCTTGAGAGAGATCACACCAGGATCTGAGCAGTCACAGGCCACCCAAGGAGGATCTGAGCAGGACCCGTCCCCCCACACTATATAAGGGGCCCTCCCCCTCCCCAGGATTTCTTATCTGCCTCTTGCCCAACCACCTGCTAAATATAGACAAATTCCAGAGAGCAAGGCTCTCCAGGGCGATGGCAGGGCCACACTGTTCCTGGCTATCTCCTGTCCCTTCCCCCTTGGGTCCAATATGATGGCTTCTGCCCCTCTAACCCTTGGTAAGCCTCAGGGGCACCCCAAGCCCTATCTATATGTTCATCTGACAGGGAGATTGTATGGTGAATTGGCACAGATCCAGATCCTGGGGCCGGGCTGCCCTGAGACCAGGCACTGCCCTTTCCTTAACCTCAGTGCCTTAGTTCCCTCATCTATAAAGTGGGGTGATGAAAGCAGCATCCACTGTGTAGGACTGTTCCATGAACTAAGTGGGTTTATAAATGGAAAGGCGAGAGCAGGGCCAGGCACACAGAAAGTGCTGAATGAAAATATCTCTCCTGCGGCGCACAGGGCTCTGGGCTGGCCTCGTGCTGCAGAGTCCTGGGTGGGCTTAGTCCAGGGCCATGTGGGGAGAGAGCAGTACTGGGGGCTGGTGCCACCTAAGGGGAAGGGCTGGGCGGGGTCTGCAGGTAAGGGTATTGGGGTAAACCTCAAAGCAGAAGCCAGAAGCAGAGATGGCTCTTGCCAAAGTCACAAGGATTCACACGGAAAATACTGCCAGAATATTCTGAATTCCCATCCCCACCCCCACTGTTCCTCTATGAACTTTGGCCGTCTGTGACTGCCCCCCCTTCCTACCCACCCACCCCCCACCCCGTCACCTCAGGGGTATCGGTTGCTACACAGAAAGAAGCAAATTACACGTGACTTTCTCCAAGCAAGGTCCAATATCAGGAAAGGCCATTTGTCCCTTCTGACCCTCATGGGAGGAATTCGTACACAAGCATTGCCACGTGGTCCAAACTTACCATTCCTGTAGACACGGAATCCATTCTTTTCTGCCTCTGTGGAGTGCTAACTACTTTTAAACCGTATTGCATTCCCCTTGGCCTTCTTAAAGAGGATGGAACACCATTGACCCTCTCTTGGGGCTTGGAACCCTGAGAAGGGAGGTCACAGTTTCGCTCTCGGGGCAAGGATGTGTTTGGGGGTGTTTGCGCCGATGCTAATGGCCCCGGAGTCCGGGTTCTCTGAGGCCTGCTGGCTGCTTTGGGCCGTTTACTCAGTCCCAGGTGGTCTGCTCCCCCCATCTTGCTGTGGTTGCAAACAAGACGCTTCTAGGCTCATCTTTTTCTGTTTCTCCCTTGTTGTGGACTAGAAGCCAGAGAGCACAAGACAGCAGCTATGCACTAGGGTCCGGCCAGCATGGATGCTGTGAGGACGCCTTGGGGCTTAATTCCTGCTCCTGGCCGTGCTCCACGGCACCCCATTCCAGACACGTTGAGCCTTTCTGCTCCACGCTGACCTAGCACCCACGTGCAGTGGGATCTGGCCCGCCCCTCTCCTAGCTGTGTGACCTTGAACAAATCATTTGACCTCTCCAAGACTCAGTTTCCCAATCTATAAAATGGGATGATATCCGACTCTGCTTGTCAAGGTTGACATGTAATAAGTGGCCAGAAAATCCAGTGTGGCAGCCATTATCACTAATCGTCCCCATTGGGACCATAACCTGAAGAGTTTCGGCCTCACTGGGGCATTTTTAAAAGCCCACTTATCGGGGCGCCTGGGTGGCTCCGTCGGTTAAGCGTCCAACTTCGGCTCATGTCATGATCTCACAGTTTGTGAGTTCGAGCCCCACGTCGGGATCTGTCCCGACAGCTCAGAGCCTGGAGCCTGCTTCGGATTCTGTGTCTCCCTCTATCTCTGCCCCTGCGCTGCTCATGCTCTGTCTCTCTCTGTCTCAAAAATAAATAAAAACATTAAACAAAAAATTTTTTAAAAAGCCACTCATCAGGTGCGGAGGACTTTTTAATGATTTATTCCCCTGATAACAACCAAGGACCTGTCGTTTCACCAGCCCTGACCCCTTGCCAGGCGCTGTGTGTCATTTGTCGTGATGTCCCTACCCAGCACTGGCAGTAAATGCCCAAAGGACGTATGAGAAAAAGAGAGATCAGACAGGGTCGCCCAGACAAGATGCACCAAAAAATCATAAAGGAGACTCTGTGCTACGAGAGGACTCACTGAGAATAACTTTAATAACTGTTCCTTGAGGAAGCTAACGAGGGAGAGGTGTGGGAAGGGAGGAACGCTTAAGAAGGAGGGTTCAATTTATACAAATCTGATGACTTTGAACTCCCAAGGAAGCACCCCAGGTTGTACTAAGCAAGGCTGACCCTTGGCTGCGGTCAGACGCCCGGGTGGCCCCCTGGAGCTGGGGCTGGAGTCCTGGTGGGAGGTGAGGAGAGGCCGTGGGTAGCGGGCTTGGAGGAGGGAGTGGACGGGTGAGTCAAGGCCCGGCCCGCCACAGTCCTGCCCCTGGCCCCTGGGAGCTTGCCTCCCTGTGTCCGGGCCGGGCGAGGGGTTAATGCTATGGCCAGCGGGGAGGCCTGGCGGGCCCAGCGGGTTCTGTGGGCCTGGGCTCAGTGGGGCGGGTGGCGCCGCTCGGCCAGGCTCCCGCGGCCCAGCACCTCCCCGCTGAACTGGTAGGTGAGCTTTTTCTTGACCTTCTTGACCTCACCCGTCTTGCCATAGTTGCGCAGGGCGCGGGCCATCTTCTGGTAGGTCATTTTCTTGCGGTTTCCCTTCTGGATGCCCCAGCGGTGTGCCAGCGCCTCCTTGTGCTTGGACGAGAACTGGAAGGTGCCCTTGTCCTTGTCCACCCACCAGATGCTGTCCTTCATGTCCCCGCTGCGGAGCAGGTCGAGCAGGAACTGGTACAGGCGGATCTTCTTTTTGCTGCCTGTGGGCGGGAGGTGGTCAGTGCCCTAACACGGGCACCCGCCCTCACCTCCCCCTGATGTGGGTCCCCCTGGGGGTGGCTGGTCACTGGGGAGGGACTGGTGGTGGGGGGTGGTCTACCGAGGAGTGGGCTCCCTCACCCCACGCCTGGCACTCACACCCGCTCACACCCGTTCACACGCAGCCCGGAGAGGTTCAGACACACATACACCCTCCCGGGCTCGGTCACAGAGATGCACTCTCATCGACACACGGAGAGGTACAGATGGTCTCAGATGCAGTGCGCACTTTAGCAAACGTTGACACGCTCACAGATACGGACACCGCACTCAGCTCTGTGGTGTGACTGCTGTGCCCTTGGCTGGGGTGCATGGGGCACATCTACGGCCAGGGTCAGGGCTGGGCCGGACGGCGGGGCCGCCCTACCTGTTTCCCCATGCAGGAGGCCGGGCCCTGGCTCCAGGCCATCAGCCTCCCCGTCAGACACCTCCAGCGGGGGGCTCTGCCTCTCGCCCTCCTCCTCATCCGAGCTAGGCTGTGCCGGGGACAAGGAGGGGTATGGGAGGCACATCCGGGGTAGGTAGGAGACCTGGAAAGGCAGGGAAAGTGGGTTGAGGTCAGTGAGGGCCGGTTCACAGCTCAGAGCTGCTGAGGAGGGGCCATCTGAGCAAGAGAAGTGGGAGTAAAGAGGGGGGCAGGCCAGCAAGGGAAAAAAAGTTTGGGAGAAGGCTGGGGAAGTTGGAGGTCAGTCGGGTTACAGGGGTCAGGCAGGGTCAACTACACACAGGGAGTGGGTTGTGGGGGACCAGGGGCTGCTGGAATCAGGCCCTCCCTGGGCTCCCAGTTCAGGGCCTCGTGGCCAGGGGAAAGGGCACCCTTTCTTCATATGCGCAAAGGTGCCATATGGCCTGGCATTCTTGGGATCAGAGGTGGCAGTGAAGAGGGGCCAATGGGATGGTCGGGGATGGGAGCGACCGGGATTTAATAAGTGGGTGAACAGTGAGAGAAGGGCCAGCAGAGGTCAGCTAGGGGTGGTAGAGGTTAACGTAGGTCACTGATCGGGGTGGGGGTGTCCGTGGGGCTGAGGAGGGTCAATAAAGGGGGTCGGTGGAGGCCAGTGGAGGTCAGTTCCAGCGACTAGGATCCACGAGGGGCCGGTGGATGGGGATCACAGTGGGGATCAGGAGGGCCGTTGAGGTCAGGCAGCTCACTGGAGGGTGGGAATTATCGGGGCTCTGTCCATCGCGGAGCCGGAGATAAGGGTGTGGGGTCACGAGGTCAGTCAGAGGGTCAGGAGGCAGCCGTTGGGGCTCCGGCCGCCGTTGGCGCTGTGGGGCAGGAAGCCGAGTTGAGTAAGAGCCTGTGTCAGCTTCCTGTGAAGCGCCGGCCTCACCACAGGCCGGGTCCCACGGGAGCCGCGGCCGCACGCACCTGGTGGCCGATGCCCGCGTGGGCCGTCGCCATGGGGGTGTCGAGCACGTGCATCTGCTCCAGCTCCATGTGGCGATAGAGCTGCTGCAGCTGGGGGGGCTGCACGCTCTGCAGCTCCGTGAAGTGGTTCTCGGTGAAGCTCTCGAACTCGCTGTGCACGTGGTGCGGGTGAAAGTCCCAGTAATGGTCTGCAGGGACGGCCGGGCGGCGTGCCGTGAGCGCAGGGCGCGGGGCGGGAAGAGGCGACCACAGTGGAGAAAAAAGCGACGTCAGGCCACAGGGGGCTGTTAGCACAGGCCGGGCCGGGCTCCGGGTTGACATTCATTCGCCCCCACCCCCACCTCGCTATTTACCATCCCCATTTTACAGAGGAGGACACTGAGGTGTGGCAAGGCCGCCTAACATGCCCGCAGTCAGAGGCCCCGTCGATGGCAGGCCTGAGCCAAAGCCGGCATTCCCGGCAACCCTTTTGTCCTGTGTCCAGGCGGTCACAAGGACACGGGTCCTGGCTCTGCCGTTCGCTTTCTGTGTGACCTCAGGCACATGCATGGGCCTCTTCGGCCTCAGTTGACTCACTTGTAAAATGGGGATAAAAGTGACGGGGAGGATACAAATGAGTTCACATTTGTAAAAACTCCCAGCCCCAGAGCAGGCCCTCAGGGGCTGCTGATTCCCTCCCTCCCAGCTCCTGAGCCCATAGTCACACAAACACGGGTCTCGTCACATGGCCCAGGTGTGATGACAAAGTCACAAGGCTGACATTCCTCACACACCAGAACTTGCCCAGGCCCACGGTGCTGCCCCTTCAAAGCCATGCCCTTGGACAGCTGCGTCTGTCTTCCAGTGAGGTTACCAGGACTAAGGGCTCTCCTGGAAACTCCCCCATAGGTGCTTTCAGAGTCTGTGGTGGGGTGGATTTGAGTTTGGGGAACAGCCACATGCCATCGGAAGCCCTGGCTTGGAACTAGGACATGGTTTCTCTGGGCATCTTTTCCAGGAAAAAAACCAAAAACCTGCCACATGTCTGTGGAGTTTCTGGGTACGGTCTGGGGTCCAAAAGAAGATGTGGTGATAAAGCGACAAGAGATGGTAGGCCAGAGTAGCATCTCGGGGACAAGTGCACAGCCCTACATGGGGACCACCACCAGCCCCGTGTGTGTGTGTGTATGTGTGTGTGTGTGTCTATCTTCGTCCTTTTTTTCTCACATACAAGCACATACTTATGTACTCACACGTCCCAAAAATAATGTGTTTTTTTGGCTTTCGAATGGTTATCAGAAGACTTGCTTTCTAATCTTGCTCTGTGGTGGCATTCCTGCGTGACCCCAGACAGGCTATTTTATCTCCCTGATCCTCCAATTCCCCAGTCTAAAAGTAGGGACCCGACTGGGTAGTGAACCCACAATCCAGGCAGCCCACACTCCTGCCTCTACAAGGCTACATGGCACAGAAGAGAGAAAGTACACGATCTGGGAGCCAGACAGAGCTGGGTTCAAATCCTGCCTCTGCCATTTTCTGTCGTGTGCTATTGGGGGGGTCATTCCACTTCTGTAAGCCTCAGTTTCTTCATCTGTAAGATGGGGCTAATAATTATACCCATCTCATAGTCTTGTTGTGAGGGTTAAATGAACAAACGCCTTCAAGGTGCTTAGAATAGAACCCGGCACGAAATTAGATCCAATAAACATTACCTGCTACTAATACAATTAATGTGTTATTCTAAAGAACCCGGATTAGCACTTGAGCAAGTGGCAGATACTTTCATATATATTTATTTATTTCCTCTTCTTCTTCCTGTTCCCTGCCATCTCAGTGGCCCAGAGAAATAGTTTTGGTGAGCCTGGCTGCCACCGTCTCCCAGAGGCCAGAGCTGGGCCCTCAACATTGTACCATGTGGACAGTGACTGGTTTCGTCCTCGCCTTATTCCCAGTGCCTGGACACAGCAGGCACTCAACGAACATTTCCTGAATGAGTGAATGAATGAATAAATGAATGAATTCTAGCCTCCTGAGAACTCTCCCTGACTCTCCTCCACAAAATTATCTAAACCTGAAGGGAAAACAAAACAACACTTAATTTGTATTTTCATCTTGCAGCGAGTAAACGGGACCCAGAAGCTCTCCCCTTGCCCAGGACAGTTGGCTCTGTGCTTTAGAGATGGGCTGTTTTGGGGGCTCTGGGATTTGGTGAGCCAATCCAGGCTCCTCTCTAGAGATAGATCAGCCCTCCGGCCCCACTCTGGCCCCTCCCATTTTCACCTCCCCCACCCTGGGCTGAACTGTCCAGATCTTGGCACAATGCTTTATCCTGCCCACCGACCTCCACCCTCAAACCCACTATGGTTCCAGGGTTCAGGGGACCCCGCATGCCTGCAACCTTCCAGGTGTGGAGTGAGGGGCCCCCGACTGCTCTTTCCCTCCTGCTCCCCACCTCTGCTCTAGCTTCGCATGAGACCCATGAGCTCATTCTTGGAATCCCAGCCTGAGGCCAGCATTTCCCATGGAGGTCTCAGTACACCTTCACCAGAGTCGCTCTGGGGGGTTTGGGCCCCTCCTTAGAGATCCAGTGAATCAAAAGCGCTGGGAACTGGAATTTAACGGGCCCTAAGGAGGTTCTTGCACTCACTGACACTCTGGAACCCTGCCCCAGGGTCCTCTGAAAGCTGCAAATGGGACTCTTGAGCTACAATTAGTTTCAAAAGGCCCAACGGAAACCTCGCCTTTACCCTTGATTTGGGTGTTCAGGCAATTATGTAATAAACGCTGTCTGGTAGACAGAAACGTTCTGAGTATGGGGGCCTCTGAAGGGACACAATACAAGGAAGCCTTCATAGTGCGAAAGTCAGCACTCTTGGGCTCTTTGGACCTCATTTATAGATGACTTCACGAACGCATTGCTTTATCCCTATTTGTCCCTTCAATGGGTTCCCCGGGTCATCCTGCACCATGCCTCCTTAGCACAACACTGCACCTCAAAAGAATATAATTCCATTTGCATATCTGGAGTTAGTTCTGGACCCTCCTTTTTATAGCCTATTAGGCCACCCAGCACACAGTAGGCCTCCATAAATATTCGATCAAATGATCCATAAGAGTTAGCTTTTAACATGTATTTTTAGGTACTGGGCACTATGCTAAGTACTTAATCCACATTTTCTCATGAATCCTCACCCCAACTCTGACAAGGTGGCCACTATAGTATGATCTTTCTTTTGCACACGAGGAAACAATGACTCAGATTAAGTCCCTTGTCCACAGACAGCCATTGGTAAAGTCATGATCAAACCCACCTGTGTCTGCCTCCAGGGCCTGAACTACCAGTATACCATACAACTTCTGAGGAACAAGACTGTTAATTAAAGCTTTAATTAAGACCGATGGTGGCGCCGACACTATCGACTGCTCTTATGCACCTGTCTACCATCATCCACCCCTCACCGTCATTCATCATCCGTCTTCCACCCATCCATCATGCATTCATTCATCCATATTCACCCATCCACCCATCAGTGTCTGTCATCGACCCATCCATCATGCACCCACCAGTTGCTATCCATTCATCATCAATCATTCCCTTCATTCATCCATCCATCATCTAACCTGCCAGCAGTGACCCCATTCATCTTGACCTCTCATTACCTGGGACCAAAGTCTTACCCACCCATCTCTATTCTTCCTCAGTATATTTGGTGCTCCTAATACCTGTATGTCACCAGGACAAAAATAAAGTCATATTCAAAACAACACACATACTCAAAATCAAAGCCTTAAGTGTGATTCAGTTGACTTTATCTCCTCAGAACAGGAATCCCAGCCTTAAGCCCAGGGTTCTCCCCAGGGGAGCAGAAGTAAGATCAAGACAGAGAAGGAAGATAAGGAATTAAGACAAGGGCTGATAAAAACAAAATAAAACAAAACAAACAAACAAAAACCTTCTTAGGAAATCACAGACCACTGGACAAGGGGTCCTGAAGCCCAGCCTTCCCACACATTGTTCAGATTAAGGGAACCGGAAGCCCCGAGAGTGGAGAGCTCCAGGCTTCATCATACTTGTCACTCTCTACTTTGTATCCTAATTATTAAAGTTTTCGTTATTCCCCCTGTTAAAATAATAAATCTGGTAGGACTTGTGTTTTATTGATTCCATAGCACCTAGCAATGTGCCTGGTGTACAAAAGATGCTTTGTATATATTTATTGGATGGATAGGTCCATGAGAGATGGATGGAGGGTTTGACAGGTAAAGGGAAGGACGATCGGAAAGCTGAACGAGTGGAAGATTAGATGGGTGTGAGAACACATCGGTGGATGGGTGGACGGTGCGTGGTATGAAAGGATAGAAGAGTACATGGAAAGATGGAAAGATGGAGGGAAGGAGTCATACGTTGGAACTCTGGTTCCTTCACCAACCCCACTGCAAAGAGCAAATCCTATCACATCCATTGCGATGGCTGTTATCAAAGAAACAGAAGCTAACCAGTGTTGATGAGGATGTGGAGAAATTGGAACCCTTCTACACTGTTGGTGGGAATACAGCATGGTACAGCCACTGTGGAAAACAGTATGGAGGTCCTCAAAAGTGAAAAATAGAACTACCATTTTACATCATGTATATTTTACCACAATTAAAAATAATAATAAATAGTAAACCTGATGAGCCGTGCCTTCAAAATCTATCTTGAATCTGTCCACTTCTTTCTCTCTCTATTGCCACTACCTTTGGCCAAGCCACCGCCATCTCTTGCCTAGATTATGCCAGTAGTCTCCTCCCAGTGCTTTCTCGCTGTTCTGATTGTGATCTTCTCTCCATCTATTCTCCCACAGCAGCCAGAGTGACTTTTTAAAAAGCTTATTCAGTGGAACCAGTAAGTGTTAGGAGAAGAAGGCACTGAAAACTTGCAGGGAGACAGAACTAAAGTAAACAAGCAGAAAAACAAACAAAAACAAATTAGTCTACATTCAAAACAGAGGACATAAAAAGGCATCCAACTTCAAAAGAAAAACTCTAGTGACCAGAAGATAGAGAAATGCTTTCAAATTCTAAGGGAAACAAGATTTTCAGCCTAGATTTCTATACCCTGTTAATCATAAAGATATGAGAAAAAAGCAAACAACAAAACCGTACCTCCCACACACTGTCTCTTAGGAGACTGTTGTCAGAAGAATAACAACTCTTGGGGCACCTGGAGGGCTCAGTCAAGCATCTGACTCCTGATTTCGGCTCAGGTCATGATCTCACGCTTCGTGAGTTCAAGCCCCGCGTCGGGCTCTGTGCTGACACTGCTTGGGATTCTCTCCCTTCTATCTCTCTGCCTCTCTCTCCTTCTCTCTCAAAATAAATAAATAAACAAATAAACATGGGGGGGGGAGGAAAGAATAACAACTCCTATCCATGTTACATAGCACTCGCTATGTGCCAGGCACGGTTCTAAGGATTTTACATACAGTGACTCATTCAATCCCTACAGCAATCCTATGAAGTAGGTATCATTATGAAGAAGTTGAGACCTAGAGAGGTGAAATGTCTTGCCCACGATCACCCCAGATAGTAACGGGGAGATGGGGTGTGAATCCCAGTAGCCTGGCTCCAGGAAGAGGGCACTATCTCCTTGCTAGCCTGCCCCTCATTCTCTTTTTCAAGGATGAGCAAGTACAGGTAGTCAAAGAACACCATATGGCTCAGCCGTGAGTAATCTTCACATGGCCATACTCCTGGAAAATTCAGATACTGATGTAACAAGAGTTACTGTACAAAGAAAGACAAATACTGTATGATCTCACTTATATGTGGAATCTAAACCAAAAAACAAAACCCCAAACTTATAGACAAGGAGATCAGATTTGCGGTTGCTAGAGGGCCAGGGCCAGGGTCATGGGAATTGGAGGAATGTGGTCAAAAGGTACAAACTTCTACGTATAAGAGGCACCTGGCTAGCTCTATTGGAAGAGCATGTGATACTTGATCTCGGGGTTCTGAGTTTGATTCCCACACTGGGTGTAGAGATTACTTAAATAAATAAAACTTACAAAAAAAAAAAAACCTTCTGGTTATGAGTACTGGGTCGCAATGGTGACCACAGCTAGCAATGCTGTATGGTAGGCAGTAAAACCTTGGTTAGCGAGCATAATGCGTTCCAGAAACATGCTTGTAATCCAAAGCACTTGTATATCAAAGTGAATTTCAAGATCATGTGACATTCAGTGTCACGTATGACTCGTATTGCAAGACATCGCTTGTATATCAAGTTAAAATGTGTTAGAAATATTTTCTCGCTTTGTGGAACACTGGCAGGACAAGTTACTTGCAGTCCAAGGTTTTACCGCATTTGAAAGTTGCTATGAGAATAGATCCTAAAAGTTCTCATTACAAGGAGAAAAACTTTTTTGTATCTATATGAGGTGAGGGATATTTCACAATATCTACATACGTCAGCTCATTATGCAGTACGCCTTAAGCCCGCACAGCATTGTGCATCAATTACATCAATAAAATGGAACAAAGTTACTGTATAATCATTTGGGTATGTGTGAAGTGTGGGTGAGTGTGTGTATGCTCTGAATGACTACAGAGCCAAAGTCTCATCTTTCATAGGACAAGATGAAAAATTCAAGCCAGACTCATCTCCACCCAGCGTATAGAAGGAACCCATTAAATGCTTATGAGTGAATAAACGAATAACGTGCTAAGTCTCTCTTTCATATCTTCGTGTGCACATTTACTTAGTGCTGTGATAGAAAGACTGGACAACTAGCTTTCATTCATCCCCGCCGGGCCACTATGTCATGAAGAAGTGCCGATGATAAGCTTTAGTAAAAAGCAGCAGCTTACAGAATAGCATGAGGCTACGATTCCATTGTGGGGTGAGCAGAATGTGCATATGTGTATGTCTGCACTGACAGATGTACAGGAACATAAATGTGGAATAAAATGTCTACAGGGATTGACTAAGGTGCCATCAGTGAGGAGGGAAGTTGGGAAGAGGGAAATATTTTCCTTGATAAAGCTGTTGTTGATTATTTTAATAATCAAAAATTAAAGGTTTAAAATTTATTTAGATTTTCACCACACACACACACACACACACACACACACAATTCAGATCATGTCATTCCCCTGCTCAAAACCCTCCAATGGCTTCCCATTCCCATTGTTTGTAGGATAACACCCAAACTCCTGCCGTGGCCTTCAGGCACTGTGTGATCTGTCCTCCGCAGGTCCCTCCGGCTTCCCTGGGTCTCCACTACTCCCTGCGTGCCCCGGCCACCCAGGCCCTCTCTCAAGGTCAATGCTACATTGCATTTGCAGTTCTCTCTACCTTTGCGTGCGTGTTCCTTCTCTTTACTCAGATTTCACCTCAACTGCCCTCCTCAGAGGCCTTCCCTGACCACCCGAACGAAAGTAGCCCCTAACACAGGCACTCTGCCTTATGTTACTTTGCTTTTTAGAAGACTGCTTATTGCCTGTCTGCTTAGTTGACTGCTGCCTTTTCCCTCACTGGAATGTAAGTTCTGTGAGAGCAGTGGCTTTGTGTGGCTTGCTTATCACAGAAACTCCAGTGGCTAGAATGGTGTCTGGCCCATGGCATGCAATCAGAAGCTATTTGGTAGATGGAAAAATGGGGGATGAGTGGGCCTGAGGAAAGATGGTAAGTGTTGGGAGGATGAGTGGGTGGCCACAGGGGTGAGTGGTGGAAAGGGTGGGTGGCTGGTTGGTTGTCACCTAGGTCAGTTGAAAATGACGCAGTGGATCTGTCACAGAGCCCTCTGTGTGTCTCCCACTCTCCCAGCTGCTTCCTCTCCCCCAACTGGGGGAAGGAGTAAAGCTAACATACTCTGACCCAAAAGCTCACTGGGCCTTGTGCTCAGCCCCTCACACCTTTTGTGCATTAACTCAGTGAATCATTACACCTCTACGGGGTCAGTGTTTCCATGCTCTCACTTCCATATATGAGGGAACAGGGGCTCCCAGAGGTTAAGTCACTTGCTCTAAGGTCACACACACTGGTGAGTGATGGAACCGGGATCAGACCCAGGTCCAACCCCAGTGCTTTTTTAATAAGTTCAACCACCTAAAAAAAAGGCTAAACCCAGAGGACATGCAGGAACTAGTGAAGAATGTGGGGTGTCTCTACTCTTGGGTCTTCATTAGGAAAGGACAGAACAGGTGCACAGATCAGCAGAGATGCCCAGATGGGCGATGACGGGGCAGGGGGTGTGTGTGGGGTGAGGGGAGTAGGGTGTAGGGTGGGGAGTAGGGGCCAGGACACCCATGGACTCCAGAGGAGTCTCCGAAGGAATCGGGCATGACCAAAACAGGGTGCTCGGGCATCTAATCAAGAGTCATTCCTAGAGCCCCAGCCCTGATATAAGGGACCTGCCTGGGCACCGAGCCAGGAAAGCACAAGCACTTTCTCTAAAGTGCTCACTTCATCAGCCCCAGCCCCTGGTCTAGCTGGTTTCTAGATGCGTGCACACACCCTCATATTACAAGAGGGGACACTGAGGCTGCAGCGGGCCCAAAGGAAATGACCCCAAACCCAGTGAAACTGACTGGAGGTTAGGCCAGAGGGGAAAAGGTCCCTAATGTTGGAAGCAGTCCCAGGCCGCGCTGAGTTTGCTGAGACCTGGCCGTCCTGCTGCCTGGAGCCACCAGGGGGAGCCAGTCCTCAAGGCCAGAGGGACCTTCTCGGGTCCTGAACAGCTAGGGGCAGGGGTCACCAGTGCTGGTCTCTAGGTCACAGAGACCCACCCTTGATCCTGGCTGGGGGAGATGGGAGGAGGGGGTGGGTGAGGGGGACTTTCTCTCTAAATTGTCTGGCTTTTCCACAAAGAGATCGTTTTGCTTGCAGAATCATAAATGAGCTTTAAAGGATGAAAAAAAAAGGATGCTTTACAACCTTCCTAGCCTTGAGATTCTGAAAGAAGTCTGTGTGTTCCCCCATGAGGGCTGGAGGCATATCTACCACCTACTTCCAGGACATGGCCCCCAGGTGTGGCCTGGCAGTGTGAAACCTTCCTCCGCTGTGGCACCCGACCTGCCTCTCCCTCTGGGGCTGCGGACACCCCAGTGCCTGGCCTGCCCCGGTTTCAGAATCCTAGAGAATCCCCCAATGAAGACCTGCTAACTAGGCCTTCTCACTTGGGCTCAGGGGTCCCATGGAGACACCGAGATCCCCTTTGGGTGTCCTCTCACAGTGCCCTGTCCAGGTGCCAGCCACCTAATGCCTGTCCCCGTCTACCCTGAATTTGTTCCAGGGTCGAGGCTGGGCCGGGGGATGGGCAGCGAGACTGGGACAAAAGGACCCTTGGCCCACACTCCGTCGTCACTCCCACCCCAGCAAACTGGGGCTCCAGCCCCTGCTGAATGAGGGGGACCTCAGAGCCTTTCCCTTAGTGAGCAGTTCTCAAACAGGGGTGATTCTGCCCCCCAGGGGACATTTGGCAACGTGTGGAGACATTTTTGGTTGTCGCGACTGGTGGTGCTTCTGGCATCTAGTGGGTAGAAGCCAGGGATGCTGCTAGACAGCCTACCATGAACAGGGCAGGCTTCCGCAACAAAGACATTCTCCAGCCCCGAATGTCAACGGAAGTTAAGGACACGGCAGGGAGCAGAGCCGCCCCACGTGGAGTTCAGTTCGGGGCAAGGGGGTGAGGACAACAGAGAGGATGAAGGGGCCTGGGGGGAGGGGGAGAGGAGAAAGCCCTGGACCTGGAGCAGACAGACTGGGTTCCACCCACCGGCCGCGTGACCCTGTACAGGTCACTTAGCTCCCCGAGCCTCCGTTTCCTCATTTGTGAAAGGCCACAAGGACTGGACCAGACGATAAACGTGGGCGAAGCTACCCTCGTGCCCTGGCACACCAAAGATGCTCAATAAATGCAGGCTGGGGGTGTGGGGCGTGGGGGTTTAGAGTAGTAAGCTTACGTCCTTTGAAAGCTAGTTTAATCCAATTCTCAGGATCCCAAAGAAGCCTTCCCTTCTCCCTCAGTGCCCAGGCCAGGCTGGGGACGCGGGGGCGGGGGAGGGCCCTGTACTCACCGCTGTGGCTTTCTCCATCACTGCTGAGATAGGGGTAGTATTCGTGCGTCTGGCGTTGGTACAGGTCCGTGTCATAGGGAACCAGGTCTTCCGATGGCTGCTGAGAGAGGAGGCAGTCAGGACTCGGATGGTGGCGGGACAACCGCAGTCAGGTTGGCAGCCCCCGGTATGTTGGGGCCACACCACCCTCTCACACTGAGGGGACCGCATCAGGCCTTCAGCCCTCTCTCTGCCTGACCTGGGAGAGGCCGCAGTGGGGACAGGAGAGCAAGACCCTCGGCTCCTGCAGAAAGGGGCTGACAGGGACCCCCCAAGGTCAGAGGTCAAAGGAGGACCAAGGCTGAGAGGAGAGCATGGCCTCCCCGCACCCCCTCCCCTGCACAGCCACACTCCACACGGACACCTGCACCCCAGGTCCCCATCTCACACGGGAACTCTCACATCCACACCTCCAAATGTACAGACGCTCCCGTGACACGCACACTCCCACGTGTGAACTCACACCCACAGTCTACCCACGCTCACCTTTGCCCTAATTCTACAGGCCACTCACATTCACACACACTTGTGGTCACACTCACACGCACTGTTGCGCACTCACCCTGTAGGCACACGCAGTCACTTGAATTACCGCACGTATCCTCACGCTTGCCTTCAGGCACCTTGAACTCAGGCTCGTACCCGCACCGCCATGGCCGCGCACGCTCCACTTACACACCCACCCCCATAGCACACATGCTTGTCCTCCGGCCAGTCTCCACAGCCCACGCCCGGGCCCAGGCACCCTCATGATGACCAGTGGCCGTTCACACTCACGGATTGTATAGTGCTCTCCAGGCAGGCTCGGGGGCCATGGGCCAGCTAGAGCCTTGGTCCTCTCCCTCTCCCTCCTCCGTCCTCCTCCTGACACACCCACTGGGATATTCCCTTCCCTCCCCTCCCCTCCCTCCCCTCACCCCTCATTGCTCCCCCCACCCCTCCCTGTCCTCCTCTCCCCTTCCTCCCACTCTAGCCCCTCACTCCTCCCTGTCCTCCTCTCTACTCCTCCCCCTCCTCCCCCTCTACCCTCACTCCTCCCTTTCCTCCTCTCTACCCCTCCCCCTCTTCCTCCTCCCCCTCCCCTCCCCACTCCTCCCTATCCCCCTCTCCCTCTCCTCCACTCCACTCTTTCCTCTCCCCCTCCTCCCCCTATACCCCTCACTCCTAGCTGTCCTCCTCTCTACCCCTCCCCCTCTTCCTCCTCCCCCTCCACTCCCCACTCCTCCCTATCCCCCTCTCCCCCTCCTCCACTCCACTCTTTCCTCTCCCCCTCCTCCCCCTATACCATACCTCACTCTTAGCTGTCCTCCTCTCTACCCCTATCCGTCCTTGGCCTCCCCCCCACGCCTCCCTGGCCTCCTCCCCCTCCTGCCCCTCCAGCCCTCGCTCCTCTGCATCCTGGTGCAACACAGGGACACGCACACGCAGAGTCTTTACAACAGTCCTCAGGCCTCTCCCCACCCCCGCAGTGTGCGCGCAGGGATTGCACAACAGCTACTCAGGCCCTCAGAGCTTGGGTTGGGGGCCAGGGCTGCCTTGGGAGCCCACCTTCCCAGGAGTGCTCCCTTCTCTGAGGGGTTTGGCATAGCAAACCAAGAAGCTGTGCCTCCCGCCTAGCTGTGTCTGGAGTTCAGGGATTGAGAGGTCAAGGGTCAGAGACGCTGCGGTCCAGCTCCTGGGCCTGTGGCTTTCTTGAGGCGGCCTTGGCTCTTCCTGGGACCACCTCCGTCACCCCCTGCCTGCCCCCTCCTCTCCTTCTTGGTGATGGGCGGGGGAGGGTGGGATGGGCCCAGCTCCAGGGCCGGCTGGCCGGCGTGGTCTGTGTCAGGCCAGGAGCCCAGCACTGGGTTTCCAGGCAGCCCAGCCCAACAGCAGGATGTCAGGCCTGGGGTGCCTCCCTGGGCCCCGAGGCCTGACTGGGGTGGGGTGGGGGGAGGGAGCAGCCTCCAAGCCGGGAAAGCTGAGTCAGGTGGGCAGGCCCTGCCAAACCCTTCCCGTCTCTCCCAGGGCTCCCCACCCTCGCTGAGTGGGGATGGGGTGTGAGAGAGAGAGGGGTCTTCTCTGAGGGGCCCAGGTCTGCATCTGCCTGAGGCTTTAACTGTCACAGACAGCAGGAGTGGTGGGGACCTGCCCTTCCCCTCCAGGGGTCCCTTGGGACTCCTGCTGCTTCACCTCTAGTCTCTGCCCCAGCCTCAGCCCCCGCCCGGAACTCCGGTATCCACTGACCAGGTCCTGTCCCGGCACCCTTGCGCTGAGCCCCAGGATCGGCCCAGCTCCAGCGCCTGCCCTCCTCTCCCACGCCCTGGCCAAGGCACCAAGCAAACTGCCGTCCTAGTCTCTGCTCTACTCATTGCTGCCGCCCAGCCCCTGCCCCTGCCCCTGCCCCAGCCCCAGCCCCTGGGGAGAGCCGGTCCAAGGCCCAGATCTTTGGGTCAACAACCATGTCCCCTGTGCCAGGCTCCAGACTGGGCACCGGGAACCCAGACATAAGGCGGCCTTAGTCTCCAAGAGCACCTGGGGCCGTGGACTGAGACATCTGGCCTGTTGCCTCCTGTCCTTTAAGCCTTTACTGTCCTGGGGACTGGCTTCCCCCCACGCCAGTCTCCCCATCTCCTCCTCTGCCACCTCTCTGCCACTGCCCTCACCATCCCCACCCCGACACCCTGCCCAGGAGCTTCGGCCTGCCACCCAAGCCCCTAAAGCACCCAAGTCTATAAATAACCGTTCAGGCCCCACCGATCACAGCCCCACCATGAGCCCAGCCCTCAGCCCGCCAGGGCATGCTCTGAAGAAACCAATGGCCCCCTCGCTGGATCTCAGACTAGGAGCTCCAGGGAGGAAACACCAATTTCCCACTGATAGCTAACCGGGAGGGCAGCTGGCTGGTGGGTTGGAGGGCAGGCGGACTGGCGTCTGAGGGCCGAGGGTCGAGACAGTAGATAGAGGAGTCCCAGTACTCACAGGGGGGACGAGGGGAAACCCTTCCATTTTGCACGCCTGTAACATCCAGCCGATCTCCTAGCCGGTCAGGTCCCCTGCTTCGGTGGGGGCCAGTGCGGAGCCCCTCAGGATGGGGCGCCCCGTCAGGGGCTGGGACGAACTCAGGGCGGGCGCAGGGCTCAGGCCTGCCCCATGAGCTACAGGAGCCCTGGGTGAGCCCCCTCCCTTGACATTGCAGGGCCAGCGCAAGTTCCTGATTTTATCGAAGGGCCTGCCACTGGGAGATAGTCCCCTTGGGGTGACATCACCGCCCCAGCCCGTTTGCATAAATCTCTTGCGCGACAGGAAGTCTCTGGCCGGCTGGGGCAGGTGGTGCTCCAGGGGCTTGCCTGGGAGGCTATGGGGGCCAGGCCCCCTGCCCAGAGGAAGCTGGAACTGTGAGGGGCGGTCTTGGAGGCTGGGGTGGGGAGAAAGAGTGGGAGGGAGGAAGGCCAGCTCTACCACAGGGAGGCCATTGCTGCCCCCACGCCCTGCTGACGCACCCTAACCCCTAACCCCACAAATGCCCAGTGCTCTTGAGACCCCCATGTGGCCATCAGTCACTTGCTTGGGGTCAGAGCTGGTGGTGGTGGCTACTAGGGGCCTTCACTTTCTGGGGTCAGCCTGGCTGGCTGAGAGCTCTGATCTAGCAGAGTGCCAGGCCTGGCTCTTCTGGGTCCAGGGTCCCCAACACTTATGTTCTATCCAGCCTGGGGCTGGGCTCTAGGGCAAGGTCCTCAGCATAGTGCTATTTGTCCCTTCCCTCTGAGTTCCTTCACACCAGCTCCCCTTCCATCAGAGGATGGTCCTGGGTCCTTACACCTTCCCCTCCCAGTTTCCCAAGTACCACTTCTTCCAAATCCCTAGGGGCTCTATTCTCAGCCCAGATTTCTCAGTTTCCCCACTCCCTGCCAATGCCTGAATGTCAGTCTAGTCTTCCCAGTTTACAAACCTTTCTTGTTTGTCCATCATTCATTTTCCTACCATTCTATTTTTTTGTCTATATGTCCATCCATCTATCCCCCCATCAAGCCAACCATATGTTTATTTATTTATCAGTTTATCTAGCCGTTCATTTATTCTTCCATTTACTTGTTAGTCTATTCATCCATCCACTCATCTGTTTATCTATTTGTCCATCTAGCCATCCATATGCTCATCTGCTAGCCCATCCATCTGTGATTGACCCATCACTTTATATTTTCATCTTTAAAAAATTTTTTAATCTTCATTTATTTTTGAGGGGGGGGGGAACAGAGAGAGAGGGAGACACAGAATCCAAAGCAGACTCCAGGCTCCAAGCTGTCACCACAGAGCCCGAGGCAGGGCTCAAACTCACAAACCGCAAGATCATGACCTGAACCGAAGCCTCCTAGGCACCCCTATATTTTCATCTGCTTATCCACTGTATATCCAGCTCTCAATCTGTTCGTCCACCGGTCCATGCATCCACCCGTCCACCCATCTACCCATCTACCCATCCATCCACCGATCTACCCATCCATCCATCTATGCATCCTGCCAGTATTAACTAAGCTCCAGGCTCTATCCTGAGTTATGGGAAAGTAGGTAAGTACTGGACAAGATCCCTGTCTTCAGAGAGCTCCTGATCTAGTCTGGAAGCCAGGGATGAATAGAGACATTTTTTGATCCATCGACCTCTGGTGAGTCCACTTCGCTGCAGAAGAACTTCTTGAGCATTCTATTTCCTCCCACGTGTAGTCTTACCCTCCGCTTTATATCCTCTTCCCACTAAGACTAGCCTGCCTCTTCCCATCAGTGGACTCCCAAGCCCCCAAGTGTTTCTTCACAGGCAGCAAAGACCAGGGATTCACAAGGTCTAGGTTCACCGTTAAATCTATTTCACTTCCTTCTTCACTGATTTTTTTTGCATCTGTACTTGGGACTCTCCAAGAGGTCCAGGTCACAAGTCCTTAGGACTCCCTAGGAACATGACCAAGGCCCCTCCCCAAGAGTAGGGGACAGGCGGCTGACTTGACAGGAGTTCCATTCCTACTCCCCATTTCCCCATCAAGAAGGCCACGTCCCAGCTGACTGCATGTGTGTGGGGTGGGTCTACCTCATGAGAACCAGGTCCTGCTTGACGTGTTCATTCTTCATTCATTCAGTCATGTCTTGGTTTGGTTTGTTTATATGTTTATTTGTCTACTAATTCTTTCATTTCATCACTTTTTATTGAAGGCCTTCTATGTGCTGGGCCTGGTAAGGGGGCACAAATATGAAGAGAGCACGTCCTGGGCCCCCAGGAGTTCACAGGCTTGCAAAGAGAACACACAGAGAACACACATGTTAAACAGATAGTATGGTTCTTTCAGGGGGTGGGGGAACAAGAGAGAGGTGCTACGTGCATTGGGGAGTGATTATTTTGGTCTAGACGACAGGTAGAGAAGCATGCAAGGGAAGAGGAGTGTCTAGCTGAGGAACCAGCTTGGGCAAAGGTAAGAAGGTGGAAAAGAACAAAGGAACAGTGAGCCTTCGTCCTGTGACTAGAAACAAGACAAGAAAGCAAAGAGCCTTGAGTGTCAGGCCAAGGAGACTGCGTTGCATCCAGGGATAGACGTGGAGCCTTTGCTGTTTGTAAGCAGGGAGTGTGCTGCTCATTTCCATCGGTGCAGGCAACATGCTGTGTCAGCTATGTGTTCCTGAGGCCTGAGTCTTGAGGGGCCCCAGGAGAGGAAAGAGATTCCATTATCCCAAGTCTTGCCAAGCCCAAGGGGCCTGGATACAGAAGCCCCAAAAAGATCCAGGGGCCAAATCTCTAAAAGTGGGGAAAATGACTCTCACTCTCTGTGCAATAAGTCACAATATCTGTGTCCATTTGAATACCAGCAAGCCCTCTTTACCCTTCCTCCCATTTCCCCTCCTCCCAAAATGTACCAGAGGCCTCCTCCCTAGACGTTATATCCCCAGGGATCCGCTGTTATTCAAAGCCCTCGGAATAGTAGCACCCAGATTCTAAGCAATTCGGACCCAGAAGGGTCTGATAATCAACCACCTAGGATCTCGTAAAAGGGTGGGGAGGACACTTTTTTGAGTGCCCAGCACTGTGCTGGGTCTTCCACCCTTGTGATCTGACGTAACCAAGACAACGATCTGTTAAACTGAGGCCCAAGAGGTCAGTGACTTGCCCAGGGTCAAGTGTGTGAGTGGAGAGCTGGGGCATCAGATCGGCCTTTTGGGTCCCCGTGGGGAAGGAAGGAGCAGAAGGAAGAAGGGAAAAAGGCTGAGAAGCCAAGCACGGAGGGGGCAAGAGGGCAGAGAGGGGGGAAAGGGAGGATTGAAAAGGAAGAGGGGAAAAAAGGGGAGAAAGTAAAAGAAGGAAGCAGAGAGAGGTGAGATAAGAAAGAGAATAGGCAAGGGGGTGGAAGAGGAGGGCAGAGGGGAGAGGGAGAGGAAAGAGGACAGCCTCCTCCTCCTGCAGGGGAGCAATGGCCCCAGAGAGGGTCCCCGACTTGCTGGAGGTCCACAGGATGCATCGTACCTGGGCTGTGGCTCTCATCCTCATCAGTAGGGAATGCAACTGAAACCGAAAATCTTGGAGGCTCCAGGGAATGAGAGGAAAAAAAACCCACATTTTAAAAATTATTTTATTTTTTAAATAGGTAACATAGGCACATGGTACAAAACTCAAAGGCACAAAAAAGGGACACAGCTGCCCAGTTCTCCTTCCAGAGGCAACCCTCCCCGTTACCTGATTCTTGTGAATTTTTCTAGAGATAGTCTGAGGAGACACAAAAAGGCAGGTATACTATTTTGAAAACTTTACACAAAAGGTAGCACCCTAAACACATTGTACTTACCTCTGGTTCTATTTTTCCCCTAAATCCATTCCACGCCCAGACATAGAGAGCTGTCTTATTCTTTTTAATGACTATAGTATTTCACTGTTTGAATGGACTCTAATTTTTTTTTTTTTTAATTAAGCTCTATACCTGACATGGGGCTTGAACTCATGATCTCGAGGTCAAGAGTCACGTTCTACCAACTGAGCCAGCCAGGCACCCCTGGACTGTGATTTTTTTAATGTTTATTTATTTTGAGACATAAAGAGAGAGAGAGAATGCTAGCAGGGGAAGGGAAGAGAGAGGGAGAGAGAGAATCCTAAGCAGGCTCCACACTGTCAGTGCAGAACATGACATGGGGCTAGAACACACGAACCACGACGATCATGACCTGAGCCGAAATCAAGAGCCAGACACTTAACCAACTGAGCCAACCAGGTGCCCCTGGACTGTGATATTTTTAAATCACGAGAGATCTCATTCATATAAAAGAGTACACAAAACGTTTCTGTATAGTTTAAGGAGCAAAAATATGCTATGTAGCCTCCATCCAAGTCAAGAAATAAAACCTATCCAGCACTCTAGAAGCATCCTCCAAAGGTCCCCTTACAGATCTCTCCCTGTGTCTAGAAATAACACTATTCTAACTTTTTTAGTAATTATTTCCTCACTTTTCCTTTTAGTTTTGCCATTTACCTAAACATCTCCGCAGTTTAGCTTTTATCTTAGCAGACTTTAACCTCATATAAAAAGAATAATGGTATAAATATTCTTTCGGGTCCTGCTTCTCTTTCCTACCTTCAGGTTGCATGTAGCCTTGGTCTGTTTTCACTGCAGTATAATATTCCATGGTTAAAAATCTTATTTAAACAGTCTTTCATTGATGTGGACATTTGGGTTGTTTCCAGTCTTTTGCTGTTACAAATCATAATACAATCTATAAAATTTTCTAGTTTGCACATATCCTAGTGTGTGTCTTTTTTTTTTTAGGGAAGCTAGAGGGAATATAGGGAAGATCTGAGTTACACGTTTCCTGGGCTGGATGGACTGGTAACACTGACTCAGGATGTCTGCTCTTATGCTTTTTGCTTGTCTCTAAAAAAGCACCGTTCAACACAAATAACAGAACGTCACTTTCTGCCTTCAATGAAAACAATGTAGGAGAAAGGCCCACTACTGTGGAAGTAAATGTTTGAAGGGAAGTTAAATGCTATAAATTCTCCTTTTTCTATATTTAATTTTTCAAGGTTAATCTTGATGGTTAAGAGATTGGTACTAGAAAGAAAATCACTACAACCGGGACGCCGGGGTGGCTCAGTCTGTTGAGTATCCGGGTCATGATTTCGGCTCAGGTCATGATCCCAGGGTCTAGGGATCAAGCCCTGCATCGGGCTCCATGCTGGGTATGGAGCCTGCTTAAGATTCTCTCTCTCTCTCTCCTCTGCCCCTCCCCCCACTTGTGCACTCTCTCCCTGTCTCTCTTTAAAATAGAAAAAGAAAAAGAAAATCACCACAACTAAATGGAAGCTGAATCAAAACCCCGTGACCTCCTTATAGACACTAATAAATAGTATCAGAAAATCTAAAATAGAAATTAAAAGCCCTTCAATTATAAGTAATATTGAAAATGACATATCTGTCATATTCTAACTCACTGTAAAAAAAAAACAGATACTTTAGATTCTATAACATAGGTGCACAGGAATTTTTGACTCCCTTCTTTTGACGTCAAAGGAGATGTGTTGTTGTTTTTTTTTTATCGAGTCCTAATTGATGCATAGTACTTTATTAGTTTTAGTTGTATTGCATTTAAACAAAATTTTTTTAGGGGCACCTGGGTGGCTCAGTTGGTTGGGCAACCAACTTCGGCTCAGGTCATGATCTCACAGTTTGTGAGCTCGAGCCTTGTGTCAGGTTCTGGGCTGACAGCTCAGAGCCTGGAGCCTGCTTCCGATTCTGTGTCTCCCCCTCTCTCTACCCCTTCCCTGCTCACGCTCTGTGTCTCTCTGTCTCTCAGTAATAAATAAACGTTTAAAAAATTTTTTTAATGTTTATTTTTGAGAGACAGAGACAACATGAGTGGGGGGGGGGGGGGGGCGGGGAGGGGCAGAGAGAGAGGGAGGCACAGAATCGGAAACAGGCTCCAGGCTGTCAGCACGGAGTCCAATGTGGGTTTCGAACCCGTGAACAGTGAGATCATGACCTGAGCCAGCTGGACGCTTAACCAACTGAGCCACCCAGGTGCCCCTAGTCGTACCGCACTTTAAATTTTGAGATAGAGATACGTCCTATTGCCCTCGATGAAAGTTGTAACAACTTTCCCTCCTACCAGCAGCATATGACAGTGTTATTTACCCACTCCATAGGACACGTGGGCAGCCCTGTGGAGTGCCAGGGAGGCCAGGCGGGCCTGGGTGGTGGAGGGCCAGGCGGCCCTTTGCCCTCATTGGACTGGGCTGCTGAGGGGGTAGACTGGGGACTATTGCAATCTCAGGGTGAGCAGGCAACAGGAAACGTGGGTGCTGCGTCCTCGAAGCTGACAAGACCTTGAACTTGCAGATCCCTTAACCTCATCCCAAAAGAGCTCTAAAATAAGGGAATGGCGCCCCATCCCCACAGTCCCAGCGACTGGTCTCTATGGGGACTGACAGAGTATAGGGGAAAACTGAGGCCTCAGACCAAGCACTGGGAAAGTTGACCAAAAAAAGCTGAGCCTGTGTACAGAAATGGCCGTCTTGCAACTTCCTCTCATGGTTGAGACACTGGGGGAGGCTCCTCGGGCCCCAGTCTGTGTCGCCTGGGCCCCTCAGAGCTTCCCAGCACTGGGCTGGCTCTTTAGGGCCTGAGAACCTCCAACAAATATTTACTCAGGGCCTCTGTGGGCCGGGAGACCCAAAGAGGCAAAGACTCCTGCCCTTGTGGGGTTTGTTCTGGAGCAAGAAAGACAGGGCTGAGCACGTCTTTGAGGGCATCTCACTGCAGGTTAGCAGGTAACAGCACTATAGGAAAAGAGCGGCCAGCTGGCTAAGGCAGGGCAGGCCATGCCCACCAAGAAGGGGAGATCTGAACAAACTCTGGGAGCCAGTGAGGGAGTGAGCTGAGCAGACCTCTGGGAGAAGAGCTCTGGGCAGGGACCCCAGCCCTGCAAAGTATGAGCCAGGACCAGCAGGGGGCTGGTGTGCCGGGAGGGGAGAGTGTGAGGGGCTGGGGCAGGTAGGGCTTAGTGGCAGACCTTGTGTGAAATTTCATTGTGACTGAGTGAAAAGGAGGTGCCCGCGAAGGGTGCCTTCTCTCAGGCGCTCAGAAAGTGCTTGTGAGGGACGCCTGGGTAGCTCAGTCGGTTAAGCGTCCGACTTCAGCTCAGGTGGTGATCTCGCAGTTTGTGAGTTCGAGCCCCACATGCAGCTCTGTGCTGACAGCTCAGAGCCTGGAGCCTGTTTCAGATTCTGCGTCTGCCTCTCTCTGCCCCTCCCCTGCTTGCACGCTCTCTCCCTCTCAAAAATAAATAAACTTAAAAAAATAATAATAAACTTTAAAAGACAAAGGCAAGGGGAAAGAGTAGGCATTAACTGGTTCCACCCTTACATAATCCTATGAGGCAGGCATGGGAAATGAGGCCAGAGGCTCTGGCGAGGGGGGGGGGGGGGGGGGGCGTACCCAAGGACACACAGCTGGTGAGTGGGTGGGAGGTGACTGCAGTGGTCCTGGGGCTGCTGTCCCTTCCTCAAGTCTCTCCCATGGATATTTCTCTGCCTAAAAATCCTCCTCGGTTCTTGCTTGTCCACAGGGTGCAGTCCAGCTCTGTCGCCTATGCTGGAGCCCCCAACACCCAGGGTCCAGCCCGCCTTTGCACCCTCTCCCATCCACGTGGACCAGCCCCACCCCCACCTCCAACCAGAAGACACTACTCAACATTCCCAGAACCTCTTTCTCAATCTCCCAGGCCTTGCTCACAGGCCCACCCCTTCCACACCCTAAGGCCTCTGTCTTTTGTGGGCTCTCCTCCTCCAGGCTGCCCTCCAGACACACCCTTCCCCCCTTACCTCCGTCTCTCCCCAGCCCCCCTGAATCTCTCCTCTTGCTCTGCACCAACCCCTGCCTCCAGCTCCCCAGCCCCAGCAACCCAGAAGCACCGAGTAGCCCAACCTCCTCTAAGGCCCAAATCTCGGCCATCCCTCCTCACCCCTGACTCTTGCTGACCAGGCCTGCAGCCTGGGAGCTCACCTCCCGGCCACATCACTCAGCCTCCGGCACCTCAAACCCACCGCCACCCACAGTGACTTCCTTCTGCTCACCACGGCAGCACCTCCCAGCAACCCCCCCCAACCCCGTTTGCTCTCTGAAGATAGGATGGCTTCTCCTCCAGGTGTAGGCCCCTTCTCCATGCAGCCCCTCCACCATCCTTCTCTCCCTAGGTACCCCTGGATCCTTCCCCACGATTGGCTGTGTGGCCTCTGGGCAAGTTCCTTCCCCTTAGGGAAGCTCAGACAACTCCATTCCACAGAGGGGTCAGCGAGACTCGCCTCCCAGAATCGTTCAAAGGACTGAAAGGATAATTTGTCGGTCTTTACCTAATATACAGGAGGGGTTCATTTAGTGCCCGTTTCCCTCACTGGCCTCCACACACACTTACTGGGACCTGTGAAGGTTTAGGAGTGTGGCTCTGGAGACCTTGATTTGAATCCTGTCCCTGCCCTTTAGTCGCTGTGTAGCTGAGGGCAAGTCCCTTCTTAGGGCCTACGTGTCCCCACCTTTAAAATGGGGGCAATAACAGGCTGTACCTCACGAGGTTGTGAGAATTCCACAAGACATCATGTATGATGTTCGTGTGCGGGGAGGAGGGGGGGCACACCCGGCGTTCTTCCAGAGGGAGGAAGGCTCACCCTGTCCCTGCGGGCTCAAGATCCCAGCAGAGGTCCTCTTCACAGCTTCCTTGGGAAAAGAGAAATGCGGGGAGCCAGGAAGCTGCTGGAGGAGAGCCCCAGGACAATAGCACCCCTCCCTCCTCTGCCCCCCCTGGCACTTCTCTCTCACCCTCCCTGTGTGAGCAGTCAGCTCTCAGGAGGGGAAAGCCAGACAGAAAAGGGGCCCAGGACTGGAGCAGGGACCCTGAGATTGGATGAGAGGGGCCCTTTGAAAAGAAAAAGGAAAGGTAATAATTATACAACCGTCCTCACGGGCCCAGCACGTTGGATCCTTACAGCGAGGCTATGGGACAGGGATGATCTCCATTTCACAGATGAGAAATGGGGCTCAGAGCGGACTCTTTTCCAGGTCACAGGACTGAAAGAGCCAGACTCAGCACTGGACCCAGGCTTGTTTTACCCCAAAGCCTGTGCTCTGGGCCCAAGGCTGCCCAGTGTGTATGCCGTGAGTCCTTGGGAAGAGGTCTCTGTGCATATGACGGGAGGATCCTGAGGCGTAGGGCTAGGGAGAAACTTCGACTTCCGAGCTGTGGCCCAAGGCCAGTTTGAGGCCACCCAGGGGCCCTGGGTGGGGGTGGGGTACCACCCAGGGTGCGGAGCTAAAGGCGCGGGGCCTGGAAGGAGTTAACTGCATGAGGGGCCTGAGTGAATCAGAGGCTCCGCAGGCTGCGATGGAAATTCCCTGTGCATGGCGTGTGGTCACCCAGAAAAGGGAAATGGTGCTTTTCGGAGCAGGGGACGGCGGGGGCTGGAACCCGGGAGCAGACGCCTGCCCGGGTGGGGCCGGCGAGGGTGTTGTGACCAAAGACTCCTGGCCTCAGGCTCTGCTTAGGCTCTGGGTGGGAGAAAGAAGGTAAGGAGCCACCAGGCCAGGGCAGGCCTGGTCATTCTCCAGTGTGCCCATGGGCCCTGACGGATGGGTAGGAGTTCACCAGGCCCAGAGGAAGGAAGGGCACTCAGGCCGTGGGAACTACAAAGCACAGGAGTGTGACTCAGCATGAGAGTCTGTCCCCCATGCTTTTTCTGGAGAACTCTTTCCTGTCCTTTGGGCCCATCCCAAGTGATACCCCTCCGCACCCTGGGAGCACCATCACTCCCTTTCCGTGTCCCAAGGCCTCAGTTTCCATCTGGGAGCTCCCAGAATTTTGCAACTCATCTGCCTCCTACCCAGGACTGTAGCCAGGGGTCATGCTGTAGCTTCAGAGGCAGCTTGCACCCAGCATAGAGCTGGCACCAAGTAGGTGTTTGGTGTTTGTGAAATGCCAATTTCACAGGAGGGGGCTCTGAGGCTCAGAGAGGTTAGGAGAAACTCAACCAGCCAGCTGGCTATGGCAGAGCGGGGCTCAGGCCAGGGCTTCTGCTCAGCTGGGACTTGGCGGGAGGCGGGGGCACTGGGCACTGACACCTGACCAGGGGTGGCCATCTGGCAACTATGCCGTCCAAAGCCTGCTTCTCTCTCAAGCATCAGACCAGCCCTGCTTTCGCTCTTGTCACAGTGCTAGGAGACTTCGGTCCTGCCAGTAGGGAGACTGGGGTACAAGATGGAACCAAAGGCAGTCAGGGAGAAGAGGGAATAGGGTCTTAAGAAACCTTGAATCCCAATCCAGACGCTCTCTAGCTATGGGGCCCCGTACACGTGGTTTCCCCTCTGAGCCTCGGTTTCCACTTTATGATGGTGGTCATGGGATAGGCTCGTTCTGGGGATGGAAAGATCTGACTGATGTCAACTGGAAACCTCTGCACCAATGTGAGGGAGTTGGTCTGTTATTAGTAATGAGTGTCACTTATGTGGCCTGTTGTCTCTCCTCGGAGCGGTCTCCTGCTGCAAGACCATCCAGCCTGCCACTTCTTAAGCCGGGTGTGCCGCGGCCTCAGGCCCAGTGTCCCTCTGCACCGCACGAGGGCCTGTCCCCCACACCAACCCAAGGAGAGCAGTGGCTGGGTCCTCCTGTCCAGAAACATGCCCTCCAAAGTCCCCAGGTGCCCCAAGTTCCACCGTCCACCCCAGATTCCTTGGCTCCTGTGAAGATGCAGGACGCCCAGAGAAACCACCCTCAGGAGAGATGGGCAGCATGGTGGCAGCCATTGGCGTTGGAGCTTTTCCAAGCACGAAGGGGAACTGAGAAGTGTGGGAATGTGCCTTGGGCCTGCCCAGGGTGGGCAGCCAGGCCCGGGTGGGAGGGGCTGTTCCAAGGAGTCCAGACTGATGGGGTCCGGGGGGTGCAGAGGAGAAGGGACCCATCGGCCTGTGACAGTGGGGTTGGGCGTCACCGTGAGGTGCCTGCAGGTTGTCCAGACAGAGCTGGCCGGGCAGCGGGAGGCTGGGGAGCTGTGTGGAGAAGGAAAGAGGAAGCCATGGGGAGAGGGGGATGGGCTGCTGGGGATGGAGTGGGAGTGGGGGCTGGGGGGCCTGGAGCCACTTGGCCGCAGCCACTTCGCTTCTCCCGGTTTCGGTTTGTAAATAGCTGCCGGCTCCGTGCAGGCGGGATGGGCCCTGCCCCTTCTGTGGCCCGTGTCCAGGGAGGCCCGGGCCTGAGTGGCTGCAGCTATTCAAAGCCTGCATTTGAGGACCCCAGGAGGCATGGAAGCTGGCCCGGCCTTTCTCTGGGTGGGCAGGTTTCGGTGGGCCCAGCACTGGGCAGCCCCAACCTGTGGTCACTGAGGTAATGCAGCTGGGGCAGAACTTGATGACTTGGCCACATTGAGCTTATTTATAACTGGGCCTCCGTGGGCAGAGGCAGCTGCTGAACCGCCAACTCAGCACTTGGTGCCGGGACAGGATAGTGGGGGCCAGGCCAGGCCGATGGTCCCTCAGTCTGGGCCTCGGGGTCTTGGGATCCCCAAGGCCTCTTTGGCTGGAACCAGTGCTTGTGCTGTCTGTGTTGCACAGGCCTTGAGATTTAGGGCTTGTACTTGTGAGGTGGGCACCTCAGAACCTCCTAGACCAAGAGGGTGTCTGAACTCAGTGGACTGGTCGGTTCCCAGGGGGCTCATGCCTTGGCCTTCCTGGAAACTCTTCCTGCAGAGGTCAGGCACTGTCAGCAAAGTCAACAAGAAGCAAAGTCATCTCCCCTCCCATTCTTGCAATAGCAGTGCTTAAAAACAAAACAAGATGCGTTCGGGAAGAGGGCAATGCCAACTCCTGAGGCCTGGCCCTGATGGTGGCACTCCAGGCACCTGACAGAGGGGGAAAGATGTGGCTCCCTCCTGAGGCTCCCATGTCCCACCACACGGGTACCCATCTCCTTCTTAGACAGGAAGCACTGGCCCTGCCCCCACCCTCCAAAAGACCACTTCTGGAGAGGTGTCAGACCCCTTCCTAAGGTCTGCGGGAATAAAGAGGCTCCTAAAATCTTTCTCCCACTTTCGAATCCTTCTGGATCAATCTTGTCACCTACGACCCTCTGTCCCATCAACACCTCGTCTCCCAGACTTGATCCTGGCCTTCCCACCTCCAAGCCTTGTTCCAGTCTGGCCCCCGGCCTGGCATGCCCTTTCCTTCCCCCTAGTCTCTCCAAGGCCTACGCCAAGCCCTGCTCTGAGGGTCCCAGCCTCCGTGCCTACCTGTCCCCAAAGCAGAGGCTCTTGAAATATGAAATTCAAGGGGGATGTCAGAATTGGAGCAGAAATGGGCGAGAGATTTTAGATCATGGGGGCCACAATCACTACACAAAAGAGGAAGCCGACGCCTGCAGGGGGTCAGGGATGGCCAAAGGCACTCAGTGAGCAAAGAACAGAGCTGAGACCAAAACTACGTGCCCTGACTCCTGGCCTGGAGCTCCCATCCCTGGACCTCTGACCTCCTGGGCCCCAGCTTGGCCTTGAGTGATGGCCCCACCTGGCCCCTCACACTTGGCAAAGGCTGTTGGGTATGGGAAGGACGGGTTGCTGGTGTGGGGGTACCTCAGGCCATCCACTGCCCAGGTCTGGGGCCTGGCCTGGCAGGCCTACTCAGGCCCCTCTGGGCAGGGTCGGGGTGCCCAGCCCAGAGCCGCCCGGGCTGCAGCTGCCCCTGTTTCCACATCGGCAGTAGCAAGTCCGGGCCTGAGAAAACAGGAAGCGCCCAGTCACCACAGGAAGCATGTGTGCGCAGCCTCCCCACCCCCGGCCCATTGCAAAACGCCAACAGCCCCATTACCACAGGCACCACACAGTGGCGGGCAGAAACGCTCCGGCCGCCAGGACTGCCGAAGAACCGGACAGACAGACTCCAGCCCTCACTTGCCTGGGCCAGGCCACGGGGTGAATGTCCAGCCGTGGCCTTGAGGAGCCCAGGGTCCCCTAGGGTTCAGGCCTCATGCCTGACTCTGGATTCTAGAGCCTAATCCCAGACTGGCCTAGGCTAGGCCTGCTTTGGCCATCATTAAATCAGAATATGGGGTCAGGGGTCACAGGGAAGCCATTTCTCTGACTCGGTGGGTGGCACTGGAGGACTCTGTGCCTGTCCCTCAGACCCTGACAGGGCCTGATGCCCAAGCCTCGCTGACCCAGTTGGCCTAGATCCCACTGCCCCTACGACCCCAGGGAGCCATGTGCTGTCCAGTCCACACCTGCCACGCCCTCTGCCCAGCCCCGGCCCTTCCCAACCGAGACTTTGCTGGCCCCTGGGGTCCTGCCCAGGCTAGCCCTCAGGAGACCTGCGCCCCTCATCCCGCCCTGCCTGCCCCGACTCACCTCCCATTTCTGGCCACCCGGCCTCAACCCTTGGAAGGAGATGGGAGTGCAGCAAAGCTGAGGCCCGGTGCCTGGGGAGGCCTGTGCTCCTCCAGCCCCGGGGACGGCAAGGAAAAGAGAAGAGAGCAGAGCATTTCATGGCTATAATAAATCAAAGGGGGAAGTCAGAGCAGGAGAAATAAGAAACTTCCCTACCCTGGGCACAGGGACCTGCCAGGCAGCAGCCCCCGGCACCCCCACGGTCTTCCCTCCTCCCTTCTGCCTCCCTGGCCAGGACCCAGATCTGGTGCTTGCTCTCAGGCCTCGGGGCCCCACCTGCCCAGAGATCTCCTGGGCGCCCAACAACCTTTCTTGCTGTGCACCCTGGATCCAGGCACCTCTAGGTGGGGCTTCAGTTTCCTCCTCATGGACTCAGAACTCCATGGGGGAGGGGGGGGCGGGGGGGTGCTGGCTTGGAGAGTGAATGGTCAGGCTGCCCAGCAGAGAGGGCTGAAGATGGGTAGTGCCCCTCTGGACAGGATGAAGAAATGAAAGAGGGGAAGGGAGGGAGGGGAGGCATTCTGGGAATTCCTGCTGGACAGTCGGGCTCAGCAGGACAAACGTCTGTGAGAGGGGACTGGAAGGCCAAGGCAAGTGGCAGGAGTAGGGAACAGAGGTGGGGAGAGCCCTGTGTTGTGAGAGCAGGCAGGGCCTTGACTTCAACTCAACTCCTGCACTCTCTCAAACCAGACCAAGGGGCCCAGGGGCCTGGGGGCCACTGTTTGTCCCCTCCCCCCATCATGTCTTCCTGAAGTGTCCACTCAACAGAGATACTGGGAGGGGAAACATTTTTTTCAGGCAGGGGGAAAGCTCCCATATTAAAAAAGGAGAATGAGGAGCGCCTGGGTGGCCAAGTCAGTTAAGCATCTGCCCCTTGATTTGGGCTCAGGTCCTGATCTCATGGTTTGTGACATTGAGTCCCGCTTGGGGCTTTGGGCTGACTGTGCAGAGCCTGCTTCGGATTCTCTCTCTTTCTCTCTCTCTCCCTCTCTGCACCCCTCTTCTGCTTGCTCTCTCTCTCTCTCAAAATAAATAAATAAACAAATTTTTTAAAAAGGAAGATGCAAATCTGTATGAATTTTTAAGATAAAATAAGGAATTTCAGAAACATTTTGCTAGTTTTGGGGCCTCTATGAGCCATGCACCCAGCTACCAAGCAGACCCTCCTCCAGTGCCATTGGGGTGCATTGTGGAGACTCAGGCTGCCTCCACTTGAAGCCCTCCTGAGACAGTGTGCTCACTCCCTGACTCCAGGGGTCTCTCTCTCACTGCGAGCAAGTTCTCCTCAGCCCCACCCCTGGGTCTGCTCACGATGTCTCCTGGACAGCTACCAGCCTGGAGCTCAAGGCTAACAGAAGAGCCTGGCAGGGCCCAGGATCCTTCTGAGCCTCTAAGATCATTCACGACCTCGTCAGGCAGATAAGATAAGAAATTGGCAGTGACTGTTGGGAGTCCAGGCTGCCGAGCCAGACAGATCCAAGAGCATGCAGGGTGTGACCGTAACTCCCACCCTCAGTTTCCCCACTTGGAAAATGCCTACCTAGAAAATTTGCAAAGAAAGACAAAGGAGATCACAGGGTGACTCGTGGGGCCTGCATCACACAGTGGCTTCTGACACTGTCATCTCCTCCCAGAAGCACCTATTTCCTCCCTCCTTTCCCTTTCACCTGCCTGAGGTGGGGTGAGAACTTCTATTCCCTGCTTTTCTCTGCACCCCCACCCCCCAGGGCCCTTGGCCTCGCTCTGACCTGTCCTGATCTGGGAGAGTGTTAGAGCTGAGGTTCCCAGCCCTACCCCAAGGGGCTCCCTCTGTGAGATGAGACTTTGAAGGCCCAAACTCCTGCTCTGACAGGACTCCCCGTTTCTGTTCACACCTCCTGCCCTCGCACGACACCTCGCTTTCATCCTCAGACAGCCACAACTGTGTTTTGTTTTTTAAATTTAGTTATTTATTTTGAGAGAAAGAGAAAGTACGAGCAGGGGAGGGGAAGCGAGCGCGAGGATCCTGAGCAGGCCCTGCACTGCCAGTGGGGAGCCCATTGCGGGCCTCGAACTCACGAACTGTGAGATCATGACCGGAGCCAAAGTCCGTTGCTTAACCCACTGAGCCACCCAGGTGCCCCATCCACTTTTTTTAACAACTGGTGGCATTCACTAGGCGCTTTACATACATAACAGGTCAGAATCCTCACAGGTATTCTTATCCCCGTTTCAAATATGAGGCAACTGAGGCTCAGCGGGGAGGAAGGTCAGCTGGCCAAAAAGCAACAGCTCTGAGGTGAGAACTTGGTTCTGTCCTCCAACCCAGTGGAAATCTTATGCAAACCATGAGGCAAAGCAGCAGGTCTTTTGGGGTGTCACCGCTGCCCAGGCCCATGGTCCTGGCCCATTCCCGGCTCCCCTGCCCTGTCCCCATCACCACAGTCTCTTGCTTCTCCTGGTCCAGGTTGTAAGATGTCAGAGTTGGACACATTCCGGCCTCAAGTGCCCACGAGAGCAAAGAGGTTATAAAAACAGAAAGGTGAGCAGTCTGCTGAATCAAGGGCTCTCCTTGGCTCCCTGCCCTGGGAATTCACACCCAGCAGTGGCACTTAACTCCCTAGGGAGAAAGCCTCAAGGGAGCCGTGTTCCCTGCTAGTTAGAACCAAGACATTGGTGCCAGACCTTGGTGTAGAGCAACAGAGACCGTCCCCTGGCTAAGTGACTTAACCCTAAAATGGAGAGAAAAATGCCTCTCCTGGCCTGGAGAGTTCACAGAAGGGAAGTTTCTTTCTAAAAGCCAAGAGCTCAGCCCCTCTTCATGCATGGTCTCATTTAAGCCCCATAACAGTTCTGACAGGTCGGTACTATTACTCCCATTTTACAGATGAGAAATCTGAGGCGGAGGAGTCTTCCTAAGATCACACAGCCCTGCAGGGGCTTGAACCCCAATCCTGTGTAACTACAAGTCAGATGCATTTATACTGCCTCAGAGAGGTTCCTCTTCCTTTCTCCTAGGAACTGTTCTCTGCCACCACCAACCCGCAGGGTCAGGGGCCCTGAGTGGCGAGTTGAACCATGACTGGATGGCCCTGCCCAGCTGTGGTGCAGTCCCCAAATGCCTGACTGCCCTTGCTTCTTGGGTTGGGCTTGCGGATGGCTTCCTGGGCACGCAAGGGGTTGGGGCCAGCTGCAGCAGGGACTCCTCCAGGCAGTTCCCCAGCCATATTGTTTGCGGCCATCCTACCCTGCAATCAGGTAGGTGTCTGACTGTCTCTTGCAGAGGGGTGTTATAAGTTCCTGTAGGGGCCCTCCCGGCAAGGCAAGGAAACAGAGAAACCAGACTTGAGCTTCTCTCTGGTTTAAGCACCTTCCAAGGCCCTGGCAGAGGCCTCTGCAAATTTATATTTGTGATTTTGTAGTCTTTTTCTTAACGAGGACCTCAAATGGTAAAAGCATCAGGCTCTACACAACCTAGCTCTGTCCCCACGCTGAGGACAGTGGAAAGTGTTCCATCCTCCTCTGGCTCCCTGGCTCTGAGGCAAGCGAGACCCCCACTTTCCCATCTCTGCAACGAGATTGAAGCCGGGAGACAGGCGGGTACAGCAGGGGCAAGGAGAAGGGATCAGGGTCCCCATCCTTTACAAAAGGCTCAGATCTGCAGAGGGTTTTCACCAGCCTGCATTTGTTGCATCTCCAACAGCCTCGCGGAGTAAATGCAGCCTCCTACCCCCGTTTTCCAGCTGAGATAACTGAGGCCGGGAACAGAAGGTGCAGGCCAGAGCCTCTCCCCCACGGGCCCCGGGGGGCTCCGCCCAGGATGCCGAGCCAGGGTTGGAGGGAGTAGGGCACAGAGGGTGCGGGGACGGCGCAGCGGAGGCAGTGGGGAGGCGGCGGCGTCCCGCACTGTCTCACCGCAGGACCGACCTCGGCGCTTATCTGCTCGGGCAGCTTCCGCCCCCCACCCCAGCCCCCGCCGCAGCCCGGGCCCCCGCCCCCGCCTCCGGAGGGCCGGCCCGAGGGCCCCTCCCCCGGCGCCCGCCCCCAGGGAGCGCCGAGCTAGCAGGGCGCTGCCCGGCCGAGCGGAGAGGGGCCCGGCCCCCAGATGAGGCGCCGGAAGTGATCAATAACCCCGGGGGGCGGGGGCGCCTCCTGCCTCCAGCCCGCCGAGCCAGGCCGAGCGGGGGTCCCCTGGGCAAAGCTGGGAGAGAGGCTGCGAGGGAAGAGGAGCGGGGTCCCCTAAAGGCCGGAAAGCAGGAGGAGAGGCGGGATCGGTCTGCACCGGGTTCGGAGGGACACGAGCCCACTCCCCCCCCACCCCCAACACACACGCACAAGTGCACACGCACACACTAGCAACGCCCATGGGCGTCCCTGGCACAGATGTGGGAGGGAAGAGAGAAGTGGAGACACCTTAGAGAAAGTGAAAAGCAAGCCACAAACGGGAGCAGACGCCCGCCACGTGCAACTGGCAAAGGTTAGGCATCAAGAATACATAAAGAACTCTTGCAAATCCATAGGGGAGAAAAACACAAAATATCCGGCAGAAAAATTGATAAACGACGTGAAAAGGCATTTTAAAGAAGAGGAAGCACACGTGTTCAAGTGAACATCTTTAGAGATGCTCAAGTTCATTGGTAGTGAAGGAACAACAGCGACGACCACGGTGGGATGCTATTTTACAGCACTGGAAGGGCAAAAACTAAGCCTGACAGCACCCAGTGTTGGAGAAGAGGTGGAGCCGCACAATCTCCGGTGCATCGCTAGCCAGCAACTCTGTGTAACCACTGGAGAAGACAATCTGGCCTTATCTTGTAATGCGGAGACGCAGCAGATCCCCACCCCCCAGGCATCAAATCAAGAGAGACCTTGGCTTGTGCTCCAAGAGACCTGGGCGGGAACGTTCAAAGATACACTGTTCTTAATAGCAAAACTCTGGGAGTAACCCAAGTGAACACTAAGGAGAGCGGGTAAATAAATTACAGTGTATACATCCACACAGCGATAAGGCAGTTCAGCAGTTAAGCAAGCAAATGAACCAGTTTCACATAATGGCATAAATGCATCTTAGCACCATACTGCTGAGTGCAAAAGCCAGTCCCAGAAAACAAATACCCTTCCTGTGAAGTTCAAGACCAAGGCAAACCATATCTCTACAAATAGCAATGTTGGTTCCTTCCTTCTAATACTTTTGTTATTAGGAGATGACAAAAGACTCAAGAGTAATACTGAGAAATTATGAGAACCTATAAAAAATATATAGTTGGTTTACCAGGTATCAAAGGAATACATAAAAATAATTTGCCTTCCTGTCAGCTATCATCGAATCGTTCAGAATGTAATGGGAAATATCCTATTCAAAATATCTGAAAAAAATGCAACATATCTTAAAGTAAACTTAGTAATAATTATGCAGGGCCTATATGAAAACAATTGTAAGAATCACTGTAATCACTTGTAATCACTTTTACAAGAAAGTAAAAGAAAACTTTAGAACAACTTTTATTTTCCTTAGCTTTAAAAAGAGCCAAGGGCCGCCTGGCTGGCTCAGTCGGTGGAGCATGTGACTCGTGATCTCGGGTTGTGAGTTTGAGCTCCACATTGGGTGTAGAGATTACTTAAAAATAAAAGCTTAAAAAAAAAGAGAGAGAGAGAGAGAGAGAAAGGCACCTGGGCGGCTCAGTCAGTTAAGCGTCTGCCTCTTGATTTCAGCTCAGGTCAGGAGCTCATGGTCTGAGATGGAGCCCTCTGTGGGGCTCTGCATTGAGTGTGGAACCTGCTTGGGATTTACTCTCTGCCCCTTCCCTGCTTGCTTGCACGTGCACAATTTCTTTCAAAATAAATAAATAAACATTAAAAAAAAAAAAAAAAAAAAAAAAAAACCTTGAAAAGGAAAGATCTTGAAAACCTGATCATCACAAAATTCAGGTTCCCCCAAGAAGGAGACAGGGAGATGGGACGGGGGCGGGAGTGACAAGTAAGCAAATATATCAATAAACACATAAATTAAGTAAAGGAGGGCCTGCAAAGGCCCAGATGGCTGTGCATAATGCAGAAGTATCTGCATTTGTGCTCCTGAAGGGGAAAGGGAGACATTAAAGCCATTTGGACTGACTTTTATTCAGGGTATAGGCAAGAGGTTGTCTTTCTTTCCAGAAGCCCATATGGAATGGGGGGAAAGGCCTGTGCATGCAGGGGACAGGGCTAAAAAAAAAACCCTAAGACACACAACACTGAGGGCCTTCAGCCTGGACAGATCCAGAAGGCTTCAGGGAAGGCTTGTAAAAGGGCTGAATTTCAATCGACAGAAATGGCAGAAGGGGAGAAATATGCCAGGCCTGCCAGGGGGTGGGATGGCGATTACAAAGGGGGTTATAAAGGCAGAGAGACCAGACAGAAAGAAGTGAGGCTTGGCTGCCCAGGAAGGGTTGCGCTATGAAGCTGCTAGTGCCTCATCTGGCCAGGGCTCAGGATCTGGGGGGTAAAGCACCCCAGAAACTCACTAGGGGGCTGAGGCTGCTCTAGGAAGGGTGACTTGAGAGAGGGTTAAGGTCAGGGGTTCCTGAGGGGCAGATTCAGTTGGGAGAGGCTGAGCCTGAAGCCGCTGTAAAGAGTAACAGGCCTCATTTCACAGCTGTACTCACGGGCAAGGAGCTCATCACCCTGAGCCTCAGAAGCTTCTCTACAAGAGGTTGCTGCCAGCCTGTGGACCCAAAGAAAGCCCTGAAAAGGAGAAGGCCTCTGGAAGCAAAAAAAAAAAAAAAAAAAAAAAAAAAGTGCATCAACCCCCACCCTAGAGTGTCTAGCCCTGTGCAGCCAGAGGAGGGGAGGTTGTCAGAACATTGACAATGGCAGACCTTGATGGTTTTGCAGCCCCCACCTTGTCAGCAGGCCCAGGCCCAGAGGCAGTCCTCCCTTCTGGAAATAGAGGGCTGAGACCTTGTTGTTGAAAAGGGCCCCCACTAAAGACACCAAAGTCAGGAACGACGTGTTAAAGTCAGACCCAGTGAGGTCAGAAAAACGGGTCTGCAGCCCCCCCGTCAGAGGCCTCCCAGCCACACAGATCTGAGCACTGTCTAGGCCCATCCACCCTGCTAAAATTTTTCTGCCCAGGGCCACGACTCAGGAGGTCGCTGTGGCCTCCAAACCGATTGATAAATGTGTTGGAAAACACTCATCCGTCATCTGAGCTCAGCAAGGAGACGACAGAGGATGGTCCCCACCTTGTGTCTTTAAGTTATCTGTTCATTGCTATAACATTTTCTTTATACCCATATATCCACACATGCAAATAATTATAATACCTAAGCCTTAAAGAGAATTTGTCGTATGCCAGGCATAGTTCTAAATGCTCTGTGTGTATTCACTCATTTACAATCTGACACAGTAATCCACTTTACAGATGAGGAAACTGAGGCATAGGATGTCAAGTAATTTGCTCCAGGAAGTCTGGTACAAGAATCTGGCTGTCTTAACCATAAAGCTATGAGGTCATCAAATAAATCAATAAATAAGTTGAGATTTTATGTACACATGTATATACATTTGTACATAATTGCATAAATGTGATCATATTCATGTTCTGACGTGCTTTTAAATTTTCCTTTTATATTTTTCCTCCCCACCCATCCATGGAATCCATGTTATCACTCAATGTTTGATCTTCTATATTTTTTATTATTCACAATTATACATAGTCTTCTATATACTGATGCCTATAATCACATATATTTAGACAGGGTTCCTTTTGTCATCATTTTAAAAGAGAAGATCGTATTAAATAAATATTTCTGCATCTTTCTTTTCTCACCTGGAAGCCCCTGGCAGATCTAATTCATTGCTTTTAACAGCACACATCAGTCCACACACCGTCTTTCCACCTGGTCCCCTCTGCTCATGGTCCTCTTCTAGAGCCCCCCAGTGTGCTTCTTTACTCCATTAGGGAGTTTGATGGTGGAAATTCCAGGCCAGGTGAGAGGAAAGGACAGTGAGAAGGCAGCCAGGTGACGTTTCTGGCTGGGTCTTGCCTTACCCTCTTGCTGGGGGCCAGCAGCCCTCAGCCCCCAGAGGCAGGAATGCTAACTTGACTGTCTTATTGTGAAATCATTTGTATATTGTGAAGTGCTTTGCATATGATTAAGTGATTTGCATATGGGGGGGGCGGGTGCATCTTTGACATCCCAGAGCAGCATCCCTGAGCGTCTTCCTCCCTTTGCAAAAAAACCAACCCAAGGCTTTCACTTCAGAACTCGCCTATGGGCTTGGTGTGGTGAGACAGACACGGGGCTTTCAGAGGAAAGCTGATCCCACCTGGAAGGAGCTGGAGGTCCAAGAAAGGCACACATTGGAGTGTGGTCAACAGGCATCAGGTGCAGTATGTGAGTCATGTGCCCTCGGAGCCCCCAGTAGGCGAGAGCAACACAGGACAGTTGAAGGGAACTACCATGGGTGACGAATGAGGGTCAGAGGTTTGGAGACCCCTACCCTGTGGCAATCTCTGCCCAAGTGGGTATCCACGTGCCCCATCCTGAATATTATACAGTCTTGGCTGATTCTCAGCAAAAGATGCAATGTGGAACCTCCAAGCCAGACTCCCACCTCCCTGGAAGTGAGAGGTGCTGTCACATGCTCTGGGCTCAGGGACACCCAGGGGGAAACCTGGCTCTGCCATCTGTGCCACTGCGTGACCCCGGGGCTAACAGTACCCACCTCAGTGGGGCAGAATGAGGATTCAGTGAGATAATGCAGATGGAGTGAATGGCACGCAATAGTGTCCAGTAAATTGTAGATATAATAATGCTCTTTATTGTTTGCTGCCCTAGTCTGAGGTTAGGCCTACCTTCCTCCAGGTGAGGCAAGCACAAAAGGGAGCTACTCCAGGTTTGGGGTTCCAAGCAAGTGTCAAGCCACCACGCATTGGACCCCAAAGGGTTACAAGCCCTGGAGACAAAGGCCTGAGGTTCCCAGTGAAAAACCAAAGCATAAAAATAATTCGATGAGTAAGAATAAAATTCCCTCTTCTGAGGTTCCCGAGGCTAGGCCCCTCCCTGCGGCGGGCACTTCCCCTTTCCCTTGTTCATGGAGGAGCCAGGCCGGTTTGACTCACAGCAGGAGCGCCCAAGCCAGGCACCCACCCCGACCCCGGCCGGGCTCCGGGCTCCGGGCTCCGGGCTGCGAGGGCTGGCAGCGGAGCGCGCCCTCGTGCGGCCGTGGGCGACACTGCGGCCCGAGAGAGGAAGCGGCGGCCAGAGCCGCAAGCCCAGCCACCCAGCGGCTCGCGGTCCCTGCGGGGCCGCCCTCTCCGCCCCGCCCAGCGGGGGCTGAGCGCCTCGCTCCTGGGGCTCCCACTTCCGCCGGGCCCTCCCCTCCGCCCCCGATCCTCCCGGGCGGAAGTGCGCCTGGGCCTCCCGGGTCCCCCACGGCCGCGAGGCGGAAGCGCGCCTCGACCGCCGCTCCCCCCGACCCTGCGGCGCGCCGCGCGTCGGGTTCCGGACAGGTCCCGTGTGACGTGGCCGCGCTCCGGGGGCGGCTCCGGGCTGGGGGCCGGGCGGCGGACCGGGCGGGGCAGACCCGGGGCGGGGCGCGGCGCCGCAGCTGGATGGCTGGGGCCGCCCGGAGCGCCGCCGCCGCCGCTGCCGCACGGTGAGTGACCGCCCGACCCTCGGGGCCCGCGCCCCGGGCGGGACGCCTCGGCCGATCCCCCCACCCCCACCCCGACCCCGGCCCTGCCGCTCCCGGGCAGACCCGGGCCTCTGGCGCAGAGCCCGGGAATTCAACTTCCTAGGGCTTCTCTTCTCCCCTGTCGCCCTGCACGTCGCTGCCCATCGCTCCCTCGCTGCCCATCGCTCCCTCGCTTTCCTCCTCCGTGTCCGTCTCCCAGTCTCTGGCTGTCTCACTCCTGACTTTCTCTTGCTTTCTCCTTTCCCTCTGCTCTCTGGCTCTCCGTCCTCCGCTTCCCCTCTGCCCAGACTGTGGTCCCCTCACCTCTGCGTGCCCTGCCTTGGCCTCAAGTCCGGCCCGGCCCAGTCCTGCCTTTGGACCCCGTGGAGCCCAGCGGGTTTCCTCAGTCTCTCGTGAGGGCCTTTGGAGGTCCTGGACGCGGGCATCTTTTCCAGCCTTCCACCGCCATCAGGGGATGAGGAAACTGAGGCAGGGACATTGCCAGCTCAAGGTCACGGCCAGATGAGGCAGGGCAGACCGCATTTAAACCTCATGCCTGAGTTTCCAGATTGAACTTCTCTCTTAGTTGACTCACATCCACATCCTGTGATCCAGAGGCTGGGAACCTTCCTGCTGCCCGGTGCCCCAGGTCTCCTGCAATATAAGGAGGGCTCTCCCTGCCCCCTCCCTGCCGGGCACAGTTCACCTGCATCAGCAAGCTCGTGGCCTTCGCAGCCTGTGCGGGAGGCGGTTCTGTTATCCTACAGAGGAGGAAACTGAGGCTCAGGTGCTGCAGGGACTTTGCCTACACTCAAAAAGCCATAGCTGCAGAGCACAAAGTTTAGGGCAGGTCTCCGAAGCGTGTGCTCTGCACAGCTGTGAGGCAGTTCCTAACTGAAGGATCTTTCTCTTCAGCCCTACGTCCTGTCTGTCTCTGTGCCCTGGGGACAGTGGGCTCGTTGCCTAGGGAGAAGCTCTTGATGGTTCTGCCCTAGCTCAGCTGCTCGCTTTCCCCACCTGTGCCTCCCAGTGTCACCCATCAAGCTAGACAGTGCCAGCCTCAGTCCCCTGGGGCGTCCTCACTGGGGCATGTCCTGGCGGCGGGGCCTCCCCTGGCAGCTAGAGACACCCGACTGGGCTGGGCCTGCCGGTGGCTGAAGGGAGCCCAGCCAGCGCCTCACCCCGTCATTAGGGAAAGTTTAGCCCCAGGCAGACGTGCTGACACACAGTCTGGAGCTGGCTCAGAAGGAAACAATGTGTGGTCCTTGGGAGTGGGGTGTAGAAGAGTAGAGCCCCTTTACTCTGTGAACCCATCACTGGGATCAGAAGCCCTGGGCAAGGCAAGCAGGAGAGTGGATGCCACGGCCGCTTGTAGGGAGGAGGGTTAAGATGCCACGTTTGCTAAGCAGGTGTGCGGCCAAGGGTGGCAGCTCACGTAAGAGGCCTTTGTGTTTTTCAGCACGTGGCATGCCTGGATGTCCCTGCCCTGGCTGTGGCATGGCGGGCCAGAGGCTCCTCTTCTTCACTGCTCTTGTCCTAGAGCTCCTGGGAGGGGCTGGGGGTTCCCAGCAGGCCCTGAGGAGCCGGGGGCCTGCCGCCGCCTGTCGCCTAGACAACAAAGAAAGCGAATCCTGGGGGGCCCTGCTGAGTGGGGAGAGGCTGGATACCTGGATCTGCTCCCTCCTGGGCTCACTCATGGTGGGGCTCAGTGGGGTCTTCCCACTGCTCGTGATTCCCCTGGAGATGGGGACTACGCTGCGCTCAGAAGGTAGGTGACCCTCCTCTGGTGCCCAGGGCAGCCAGCAGCGTGGAAAACATCGCTGCTCTCCCTGGTAGAGTGGGGCCTCACGTCCCAGGTTTCATTGTGTCTCAGGTGGAGGGCGGGGACACATGTAACTTCTCACCTTGGTCCTGTGAGACCAGGGTGTGCCATGCTCTTTCCTTCGTTCATCCTTTGTTCCGAAAGAATCAAAGTCAGCAGACGTTCACCAAGAAACAGTATAGACACTGGTTGGAAATATGAGTGCCAGGCTGCTTGGGTTCAACCCCTGGCCCTGCCACTTTCCAACTGGGTGGCATCGGGCAAGTTACTTGAGGCTCAGGCTCCCGACCTTAAAAAGGGGCATAATGCGGGGCACCTGGGTGGCTCAGTCGGTGAAGCATCCGACTCTTGGTTCCAGCTCAGGTCATGATCTCATGGATCATGGGTTCAAGCCTGCATCGGGCTCTGTGCTGACAGTGTGGAGCCTTCTTGGGATTCTCTCCCTCCTTCTGTCTCTGCCCCTCCTCTGCTCATTCTGTCTCTCTCTCAAAATAAATAAACTTGAAAAATAGTTTTTTAAGAATGGGCATAATCCTAGTATGTACTTCATGGGTACTGCTGTGAAGATGAAATGAGCTAATATTGGTAAAAGCACTTAGAAGGCTGCCTGGTGCAGGGGAAAGGGCAGCGTGTTCACGGGCCCTGTGCCGGCTACAGGGATGCGGTGCCTTGCCCTTCAGTCTCTGCTCATAGTGCAAAAGACCCTCCTACCAAGGGCCTCTGGGTCAGCCTTACCCAGGTAGCCAGCCTGCCTTTGGGGAGGGGATCTGGGAGGCAGGGCACTGGCATGGGCAGAAGCTGCCCTTTTGTGACAGGTACATATACTGTCCACAAATGACATGTTGTGATGAAAACTAAAGAGACTAGATGGGTAGCTGCTAAAACTAGGTGCCTGCTGCCCCACCCAGGAGTGCAACATACTAGGTCTGGACCAGACTCCTGGAATCTGTTTGAAATGCCTGCTCCAAGGGTTTCTGCCGCTTGCGAGGCTCAGGAGCTGTTCATTCAGCAGATGGTTATGAGCACATCTATGCCCTGTGCCAGGCTGACGGCTGGTGCCGCAGCTGTGAATGGGGCCGATGTGGGGCCCTGCTGTCATGCCTGTGCCCGTGCATCCTCTCAGCCCCTCTTACCGTGTCCCGGTGAGTCAGCATAGGGAGGACTTGGATTATTAGCCCCATTTCACAAATGAGGAAGCACAGGCACAGAGGGGTCCTTTGATCAGGCTGAGGTCACACAGCCTGGAAGCGGCAGCTTTTCCTGGGATTCCACCCGATCACCAAGCTGCCTCTGCCCTCTGGGCCTGTTTCTCTATAAACCAAGAGTTTGGACATAGACTTCTTAGGGCACTTCCAACTCTGGATGCTGCAAGTCTGCAAAAGTCCCCAAATCTCTGCCACTTTTCCAAGAGTGACCGTGGCTGTGAAAAGAAAAATTCCCACTTGAAGAGCACTTGCTATATGTATTGCAATTTAATTGCCCCAAGATCCCTATCAGATATAATTATCCCCAGTTTACAGATGGGAAAACGAATCCCAGAAGTTACCTGCCCAAGGTCACCAGCTTGTGGGTTGGGGAGCTGGGACCTTTCGGACTCCCAAGCCCAGTCTCCTAACTGTGAAGCACTAGTTAGTGCTCCACAGTCATCCAGCAGGTCGTGATGTATTTCCTGTTGAGCACCCAGCCAGTGCTGGGCCTGGGGGTGGGGGTGGGGGGGTGGGGTCGGTGCTCCAGGAAGGGCAGGAGGCCAAGTCCAGCCTTCTGGAGGCTTGCAGTCTGGTTGGAAAAACATAGCGCCCAGTAAGCTGGGTGGGGCAGAGGTCGGGCCAGCGGTTCTGGTAGATCAGCCCCAGGCCCCGAATCTCTTTTGTAGCTGGGGCCAGACGTCTGAAACAGCTGCTCAGCTTTGCCTTGGGGGGACTTTTGGGCAATGTGTTTCTCCACCTGCTGCCTGAGGCGTGGGCCTACACATGCAGTGCCAGCCCTGGTGAGTGAGGCCGCAGTTGGGCAGGAGGGCAGAGGGAGCTGGTGCCCATGCCTAAGGTTGGCCTAGGCCCTACCTGCTCTGCCAGAATGACTGGGAGAGGGGTTCTGGGCGTCTGGCAGGGAACGTGTCCTGGCCCCAATCCCCTGGCCCCTGTGGGAGTCCCTGGGGCCCAGCTTTCCCACCAGCCATTCCTGTCCCCCTTCCCCTGTCACTGCCCCTGACTAGATCCCATTCCAAATGGCCCCCCTTCTGTGGCCCTGGCTTGGCCTGGCCTGTCAGTGCTGCCCCCTGCAGGTGGTGAGGGGCAGAGCCTGCAGCAGCAACAGCAACTGGGACTGTGGGTCATTGCTGGCTTCCTGACCTTTCTGGCATTGGAGAAGATGTTCCTGGACAGCAAGGAGAAGGAGGGGACCAGCCAGGTGAGCTCCACATCCCAGGGTCCGGACAAGCTGGCCTCTATTCTGTGGTGGTTGAGGGCCTGCAGGCCCAGGTTCTGAATTGAACCCTGAAAAGTGGGTCTCTTGGCCATTCCCTGGGGGCTCTGGGAGGCTGGGCCAACTGGGAAGATCTGGGGAGTGACGACATTGGCCCTGCTGTGGCTTGTTATCATAGACTGATGGCAGCGGCCGTGTGGGAGGCAGAGGATCAGTTGGGTCTGGGTACACGCGGCTTATTGAGCAGCAGAGAAGTCTAGCTAGACAAAAGGGGCCAGGGTCTCCCTGCCTCTGTTTCTCCATCTCTTGCTCCTTTCCTGCGTCTACCCTGGCCAAGTGGGGGAGCATCTAATGTCACCTCTCCCTCCTTCTCCTGGCCCTAGGCCCCCAGCAAAGACCCTGCCGCTGCTGCCGCGCTCAATGGAGGCCGCTATCTGGCCCAGCCGGCTGCAGAGCCCGGCGTGAGCGCCGTGGTCCGGACCATCAAAGTGAGTGGCCCGCTCAGGGTCCCCTCTCCCTGTAGCTGTTCCTCCCCACAAGTGGCAGGCCCATCTGAGCCCTGCCCACTCGGGTCAGCCTGGCTTCCTCTCCCCTCATGCAGGTCAGTGGCTATCTCAACCTGCTGGCCAACACCATAGACAACTTCACTCATGGGCTGGCTGTAGCTGCCAGCTTCCTTGTGAGCAAGAAGGTGAGTGGCGGCTGCGACAGCGGGGACCCAGGCATTTCTGGGGGGAATGATGGTGCCTATGTAGACCAGGTGGTTCTACCTCCCAAAATAAGCTTCCAGTTTCTGTCCTTCCCACTCCCTCCACCATCCACACCCCCATCTAAGCCCCAAGGGCTCCTGCATGAGGCCGCCTTCTGTCCCAAGCCAAACACTCCTTTTTGGGATCACATACCTCTGCCAGGCTGCTAGGCTTGGGCCCTGCCTGCTTCTAGATGCTTCTCACCCACCTCCGCACTCTGTCCTCTGAGCTCTGACATTAGTGGTCCGCCTACTCTTGAACTGGCCGAGCTCTTTCCCCGCTCATGGCCTCCACCTCACACTACCCCGTCTGCCTGGAATGTTCTTCCTCCCACTCTTTGAAACACTGGCTCCTTATCCTTCAGGCTTCGACTTAAATGCACTTCCTCAAAGAGGCCTTTGCTGACCCCTCATCTAAATTAGGCCCCTGTCACTTGTGTCTATGACACCCAGTCCATCTCTTCTGCAGTACTTATCACTGTAATCATGCAGTTCTTTGTGTGTTCATTCAGTCCTTGCCTCCTGCTTCGTGAAGGCAGGTTCCTTGTGTGTTGTATTCACTGCTGTATTTCTAGTAGCCAAATGGTGTCCGGCCAGAGCACTCAGCAGAGTAAATATTTGTAGAATGAGTGGACAAGTGGGTGCCTGGCCTTCGGCCCAGAACCCCACAGACTCCTTCCCTGCAGATTGGGCTCCTGACCACCATGGCCATCCTTCTGCACGAGATCCCCCATGAGGTGTGTGCCAGAGGCTCTCCATGGCGGCAGTGGGGACGTGGGGCTTCAGAGAGGGGGTGGGGGTAGGAAGCCCAGCAGTAGCAGCCTTGGGGGCTGGGCTCCGGAGGCCTGGAGCTCTCAGTCCACCAGGCTGCAGCTTCCATCTCAGCTGTGCTCCAGCCTCCTGGGGACTGGGGTCCCAGCCTAGGGGATGTGGGCTTGGCGGGGGGGCCCAGCAGCAAGGCCGGTGCAGGGGGCTCAGTGTGCATGTCCGTACCTGACCCCTGGGGCCCAGAGTGATCATCTGGACCTCCCCTCAGGTGGGCGACTTTGCCATCCTGCTCCGGGCCGGCTTTGACCGATGGAGCGCAGCCAAGCTGCAGCTCTCGACGGCACTGGGGGGCCTGCTGGGCGCCTGCTTCGCCATCTGTACGCAGTCCCCCAAGGGAGTAGGTACGGGCATGGTGGGTGGGGGTGGCAGGTGGCGGTCAGTGGAGGGGCCCCAGCCAGAGGGCACAGCTGCCCCGCCCCAGTGTGCAGGCCAGGATCTGCCCGGTCTACCCTGTGGGAGTGGGTGCGGTGCACGTGGCTCCCCTGGGCTCCTAGCCAGTCGGGACTTCTCCCACTGCAGAGGAGACCGTGGCCTGGATCCTGCCCTTCACCTCTGGTGGCTTTCTCTATATCGCCCTGGTGAACGTGCTGCCGGACCTCTTGGAGGAAGATGACCCGTGGTGAGTGACCCTCCCCACCGCCACTCACAGGGTTCATGGGAGCTCGAGGGGGAAGGGCTTCTGGGCTCCGCCCCCTCGTCAGCCAGTGGCCGCCCCCCCCCCTGAGCCGCCCCCCTCTCCCCACAGGCGCTCCCTGCAGCAAGTGCTGCTGCTCTGCACAGGCATCGTGGTGATGGTGCTGTTCTCGCTTTTCGTGGATTGACGGTCCCTGATGCCCCCCACACTGCAATAAGAGACTCAGATTCACTCTGTGACCGTGTGTGAGGCAGAGGGCGAGTGCCTGAGAGAGCACACCTCTGACCAGATGAGAGGATGGTGTGTGTGTGTGTGTGCATGCGTGCGTGTACACGTACACGTGTGACCAGTTATGTGTGAGACCGACACTGTGATCATGCGCTGGGCCCAGGGCCCGATGCCCGCGCCGGCCCCCAGCCACGCCGTGGTCTTCTCTCCTGACCACCCTGTCACCCTGCACTTCTCACAAAGGGCAGTGAGGACGAGCAGCACTGGTCCCAGGTGGAGGCCTCTCCCCACAAGACTGCAGGGGGAGTGAGAGGCTGCTCCCCAGGGAGCTCAGGGGGCCCAAAGCTGTCTCCTTCTGGGGCCTTGGGGTCCCTGACCTCTGCTCGGGCACCAAGTCCTGGGCAGCCGAGGGGCTGAGGCTGGGGCACCTTCTCTCTGCCGTGTCCATTGTCCCGGCCCTTCCTTTGCCAGCTCTAAGGCCAAAGAAAGGAGAGGCAGGTGCTTGTGTCGCCCCTCACCCCACTCAGCACTGACAGCCCTACCCAGCCCAGGATGGAGCCTGGCAGATGCTTTCCAAGACCTTTTCCTCGTGGCTGCCAGCCCTAGGCCGGCTCCCGTTCCCCCCGGTGAACGCTCCCTGGCAGCGCCGGCGGCTTTTGCCACCTCCAGCTGCCAAACAGCAGCCTGCGGGGCAGGGAGCAGCCCTGGGCCAGAGAGGCCTCTGAGGCCAGCTCAGGGATGCTCACGCCAGCACAGGATCCAGGCAGAGATCCTGGGGGCAGGAAGAGGGTGCCACAGCTGCCCCCCGGCTCCAGGCCCCTTTTTCCTGTCCCACGTAGGCTGAGGGGGAGTTGGGGGTGGTGAGGGCTCCGCGTTGTCAGCACTCAGGAATGTGCTCTGGGAGAATGCTGAAGCCATAATCCCCAGCTATTTCCCTTGGCTGACACCCAGGTACTCAGCTGGCCCACTCCACAGCCGGGCTCAGCCCTGCTGCTCAACCGTGGATGTTCTGAGAAGCAGCCGTCAAGAGGGTCCGAATGGTTTTACAGCAGTTTTGCTGTGGTTCTGTTTCTATCTGTAAATACTTATTCTATAGATAAGATGCAAATAAATAATTATATACAAACTGGTTGTCTCTCCTCTGCACACCAGAGTCCATGGTCAAGCAGGGCTTTCCCAGGAGTCCCTTGCTCCAGCCAGGTTGGTGGCTGTGTGGGTCCCAGCTCAGCATCTTATCCCCTTCCCCCCCACTTCAGCTCTTCTGCTTCATGTTCATCTCTGAACTATTACTCTGCAGTACTTCTTAGAACAGGGTATAGCCTCTCATGCTATCCCTGGCTCGTTAGCTTTTCATCCCGACACTATAAGCCTGGCAGTATGCCATTGTAGCCAACGTCATCCCCAAGGGTGGTTGTCCTCGTTTTACAGAGCTAGGGGCTTTTCCCTGGCCTGTTCCTTGAGCAAATTAACTAAAGGGAGGTCCATCCACACGGTCACCTCCAGCTTTGCTTCCATGAAATTAGAAAAGAAAAACTAGGGGGTCCTTACTCTAAACCACACATCCTCACTTCCTCTGGATGTCTGAATGTAAGGACAGCATCAGGCACCGGGGGGTGTTCCTTCCCCTCAGTGCTAGCCCAAGAAAGCAGAAGAGGGGAAACGGAGTCCCCTCTCCTCTCCACACCAAGCAGGACAACCTCCAGTAGCCCGTTGGCTGAGAGCAGTGGTGCCTGTGCCATCGTGGAGTCCAGTACGGGGGCTGGGAAGCCCAAATTCGTGGCAACCTCAGCTGGGAGTGCCTGGCTCTGACCCAGTAGCTCTGTCAGCAAAAAGGGAGCTGCCCCACCTGGCTGTGACACATCCAGGGTGTGGGGAGCCCAGGCCTGGAAGCGAATCCAGAGCTTTTTGACCAGCCCCCGTCCTCTCCTCGGCAGCACTGGGGCTCCTACCTGCGGGTGGCAGGTGCACATTCAATCACTGCACTCAGCCTGCCCAGAGAGGCAGCTGGGCCTCATTTATAGATGAAGAAGCAGGTGGGGTGGGAGGGGGTTCCTGTGGGTTCACTACAGTGCCACAGGGTGAATGCCGTGACTGGCTAGAAGGGACAGAGAGTGCAGAAGCCAAGTGGCCAAATCCAGGACAGGGGACAGAAACCAGAAGCTCTCAGAGGCTGTACTGGGAGCACCTCAGGCCGGAGGCAGAAGTCAAGGGGATTGCCACCGGGAGCATCAGCACTCTAGAAGGCAGTGTGGAAGCCTTGGGATGCCAGGGTGAGGAAGCTAGCAGGAAGCCAAGCCCTTCAGATAGGCCAGCTCAGTCAGTAGCCCACTGTGGTAGGCCTCCCCCAACCCCCACCAGGGGAGAGTACAGGGAAAAGGTGCATGTAGGGGCTTTTGCTAGAGGGCAAGAGCTGACAAGAGTTCCGAGGGGCTCTTATTCGGAAAGGCATTCTGGGGCCCAGCAAAACTGCTAAGAGCAGAGCGGAAAGAAGGGCTTTGCTGTCCTGGGTTCCAATCCCAGCTATGCTACCACCTAAGAGCAACCCTGGCCCAGGTGTGTAAACACATCTATGAAAGGAGACTATCCCATTGGTGGATGCTAAGATAACTGCATCAAACCATGCACAAGACCTGCTCGGCACGGGACCCAGAACAAGCCCTCAGCGAACCACACCAGGCCAGCTACGATGCGGGGGAGCTGGAAGGTGAGTGAACAGGAGAGGACCAACGAGATCCTAAAGGAAACAGGACAGGGGCCTGATGGGGAGTGGGGCTGACGGCAGAACTGAGGACTGGGGGAGAACACACCAGAACCAGAGGTTAGGCCTAGAAGGACTCTCACTGCTCTTGCTCAAGGTTCATTTTTCAGCAAGAGAAAAATGGGCCAAAAGAGCTAATGGGAACATGTGGAGGAACAGGAGGCTCAGGGGCCAGGAAGCAGGGGAGGACTTTCAAGGAGAAACACCTAGAGCCTGGCTTTACCTGGGAGTAGGGATGAGAGCACCAAAATGCAAAAAATGTAAAAGGGGAAAGGCTGGCTTCTGTCAGGACCTTTGTCCTGGAGCTGCAAGGCACCAACCTCTAGAGCTGACAGGGGCCAGGGAATGGGAACAGGATCTGGAGGGACACGGTGGGGGGTGGGGGGGCCAGAAGACCCCACGCAGCAGGTGTAGCACGAGGCTATCCTTCCCGGAGGGCCTTGCCTCACAACTGGTGTGAGGCCCACGGCGGTCTCGGGTTTCCAGGCAGCAGCACGTGGGGAAGGAGCCTCGAGCACACGCTCCACCGTTCCACCCAGAGCCCGGGAAGGGAAAACAGACAGGTGCCCGGGACCTGAAGCCTTCCTTTATTATGAACTGTAACGAGCGTGAGACCAGGGAGCAGGTGCGCAGGCATCCCCCTAGGCGTAGTACTGCAGGTTGGCTTTCTTCTTGGCCTGCACTTCCAGGATGCCCTCCATGTAGTCCTCATGGGTGAGCTCTGTGGCGCCCCTGCGCAGCGCGATCATGCCCTGCACCCAGGACACACAGGCTCTAAGGGTGCCTTCCCACACCCCTGGCCCGGCTCTGAGAGGCCTCAGCCCTCTGAGCCTCTTCCCCGCAGCGGTCTCCACCAGTCAAACGCCCCATCCTGTTCAGGGAAGGGGGCAAGAAGGCTCAAAGCAACCCACTCCCGCACCCCAGCACTCACCGCCTCCACACACACGGCCTTGCACTGGGCCCCATTGAAGTCATCCGTACAGCGGGCCAGCTCCTCATAGTTCACGTCAGGACTGGGTGTGGGGGTGGAGGAGAGATTCCACAGGACTGAGTTACTTACGGCGAGGGGTGGGAGATGTCCTCCCACACTCCCCATCAGGCAGCAAGGCCCACTCGCCTGGTGACGTCGACAAGTCCCTTCCCCAATATGCCTTGTTCTCCTCTCAGTACAAGATACAGGAGGAAAGAGGGTAGGTCAAAGCAGAGACCAGGTTATTTCTGGGGGTCTAGCTTTCTAGAAATCTGAGATTTCTCAGTCCCTGAGATTCCAGGGACTGATTCAGCCTGCGGCAGGGGAGCAAGAGGTTGTAGAGACAAAGGATGGTCATCTCCCTCTCTTTCCGGTAGCATCAGCCCTGCATCAGCACAGCATTTTTCAGTCTCAGGTGCCAGGAAATGAATGGCAGGAAGTGAATGGCAGTGCCATTACCCCCAAGTACGAGAGAGGAAAACTCAGGCTTAGACAGATGATAGCACCTACTAGAGGTCACACAGATCTAAATCCAAGTCCATCTGGCCCCTGGCTGAATTCCCTTGAGCTACTCTGTGCTGTGCTCAAGCTATTCTGAGCTGTGCTCGTCTGCTGGGGCAGGAGAGTCAAGGAAACGGGAGGGCCTCAAGCCTGTGCACCTTCAGATCATGGGGGAGGAGGAGGCAGGGTGACTGTAAGGAGCAGAGCACCCAGAATCAGGGCCTGGACCCCAGCAAGATTCTATCTCAGGCTTCCGGGGAGAAATGGAAGCCAGCACGTGGAATAGTTGTGTGTGAACAGGGAGGGGAGAAGGGGCGGGTAGAGACCTGGGCACACTGTACGAAGGCCACAGAGACCGCTCTGTTGTTCCCCTCAGGTCTCAGCACCTTGCTCATGCCCTTGCTCACCTGACGTTCATCTTGCGGGAGTGGATCTGCATGATTCTGGCCCGGGCCTCCTCGTTGGGCATCGGGAATTCAATCTTTCGGTCCAGACGGCCTGAGCGGAGAAGTGCGGGGTCCAAGATGTCCACCCTGTTGGTGGCTGCAATTACCTAAGCAAGAGGAGAAGCATCAACTTGAACTGAGGAAGATGGGGCTCCCAGACAGACAGACAACACTCAAGGCCATGACAGGCAGAGAGATAGCCCAGGGTCCAGATCACACAAGTGTGTTAAATCTCAATTCTAACTCTAGCTGCACTAGCTATGTGACTGCGAAGGTCCCCTGCCCTCTAAACCCTGTTTTCTTCCATCCATGATGACAATACCCACCTTTACTTGAGTGTTGGGCTGGAACCCGTCCAGTTGGTTCAGAAGCTCCAACATTGTCCTTTGTACCTCCCGGTCTCCAGCCTTCTCACTGTCAAAGCTGGGGCACACAAGAGGCCCGAGACACTGGTGAGGCCACAACTCGAGGACAGCCTTCCCTTCCTCCACCCACTGGAAGCCTAACCCAACCATCCAGGACAGAGAAAGGTCTCACTCAACTGGGGGCCCCCAGCCCAGGACTGGTACAAGGAAGGTGTCAGACACTGGAGAGGCTCCTAGGATCAGCCAGGCTGAGAATAAAACAGTGAGCAAAACTAGCCACTGCCTGGGCTATCCACGAATGAATGTGCCACTGCAAACTGGGCTTATAGCTCAGAAATATGGGATCCAGACTTGGAGCATAAGGGAAAACCCAGGCAGGCATCCTTGAGGAAGTATCCCTCAGGCTGAAAACACACCAGGGGAAAAGTACATTCCACAGAGGGAACAGTAAGTGCAAAATCTCTCTCAGCACAGAGCTGGAGCAGGCCTATAAACCCGAAGGATGCTGTGAAGAGGTGGGGGCGGAGGCAGGTCCAGGATGAGGTGGAGAGGAGCAGGGACAGCCACACAGGGGACTGGTTAAGTCCAGCATTTATCCCAAGGAGCAATGCAGGGCCCATGGAGGATTTTAAGTAGGATGTTTGTGTGAGGGATGGGGTACATGGGAGTGAAGCAAGCAGGTATGAAAGGACCATGCTGGAAGCCGTGAGGAGAATAGATGGTCAGGAGAAAAGCAGCAGGGAAGCCAGTTAGAAGAGAATTCAGGAAGCAAAACCACGAGAGGAGAGCTGCCACTGCTCCAGGGGAAGAATGGGACAGCAGGGGAAACAGGATTTAGAACAATCTCCTTGGAGGCACTCAGCATCCCCCTACCGCTTAGTGCCGATGGCATCCAGCTCATCAATGAAGATAATGGATGGAGCTTTCTCCTTAGCCAGGGCAAAGGCATCGCGGACCAGCTTGGCACCATCCCCAATGAACATCTGCACCAGCTGTGGGCCAGCCAGCTTCAGGAAGGTAGCCTGATGAGGCGGCACGGTGATCCATATCAGGCCAAAGGCACCAAGAGAGGTCCCTCTTGAGTCCCTTTGGTAACGCTTTAGCTTCTGCCCCTTTCTTCCTCATCCCTCCCAAAGCACTCACCTTGGTCTGTGCAGCACAGGCCCGGGCCAGCAGGGTCTTCCCCGTACCTGGAGGTCCATACATCAACACCCCTTTTGGAGGCTGGATCCCCAAGTTCTCAAACTTCTCCTTGTGGTTCATTGGCAGGACAATGGCCTCCACCAGCTGCCAGGAAGAAGTCCTGGGTGAGGAGAGTGAAGCCCTGAGGGCTCCGAGCCTAACACTTAATGACTTCAACCCCAACCTGCAACCCTCCTACTCCTCCTATTCAGAGACATTGCTCTCTTCTTCCCTGCATCAAAAGGATGCAGAATCAGGGTGCCTGGGTGGCTCAGCTCAGTGGCCAACTCTTGAGATCAGGTCATGATCTCATGGTTTGTGAGTTCAAGTTTTTATATATATATAAATTAACTTAAAAAAATTGATGCAGAATGCTCACTCCCACCAGGGCTGGCTATGGTCGCTCCAGAAATAGCAGGATATGGTAGAAAGGCACTGGGACAAGAACCAGGAGCCTGAGTTCCAGTCCTGGCTCTGGCCCTAACCTTCCTGTGGCCCTCGACAAGTCATTTAATCTCTCTGGACCTCAGCCTCCTAAACTGTCATAGGGCACCCACCCTCTTACCACCGTAGGATGGAAGATAGGAGGCACACTGGCACTAAGTGCTCTGATCAATGAATCAGAAAAACAAAAGGCTGGCGAGGCTACTAGTGGCAGCCGGTGCCTCCCTCACCTCCTGAATCTGCTTGTCCAGGCCCCCAATGTCACTGTATTGTTCTGTGGGCCTCTCATCCACCTCCATGGCTTTCACCCGTGAGTCATACTCTGTAGGCAGGGTCTCCAGGATCAGATAGGAGTCTTTGTTCACACCCTAGGGACAGAGCACAAAGTCTTCAGATTTGTCCCAGCTCAAGGCCTAACTAACTGGCTGGGTGATAGGTGTCTGTAGAGTGAAAAGAAAAAACAGGACTAGGAAAGACAAGAACCGAAGAGCAGGCAGATAAAGCTCGGACTCTCTGGGCTGTTCTGCTGAGATTTAGGGCCAACACTGAACTGGGCCTGGGGCAGAGGCTCAGCTAGCCAGTGGGAGAAACCTCACTGGAAAAGCCCTGCCTGGGCTCAGGGACACCACTCACCACCAAGTCTCCAGGCTTTAGCTTTTCAGCATCCACCAACCCAATCACAGGCAGGAAGTATGTCTGTATGAAAAATTCCAGGTGCAGTCTGTTACTGCCCTCAAGAACACTCCCTAGTCCTGTCCCACATCCACTCCTCACCCTCCTCAGTTCTCCTAGCATTGAGCTGGCCTCACCTGTCGGGTAGAGGTTTTGATCACTGCACATTTACCCTTCCTCTGGGAATCCAGGTCAATATTGGCACCATCCTCCTCTTGGTCATTGGGATCAACATCTAGAAGCTAGGAAGGGAAAAAACTCAGGTCAAGAGGCCCTGCTCAGCCCTTGAACTCCCCAAAGCCCAGTGCTTCTGGGGCCAAGACAATCCACCCCACTCCTGAGACTAGCCACAAGCCCAGCAAAGGTGTGGCTGATAAGCCAGGGGACTGGTAAGATCTGTTTAGGTTCTGCTTCTCTGCACACAGCTCTCTACCCCCTAGTAAAGAGGATACATGTGAGGCTTCTGAGGCCTTTTCAGGTTATATATATATCATATATATATATCATATATTATATATATCATATATATATCATATATATATCATATATATATCATACACACACACACACACACACACACACACACGTGTGTGTGTGTGTGTGTGTGTGTGTGTGTGTGTGTAGAGCCCCGGAAGTGCACACTAGGGAGGGGGCCTCACGAGGTACAGCTCTAACATGCAAGTTAGGCCTCAAAACTTTCACCCACTTTTTCTCCAACGGCACCATCGCAGGCTGCCTTGCCTCCAAGCCCCGCTAACCCTTTCTCTTCCCCTCCACATACACACACACCTCGATGACGTTGGAGACAAGGTACGGCAGGGTCTTGTTCACTTTGATTTTCTCACTGTTCTCTTTGATCTTGTCCTTCATGGCCTGGAGTTCGTGGGTCACTCGCAATACTTCACTCTTCATGATCTGGGATGAGGGCAAGTGGAAGCAAAATGTTCAGCTGTGGCTCAGCTTATCCCTAGAACCCTGTAACTGGTGAAGCCCAGGCTGCCCAAGGGGACCTCCCGCACCCATTCAGTCAGCTCTAAGGCTCTCTGAAAGGTGAACCTGACTGTGTCCACATCCAGCAGAGGTCAAAACAGGCCAGTGTGGAAACTTCCTGAGGCAGTTGTAGCAGAGGAAAAAGAGCAGGGCCCTGAATCAAGCAAATACAGGTTTTAGCTTTTGCTGCTAATTAAGGGCTGGGTACTTCACCACAATAGAAACCTGTTTCCTCATCTGTAAACTGGGGACTTCCTAAGAGAAAGATTCTCAAGAGGAATAAAGACCTCGTTGGAAAGAGCATTCTGATGATTCCTCCTGTCTGACCTGCCCTCCCACCACCCTGACCCTCTTCGAGTCCCTTCTAAGGCTTAGTTCTTCTTTCTTGATCCGCGGGCCCGAAGTCCTCCCGGCAAGGCCGAGAACAAAGTGAAAGAAACTGCTGGGATCTCTAGGGTCTGCCCTGCGGGGGCCTCGCTGCCCCTGGGGCTGTGAGCCCACCTTGATCTCACTGTCCAGCAGCCGTGTGCGCTGGATAATCTCTTCTGTGGACATCTTGAGCACCTCCTCCCCGATTCCATCTTGCTGTTAAAAAAAAAAAAAAAATTTTTTTTTTTTTTAACTCAGGGCAAGGATTCCGCGTCCTCCGAGCCCACTCACAGCTTCAGCTTCCCAGCCCAGAAAACCAGAATGAAGGAGTCGAGACCCTGGCCCACATCCCAAGCGGCCCTGACCCCAGGACCAAGCTAGATCTTGACTCCGCCAGCCACTTCCTACCCTCCCGCCAAGGGCGTCTTCCCGCCGGCCCCAGCTCCGGGAGCCCCAACCCTCCCAGCGCGCACCTCAGCTTCATCCCACACGGTAGCCATCTTCTCCTGCCGAGTCACTGGACTCTCCAGTTCCGGCAGCAGATTCATGTTCTGAAAGGAGAAGACCGAAGATCGGACTGGACAGGAACTGCGGCGAGAGATTAATACTTTCTTTCTGAAGGCCTGCTTCTGACTAGTGGCGGGCCTCTCTCCCCAAGTCCTGACTCTTAACCGAATTAGCTCCGTCCTCCACGGCCAGAGCGAATCTGCTACTCCGATTCAAAAGACAAAACCCGGGCCGCAGGACGCGCCCCTCACTCCCCCTACTGCTCCAGGAACGTTACCGCCCTCGTCCTGTTTAAACCAGGAGCGAGAGGTGGGTGCGCTATTGGTCGGCGCGCGCAATGGGCGGGGCCTGGATATAAAACCGGAAGGGGAGGGAGCAATGAAAGGAGCCTGCAGGGTGTCTGGGAAATGTAGTGTTAATCTGGCCGGTAATTGAAAGGGCACGTTCGAAGGGGTGACTTGACCTCAGAATCTGGCGCAGCTAGGAATTAGGGGATTCGCGCGATGGCTCTGCCTCCCAAACCATAGACAACATAGGCTAGCCGTGTGCAACGAGCCAAAAAAAGGGCATGCCCAGGGTCACCTGAGAGAATCATTCATCAGTTTTAAAGAGAAATCGCTGCTGCTTTTCTGAGCAGGTGCCACAGAACTGCCCACGTGGAAAGAGCTCAATTGACAACAGTCTCCACAATTAAAAACATTATGACTCAACGTCTGTAATCGTTTCTTGTCATTTCAAGGAGTAGGGCAGACCTCTGGATCTTATGAGACCCATTTGTTGTAGCTGGGTCCCTTGCTGTGGAGGATCTCTGCTTATTACCATGAGGTGAGACCCAGGGCACCGCTAAAATGTACTTCATGTAAGCGTATATTTTAAGTCAAACCATCACAAGTAACCCTATACAGTGAGAATCTGTGTAATGGTTTTCTTGGAAGCAGTTGAAGGCAGAAATTTCTTTAAATAACAGCATTTGCAGCTGCTTGCTCAGGCTGGCAAGCCACCTCTGCAAATAACAGCATTTCTTCCATCCTCTCAACAGCTCTGCCCCGTGGACAGATTGGCTTATCGTTCTCAACTTTATTTTGTTAAGTAAGCTCTATGTGGGCCCTGAACTCACAACCGGGAGATCAAGAGTTGCTGGCTCCATCGACTGAGCCAGCCAGGCACCCCTATCATTCTCCACTTTAGATAAATGTGTGGACGATCACAGAGGCTACGTGACTTGCTCAAGGTTGTTCGGTGAGTCAGTGTCAGCACAGGGGCTGCTGACCCCAAATTCACACTTGTCAGAGTTGCCTGACAGGAGTCAAGAAGACCAGTTGGAGAAGAAGAAGCTGTCCTGTCTGTGCTGGCCACAGCACACCCACAAAGAGTCAGAATCGCTGGGGTCAAGTACGAACAGTTTATTTTTCTATAAAGAGCAAAGTACAAAGAGTCAGGGAGGGCAGCTGAGCCTGGACGAGCAACAGTGGGCAGGCCCTGGGGCCTGACCGAGGTTGGAGGAGGCCCCGGCGGCTGCCCCAGGACTAAAGAGGGTCCAAGGCATGGCCAGTCAGGGGACCCCCGCACGGTGGTGGAGAAGGAGCATGGGGAAGTGAGGCAGAAGCCCGAGACTGCCGGTGGGACTCACACAAAGCCAGGCTTCACGGATGAGCGGCGGCAGTTAGGGCAGCTGCGTGTCCCATTGTTCTGCAGGCACCTGGGGACGCGAAGGGCTCTGTCCACTCACTGAACCCATGCTTCCGTCCTGGGCCTGGGCTCTCTCTCCTCCCCTCCCCTCTGTAGGATCTGGGAAGGTGTCTAGGCAGAGGGTAGGGCCCCCTGGATCCTGCTTGCCCCTGGCACTCTGTCCTGAGCCTTCCAGAAGGCCAGGAGTCAGGAGATGGGCATGGAGGCCGGTACCTGTGTAGCCCTGGGTGTCTGAATCTCATGGCCTTTGAGAGGCCTCTCTGAATTTTCTTTGGGGAGGATAATGGCCACCTCAAAGGGCTGCTGGGAGGATTCACTGAGTTAATAACAGGGGAAGCACTTAGAACAGGCTTGGAATGCAGAGAGCACTATGTTCAGTGTCACTATCGTGGTTAGGCCAGCTGGGGCCCTAGCGTACCCCAAAGGGACCCTGGGTGCCCCCTGCCCACCGGCCAGGAGCCCTCACCTGAGATGGAAGATGTGGGAGCAGGGCAGGGCCTGCAGCCGGCTGTTCCTCTCGCCTATGGACTCGCCGCACAGGCCGCAGTAGAGCTCCGTCTCCTCCACGCACTCATGGAAGCGCACTACGTGCGCACGCAGCTCCCTCTGCAGCCCCTTGCTGCGATAGATGCTCTCGCTCAGGCAGTGCAGCTTGAGTTGGCTCAGCTGGGGCCGGCAGGGACGGGAGGGTGGGTGTAGGGGACAAGACCAAGTCACTACTGGAGAGCCTCCCTCCTTGTCCAGCCCCGGAGGCTGTCCCCGAGGGACCACCAGGCAGTCAGGACCCACAGGGCCCGGTCCTGGCTGCGTTCTGGCCTTCCTGATGGGCCCAGGAAAAAACGTCTTGCCCTCCCTGGGCCTTTGTTTCCCCTCATGCAGAATGAGGAGGTGGATGAAGTAGGTGGTCCTCACCCCTAGAACTAGCTGGGAATCCCATGTTTTTGAAGCATTTTATTGACAAAATCTGCTGCAAGGACTCTGTAATAATTGATTTGCTGTCCTGTTTTTGTTAATTAAATATATACACCACCTCATCAGCATTTCTGGCCAACCTGAGATATGTGGGTAAAACTGGGTATAATCTAGCCAAAACCAAAGATATTTGGCATTTTAGTTGGGATGTACACCGGATCCCAGAGGATTTCACATCTTCTAGAAGACTTGAAGAAACACTGAGTCTATTTTCAACATTTAAAGGTTTGGATACAATTATTAAATTTGAGAGGCCACATGCACTATGGAAGGAACATGGGCTTTGGAGTTAAGACAGACCAGGTCCCGGGGCACCTGGGGGCTCAGTCGGTTGAGCGTCCGACTTCTGCTCAGGTCATGATCTCACGATTCGTGAGTTCAAGCTTCACACTGTGCTGATAGCACAGAGCCCACTTCAGATCATCTGTCCCCTTCTCTCTCTGCCCCTCCCCCGCTCATGCCCTCTCAAAATACAGAAAACATTAAAAAAAAAAAAACAAAACAACTGACCAGGTCCCAAGTGTGGGACCTGGAGCACCTCTCTGAGCCTCACTTTCCTCAGCTGTAAAATGGGGCTTGCAGTACCCACCTTGCAGGGAGATAGTGATGACTGGGATCAATACCCAGAAGAACCTGTGCGTGCCCAGTTCTCAGTGGGTGGGGGGCCCACTGTTAGGGGTTTTAATGCCCATCAAGCTCTGAGGACTTCTGATCTCCTCTGAGCTATGGAATTCTTGCCCTGCCCTCTAAAGTGCTCTCTGTGTGGAAGAGAAACAGCCAGGGTCTGGGAACGGGTGGGGCAACTCCTGGAGATCCAGAAGGGCTCAGGGCATGTGTGGGCTCTCAGGACAGCCCTCCCCACACACCCAAGATCCCACCTTGGGCTCTTGACTCCAGACCCAGAAGACAGAATCAGGTCTGACCTTGTTCCCCACTTCCTCGGCCAGGTCCTGGGCTTTCTCGATGGCATCCAGAGCCTGGAAGACACGGGGCCAGGGCCGCAGGCAGAGCTGTCTGACAGAGGCCCTGGCTCACAGGAAAGGGAGGGCTAGGGAGGGGTGGGCCTGGGGAGGGAGCTGGGCAGCTGCCCTGTGTGTGCATGTAGCAGAAGGAGGCTGGAGCACAGTCGCAGAGCTCTATGGGCAAGTCACCTGCTGCCTCAGTTTACTCAGATACAGAATAGGAAGAACATTTCTGTCTCTTTGGGTGTCGTGAAATCATGAAAGCAGTTAAAGCATCCTGAATTCAAACCCAGTTCTGGCCCTTTACTAGCTGTGGGTCTGGGCACCTCATGGGCCTTCTCTGAGTCGGGAAAATGACTTGGAATGTACCCGCCTCATGGGATTCGGGTGAGCCTGACGTCAGACAAAGTGTCCGAAAGAGTCCTGCCCAGAACCAGCCCCACAGATTTCTGGGTGACCCACCGGCTCCAAATAGGGGCAGTGGGGAAAGCCGGGAATGGTAGGAAGGAGATCGACCTCACCTTGTCCAGTGCCTTCCTGGCTATCCAGCATTTGGCCACACCCAGCAGCACCTGCACCTGCCCCAGGCGGTTTCCAATCTCAGTCATGATGCTCATGGCGGAGTCGTACCTGGGGAAGGCTGTCTGCACAGCCAGGTGGAGGGTGGAGTCGGACTGGGCCAGGCCTACAACCCCTCCCTCCTCTCTCCCGTGACCTCACCTCCAGGTCCCCACGGCTCCGGTGGATGTCAGCAAAGCAGAGCAGGCAGAGTGCCTGTAGTGGCCGGTCCCCATGCTGCAGTGCAATCTTCATAGACTCCTGTGAGGGAGGCTGGTCACTCAGGCCTGCTCATCTGCCCACCACTGGGGTGTCATCGCTCAGTGGGCCCCGCTGACAAGGGTGGCCAGGGATCGCCAACATCCTCAGAGCCCAGTACACCTAGCACCGTGCTGAGGCCCCACGCGCTGAACCGCGGAGGCCTCGCGACACCCAGGGGAGTGGACACTGAGGCTTAGAGAGCAGAAGTGATTTGATCAAGGCCACCCGGCTAGCAAGTGGCAATGCTAGGATTTGAACCCAGGTCAGTGGACCTCCAGAGACTGGCTCTCTTCCTACTTAAAGTGTCCCACAGAGGGTGTGTATGGGGTGGGCAGAGGGAAGGGACTGGAAGGGAGTGAGGTTTGGGGATGGTGGAATAAACGCATCCTTCAGGGGCTCTTACAGAAGCCAGGCCAAGGGCAGATCTTGGGGCCCTCAGTGGGCTGATGTGGAAGGAGGACACCCTGGCCCACACCACCACCCTCCACCTGCCGCCCTTCCCTCCTGCCCCACCTCACAACACTCCATGGCGCTACCCAGGTGGCCCAGCAGGCGATATGCCACGGCCATGTGGTACTGGCTCATGGCCCGGTACTTGAGGCTCCAGCCTTTGCCGTAGTCGTTAACGAGCTCTGCGGCCTTGCAGGGGAAGAACAGGGCTTTCTCGTAGTCCTGCGGGGGACACAGAGAGGAGGTGGGACAAGATGGGACACACCGAATGGCAGGAGCTGCCTCTAAGTCAAGGGCTCCAGGGTCTGGCTTCTCCAGGAATCAGGGGTACCCACAGGCCCCACCGGCGTTCAGTCATTCCTTTGAGAATCCAGGGATAGAGTGATCCCGGCAGGGGGAACAGCCGGTGCAAATGTGTGGGCTCCGTGAACTTTCATCTGGTTTGCTGACGGATCCCAAGAGCCTAGCACAGTTCTTGGCACTTAGTAGACACATCATGACTATTGTTGAGTGAAGGAATGAATGAGAAGGTACTCATTCTCCTCACTGGGTCCCAGTGGGGCCCCTTAGCTTCAGAGACACGTGGCAGGGAGAGTACCAGACACCCCACCCCTAGCATCTGCCCCCTGGTACCCAGAGCAGATGCTCACCGAAAGCTCAGTGACCGATTGCCAGCGCAGTCTGCTCCGAAGAACAGACCACTGAGGCAAAGAAATCACTCCCTTGTCCTTTCTTGCTCCTCCAACCTCCAAATCAGGAGGCGATGCCAATGTCCTCAGGGAAAACAGAAGAAAGTCAAAAAGGACTCTCCCCTCTCCACCTTCTCCACCAAATCCGCGAGATCGACCACTCTCTGCCTCCCTCCTGCCACCGTGGAGGAGGGTTCCTGGCTCCCACAGATGTCAGTCCCTCCATGGAGCTCTGGAACAAATCCCCTGTCTCTTTCAACTCGATCATGCCCATCGGTGTACAAACGCATTCTGGTGTTTCTTACCTCATTAGAGAAAATAAATCAAAATCAAAAAACCTTCTTTTGACCTCATGTCCCCCTTCAGCTACAGCCCCATTGCTCTGTCCTTTCTCATAGAAAATCTGTGTGATCTCTCGCTTAATAGCTAACAAGCATCTCCCAGTTAATATGACTGAAAGAGAATTCTCGATAACCCCAATAAAAACCAGTTCCTCACAAAATTTGTTACATACTTTTTAGTTTTATTTAGTTAAGTAATCTTTATGCAACATGGGTCTGGAACTCAGGACCCCAAGGTCAAGAGTCACATGCTCCACCAACTGAGCCAGCCAAGTGCCCCTTGTTAGATACTTTTTAATGTGAAGCCATGTAAATGTTTTACAGCTTCAAATTTTTTTTATTTTTGTTTAAATCCTAAATAAAAGGGGGCAACTGGGTGGTTCAGTCAGTTGGGCGTTGGACTCCTGATTTCGACTCAGGTCATGATCCTAGGATCGTGGGTTTGAGCCCCACATCGGGTTCTGTGCTTACGTGGAGCCTGCTTAAGATTTCCTCTCTCTCTCCCTCTACCCCTCTCCCTCACTCACATTCTCTCTCTTAAAAAAAAAGAAAGAAAAGGAAAAAGAAAATTTAAATAAATGACCCTAATTGCGTATCATCATACTAATATTCTAATTAATTATAATGTTTAATTATACTATTATTATAATGATACTGCAATATAATATTAAATATAATTCTATAATATATTATTACATTATAATGTATTATATTAACATAACCACACAGAAAAAATTATTTCAGATGACCTTGGTATATATGTAGTTGGACAGTTCATCCACAGTAGAATATATGATAAAGACAAAAGAATAGCAAAGGAATCTTTTATTTATTTTTTAATTCTTTTAATATTTTTATTTATTTTTGAGACAGAGAGAGACAGAGCATGAATGGGGGAGGGTCAGAGAGAGAGGAGACACAGAATCTAAAACAGGCCTCAGGCTCCCAGCTGTCAGCAGAGTCCGACGCAGGGCTCAAACTCATGGACCGCGAGAACATGACCTGAACTGAAGTTGGACGCTTAACCGACTGAGCCACCCAGGCGCCCCAAACAGCAAAGAAATCTTAAACATCTTTCAGTTGTCTTTTTCTTTTAAGTAATATTGGTATTGTCTTTTGAAAGTACTTTGTGTATTTTGTATGTTAAAATACGTAATTATGTTGCTAAAAGACAACACTTTCAGCCTAAGAGAAAAGAAAATCAAGATTAAAATAAATTACGGAAAATCCTGAAACATTAGATTTGAATTGCAAATATTAGCATAAACTTCAGTTGTCTTGGCAACTAAAAAGATTTAGAAGCCATGACAACCCAGTTGCAATGAGCACCTTGAGAACCCACGTTTGGTCTTTAATACAATTTCCCACTAAAAACAGCCCAGAGAAATGGCTAATTCCAGGTCTGGGGCAGCAAATATACAAAATGAGCCTGAGACAGCTTATTCTTCCAGAAAACAAGAACACTTTCAGTGTTTAAATGAAGTCTTGCCAAAAGGACACAGGAGCCATAGTGAAGGAATTCTGGTAACTAAAGTTAAGATAATTTGACCCTTGTAGGGGCACCTGGGTGGCTCAGTCGGTTAAGCATCCGACTTCAGCTCAGGTCATGATCTCACAGTCCGTGAGTTTGAGCCCCGCGTCGGGCTCTGTGCTGACAGCTCAGAGCCTGGAGCCTGCTTCGGATTCTGTGTCCCCCTCCCCTCAGCTCCTCCCCTGCTCACACTCTGTCTCTCTCTGTCTCAAAAAAAAAAAAAAAAAAAAAAAAAAAAAAAAAGATAATTTGACCATTGCAAAGAACAATACTGAAATTAACTGAAGACTATTGAATATTTTTTAAAATCCAGGATTTTATAATGATACTCCAAAAGAAGAAAGCAAAACAAATAAGTGATCTGATCCTTGAAGGCAGCTATGACAACAATTCCTTATTACGAAAGTGGTAATGAAAGGAAAGAGGAAGGTACTTATTCCACCTTTCCTGTAGGAACTGTGTTTTGGAGGAGCCAATTAGCCCCACGCGAAGGGGGAGAGTTCGTCCTTCCCGAGAAATCCGGGCAGCAATTATAGAAGGAATGGTAAGAGCTTGGAAATCGCCATTTCATTACAGTTGAAATAAGAGAAGTGATTCAGACAACAAACATCACTAGATGCTAAAACCGTTATGGGAAATGTTACTGCAGAACTGAATATTCACAGGGAGCCACAGTGTCAACACCCCAAGCTCACCTGCTGGTCACGAAAAGAGAAATGCGACCCCTCAAACAGAGGGATCAGGCTGTCGCCCCCTCTATCGGATTTGATACAACACGAGGTGAGCAGCAGGGCTTACACAGTCTTCTTACCAAAAACGTGTGACCTGACTCTTCCCAAGTCATTAAGTTCCAGTTCCCAGGGGGCAAAGGAGAGAAAAAAACCAAGTCAAAGGACTCCTTGCGGAAGCAATGGGACAGTGAGATGAAACGTGTTACAGGGCAATGGGTGCCTTCTTCGATAAAAATTATAAAGGGGCACCTGGGTGGCTCAGTCGGTTAAACATCTGACTTCAGCTCAGGTCATGATCTCCCGGATCGTGGTTTCGTGCCCTGCATCGTGCTCTGTACTGACAGCTTGGAACCTGCTTCTCTCTCTCTCTCTCTCTCTCTCTCTCTGCCCCTCCCTCCCCACTCTGTCTCAAAAATAAATAAAACTTTTTAAAACATTTTAAATCATAGACAATAAAGGGGAGAAATTTTCTGTTGGAAAAGACTTAAGGGACGTAATTCCTGCTGCACATGTGCCTTTTACTTGTGTTCCAATTTATAGAAGCTGAGGGTAAAGGCGTGTTTTCAGCATAAGCAGAGAAATTTATAATTGTGATTATGTAAGAAAGTGTCCTTATATAAGAAAATGTCTTTTTTTTTTTTCTTTCAGGGATACATACTGAACTACTTTGGGGTAAAATACCACGATATCTCTAATTTCATATCATAACACTTCAGTTAAAATATGTAAGTCAACTATGGCAAAATATTAATAATTGTTAAATCTAAGTGGGTATATGCAGATTCATTATAGTATTCTATTTTCCTATATGGTTACTTTTCTTTGTAATAAAAAAGGTTTTAAGACACCTCGTCCCTCTCCCATCCTATCAAATCTCACTGAATGGATTCTTCAAAAAAATTTTTTTAAGTTTATTTATTTTGAGAGAAAGAGAGCGTGAGTATAAGCCAGGGAGGGGCAGAGAGAAGGAGAGACAGAATCCCAAGCAGGCCCCTAGCCATCAGTGTAGAGCCCCATGTGGGGCTCTAACCACTAACCCACAAGATCATGACCTGATCTGAGATCAAGAGTCTGATGCTTAACCCACTGCGCCACCCAGGTGGCCCTGAATGGATTCTTCATACACCTAGTTGCTGCAAACAAAATCCTCGGTGTTGTCCTGGCTGACTCTCATCTCCTCACACCCCACCTCCAGTTCATCAGCATTTACACACCCAGTTACCCCCAGATTTATTAAGCATCTACTGTATGCCAGGCATCAATGCCCCCCTCCCCCCGCCCCTGTGGGCCAAGAGCAGCCTGGATGCCTTGGGGTCCCAGGAGAACCAACACTGGACCAGAAAGAAGCCTGTGGTCACTGCCCCCATCAGTTCATTCGCAATCTGCCTTCTCCCCTCCCCCCTCCTTACCTCTTGGACCTCACCACCTCCTACCTCCTTCTCACACACCTGCTGCCATCATGCTGGCCTCCATCAGCCCTGGAACATGCCAGCTATTTCCCTTTCCTGCCCTGCCCAGAGCAGGGTTTTGCTTTAGCTGTTGTCTCCTTTTTCATGCTTTTGCCAGATTTCTGCATGGCTCACCCTCTCGTCTGCTTCCAATCACCAGGCTGATGCCACCTCTATGAAGCCTTCCAATCACCCTATTTGAAGCTGCAACACTCCATCCTTGGCGCTTCCCACCCCCTTTTCCTTCTTTCCTTTCTCCTGAGCACTTTCTTCTACCCCTTCTTCTTCTCCTCCTCCTCCTCTCCTCCTCCTCTCCCTCCTCCTCCTCCCCTCCCACCCCCCTCCTCCTCCTCCTCCTCTCCTTCTTCTTCTTCTTCTTCTTCTTCTTCTTCTTCTTCTTCTTCTTCTTCTTCTTCTTCTTCTTAATGTTTACATGTTCATTTTGAGAGAGAGAGAGAGAGAGAGAGAGAATCCCTAGCAGCCTCTGCACTGTCGGCACGGAGTCTACGTGGGGCTCCAGCCCACAAACTGAGAGATAAGACCTGAGCCGAAATCAAGGTTCAGATGCTTAACTGACTGAGCCACCCAGGCGCCCCTCTCCTAAGCACTTTCTAGCATGCTCTATGATTGACTTACTGATGGTGTTTATTTGTCGTTTTCTAGAATGCAACCTTTACAAGGCCAGAGGCTTTGTTGTTGTTTTCCCTGCTTGCATCCCAAGCCAACAGAGCCCGGCAATACATATTTGATGAATGAATTCTTACAACCATGCTGGAGGGTGGGCCCTATTCTCCCTCATTTTATAGCTGCACCTACCAAGGTTCAGAGAGGAAAGGTGCTGTGTCCAAGATCACACAGCAAAACACACGGCAGTGCGGCTTCCTGGCCTGTCCTCACACAGGAGCCTCCCATTTCCCAGGAAGGCAGACAGAGCAAGGTTTGAATTCTGTCTCTGCCCTTCCTGGTGAGTCTTTACCATCCCTCTCAGACTCTCCTACATGGGAGGACTCAGCGAGGTCCTGAATGGGGAGCGGGGCTTGTGCGAGGGGTGTCAGGGGACCGGAGCCCTCCGCCGCCCTCCCTCCCCCTGGGCCCAGGCCCACCTTGACCTGGGCATAGAAGCTGCCCAGGCTGCAGCAGACACGGCACTCGAGCATGGCATCATCGTTGTTGTGGGCATAGCGCAGGGCCTTCTCGAAGCTCTCCAGGGCCTTCTGGAAGAGGCTGAGGCCCAGAAAGGCATTGCCCATGCTCAGGCTGACCTGGCCTCCGAGCTGGGCGCCTGCCCTGGTGCCTAGGCAGGCCAAGGGCAGGTCTTGCAATAGGAGACGGTCTTGTGAAACTCACACAGCTTCTCGTTGCTGCGTGCCAGGTTCAGGTAGCTCTCCAGAAGGAGGTCAGCATCCTCCAGCTCCCGAGCGGTGTCGATCTGCACCACAGCGAACTGCCAGGAGGGTGGGGGGCAGGTGTCTTCCACTTGGACTCTGAGCCTCCGACCCAAACCTCCTCCCTGCCTCACAGCCGAGGCCTAGGACCCAGCCCCCGGCTCAGACCCAGCCCGGCCTCAGACGAGTTCTCTGCTCCCCAGCCATAGGCGAGAAGTGTCAGCCCTGAAACCAAACTCAGATCCATAGCTTTCACCTTTCGGCCCGAGGCTACATGGGCCTCCCACTCCCGGCCCCAAACCTGGATCTCCACGTCCCCTGGGGTTCTGACTCAGAATCCCAAAAGGGAAGTCTGGAGCCTTCTCAGACCTGGCCAGGAGATCCCCGAACTCTGAAGCTAAGAAGTTCGGTCTCCGTTTCAGACACCCAAATTCAAGGCCACAGGGCCCTAGATGGGACTCAGAGCCCCCCACGGGGCCGTGCTGCTAGCCCACGGGACGCGGGGGAGTCTGAGGAGGCGGGAGGGTCGGGAGCCAGGGCGGGGGGTAGCCAGCCAGGCCCACCTTCAGCATCTCCTTGTAGCGGCCCATCTCCGAGTGCGCCGTGACCAGGCAGCCCAGCACGCGGAAGCGCCCCACGAGGTCCGCGCTCTTCTCCAGCACCTTCATCCACACGTGCAGCGCCTTCTCTGTCTGGTTGGACTGGTACAACTGGAGCCCCTTCTCGATCTGCTGCTTCGTCTGGTCCTGCCCCATCCTTCCAGAGCCCTGCCCGGCACACGGAGAGATCCTGGTGGCTGCGGGCTTCTAGGCACTCATGGCGGGGACCACGGTGCCGGCTGCCCACGGAGCCACGGGCAGGAAAGCAGCACCAGGCAGGAGGCGAGCAGGGCCTGGATGGAGAGCAGGCGCCACCCTGGGAACAAAGCTGGTGCGGCCCCTGATCGCAGCTGTCCCTGCCAGTTGGGGCCACGTGGCCGCTGAGGAATGTCAGCCACAATGTCATGCGGGCCTCTGCTGCACCCACCCCAAGCTGGGAGCTGGCTGCCCAGGGATGCAGGCACCCTGCTCCCTGGGCAGCCCCGTGGGTGTCTCTTCGGCACCGCTGAAACTGGCCCCAACTCCCCTGGCAGGACAGGCCCTCCCCGGAGGCTGGCCAAGGAGCTGCCTCCAGGGGTGGGCTGAGGAAGCAGGGATGAGTGAGGCGGTTGACCAGCCCCGAGCCCTGCCCCTCCCCATCGCAACCTTCCCCCTAGACCCACCGTCCCCCAGGATTTGTTTCTGTGATTCGCCGGGCACTGCACCGAGGCCTCTTACACACGCACATGCCCACACCGTCCCCAACACCCAGTGCTTAATCGCAGTATGACCCGAGCCTTGTGATTCACCCCTGCGCCTCAGCTTCCTCGTGTCAGATGAGGATAATAATAGGCTAATAAACCCTAACTCACAGGGTTGTTAGGAGGCAGCATAGGGTAGTGGGGAACAGCGTGGACTCTGGAGTCAGGCTGATTCTGCCATTTATTAGCTGTGTGGGCCGTGTGACTTTGGGCAAGAGTACCGTTACCTACCTCGGTGGATTGTTAGAACTCAGTGTTGAAGAAGCTGTAGAAAAGCAAGAGGTCATCCCGAGCTGTGTCCACCTGCTCCATGGCGCACTACCCACCAGGGACAGGAGTTGACCCTTGAACATTTAAAAAGTGTCCCAATTCCAATCCCCTTCCCAGTTTGGAAAGGTTCCTAATAATGTGCTTTAGTGCCAGACACTGTGGAGAAGGGCAACATCTTTTCTAAAATTTATTTTATTTTTTATTTCGAGAGAGAGAGAGCATGCAAGGGGGGAGAGGGGCAGAGGGAGAAAGAGAGAGAGAGAGAGAGAGAGAGAATCTTAAGCAGACTCCATGCTCAGCACAGAGCCTGATGTGGGGTTCGATCCCACAACCCTGGGATCATGACCTGAGAGGAAACCAAGAGTCAGACACTCAACCAACTGAGCCACCCAAGCCACCTGCCCTTCTTTTTTTTTTAGTTAAAAAATTTTTGAATATAAGTTTAATGTTCTTTCTTAATTTTTTAAAATTTATTTTTGAGAGACAGAACGCGAGTTGGGGAGGGGCAGAGAGAGAGGGAGACACAGAATCCGAAACAGGCTCCAGGCTCTGAGCTGTCAGCACAGAGCCCGATGCGGGGCTCAAACCCATGAACCGTGAGATCATGACCTGAGCTGAAGTTGGACGCTTAACTGACTGAGCCACCCAGGCGCCCCTAAAAATTTTTGAATATAAGTTTACTTAAAGAAGTAGGTTCTCAGAGAGAGAGAGAGAGAGAGAGAGAGAGAGAGAGAGAGAGAGAGAAAGTACAAGCAGTAGAGGGAGAGAGAGAATCCCAAGCAGGCTCCGTGCCCAGTGTGGGGCCTGACACAGGGCTTGACCTGAGGACCCTGAGATCATGACCCAAGCTGAAACCAAGAGCCACCCTGGCACCTTATGTAGAGCTGTCTTATATAGAGATCTATTTGGAGAGCAGAACGTCTTAAATAGAGAGCAGACGCTTGAAATATTGGGGGTCCTAGTATTGAGACACTCTAGGTGACAGGGCCCTGCCAATCCCACCAGCTCGTCTCCCCTGATTTTTCTCGTTCTTCTCTGCACACCAGGCTCTTTCTTGCCCCAAGGCAAAAATCCTTCTTTCAGGATGAACAGAGTTTTTAGTATATTCACAAATTTGTGCATTGATCACCATTACTTCCAGAATATTTTTACCACATCAAAAAGAAGCCCCATACTGATGAGAAGTCACTCTATCCCCCCCCATTATGGCTGAATTGGTGCCCTCCCTGATCCATATGTTGAAGACTTACCCCTAGATGGGATGCACTTAGAGACACCATCTTTTTTTTTTTTCAATTTTTTTTTAATGTTTATTAAGTTTGGAGTGAGAGAGTGTGAGTGGGGGAGGAGCAGAGAGAGAGGGAGACACAGAATCTGAAGCAGGCTCCGGGCTCTGAGCTGTCAGTACAGAGCTCAATGCGGGGCTCGAACTCACAAACTGAGATCATGACCTGAGCTGAAGTCAGACGCTTACCAACTGAGCCACCCAGGCACCCCATAGACACCATCTTTAAAGAGGTAAAATGAAGTCATTAGGGAGGGCCCTAACCTAATATGACTAGTGTCATAAGAGAGAGATCAGGACACAGACACACACTGTAAGACCAAGTGAGGACATAGACAAAAGACAGCCACCTTCAAGTCAAGGAGAGAGGCCTCAGGAGGAACCCACCCTTTCAACACTTGATCTCTGACTTCTGGCTTCTAGAACTTTCAGAAAATAAATTCCTACTGTTTAAGCCACTCAGTCTATGGTACTTTGTTATGGCAGACCGAGCAAATTAATACACCCCACAACCACTATCTACTGTCTTTTTAAAAAATTATATTTTTTAATTTTTAAAGTCTATTTAGTTTTGAGAGAGAGAGAGAGAGAGAGAGAGAGAGAACAAGCAGGGGAGGGGCAGGGAGAGGGAGAGAGAGAATCCCAAGCAGGCTCCACACTGTGAGAGTAGAGCCCGATGCAGGGCTTGAACCCATGAACTGTGAGATCATGACCTCAGCCGAAACCAAGAGTCAGATGCTTAACTGACAGAGCCACCCAGGCACCCCCACTATCTACTTTCTATGGAATTGTCTATTCTGGACATTTCATATAAATGCAATCATAAAACAAGCCGCCTTTTGTGACTGGCTTCTTTCACAGAGCATCATGTTTTCAAGGTTCATCCATACTGTACTTTATTCCTTTTTACAGCTGAATAGTATCCATTGGATAGACATATCATTTTATTTAACCATTCATTAGTTGATGGATATTTGGGGGTTGTTGCACTTTTGGGCTGTAAAGAATAACCATGCTATGAACATTCATGGACAAATCTTCTCATTTTCTATTTAAAATTTTTTAAACTTTATTTATTTATTCTGAGAGACACAGTAAGTGGGAGGAGGAGTAGAGAGAAAATCCCAAGCAGGATCCACACTGTCAGCACAGAGCCCAATGCAGGGCTCGAACTCATGAATCATGAGACCATGACCTGACCTGAAATCAAAAGTCAGACAGTTGGGCACCTGGGTGGCTCAGTCGGTGAAGTGTCTGACTTCAGCCTAGGTCGTGGTCTCACCGTTCCCGAGTTTGAGCCCCATGTCGGGCTCTGTGCTGACAGCTCAGAGCCTGTTTCAGATTCTGTGTCTCCCTCTCTCTCTGCCTCTCCCCAACTCGCTCTCTGTCTCTATCTCTCAAAAATAAATAAACATAAAAAAAAAAAAAAAAAGGGTTGGACGCTCAACTGACTGAGCCACCAACATACTCCCATGTTTTCATTTTTTGTGGTGTTCAACTTCTGAGGAATTGCCAACCCCGTTTGCCCCAGGGCCTTTGTACCTCTTGATTCCTTTCTTCCTCCTTACCCCAATATTCTGCCTAGTTACATTCTAGTTAGGGTGAATCAGCTTATTATGCTCTTGTGGAGAATCACATTCCATTCTGACACAAGACTTACCTCTATAATTTTATATTCATCAATAAGGTTATTTGCTTAACATCTGTTTCCCTACTCACATGTGTGGGCATGTCTCTGTCTCATCCACCGCTGACTATCTCCAGGGCCAGGCCAGGCATGGCCACTCAATGAACATGCTGAATGAATGAATGGGAAAAGGGGGAGGAACAAAAGTCTAATTTTGAAATTCAAAGCAACCGCTGCAGGCTTCACAGCCAATCTGCCGTGTCCTGCCTCATCCTGGGGAAACCGAGGTGTGGGCAGAGCTGGCTTCCTCTTTACTGTGAGGCACGTGGGTCCAGAGAGGGGCAATCTGGAGCAGGAGGGCTCACAGCCAGTTCAGGAGTCCATGCCCCAGGGTCACAGCGCAGCAGAGGGTGGAGAGGATGTAGGGAAAAGACCCATGGGGCCAGGCAAGGTCAGGGGCACTCCCCAGGGGGAAGTGCTCTTGAATCCCCACCACGGAACTGGGAAAGGGGGAGAGAGGAAGTTTCGGTGGCCAGCCAAGGAGCCATTCGCACAGGAGTGTTGGCTGGGATCTTCCTCTCATCTGGGAAGGTGGGTCCTTGGTGAAAGTTAACCTCCAGAGGGGAAGGAAACTGGGCCCACAGGGAAAGTGAAAGACCTAGCAGATTCACTCCCGCTCAAAAGTCTAGACCTGAATTCATCTTGGTCTTTGGCAGGAAGGAAAGGACATGGGCAGCCTACATCTGCCCCAAAGGAGTCTGGGTACCTTTTGGGTCCCTGGGAACTCACATGATCTCAGAACTTGAAAACTGGGCAGGAGAAAGTTTCCCTCTGTCCCCCAGTCAGCCCTTTACGGACTACTGCACAGTTATGTCAAGGTCATGCTCCTTTAGGGCAAAGGCTGTGGTTTGTCTTTGTACCCTTAGCACCTGCACAGCCCCTGGCAAAGTGAGACCAACGGAAGAACGACAACTAAAATTTCCTGAGCTAAACATTTCCTTCAGTTTACAGATGAGGAAACTGAGGCACCGAGAGGTAACTTGACCCTGCCCAAGACCACACGGCTAGAGACAGAGCAGGGACTGGATCTGAGCAGTGTGACCCCAGCGGTCCCTCTTTTTAAAAAATATTTTTTTTAACGTTTTATTTATTTTTGAGACAGAGAGAGACAGAGCATGAACGGGGGAGGGGCAGAGAGAGAGGGAGACACAGAATCGGAAGCAGGCTCCAGGCTCTGAGCCATCAGCCCACAGCCCAACGCGGGGGCTCGAACTCACGGACCGCGAGATCGTGACCTGAGCTGAAGTCGGACGCTTAATCGACTGAGCCACCCAGGCGCCCCCCAGCAGTCCCTCTCTTAACCATGATACTGTCTCAGGAAGGAGGAGGGAGAGGGAGAAAAGTAAAGGGGGAATTGGATACCCGTCTTCAGAAATCACAACAGAACAGAGGCTCTGGTCAGGGTGGCCAGAAGAAATGTATACAAAGGCGGCTCAGGAGAGGGGTCAAGAGTCAAGCCTTGCTCACCAATGAACGGCAGTGAAGGCAGACAAATGGCCCCTGGAAGTCAAAAGGACAGATTGAAATGGTCCTTTCGGAGCCACTTAACCTCCCAGGGTGGTGTGGCACGGGGGCACGGAGGCTTCTACCAAGTGCCTTCTGTGTCAGGTACAAGCTACGTGCCTCACATGCTAGACCCCTGCTTTACAATCAAAAGTAGATGGGGTGCCTGGGTGGCGTCGGTCGGTTGAGCGTCCGACTTTGGCTCAGGTCATGATCTCACGGTCCGTGAGTTCGAGCCCCACGTCAGGCTCTGTGCTGACAGCTCAGAGCCTGGAGCCTGCTTCCGATCCTGTGTCTCCCTCTCTCTCTGCCCCTCCCCTGTTCATGCTCTGTCTCTCTCTGCCTCAAAAATAAATAAACGTTAAAAAAAAATTATAATCAAAAGTAGAATCAGGGGTGCCTGGGTGGCTCAGTCAGTTAAGCTTCTGACTTCGGCTCAGGTCAGGATCTCACAGCTCTTGAGTTCGAGCCCCAGTCGGGCTCTGTACTGACAGCTCAGAGCCTGGAGACTGCTTCAGATTGTGTCTCCCTCTCTCTCTCTCTCTGTCCCTCCCACTCTCACACTCTGTCTCTGTCTCTCAAAAATAAATGAACATTAAAAAAAAATAGAATATTAAGTTTGGGGCTGAAGCAGGGGTCTCAATGTGGCATGCAAAGGCTGGAGACCTCTGAGTTGGTTGGCTACATTTGTTACCTCGGAGATTTTATATAAAACTCGGCATTTTCTGCTTCTCCTGGAGACAGGAGCTCAAACACCCTCGGTCCTGGTATTCTGCAGGTCAACCAGTCAGGTAGGCAGACCAGGAATGTCTCTTTCACCCACAGCCCCCACCTCGCTCCCACTGTTTTTGCCTTGACACTGAGGCCGGGTGTCATCTGTCATGTTAGGTCGGCCTCTGTTCACTCACTTGCATTGCCTGCCTGGCCCCTGCTGCAGAAGCATGACAAATGTAACCACAGGGGACAGTCTCAGGCCCCCTCTGCCGGGATTTGTGGGATCCTTGGGCAGTTTGTTCCTCTCGACACATTCATTTTCCTGGTTGTAAATTGGGGTATCATCTCTCTGGTAGTTTCTATGAAAACGAGTCACTGAACTAACACCCCTATAACGGGCCTACTGAACCTTCCTGGAATTGGCTTTTACTGTTTGTAAGAGTGGAAAAACTAGAAATAATCTATGTCCAGTAGGAAAGTGGTGAAGAAACCATGAAATGCTCTGTAGCCTCTAAAACTGAAAGCTGTAGATGGTGGAGTACATACTGAGATGGAAGGGTGCCCGTGACATAGTAAACGAAAAACTGCACGCTGCAGAACATTCTGTACATTATGACACGATCTCATTTTTATTAACAAAAATTATATATGTACATATTTTTTGTATATAGAGAGAAAATTTCTGGAAGCACACTTACCCCATCTGTTTAACAGTTATCAATGGGCTGTGGGATGGGGAAACGCTCACTTCTAACTTTTATATACTTAGGGTTTTTAGCAAGTTGAGCAAGTGTTTGCCAGGGGCGGCCCTGTGCCAATCTCTCATCTTCCCAGCTCTGCTGGGTGGGTGTCTTCTACTTCCATTTGGCACATGAGGAATGTGAGGCTGAGACAATCAAGTCACTTACTTGCCCAAGGTCCCAGGACTAGTGGTCCGACCAGATTAAGAGATTCCTGAACAAATCTTTTCCCACCATACTCTAAAGCTTCTTCTATATAACTATTTTAATAAAAAAAAAAAAAAAACTAGAACCCTAAAATGATTTAAAAATTTTTTTTTAACATTTATTTCCGAGAGACAGAGCGAGAGACAAAGCATGAGGCGAGAGGGGGCAGAGCGAGAGGGAGACACAGAATCCAAAGCAGGCTCCAGGCTCCGAGCTGTCAGCATAGAGCCCGATGAGGGGCTCGAACTCACAAACCTCGAGATTTGACCTGAGCCGAAGTCGGTCATTTAACCGACTGAGCCACCCAGGCGCCCCTGAAATGATTTTTTAAAAAGGTCATTGTGGGGGCACCTGGGTGGCTCAGTCAGTTGAGTGTCCAACTTTGGCTCAAGTCATGATCTTGCGGTTTGTGAGTTGGAGCCCCCAGTGGGCTCACTGCTGTCAACGCAGAGCCTGCTTTGGATCCTCTGTCACCTTTCTCTGCCCGTCTGCTCATGCTCTCCCCAAAATAAATAAACATTTTTAAAAATTAAAAAAAACTGAAAAGGTCATTGTGTCAGGCTCTGGGCACATTCAAGGATGACTGGGTCCGGGACAGTCTCAAGGCTAGAGGACCGCAGGTAGGTTCCCCTCTCTCGGAGTTCCCAGACTGCCGCGGGGGCTCTCCAGCAGCACAGGGCCAAGCAGGTGCTGGCACCAACTTCCTTGTGGGACAGGGCCTCTGGGGGCTGTCTTGGGAGTTGTATTAGCAGGGTCCCTGTAAAATGGCTCTAAGGGACTTGGCTGTCATTTGTTTCAAGGCCACTGAGGCCCTACGTTGAACCCAGGTACTGGCTGGGAGCGATGTATAAACAAGGTATGAAAGGAAAGGATCCCCTTTCTTCTGGAGTGGGTGGAAATTTCGAAATCAAACTCTAATGTAATTGGGGGCAGGGGGAGCACATCAAGAAGCTCTTGACCAAAATCAACTATCACCTTTTGGTATCTGTTCATCTATTCATTACATGTTTCCTGCATTACCTCTTACCTGCTAGCCCTTGGGGCTCCAAGGAGCCACTGAGCCATCCAGGTGCCCCTTGAGGTGGAACTTAAACAACGGTCCACCATAGACCCTCCCAAAGGAATATGCTCTACAGGGAGTTCGAAGTCAGGTTGACCTGGGTTAAAAACCTAACTTTCCTACTTAGAGCTATGTGACAATTGTAGCTTCTCTGTGCCTCAGTCTCCACCTTCCTATGCTGCTAGGTGCTGGGTGGAGGAGAACAGATACAATCCATAAATGGGAATTATTTTGTCATCTTTTTAAGATTTTTTTTTAACGTTTATTTATTTTTGAAAGAGACAGAGAGAGTGTGTGTGCGTGGTGGAGGGGCAGAGAGAGAGGGAGACACAGACTCCGAAGCGGGTTCCAGGCTCTGAGCTGTCAGTGCAGAGCCTGACGCGGGGCTCGAACCCGTTAACTGTGAGATCACGACCTGAGCAAAAGTTGGATGCTTAACCGACTGAGCCACTCAGGCACCTTGGGAGTTGTTTTGTCTTCTTAAAGGTAAAGTAATGCTGGGGCACCGGGTGGCTCAGTTGGTGAAGCGTCTGACTCCTGATTTCGACTCAGGTCACAATCTCAGTTGGTGAGTTTGAGCCCAGTGTGCTGATAATGCAGAGCCTGCTTGGCATTCTTCTCCCCTCCGTTCCCTACCCATTCCTGGCTCAAGCTCACACTATTCTCTCTCTCTCTCTAAGAAATGCAAAGTAACATCTAGAACAGTCCTGACCACTGTAACTAACTGCCGTGATGGAGATGTTCTAGGTCCCTCCACTGTCCAATGCAGGGGTCACTGGTCACATGTAGCTTCAGGGTGAAAGTGAGGAATGAAATTTATTTTAAACAGCTACCGTGGCTAGTGAGTAATCGAACTGGACAGTGTAGACGGGCCCAGAAGACAGCCAGATTCAGGGGGAGGCAGATGTACAGCAGGTAACCAGAGGAGCCAGGAGAGATGGAAGCGACAGGGGCTACAGACACGTGGCTGGACTGTGTGGAGAGCTCAGAAGGACCAGGAGTGGCAGGAGCAGGTGGCTCCTAATGCTGAGTTGCTTTCAAGCAGGGGGAGGAAAGAACAGGCCTCGGGAGGTAGCCCAAGCGAAAGCCAGACACAGAAGGCACATATTCTATGACTGCGTTTATAGGACACATCTAGAATAAGCAAATCTATAGCGCAGAAAGATTAGTGGTTGTCAGGGACTGGGGACAAGGAGGAGGTGAGAAGGGGAGTGACTGCTAATGAGTATGGGGTTTCTTTTTGGGGTGGATGAACATGTTCTAAAATTAGGCTGTGGTGATGGTTGCACAACACTGAAATCCAAAGACCTGTCCGCGCTAAGTGGGTGGATTGTAGACTATGAGATTTCTATCTCCATCAAGCTATTTAAAAATACCAAAACCTCAGGAGGCCTCAGGTCAGTGGGACCGCCCCCCCCACCCCGACTTGGGGGTGGAGGGGGTGTTGGTGGGGATGCAGGCACGGCTCAAGTCCTGGAGCCTCAACTGCAGGAGCATCAGGATGGCTCTTCTCAGTTGAACTGTGTTCCATTTCCCCTCCCAAGACTCTGACTTTGATTTAAAAAGCAAGAGCCATCCCTAGAGCTGAAGCCTTTACCGGGGAAGAGAAAGTCAACGTATGCAGAAGAAATTAAACACCAGATGGTGGGGGTTGGAAAGGACTCCTGAGAGAGAAGGAAAATGCTTCAGAGAGGCAGAAGGTGCAAGAAAAAACCCTCTCTGATCCCTCCTGGAAGGGCAATGCCATCAGACATTAGTATGACATTCCCAGAGGTAAAGTCACAAACCTGGTCTCATTTCCTTCCTAATGCCTTTCTTCATCAGGGACTGAGACGCTCAGGTGAGCACACTAGGTGAAGGACCTGGGAGCCTTAGGGCAGTGTGCTGGCTGAGAAAGCTGGTGCAGAGGCTGCCTCTGTGGGGAGCTGGGAACCAGGAGTGTGGCAACACCTAGGTCCGAGGATCCTATTAAAAAATAAAAGGTGTCTGCGTGTGGGTTTTAAAAAGGAATACAGTTTTAATTAAGATACAGCTATATGATTACAGAGGTGCACAAGCCTCAATATTATCTATTTATTTAAAGTTTATCGAGAAAGGGGCGGGGGGGGTGGAGGCACAGAGAGAGAGGGACAGAGAATCTCAAGCAGGCTCTGTACTGTCAGCGTGGAGCCCAACACAGAGTTCGATCCCATGAACCGTGCGTCATGACCTGAGCTGTAACCAAGAATTGGACACTTAACTGACTGAGCCACCCAGGCATCTCAAGCCTGAATATTCTTTTAAAGGTTAAAAAGAGTACTTTTGGGGGCACCTGGGTAGCTCAGTCGGTTAAGCGTCCAACTTCAGCTCAGATCGTGATCTCAGCGTTTGTGAGTTTGGGCCCCGCATCAAGCTCTCTGCTGTCAGGGCAGAGCTCACTTTGGATCCTCCGTCTCCCTCTCTCTCTGCCCCTCCCCCGCTCACACTCTCACTCTAAAATAAACATTAAAAAAACGTTGAGGGGCACCTGGGTGGCTGTTATGCGTCCAACTTGGGCTCAGGTCAGTGGGTTCCAGCCCCACAGTGGGCTTTCTGCCTTCAACACAGAGCCGGCTTCAGATCCTCTGTCCTGGTTTGTCTCCCTCTGCCCCTCCCCCACTCACATGTGTGCTCACACGCACTTTCAAAAAGGAATAAACATTTTAAAAAAAAGGTAAACAAAACTACCTTTGGCATATTCTGTTTTGCACATTTTCAAGAGAAACAATATCCTAAGGACAATGTTAAATTGAAAGATGTTAAGTTGTACTTCACGTTCTATTTTTGTATCAGGTTCTATCTCAGGAGAACAAGAGTCCTAAGGCAAAGATTTGAAAAGACAAGATCTGCCACCTTGATCTTGAGTGACAGAAAAATTTGAGCTAGATGGGAGAGAACTTCAGGTTCAATCACCCTCTCATTACAGAGGAAACCAGTTGGGAAGGGAGTCCTCAAAGGAAGCCCCTCTCTACCTTGGCCCCATTTTCCAATGTGTGAAACGCCCTCTGTGAGAAGACACCTTACGGGCATACTGGTTATGTAGTTTAATGTGTATTTAAACACATAATGTAGGGGCGCCTGGGTGGCTCAGTCGGTCAAGCGGCCGACTTCGGCTCAGGTCATGATCTTGCGGTCCGTGAGTTCGAGCCCCGCGTCGGGCTCTGTGCTGACCGCTCAGAGCCTGGAGCCTGTTTCGGATTCTGTGTCCCCCTCTCTGACCCTCCCCCGTTCATGCTCTGTCTCAAAAATAAATAAACGTTAAAAAAAATTAAAAAAAAATAATAATAAACACACAATGTACATTAAAAACAGAATTAAAATATCAAACTTACACCAGGTGGTGATGGTTGTACAGGACTGTAAATGTACTGAATGCCACTGGATTATCTACTTATGAGTGGTTTAAGAACATCTGGTGTTATATATGTGTATTTCATCACAACGAAACAAAACATTAGGTAGAGAACAGTTGTGGCAGGACTGGCGCAGAAAGTGCCCCAGTCCTCCAAGGAAGCGGTGCCTTGTCAAGCGTGCGGACCATCTGTCTGGGAGCAGTGAGTTATTAGCAAATCCCTTCTACACCAAGATAGCTGCTCTAAGGGTGGGGGTGGGTGGGGGCCAGGTTGCAACAGTTCACCACCTGAGGGAACCACAAGAGTTGTAGGCCCCCCAGGTGCCCTCCACTGGAGTCTAGGGGGCAGCGTGCAAGCACGTGTGAGGAGAAGGCACAGCTTAACTAAGGCACATTTATTTGCTCTTCTGGAGTTATTTCTCCTCAGCAGTGGTTTAGAGAAAGGGTTCGGGAGGTGGGCAGACCTGGCTTGGTTCTCAGTGCACACCACCTTCTGGGAGACAACACAGTATCTTTTTACTGAAGCTTTTTTAATGTTCATTTTTGAGAGAAAGAGCAGACATGTGCACACAAGTGGGGAAGGGGCAGAGAGAGAGAGAGGGAGACAAAGGATCCTACGCAGGCTCCACACTGACAGCAGAGAGCCTGATGTGGGGCTCGAACTCGCAAACTGTGAGATCGTGACCTGAGCTGAAGTCAAGACACTCAGGAGGCCCGAACCAGTGTCTTTGAACCCCAGTTGACTCACCTACAAAACGAGAATGGGAACAGTAGCTCCCTCCCAGGGATGTTATAAAGATTGGAACATATAACATGTATCAAGAGTTTCCCATGGCACTTGGATTGTGGTAAACAGTCAATGAAGTTAAGCTAGGATAATTACGGCAGAGTAATACAAAGTTTTCGCTTTTAAACTTATTTTTAATGAACACAAACGAGGAGAAAGCACTATTCCCAAATTTATTTGCGTTCCGAACTCTTACTTCATCAAACATTTCATGGGCTAGTACTCAGTGTTAACTCCCACTGAGAAATGCTCCTCCAGATACACCTCACAGAGACTCTGATGAGGTCGGGGCCTGGCCCACCCACAGCCCCTGTGCTGGCTGCAGGCCTCTAGCCTCCCAGTCCAATGCTGAGCCTGCAGCCCTTGGATGTCTCAGGAGGCCCAGCTGTAGAGTCTCAGAGAGTGATCTAGAATTAGTAGCAAACGCAAGGAATCCTAGAGATGCCCTTCTGTGACCTTGTTCCGAGGTCAGAATGAAGGGGACAGGAGCTGAATCACTTTGTGGTGGAGCATTAAAGGCCCAGACAGTACGGGTCTCCTGTTCTGGGACTCGGTGCTGGTTGGCTGCCTCCCTGGTGCGCAGGAACTCCACAGCCCAGAGAGGGGATCTGCACTCATTGGTCTAGCCAATTCTGCAGCGTGGCAGCCGCTACTAGAAATGGAAGCAGCACAAAAATGAAGATTTACACAAAAGTTTGAAGATGTTCCCGAGAGCTTGTTTGGAGGCTCTAGCAGGGGAGCACAGCTACCCGCATACCCTTGACCGAAGAACGGTCCTCCTCTATCGGGGAAGGCCGTCCTCTTCAACAGAGTGCGCAGCTTCGGGAGGGACGCACATGGAACGGTGAGGGAGGAAGGGGACACCCGCCTAGCCAGCCAGATCAGCCGCATCAACCCTGGCGATCAACGGGGGGTGACAGATGTCGCAGCCAGATCGCCCTCACATCCATGAAGATGCTCCTGTATCAGCAGGAATGTTGCGGAAGAATACAGAATAATGGAGAAGGTAGTTTTCTGGGGAGAAGTCATGTTCTTTCAGGAGCCTTTGGTGAGTTCAGTTCCATGAAACAGGCACATCAAAACAAAACCTTATCGGGGTACCCACCCATTCTTCAGGAACGTCCCCATCCCCACCAGCCCCAAGGACCCCACTGACCACCCCAACAATCAATAATAACTCTGAAGACAACGTCAATTCTTCTCAAACAGTTTAATAGCAAATAAACAAAGGAAGGTACCACACTTGGCAGATACAAAATGACTTTTTGTCCGTGTGTCTGTGCAATTAAAACAGATTTAGGTTCCCCGTTGGGACAAAAGGAAAAACACACAAAAAAAGGAAGGAGATTCCTTTTAAACACATACTCCCTTGCTCCAAACTTGTAACAATTTTTTTTTTCTTTTTTAATCCACTACACAAACTCTGTGATCAGGTCAGAAAAGTGACAAAGGCTCTTCTTGCCCTTTTTTTTTTTTTTTAAACCATTAAAGTAAAATCCATAATTTTCTACATAGTACAACACAAGTTCACACAGAAAAGACATTTTCTTTTGCAAATCAAAACAGGAAAGAAAGGAAAGCTCAAACAAGGTAAAGGAAAAGCATTTCTACGGCTGAATCACGACTTTGAGTTGATTGAATCCCGTTGTTGCTGCAGAACAGACTGTGCGTTTGGTCATAGTGGCAATTTTTTTTCTCTTCACATTGTGAAATCACTTTACATTGTTTTCTAGTAGAAAAGGCAAAAAACTGTACAAAACCCCTAGTGTTAAATACAACGTTTGTACCAATAAAAAACTCACACAGGTTTGTCTCCAAAATGTAAAGTTTCTTTTTTTTTTTTTCTTTTTAAATTATTCACAAAAAGCAGCTGGAAATCAGAAAGGCAGCTGCCGCTCCAGGGTCTCAAATCCATTAAAACCACCACAGAACAATTAAAACAATCAGAGAGAGAAAAGGAAAAGGAAACAACGTCCAACGTTTGGCATTTGGTTTTATCCACAGGTTTTCCCAGAGCTCCTCTTGGAATTGAAAGCAAAATGTATTGGCAAACACGGATTCTGAATACACAGGAAGGGGAGCCTCGGCGCCTTCTGCCAACAGAGGCGGCTCTGTGCAGTCAGACTGTGGGGTGCACGGGCAGTCTCGCTCAGGCTGGGGTTCCTGGCCTCTTTCCATCCAATCACCCCTTCCAGGAAATTAAGCAGCCTACCATACACTGGGCCTCCATTTGGCCGCCCTCTCCTCCTAGTAAGAGTGGCCTCAAGCATAATACTAGGCAACCCGCCGGGTCCCACAGAAGAAACTCTGCCAGGACCCCTTCCTTCATCAACCCCCGCATGGATGACGCTAACAGTGCTTCTACCTTCCCCACCCCCCCCCCCCCCCCCCCCCCCCCCCCCCGTCCCTCGGCTACCCCTCTTCACCATTCCCTGGACAATCCTACTTCCCAGCTCTCCCACCCGCCAGCAGCTTAGGTCTGGGTGGAATCTATCACAAACTCCTCCCTCTGCAACCTCTTACCTCCACAGATCCATCCCGTGACCTCTAGTCTCCTCTGGCCTCTCCCTCCGCCATTCACATTCTTACTCAAGTCCCTAAGACCCTGAGGCTGGATGGTGCCACAAGAGAGGAGAGCAAGTTCCCCTCAGGGAACCAAGGAACTGGCGTGCCTGGCACCCAGGGACAGTAGCTATTTGGCTCTTCACCCAATTAAAACAAAAACAAAAACAAAAACAACAAATCCCTGCCCTCACCCCCCACCCCACTTAAGCTAAGCAAGAGCAGAGCTGTGGTGAAGAGCCAGTGTGGGGTAGTTGGTGCCCAGGGCTGTAAACAGTGTGAAGACTGTAGTATTGTGCTTGTCACCTAGGAAAAGCGCTGGCAGGTATATTGCCGCTTAGTGCATGGATGACCTCCTCCGAGTGGTTAAGAGCACCCTCCTTCTTCGGGGCTGAGGGACACTCACTACCCCTAATGCGCTGAACCTCTTGCCCACCCCGCGGCCACCTTCTGGGTTCTATCTCTGCTCCTCGTGCCTGTCCAGGCCCCCTTCCCACCCATCTCTGAGCAGAGCAGCCAGCTTCCGCCCTCCCCCCGCCCCCCCCCCCCCCACCAATGCTGAGGCCTGGAGGCCACATGAGGTGACAGTCTAAGTGCACAGGCAAACGCTCTAAGGGCAATAGAGGAGAAAGTTGCCACTTCAAAATAAAACAATACAATCTTGAAAAAAATAATCAACCCCACAACAATTTAAAACAGCTTCTTTGAAACCCTTTTAAATCGGTCAGTTTTTGCACAAACTATAGAAAACAGAGAGGTGAAGGTGATATATACGAAGGTGTGAAGAAACAGCAGGAAACATGCAAAACTTGTTTTTTCTGGGCATAATCTTAGTAGGAAAGGAAAAAATTCAAAACAAAAAAACACAAAAACAATACAAAAACAAAAAAAAAATCAAAGCATCACATTTTGCTGTGGAGACTGTAGGAACAAGCATGGAGGCGGGCACAGCGGGGCTGAGGGGAAGGGGCCAGAGGGATTTGAAGGCTCCCTGCAGGGTCACTACAGGGAAGAACCACAAAAGAAAAAGAAAAAGGGCTGGCTGGGGCCCAAATTGCAGCCTGCGGTCAAAAAGGAAAGGGGTTCAGGTGTTTTCTGCAGTTGAGAACTCAGAAAAACAAAAAGAACACATGCGGTCTCCTCAAGCCCCACAAACTATATCAGCAAAATGTGCTCAGGAGCCTCAAAGGTTTTAGTGACATCTTTTATTTCATTGTTTACTTCAAAGTTGTCTTTAAAACTAAGCACACAGAGAAACAAAGCCTAGAAACGGACTGGCTGTGTGTTCACAGAAATACAAACACCACGCGGTATGTGCTAGTAGGGCTGCTCTGAAGACAGTTACAAAGAATTGGAATCACAAAATCAAGTGGTTATCTTATGAAGTTCTAGAAAAATAGATTTTTTTATATTCAAATGCAAGTTTAAATATTTCCCCTTCAGCAGTCGTTCTAGCAAAACCAATTTGGCAGCACAAAAGAAAAAAAAAGGAAAAGAAAAAAAGAAATAACAAAGAAAGAAACAAACATAATAAAAATACACGTCAGCATCAAAGGTCAACACAAGGTCAAAGGTGAGAGTTCAAGCATCAGAGAAGCTGAAGAGACAGGGATTTGGACGATGTACTTGACGCCACATCGACATGCTTTAGGCACAACGATGAACAAACGGCAGGAATCTAGAAAAAAAAACAAACCAGAAAGAGGGAGACCCACTGAGTTACACAGAGCAATACATCCAAACAGAGAGAGAGAGAAAAGGAACACTCACTGTGTACAGCCCTGAAATGAGGAGGCGGGCGGGCGGGGCGGGGGCTGGGTAATGACAGGGAACTTTTGCACATGCTAACAATGGACACAAGGGAAAAGTCAAAAAGGACATGGAGGACACCAAGAAAACATCCAACTGCCAGAGACAGAAGGGAACCTAAGGCTTGGATTTCCCGAGGCGCCCCAACTCGTCCCAGGAAGAAGGTAAGGTCTCTCTGGTGGAGCAGAGGTGCAGCCTCCCCACTCCTCAAACCCAGGAGAAAACAGAAGACCATGGCTGGGGTGGGGGAACTCTCTAGGGGAGAGGGCCGGGATTTCTCCTCAATTCTACAGGGATGGCCTTTCGTTTCCAGAAATCCAAGCTTTTAGTTTCCACACAGGCCCTGGCCACTCATGTGGGACCCAGGAGACAGTGTCTGGCTGCATTCAAGGCAAATCAATTTCATGATAAAACCCAAGTAAGAAACAAAACTATAGCAGAAAACACATTTATGTAAGTGAAACCCCCACACAACAGAAAAGGATAGCTTAAGACTCGACTGCTAGTCTCCACTCTCCGAGCTGAACCCTTCCACACCGTGAGACTTATAGGGGAGCAGCTTCTTCACAAACCATCTTTGGCCTGGGGAGAGAACTGTGCTCAAGGGCAGTGCTACTGTGCTCACTCGCTGGGCAGGAGAGAAGAGAACAGAGAGAAGTGCCTGGTCTCACCAGCTGGCCGTGTGGCTGCCCAGGGCCCTGCTGTGGCACATGCTCCTTTTAGAAAAGAGAACTCACAAGCAGGTATGAAACCTCTGGGTCTGCTATCAAAGGTGGGCTGACTGCACCTTTGCCTTTCATATTATTCAAAAAGGCATTTCAGAAGGTCCCGGAGCCCAGGACAAATCCATGGACAAATAATTGTGAGATGGGGGAGGAGGGGGATGGGAGAGAAAGTAGGGAGGGAGTGGAGTTCTGGGCTTTGGAAAACCCCATAATGGCCAAGGAGGAAGACAGAACAGAAGGTCAGCTATCACAGCACCGGCAGCACCCTGGGGAGCACAGCTCTCTCCTCCGCCAATTCACAGCATTAACTCCTTCCCCTCTGGCAGATTATTAGCTGGGCTGCAAACGGGCCACAGAGAGTCAGTAGTTTCAATCATACACAGCACCCTGTGTGTACAACAATCACATTCTGGATTCTACAAAATCCTGGCCTTTTCCAGAGATATAATTTAGGTAATAAATATTCTCCACCCCGGAGCTGTATAAAACTTCTATAAAAATAGAAACGACATTCTTGGTTCCAGCCGGTTGGGATTCAGAACAGCGCCTCCCCAACCTAGCATTTTTTTCTTTTTTTCTTTTTTCTTTTTTATTTTTATTTTTTGCATTTATTTAAAAAATCCCATCATGACCCTGGAAGCCTTTGGAACAGTTTTATCCTTGAAACACAGGACACATTTCTCCCAGTGCACGGAATTCAAGTTTACGTGGTTCAGCTTAAGAAGTATGTTTCACGTTTCTTAGAGGACAACAGACCCAAGTTATCACTATGAGAAGGGAACAGCTGTCCCTGCTTCAATGGGATAATCCAACACCACCAAACTATCTGTACAACAGCAAGACGGTCAATCCCTGTCTGTGACCCAAAGGGACAGCATGACAAGGGAGAGAGTCCCCATCTGACTTAATACCAAGGCAACCCCTTTAATCTCATCTCTGCTGTTAGGGGTCAGGACCGATGTTTGTGAGGCTTAAGATCCCAGGGACCCTGTCCCTGGCCTTGGCTAAGAGTCATATCCCAACAGGGCTACCTCTGCCCAGGTGCACATTCCCAACAGCGCGTCCTTTCTGGCTCTCCAGCCCCACAGCATTTCTTGGAGCAGAGGAAGGGCCCAAAGGCTGTGTGGGTCACAGGCAAGAGCCGCAGTGATGCCTGTGGGAGGCAGCAGGGAGCTAACTGTAAGCATGAGGACAAAAATGAACATGGTAATACTGAGGTAAATGAACACTAAATCCATATGGAGGCTGTAAACGTCCTGTTGTCTCCTCTGTCCCCAAGAGCAGAAGGGGCTGGAGTGGTTAGAAGAGGGGCCTGTCTTGGGGGGGCGGCGGAGGGAGGGAGGGAATACCACATCTGGGATCCCTCAACCACAGAGGCAAGCAAAGATTTCTCATCCTTTTACGGATAAGTGCTGGCCGCTGACAAATGCAGCACTCTGGCTTAAAGGTGCCTTCTGATTCAGGTACACCAAGAAGGCGGCTCCCCCACCCCCCGCCAATTCAATGGCTTTTGATCACTCTGCTCAGGAGAGGTGCCCCCTTCAAGCTAGATACTGTAAGCTCTTCTTAGATCTACCCTCATGAGAAAACTGTGGCTTGGGATGGAAGTGACACTCTGCTGTGGTCAACTACAAGGAAGGAAACCAGACAGTGTCTTGCCTAGAGACCTTGTTTAAAGGGACCTATTAGAAATGGGCCGTGGTCTAACAATGTGGTGTTGAAATAAACCAAAAACGATCTTTTTGACTGGCTGCTTCTCCTTAACAGCCATCAGCCAGCCGGAGCCAATCCAACACCAATGGGTGGCTGGAAAAGCCGGTAATGGGTGATGTCTCCCTGCATGTTGCCTATGTCAAGCTAATTTAACAAATGCTTTATTTCCACAGAACTGTCTTCCCCTTCTTGGGAAAGAGCAGCAGAAATTCTGCACAAGAATCTGAAAAACAGGTGGCAAGAACTCAGTAACTCCCCAGAAGATAGCTATGGAGGCACTTCAGCCTCCGGCTCCTGGGGCCATGGGGTGTGGGTCACTGTCCTCACCTCCAAAGCCAGCCTCGCCTCTGCCCTCCCCGCCCCCCGCCCCCAAGGCTCTTGGGCACCAGTTCTCATTTCACCCACTCTCGCACTCAGGGAGATTCTGGGGTCAATTTTTGGTTTCACTCAGTCCTCTCTTGGGGTAGTGTGGGGAAAGGTCTGATCTTTTTTAATGCTTCTCCATTCCCCCTCCTCCCCCCAGGGCGGTTTGATGTTGGTCCTTCTCAACACACACTGGTTACAAACACAGCAAACTTTAAATAAAGAAAAAAACTCAGGATATGGCACCTAAACTCCAAAGTAAAACACTGGAAACCAAAGCACAAACTCGTCCTCTGTACGAAGCGAAACTCCCACAGAAGGCAGTAGCCGAGTCTTCGGGGCAAGCTGTGCCTGCGAGAGTGGCAGGGATCAGGGTCCAGGGCTGTCAACACACAGCCTTAGGGCTTCGAATCATTAAGGGTGCTCCTCCCCCACTTACCAGAAGACCCTCTCACTCCAGTCTCAGAGGGGAGCACGCTCAGTAGGGCTTGCTGTCATTCTTCGAACGTTTGAGCTGCACTTTAAGCCGCTTCATTCCAATCTGAAAGCCGTTCATGGACTGGATGGCAGCTTGAGCCGAAACAGGATTGTCGTAACTTACAAAACCTGTGTATCCAAGCAGAAACCTGGGTGAGGGACATGATGAGCCAAGAGATATCTTATGAGCATAGTCTCAAATCCCAAATTTCTCAGCAGGGACAAGAATTCTGGAAATTGTATCACATGAAACAAATTAGATTCCCGACAGTACCACTTGACTTCTACATGGCACTTTTAAGTTTTCTGACCAACTATTTCCATACATTATTTTTACTTCCGGAGCAACAGTATGGGTAGAAATCCATCATCCATGAACAGCAATAAAAAAATTGATCTGCCCAAGGTTGAGTTAAATGGTAACCCAATTCAAACCCTGCTCTTCCTGCTTTCAGAGCCTTTTTGTTCTCAGTGGTAAAGGCACTTAACCCTCCCGACACCAAAAGAGAAGCCAACATACCAAAACACTTGCTCAGGTTTGTCTGCTTGTCTATGAAAACCTTGGCAGACACGACATTCCCAAAGGGCATAAACATCTGCAGCAGGTCCTGATCTCCAAACTCCTGGGGCAGGTGGTAGATGAACAGGTTGGCTCCCTCTGGACCTTCAAAATACCCAGTGATCGAAAAGGCATCAGTGTTGGGGCCCCTGGGTGGCTCAGTTGGCTGAGGGTCCGACTCTCGGTTTTTGCTCAGGTCATGATCCCAGGGTCATGGGATCCGCTATCAGCACAGAGCCTGCCTGGGAATCTCTCTCTCCCTTTCTCTGCCCCTCTCCCACTCTTACTCGCATTCCCTTTTTCTCAAAAATACACATTTAGAAGGAAAAAAAAAAAAAAAAAGGCCTTCAGTATCAGTGTCAAACTTACCCCCCACTGCTTCTCATTTCTACCTGCATTAAAACAGTCTGTGTCCCAACACACAAATTCATTTGGAGAACTACAGATTCTCCAAATATGAAACAGGAACTAAAGGGCAATCACTGAAACAGACTCCTTCCCACTAAGGGGTGTCAGGATTTGACCTTGTGGGAGGAGCAAGTGCTGAGACAATAAACTAGGCAGACTTGCGTGTGGTGCAATAAAACCGGAGACTAAAGGCTTGTACAGAAACACACAAAAAGAAGTAGAGAGAGATTATAAACATAACAGGTTTCCAAACCGTGCTAGAAAGTATCGGGACAGCAAAGAGAGATTGGCAGTTGTGAGGCAGGAGGTGGGGGCCGGGAATGACTAAGGGACATGAGGGAACTGCGGGGGTGGGGGGAGCAACGGAAACATTCTCCATCTGTAAAGGTGGTTACATGACTGTATGCATTCATCAAAGCTCACAGAGCTGTATGCTCCCCAAAGGGTGAATTTTACCACATGTATAGTATACCTCAATAAAAAGAAATTACATTTTAAAAAGTGCCCATGATTGGAGCACCTGGGTAGCTCAGTCAGTTAGGCATCTGACTTCCATTCCGGTCACGATCTCACGGTTCATGAGTTGGAGCCCCGCATCAGGCTCTCAGCTGTCAGCACAGAGTCCACTTCGGATTCTCTGTCCCCCTCTTTGTCCGCCCTTTTCCCACGTGTGCACACTACGTGTGCACACTCTCTCTCCCTCTTAGGTGTCCAACTTCGGCTCAGGTCATGATCTCACGGCTTGTGGGTTTGAGCCTGCGTCGGGCTCTGTGCTGACAGCTCAGAGTCTGAAGCCTGCTTCAGATTCTGTATTTCTAATTTCTCTCTCTGTGCCACCCCTCTGCTCATGTTCTGTCTCTTTCTCTCTCAAAAACATAAAAAATAATTTTAAAAAAATTAACATTTAAAAAGAAAAAAGAAAAAAGGTATCTATGATTAACTCTGAGCTCAAAACCAGAATGTGCTTTCTTCTTCCAACCATTTACACTCAATGACTTTCTAACCAAAGGCAACTTATTATAACTGCAGTCCAGCCATTCTCCAGCCACCCAGCCTCCCTGCTGTCACCAAACACATTACAGAACACTACTGCATCAGGGCCTTTGCACTGATGACACAGAGGTGTTCCTCTGCCCGCATTACCCTTCTTCCTCTAGACGTATGCACTGCTAGCTTCCTTACTTCCTCAGGTCTCTGATTAAACAGCAAGTGAGAGACCTTCTCTGACCATTCTACACAAAATGCTGTGCCTCTGGTGCTCCCCATCCCTCTTTCCCATTCATCAGTCTTCAGAGCACCATATGGAACACCTCATGCTTTTCCTGCTTTATACTGTCCATCTCCACAGTTCTTCCAGTTCCCCCACTACCATATCCTAGGTACAGAAGCATCTTGATTCAGAGCAGGTGAGGATGCACCGTACCAGGAGTCCTTGCTGCCATGGCGAGAGAGGCTATGTGTCTTTTCCCCACATCAGTGCTTAAACCTTGCCAGCTTTGGGCTGCAGAAATCCAGTCAAGTATGAGCACAGAGGTGTCAGCAGGACTTTCTATTGATACAAACCACCTTCACGCCTCTTTCTGCCTAGAAAAGTCTCTCCTGAATTTAATCCCATTTATGTCACAGCACACACTTCCCAATCCATCAACCCACGGGCCATAATTTTCTGTCCCATCACTTTCAGTGCCTCGTTAATTAGGAAAAGCACAGATCAGAAAAGGAGGAAAATGCCAAGTAAGAGAGCTTAAAAGGGACACCTTGACAGAAGATATCCTCTGAGAAATTTATAATCCACAAAGATGACTTCCTAACAAAGACAGATTGTCAAAATACTGTCATACGGTAAGGTCAGTATGCTTCTTCATCTAAAACCTGCAGCCAGATTACAGGAGGGCAAACACAGGTTCTCATGTGAGCCACATCCAGAGAACAGTCCCAAAGCAGAGCACACTTTACAGAACTTCTCAGTCTACTCTTGACACTGCCAAAGAAAAGCACTGATCTGACCACCTAAACGATCCTCCTGGCCTTTGCCCTGCCTTCAGCTCCGCCTGGGGGGAGAGCGACCCCCTTGTCGTCCTTCCGCACTCACCTTCCTTCTGGCTTCCAGCAGCACCGATACTCTGCTGTGTCAACAGGTTCTGGTTGTACAGAGTAGGGAGTGCCGCGGCAGCATATTGCTGGATTCCCGAGTAGGCCTGCGTCAGGGCCTCCATGGTGCTCCCGGTGCCGTTGGAAAGGCCGCTGCTGCCCAGGCCACCATTTAAAGCAGCCATCCCTTGGTTGTGGGGAAGAGCAGGATTAACATATTGGGAAGACTTGACTGACGCCAAACACAACTCCAAGGTTTTCCCTTTTATCTCTCTCTCAGCTTCTCCCTGACTGGTCAGGTCTCAGGACACTCACCAGCCTTACTGCCAATGGGAACATTAAAAAATGCCACACGCAGGTGTGGCTCTCCCCATTACATTCTTCCTACCTGTGTAAGACATGACAACACTTACACATGACCTGCTCCATTTTCTCTCTGGCTTTCTGCTACTTTCTCACAAAGCTGGAATGCGGCAAAATAAGCATCCCATATTTGGAGACTAAAAGGAGTGTGTGTGGTTTACGACAAGATGTGGGTAAACCCTATCATCAAAATAGCAGCGAATTCTATGTGCCTGACACTGTACTAAGCCACGAGCTCAGCACTTTACCCATGTTTTCATTTACTTCACAGCCCTCAAAGTATTCTATTCCCACTTCACAGATGAGAAAATGACCTTAGAAAGGGGGTATAAGGAGCAGAGGTGGGATTTAACTCAGGTCTGACTTGAAATCCCATGATTATTCCTAACTTCACCGGGCCACCTTGTTCATTCCCCTGGGGACCCTAAAATGTGCTACCTGAACAAAGAATGGCCTGATGGCATCCAGGGGCTGTCTCTCACCTGCCAAAGAGCTGACGTTGAGGCCTGCCGTCGCTCCAGCTAATGTCTGCAGGGCTCCAAGGGAGGCGATGGGGTTGACAGAGCTGCTGCTGCTGGAGCTCGGTGAGGACCCTGTGACCAGAAACCCAAGTGTTAAACTTGAGCCGACACGTGCTCCTCATGTCAACAGGAACCAAAGCACAAGAGTAATACTACTCAAGTATTCTCTTCATAAAGAGGTTTTCAGTTACGGATTCTGGTAACTGTCACTGCGGGACACAGAGTCAAATGACAGTTACAACAAACTCAAAACTGTGAGATTTCTCTTAAGTCACAAGATGACATTTGAAAATTAACTGTTCATAATGTTGACCCCTTTGGAAAGGGATGTTAACCACTCTCCAGAATGACAGACCCCTCTCTTGGGATTCTGCGCAAGGCACACTGGGTTCCAGTGACACGCTTACCTGAACTGGTGAGTACGCTGAGGGGGCTGCTGGATGTAGTGAGAGCATTGGTACCACTTGGTGTGTTCTGAGCTGCACTAGCTGCAGCAGCTAGGGCAGCCAAATTCTGTAACTGCATTGCATTTAACCCTGCAACATCCAAAGCAAGAGATCAGCCAGCAGATAAAGGTTCCTCGTAACCACTCCAGCAATGACCGCACACACTGGCGAAGGCTGGTCCCAAAAGGACCTCTTCTAGATAAACCTTACAAGTAATACTACAATGCTCCAAAAAAGATTCAGGTATCACTCAATTCATTAAGAAACTTGACATCATTTCCTCAGAGAAGAGATATCTAATCCAACAGCATGACACCCCAAGTGAACATTCACAACAGGGACCGGCAATTAGGAAACCAGGAGAGGGTTAGGTCTGTGGTCTACCATCACACCAGGTGTCCAAGAGAACAACAAATGACAAAACCTAAGTCACAGAGCAGGACTGCATCTGAGCCCCTCGCTCCCACTTTATGGGGGATTTGCTCTTTCCAGCGGAGGTGGACAGGCAGAAAATGCAGCAGGATTCAGGTGGCCAAAGGAGGAATGACAGGAGGGGAATACATGTGAGAACAGCAATAGGAGAAAGACTAAGGGAAAACCACCACTTTAATAGCAGATTACTCATCAGAAAGAAGAGAGAGAAAAACAATGCGGGGGGGGGGGGGGGGCTCCAAGTAGAATCCAAGCAACAGTTAAAAGGAACAAGAAATCTGAACTGCACCGACAGTGTGTTGCAAACCATTTATTGGACCATGGAAAAGCAGATGGGAAGTGGTTTGCGGGGAGAGTTAGGAAGAATAAAAAACGAAACTACAACACAGATTTCCAAAAACTTAGCAACTTTCGAAAAACGTACCAAACTCCAGGTCCCTAAGACAAAGTGAACCACTATCAAAATTTCTCACACACTAAAATGCAGTTCATCTAAGACTACCCCTTTCTCAAATACACTTGCTGGGCCTTCACCCACTGCAGAAGGGTTAGGGGCAGAGGCTCTGGGACTGCTCCACTCCCTACCTCCACTAACTTGTCTGATGGCCCTACTTTTGTCTGTGGAGCCCCAAGGTAATTCACCTAAGAAGTTAACATGTATAAGACACAGAGGTAAATTAACTGCCTAGATTTCAGCAGTTTCTGGGTAAGTCATTTGCACGGATTTCTTCTTATCCACTGGAAAAGTCACGTTATTGTGGAAATAAAGAGTTCCTGCAATCTTCTCCTTATCAGAATGGCCTCAGATAGCCCACACATGCTAACACCTCTTTTTCCATCTTCCTCCTCAATAGAGACTTAAAGGGGTGGGAGTATCAGACAACCCCAAAGCAATCTTGCATCAGCAACTAACAGAGCCACCTTCTAGAGACAAGGTGGTTGAGTTCTGGGATGCGCATCTCGCGTTGGGTTTATGTTATGAGTGGGAAAACATTTGTTTTCTGTACAAACGGTGCAAAACTCTCAGACTGTTGTTAGCTGGGTCTGGTGGCCTGCTGGCTGCTGCTCCTCCACAGCAGCGTAACACTTACCTCCCATTGGGTGGAGGCTGCTCAGGGTGTTGAGGTTCCCAGAGGAGGCAGTCTGCTGAAGGAGCTGCAAATAAAGCTAGACATTACACCAAAAAACAGAACAAGAGTGAGAGTGAGGGCTGGTTCTGCATCTGGGATAACTCTACAGCACAGCAAAGCGAGAGTGCAGAGGCCCCCAGAGAGAAGAGAGTTGAAGACAAGAACCCAAGCCAACACAACAGAAACATGAGGCTTATGACAGCACAGGACAATACGACACAGCTAAAGCCCTGGCCCAGAAGATATTTACAGTCACTGAGTGCTGACCAAGCTCAAGTCCCTGGGCAACAGAACGCAGCACAGCAGAGGACAGAAGTCGAGTAGAGAACCAAGCTCAGCTATGCAATCCACTGCAATGAGAGTCTGCAGATGGAGGACTGCCACGTCTAGTTCCTCGCTCCCGAGTTCTTAGTTCACTTCGCACACATCTTATTTTGCAGATTGTTCCCATCCAGGCACCCAATTTCTACTTCACACTACTATTATTTTAAATATCAAATCTAAACCATTTCAGGGTACTTCTTGGAGTCATTCTTTAGTGGCCACAACGGAACACGAAAAGACCAATCTTTTGATGCTATATATCCATACAGACCCGTTTATCTCCTCCCCCACAAAACTGGTCTTCACTGTTACGGATGACCAAATGACTGACGAACGGACTGATCGTGATCAGTTCAGCGTATATTCTTTCAATTGCTGCCCCCTAACAAATACAACAAGAAGTTGTCCATGAGCTTATGGATCTCCATGATCTTACTATCTTTGCAAACAGCAACCTTTGACTAACAAACCGGCTGAAAACCTTTGCTCCATTCAAAGCCAATCACTTTTCCTCATGTACAACTGGTATCCTCGTTTCTGAATCCTTTATTCAACCTGTTGCCCATTTCCATGAAGACCCGATCTGGTTCCTCAGTCATCATGAATCCCTTTAGTCCATATAGGTTTTAGGTTCTCAAACCTCCAGATATAGAATGAGAAAATGTACATACACACAATTTTTATCAGCTTCTCAGTGGGGTCCACACCCCACAAAGATTAAGAAGCACTGCTCTAGTCTAAACAGACTAGAGGTTCAAGTCCACCTATTCCAGAAAGAACCTCATAATTAATATTAATGTACTATCATTTATATACCCACATGTCCTCATTTTTGTCTTCTTAAATACCCTGGGCAATGTGCTCAACCCCAACTGGTGGGCTGTGCACTCTATACTTGGCACCTTCATTTCCTCCCTAAATGAGAACAGTTCTGAGGGCAGGGATCATGTCTAACCGAAACAAAAAGACTGCAGCTCTCAACAAATACCATCATGTGCTGCTGGATGTGGTGATGGCAATAAAAAGGAGACTCTACCCTAAGAAAGAGCTCCAAAACTCTCTAAGAAAGGCGAATGCATATAATGGAGATCATTTTAAACGCATTATCATTTTGGCAGAAGACTAAAACAAAATCTCTCTGAATTTCCTGAACTTACATTACAAGCAATGTTCTAGCACCAAGAAACAACTTAATCTGATGAGATATACCAACCATCTATACTTTTTGACTTCAGAGAAATACTAGCTGGAAAACTGGGATTTCTTCTAACATTTTAGAAATATGAAGACCAGGAGGCAGCAAATTAGCCAAAACTCAATACTGGGAGACAGAAATCATTGCCTTTGTTTCTGTATAGGACAACGTTTTAAAGGAGTAGAGTAAAAGTATATAATTATTCTTATGTGTATATTTTTGGGACTATCCATACGAATCTATTGGTTTCACCACTGATTTTCCTTCATTGACAGCTTCACAGATGAGATAGTTTTCAGTATTTCGTACTGCTATTCTTTTAAGATTTTAAAGCAGTGATAATCCCCTGTAACATATTTGTAGATCTAGTAAATCTAAACACCAAATTAGAGCCTTTGGACTACGTAAGTCAAACTCAAGAACAAGATGGAAAGAGTTAAAGGCCATCCATCTATAATGTAGCGAACTCAAATATACACCTGTAATACTCATTTAATGATGTCTGTGCCAGTATCTTGCTCTCTCAGTCAGTGGAAAGAAACATTTACCATACTCTTCAGGAAAGACTCAATAAGCATTTAATTATGTTCTCTACATCTGGGAGAAAGAAATATGGAGATATTTGGTAGTTAAGATTCTCTTAGGATTTTCTTTTTAAAAAAATGAAGTGACGGGGACACTGGAGATATTTCTAAATCTTTGCATCAGGAAATCAGGATTTCACTTTAATAGTAATGGAAGTCTCAAATTATAACCAAAGTTGTGTTTATACGACAGAGAGAGAGACAGAGAGAGAGACAGAGAGATACACTAACATAACTTAACTTAAAAGAATATTGCATTGCCTAAAGTTTTACGTAAAATTTTGATATGTTAAAGTCGTAAATGCCATTGTGTCTATTAGCTAGGGATGGCACAAGAAGAAAACAGCTGGGAGCTTGCACAGTCTGCAGAAAGCAAACCACAGAGACTCACTGCTAAATACTGGGGTCCAAGAGTATTTAGACCAGCAAGGTTTCCCCACACAGATGCTGCGCTGATTTGCTGCATCTGCTGCTGGAGCTGCTGGGCCATTCTCTTCTGTTCTTTGTCCTTCTGCGTATCAGCAAATTTTACCACCATGGGAGATGAGCAGCCCTATGAAAACACCAAAGCCAAAGGGTGAAAGTCCTCCTTCTACACGAAGGAAAAATCCTCCTTTGTAGTGACACACAAGATGCATTCTAATTTCATTCACTGCCACACGACTCTCTTCCTGACAGACACAAATGGCAAAAAGACAAATTTAAAAGGGCAACTTCTAATATGTTAATTTTTTAAAAACCAATCATTTTTTTCACTTTAAGATGCTTAGCCTGCTTAACCTTTAGCGCAGTCAGATGCTGCAGAACTTTAATGGCCAACTGTCCTAGCACTCTCAGGCTAAGGAACTTTTCCCTTTCATTCATCTGCTCCCTACCTCCATGGTCTGTGCTTGGTGCATTGCCTTGATAGCCGTCTGTGCCATGGCTCTTGTTGTAAAAGTCACAAACGCACAACCTGGTAAGAGAAGTGTCAATAGCTTCATTCATTCATTTGCTTATTAAATATCCGATTGACATTTACTGAGCACCTGCTATGTGCCAAGTACTATGCTAGCAATAATAGTCACGGTTCCTGCCTTCAGGAGTTAGAGATCTAGTAAAGGAGACAGATACATTGTAACAGTGACTAAGTGCTTCAGTGAAAAAGTAGGGAAGCACAACAAGAAAGAGCGTGCTTGATAAAGGGATAAAGGAGAGAAATCCTAATCCTCTAGTTTCTCTGGATAAGAAAGTGTTTCCATTAAGGACCTGTCCAAGCACAAAAAGAGAAAATTTTAATACATGACACTGAAGTGCAGAATGTAGACTCCTTAGGGGGATGGGACAATTCTAAAGGAATCAGTTGGTAGACGGAACCTACATTTACAATATCAAGCCCAGCCACTCCATCATCACAGGGTCATGTTAGCTAGTGATCCCTGGTTTCCACTGGTCTAACTAAAAGAGACTCTAAATTTAAGACCAGTATCTTTAAAGGCTAAAAATGTACCCACCTCGGCTCAGGCCATCAGGTCCCCGTAATATCCGGCATTCTTCAATCTGTCCAAATGAAGAGAACATGACTCGGATGTCATTTTCAGTGCACTTCTTGGAAATCATACCAATAAACAGCTTCCTGTCTTCCACTGCTAAGAGAGTAAAACACAAAAGGCTTGAACATCATTACTACAAGAGGTAGTATGGCATAGACCCTGGAGTCAGACCATCTATGTTTGGATCCTGGCTCTATGCCTTTATATCATATTACTTGGATTCTAAGATACACATTTTTTCATCATTTAGCAACTCATAATCAACTGAACCTTAAAATTGGAAACATTTAGATAAAATATAGTAATTTACGAGCCTGTGAAAGTTACTTAACCATTCTGTGCCTGTCACTTCTGATTAATAGGGATAACCGTGTTTCTCTTAAAGGTAGCTGTAGGTATTAAATGCAAAGCACTCAGCATCTTGCCTAGCACTTAGTGATGTTTGCTCTTACTAGCAGTTCTACTACACCAAAGAAGGACAAGTTTTTCACATTTAATTGATATGACAAGAGAAACAGAACACACCTTTTGGTGAGTGTAAATGTCCACTTTCCTTTTCTGATTATTCTCTTGAGGACTAAGTTCTCCTTCCTACTTGTCCATCTCCCCTTCCCCCACTCTTGTCGTAAGAAATTATATTCATCAAAGACATTCCAGTTTACTCTAAAATGTTCTTGTACTATTTACGTATCAACTCTCTCCATCTTTATTTACCATATTTATTTTAAAGAAAAAAAAAAAACAGACAATTTAGATGACAGATTACTTAGTGCACTGGACTACAATCTTACACCATACACAAAAATTAACTCAAAATGGATTAGACTTAAACGTATGACCTGAAACCATAAAACTCTGAGAAGAAAACATAGGCAGTAAGCTCCATAAAACCAATCTTAAAGATGATTTTTTGGATCTGACTGCCAAAACAAAGGCAACAAAAACAGAAATAAACAAGTGGGACTACATCAAACTAAAAAGCTTCTACAGAGCAAAGAAAATCATCAACAAAATGCAAAGGCAACCTACTGAATGGGAAAAATATTTGCAAATCATGTATCTGATAAAGGGTTAATATCCAATATAGAAATAACACCTACAACTCAGGAACAACAAAACACAGCACCCAGTTAAAAAAATGGGCAGAGGATCCGAACAGGTATTTTTCCAAAGAAGACATGCAGCAGATGGCCATCAGGTACATGAAAAGATGCTCAACATCACCAATCATCAACAAAATGCCAATCAAAGCAACAATGAAGTATCCCCTCCCACTTGTTAGAACGGCTATAATCAAAAAGACAAGAAATAACAGGAGTTGGTGAGGATGTGGAAAAGAGAGCCCTTGGTGCATTGCTGGTGGGAATGTAAACTGACTGCAGCCAATGTAAAAACCAACATGGTTCCTCAAAAATTTAAAAACAGAGCTACCATATAAGCCAGTAATTCCACTTCTGGGTATTTATCTGAAGAAAACAAAAACACAAACTCAGAAAGCTGCATACTCCGGGCACCTGGCTGGCTAAGTCGGTGGAGCATGCGACTCTTGATCTTGGCATTGTGAGTTTGAGCCCTACAATGGGTGTAGAGATTATTTAAAAATAAAGCCTAATGGGCCGCCTGGGTGACTTGGTTAAGCGTCCAACTTCAGCTCAGGTCATGATCTCGCGGTTCATGAATTCAAGCCCCGTGTCGAGCTCTGTGCTGACAGCTCAGAGCCTGGAACCTGCTTCAGAATCTGACTCCCTCCTCTCTGCCCCTCCCCACTCATGCTCTGAAAATACACGTTAAAAAAAATTAAATAAATAAATAAATAAATAAATAAAGCCTAAAAAGAAAAATAGCTGCACACCCATGTTCACTGCAGCATTATTTACAATAGTCAAGACATGGAAACAACCTAAGTGTCTATCAACAGATGAACAGATAAAGAAAATGTGGGATACACACACACACACACACACACACACACACACACACACACACACACACACCCGGGATATTATTCAGCCATAAAAAAGAATGGAATCTTGCCATTTGTGGCAGCATGGATGGACCTTGAAGACTTTATGTTAAGTGAAATAAGTCAAACAGAGAAAGATACTGTATGACCTCACTTACATAAAATCTTAAAAACAAACAAAAAACTCCCTAAGTTCATAGATACAAAAACCAAATTGGTGGTTGGAGGTTGGGCGTAAGGGAGTGGGCAAAAAAGGTAAAAAGGATCCACAGGTGGGGCACCTGGGTGGCTCAGTCAGTCAAGTGTCCAACTTCGGCTAGGGTCACAATCTCCTGGTTCATGGGTTCAAGCCCAGCGTTGGGCTCTGTGCTGACAGCAGGCAGCCTGGAGCCTGCTTCAGATTGTGTGTCTCCTTCTCTCTCTCTGACCCTCCCCCTCTCAGTTTCTCTGTCTCTCTCAAAAATAAATAACAAGACTTGAAAAATTTTTTTAAAGGATCAAAAGGTACAAACTTCCCATTATAAAATAATTTAGCCTGGTGACTACAGTTAATAGTAATGTAATGCACATTTGAAAGCTGCTTAGAAAGCAGACCTTAAAAATTCTCATCAAAACCTTTTAATTTTCTTTTTTTTAAATTTACATCCAAATTAGTTACATATAGTGCAACAATGATTTCAGTAGATTCCTTAGTGCCCTTTACCCATTTAGCCCATCCCCCCTCCCACAACCCTTCCAGCAACCCTGTTTGTTTTCCATATTTAAGAGTCTCTTATGTTTTGTCCCCCTCCCCGTTTTTATATTATTTTTGCTTCCCTTCCCTTATGTTCATCTGTCTTGTCTCTTAAAGTCCTCATGAGTGAAGTCATATATTTGTCTTTCTCTAATTTCACTTAGCATAATACCCTCCAGTTCCATCCACGTAGTTGCAAATGGCCAAGATTTCATTCTTTTTGATTGCCAAGGAATACTCCACTGTATGTGTGTGTGTGTGTGTGTGTGTGTGTGTGTGTATGTATGTACAACAAGCACATGACAGAAATTAGATACAAAATCCCAAGTCCTGGGGTGCCTCGGTTATATATATATTTATACACACACACACACACACACACACACACACACACACACACACATATATATACACCGCATCCATTGATGGACATTTGGCTCTTTCCATACTTTGACTATTATTGATAATGCTGCTATAAACATGGGGGTGCATGTGCCCCTTTGAAACAGCATACCTGTATCCCTTGGATAAATACCTAGTGGTGCAATTGTTGGGTCGTAGGGTAGTTCTAGTTTTAGTTTTTTGAGGAACCTCCATACTGTTTTCCAGAGTGGCCGCACCAGCTTGTATTCCCACATCAAAACTTTTTTTGTTACTATGTATGGTGACAGATACTAACTAGACTTACTATGGGTGATCATTTCTAATATATACAAATACTGAATCATTATGTTGCACACCTGAAACGAATGTTTTATGTCACTTAGACTTCAATAATGATGATAATAATAATAATAATAATAATAAAAAGATTACTTAAAGCAAACACAACCAGATACCATCAGAATGAACACTAAACTGGCAGAAACCTTCTAAGGAGAAGGCTTTTACACACTTGCTTACCATTGTTCTTCTCACTGTCGGCAGGTTTCATCTGTATAGGATGATGCATCTAAAAAGGAAAACACACAGATACTATCACTGTACACACTGAAGGCATTCAGAAAGATAAGTGAGGACTCTAAAGGAAATACCAAAACCAGAGCCTTAAGAGTTCTCTCTATACTCACGTCTGCCTCAAGATCATTTTTTCCCAAAGTATCAAAATAGAGTATGAATCAAGAGGTTAAAATTCTTTTGGTTAAGAGAGAACTACATGACCTTCAGCCTATGTTCTTTGAAATATTCCCTTTATGTCCTCCTTTACATCAATTTCTGTGGCAGTTACTTTTTCCCCAAGATGGCTTTCAGTGTGGGCTTGACACCTATAAGTATGTTCCATGTGTTAAAACCACCACAGTTCCACTTCCTAGTAGGAGCTTTCTTACCCCTGGTAGGACCTTCATGTTGTGAAGAGCATTCTGCGCCTCTAATGCAGCTTTACGGGTGTAAAATGTAACAAAACAGCACCCTGCAATAAACAAGATTTCACAAAATCAAACCAGTCCTTTGAAAGCAGGTAATTCCTAGAGTACTCCCTCCTCCACAGACATACTGGAACTTCAAAGAGAAGACTGGGTATATTAAAATTAGCATCCCTCCCCCCAAAGAGAGAAAGGGGGGGGGAGGGAAAGAAGCAGAAAAAAACCCTACACTACTTTCTATTCATTTTCTATATTGTTATAGTCTTCTAGTTCTACTAAAATTCTTTAGCTGCTCCTATAAACTTCTCTGGGAAAGAGAACTTCCCTTGTAAAGGTCACAGTACCATGCCATTCGACGTACCCTACTTGGAGCACCGGGGAGTGTGCTGGGCAAGACACTCAGAACAAATAAAAAAGGGGCCTTGCACTCACAGCTTGTAGTCTACCAGGAACTCATTCTTTCTCAGAATAAATCAATCCTTATAGTCAATTTCTACCATACGCCTCAAACATAATAACCATTTATTAAATTATAAAATGACTAAAGAGCAAGAAACTCTTAATACCTTTTTTGGACCCTTGGTCCTCATCAAATATAATTAAGATTCTAACAGCACATGGCACTAAGGAGATTTGTAGATTTTGTGATTTGTATCTTTATTAGGGATAGGAGGGGAGAGGTGTGTCTTATAAATATGGGCTCATCGTCCCATGAGATACCATATAGATTCCTTTCAAAATCACCCTGCAATTAAGATTTTAAAGTACTGCATGTTCTACTGCCAGTCGTTAATATAAAGGAACTAAAGTACTTTGTATTTTTGGTTAACTATACACATAGAGAAAATAATTTATCTGCTTCTTGATCCTCTGCTCTTAAGCTGGCTTCAAACCTAACAATCCTGCTTGCTCACATCTGCACTGTAGAACAGCTTCCACAGAAAATTATTCTAACATCAGTCATTTGGAAAAGAATATAGTATGTGCATGTATAGGGCAAAGCTAGCGCCTCTTCTACCATTGCTCCCATAAAGCTTCTACTCTGCTAGGTATTTCTGGAAGCAACGCAGTCTTTCTTCCATTCATTTGTAGGCTACAACAAACAGGTTACCTAAAAACAGGTCCTTCCTGGTTGCTAAGCCTTCCTATGAAGACTCTGCAACACTAACAGAAATTCATAGGTACAGTGTAGATAGTGCCTTCCTTTCTGCTTACTCTAGCCAAAACACCAAAGAAAACCTTATGTAGTTAGTTTACTTCAACTTTATTTTTGCCATTGCATCCCTAAGATCAAGAGACATTCACATTTAAAAAAAGAGAAGGGCACCTGGGTGGCTCAGTTGGCTAAGCATCTGACTTCGGCTCAGGTCACGATCTAGCAGTTCACTGAATTCGAACCCCACATTGGGCTCTGCACTGACAATGCAAAGCCTGCTTCAGGTCCTGTCTCCCTCTCTGCCCCTCCCCTGCTCTCTCTCTCTCAAAAATAAACGTTAAAAGAGAGAGAGTGAGACAGAGATAGACTCTCACATGAGTCTGTCTCTTAAATTTAGAGCTCTCACAAAGGACCATCTATGATCCAATTTACAAGTTATCCTCATGATATCAACTTAACTTATTTTTAAGCCATTAAATGCGTTTGGGCTGGAAGATGTAACTATTCTAAAAGGAAAGCCCCTTTGGATGTGACCACAGGAACATTCCGGCAATGAGAGACAGCAAGCACATGACAGAAATTAGATATAAAATCCCAAGTCCTGGGGTGCCTGGGTGGCTCGGTCAGTTAAGCATCTGACTCTTGATTTCGGCTCAGGTCATGATCTCACAGTTTGTGGGATCAAGCCCTGTGTCAGACTCTGAACCGACAGCATGGAGCCTGCTTGGGATTCTCTCTCTCTCTGCCCTTCCCCTGCACATGCTCTCTCTCTCAAAATAAATAAAATTAAATAAACAACAACAAACAAAACACCAACCCAAAGCCCTTACCTTTGCTCTGAGGAGGGTTTTGGCTCCTATCCCTTAGGACATTGATTTCATAGACAGCACCATACTGTTCAAAGAGTTCCCTCAAGTCCTTCTCAGACCAGGTTCTTGGAACCTGGCCCACAAACATCTTGATAGCATCAAGATCCGGTTGGTCTGGGTGGTCCAGGGTGCCGTTCATTTTCTTTGAGCTGCATAAAACAAAATATAGCTTCTATTATGCATTCATGGTGCTTTCCAGGGGGATGTTTCTTTTCTTTAAAGATCTCAACTACTTCCTAAAAAAGTCGGGAGAAAGAATTCTACTTCTTTTCACTACAGTCATTCAATTTACCAGAGTTCTCTGGTCTTCCCCTTAGCCATGGCCATGCCTTCCATTAGATCCCAAACTGAAGTCACCATTCTGATTAGGGCATTCTGGGTTTTAACTAAGTAATCAAATGTCACTCAATCCTTGTCTAGCCTGAGAATTCTTTTAAGAACCTAAGAGACAAACTTCCTAAAGCAAGTTTTAGTGGTTTTGAAGCACAGTTAACAAAACTTTTAAAAATGTGCATAAAAATCACAATGGACTGTTGATTAGTGGGTAAGATGCAGGACTCCCCACGTATACAATGACAGGTGACAAGTCTTCTTTCAGCAGATGTTAGAACAAAGCACTTGATTTCCAAGGCCTAAGCTAAGAACAGAACAGAAAGATGTCAGCCTTTGAATGTTGCTGTCTCAGTCCTCGTCCCAGTGCTCTTAAGTCATGCCTCCAAGACCAAAACAAAGCTTCGCCTTTTAAACTTTCACAAATGATTGTTATGTAGACAATGACAACACCATCCTAGGGTTTTTTTGTTTCTGAGTTATCCAACTTACTACTAGTTCTCTAAGACTGTACCAGTTAATTCCCTTACCAAGTGAACCATTACAACATCCACAAACTCTCACAATCCTAGCACATCAAACTTGTAACACTCCTGCTTTAATACCTTCATTTTAACCCTCCCACTGCCAAGAACCTAGAGGGATTCCTGGACTACAAATGTTTCCACTCAGAATGAATCAAAGTCCTTCTGGACCACTGTAGCTCAAGATTGTATCTTAGCATTTATCACAACCATTAACACCTTAAGTTCCAAACAGCCAGCATGGCTAACTTTTCTGTTAGTGCATGCTTAATCCAGAAATCACTTCATCATATTCAAATTTGCCACGTCCTCGGGGCGCCTGGGTGGTTCTATCGGTTAAGCTTCCGACTTCAGCTCAGGTCATGATCTCTCAGTTTGTGAGTTCGAGCCCCGCGACCGGCTCTGTGCTGACAGCTCAGAGCCTGGAGCCTGCTTCCGATTCTGTGTCCGCCTGTCTCTTGGACCCTCCCTTGCTCATGCTCTGTCTCTGTCTCTCAATAATAAATAAATGTTTAAAAAAAACACAAACAACAAATTTGCCACATCCCAATATTAACCCTAAATAAAACGTTAGTTTCCTTTAAAGGAAAAACAACAGTTTTTCTACCAGTGCTATCTTCTGAACAATATTTGAAGATACTTGAGAATGCTGGATCTATGAAGGTGGTTTAACCTTTGTATTTTAATTCCTACATTTCTTATAACTGAACACCCACAGGAACTATTTACATGTTGCCTTGGCTGAATCTAGTACTACATATCAAAAGCTGTAAGGCAAATGGCATATAAACCAACTCTTGTTACCATGTCTGGAAAGGTTTCCCCATGTTCTTTCAGGTAAATTTAGTCTGTTTCGTCAGGACTCAAACAGTACTAAATTTCCCCCTTCGTTATAGTATTTACCACCTTTTAGCATAATCTGCCTATATCTAGCTCTCCCAATTAGACTGAGAGTTCCTTGAAGGCAGAAACTGTTTTGTTTGCTATTCATTCTTACAGTCACACCTGGTATAGCACCTGGTTCAAAGTAAGTCCTCAGATGTGTGGGATGGGAGGAATTTCTTGTTCTCAACAATTCCCCCTTTAATTTAAGCAACTAATCCTGATAAAAATGAACACTGTGCACAAAGAGGGCTCACAAAGAGCAGCTGTTATCCCTGTGATTATTTGTCACCAGATCAATCTACCCCAAGTGTTTTGAAATGCATTATTTTATTGGTTTTCCTTTAGTTTGGAATTACTAAATTCAGGTTGTTGTAAAAATATAATGGGGCTCAGTCGGTTAAGCGTCTGACTTTGGCTCAGGTCATGATCTTGCAGTTCATGGGTTCGAGCCCCATGTCCGGCTCTGTACTGACAGCTTAGAGCCTGGAGCCTGCTTTAGATTCTGTATCTTCCTCTCTCCCTAGCTCACACTCTGTCTCTCTCAAAAATAAACATATATATATTTATACAGATGAAACGTGGTCGCTTTTAGAAGGTAATCCCAATGTTCTAACAAACCACGCTATGATTAAAAAAAAAAAACAACAAAACTCTATGACTAATGAAACAATGGCTGTCGCTCCCAACAACCTGCCTCTAACAAGTTTAATTACCAGTTTTAATATCATTTTATTAAAATGTTGCTGGTCTTTAGTATTTCCATCCTAGGGAGGGTTAAAGGGTTAACACAGAACCCCCAAATGGTGCTCAGAATATGTTTTGATAAGAATGTTGACACTACTTTTGAAAAGAGGCAGGGGTTTATTGATTTGTAATTATATTGGAGGCAAACACTCTGTCCGTTCCTTCTGTATTTGTGTGCCATTTCTAAATTTTCTACATCACTGTTTAGTGCAAAAGAATCATCAATAATCAACATATATGAATTACGGTTTATTTAAAAGTTCAGTGGAGGGGGCGCCTGGGTGGCTCAGTCGGTTAAGCGTCCGACTTCGGCTCAGGTCACGATCTCGCGGTCCGTGAGTTCGAGCCCCGCGTCAGGCTCTGGGCTGATGGCTCAGAGCCTGGAGCCTGTTTCCGATTCTGTGTCTCCCTCTCTCTCTGCCCCTCCCCTGTTCATGCTCTGTCTCTGTCTCAAAAATAAATAAACGTTAAAAAAAAAAAAAAAAAGTTCAGTGGAGACTCAGCATTCTAGATGAATACCCTCCCTTTCTCTCTTTACTCTCCAAATCCTTCTCCATTTCTTCACATCCACCTACTCCATGAACCACCCTTTCCCTCTGTATATACCAATTCATTAGCCAGAAGAATCTTCTGGACCAGTGCTATTCAAAGTGCCAAGGACCAAGGGAAATCTTCAAATTTAACCCTTTAGAAACTCCCTCCCCCAGACCCCCATTTGGAGAGAGACAGCAAGCAGGGAAGGGGCAGAGAGGAAAGAAAGAATCCCAAGCAGGTCCCTCACTGTCAGTGCAGAGCACGATGCAGGGCTCGAACTCATGGACTGTGAGATCATGACCTGAGCTGAAGTCAAGAGTCGGCCACTTAACCCACTGAGCCACCCAGATGCCCCACCCTTTAGAAACTTTTATAGAAACTGAGCTAGGTAACTTTATATATATTCAATCTAATAATAATTAAAAGATACAAAATGCAAGCTTATACCTTATTATCTTGTCTTCCTACTTGACTGTTTTTATTGTATTTTAGAAGTCAGGTCGTGACAGGCTTAGGACATGGTTCTTCACCAGTCTGAGAAGCACTTCTAGAGCACAGCAAATTACCAGGCCATGTTGAAGATGCTGTGGACATCATGTATCCGGAATGTTGCACTGACTTATTCTTTCCTCTAATAAATCCTGGGCACTTATACAGTTATATAGGCCAGACACTATGTGAAATGTGGTATATATTGGTGAATAAGGGAAACATCATTATAAACTTTTATTGTGTCAGAGGAAATGAACAACAATGTTCTTCCATCCTCAACCTTCCTCACATATTTCCAGCATGCATGTTGTCCTTAGAAGTAACCACTGCACAAAAAAGTCACCTGGGAACAAGACTCTCAGTGTGATATGCCAAGGACCCCACGTCATCAAGGTGTGGCATTTACTCTACATATCACTAAAAACACTCTCAAATGTGTGCCTTACCTCCCCATTGATGGAGAGCTCCTCAGAGTCAGTGATCATGAATTACTGATATTTATTATGCCTACTCAAGAACCAATGAATTCAGCAGCCCCCTGGAGAAGTACCTATACTATCCCTGTCATTCTTAAGAAGCAAGTCTATGGAAATTCTTATCCTCTGTGAAATTACTGACCTGGGAGCAGGGTGGGAGAGAGGAAAAGCAGGGAATGAGGGAAGCAAGGAAGGAAGAAGAGAGATAAGGAGGCAGCAAGTGTTTTAGGGGAGAGGCATGGCACCAACCACCTTTTTTTACATTTCTGCTTCTAGCAGCAACTAGCAAATCATTAAAAATGAGAAAATGTGAAAAATCAGGACCAGAGGCTGCCTTGTCTACCTGGATTCTTGATGGAACATGCTATAGGAAAGTAAAAAAGAGAACCATTTTGGAAGAGAAACAGGAGAGACAAAACTAAGAGCTTCATTTTCAAAGCACACATTTGTTCCGAATTCTTCAACCCTCTCTTCTTTCTCTTCTCTCCCTCTCAAAACTTCCTGGCCCCAGGCCCAGCTCAGGGAGGCAGAGTTATTGTCTTGTCCCACTTTTTCCCCATCCCCTGGCTCCACCTAACTATACCAGTGGGGTGAACCTTAACCCAACAAACTGATCTACCGGGTAGCCAGAAATCTAAGACCTATGCTTAAAACAGAAAGGCCTGGCCAATCAAGCTCCTTACGGCTTGGCTTTACCGAGCAAGACAATAGCCACTGGCCACATGTGGTTACTGCATAGGATAAGGAGAGGCAGAGAACATTTTTATCATCACAGAAAGCTCTACGGCACAGAACACTGCTCTACAGAACATGGAACTGGTTAACAGAAACAGGCAGTGATGAAGTCAGAATTCGGGAAGCTGCAAGCAGAGACAGCCTAAGGTGACAAGGTAAAAGGGCAGTGGCAAGAGATAAGAGAGGTCATGCTACAACATCGACATCGATGAAGCCTGAAAACATGATGCCAAGTGAAAGAAGCCAATCACAAAAGGCTACACATTGTGTGATTCCATTTATATGAAATTTCCAGGATAGACCAATCTATAAAGACAGAAAGGTTAGCAGTTGCCTAGGAATGGGGACTAGGGGTGCAGGAGGATGACTGCTAAAGGGTACCAGATTTCTTCTTGGGGTGATCAAAGTGTTCTGGAATTAGACAGCGGAGGCAGCTGTGCAACTTTGTGGACACAGTAAAAATCACTGAATTATGCATTTAAAAGGATAAATTTTATGGTATGTGAATGATATCTTAATTTGAGAGACAAAGAGAGATGGAGCAAGAAAACGGGATGGAAGGGAGAATGGCAAGGCAAAGCCATGCTGCAATCAAGCAGCAGCACGTGCAGCGAGGACAAGAGAACGTGTGTCCTGGGTCAGAAAGAAAGGATTTTCTAAGTCTTCCAGAAAGTTCCTAATTACATTACAGTCCAGCCCATGTGTGCCCTTACAAAAAAACCCTTTCACATATGCTAGCTCTAGTGGGTATCTGTTCTTTGCAGCCAAACAGGCTGGCAAATACTACCTTTACATCTGCTCAAAAATCAATTCCTTGGGTGGGAACAAAATGAGTAAAGGAGATTAATAAATACAGATCTCCAGTTAATTAAGTCATGGGGATGTAATGTACAGCATGGGAATATAATAAATAACACTATTAACTTTGCAGGTGACAACAGACTTACTGTCATGACCATTTCACAACGTACACAAATGTCAAATCACTGTGCTGCATACCTGAAACTAATATAATACTGTATGTCAACTATACCTCAATAAATTAATAATTTCCAAAACCTTTCATTACTCATTTTTTTCCACTCAACCCTTCTCATTACCTGTTGGCCTCCATTTGTTCATTATACAAACAGAAAAATTTTGGATACTTACCAATCCCCAAGAGGCATAAATATTTGTTGCTTCCCAATCTTCAGCCACCACCCACCCCTACCAGGTCCCTCTGGCTCAGATACTGTGCTGTGGAAAACCGGCACAGAAGAACATCAGAATAAAAAGGACCCAGAAACACTGGCCTGAGTTACTTACCAACTGTTCTCTAGTGAGACAAAATTGTACGTATTCTGGAAGGAAGGAATTTCCTTTTGGATAAAGGGAGATCTTCCTGTTAGTTGGGATATTAGGTATTAGAAAAAGCTCTTAATAAAGGTTAAGTCACCTTTCAACAACTAAACAGGCTAATGGTGCTTGTGAAGGTTTTCAGCCTTCTTCCCTGAGAAATGGAGATAACACCTAGAGACCTTATTTCAGTAATTATCTTTAATTATTAAAAACAAACAAATCTCACAGGGCTTATCATTCATTCAACTGTATTTCCTAACCTCCTACTATGTGCCAGATACTACACACTCGAGGGGCTATAGAAGGGGACTGAGCAGTACCTGTCCTGAAGGTGATGGCACCAAACAAGTGGAAGAACACAACTATAAGGACCTACAAATATTTTCATGGATGCTTAAAAGTTCTGTGGGGGGGAAAAAAAATGGGTATGATGGTTTTATTGTATTTGGAGGAGGAGGGCAGGGACTTAAGCTGAATGGACAAAGGGGCTGGAAACAGTGCTGTATAGAATGGAGTGATGTGAAAATGGTAAGAATTCAGAAAAAAGAGAAGGTAAGATAACATTAGGTAAAAAAAGGACTTGAGAAACTTAGGGGAGAGTACACATTTTAGAAGATTAGAAAAAAAGAGAGAAAACATTAGAAAATCACTGAGAATAAACAGATACATTGGAAAGATGCCCTGAAGGGCTTTTCTTGTGATACTAACAGGCTTGGACTTTATTCCAAGATTCTTTTTTTAAGGTTTATTTATTTTTGAAAGAGAGAGACAGAGTGAGAGCAGGGGAGGGGCAGAGAGAGAGGGAGACACAGAATCTGAAGCAGGCTCCAGGCTCTGAGCTGTCAGCACGGAGCACAACGTGGAGCCCGAACTCACAAACTGTGAGATCATGACCCCAGCTGAAGTCGGATGCTTAACCAACTGAGCCACCCAGGCCCCGCTATTACAAGATTTTTAAACAAGGAAGTGATCGGATTGATCTTTTAAAGACAACCGACAATACAGAGGATGAAATAAAAGTGGGGAAATAAAGAGATTTTTGCACAAACTAGCTTCTAAGATTAGGGCCCAGTCTCAGGCAATGCTGAAAAATTTGGGGGCAGAACCCACTAGAAATTGGAGATAACCCAATGAAAAAGATGAGGAAAAGAAGTTACTGATCCCTCTTAGGTTCTAGTACAGTCATTTTGGGAAAGTGTTTTTGCACGGGGAAGTTCAGGGGACATTTGGGGGAAAAATACAGAGATGTGAGAATCAGAAAAGCAATCGGTACCCCCTCAAGCCAAGGGAAAGCTAAAAGGGACTGAGCTACAACTCCTAGAGAACCTACCCATCTCCTAGGGTATAAGCAATGTAAGAGAAACCAGGGAAGCTGAAGAGTAGTCACAGCAGAATCAAGGACACTGTTAAAAGTAAGAATAGGAACTACAGTTCAGGTCCCCAGCCCTTCCACAGCTCCTCCAGCCATTCTTCTCTTTTGCAGGAAATTTTGAAATAGATACATTGCTAGATCACATTACTGGGCAAAATCACTTGAGAGAGAAAACTACTGATGTCAAGTCTCCTGCTAAAGAGTACGAATTAAAAGAAGGGCTGAGAACCCAACAAAAATGTGGCAAACACACCATTCTCACGAACTTTCTTCTTCCCAAATCTGTGTTTTGGTATATGGTGCCCATGAGAATGGGCCCAAACACTTGCAATAATGAAAGAAGTCGATGGGTACCTGCTCAATGACACCTGAGGCAGCCTGGTCTAGGGGGCAAAAATAAAAAGATTATCATTAAACTTGATTTGAGGTCCAAAGCCGACACCAACTGTCCTCAGGCAAGTCAGTTACAGCCTCTCAACTGTTTCTCATCTGTAAACAGAGGCAACAGCCTGTGCCCAATTAACCTCCCAAAGCTTTTGAGAAGATGGAAGACTAAAACAAAGGCAAACATACTTGGGAAAATATGCTTCCAACCGCGTGCTCCCTGATCACCTCTGACAGAATGACCTGTATTCAGTCCATTAGCTCTCAAACTTCAGTGTGCATGAAAACCACATGGGGCATTGCTAAAATACAGATTCTGGGGCCTTATTCTAACATCAGAATATCTGGGAATGGGTCCAGGAATCAGCATTTTCATGTTCCAGGTGACTTCCATGCAGTGTTCTGTGATCCAGACTTCATGGGATACTAAATTAGTTTAACCTCTTGAAATATGAGAGAACAGGCTGAGGAAAAATACTGTATCTAAGGACTGAACAAAGGCGGTGGCAAAACAGAGAGAAACTGTTACAATGAATGATAATTTGAGCCACAAAGTCCTAGTTCTAGGGACATATATCTGGTATGCGGGAGTATTTTGGTAATATATATTAAGTCTTTATGATGGCATTGATTTCACCTGTTATCTACAGCTATAACAAAATTTTAGCAGTAAAGAGCTTGCATAAAAAGACAAACCTAAATTACCATTATTCTGGACACTACAGAGAAGGCATAACATCCATATCAAATGAGTGAGCCAGCTAACTTTGAGGTCCCCCAAACTATTCCACAGAGAACTGTTCAAAATCTGCTATCATCCATACCTGCTACAGATAATCCCAAGGTAGATGGATTTCCAACGGAGGGCTATACTGAAGGACTTAGACTACTGCCTGTTATCTAAGGAATATTCTACTATTTAATATTCTTGGCTTTGAATAACCTAAGGCTCATCCGCTTGAGGTTTCAAGATACTTTGAAACCTAGTTTAATTAACTGAAAACAAGAGTTAGAAATGTGTTCTTCACAAAGTTCAGAATTCAGGTTCCCTGAAGCTACAACTCAGGACCAGGTTAGTATTTTAGCTGTGTACAATGATAATGTCACTTATTGAACAGTATTTTAAACTGATTAGATTTCTTGTTCCCATGTTGAAAATTTGGGCAAATTGCCAATCAAAATTGATACAGTTTTGCTGAGGAGGGGAGGGGAAGAGCACACATCTGACATCCCTGAAATCATGTATTGTGTTGCATTTTCAGTTTGACTAGGAAAAAATCAGGGCCCAGGGATACAGTTTAGATGCCAATACAGCATTCTGCATACATTCCTAAATACACTCTAGTAACCTGTCTCCACTGTGACATGAGTCTAAGAATTTGATGTAAATAAATAACGTCCCAAAAGATTGTTTGAAATTGCATACCCAACACAAAGCAGTAAAGCTAAGGTTTAAAAAAAAAAAAAAATGCGTTGGAATCTATCACATGGGGAAACACTACAGCTTGCTTGAAGGGACTGGAGCCAGCACACTTGAGTTGATGTCGCTGCTCATATATCATATGTACCCTTTTGTACAGAACTTAGCTACAGCCCCAAGGAAATCAGTAGTAAGGAGACAGAATCAGAGTACAATAGAAAATAATAATACTGTGGACTTTGGCTTCCTCACCGAATTTTTTTCTTCCCTCTTTTAGGGAAAGGGACCAGTTTTACCAAATAACAAAGAAAACAGCCCAGTTCCTCTGCTTATGATAAAAATTAGACAACAAAAATACTTACACAGGACTGGAATTCAAAGAGCAATGATCCACCATCATTTCTGGAAGGAAATCCAACTTAAACGCAGCCATCACCTCACTCTCCCCTTCAGAAGCCAATGATATTAACTTGCTGCACTTGTCTGATCCACAAATACACACAGCTTTAGCTTCCTGGGCCCCACAAAAAACACAAAGTGGAAACAGGAGCTCAGGGAAACCAGCAATAAGTGCCACAGAAACAGGCAGGACTGGGGAGGGGAAAGGGAGTACTGGATTAAAAGGGGGATGTGAGCATGTGAAGGGAGGCTCAGCCCGGCACACAATGAAAGTGCTGATGCGCCAGGCTGGGTTTGTGTGATTTTCCCTGGCGAAGCAGTACTAAGTGCACTGTCAGATAAATAGAGTGTCAGATCCATGAAGATAGCAGTGGCTAACAGAGCAGAAGTAACACTAACTTGTTTCACATCTTCAAACTCCTTTCTGCAAATCAGGTTTTGAGGGGCCCCAAGGCCTGAAACTACCTGAAGCAAAAAAAGAAAAGAAAAAAGAAAAAAAGAAAAGAAAAGAAAAGAAAAGAAAAGAAAAGAAAAGAAAAGAAAAGAAAAGAAAAGAAAAAAGAAAAGAAAAGAATGGAACGGAAAGGAAGGAAGAAAGAAAAAAAAGCTCACCTCATGTGGTCTGAAAATGTTTTTGGAAGGGAAAACTAGGCTGTTGGCCTTGGTTTAAACTTAGTTTTCCATGTGCCAAAGGCAGCAATGAGCACAGTGCTGGGTCCACACTAACCTCAGAATAGTCACATAAGTAGCGGTTCAGACCATCGGAAGCAGGCCAGAGGCAAGCTGGCTAAAGAACTGGTCACCAAAAACTTAAACTGTTCACATACTACCACTTGCACTGGACCAACCTTGATTTCTTAATGGTGCGGAGAGCAGAGTGGTTACCTAATGGTTCCTCATCAGAATGAAGGACTTTTTAAAAATTCCTGCTTCAGTGATCCTCATTAGGTGGCACAGGGAAAATTTCTTTACCCTGAATCTTATTTTGCCAGAAAATTTAAAAAGTAAAAATGAAAATGGGATAGTAATATTCTGCCTTTTGATAGAGTACTAGGAATTCATGTCTTTTCTGTTGTTTGACCTTTCCAGAGAAACCAAAAACCAAAAACCATCAGAGTGATGATGAAAAAGAACAGGGACCCACCAGGAACAAACACTCAAATGTAAGGGAAGGACGGAGGAATGTAATCTTAGTCTCTTCATTCTCCGTCCTCCTTTAAACTGATGTTAAAACCAAGATTAATAAACGCACACATAAAAATTCTATTATGGGTGAGCAGTGGAAATGGATATACTTAGCAGTCGAGGCAGATGTGGTGCTCCCGTTCTCAATTTAGCTTCCCATCCTCCAGACAACAAGTGGTGGCATTTCAATATTTAGGCAGTGACTCTAAAACTATGTCTCTGAAGGCTCCCAAGCTGCACAGGCCTTCTTTCCCATTTTTATCATTAGCATTGCCTTACCTCAAAGATTTCACTTCACTCAAGCTCAGTTCACAACACAGGGAATTTTGAAAAAAGGAAGTTATGTTCAGCCTGTAAAGAGGTAAACAAATGAACTCCTAAACGTATAGCGTTACTTAAAAACAAAAATAATGAAAGGCAACATGTCACTGTATGGGCCTAAATGTTCTAGCCTGGCTAACAGTGCCTGACCCCTATCTGCATCCAACCAAGGAACTGTGTCTTCTGTTCGAACATGCAAACATAACCATCCAAAAGTTAGAACTAGAATAGCAGCTAACTGCTTTTGTATTTTGTCAGAGACCCTGGCTCCTGTAGAGACACGAGCGGCAGGAGCTGTCTTCCATCCTGCTAAAGGAGGAAGCCAACCCAGACTGCAGTGAGAGGAGACTGCAACTGGCACATGGCACACGGGCTGCCAGGCGCTGACTGCTGGACAGGCAGGAGACAGTAACCCTAGCTGGGACTGGTTAAGTTACTGGTTAGGTTTGTCCTAGTTTCTCCTATGCACACTGGAGCTGATCACATGCTTCTTCCTACAGAAAGCTATCAGGACCAATAAGTAACTTTGTGAGGTCAGTCAACAACCCAAATTGGGTTCTTTTTAGTTCAAGGATTCTTTTAAAAAGGAAATCAACAAATTTTAAGATAATCTCACTGGTTACTGTTATGCTTTTATTATTCACTAAAAATATTATCTAATTCAATTTCTATTTTAATCAGAATCACATGCATAACAAGAGAGCATTTAATGTGGAAGAGTTTACTGAGCAGCCAGGCACTGCTCAGCATACTGTAAAGATGTGCCCTCCTTAAGTAATTTTTGTCAAGCCAAAGCTTGAAAATCACCGGTTTAGAGTAACATTTTAAAATCCATTTTATGATGTATAAGGCAAGACTTCTTTAAGAACTTAAAAGATGGAAATATTATTACATGAAGGAGGGCACTTCTCTTTAGGCAGGTCACAAGAGTCATCTCAGTATAATAAAATTCAACATGCTTGCGGGAAAAGAAAGCACAGAAATTAATCATAAGTCACAATTTTAGAAAAGGATTACAAAGTTAAATGATGATAAAAACAATTATTCAAATACAAAAATGCAGGTGTTAAGGGGAAATTAAAAAGAATTAGCAGTTATTCACAGAAAACTGCCTGTAAGTTGTTTTTAAATTTCTGATTCAGAAACACATTCCAAGCTTTTCCCACAAAGGATGCATTAGAAATAAAGAGATGGAAGAACGGTTATAACCAATGGTCTGCTACAAGAGGTAACTTTCCCTCAGTCCCTTTTTACCGTGTGTCCTCTCATTATGAGTTTATACACTCAAGGTTTCCTCTTCTTTCCCTTGTGGTCTTAGTTTTCTTTGCTTTGAATATTCTCTACTTCTTTTCTAAGGGCAACAATTCAAAGCCCAATGATGTTAGGGTAGGGGCAATCAGCCTGCCATAACATTAAGAACCAAAATCATTAAAACTGATCAGTAGATAAGGGAAACCCTTTAAAGAACAGCACAGCCTGCATTTAGAACATTGGAGTGGAATAAACACTTTAAAAACTGGACTAGAAGTGCCAGAAATCACAGCAGTCGTTTCGTCAAAAGAGTGAAAGAGCAAAGAAAAGCATAGTTGAGCAAAAAGGCTCAGGTGGCACATGCGAACGTCAGGCTGTCTATCTTGACTGACATAACCAGGGAGGAGTTCAATGACAAGTGAAGGGATTTTATACTTCTAGCTCAATAATCTAAATGTGTTTTGAAGGGCAAAAATGTGAAGCCTGGTTATATGAGCACAGAGGAAATTAGAGCTTACTGCCAAATTATAAAAGAGAACCTATGTCATTAAAAATCACCATCAGTGTATATGAGAAGTGTAATAATCTACGAAAAAGTTATAACCTCAGACAGTTAAGTGGACTGGATATTTCCCCCCAAAGCTTCTGGTAGTTAGAGGATAGAAGGGTTGTAGAAAAGAAGTAAGCAACTGATACCACTTGAAAATAACCAACCACACTTAGAATTTTTAGCTTAAAACCTTTATGGGCTTGAATTTCACTTCAAAAATTGAGTACTTCTAATACGATCAATTGGGAGCCTCCCAGAGCTCCCAATCCAGTACTTTGCATAGGCAAAAATATACTGCTCTGCCCCTCCCCTGTGTGCACTCTCTCTCCCAAAAATAAACATTTAAAAATATTTTTTTTTGATTAACATAAAAGGGGAGCCGGGGTGGCTCAGTCAGTTAAGTGGCTGACTTCACTTTGGCTCAAGTCATGATCTCACAGTTCATGGGTTCGAGCTCCTTGTCCAGCTCTGTGCTGACAGCTCAGAGCCTGGAGCCTGCTTCAGATTCTGTGTCTCCCTCTCTCTCTGCCCCTCCCCTGCTCTCGCTCTGGCTCTCTATCTCTCAAAAACAGATAAACATTAAAAAAAAACAATTTTTTTTTAATTATACTGACCAATTTATGTAATCATCTACTTGACATCTCACTTTGTGGGAGCTTTTTTGTAAAAATGTGGCAGTTAAGTATAATTTTTTTTAAATGTTTTTTGATAGGCAGCTCTTCCTGCCCATGGGTCCTGTCCCTGTGCTTTAATAAAATCACCTTTTTGCACAAAAGCCCAAAACCTCTGAGTTTCCAATAAAAGCCTAGACAATGAAAAAATTTCTGACCTCGGGATGGGGGAGTTTAAATGTTGTAAAACATTTTTTTTCTATTTCAAATCTATAATCACTGTAGGCAAAAAGCACCAAGTTTAGTCATTGTTGTATGCAAATTGGTTTGATATTAAAATGATCATTTATGGTATACTGAGAGGATACGACAAGGCTGACAGGGGGGAAAACGAACACTTTTGAAATCTAAAAACTTTACTATTTCCTCTCTCTATCCTTAATCACTACTGCCTCCTCCCCCAATCAGTGTCAAAGATAATGACTAGCAGAAAGATCCTCTTCTGTGCTTAGTTTTGTTGGCAAAAGTATAAACTCAAAGCCTCCCTTGGAGTTTCTGAAACTAACCCTGACCTAATAAAACTGTCCTGTCAAATTGTGACCACCCTTCAAATCAGGTCGTATTTTCAGATCCCAAATTGGTTCTGGAATTTAGTGTAATTCTTAGTTTGTAACAATATACTACGTAACTTTAAACTTTATTTCAGCTCCAGTGGTGATTAAAAAATCAGTATGTTGAACAAATTCTGATTCCAGGTGGGTAGTATTTGTGTGGAATCCACTAAGTTCTGTCCTCATCCTTATTCTGGTTTACTCAGGGTCTTCCAGTTTGAACTGGAATGGGGAAAGAAAGTTAGCCGGGTAGCTGCTGTGTGTACAAACACACACACACACACACACACACACACACACACACACGCACGCGCGCAACTAGGCAACAGCTAGTTCAAGTGGGAGATAAGCCTGCTTTGGGAAACAGCTAAGGAGAAAGTTGAGAAAGAAAGAAAATATTTCTAGCTTCCTAGGAATAGGAAATTACACCCCATAATATAGGAAAAAAGCCATCACCTTTCTGAATGCAACGTTTTCAAATCTGCACAACAGGCCTCATGCAAGAAGGTTAAAGAGATGACCATAGAGCACACTCATCCAGCAGTTAGCCCATACCTGTGGCTTTACACCTCTCTGGACTATGTCTTCACTCTAAAAAACCAAGGAAAGAAAAATAAGTGGACCATGCCTACACTTCTCATAATACCAGAAATGTAGTTTCTTTCCAAAGAAATGCCCCCCTTTGTCACCATGGCTGAAGATTTAAAAAAAAAAAAAAGGAAAAAGGGGGGGGGGGGCACCTGGGTGGCTCAGTCAGTTGGGCATCCTACTTCAGCTCAAGTCACGATCTCGCGATTCGCGAGTTTGAGCTCCGTGTCAGTCTCTGTGCTGACGGCTCGGAGCCTGCTTCAGATTCTGTGTCTCCCTCTCTCTCTGCCTTTCCCCTGCTCACATACTGTGTGTCCCTCTCTCTCAAAAATAAAATAATTTTAAAAATTAAAAGAAAAAAGATAAAACAACTCCTTCTCCCTCTCCCATTGTTAAAGTACACAATACCTTAAAATATTAATTGCATTTAACATCTCAAAGTTAATTTTAAAACACCATCAATTTAAAAGATGGGAAAGTAAAAGTACTAAAAGACTTAATACAGGTTTGTCCCTAAATATCACAACAAATAGCAAAACAATGACCAGAACTTATGAGGCTGAATTTCAGTACATTTAGGTCACAAAAAACCTCATTTTTAGCATCTGCTTTTGGATGAGAAACTACGAGAGAGCTAAAGGCTATATAATTCTTTTAGCAATTAAGGGTCATGTTATTAATGTGGAGAGACCACGCTATTTCCCCAAAGCAACCTTCCTGAATAGGCAGGTACCAGGCATAAAACTCTTCAAAGGCAACAAAGTTCCTGTCTGTATAAATGCATCTCAGTGGCCCTAGGGCGGTGGTGAACCACTGAAACCAAAAAAAATCAGAAGATGGGGAAGTTAATTGAAGCTAAAAGCAAACAGACGAACCACAAAACCGATTTGATTTATTTTTAAACATTATCGAACAATCTTGCAAGTAAAGCTGATTGATTCTATAAAGCTGCCCAAATTCCTACAAACTTTCATGTCCACCCCTGCCGGCTATACTTCTGTCTGGCCCTGGGTAAAGACAGAGAACTGCCAAAAGTCATCAAGGATGAAGTCTACTTTGGAAAGTAAGAATTCTGAAAGACAAAGTGAAAACCAGAACTATGAGACACTGCACTCTACCTACCCTTCCTAAAGACAAAGAGGTTCCTGGTCCAAATAGGTGCTTAAGTACTTAATTTGACTTTTCATATGGATCTAATTGGTTTCCAATTTTGCTAATGAAGTAGTGATGCCTCCAATCATTTTAAGGCAAAATCCGGGTTAACAAAAAAACTTCTAAAAGCATTTTACTTGGACCTGCCTACATCATCAAAAATTATTAAGAGGAAAGGAACTTACATTTACTAAATTCACAATACCTCACTTAATCCTGTATCATTATCATCATTTAAGGTGGGGACTACTCTAAGGATTTAGATGCTAAAATAATCTGCACAAGGGATTCTAACCCCAATGTGACCAGTATCTAGGAGGTACAAACTTTTACTGAGACAGTGTGTCTTGAGAAGGCTCTGGAATAGCAGTTACTACCTTGGATGGTAGAGAACAGGTTGAAGTCCTACTTGTTCATTTTATTCTAGAAGAGGTAAAGGGCAAAGAAAAGACCAGAGAGTCACGTTTCCCAAAATGTCATATGAAACGTGCACGAACAGTTGAGAAACACTGCTGTTGTGTGAAGCTGTTAGACCAGACTCAGGCTGCATCCTAGCTGGGGAATCTCCAGAAGCAGAGAGCAAAAGAGAGGCCTGAGATTATTACGAAGGGCCAATGTATAAAAGAGTGAGAGACACACGTCTAGGTCCCAGAAAACAAAGCAGCCCTAAAAGGGTTAAGGAACACCCTAATTGCCTAGCCAAGAGAAAAAAGAAAAAAGAAAAAAGAAAAAAGAAAAAAAAATTAAAGAAACAAACACATTAGTAGATATTAATCACCCTACTCCTAAGTCATCAAAGACTTCTTAAAGGAAAACTCAAACACCCAAAAAAGGATCAGCACTCTCTTCCTCCACACAGATCCTTGTCACTTGAAGAAAGACGGTGGGAAGCTTAATACACAAGAAGGTATATTCTTTAAAAGCTTTGCCTTCCCAGTTTTGCTTTTCCTACATATTGTTGCCTTGTCTGTCAGAAAACAAATGCTTTGGGGAGAGAGGAAAGCTGAATGGAACCTAAAAGCGTTAGGTTTGTTTTTCACATCTTTCATTTCTGTGGGGAACCAAACAAAATGCCTAAGCTCTGTGAGGAAGCCTGGACTGCATTTGTCCTGTACCTCCTTGGAGCTCCACAGAAGTCTGTTTAAGATAATCTCCACCTTTCTCAATCACCATAAGGGGAGGTATAAAGGCAGTTCCAAAGAGAGGTGAAAAAGAGTTAAGGGGGGAAAGGAACACCAATGGCAGGGTGGTGGGTGGTGGTGCACAAGGCAACAGAGGAAAGAAGGATGAAGAGCAAGCTAGCTTTGAGGAAAACAAGCCGTATTCACCTACTTGTGACATGTTAACATGTTCAAAACATGACTTCCTATGAAATTTTAAAACTGCACTTAGCAAGTCAGTGGTACAGGGAACTCTAAAAGGCAAACTACCTACCGCACAATTTCCCCAAGGAAGGATAAAATTATATTTGGTTTTGGAATATTTCTTGGAATTCATATGATCTTGCCATGTTTTAAAGATGCAGTCACAGGGGCACCTAGCTGGCTCAGTCAGGACAGCATGGGACTCTTGATCTCGGGGTTGTGAGTTTGAGCCCCACGCTGGGTGTAGAGATTAATTAAACAAACAAACAAGCAAGCAAGCAAGCAAATAAAAAGATCCAAGAATGAACGAACACCATTACCTCTCTGGACTGATATAAAAGCACTCAGATCTCCTACATGCCTTCCTTAGGACAGGCAAGATCATGAACCCTTTTTTTTCTTTCTCAGAATTTTCTGTTGGCCTATAGAGCCTGTATGTTTAGTAAGTGACAAAACAGTGTCCTTCCCAGAAGGATGGCCACTGCCTCACTCACCATCAGCAACTCTTACTAGTATGCACAGAATAACAAACTCTAGATACAGGGGCTGGCAGCAGGCACAGTAATGCTCAATGACCTACATACGAACTGAACTCATGACCTTGGCCTCATTAGTATGACTCACCAACTCAACAATTGTTAGTAAATGCCCTTGATACCTTGAAAACTTTTTTCATAAAAGGCTGGGAACTAATGAAGAACTGAACAACTATTCAGATTAGAGACTTCCAAATGTTTTTAAAGGCATAAGTGTTTCTCCCCTAAACATAAAAGTGAAGCTATTCAGGTTGTAGACAGAGGTGGGTAAGGTAGGCCCCACCTTTTGCCTTTCCTGTCCTCACGGTAACCCCAAATCTCCTGGAAAATATGAAAAAACGCCTGGATAATTCAATATAATAGATAATTCACCAATTTTATTATCCAGTTTTGAGATGAATAGTTTTTTGAACAGATTTTTCTAGCTTTAGAATCTAAAAGATTACCAGAAATCAAGGAGCTTCCAATGCCATCAATGGTAATAAATATGTGCATCCTTGGGTTGACAAAATATAGTATTTAAGATTTGCAAACCTTGGGGCACCTGGCTGGCTCAGTCAGTAGAGCACGCAACTCTTGATCTCAGGGTCGTGACTTGGCACAGAGCTTACTTTAAAAAAAAAAAAAAAGAAAGAAAAAACTGGAGGGGGGGGCAGTAGAAGTAACTGTGAACCTCATTACCTAGAAGTAGTGAGAAATGTCCAGACATTTTATAAACTGGCAATGATTTTTTTAAAATTTTAAATGTTTTTATTTATTTTTACAAGAGAGAGAGTGAGTGAGAGGGGAAGGGTCAGAGAGAGAGAGGGAGACGGGATCTGAAGCAGGCTCCACGCTGACAGTAGAGAGCCTGATGCGGAGCTCGAAGTCACGAATCATGAGATCATGACCTGAGCCAAAGTCGGATGCTTAACTGACTGAGCCACCCAGGCACCCCTAAAGTAGCAATAATTTTAACAGGTAACATTTTTTTGAGCCCTTACTGTATGCCATACAGTGTTTTGGGTGCTTTATATTTAATCCTCATACCCAGTCTATCTCCATTTACAGATGAGAAGACACACAAAGAAATGAAATAACTCTCAAGACCACGAGAATCCAGGCAATGAAGAAGTTGAAATATAAAGTCAGGCAGTTGGACCCCTGGGTGAAAGGCTGACTCAAGTTAAAATTGTCCACAATGAAGATCATGCACACAAGCCACGGAAAAGACCTTAAATGAGGAGGACTATAAAGTTGAGTCTGACCATTTTTTAATGGCAAATCTTCTAAGTAGGTAAATATCCAAAATCTCAACTGTCACAAGAGAAATACAATTAAGTGAAAACTTCCTGCTGTTAATCAGCAGATGTGGGCAAGTTCATCAACATCTTGATGTGTCAGCTTCCTCACCTGTAAAATAAGAGGACTTAACTACATACCCCCATAGGAACCAAATGGATGCCCAGAATACAACCAAGCTACTGTACACATTTCTAACTGAAGAGGAAAGAAACCATAGGAATTACTAAGGAAAACTGAGCTCTTTTTAAAAATGTCTGTTACCTTTTAGACTGCTTTGCAATACTCTTGCTTCTTTCTTTTTCCTATTATATGGCTGGTTCAATAAAAAGTTTGGGTTTAGTGCACCGGTAAACTGCACATCTGTCTCACCCTCGTATCCTACAAAGTCAAGTAACCAGATAAAAAGATGAACTGAGAAACTTTCCTGGCTAGCCCAGCTCATCATGATGCAAAACTCCACCAGGGACTGGTGCTAGAACCCAGTAGAGTTTGCCTGGTACTCCAATCTACCTGAATTCCTTAGGAACCTGTCGCAGGGAACAGTTGCTACCAGACTGTAATCCAGGATCCTGGACACCACAACTAACAGTAGATAGAATCTAACGTTAAATGAAATAAAATGTGTGAAAGCACACAGCAACAAATAGGTGGCCCAAGACTGAATGCAGAGAAACCATTAACTGTATCTCTCATATGTAACCTGTAGGTGGTTAGGTGGATTAAATAGGTACGCTGAAGCGCACAATAAATTCCCTGCTAGCCCCTCATCCCCAGAGTATCACCTTCTATTGTAATAAACGTCTCTATGTTGAACAGTCCAGGCCCTGCACTACATCAGGCTTAGTTCTGACTTGTCTAGATTAGTAGGGATAAAACTTAACACTTTCTCTGTGGGATCTAGAAAAATCATTTTCCCCCTTGTAAACACTTGCTCTATGGCTACCATTTCCATGATTTAGGCTTAAGTTTGGGGCTTCTCTTTAGTGACTGAATCATCTATGTGTATTCCTTTTTCCTGATCCTGGTAGAGAAATTTATAAACAGATCTCAATCTCATCTCCTTCTCCACTGGCCAGTATGTGCTCTTTAGCGGTAACAATTTTTTCCAGCTTTAAAAAACTGTGGTCAAAAACACATAAAAGTTACCCTCTCAACCGGTTTTCAGGTGTACAGATGAGTATGTTAATATTATTGTGCAACATGGAAACAATTTTTTTTTTTTAACTTTCCTTTTTCATCAAGATGCTTAATCTGGGGCCCTCACATCTCTTCAAAATCCACGTATGGGCTATGGGGAAAGGTAGGTCTATGAACACTACCCTATGATATTTTTTTGTTAAACTGCATAAAAACAGACACAGGAGGCTCCCTGAAGAGAGAATCCACAGCTCTCCTCAGATGTCTAAGGGGATCATGATTGTTAGAATATTCCCCTCTGACTCTCCTTGCTGCAAGGTGACAAAAAAGTTTGTCAAAGCCCAGATCTGATGTCATCTGCGTGATCCTGAATGCGTCACTTTTTTCTGGTCCTCAGTTTCCCGATCTGCAAAACTATATGACAGCACTAGATTAATCCAGATTATCACTAAATCATCTAAAAACAGAATTCTGGGGCACCTGGCTGGCTCAGTCAGTGGTCATGTGACTTGATCATAGGGTTGTGACTTCAAGGCTCACAATGGGTACAGAGGTTGCTTAAAAAATAAAATCTTTAAAAATAAAGTAAAATAAGGGGTCCCTGGGTGGCTCAGTGAGTTAAGCGTCCGACTTCGGCTCAGGTCATGATCTCGCTGTTGTGTGAGTTTGAGCCCCACATCCAGCTCTGTGCTAACAGCTCAGACAGAGCCTGGAACCTGCTTTGGATTGTGTGTCTCCCTCTCTGCCCCTCCACTCCTCATGAGCGCGCTCTCTCTCTCTCAAAAATAAACATTAAAAAATTTAATTAAAAAAAAAAGTAAAATAAAAACATAATTCTATTTTCTCCAAACTGATTTTACAAAGTAACCCAAATTCTAGTTTAGTCCCTACCACATGTGGGATACACCTGAGAAAAATTATGTGTAAACCTCATTTCTAAATTTTTGCTAATAAAATATTTTTTTTTTTTACGTTATTTTATTTTAGAGAGAGACAGAGTGCAAGCAGGGGAGGGGCAGAAGGGGGGGAGACAGAATCTGAAGCAGGCTCCAGGCTCTGAGCTGTCAGTGCAAGCCTGACGTGGGGCTTGAACTCACGAACTGCCGACCGACTGAGCCAGCCAAGTGCCCCAATGAAACAGATTTCGAATGCTACTAATTTGAGAACAAGTCATGAGTACTTCCTTTTCTATTTATAGCCTCAGGATACCTGGAATAAAGATGACACATATCAGACCTTCAACTGTTGAAATGAATTCCCTGGTTTATCTGCTCTAATTTATAAATTTTTCACTAACATTTTTTTTTAAGTTTATTTACTTGAGACAGAGAATGAGTGAGAATCCCAAGCAGGATCCATGGTCAGACAGTGAGATGGACGTAGGGCTTGATCTTACGATGCTGAGATCACGACCTGAACCGAAATGAAGTCAGATGCTCAAACGACTGAGCCACCCAGCCACCCTTCCCCACTAACATTTTCTTCAACTGAGATATCTACACATAAATATTTCAACTTTTTAGTAAGAAAACTGTCTTTTTTGGGGCGCCTGGGTGGCTCAGTCGGTTAAGCATCTGACTCTTTGTTTCGGCTCAGGCCATGATCTCACAGTTCTTGAGTTCAAGCCCCACATCAGACTCTGCGCTGACAGCATGGAGCCTGCTTTGGATTCTCTGTCTCCCTCTCTCTCTGCCCCTCCCTCATGTGCTCGCTCTCTCTCAAAAATAAACATTTAAAAAGAAAATAAGAAGAGGAAAAAGAAAACTGTCTTTTTTCCCCATTAAATTGTGGTATTTGGGTAAAAACAATATTGTGAGCAGTTCCTCCCTTTTTATAGAATGTTTATTAAGTATTTATTCCCCCTTCATTTTTCTATTTCCTCAATTAAAATTTTTACCTATTTATTCACGTTTACATAAAACCACATTCTGGTTCATTCCCTACCAGGGTTTTTTCTATGCATACATACTCCAATACATACAATTATTGTCAAATTACAGATCAGACTGTATATACTATTGTTTAATGTACTTTTTTCACTTAACAATTACAAACATTTTCTTGTGAACAATCCATATTTAAGAATCAAGAGTCAGAATTGGCCTGAAGACGGACTTTTGCCAATACCATCCTTACCTTTATTTCACAACCAATAAATATAAAACCTGTTTCATAAGGCCAACATAATTATTAAATCTTCTGAAATTGCTACAAAAAATAAGTAGCACATTAAGGTTAACTGGGGGTGGGTGAGTCTGGTTCTTTGTTCTTCCTTTCCTTAATCTGCCCTCTCATCTCCTGTTTAGTAATCTTTCCATATGACTATATACATATCAAAACAAGGCATCGCATTTTGGAGGTGGTCAAATGAGACACATAGGGAATGCAAAATACATTTTTAAAAATCTCTGTTTCTACGTGGTCTCAAAATGCCTACACACTCAAAGTAATTCTCAAATTCCCATTAAGAATTCCCCTTCTCTGTGTTGATAGCTCGGAGCCTGGAGCCTGCTCCGGATTCCATGTCTCCCCCTCTCTCTGTCCCTCCCATGCTCATGCTCTCTCTCTGTCTCTCAATAATAAACGTTAAAAAAAAAAAATAAAAAATAATTTAAAAAAAAAAAAAAAAAAAGAATTCCCCTTCTCTTCCCCATACAGCTCTCCACTGGGGGCTGGAGTGGGGTGTAGGAATCTCATTCTGTCTTTTCCTCCTCCTGTTTCCCTGGCAGCACTGTCAGTCCTGGGCAACAAATTGCTGGATGTAGCAGTAGCAATTTACATATGGTAGCCAAGCTAACATGCAGCTTTCTTTGGGCAGAACTGCTAACTCTTCTATGTATCTTTCTAGTTTGAACCCAACGTTCCAGGCATATCAATGTTAAATATTTGCCTACTGGCCTCTATCTTCAGACACACAGAACCATGTACACACAAGTCAGAGGAAGCAAAAATTCCCCATTGTGCGGAGAAGTAGGGGCTCTACGGACAAAGACGGGGCCAAGCTATAATCCAGCAGCTAATCCAAATCCAAGGGTTCAGTCATTCCACTTTCCCATAATATTCATGTATCACTTGCTCAAATTTGGCATGTTCTAAGACCACCAGTTCCGCCTTAGTTTCCCTGCCCTGCCATAAGGCCAAATCTGTCTCATCTAGTGAGTCACTACTGCTCCTCTCTCCAAATGCATTTTGATTTCAGCCCACTTGTGCAGCTCATCAGGGCTGCACCATATGTTAGTACCATGTAGGCAGAATGTGACTAATTTTTTTCTAAAACACTGTCAGAGTTACTTTTAAAATTACCTTATAATCTTGATGTCTCTTAAGACTCATTTCTATAATACATAACCTTCTGGAAATGACTATACACTTATTTTTCTGGGTGTTCAAAGGAGATTCTTCAGCATTTTCACTCCCATTTTTCAGACAAGGTAACTAAAGTGAAAAGAACGGATTAAGTGACCCACGTTCCACCACCAGCCAGTAAGGCTTGTACTTTCTAGTCATAGCACTCCACTTGTAAAATAAAGACAGTTATTAAAATGTGTTTTTTGGAGGGGTGGGGGATTCAAAATATTACTTTCTTTAATTGTCTGAGGTGATTATTAAACCTTAGCTATAACAACTACTTGCAACTAATTCTGATGACTAAATGGTTTCATGATCCATCTGAGTGGGTTTTTTTTTTTATAAAGGTTTATTTATTTATTTTTGAGAGAGAGAGCGCACACACGTCCGCAGGGGAGGGGCAGAGAGAGGGAGAGACAAAGAATCACAAGCAGGCTCTGCACCAACTCACCATGAGATCATGACCTGAGCAGAAACCAAAAGTCAGACATCCAACCAACTGAGCCACCCAGGAGCCCCTCGAGTTGTGTTATGAGAGGACTGAATGAGCCACAGGACCATAAATGTTTTTCTAATTGGTAGAAATTAGAAAATAGTAGAAATTGCCTACTCTGGGCAATCTGCCTCTTCAACAATAATGGCTGCTGGGTTTGATAATTAAGCTTATCTTGAGGTTTCTTAAATTTTCCATTTCAGGTCACGTTATGTTCATTCAAGTAACTCTTTGGGGCGGTAGTTTAAGATCTTTTTTAAAGTTTATTTATTTATTTTTGAGAAAGACAGCGTGTGCATGGGGCAGAGAGAGGGGGAAAACAGAGAATCCCAAGCAGGCTCAGCACTGTGAGCGCAAAGCCCTACGCGAGGCTCGAACTCAAACCGTGAGATCATGACCTGAACCAAAATCAAGAGCTGGACACTTAACCAACTGAGCCACCTAGGCGCCCTAACATTAAGATCTTTCCGTCCACCAGTAACATTCTTCAGTGGATAATATCACTTGTAAAACATAAAATAGGTTCTCAAGAGTATCTTCCCAATATTGAAAACTGCATATGCCCTTTGAATCCAGCAATTCCAGTTCTAGAAATATAGCCTTCAAATATACTTTTACCTGGTGTACACCAAGTATGCAAAGGGGCATTAATGAGAATACTGTTTATAACACCAAAAACTGGAAGTATACAGGCCCATCAGTTGGGTGCTACTTAAATAAATTATAGTACAGCAATGTGACAGAACACTACAACTATTAAAGAAACTAAGGCAGTTCCAATATACTACACTAAGAACTTATCAAGAAAATATATTACACAAGGTTTATATATGAACAACATGGCTCTGAAAGGATAAAGAAGAAACTGTTAACAAGGCTGCAGAGGTGAATACTGGCTGAATTGTTCAAAAATGGATATGTTACCTATCTAAAGGAAAAATTTTCTTAATGTTTATTTATTGAGAGAGTGCTCACAATGCGCGTGCGTGCACACGCGCGCGCGCACACACACACACACACACACACACACACACACACACACACACGGGAGGGGCAAAGACAGAGGGAAACAGAATCTTAAGCAGGCCCTGTGCTGTCAGCCTAGAGCCCAACACAGGGCTCGATCCCATGAACCAAACCATGAGATCTCGACCTGAGCTGAAATCAAGAGTCGGATTCTCAAACAAGAGCCCCCCAGGCGCCTATACAGAAAAAAAATTTTAATTTTTTTAAACGTTTGTTTTTTTTTGGGGGGGGGGGTGGAGTGGAGGGCAGAGAGAGATAAGGAGACACCAAATCTGAAGCAGGCTCCAGGCTCTGAGCTGTCAGCACAGAGCCTGATGCGGGGCTCGAACTCACGAACTGTGAGATCATGACCTGAGCTAAAGTTGGGCACTTAACCACCCAGGCACCCCCAGAAAAAAAAATTTTAAGAAAACTCTTGAAACTATGAGAGACAAAGTGAAGAAAAATCCCAACTCATGATCTATTCCAAAACGAGCAGTTTGTTTTGCATTTGTTCCTGCTTTGCCTGAAACTTTTGTGTGGAAACAGCCATTGTCCAGGTGAAGCAGCACAGCTACCACATGTGAGTTGAGTAATTACCATTACACCATCTGAAATAATCCCAGCAACTCAACTGATGTTCATGTAGCTTGGACTGCAAATCTTATGGCTGGCCTATTTACAAAGTTTGGAGCTATTTTCAATCACTCAGCTGTATATCTATGTGTACATTTTCTTCAATCAACCTTTCCTGCCAGGCAGAGTGCAACATTAGCTGGCTTCCAGTAAGGAAGGCAAGGGACAGGGTGAGATAATATGTCAAAACAAGTTCTATAAATACAGCTTTTGGCCTAGTATCTCAAAAAGGAATCAAAACAGCTTCAAGCTTAAATAGAAAAATCCTATAGTCCTGCAGTATCTTACTTGAAGGCTCTAGAGAACAGAAGAGGCCAGGGATCTGGAATCTTGTTTCTCACACCGTATCTTGTCTCTCTCCCTAATCTCTGAGGGAAGTTATGATCGAATTGCAGGTATCATTCCAAAGTCAGCCTCTCCCCTTATCTTACCCCCACACTACCCAACACATCAGTATCATTTCACTGAGCTCGCTCCACTTCTTAGGCAGACATGCCCGATACACAGGACATACAACAGCACCTAGCATCTAACTTCTACCATCTCCAAAACCCTTGACCAAGCAGCCAAGAACCCTGCCTGTACCATCTGCCCCAACCTCACCCCAAACACATGGGCACTGAAGCAGGATGCTGCCATATGGTCTTGTCTCAGGAAGTTTATCTTGTTTTGTTGAATAGCAGGAAACTTTATTCAATCTTTCTGTTCTTAATATCATAATCCTACAAAACCAGAAACAACTTTTCTGCGGAGATGCTTCCTGAGATAGGTTATATGCCAAAAAGTACAAAACTTACACCTTTGCTTCAGCCAATCAGGGAGTATGTTTGGCATAGCTAGATTCATCCCAAAGAATACACAGTCCTAGGGTAAATTCTAAATACGTTCTTAATATTGTCACTTTTGTAAAAAGTGACTTCAATTATCATGTTTTCATCACTCTTGAACTGTGTTCTAAAGTGTTTCTCACATTTAAATACCCATTCATATGATCTCCTTCGCCTCCTTCAAATCACTACTTAAACAAAAAAAACCCACCACACCACTCTTTCATAAAATTAAACTTTGTAAACTTGTTTACAAAAACAAGCTCTCTTTAAAATGGGAGCTCTATCAATCAAAAATGCATGTAGGAAACATCCACTATATACCCAGAACTAGAGAGGTAACAAAAAAAGCCTAATCCCTATCCTTAATGAGTTTATAATCTTGTTCAGAAGACATGACTTACACACAAAAAAAGAACAAGATACAAAAAGCATAGAACAGCATACATCCAAGGGAAAGCATATATGGCAAGGGAAAACATCTGGCATCAATTTGAGAGATACTAAAACATCTATCTCAGGACAGCTGATTCCTAATTTCCCTGTCTAAATCAAATTTATGTGCTATTTAATCACACTGTCTAGGATAGAGTAACATTTTTGCTACCTTCCACTAAAATTACCCAGCCTACCAATAATTCTCACATCATCATTCCTTTTGAACAAACCTCCCTATTTTCCTATTACACTCACAAATCAGTTAATGGATGAGGCAAAACTTGCCAGGCCCCCACCTCCCACTTCCCCATCCTCACCATGAGGAGGCATCTCCTGATGATGTTTAGTACAGGGAACAAGACTTAAAGAAACTAAAGTTAATTCTGCTTCTGATATCTTCAGTAAACAGGCACTAGCAGAGATAAACTAGTAATTCTGGGGATACTCCATGAACCTGCTATTTGCCTTACAGCTCTTTATCATCAATAAGTGAATTATTGACAGTGAGCTGCAAAATCAAAGCCATAATCATGTTCATAAGGAAATTCGAAAATTAAACTGAGTTAGACTGATTCATAATCCAATAATCCCATATAATATTCTATATGTTAACAAAATTAATAGACAAGTATTTACTGTAAACCTTGTAACGTGTCCTACACTCAGATACTGTAGTCACCCCACCACTTTCTAATCCCAGTTTTGCTGCTTGCTAGCCAGTTAACTTGGGACAAATTGTTTAACTTCTTTACACCTGTTTCCTCACCTGGGAAATGGCTATAGTAACAGTATCTATCTTACAGGGTGCTCGTTAGAATTAGAGAATTTATATACATAAAGCATTCAGAACAATCCCTGGCACACACAGAGTGCTCAATAAACGTCTGCTATCATTATTATTCCAGGCACTAGGGTTGGTGCCTATGGTGAGAAAGGAGAAGTCCCCAAAAGTTTTACTCTTTGACAAGATGATTTTATCTCTTCAAATTGGGAGTGCCTAAGATTCTACAGAAATAGGTCTTATTAAAAGGGGTGGGGGGATAGATAAGAAGGCAATGACTGGCTGACTGATCTTCAACTTCCAACTGGGCCTGTGAGCATCCAGTATAAGTGTAACCTCCATTAGGAAATACTGAACCACTTGTTCTAAGAGCATTTATTTATTTATTTGTAAACACTTATTTATTACCCCCATCATACCAAAAAACATTTTGTGGAAACTTTCAAAATGCATACAATGAAAAAAATAAATAAAATGAGATCAGGGAAATTATATGTATATATATATATATATATATATATATATATATATATATATATATATATATATATATATATTTTAAATACCAAAAACAAAGGGAAAGCTGGAATCATGATGTGCTAGCCCGTGTCCTTTACTGAGGTTGGGCTGTAAAATCAAAGAGCTGCCACTGATTTTAATCTCCAATGACAGCCCCTACAGAGGGTGTATAGTGATTCATACTATAAATGAGAAAACATTAGTAGGATGGTAAAATGAGATGGGCACTAAGAGTTGCCAAGAAGGGGAGGGTGAATCCAATTTAAAGCCACTCAACAGAATTTCAGAAACTCATTAAGTATGCAGGACCCACAAAAGACAGCTCCAGGTCCCAAACTCTAAACAAACACATATACCCAAAGCCAACAATGGACAAATCACTGAAGTGATTCCTCAGTGATTCAAAGCCAGAATACATCAGCAAATGGTCACACATATTCTGCAACCATACCACAGAGCCACAGGAAGAAGTTGCCTCAGTGAACTGTGTTTCTCCAGCATTTAAAGTCCTTTTCTCTCTTCATTGTCCACAGTAACAAGTATATGCAGAGAACAGTCTCATCCTTACTCAGCTGACAAGTTCTATTCCCAACTCTGCATGCTTATGACTCATGGGGGGAGGGGGGAAGGGAGTAAAAGCAAAATGTAAAACAAAGAAACAAAACTTGAATTTAGACTTAAACTGATCAAGAGTGAGGAATTCACTTCTGCCTAATTAGAATATCTCAAACAAACCAAGAAAACAATCCTTTAAAAATAGCATAACAAACCCAATACTCTTTGGAAATAGCCTGAAATCTGTCTACATGTCACATCCTCTACTCTTCCTTAAATAGACATGACACCAAAAAACATTACAAGCCCTCTGTAAAGCCAAACTTTACAAAGCACTCTGAATCAGTGCAACATAGCATAGGACGCTGTAAAGCCCAAAACAACAGGGCATTTCCCACAGCTCCTTTCCCAGCAAAGGGCCAAGAGACTGAGCTCTTACTACACCCTCTTTCAAAAAGATGTGTACAAAATCATTTCTTAAGGAGGTGGTCGTGTCTCAGTCTTTTCTACTCAAATTTTGTATCAGGAAATTTGCATGCCAGACAAGGAATTCATTTCCACCTCTAAGAACTGATCTTTGAAACTGGTAAAAAAACAAAGGGGGAAAAACACTATTACTTTAAAAAGATAAGTTTCTAAAAGAACCCAAAGACCATTTCTGACACTGTATTTACCAGTTTGGCCTTCCTCTCAGAAAACAAATTTTCTTCAATAATACAAATCTTGTCTCCTTGCCCCATCCCCAAGACTCTGAAACATTCTCTACCATTTATAAATGACAAAACAGAAAAGACAAACGGATCACCTCTTTCACTTGAAAACCTCAGTCCTCCACAGTAATGTACACAGACAGACAGACGGACGCACGTAAGAACACAAACTGCGAGCCCTGCTCAGGCCTGAGCCAATATGGGCACACAGGGCAGCCACGCCGCCTAGCTAGTGGGCTGCTCCTGCTGCTGCTGTACAAATATAGAAAGCTGAAAGTGGAACAGCAGCTTCAGCAGAATAGATTCTGCTCCGTGCTCAGAGAGGGAGGAGCAGGGACCTGCACAGCTTTACCCATACATGGTTGCTGAAAGGGGGCCATCAGTGAAAACCCAATTATCTCACACACATGCATTCTGTTCACATGCTCCAGACAAAAACCAGAAACACACAGGCTGGTGCTTGAAGAAAGGTTTGAGAGATTCTATTTCAGTCAAGGAACTTCCCAATAATCTCAGTCACTTACACCAAGAATCCCCCAGCCATGGGAAATAGAAAAGACAGTGTGAAAACTTTACTAGGTCAGAGTCTTACCAGATCAGCAGTAGCTGTGAGGCTTAATTTATCATTTAAATTATGGAATTTAACACAGTAAAAAAGGTTATTTCCATTTGTGTGAATGATCCCGACCTTCACTGCTCCTGTGCTATTTCCAGAATCAAGATCTCATTCCAGCTCTCAGGTTATGTTTTGGGGTCCCTCCTTTTTTTGGGGGGCAGGGGGTGTTACAAGTTAAAATAAATTCTGATGGTGATTTTAAAAATATAATTTCCCAGGATGCTGGCTTATGTAATCAGAAGCCATATTTTATATTCCAAAAATTACTCTGCTTGGAACAATTCATTCAGATTCATTCAATGTGAAGTGTATGAAAAGCTCAATTTCTGGCCAGAGTGAACTCTCACAGGATAAAAAACGCATGGTTGACTGGTTGAAATGATCCCATACGTTAACTCCTAATCAATCAACCAAGTATTTACCATGCACTGTCTAGATTCAGTATTACAGGGGATGCAGCACAAACATAAACTGTACTATCAACGACTCCAATACTTAAACTCTAGTTCTTAGGTAAGATTAATACATGAGATAATAAAGGTTGATAGCATCTGACTAGTGCTAAACTGTGGAGTAGCAACTATAAACACTATACAAATTAAGAGAAAGACTGAAGACACACCTAGATCTTCTCCCACAGGTCCCACCTACTAGCACTCAAAGGGCATTATCTTTAAATGTAAGTCTACAATATTTGAACTAGATGATTTCTAAGGTCCCTCCATTTCTGAAATTCTTTAAGTCTGTAATTTAAAAATATAAAGTTAAGGGGCGCCTGGCTGGCTCCGTTGGTTAAGGCTCCAGCTCTCGATTTCAGCTCAAGTCATGATCTCATGGTTTGTGGGATTGAGCCCTGGGTTGGGTTCTGTGCTGACAGCACAGAGCTTGCTTGGGATTCTCCCCCTCTCTGCCGCTCTCCTGCGCACACATGCGCATGTGGGTTCTCTCTCTCCCAAAATAAGTAAACTTTAAAAAAAGTAAAAAGAAATGTATAGTTTTTTGCCAACTTCAGAGAAAATATATTCTAAAAAAAAAGAAAAATAAATTCAGACCATAACTCAGCATCCACTCTAACATCTCTCACATCACACTTTCAGGAACATATCTCAGAAATCTCTGCCTAGCCTTTTGAGGAAATTTTACACCACCATTAAAAGGATGGGAAAAAAGAGGTGCCTGGGTGGCTCAGTCAGTTAAGCATCTAACTTCAGCTGAGGTCATCATCTCATGATTCGTGGGTTCAAGCCCCGTGTCAGGCTCTTTGCTGACAGCTCAGAGCCTGGAGACTGCTTCAGATTCTGTGTCTCCCTCTCTCTCTGCTCCTCCCCCCACTTGCACTCTGTCTCTTTCTCTCCCTCAAAAATAAACATTTAAAAAATTTTTTTAAATAAACAAAAGGGGGGAAAAAACACAAAACACCTGCCACAGGAAAACAGTATGGTGGAGACTAGAAATGTTGGTGCTGACACATTCTGAGATTTTTTATTACAAAACACTACCAGTCATCCAACCATGAAGGAGAATTCCAGAGAACAGAGCCCTGACCAGTTCCTTCCCATCACTGAATTGTCTGGTATGTATGTGCGCATTAGCCTAAGCTTATGGGGCATAAATAAACAAATACACTAGGTAGCTTCCCCCACCCTCCAGCAACACACTGTCCTTGAAACTAAAGAAACTCTTCAAATTCTTAAGACATAATAACATATCCACCATAATTACTTGCTCCAATATATTTTATTAGGAAATTAACGTTTTGGAATTTTGAATTCTCTTTGCCCATTGTATGTAATACAGTAATGATGAGCAAAGAATGCTAAATGACAGCAAACTTGATCTTGCAAACTTGATCTCTCAATCCCACTACCTAGATCTCCTAGTGCAAGGCAGAGCCTTGTCCACACCGTCTAATATACTGACAAAGAAAACACAGGATTCCAGCAGTAGAGGCACCTTCATGTCCGACAAAACACAGATATGCAAATGTTCAACATTTTATTAAAAACCTGTTAATTGTATATAGTGGCTTATATATTTAGTTTTTCTGAGCAGCTTGTTATAGCAACTTTGATTTTCCAAAGAGTAACTGGTTATGGATTAATATGCTATTTTTTGGGTAAGATCACAGCTTTAATGATCTATTACAGACTTTACCAAGGTTCCTCTTGTGAAGGCAACTAAGTAAAAATAAAGAACACAATTCAAAGGACCACAACTATATATACCAAGCAGTGATTAAAAGTACCACCTCAAAATCAAAATGGCTATAAACAGCTACAGTATGGCCTTGGGCTGGTCATTTCTTTCTCATTTCCCATTTCCTCAAAAATGGGACTGGACCAGAACAGGAGTCCCTATCTACGGTCCACAGACCTACAGAATTCCATAAACTCCCTTATATTATGTGTAAATTTTACACATATATGCAAAATGCATTCATACACAGCTGACCCTTGAACATGGGTGTGACCATGCACGGGTCCACTTACTTGCAACTTTTTTTGATAAATACAGTACGGTACTTTAAATGTACTTTCTCTTCCTTATGATGTTCTTAACATTTTCTTTAGTTTATTAAGAATTCAGTGTATGATACATGTAACATACAAAATGTATTGACTGTTTTATCAGTAAAGCTTCCTGGTCAACAGTAGGCTATTAGTAAAGTTTGGGGGGCATCAAAAGTTATAAGTGGATTTTCTACTAATCTCCACACTGTTCAACTATACTTATTTATTTCTATTTATAGGAAAATAGGTCCATAACTTTTACCAGATTTACAAAGGGGGGTCCATGATCCAAAATAGATTTAGATTAAGACTAAACAATATACAGTTTGTTCTCCATTCTAACATCCTTTTATCTCCTCTTGTACTTCCTGGTCCAAAAAGGGAGTCCTCATGACTAAACCCAGTCAAGAATAAACAAGTTATCATGGCCAAGAAATTACTCAAAATAACATATTCCAGGGCGCCTGGGTGGCTCAGTCGGCTAAGTGACCCTTGATATTCGGCTCAGGTCATGATTTCACAGTTCATGGAATTGAGACCCATGCTGGGATCTGCACCAACAGGGGAGATACTTCTTGGGATTCTCTCTCCCTCTCTGCCCTCCCCATCTGACCCCCGTGCTCTCTCTCAAAATAAATAAACTTAAAAAAAAAAAAAAAAAAAAAAAAGGTCTAGAGGTGCCTGGGTGGCTCAGTCAGTTAAGCATCGAACTCTTGATTTTGGCTCAGATCATGACTCACGGTTCCTGAGTTCAAGCCCTGCACGGGGCTCTGCACTGACAGTGCGAAGTCTGCTTGAGATTCTCTCTCTACCCCTCTCCGTTGCTCATGCTCTCTCAAAATAAATAAATTAAAAAAAAAAGTCTAAGATAAAATGTATTCCAATTAAAACTGAACCTGAATTGTTTTTAGATGATAGGCTAACATTACAATGCTTAAAAGAAAAAAAAAAAAAAAAAGTTTCCAAGCAAATTTTAGCACTATAGCTCATCTCAGGAGGCTTACGTGAAAACAGAACTCTTTAGGTGTGTTAGGGATATCCCATATAGTTCCTCTCTTACCAGGTGCACTTTTTTTAAAAAAGTAAAGCTTCCAGTTTCCCACTTCTTATTTTTTTTAATGTTTATTATTTTTGAGAGACAGAGAAAAAGTGAGCACATGCAGGGGAGGGGCAGAGAGCAAAAGGGAGACAGAGGATCAGAAGCAGGCTCCACACTGACAGCAGAGAGCCCCATGCAGGGCTCAAACCCACAAACTCTGAAATCATAACCTAAGCCAAAGACAGAGGCTTAGTCGACTGAGCCACCCAGCACTCCCCAATTTCCTACTTCTAATTCTATCCCTATAGCAAAGAAATAGGAGGTAGGTAGAGAGAAAAAACTACAACATGGAAGACTGAAGTGAAGAATAGTCAAAGAAGCAAGAGGCAATATATGAGAATGGCCACTGCCTAATACTATATACCTATACTGTAAAAAGTATATCAGACAAAAAAAAAACTAGCCTCTAAGACAATAAAAGTATGTGTTTGTTACTGAACAATTTAAGCCTAAAATTTTTAGGTTCTCATGGCAACCTAAGTGATCACACTGCACATACTGTATATAAAGCACATATTTAGAGAGTTAACTAGTAAACTCAAAATGTGACATATGTGCAATGTGGGCGACAACATTATTCTGGGAACTTTAACTTTAAAATCTTCCAACTTTTATTCTGCAGCCCCAAAGATGATATAATAGAGTCAACTATGCAGAAGGCACAAGCTCAAGGAAGAGGTACAAAGAACATAAATAGAAGCAAAGAGATAAAAGACAAGAAAATTCAGGCTATCAGAAAAAGTTTCTGAACATGACTCTCCCCTACTGTGAATCAACCTGTAAAGGGAGGCTTAAAAAACAAGACTGCTAGTGAGGACATATATCAAGATAGCATTTGGGACACTCTTTCATGTGGGCCCAGACAAAAGAGGACATGGTCACAGACCAGACAGACCGCTTGGTAAATGTGGCACTGACTGAAAGGTCCCCTGGAGAGACTGGGGTTTTCTTTCTCTCTCTTTTCTAGGAGCTCATGGAGTATGGCTGTTTAGAATTAAGAAGTAATTATCAGAGCCAAAATGATGGCTGTGGGGCATGGGAACTGGGGGAGAGGGACCAGACTTTAAGAAGAGGGTAGGGGGGAAACGACAATCTTTTGTGTCACATCATGTCTCATTTTGGTTCCCTAGAACCAAATAAAGCTGTAACATCCAGTTTTCTCATCTATTAAATGACCTGTGAGGGTTACCTCCATCTATCTGCCAACAGAAACTTCATTATGACCCACGCATTTGTTTTGAAAGACTTGAAGATGTCGTGAATGACTTGAAAGTCATGAATGCTACTTTAAAACCACATTTCCATGCCACTTGTTAAGTCTAAAATTACTCCCACTTTTCGATCAGAAAACCGGTAAGCAGTTTAGGAAAGGTACACCAAAAAATATATCAGGGCAGTTATTTTTCTAACTCTCTCAAAGCTAAGAACTTCTAGAACAAGATACTGAATTTACATTACTGGTTCAATGATTAAAAATTACATTACTACATGAAAAGGAATGGCTACAAAAATAAGTTATTTCATTACTGTCATGAGACTAGGCCTCGAGAAGCAAGAAAAATGCAGGAAAATGGCACAGCATTTGGAGTGTAGACTGGCAGTCCAACCATGTCCTACCACGTAATAGCTCGATGCCTCAAATAAGTTACCCTCCTCACTGAGGTTCCTAACACCTCAAGTTGCCTTGTCTACCAAATGTAAGGATGCACCATTTCTCTCTTTTTCCACCCCACTCCTGTATCTGTCTGTCTCTCCTCCCTTCCCCCATCAATGTGAGGTCTAACAGCTTCTTTCATTACACTATAATTTGGCATATTTTCTAGTCAAAAACTTTGCACAATGACTTTTACACAAAAATTCACTGGTCAAATTGAGAGCCAGAACAACTAAGTAATAAATGTTTTACAGTGAAAAGGAAAAGGGCATTGGGGATAAAACTAGGATTAGAGATTTCTTTCAGAGTCAGGCCACACCTGCTAATGACTAAAATATTTGATTACCTTAATTACCTTGGCTGCACAACAAGAAGTGCTGGTGGTCATGAAACTCCAGAATATTAAAAACTCAGCCACATTTTCATTATAGCATTCTCTACTGTGTTGAAGTCAAGACAGCAAAAGACTGCCAACAGCATTTTCACTTTAATTTTCTGGTAAGACAAAAAGGAAAATTAATCTTGGAGCCAAATTCTCCATTTTTAGGTATGGTAAATTCTTCGAGGAAAAAATATCTGTGTTATGAAAAACTGAAAACATTTCTGTATATCTTAGAAAATATGCATATGTGCTTTTCTTAAAAGGTATAAAAAAATCTCAAGCTAATAATCTTTTTTGGGAGGGATGTGCAAAAGGGGACAGGGACAGGACCCATGGGCAGGAAGAGCTAATAATCTTTTTTTTTTCTTTTTTTTTTTTTTTTTAAGTAAGCTCTGCACCCAACATGGTGCTTGAACTCGTGACCCCGAGATCAAGAGTCACATGCTCTACCAAATGAGCCAGCCAGGCACCCCTCAAGCTAATAATCTTAACTGTTTACCTACTACTACCTTTTAAGCAATTGTGAAAGAAGAAAGATAAAATAAAAGCTGAAGCGCTTTCTGACAGAGGCATTTGATGACTGGCATACTAAGCAACAGGGCATCCAAAAAACAAACCAAGTAAGTCATTTTTTGGTATATATAATTAGTAATTGCCTAAATAGGGGCACCTGGGTGGACTTTCGATATTGGGTCAGATTATTTTACATAAATGAACCTACTCTATACAAAAATACTCATAAATGCACCACAAAAAATATTAAACATCTTGCCTATGTGGGTTTGATTTTGTTTTTAAAACTTTGAGGCCTCTTTGATACTCCAGCTTATAATCAATTTCATCTTATTAATAAGCACATTATAAAGTAAACTGAATATAACATTTATCATCTTTTCCCTCCCACCATTAAAGGACCAGATTGTTCCAAATATGGCATTACCTTTTCAAAGTTCTAGGGTTTAGGTAAGACATAATTCTTTTAAAGAATTCTCTCTCTTGTCATGACTGACAAGCATGACTTAAATGGAGATAAAGAGGCTAATGAAAAACATGTGAGTCTGATGGTCAACTGCTATTTTATTAGAGGAGAAAAACAAAGCATACCGCTTTAAAATGGGAAATCCACATACACAATCTCTTTGAACTCAGGCAGTGGAGCTCCTGCTAACTAGATAGATAACCCCCACCTGAGGGAAGAGGCAGAGGCCACCTGCCCAAGATGCTGCAGAAGGGACTCCTTTGCTAGGTAGAAAGTTTCTCCGCATAACCTCTAAGGTCCTTCCCTAACTTCAGAAACTTGCAACTTCATTTATAAAAAACAGAGGCATGGTAAATGCAAGGTATGAGAGGAGACAGAACAGTATGCTGAAAAATTAGAAAGCCTGGGCTGGAATCCTGTTTCCGCTTCTATGTGAACCAAAGTAAAGCACTTCACTTCTCTCATTTGCAAAATGAAAGGATTAGAGAAGAAAAATCTCTGAAGATTCTAACCTTCTGAGCCTATGGCTTCTTCCTATGCCTGCCTCGGCCACCCACCACCTTCCCACTGCTGCACCTTACCATAATTAGGCAGCTTTTTAAAACATCTAATTAATGTAACACAGAAAGTAAAACCTTTAACTTTCTATTTCTGGCTTGTTTCAAATATGCAACAGCATTTTATCAAGGAGTAGTTAATGCCACACAGTTCTTGATATACTGGCTTTTCTCTGAACTCTAGTGACAGCTACACAGTGACAAGTTGTAAGCAAGGAGGCTGTTACCATGGGGACCCACTAGGATTCCTGGGGGTGGATCCAGAGGGCTTTTTTCTTTTTTTTTCTTTTTTGGTCAAAGCATTTTTTGATGTTCTGGATCTGGCAATTCAGAAAGCCTGATTCCATTTTTCTTTAGCAAGCTATCTTCAAGAAATATTACCATATAGTATACAATGCTGAAGAAATATTAGATACTGTTTCAGAGACTCTGTCTTGCAAAAGAAGGAAATATATTCTAGTCTTCATCTTTCCCCTATACATAAAAACAAATACAGGGGCATCTGGGTGGCTCAGTTAAGCACCACACTCTTGGTTTCAGCTAAGGTCATGATCTCACAGTTCAGCAGTTCGAGCCCCACCTCAGGCTCTGCACTAACAGTACAGAGCCTGCTTGGGATTCTGTCTCCCCATCTCTCCCTGCCCCTCCCCTGCTCACGCTCGCTCTCTCTCAAAAATAAAATAAACATTAAAAAAAAATTTAATGTGTCAGACACACAAAATAAAATGGACTATAAAGTCAAACTGGACCAGAACAGAGAAGTGTACATTTAAATTCCAAGTCTGCCTCCAAAATTGCTGTGTGTGGACAAAGGGGATGTAGTTCGGGGAGATGAGCTGCTACTCCCAGCTAAATGTGTTGCCACTCAGTTTCCCCTGAGACCTGTTCTGTTAGAAGATACCTTAAGAAAACAGGTCGTTTACAAACCTGATCTGTGGATCTGGTTTGTTCACAGGAGAAGTTGGAACAGCCAGAATTCAAAAGAAAACATTTTTCTAAATTGCACGCTTCCTGGAACAGAGTGAAGTCTTTGTCTGGATCTTACTGAGGCAAGAGCAAAGTTATACCAGACAAATGAACTTTAATAAATAAAAATAGCACTTGATTTCAGTAAAGAAGTTTGCAGGCTTTTTTTTTTTATTATTATTGCACTTGTAAATGTATCAAGAGGCTATTAAACAGAAATAGAACATGATAAAAACAATAAATATATAATAAACATGGTGTCTTTCCATTATTATTTCCCATAAATCTCAAAGGGGAAATACAGAAGAACAAGCCCAGAGTACAGTTTTGTCACATGAGTTTAATGCCAGCCTAAAGACTTTAAAAAAGACTCAGACCACAGGACATGAGAGGAAGCAAACTCCTGGGTGTTTTATTCGTTTTTACTACTGGTTTACAATCTCCTTGATTTTATTTTTAAATGCATGTCTTGGCCCAGAAAAGCAAGAGAGCACAGGCTGCCAACAGTATCAGATTCTCTTTTTCTAATTCTCTGGAGCTACAGAAAACAGAGCCAGAATCAGGGTTGTCTAGGAGCCTTCTGATTTTGTCCAGGCAATATACAATATGAGGTTTCAAGATCACAGAGGTACACAAAGTCTTTTGTAGTACAAATTTTAGCCAACTTAATGTCTTTTTTAAGTTTATTTATTTTAAGAGCAAGAGAGCATGCATGCGGGAGGGGCAGAGAAAGGGAGGGAAAGAGAATCCCAAGCAGGCTCTGCCCCACCAGCATAGAGCCTGACTCAGGGCTTGATCCCAGAAACTGTGGAATCACGACCTGAGCCAAAATCAAGTCAGACACCCAACTGACAGAGCCACTCAGGCATCCCCAAGTTAATGTCGTTCAATGGAAGGCTGCTTACAATTTTTTTTCCCCATAAAACTCCTTTGAGTACTGATTATCTTCAAAAGACAATGATTTGAAAAAACAAGAAATTCTCAGAATTTCAGTTTTAAAAGATTTTCTTCCTATTCCTCAGCCCTGATCTCAAAACGTAAAATTTAAGTGCCATTCGACCAGACATGCAGCACTCTAAAAATATCAAGTCTCTATTTTGTGCAAGGACCCAATACCACTGAGCACTATGGACAGTAAGACTTCCGATATGCAGAACATTCAGCTCAATATCATATGTGCACTCCATGAAAGTGCAACACTGGTTATGTACATATTCACAACAATCAGGCTAGCCTCCAATAGGAAATAACGTCTTCCAGTTTTTCCTACTCTGCAAATCCATTCCCTCCTGGTTGTATGAAAATCCATGTTTCAAAGCTGGGTCTAGTCTCTTTTTAATTCCTGCTCATTATTATTACGGGGAAATTTTACATTTTTCCAGAAAAAAGGTTTTCAACTTAAATACCAAATGATCACAGGAAGAAAAAAACTGGAAGCATTAAACTATCTTTCTCAGAGCTTCCCTCTCTCCCTCATTAACATTTCTCAAAGAGAAAAACACCACTGTGATGCTCCTATTACAGATCATTCATGAAGTTACTGAGCCCAGACCAGACAGACTCCATCAACTGGGCACACAGCCACTCACCATTACCCTTTGTTTAAAGTCTCAACTGCCATTCAACTCACATTATTGTATTCCACTCAAGTCCATCAACTTTCCTTCAAGAGGAAACAATCAAGAACTAAAACAAATGTGTTACTTAACTAGAAAAGAAGAATGAACTTAATCCATACACCTCACAAAAAATTCTTCTAAAATGATGGCCCACCATTAAGTTTCCTATCTGAAATAACAATATTATTTTGTTATGATCAGTCATATATGCTGCAAAGAATAATCTAAGCAAATAAACGTTACATAAACTAAACAAATAATCATTAAAAACACGTAAAAACAAAACCTCAATCTTAATTTGGCAAAGCACCAGAGAGAAGTACTCTCTACACACCAAAAGTGACAATATAGAGGAATGTCTGTACTACAGAGGAGCCAAGACCTCAAAGGAGCCTAAAGGGGGAGCTACCTGCTGTGTGGGGGAAAGGGGCAATCTTCCAAAAAGCCATGATCCTAGGCCTGACTTCTAAAATACAAAAATATTTAAGAAATATTAAAGCTTGTACTCTTCTCAAAGGTTTCAGTAATTAAGAGAAACCTTCAAACTAGCCTAAGTACAAAACGGAATTAACTGAAAGGATACTGGAGTATTTAAAAGAACTCAAAGGCAGAAAGTATAACAGAGCCACACCTGGAAAAGCTTTATGCATAGGTTTCTATTCTGCATGTGGATGGCCGCCTCTCTCCCCAGAGATGCATTTCTCACCTATACTTCTTTCAGGATGAATCTACTTAATTATCCCTCCCTACAGACTGGCCTTCACAGCTTCCTGATGTATCATGAGCCTAAACTTGACTGTGAATGTGATTTTATATGTTTCAAGTTCTCTGAATTCAGGTGATACGTGTGTTCCCTAAAGACTTAAATCTCAGTTACAATCTCAAATTCTTAGGAGAAACTGATTTGCCCAGCTTGGGTTAGGTGTCCACCTCTGGTCCAATAAGCTGTTACAAGAAGGGGTAGGTCACAGAGTATAATTAGTATAGGGACTGTGTGCCTGACTCCTCAAAAGTTATAGAATACATGGGGCGCCTGGCTGGCTTAGTCCATACAGCATGTAACTCTTGATCTCAGGGTTGTGAGTTTAAGCTCCACCTTGGAGCCTAGAGCTTGCTTAAAGGAAAAAAAAAATTTTTTTTTAAGTTATATAATACACTCAGCCATAAAGCAGTCTTCATGCTCAAAAAAGCTTAAAATCTTGCTGAAATGAGAAAATGCATCTAATGAAACACTAAATTATATCCTATAATACAGTATTGGAATGGATGAACAGTAAAGGCTTCATAAGAAAGGTTAGCTATGTAGTAAATGACAAATAGAAATTGAACCATGAGCAGGAAAGGGCTGACAAACAAAAAAATGCAATGCACATTCCTCTCGTTTTAGCCTTCTAAGAAAGAGAAACCTAAGGAATAGTCCTTTACCACATAAACAGCTTCCAGTGAAACATCGTTGTTGAAAATCTGCTGTAAGGTTTAAAATGGCTATATGATCACAAAACAGTACTGCTTCAATAGGCGGTAATAACCAGCTAGCTGATAATGTCAGTTACACAATGTCAAGTTGCTCATCACCACCACCCTGACTTCCTTTCATTCCCCAGACCCCTAAGACTCTTGCTCAGACAACAGCATTCAGAATCAGGCAGGCAGCCAAAAGGACAACACAGGTGTTTCTCACTAGTACTATCCCACCCAATCTAGTATGGTAAACCGGGCAGTATCACACAAAGTCATGCAGGATAGAAACATTAGCCAAGCCATGTGATGGGGGGGGGGGGGGGGGGGGAGGGAATTAGAGCAGAAAAGAGGCATGTTTTCCACACACAAAAGCTACAAGCACAAAGAAACTGGGAAAAGCCTGCAGTAAATGATCTGTGCAAAACAGAAACCAGCAAAAACTTAACAGATGTCCACATAATATTGGGTTAAAAAAGGGTCTACTCATTGTAGACTCTTAGTTACCCCACATTATCACCAAAATATCACATTCCCAGTCTCTGCAAGAGCTTGCTTCAATCTCACAGGAAACAAAAAAGGTAAAAGAACAATGAGAAAGTGGTGACAGTTTCTAAGTTAATGATTCTTTTGCTGAAGAGTAGCAAGGTTATGTAAATGGAAACTACTGACCTTCCAAAATTAAAAGTATGACACTATAAAATTAAACAGCTTTGAAACCAAAAAATTGCATTTTGTATAATCCCCAAACTAAAGACATTTCCCAACTCGAAAATAAAGTTTCAGTGGAGTTTCAACATAGGGAAAAAAAGTGATATTCAACTCCATTTTGTCAAAGCTGAACATAGCTGTTTAAACACTTGGCAGTCCATGGAGGTCAGAAAGTTAGTTAACAGTTCCTTCTAAAGCCACACTCTGCACCTATGAACATACCCCAAAAGTGGCATATTAAAATTAAGTGAGATCAATCCATCAGACCTCACTGCAGTCTCTAAACTGGAACTCACCATTTTTCTTTATACTTGCTTGCCATTACTTTCTAAGTGGAGAAAAAGAGAAATCAAAATGTTACAATCCAAAAGCGGTTCTGAAAATGAGTCTACTTCCTGCGAAATGGGGAGAAGGTCAGCTGATAGAGGGTCACGTTAGAATTTCACAAAGCTCTAAGAGCTAAAATGCTTTCTAACATCTTAGATGCTTGAAATGCCAATACACAGTACTCTCACACAGTCTCCCCTAACTAGGCTTTCTCATCCCTTCAGGGGAAAAAAAAAAAGTCCAATTTTAAGTACTTTTCATATTTATAAAATTCATGTTCTCTGTATAAAAATCTTAAAAACAATCAGGGGCAGGGGTGCTTGGGTGGCTCAGTCGGTTAAGTGTCTGACTTGGGCTCAGGTCATGATCTTCCGGTTTGTAAGTTCAAGCCCCGCAAGAGGCTCTGTGCTGACAGGTCAGACCCTGGAGCCTGCTTCAGATTCTGTCTCTCTCTCTCTCTCTCTACTCCTCCCCTGCTCATTCTCTGTCTCTCAAAACTAAAAAAATAAAAATAAAATAAACGTTAAAAAAAAAATCGCAGGCACCTGGATGGCTCAGTTGGTGGAGCATGTGACTCTTGATCTTGTGGTTGGGAGTTCAAGCCCCCACATCAGGCACAGATCTTACTTTAAAATTTTTTGTTTTAAACGACAGTAAGTATGAAGGAAAAAAACACACCCATGTCTCAATGCCTAAATTTTGATGTTTATCCCTCTGGCCTATGAGATAAAATTTTTAGAAGAATTAAAGAGTTCCTTAGCAGAAAAAAATATGTTAAGTCAACATGAATTTTAAGACGGATATAAAACATTCTTGAAAAATGTTACAGTTCTGGAATTCGAAGAAATTTAAATAAACAGAGATATGCTCATTACCTCCATAACATAGAGATTAAAAAATAACTATAGAGGGGTGGTGCCTGGGTGGCTCAGTGGGTTAAGCATCCAACTTCAGATCAGGTCATATCTCGTGATTTGTGAGTTTGAGCCCTGCATCAGGCTTTGTGCTGACAGCTCAGAGCTTGAAGCCTGCTTCAGACTCTCTTGTCTCCCTCTCTCTCTGCCCCTCGCTCGCACTCTCTCTCTCTCTCTCTCTCAAAAATAAACATTAAAAAAATAAACAAAAAAACAACTATAGAACAGTTCTGCTGATTAATTCTACAAGGAAACCTCTATTTAAGGACATTTGAACAGCCAATTTCATGACAAGGACAAAGTTACAATTACAAAGAACTCCTCACAGAAAACTGTCTTTAGCAAATTACAAAGCTCAGATAAGGATTCTTGCTACAACACAGTTCACAAAGCAAACAGCTAACCTGATTATAATTAACTCTTTCATCTACATTACAACTCTAAGAATCAGAGCCTGTTCTCTCTCCCTCCATACCTAAAACCAGTTACCTAATTAGAAAGAGACCCAGGTGATCCTATTACAAATCCAGTAATAAACTCATTTGTATTTTTCAGTTTTCTATGAACATAGAAGACTCCTATCAACAGACTCTCATATGAAATACAGACAGTGAAGATGAATCTAGGAAACCACATTACCCAAGTATTCCACAGGGAACAATGAGCTAAAAGGTTCTATGGGTAAGGATGCCCTGTGTAGCAAAACATTTCAGATGCACAAATTGGGACTTAAGGAAACAATCTTATCCCTTAAGTCACTACAGACAAAGGAAAATGTGAAACAAATAAACGCAAAAGGAGAAACAAAATGAACACGAACTTACTTAATGCTTGTTTATGTATGGCACTGCCAGGCATTTTAACTGTGATGATTTGGCTAAACTGGGTTACCAACTCATAAGATAAGTATACGCCCATTTTTACAGATGAAAAAAAGAAGTAACATTATCAACACTTTACCAGGCACTGCTCAATGCCTAGCATTAATAACCTCAATTCTTACATTACCATTCCAAGGTGGTATCAGTCTCCATTTTAAAGACGGGAAAACAGAGGCAACTGGGTGGCTTAGTCGGTTACGCATCTGACTCTTGATTTTGGCTGAGGTCATGATCTCAGTTTGTGGGATAGAGCCCAACGTCAGACTCTGCACTGACAGTGCAGAGCCTGCTTGGGATTCTCTCCCCTCTCTCTCTGCCCCTCTCCCACCACGCACACACATGTACTCCCTCTCAAAATAAACATGTTTTAATGAAAAATAAATTTGGGGGCACCTGGGTGGTTCAGTCGGTCAAGTGTCTGACTTCGGCTCAGGTCATGATCTTGGCGGTCCATGAATTTGAGCCCCACATTGAGCTCTGTGATGATAGCTCAGAGCCTGGAGCCTGCTTTGAATTCTGTGTCTCCCTCCCTCTCTACCCCTGCCCCACTTGCACTCTGTCTCTCTCTCAAAAATAAACATTAAAAAATTTTTTTTAAATAAATAAATGAAAACAGGACCAGAAATGTTAAAGGTGACACAGTGATGGTACCAATTTTTAAACTCATTGACTGGAGCAGCCACACCTATCCCTCCCAGGCTATGCTTATAAATCCGATTCAAATCACATCATTCTTTCAAGCCACAAGTTTTCATTTTAAAAACCAGAAAATCAAAGAATCAACTCTCAATTATGGGAAGAGTAATTCCCCAGGTTTTAACAAATTTCTTGTTTCTATTTTACTTGCTCTTTGACCATTTCAGCATGCCATAGCACCTCTATGAAGGAATGTGCAGGACTATATTAACACCAAGCAACCTTGGGCTGTTAGAAGTCCCATTCAGAAACACTACATTGAATTTAATTTCTGGTTCAAAGCATATTTCTGAAACACTTAAACCTTCATTTATTAAACTTTCATTCATATAAAGTTTTTTTTTTACTAAAAATAACCAAGAATCAAGAAATAGTTTTAACGAAAGAATGGTTTCATGTTGTTTGAAGAAAAAGTATGAATGTCTTCCCTGACACTAAAGTCCCACGTGTTAAGTACTATAAAGACCGTAATATCTCTTTAGGAGAACAGTTTACTGAAAAAAACTTCCAGTTCATCCCATACTTCAAGGACTAATATTAAATCCCCGTTATTTATTTTTTTTTAATTTTTTTTTTTTAACGTTTATTTATTTTTGAGACAGAGAGAGACAGAGCATGAATGGCGGAGGGTCAGAGAGAGGGAGACACAGAATCTGAAACAGGCTCCAGGCTCTGAGCTGTCAGCACAGAGCCCGACGCGGGGCTCGAACTCACGAACCGCGAGATCATGACCTGAGCCGAAGTCGGCCGCTTAACCGACTGAGCCACCCAGGCGCCCCTTAAATCCCCGTTATTACCAGAGAGGAGAAAAATGCAGTGGGAGGCTAGGTCCAAAAAGCAAAGAGAAGAAAAGTAGGCAAGCAGATCAAAATTAGTTACGAACCTCCACAAAAAGCAAGCAGAAGTTCATCTTTTTTTTTTTTTTTTTAAATGTTTACTTATTTTTGGAGAGAAAGAGCGTGAGCAGGGGAAGGGGCAGAAAGAGAGGGAGACACAGAATCTGAAGCAGGTTCCATGCTCTGGGCTGTCACACAGAGCCCCACACGGGGCTCGAACCCAGGAAACGTGAGATCATGACCTGAGCCAAAGTCGGACACTTAACCAACTGAGCCACCAGGCGCCTTTTTTAAAAAATTTTTTTTTAAATTTTTTTTTCAACTTTTTTTTTTTTTTTTTTTTTTTTTTGGGACAGAGAGAGACAGAGCATGAACGGAGGAGGGGCAGAGAGAGAGGGAGACACAGAATCGGAAACAGGCTCCAGGCTCCGAGCCATCAGCCCAGAGCCCGACGCGGGGCTCGAACTCACGGACCGCGAGATCGTGACCTGGCTGAAGTCGGACGCTTAACCGACTGCGCCACCCAGGCGCCCCTTAAAAAATTTTTTTAACGTTTATTTATTTTTGGAGAGACAGACAGAAGTACAAGTTCATCTTAAGAAGAAAGCCTGGGGCACCTGGGTGGCTATGCCTCAGTCAGTGGAGCATCCAAATCTTGGTTTCAGCTGAGGTCATGATCTCAGTTTGTGGGTTCAAGCCCCCTGCTGGGTGGACTCTGTGCTGACAGTATGAAACATGCTTCAGATTCATTCTCTCTCCCTCTCTCTTTTTCTCTCCTTCTCCCTCTGCCCCTCCTCCTCCTTTCAAAATAAACTTAAATTATTTTAGGGATATCTGGTGGCTCAGTCGGTTAACCATCCAACTTCAGCTCAGGTCATGATTTCGTGGTTTTTGAGTTCGAGCGCCGTATCGGGCTCTGTGCTGACAGTTCAGAGCCTGGAGCCTGCTTCAGATTCTGTGTCTCCGTCTCTCTGTCCCTCCCTCTCCCTCACTCTCAAAAATAAATTTTAAAAAATTGTTTTTAATTAAAAAAAAAAGAGAGAAAAGAAAGTCTTTCATACATGAGAATATCCTGAATAGCTTTGTTTGTACTGAAACAAACCAGAAAGTCTATGATTAACTTCAAAATGCTCTTTCCCCAAAAGTGTTATTTTTTCTAACTAGGCCATTAAATACCATACTTATAAAAAAAAAAACTTCTCTATACAATACAGAATACCTGGAGATCAATCCACACCTCTAACAAAATCACTACATACTTATAAAGCAAAGGCAAAAATCTGCCTATTCTTTATTCTTGTTCCCTTCATGTGACACTTTTTCTGTACAAAACAGAATATTCCAAAAACAGTGTACATTCAAAGATCAGAAATTATAATTAGACAAGAAATTATAAATGATGCTATTTACTATGGTTTGGGTTACCATTATGCACTTTTATGCACAATCATGTTTGAATTTTCAAGAAATTTGTGCTTGTCAGTGGACATCCCCTGTGACTGCAACCCACATGAAGAGCATGAATTCTAATCAATTCAATAGTCTTTATGGAGCTTCAAAAGAGGGTGAAATATCAAGATGAAAAAAACATCCCTGACCTCAAAAAAGAATGACAACCTGATACATGCTGCAACATGGATAAACCTTGAAAATATCATGCTAACTGAAATAAACCAGACACTAAAGGGCAAATATTCTATGATTCCAGTTATGCAAAGTACCTAAAATAGGCAAATTCATAGAGACAGAAGGCAGACTAGAGGTTACCAGTGGCTAGGAGGAAAAGGGAATGGGGAATTATTGCTTAATGGTTACGGAATTTTTATTTGGGATAAAGAAAACATTTTAGAAATAGTGGTGATGACTGAGTAACATTGTGAATGTACTCAATGCCACTAAACTGTACTCATAAAAAAAAGTTAAAATGACCTAAATCTAAAACCTAAAACTGTAGGGGCGCCTGGGTGGCTCAGTCGGTTGAGTGCCCAACTTCGGCTCAGGTCATGATCTCACGGTTCGTGAGTTCGAGCCCCGCGTCGGGCTCTGAGCTGACAGCTCAGAGCCTGGAACCTGTTTCCAATTCTGCGTCTCTCTCTCTCTCTCTCTGCCCCTTCCCCGCTCATGCTCTGTCTCTCTCTGTCTCTCAAAAATGAATAAACATTAAAAAAAAAAAATTAAAAAAAAAATAAAACCTAAAACTGTAACAACCTAAAACTATAAAACTCCTAGAAGAAAAAATAGGGGAAAACTTCATGGCATTAGACTTGGCAGTGTTCTTGGATAAGACACCAAAAGCATAAGCAACAAAAGCGAAAAACAGACAAAAGACAAAATCAACAGTGAAAAGACATGGGCAAAAGTGTTTGCAAATCATCTATCTGATAAAGGATCAATATTCACAATATACAAACAACGACAGCTCAACAACAAAAAAAAATCATGTTAACTGATTTAAAACATAAGCAAAGGACTTGGATAGACATTTCTGCAAAGATGATATACAAATGGCCAACAAGCATATGAAAAGGTGTTCAATTAACATCATTAATCAGAGAAATGCAAATCAAAACCACAATGAAATAATGTATATAAATGTCCAATCACCATATTGTACATGGGAAACTAAAATAATATTGTACATCAACTACACTTCAATTTAAAAAAAAAAATCAGCTTACACTCCATTAGGATGGCTACTATTTAAACACACACACAAACAACAACAAATGTTAGCAAGGATGTGGAGATACTAGAACGCTTGTGCACTGTTGGTAGGACTGTAAAATAGTACAATCACTATGGCAAACAGTATGGAAGTTCCTCAAAAAATTGAAAATAGAACCACAATATGATCCAGCAGTCCCAATTCTGGCTATTATCTTGGTAATTACAAGAATTTAAAGAAGGGTCTCAAAGAGATATGTGCATGCCCATGTTCATAGCAACACTAGTTACAATGGCCAAAAGGTGGGAAACTCATGTCCATCAACAGATGAATAAACAAAATGGGGTATATACATAAAACAGAGTATTAAGCAGCCTTTTTTTCAAAGTAATCTCTATACTCAATATGGGGCTCAAACCCATGGCCAAGATCAAGAGTCACATGTTCCACCAAATGAGCCAGCCAGCCAGGTGCCCCAGTATTACTTAGCATTTAAAAGGAAGGAAATCCTGTCACATGCTACAACATGGATGAACCTTAAAGATATTATGGTAAGTGCAATAAGCCAGTCACTTCACTTATATGAGGTATCCAAAAGCAGAAAATACACTTCACTTATACGACGTATCCAAAAGCAGAAAATAGATTGGTGGTTACCAGAGGCTGAGGGGAGGAAGAAAAGGAGAGTTGATTTTAATGGGTATAAAGTTTCAGATATCCAAGATGAAAAAGTTCTGGAGATATATTTCCCATCAATGGGAATGCACTTCATGCCACAGAACTACACATTCAAATATAGTTAAAATAGTAAATTTTGTGTGGGTTTTTTTTTTAACATTAAAAAAATGCTAATACGTTAAAATGGCAAATTTTTGTTATATTTATCTTACCACAATTTTTAAAAATAACGTAATAGACCGAAACCACTGAATTGTATGGTATGTGAATCGTATCTCAATAAAGCTGTTTAAAAAGAAAAAGCTGACGGGGTGCCTGGGTGGCTCAGTCAGTTGAGCGTCCGACTTCGGCTCAGGTCATGATCTTGCAGTTCGTGAGTTCAAGCCCCACATCGGGCTCTGTGCTGACAGCTCAGAGCCTGGAGCCTGTTTCAGATTCTGTGTCTCCCCACCCCCCACCCCTCTCTGACCCTTCCCGCTCATGCTATCTCTCAAAAATGAATAAACGTTCAAAAAAAAAAAAAAATTAAGAAAAAAAAAAGAAGAAAAGGCTTAGGAAATAGCTCACTCAAATCGTATCATTCCATGGATTAAAAACAGCAATTTGTTGGAAGTACCCTGAGCCTTCAGCAGAGAGGAGACTACGCTCTGACTTCCTCCAACTCGTTCAATGGGGCCTCCAAGTGACAGGTCTTCTCTCCCTTTACAAGGCACACGCCACCATCACCTTCTAACCTCCCCCATCTTCCTTATTAGCTCCAGCCTCACAGGAAAATTAAGTTAAAGAAGTTGCAGTGATAGTCACACAAAGGAGGACAGAATTCAGGATTCGCCTTGACATTTAGCAGCAGAGAACAAATCTTTATTTAAAAAAAAAAAAAATTGGGGAGCACCTGGATAGCTCAGTCAGTTAAATGTCCAACTCCAGCTCAGGCCATGATCTCATGGTTTGTGGGTTCAAGCTCCGTGCAGGCCTTTGCACTGACAGTGCTGACGGAACGTGCTTGGGATTCTCTCTCTGCCCTTGTCTCACTCTCTCTCAAAACAAGTAAGTAAATAAACTTTAAAAAAAATAAATGGGGGTGGGTGCCTGGGTGGCTCAGTTTGGTTAAACATCCAACTTGATTTCAGCTCAGATCATGATCTCACGATTGGTGAGACAGAGGTGGAGCCCTGTGTTGGGGCTCAGCACTGACAGCACAGAGCCTGCTTAAGATTCTCTCTCTCTCTCTCTCTCTCTCTGCTCCTCCCCAGCTCATGCATGCACACCTCTCTCTCAAAATAAATAAACTTAAAAAAAAAAACAAAAAACTATTTATTTTACACAGTAGCCATACAATAGATGTTAGGTCTCTGCGCTTCCTTTTCTTCTCTTCTTCCAGCCCAGCATATGTTTAAAAAAGCAACTCTTCTGTGCCTGTGCTGGGTATCCACTGGCCTCACATGTGCTGGAGCTATTAAATTCACAGCACCATTTAAAAGGTGTTTATTAACCGTAACTATCATATATTATTAAATCTTAAAAACACATCACAAAACTGTGAGCAGGATAAACTTATTCTGGTAAAATAATAAACAGTTCTGTAGTACATAAAAAAGATAAAGACCAAGGACTAACAATCACCTCTGAGTGATGGGACTAAGGGTGAGCTTCTTCATTTCTTGCTTTTCTGTATTTTTTATAATGAATCTGTAGCTTCTGTAATAAAAAAATTAAGTGGAAATCTTTAGAAAAATAAACATTCTAGCTCAAAATCTCATCGTCTCTTACACCACAGGCGCCTTCACACGTTACTGCACTGACGCTGAGTTAGCACCCTAGGAGACAGACACGATTTTCTCCCTTTTGCAGATGAGAATAAACTGAGGCTCAGGACAGTTAAGGGACTTGTTAAAGATTGTACAAGCTAGCAACTAACAAAAGTAAGGTTTCCCAGGCCTTTTAACTTCCAGCTCAGGGGCCTTCCCATTCTGGCACATCTTAAAGGGCAATGTTCATTATTGCTCATGATATTGTTGTTGTTGCTTTTAACCTATGTTCAGACTATTTTAAGAATACTCACTATGTAACTTTGGCCAAGTAAGTCACTTAACCTTTGGTGGCCTCAGTTTCCTCATCTGAAAAGCCAAAGAGTTGGAAAAGACATTTTATCTCTATCAACCCCACATGCTAATAGATTTTAAGTTGAGATACCATCTTTGAACCAGAAAACCCCATGGACAAGAATGAATGATTGGAGACAAGTTGAGACCTATGCTCTGGGCCAGGAGCCATTCTTCATGGAAACAGGTGGTGGACAGTGAAGAGGAAATAAGCCACTGGGGGAACCACAAACTTCCTGGTTAAAGCAACAGCTGAAAGCTCCAGCTTTGCTTTACTAACAGCAATGCTTCAATCTTGGCTATTTCACGACCAGACACCACATACTGGAAGTAAAGCTAGGACAATATAAAAACTGCAATGGGGAGTGGGGGCTCTGGCAATACTTTATGCATGCTATGGTAACTGCATGATTTTCCGAGGAGACTCATTAATATTAAAGGAGAAAGAACCCTGGGTGCTTCCAAGTGGAGACTCCTTCTTCCTCACCAAGCACGTTAAGGAGAAACTGAACTTGCAGGGCACTCTCAGAGACACCACACTTGAGGAAAAGAGCCGACCCAACACTTGTGGAAAAGGTGAAAGAATGCATTTAAAGTCTCTCCGATCTACAGAGAATCAAAGACAGCTCAAAGACCTTTAAAAGATGAAGTTCCTGTAAAGGATTCGCTGAGCATGTAACCTCTTACACTGCAGACATTATAAAACACTGCCGCTATTTAGAATTGTTACACAGCCCTTTTACTCGAGTAATAAAAGTACAGCATTAAAACTCTGCTGGAGAGAAAAAGATTCCATTTTGCTGAAACAGGCTCCAACCAAAATCTCACCACCTTCCCCTCACCTAGAAGGATGAACCTGAACCAACAAGAAGCTCCTTAGAGCCTGTGCTATATAGTCTTAAAAATTAAAACAACATCCTGCCCCGAAGATCGCGACCAAGATACCACCACCGGCTCTAAATCCAAAGCCAGCTCCCCGGGGAAAAAAGCTCTTCAATGTGCTCTCCGCGCTCCCGGGTGCGAGATTCCAGCCCAGCTACTAGGCCACGACTGGGTGAGCACCTGATGTGGGGGGAGGGCGAGCCAAGGCCCTAGCGGATCTGGGGCGGGGAACGGGGGGCTCTCGAAGCTCTTAAGGAGAACAGGCTGCCTCCCCAAAGGCAGGGGTCCTGGCCCTCTCCAGGGGTGGGCACCAAAAACACGTGGGGCGACAGGAGCAGGGAAGGGGTGTCCCGGGCAGACAGCCTGGCTCTGGCTCGGCGGCCGGAAAAAAGAGGACGGAGCTATCCCTGGGCGGGGGACGAAGCCCTCGGGGCCCGAAGGGTGAAGGCAAAGGGCGCGGGGGAGAGGAGACAAGGCCACGAGGAGGGCGGGTCTCCCTGGGCGCGGGGGCACGCGCCGGACAAGCGCGGCCGGACCCGGGGAGCGGAGGACCCCGACACGCGGGAAGAAATCGCCGACCTGCCCTAAGGCGCGGGGAACCAGAGCGGCCGCGCCCGAAGGGCCCTGTGACCCGCGGCCGCCAGGACCGGACCCGCCCCGCGGCGCCTCCCTCCTGCCTCTTTTCCCTCCCTCCCTCCCACTCGCGGCCCGTTAACCCGCGGCGGCCGCACTCACCAGCGGCTGCACCTGAGCCCGCCGCTGCCTCAGCTGCTGCCTGCGCCTCCGCAGCCGCCGCCGCCGCCGCCTCGCTGCTGAGGCCGAGTCCCAGGGGAGCCTCCGCGTCCCGCCGCCGCTGCCGCTGCCGCCAGAGCAGAACACCCCAAAATGGCGGCACTTCCGGCACCTACCACCGGCGGGGAGGGCAGAGGAGGAGGGGGAGGGCAGTGAGAGGGAACGTACCACCGCGGTGCCGCCCGCAGAGCAGATCCGAGCGGAGCGCGGCGCAAGGGCTGGCAGAGCTAGTGGCGCTGCAGCGCCCCCTCGGGCTGGGGAGTGGAGAAGCAGGCGCGCCGAAGCCCCCCGGGCTGCGGGCGGAACCCTCAGCCCGGCGATCTGCCGGGACGCTTCTCTTTGTCTCAGAGCCCTACCGAAGGGAAGGGTGGGAAGACCTGGCCTGAGAATCTGAAGTTCTCGGCTCTGCGCACCATGCCCACCGGAGTTCTGGATGACCTGGTGGGCGAGGACCTCAGCTTGGCACTGAATATGCGCATAATAAAATAGGTGATGAATGAATGAGTGAATGGAATGGTGTTTGGCCAGCGTCGGACACATAACACACCCTCCTTCTGCTCCAGCAGACAAGCAACAGGATCCAGGCCTCCTTCCTTCTTTGCTGAGGTGTGGAATGTAAGTGTGTTGCGAGCTTTCAGAGTTCGAGGAGTGCTTTCTAGCAGGATGAACCGCGGTGTGACCGCACGACTTTGCAAAAACCCCTGCAGTGTCAGGAAGCTCATAAGGGTCCTTATTAAGAGACTGATTGCCCATGGGGCACCTGGATGGCTAGGTCAGTTAAGCGTCCCCTGGTTGATTTCGGCTCAGGTCATGATCTCACAGTCATGAGATGGAGCCCGGTAGTGCTGAGCCTGGAGCCTGCTGAAGATTCTCTCCTCTCTGTCCCTCCTCTGCTCATGGGCGCTCGCTCTCTCTCTCTCGCTCTCTCTCTCTCCCTCTCTCTCCCAAAATAAATAAATAAACTTTAAAATTTTAAATTAAATTGTTTAAAAATTACACACATACAGGGGCACCTGGGTGGCTCAGTCCGTTAAGCATTCAACTCCTGATCTCAGCTTTTTTTTTTCAAGTTTTTTAATTTTACTTATTTTGAGAGAGAAAGCAGGCGTCAGGGAGGGCAGAGAGAGGGAGAGAAAGAGACTCCCAAGCAGGCTCTGCACTGTCAGTTGGGACCCACAAAACTGTGAGATCATGATCTGAGCCAAAGCTGGTCGCTAAACTGTCAGCTCAGGTCTTGATTTCAGGGTTGTGAGTTCAAGCCCAGTGTTGGGCTCCACACTAGGCGTGAGGCCCACTTAAAAAAAAAAAAAAAATTACACACACACACACACACACACACTGAAGACAGTAAAAATAAAATACACCCACATACACCCATCCTTCCAATCCCCCTTTTCTGCTTTGTCTTTATCCAAAGCACTAATCACTATCTAACATAGTATATTTTATACTTCATATTTTACTTATTTTATTTGTAGTCTTCCCCAACCAGAAGGTGAATTCTACAGAGATGGGGATTCTGTCTGTTTTATATCCTCAGGGCCTAGAATAATGGTGCTTAATAAATATTGATTTTCTTAATTTGACTTACATATATGTTGAAATTATTACCATAATAAGTTTAGTTAATACCCATCATCTCCTATAGATTAAAAAAAAAAGTTTTCTTCCTTGTGATGAGAATTCTTACAATCTACTCTTTTAACAACTTTCCCATATACCATACCACAGTGTTAACTATGGTCATCCTGTTGTACATTACATCAGTAGTACTTATCTTCTAACTAAAAGTTTGTACCTTTTGACCATCTACACCCAAATTCCCCTCCCCCATCAATAAATACTGCTTAATTCATGAATAAGCGTATCTAGGTGCTGGATATGAAAAAAGAGAATGAATTGTTTAAGCTTCAGAAGCTACCTGGAACCTGCCCATGAGTTAAATCAAAGTAGGGATCACACCCATTTTCTTATTCTTACCTCTCTAGGATCTTGTTTGGTTTTGTTTTTCAATAGGTATTTTGTGAAGGGCAACCAGAAACTTTTCCCTATTTTATCTTGACTTACTCCCATTGACAGAGAGGAAGTACTACTCATTGCAGGGTACTGGTGTAACCTTTGCATCTAGTTACCAAGGAAGGCCATATCCTATCAGCCCAAGGTGGTAGGTGGGTGGGGAGGGGGCATGACAGTTACATGAAAAACACAAATAGGGGGTGCCTGGATGGCTCAGTTGGAAAAGCATGAGACTCCTGATCTCAGGGTTGTGAGTTAAAGTCCAACATTGGGGGTAGAGATTACTTAAATGAATAAACTTAAAAACAACCATACATAGGCTCTTATAACTTAAAAGGGCTTCACAGCACAGACAAAATATAGGACAGTCCAAACACAAAAAGCTTGAGATGCAAACATGTATGAAAACCTTCCTATTTTATTTAAAGATTTTATTTTTTTAAAGATCTAATTAGTTTTATTAAATGATTCACAAATCCAGCATCATTCCATCTAGCAAATAGAGGGGTGCTCCTTATGCCACATCCTTATCCATTCATCTATTGATGAGCACTTAACTTGTTTCCATATCTTGGCTAGTGTGAATAATGCTGCAATAAACACAAAAGTGCATATCTGTCCCATATGCTCTTTTCTTGATTTTTTTAATTTAAATTCCAGTTAGTTACCATACAGTGTAGTATTGGTTGCAGGAGTAGAACCCAGTGATTCATTGCTTCCATATAACACCCAGTGCTCATCCCAACAAACACTCTCCTTAATGCCCATCACCCATTGACTCATCCCCTCACCCAACACCCCTCCAGCAACTCTCAGTCTGTTCTCTGTATTTCAGAGTCTCTTATAGTTTGCCTCCCTCTCTGTTTTTTCTCTTATTTTTCCTTCGCTTCCCCTATGTTCATCTCTTGTGTTTCTTAAATTCCACATGTGAGTGAAATCATAAATTTGTCTATGACTGACTTGTTTCGCTTAGCATAATACCCTCTAGTTCAATCCATGTTGTTGCAAATGGCAAGGCTTCATTCTTTTTGATCATCGAGTAATACTCCATTGTATACGTAGACCACCGTCTTCTTTATCCATTCATCTGTCGATGGACATTTGGGCTCTTTCCATAATTTGACTACTGTTGATAGCACTGCTATAGATATTGGGGTGCGGGTGCCCCTTTGCGTCAGCATTTTGTATCCTTTGAATAAATACCTAGTAGTGCAACTGCTGGGTTGTAGGATACTTCTATTTTAAAGATTTTATTTTTAAGCAATCTCTATATCCATTAAGGGGCCCAAACTCACAACCCTGAGTTCAAGACTCGCAGGCTCCACTGACTGAGTCAATCAGGAGCCCCTATTTCATGTTTTGACTTCCAAATTGATTAACATTTGTTTAAAAATGAATGAATGAATGAATGAAACATACAGGCATCTGGGTGGCTCAATTGGTGGAGCATCTGACTCAATTTCAATTCAGGTCACAATCTCATGGTCATGAGAGCAAGCCCCAGGGACTCCAAGATGGGCTCGGAACCTGCTTAAGATTCTGTTTCTCCTACACACTCTGGGTTGACAGAGGGAGGTGGGGGGGAAGATGGGCTAAATGGGCAATGGGTACTAAGGAGGGCACTTGTGATGAGCACTGGGTGTTGTATGTAAGTGATGAATAACTGAATTCTACTCCTGAAACCAATACTGCACTGTATGTTAACAAAATTTTAAAAAGAAAGAAAGAAAGAAAGAAAGAAAGAAAGAAAGAAAGAAAGAAAGAAAGAAAATTAAGTAAAATACAGTGGACAGCAAAAAAAAAAAGAAAAAATATTCTCTCTCTCTCCCTCTCTCTTTGCTCCTCCCCTGCACTCACACGCACACACTGTCTGTCATAAAGGAAGGAAGGAAGGAAGGAAGGGAGGGAGGGAGAAAGGCACCTGGGTGACTCAGTTGGTTTAGCTGCTGACTCTGAATTTCAGCTCTGGTATAATCTCACGGTTTGTGATTTCTAGCCAGGTATTGGGCTCTGTGCTAACAGCATGCTTGGGATCCTCTCTCTCTCTTTCTCTCTGCCCCTCCCCTGCTTGAGCTCTCTCTCTCAAAATAAATAAATAAACTTTAAAAAATTGGGGCGCCTGGGTGGCTCAGTCTGTTAAGCGTCCGATTTGGGCTCAGGTCATAATATCGCCCGGTTTGTTAGTTCAAGCCCCGTATCAGGCTCCCTAGTGTCAGCACAGAGCCGGCTTGGGATCCTCTGCCCCCTTCTCTCTTTTCCCCTCCCCACTGTATCTCAAAAATTAAAAAAAAAATTAATGATTATTTATTTTGGGGGCACCTGGATGGCTTAGTCGGTCAAGCATCTGACTCTTGATTTTGGCTCAGGTCATGATCTTATGGTTATGAGATAGAGTCGTGCATTGGGCTCCACTCTCTCTCTAAATATTAATTAATTAATTAAAACAATATGGGTTTTTTTTCCTCTCAGAATGGGAAATAAATTAAATAATTAAATTTAAAAGATTGATGGAGGTTGCCTAGGTGTAGCTCAGTCAGTTAAGCATCCAACTCTTGGTTTCAGCTCAGGTCTTGATCTCACGGGTTTGTGAGTTCAAGCCCCAAGTCGGGCTCTGCGCTGGCAGCCTGCTTGGGATTCTGTCTCTCCGTTTTTCCCCCAGTTCCTCCCCTGCTCATGTGCGCATGCTCTCTCTCTCTCTCAAAATAAATTTTAAATAAATCAATCAATAAATAGAAATAAAGGATTGATGCAGTTGTGAGAAATAGGCAGTCTTGGTGTATACACACACACAGCCATATCGGAGGATAATTTAATGATAATCATTAAAATGAAAAACATTCACATCTATATAAAATTCTTTTGTTTAATGTTTATTTATTTATTTTGAGAGAGGCAAAGACTGCGATTGGGAGGGGGCAGAGAGGAAGAGAGAGAATCCCAAGCAGCCTCTCCTCTGTCAGCGCAGAGTCCCATGGGGTGGGGGGCTCTATCTTACAAACTGTGAGAACATGACCTGAGCCAAAATCAAGAGCCTACCTCCTAACTGACTGAGCCACCCAGGCACCCCATTTCTATAAAATTCTTGAAAATGATAATTAATCTATAGCAGATCGGTGGTTGCCAAGGAACAGGGTGAGGGAGTTAAGAGGTGTGGGGAGAAGGGGTTACAAAGGGGCATGAGAACACTTTGCAGGGGGCATGGATACGTTCTATTATCTTCACTGTGGGAATGGTTTCACAAGTACATATATATATCAAAATGTATTAAAGTGTATACTTCATTAAAAAAAAAAAAAGATTTGGGGGCGCCTGGGTGGCTCAGTCAGTTAGGCGGCCGACTTCGGCTCAGGTCATGATCTTGTGGTCCGTGAGTTCTAGCCCCACGTCGGGCTCTGTGCTGACAGCTCAGAGCCTGGAGCCTGCTTCATATTCTGCGTCTCCCTCTCTCTGACCCTCCCCTGTTCATGCTCTGTCTCTTCCTGTCTCAAAAATAAATAAACGTTTAAAAAAAAAAAAAAAAGATTTGATTTTTTAAGTAATGTCTATACCCAGCATGGCGCTCGAACTCACAACACCAAGATCAAGAGTCACGTGCTCCACCAACTGAACCAGCCAGTCACCCCTCAAGTGTATACTTTAAGTATGTGTAGTGTAGCATATGTCAGTTATACTCAACAAAACTAGAAAACATATCCTATGACCCTCTTAAAAAGATGCACACATCGGGGCACCTGGGTGGTTCAGTCAGTTAAGTGGTCGACTCCATTTCAGCTCAGGTCATGATCTCATGGTTCCTGAGTTTGAGCCCCACATGAGGCTCTGGACCAACAGTGCGGAGCCTGCCTGGGATTCTCTCTCTCCCTCTCTTTGTGCCCTCCCCTCCTCTCTCACTCTTTCTCTCTCAAAATAAATAAACTTAAAAATTCTTTTTGAAAATCTTAAAAAAAAAAAAAGATGTACATGTCCTTTTTTTTTTTTTTAATATTTTTTAACGTTTATTTATTTTTGAATCAGAGAGAGACAGAGCATGAATGGGGAAGGGTCACAGAGAGAGGGAGACAGAATCTGAAACAGGCTCCAGGCTCTGAGCTGTCAGCACAGAGCCCAAAGTGGAGCTCGAACTCATGGACAGAGAGATCATGACCTGAGTTGAAGTCAGATGCTTAACCAACTGAGCCATCCAGGGGCCCCGCACATATCCTGTAATATAGAAATACAATAGGGGCCCCTGGGTGACTCAGTTGGTTAAGTGTCCAACTTCGGCTCAGGTCATGATCTCGTGGTTCATGAGTTCAAGCCCCGTGTCAGGCTCTGTGCTGTCAGCTCACAGCCTGGAGCCTGTTTCGGATTCTGTGTCTCAGGTGGAAGCTGCAGACACCGCCGTCAGAAGGAACATCCAAAAGAGCTACCAACCATTGAGTAAGCGGAATGAGAGGATAAGATCGAGGTCTCGCAGCGCCTGGGTGGCTCAGTCGGTTAAGCGTCCAACTTTGCCTGGGGTCATGGTCTCACGGTTCATGAGTTCCAGTCCCACATCGGGCTCTCTGCTGTCAGTACAGAACCCACTTCGGGTCCTCTGTCTCCCTCTCTCTCTGCCCCTCCCCTGCTCTCTCTCTCAAAAATAAATAAATAAACATTAAAATGTTAAACAAAATATATATTGAAAAGAAGAACAAAAACCAGCTCTTAGGGGCCATCAACAAGCACTCGCACTGGAAGTCCACTGAAACTCAGAAAGAACTGAAGGGCCTGACCCAATAGTGGAGCCACTGGAGATGTTTCAGGGCAACAGTTGGGCAAGGGCCTCAACCCGGTTTTAGGCAGTGAGACCCCGGCATCACAGGGATCACATGGGCTCCATGTTGCTGGTAGACACTTCGCAAGATGAGCTGAAGCTTTGTAAGGAAACAGCCAAAAAACAGACGGGGGAGTTCCAGGCCTTAAAAATAGAGTTGAAGGTGAAAGAATGAGAGAGGGCCTGGTTCCTAGACGAGTGGGCTTTCTGTAACAGTCAAGTAGATGATTTTACAACAGCCCTTGAGGAGATGGAGCAGCTATTAGAAAGGTGAGAAAAAGCAAGTGACCAGATGGCTCCCTCTTAGGGATAAAGTCTCAGAGGAAGCCACTTAGAACATCTGCTTGTTGGCCATGATCTAGGATTCACCATCCCCAGAAAGAAAACAGTTTCTGCAGCAGGATTCAGGACAGCTTATGCTGGAATGAAGGTTCCTCTTTTTTTTTTTTTTTTTTTTTTTTAATGTTTATTTGCTTTTGAGAGAGAGAGAGAGAGAGAGAGAGAGAGAGAGAGAGAGAGAGAGAGAGAAACCATGCATGGGCAAGGGGCAGAGAGAGGGGGAGACACAGAATCTGAAGCGGGCTCAAAGCTCTGAACTGTCAGCACAGAGCCTGACATGGGGCTCGAACCCACGAACTGTGAGATCATGACCTGAGTTGAAGTTGGATGCTTAACCAATTGAGCCACCCAGGTGCCCCTGAAGGTTCTTCGTTTAAGCAAGTATCCCGAATTCTGATTGGTCAGCTATCCTGAATCTCACATGCATGGCCTACAGGAGAGGGGCCAAGAAGCTTGGGTCAACATCCTAGACAACAAAATGGCAACAAAGTCAGCAACAGCCAGGGGATCCAGAAGGTCACATTCAAGTATTGGGAAGAAAACCTTAGTTGTACACTGGAGCACTGGTGCTCTACAGGAAGACATCACTGGGGAGCCTGAGTGGCTCTGTTGGTTGACTGGCCCCCTCTTGGTTTTGACTCAGGTCATGATCCCAGGGTCATGGGATCAAGCTTCTCGTCAAGCTCCATGCTAAGCGTGGAGCCTGCTTGAGTAAGATTCTCTCTCTGTCCCTCTACCCTTCTTCCCCTCTCTCTCTCTCTCTCTCTCTCTCTCTCAAATTAAAAAAAAAAGAAAAGAAAAGAATAAAAGTTACGGGAGACATCACTGAGGAGCCATACAGTCCTCTTCTAACTTGGGACACGTTCTGTCTCATCCTGGGTGGGCTCTATGCCTCATTGTAAATTGATGAACTCGAAGTTACTTGAAGTGACTAAATAAATGGAATGAAGATATAGATAGCAGTAACATCTACCTGAAACAATGCGTGTTGGAGCTTTTAATTTAAATCATTTCTATCTATCAATCAATCTATCTTATATTTATATGTATATAATATATATAATGCTAGTTTTTAAAAGTTTTTTTTTAAGTTTTTATTTATTTAAGGAATCTCTACACCCAACATGAGGCTCAAACACACATGCTCTTCCAACTGAGCCAGCCAGGCACCCATAAAATGCTAATTTATTTATTTACTTATTTATTTTTTTTAATGTTTATTTATTTTTGAGAAAGAGAGATAGAGTCTGAGCGGGGAAGGGGCAGAGAGCGTGGGAGACATAGAATCTAGAGCAGGCTCCAGCCTGTCAGCGCAGAGCCCAATGTGGGGCTCTAACTCACAAGATGAGAGATCATGACCTGGGCCGAAGTCAGACACTCAACTGACTGTGCCACCCAGGCACCACTAAAATGCTGTTTTTAAATATTCTGGGGGTGCCTGGGTGGCTCAGTCAGTTGAGCATCTGACTTTGGCTCAGGTCATGATCTCGTAGTTTGCGGGTTCGAGCCCCGCATCGGGCTCTGTGCTGACAGCTCAGAGCGTGGAGGCTGCTTTGGATTCTGTGTCTCCCCTCTCTCTGCCCCTCCCCTGCTGTCTCTCTCGCTCTCTCTCTCAAAAATAAAATAAAAACATAAATTAAAAAAAATTAAAGTAAATATTCTGTAACTATTCAGATTATAACAGTGAGAAATGAAAAAAGAAATGATGGTTCAATTAAATATTGGTATATCAAAAGCTATCAGAAAAAAAAATATATAGGGGCACCTCGCTGGCTCAGTCCAGTGGAGCATGTGACTCTAGAGATCTCTGGGTTGTGAATTTGAGCCCTAGTTTGGGTGTAGGGATTACTTAAAAATAAAATCTTAAAAAATATATACATATACATATACATATACATATACATATATATATATGTATAGAGAAAGAGAGAGAGAGAGGGAGAGGGAGAGAGAGGGAGAGACTGACATGGAAAGATGTTAAAAATACACAATTAAGGGGTGCCTGGGTGGCTCAGTCAGTTGAGCGTCTGACTTCAGCTCAGGTCATGATCTCACAGCTCGTGAGTTCGAGCCCCACGTTGGGCTCTGTGCTAACAGCTCAGAGCCTGTGGCCTGCTCCGGATTCTGTGTCTCCCTCTCTCTCTGCCCCTAACCCACTCGCATTCTGTTTCTGTCTCTCTCAAAAATAAATAAACATTAAAAAAAATTTTTTTAAAAACACACAATTAAGGGACACCTGGGTGGCTCAGACCGTTAAGCATCTGACTCTTGATCTCCACTCAGGTCATGGCCTTGAGGTTCATGAGTTTGAGCCCTGCATCAGGGGCTCTTTCTTTCTCTCTCTCTCAAAAATAAATAAATCTATATAAAAAAAAAAGACACAATTAAGTGCTAAGAAGCAAGTTACAAAATTCCCGTTTATCTTGGTTTTTTTTTATGTTTATTTATTTTTGATGGGGGGAAGGGGCAGAAGGAGGAGGCAACAGAGGATCTGAAGCAGAGAGCCTGATTCTGGGCTAGAACTTAGGAACTGTGAGAGCCAAAGTCAGATGCTTAACCAACTGAGCTACCCAGGTGCCCCCGAATTATGTTTTAAAGAAATATACATGTATATTCAATTATTCCATGTTGTTAACAACTAAGGGAAGGGAGGTTTCCAGTAGGAGATAAATATGGGGAGATGTGGGCCTGGGAAGAAGTAGTGAGAGACAGAAACTCCTGATGGCATTTGAATCCCCTGGTGTCTGTTGCTATGTGCTCACTTGCCCTTTCTGAGGTTTGTTATATGACTCAGTAGATCATCTGTGTTCCCAAATTAGGTAAGAGTTGGGCATCAAGGGGTGTCTGGCTGGCTCAGTCAGAGGAACACGCAACTCTTCATTTCAGAGTTATGAGTTCGAGCCCCAAATGGGGTATAGAGATTACTTAAAAATAAATCTTGGGTGCCTGGGTAGCTCATTCAGTTAAGCATCCGACTTCAGCTCGGGTTGTGAGCTCCCATTCTGCGAGTTCAAGCGCCATGTTGGGTTCTGTGCTGACAGCTCAGAGCCTGGAGCCTGTTTCGGATTCTGGGTCTCCCTCTCTCTCTGCCCCTCCCTCGCTTGTGCTCAGTCTCTCTCTCAAAAATAAACATAAAAAAAACTTTAAAAAAATTATTTTTATGTTTATTTATTTCAGAGAGAGAGAGAGAGAGAGAGAGAGAGAGAGAGAGAGAGAGAGACAGAGCATGGCCAGAGGTGGGGCAGAAAGTGAGGGAGATACAGAATCCAAAGCAGGCTCCGGGCTCTGAACTGTCAACACAGACCTCACCCAGGGCTCGAACCCACAAACCTAAAGATCATGACCTGAGCCAAAGTCAAGGGCCCAACCGACTGAGCCACCCAGGAGCCCCACTCCACCAAAAAGTTAAACCTTAACAAAAAATAGTACTACTTACGACCAGCACTGAGTATTGCATTGTATAGAATTGTTTAATCATTATATTGTACACTTGAAACCAATAGAACACTCTATGTTGATCTCTGCCCACCCCCCTTGCTCCTGCTTTCTCCTATGAGCACGCACACTCTCTCGCTCTCTCAAAATAAATACATAAACTTGAAAAAAGATAGAGAGGAGGAAAAAAAAGTAGAATGGTGGTTGCCAGAGGCTGGAGGGAGGGTGGTATGAGGAGTTCTTTATTTTTTTAATTAATTAGATTACTTTTTAAGTAATCTCTGTGTCCAATGTGGGTCTTGAACTCAAGACCCCAAGACCAAGAGTCAGATGCTCTAAGGACTGAGCCAGCCAGGCGCCCCATGGGGAGTTGCTTTATAGGTACAGAGTTTCAGTCTGGGAAGATGAAAAAAGTTTTGGAGATGGACTTCAGTGATGGTTGCACAACAATGTCAATGTACTTGATGCCAATGAACGGCCTAGTTAAAAATGGTTTTGGGGCGCCGGGGTGGCTCAGTTGGTTAGGCATCCAACTTTAGCTCACGGTTCATGGGTTCAGGCCCCCTGTCGGGCTCTGTGCTGACAGCTCAGAGCCTGGAGCCTGCTTCGGATTCTGTGTCTCCCTCTCTCTCTGCCCCTCCCCGGCTCGTGCTCTGTCTCTCTCAAAAATGAATAAACATTAAAACAATTTTTTAAATGGTTAGAATTGCATATTTTACAGCACGTATATTTTGATATAATTTTTAAAAAGATTTGAAGGGAGCCTGGGTGGCTCAGTCGGTTGAGCATCCAACTCTCAATTTCGGCTCAGGTCATGATCCCAGGGTTGTGGAATCAAGCCCCTCATGGGGCTCTGTGCTGAGCATGGAGCCTGCTTAAGATTCTATCTCTCCGCTCTGCCCCCTCCCCTGCTCACACTTGCACTCTCTCTCTCTCTCAAATAAGAGATTTGGTCTTCACATTACAACTGACTAATGCACGCATATTAGCTAGGATAAGACGAACTACTGTAACAATTAGACCTCAAGTAAATAGCCGAAACAAAATAGAAGCTTATTTCTCTCTCCCTCAACAGATTAGAGAAGATGTTCGCAGTGGGAGGATGGAGAGAAGTAGCTTCTTCTTGAAGTAATTATTTAGGGACCCAGATTAATGGAGACTCTGCTATGTATAACTCGTTCCTGCTGAGATGATTCCAGTCTTCCTCATTACTACTCCAGCCCAGAAGAGGAGAAAAAGAGTGTGGAGGAGACTCGTGGACGAGTTATGGACCAGGCCCTTTTGGTCCTGAAGCTGGCACACATCACTTCCTCTCACACTCCATTGGAGGTAACTGTGTCCTGTATTACTTTTTACCTCAAGGCACACTGAGCACATGACAGCTCAGATATTCCGAGAGTTGGATATAAAGAATTTTGCTGGACGGTTAGCCTCTAAAAAGGAAAACAAGAATCACGAGGGGAATATGCATCTAACTGAAATAGTAATTATCTCCAGAGGTAAGATTACAGGAAACTCTCACTTTTCATATATAATTTTGAAGTGCTTGCATTTTTTATAACGAACATATGTTACTATTATGATCAGAAACTATAAAGCAAAACCAGGGTAGAGGGAATGACAATAAAATGTTTGCATAAAAGCTGAAACCCAAAAACAAAAAACATACAAAAAACACACTAAACTCCTTGTTTATTTAACAAAAATTTTCTTTAATGTTTTATTTATTTTTGAGAAAGAGACAGAGGGTGAGCGGGGGAGGGGCAGAGAGAGAGGAAGACACAGAATCCGAAGCGGGCTCCAGGTTCCGAGCTGTCAGCACAGAGCTGGACACAGGGCTTAAACTCACACACCGGGAAATCATGACCCGAGCCAAAGTTGGATGCTTAACCAACTGAGCCCCCTAGGTGCCCCTCGTGTGATTGAACCTTTAATGAAAAAGTCATAAAAGACTAGTTGCTATATTACCAATTTTATTAAGCATACATTTCCATGTAACAATATATGTATTGTTTTTACATACATACATCTTTAGTTTTTATTATGAAATATTTTTAAAAAGGAAGCAGAAGGGCATAATGAGTCCCCATAGAACATCACTTGGATTAAACAATGATTTATATTTTGCCATATTTGTCTAATCTGCTTTTCTTCTTGGCACAGTACTTTGATGCAAATCCCACATATGTCATGTATGTCTACATACCTTACTAAGCATGTAATAAATAAATTTATAGGCATTTTCTTACACAGCAACAATGTCATGACCACATTAATAAAATTAGCAATAATTCTTTGGTATTATCTCCATCCATAATCAAAGGTCTCCAATTATTTCAAAAACAAGACTTTTTTTTTTTAAGTTTTATTTTTATTTAAGTAATCTCTACACCTGGGGCTCCTCGGTTCAGTGGGTTGAGCGTCCAACTTTGGCTCAGGTTATGATCTCGTGGTCTGTGAGTTCGAGCCCCACATTGGTGGGGGATGCAGAGCGTGCTTTGGATCCTCTGTTCTCTCTCTGCCCCTCCCCTGCTTGCTCTCTTTCTCTCAAAAATAAACAAAACATTTTTTTGTAAAAAGAAAAAAAAGAAAAAGATTAAAAAAAATTAAGTAATCTGTACACCCAATGTGGGGCTCAAACTCACCAGCAAGAGTCACATGCTGTTCTGAGCCAGCTAGGAGCCCCCCAAAACATGTCTTTTAATAGCTGATTCATTTCAGTTAGGATCCAGACTGTCCATACTTACTTTTGGTTAACACGTCTCTAGGATTCCTGATCTGAGGCAGTGGACCTCCCATTCTCCCCCCCCCCCCAACCCCCATGCTTTTGCCTTGCAGAAACAGAATCGACTGTCCCTGTAGAATATCTATACTCTGGATTTGTCTGTTGTTCCATGACATTAACTCATCCTTCTATCACTTACCTTTGCTGTAAATGAAAGTTAGCTCCTCATAACACTATATGTTAACTAAACTGGAATTAAAAATTTTTTTAAAAAGATTTTGGTTTCACTGCACGAACAGTATAAGACCAAAGTGTGTGTACGTATGATTAAACTACAAAATATAAAATAGTATGTAAATGTACACAAAAAATGAATCAGTTAGAAAAACTTCTTACATAGACTTGTGTATAAAAATAAAAGATATTCAATCTCTTAAGTAGTTAGTGAAATTAAAATAAAAATAAAGAGCTGTCATTAAAAAAAAAGAGGAGTGCCTGGGTGACTCAGTGAGCTAAAGCATCTGATTCTTGATTTCAGTTGGAGCCCCACATGGGGCTCTGTGCTGACAGCACGGAGCCTGCTTGGGATTTTCTCTCTCCCTCTCTGTCTGTTCCTCCCACGCACATGCTCACTCTCTCTCTCTCAAAATAAATGAATAAACTTTTAAAATATATTAGAAAAAGAAAAAGAAAGTTAGCTCTTCAGGCCTGCTTAAATTCAGGTTCGAATGAGTTGAGGTTGAGGCTGTGGACTTCTGGAGGCATCTGATGTCAGGTTGTCCTGCTTTCAGCAATGCAGGGATCAATCAGTGATCGGTTCCCGTGGCAAGAGCCTGATCCCTCCAGGTAAAGTTTCCGATCAGCATTTCATCTAATGCTTTTTGTCCACTGACGACCATTGACTGGATCAATTATCTGACGAGGGATTTCAAAATGCTGAGTTTCTATCATTCCTTCCACATTTATTTAAGTTTATTTATTTTGAGAGAGAGAGAGAGCGCGCGTGTGAGAGAGTGGGTGCAAATGCAGGAGGGGCAGAGAGAGAGGGAGAGAAAATCCTGAGCAGGCTGGCACTGCTCTGGGCTGCTGGCTAGGGGCTTGCTTGGGATCCTCTCTCTCTCTCTGTCTCTCTGTCACTCTCTCTCAAAATAAATAAAAACTTAAAAAAACAATTTAAAATCTTAAAAAAAAATAGAACAGATTGTTGGGTGATAATGTGATAAAACAAAGTGTTAATTGTTGAATTTAGATGGTGGTTATATGGGTTTTTCCTGCTCAATTTATTCCTTTTTCAGTTTTTAATTTATCATGAGACGGTTCATCACAAAATGTTGGAAAATATATGTATCTAAGAATCTATATTTCTGAAGAGTGAGCTTGGGGGTAAGGATGGAGCTTTTTAGGCTATGTACTTCATATAAAGCAAAAATTGTAAATGATCCTTTGAAATAGTAATTCCACTTTAGGAGCCTATCCTAATAATTTTTTTAAGTTAATTTGAGAGAGAGAGAGCGAGAGCAAGAGAGAAAGCAGGGGAGGGGGAGAGAGATAGGGAGACAATCTCAAGCAGGCTCCACACTGTGTGCAGAACGTGATGCGGGGCTCAAACCCATGAAATGCAAGATTACAATCTAAGCTGAAATCAAGAGTCAGACACTAAACCAGTGTTGAGTGGCCACCCAGGCACCCTGCTAATATAGTAATTCTAAATATGGAAAATATAGAAATATAGAAAAAAATTTCATGCTGGAATTATAAAAAACATTTGGAAATATCCTGAATGTCCAGTAATAGAATGATCACATGGTATAGTAATTAGGTTCATTTTAAATGGTAAAGACAGTGTAATAACACAGCAAACGCTTATGGCACATTTCATGAAAAAAACTGTGATACAAAATTTTATCAACATGATTACAATGATTTTTTTTAAAGGTGTTCCTAATTATTTTTAAGGTTTATTCATTTTTTTGAGAGAGAGACAGAGTGTGAATGGGGAAGGGGCAGAGAGAGAAGGAGACAGAATCTGAAGCAGGCTCCAGGCTCAGAGCTGTCAGCACAGAGCCCGACACGGGACTGGAATCCACAACCATGAGATCATGACCTAAGGAGAAGTTGGACTCTTAACCAACTGAGCTATGCAGGAGCCCAATGATTTTTTTTTTTTAATGGTATACACACACCCCATAGTGTTATCATATGACCAACAATTCCACTCTTAGGTAGATATCCAAGAGAAATGAAAATGTCTTTTTATGTCCACACAAAAACTTGTATATGAAAGTTCACAGCAGCGTTATTCAAAATGGCCAAAAAGTGGAAACAGTCAAATATCTTTCAACTGATAAATGAAGAAACAAAATGTGGTATATCCATACAATGGAATATTACCCAGCAATAAATACAGCACTGAACCTGCTACAGCATGGATGAATCGTGAAAACAGTATGCTGAGAGAAGCCAGACACAAAGGACACATATTGTAGGAGTCCATTTATTTGAGATGTCCAGAACAGGCAAATCTATAAGAGTAAATTAGTAGTTACCTAGGGCTGGGGGGAGGGGAATATGGGATTTTGTGGGTATTAAGGAATATGTTCTAAAATTGGTTGTGGTGAGGATTGCACAACTCTCTGAATATATTAAAAACCAGGGAACTCTACACTTTAAATGGGTGAATTGTATATGAATTATATCTCAGTAAAGTTGTTACAAAAAAGGTTTTTCTAGTGGTACCCATAGGAAATTGGAAGAAAACATGTATTTGAGGTGGTGGAATTATAGGTAATTAGAATAAATTCGACTTCTTTGTATTTTCCAGTTGTTACGAGTATGTATTATTTTTTATTTCTTAAGTAAACTCTATCCCTAAGGTGGAGCTCCAATTCAGACTCCGAGATCAAGAGTCTCACGCTCCACCGGCTGAGCCAGCCAGGCATCCTGAATATGTATGTATTACTTTTACAAGTTGAAAAGAAACGTTTTTAAAAAGCACCAGATGCACATTCCATTTAAATGTAAATAGCCAGCATTAGACCCATTCCTCTTACCTCTCTGTAGGTTGCAGTTTTTACATACAAGCTTATCACAGTATTTTCTTAATATATCTTCATAATTTGTTGCAGATATTATATTTATATATTTTTTCTTTATATACATACACGCATACACACTGCGGTTTGGGCAGGAGGGAGCAACGAGTTGTGGCCGATCGGGAGGGTGGGGAATGCGGGGAGGGCCATATCAACCCAGGTGCCCTGCCAGCCCTCTCCTCCAAAGTAGCTCCCCTGCCTAACAGCCCAAAGCCCCCTTTTCCACTCTCCCCTTCCACCATACCCACAGGCCCCCACCACAGGGTCTCTTCCGGGTCTGGTCTCACCCTTACCTGGGGTCGCAGCCCCTTCCCTCTGGCCCGGGATTCGGAAAAGTGGCCAGGACCCGCCCTTCCTCCTCCCGGGGCGGTCGCACACGCAGGGGGGCAGAGCTCCCCTCGCCTAGGGTCGCAACTCCCTCCCTCGCGAAGGCGGCGGGGGGCGGGCGGGCACCGGCTACGGGCATGGGTCCCTGCTTCACCAGCGGTAGAGTCGCAGGCCGCGGGTCCAGGACGCGCCCTCCCACGGCCGGGGTCCCACTAGCCCGCCAGGAAATCCTGGTCCCTCCCCCAGGCCGGCGGCCCCTCCTCCGGAGCCATGGAGCCGGGCCCGGGGGCCCCGGGCTCTCCCGCGGAGCATCCGGAGGCCAGGCCCGAAGTCTCCGAGTCCGAGGCGGCCGCGCAGACCGCGTCGCCTTCGCGGGAGGCGGCGGACGACCTTCCGCCCTCGTCCTCGTCGCCCTCGGGGCTCTCCTCGCGGCCGCCGACCGCGAGCCTGGGCGCGAGCAGGCCGCCGCTTTGCCAGGCCGGGTGGGGCGGGATGGCGGCCGGCACATTTCTGGAGGCCGGCCTGGCCCGGGTGCTCTTCTACCCGACGCTGCTGTACACCCTGTTCCGCGGTAAGGTGCCTGGCCGAGCGCGCCGCGACTGGTACCACCGCATCGACCCCACGGTGCTGCTGGGCGCGCTGCCGCTGCGGAGCATGACGCGCCGGGTGAGCCGGGAAGGGAGGCCCGGCCGAGCCGGGCCTGGGAGCCGGCGAGCGCCGCCCGCGCCTCGGCGGCCCTCTCTGAGCCCTGTCTTTGCCTCGGCAGCTGGTACAGGACGAGAACGTGCGCGGGGTGATCACCATGAACGAGGAGTACGAGACGCGGTTCCTGTGTAACTCCTCAAAGGTGAGGGGCCAGGAGCGGGGGCTCGGGCAGCGGCGTCCGCCAGCCTACACCGCCACCCTGGGTCTAGGAGAGCCGGAGGAGGTTGGGGGAGAGGGAGCTGCGGGTGCTCGTACCCGTGAGACACGTGCCCCAGGCTTTTTCGCCGCTTCAGGAGGGGGGTCTGGTCCTCTAAGCTTTAATGACTGCGGCTGGAGGTAGAAACTAATTATGAAAAAGAAACTGATATGAAAGGCATTTAAAAGTGGAATTGAGGGGCGCCTGGGTGTTCAGTCGGGTAAGGGCCAACCCCCCCCCCCCCTCCCCGCTTTGGGCTCAGGTCTTGATCCCCTGTGAGTTGGAGCATTGAGAAGTGAGATGATTTATTTTCAGAAATAATCAAATAAAATCTGTGCCGTCTAGTTAACAATAGGCTTACAACCTATTGGAAATACCCCCGCCCTCTTAAATAAATCTCCTTACAGCTTGCTGCCCACTGATAGACCCCTGAAACATGCGGAACATGACCTTCCTCGAACTCATGGCTGCCTTAATGTTTTTATTACCTAGGTTTACTAAAAGTCAAGTAAGCTTATGTTATCTCAGCTGCAATTTGTTGGCAAAAAGACACTTAAAATGGTTAATTTTCACTGGAGACTAAAGTTTCTAAAAGTTAAAATTCTGCTAAATGCAGTTAATGCTGATGGAAATAAGGAAAGCAACTTTGTATGTAAAAGTAGATATGTTAAAAAAAAAAAAAAAAAAAAAAAGGAGTGGCGCCTGGGTGGCTCAGTCTGTTAAGCGTCCGGCTTTGGCTCAGGGCATGGTCTCCTGGTTTGTGAGTTCGAGCCCCGGGGCGGGCTCTGTGCTGATAGCCCAGAGCGTGGAGCCTGCTTCGGATTCTGTATCTCCCCCTCTCTCTGCCCCTCCCCTTCTCGCGATTTGTGTCTGTCTCTCAATAATAAATAAATGTTAAAAAAAAAAAAAAAAGGAAATCCATTTTTATTGGAGGTAAAAAGAAAAAAAAAATAATTTTGTCCTGAATCAGATTAGTAGTTTGGAGAGGAATGGCTTCGGACAAAATCTAAATGCAAAGGAAAGTTGTAGAAGGTTTGTGAAGGGAAATCTTTGGAAAGGAATATTATGTGGTCAGGACAGACTAAAGTTAAAATGAATGGATTTTAAAAGTACACTGGTAGAAAATTTAAATTGCCTCTCCTCTGATCTAAAAGTTGGGGAGGGGCACCTGGGTGGCTCAGTCATTTAAGCATCCGACTTCAAATTGGGCTCAGGTCATGATCTCACAGCTAGTGAGTGTGAGCCCTAAATCCGGCTCTGTGCTGACAGCCTGAAGCCTGCTTCAGATTTTGTGTCTCCCTTTCTCTCTCTGCCTCTCCCCACTCATGCTCTGTCTCTCTCTCAAAAATAAAAATAAACATAATAAAAGCTGGGGAAATGGTGGCAATACCCTCGCTGCGGGCTTCCAAATGCTCCACATTTATGTTATTTCTGCAAGGCATATGAGGTATGGAGGATTATAACATACAAAGGGCTTTTACTGGGATACATGGGAGCCATTTTGCTACACTTAGCCCAGTGTGTGCTGACTTGTACTTAAAAACATGCACTTCTAAGGGCGCCTGGGTGGCTCAGTCGGTTAAGTGTCTGACTTCTGCTCAGGTCATGATCTCACCACCATTTGAGTTCGAGCCCTGGAGCCTGCTTTGGATTCTGTATCTCCCTCTCTCTCTGTCCCTCCCCCGCTCATGCTCTGTCTCTCTCTCAAAGACAAACATTAAAAACAACAACAACAAAAGAAAAACACATGCACTTCTGTTCCCTGCTGCCCACCTGATCCAGGCCCTCCCTGTAACAGGCGGGCCTCCCCTACGAGAAGCTAGAGTGCCAGAAGGAGAAACACAGGGAGACACCACCATGATAAGATCACAAGTACCTTTTTCATTGCAAGGTTTAACACAGGTAAAAGAATAGGTAAATTTTCTGATGATCTGGATAAAATATAGAGGCCTTTCAGAATATTAGGAATGTTTTTTTTGAGTTGGCCTGGAAAGAAATAATGCTTTTGTTGAATCAGACTCTTAATGAGATAGAGAAGCGTTCTGTTTTGGCAGCAGCTGAGAGATATGGGGATGATTGACTCCTTGATTATCATGGGACTGGAGGTCCTATAGGGAGCTCCCAGTTCCCTACTGGGGTTCAGGCAGTTCCTCCCCAAGATCTTAATTGGGACTATGATAATCCCATTGCAGAATGGTATCGTTGCCACTTCCAAGAAATCAAAGGAGGTCGAAGGTTAAAATCTTAAATCATGCTAAATTAGCCACTATTTTACAGACACAGGATGAAAGCCTGGTGACCTTCCTGAAAAGGTTAAAGTTAAATATACAGCTATCTCCCCTGTCCCCCCCCCCCCCCCCCCAAAGCTCAGATGATTCTAAAAGACAAATTTGTCACTCATTCGGCTTCCCAAGGTCCTGGCACCAGTGCCATTTATGTGGCTATTTAGGGCACTGGAAACAAGAATGTCCTCAGAGGGGCAATGGAAGTTGAAACCCCCATAAGCCCTGCCCCTGGTGTGGAGTCAGTCACTGGAAAATCTGAATGCCCTCGGGGACCTGAAAGGCTCAAATAACCAGTGCCCCTGAAAAGAACTGATCTCGCCCGAGGTTCTTCATGGTTGGCTCCCCTGAACCAACTTTATTGGAAACCCAGAGCCTCAAGTAACTCTGGAAATAGAAGGAAAGCCAGTTGATTTCCTTCTTGACACTGGAGCCACCTTTTCTGTCCTTTCCATTCCCGGCCAACCATCCAAATGCAGAGTAACGATTAGAGGTGTCTCCAGAAAACTTAAGACTAACTTTTTCTCTCAGCCTCTGGGGTGTATACAGGGAGACTTTTTTTTTTTTTTTTCACATTCTTTGTTTTTATAATGCCAAAGAGCCCCACTCCCTTGCTAGAAAAAGACATTATGACTGAATTAGGGACTATAGTGCTACTCCCTCCAGGACGGATAAACAGTTGCCTAAACTTATAGTAATCTGGATATCAAAGATCAGTCTTTCCTTGAGGTAAAATTAAATACGCCTTATGGAGTTGTTCCTATGGAAACTTGATGGGCAAAGGAAGATTTTGAGGACTGAGAACCAAAAGCCAGTTCAAAAGCTTAATTATTCTAAGCAACAATATCACAAGATCCAAATAAATATGGAAGAGGGCGGAAAAGCTATAGTTGGAAAAAAAAAAAAAAATTGACCAGACGGTTCAGGAACTTTTTGGATGGCTACAGTACATCTTTACATCCCATGGTGTGACCTCCTTCCTAGGAGGCATTGCGTTTGGAATATTAATGCTTGTTGATCTAATATTCTTTTTGTATGTCATTTGTAGAAGCCGTTGCACATATGCCAGAAAAATAAGAAAATTTTGCTAACCTAAGACGTTCCAAATACCCTCTCATTATTTTGGACCTCTGGATTGACCTCTGAACCTGCCCTGACTGCCATACCCTTTCAGCAGGAAGCAGTTAAGATCAGTCATCATCCCAATTCCTAATGGGAATTAGGAGTCACGTGTTCAAAGTGGGGAATATGATATGAAAAGATGGGATTCAGTAGGCAGAGAGGGAAAGGTTAGGACCTGAGGTCCCTGGGTGGAAACACACACACACACACACACACACACACACACACACACATTTTGGAACAATGCTGGGAGTGCAGCCGCAGCAAACCCTCTGGGGGCAGGGGAGGAAGATTACTCTTAAGAAACAAATGTCTGTGCCTTGCGCCCAAAATAACCTAAAAATGAAAACAGAATCTACTTAGAAAAGAAGAGGAGGGATTGTGAGAAATTAAGTGAGAGGATTTATTTTCAGAAATACCAAATATAAGCTGAGTTGTCTAGTTAACAATAGGTTTAGACCCTATCGGAAATATATACGAACCCCTCACCCCAGCACAATGGAGTCCCAAATCTCCTTTGGGAGACCTTTCACTTCCTGGTTCTTCTTCCCCTCTCCTTCTGCCGGCTTATTTTTCGCAGGCTTTGCAATGAGCACGTGCCAAAGAACTGAGGTCTCTGCATCACCTCAAGGAATGTACATTTGTTCCAATCAGATTACTTTTTGGCCTTACATGGGCATAGGCGACTTCCAGGTAAGGCTGTAATCTCTGTAGTACTTAGCCAATGAGGAATCAGGGGAACGACTTCATGCTAGGAGATAAATTGCCTGCTGCAACTGCCCCGAGTGTGCCTGTCCATCAGGCACCTGCTCTCGTAAGAATGTTGATTAAACCCTGGCCTCACTGTGCTCTGAGTCTCCGCGTCCCTTCTTTAAATGGGCCAGTAGGCTTATTTCTCACAAGGCCTGCATAGGGCTCTGCACTGATGGTGAGAGTTGGTTTGGGATTCTCTCACTCTTGAAATAAATAAGTGTGTATATATATAAAGTAGAATTGACAAAGTCTGACTACTCCTTTGTACACAAAGGTATTTTTAATTTCAGTAACTCAAGTCAGTAACCAAACCGAAAGGCAACTTCTCTATGGCTTGCTGATTTCATTCATTCAACACTCACTCAGCACTAAGGTCAGGCATTGTCTTAGGCATTTAAGATGAAGGCCCTATAAACTCTAAGAAGAAAAGCCACCTCCAGCCCCCAAGAGAAATTTATAAAACAACCCATTGAAAAAGTGTATGATTCATTTGGCATTGATGGAATTTTTACTCATATGTTAACGATGTATGGAACTCCAGAGAATTGTCGTAAAAGAGTGCAGACCTAAAACATAATTTTCATTGAGTTTGAAAGCTTGTTTGTGGAACTAAGGTTATTAGACATTGTGCTGTCTTTATGTAAAGATGTTGCCCTGTCTTTATAGTGTTTGCCATCTATTAGCACTTTTTTTGTCCTTCTTGTTTATTGTACTGATACAGCCTAATGAAGATGCTGTTATTTCAACTGGTAGGTTTTTTTTGTAACCTTAAAAATGGACTCACATTTAAGATACATTGATTAGTGATGGCATACTTTTTTAAAAAGTTTATTGAGAGAGCGCGGGAGGGGCAGAGAGAGAGGGAAAGAGAGAATCCCAAGCGGGATCCACACTGTGAGTGCAGAGCCCATCACAGGGCTCAACTCACAAACTGTGAGATCATGACCTGAGCAGAAATCAAGAGCCCCTGACACTTAACTGACTGAGCTACCTAAGCACCCTGATGACATACATTTTTAAGAAATGGACAACAGTTCCTTGGATTTCCTAAAGTACTTTGCTACAAGGCCTCAGGAATTATTAGCCAAAATGGTAAATGTTCCTTAGTGTGATCATTCCTGTGGAACAAGAGTCACAAAAAGTACTTGGTCTCTGGCTGTGAGGCATTGACACTTGTATGATGCAGCTATATTATCCAACTAGCCTAGAGAAAAAAAATCTCCAAGGCAGTGGTTCTCACATTTTAATAAGCCTAAATATTATCTGGAAGTCTTGTTAAAATAGCAGATTCCTATGTACAACCCCTGAGAAATTATGACTTGGGAACTTTAGGGTGGGGTCCAGGAATGTGAATATTTAGCAAGCTCCCTAGGTATATCTGGTATAATTGATACAAAGTCACATGCTGCAAAATTGCTGTTTTGTGTTAATTTCATACGCAGTATAAAATATTGACCTTCACTCAGTGATAAAGTCTTTGGTTCCAGCTAGACAGATTAATAACCATTAGCTGGAGCCTATCAGGACTCTCTTTTTTTTTTTAAAGATTTTATTTTTAAGTAATCTCTATGCCCAAGATGGGGCTAGAGATCAAGAGTCATATGCTCTACTGAGTCACATGCTTAACCTAGAGATCAAGAGTCACATGCTGTACTGAGCCAGCCAGATGCCCCCCTATCTGGAGTCTCAAGGTAAAAATTCAAATAAATAAATAGTCTGATAATGCCAGAGGGCTTATTTCCCCTATTGCTTATTCTTTTCTTCTTCTGAAGTGATAATACTGCACTAATAAAGGTAGGTGCATTGTTTTAATTTTAAAATGGTAACTCTATTTTCTACCATGCAATCTCAAAAAAAAAAAAAAAAAGGTAAAGTAAAAAGGACACTTATAGATAAAGAAATAGAAAGCTCTTGCAAAATATAGTACCCCAATCCTGCAGCTGCGTCACTACACGGGTGCCAAGATTATCCATAAAGTTACACAACTTTTGTAGATGAATTTTAATACAGCTAATATTTTGCAGCTGAAGATAAAATACCCAACGTGTACTTTAAGAACATTTTAGGGGTCTGGGTGGCTTACTCGGTTAAGCATCCAACTCTTTTTTTTTTTTTTTCTTTAATGTTTATTTTTGAGAGAGAGTGTGTGTGTGAGCACGGAAGGGGCAGAGAGAGGGAGACACAGAATCCGAAGCAGGCTCCAGGCTCCGAGCTGTCAGCACAGGGCCCAATATGGGGCTCGAACCCACAAACTGTGAGGTCGTGACCTGAGCCGAAGTTGGACACTTAACCAACTGAGCCACCCAGGCGCCCCAGCATCCGACTCTTGATTTCGGCTCAGGTCATGATCTCATGGTTTTGTGAGTTCCAGCCCTGTGTTGGGCTCTGTTCACTGACCACTGACTGAATGGAGCCTGCTTGGGATTCTCCCTCTCTCCCTTTCTCTCTGCCCCTCCCCTGCTCACGCTCTGTCTCAAATAAACTTAAAAAAATTTTTTTTTAAATATTAGACATAATTCTAAATCAGTAGCACAGCTGTTGTTTGATCAAAGACCAACCATGCAGGTCAGCCATTTTAAAGGCATTTCTGTAAGAAGTTTCTTGTTTAAAAAAAAGTGAACAGTGTATTCACACTGTAGTAAACTCTGAAGCTTCCTTGTTGTTTTGCTGCTTCTTAGGAGCCCATATTCACAGCACTCATGTCAGGTTTCTTTCATTCTCTTTTTTATGCTGGCGGACCTGGTTCCAGGAGTGGAAGAATGTAGGAGTTGAGCAGCTGCGACTCAGCACAGTAGACATGACTGGAGTCCCAACCTTGGCTGACCTCCAGAAAGGAGTCCGGTTTGCTCTCAAGTATCAGTCGCTGGGCCAGTGTGTCTACGTGCATTGTAAGGCTGGGCGTTCCAGAAGTGCTACTATGGTCGCAGCGTATCTGATTCAGGTAGGAAAGGTCTTTCTGGACTGGTCCATTTACAGCAGATTTCTAGAACTTCAGTAGCATGGTCTATTGGCAGGCCTTCCTAGAAGGAGCCATGTCCCCAGTTACAGGCTGTTGGGAGATGGAAAGCACCTGGATTTTGCGGATAGGCTGACCTCTGGCGTTGCTACCTACCAGATGTGTGACCTTAGGCAAAAGTGTCTTCCCCTCTCTGATGCTCAGTTTCCTCAAACTAAATTTGTTCTGAGGTTTGAACGAGAAAGTATGTCAAGCACTGACCTACAGCAGGCACTCAAAAAATGAAGCGCAAAGGATGTTAACACCAGTAAAAGGTTAAAGCACTTTTTATAAATAGCACTCAGGAAATCCAGTACTTTAGGTAGTAGTGCTGATCACTTATAGCCCTATAGTACTCAAGATTTCTTAAAGTATTTCAGAATAAAGTTCTAGACATTTGTGTCTAGAAACAGAGGCTCCAATGGAATTTTGCCTATCACCTTATGACTGGTAGGTGTGATACTTTCAAGAGTATTTACAAGCAAATACTCTTTAGTCCATTACTACCTGTTATACACTCCCCAACTTGACTCATTTTTGTTACCTATCTGGCCCCTGTAGAGCATTTATTAAGTTATGTGGATAGTTTAAGGAAAAAGGAAATGTACATGTAATAGGCATCGCTCTGAGTTACTGTGGACTGGTAAGTACATGATTTAACAGTATTAAAGCTTTGATCATTAGGACTCCATTTACTGGAAATGGGTTCTCAGGAGGATATTTTGGGCTGAGTGAGAATTGACTCAGAGGGCTTGAAATCTGTAGATTCTTTGTTCTTTTGAGTTCTAAACCAATATGTATCCTTAGAACACAAAGATAACCCTCCTGGTAAATCTAAAAAGTGCTGTTTTCCCAGCCACGGTGACAAGTTACATAAAAACATCTACCATGTACTCTCTCCAGGAAACTTCTAACCAACAGCCCAGCTCCCAGAGGACATCTGATAGGCCTATGCCGGCTTGAAATAGGATCTCAGCTTTGCATGTTCAACCTTCTTTTTTCAGGGTTTGGCAGAGCAAGAATTAGGTAGAAAGACTGACTTGACCTCCCAGCCCATTGCAAGTATTGTGGGACTAGTTGGCCGAGGGAATAAAAGTGCCCCCCACCCCCGCCATTTATAATATATGGGGCATGTTTTTTAACTCCCCTCAAAATGGAGTTTTTAAAATAATGAAATTCTAAGGGCCTTTAGCATCTGTTATTAGGTCAAGAACACCTTAACACCTCCTCCTTTCTTTCTCTGATTTCCCAATCCTGTACTTCAGGTGTACAACTGGAGTCCAGAGGAGGCCATAAGAGCCATCACCAAGATCCGGTCACACATCCACATCAGATCTGGCCAGTTGGAAGTTCTTAAAGAGTTCCACAAGGAGATTACTGCAGGGGCAGCAAAGAAGGAGACTTACCACACATCACAGACGTGAAATACACAGATTAGAAAGAACTCAAGACGACCCTGCTTGCTACAGAATCAAATAGTGTAACAGGACCAAGGGGGCTTAAGCCCAGACTTGACAAAGCAGGAATGTGCTAAGTAATGGATAATTTCACTCCCTTTGTCTTGTTTCACTTTCCTGAAGTAACACTGTTGTGTGCTAAGAGAGAGATTTAGTGTGGCTTCAATTCACTGGCTAAGGGGATATGGAATGAGGGTTTTTGTTTTCTTGAATAGGGTCAAAGAACTCGATTGTGTATCTAACACTGTGCCTAATGATACTTAGCCCAACTTAAAGACATTTAAACACTAGGAAGGAGAGGAGAAATACTCAGCTCAGGCTCTTTGCCGCTGTCAGACCCCAATTCACTGGCTCCCCAGGGCTCTGTTCCCTTTTGGAGCAGTGATTCTGGATGTAGAAAAGGAAGTATGGGATCCAAGCAGCTTAGAAATGTGTGGGTATGCAATCAATTTTCCCTAGGGAAGTCACTCCTTCAGAATTCAAAACAGACACACAGATCCCTTCAAAAACTTTTATTTGTACGAACAGTTCCTAGCTCTTAGTTTATCTTAGAGCTTTTAAAAGAGTAGAGACCTTATATATTTAAGTTTGAAAAAAGTTTCTGCTATTAATCAGAAATAATCCTTTCTACTTCTTTCTGGCTTACCCCTTGGAGTAAGCCAAAAATAAAACCATATTGTACGTTTCCTGACAGAGATGAGAAAACAACAGACACAAGTCCTGAATTCTAGAGTTGATGCTTGCTGGTGAAGGACACCTTCAGCTTAGAGCATTCTCCCAACCAAAGCCTGAAGGAAAACTCTAACACCTAATTCTTTGTGGAAAAATTACCAACTACCCACTTTGCAGGCTATAGAAAAAAGGAAGATGGGGCACATTTCCTTCTGTCCTGGATCAGAGGTGCTTAAGTTACTTAACACTGATCAGGTAAAGAGGGGAGGCTGTGCCTATGATCTGAGAAAAGGCTTGTTCTATGAGGCACAGGATTACCAGGGGACGGCAGAGGACAGGCTTGTCTACTCTCCGTTCAAGCAGCCAGCTCAACAGCAGCAGTCTAAAAGCCCCAAATGGAACACCCCTATGGGTTCAGGAGGGACTGAGGGGCTGCCCTTTCTAACATGTGCCAAAAAAATAACATAGTACTCTGATCGGGGCCGCAGAGACTTCGAGTTTGGATGGATAGGTGCTGGAAAAGGGGAGGGCAAAAGTCAGCTGCTTTTCCCCTATAGCCTTAGGCCAACACAAACTGCAAATTAGTAAGCAGCACCTTAATGCCTCTGGTGACAGTTATAGCTGAAGTGGCAGGGTCAAGCTTGTAGGTGTTGGCATCCCCCTTTTTATATCGGTCCCGGAAAACATAGATACTCCCATTACAGCTGGCGATCTTCCAGAGGGATGGGGCAGAGCTCCAGGCCTCAGGAAGGCAAAGCCGGGTAAAGCTGTCTAGGAGGGGATTGTAGCACACCAGGGAGTCCCCTTCAGCCACGATGAACACCAGATCCTTATGCACAGCTGCGTGCATGCGGCCCGCGAAGGGCAGAACATAGGGCTTCACGTGGCATTTGTCTGTCTCTGTGTCAAAGCACTGGATGAGTCGGGAAGGTTTGGTAAAGAAGTCCAGGTCATTCTCCTCCCCCCCTAGTAAGTAGATGATCCCGTTAAGGTTGGCACCAGCAGCCCCTGACACAGCCACCTCTAGCTGGGTTGTCTCTGTCCAGACGTTATCACCTACCCGATAATAGATAACTGCATTGGAGAGGGTATCCTGCAGTGTCTTGCCACCCAATGAATATATGGCATCTTTCCCAGGCACAGACACCAGGGTGTGCTGGAGCCGGTCCCGGGGCAAAGGTGCACACCATTCCCAGTCCACAGTGGCATTGTTGCACTTCCACATGCGCCGTGGGATGGACCCTCCCACCACGTATAAGTCTCCACCATGCTTGCAGGCTGCAGTGATCTGGTGGCACAAGCTGTTTTGGCCACTTACACTGATGGAGTCATCTTCCGCACAGTGTAAGGACACAGCCAACGAGTGGGTACGAGATGACTCTTTCCCGATCAGGTAAATGTGCACATTCTCCCCGATCTCCTATTGGCAAAATTAAAATTATAGATGACATCTATCAGTTCTAGGCTAAGACTCAGCTGAGACACAGCTCTAAAGGTTCTGGACCACACACTTGTATCTTGCTCTAACCCGCTACTTCCCTCTGGTTACTGTATGCCATCCTGACTCTCACCTTTCAGTCATTATATGCTGGGGCAGAGAATCTGTTGCTCTCATCCTGAGCTGGTGGTTTAGGAAAAAGGTGCTTAGGATTAATGCAATGGTGAAAGTAGTTCTCTCAAGGAACTTTATGGAGCTCAGAGGCTGAGCTATGGTTTCTAGGCTCATGCACACATCCTCCTCCCCAGTTCTTAACTTTGAGCCAGAGGTGACTTAATCACCATCACCAGGTATCAAAGAGGCCAGATCAGTAGATGGCTGGAATGTATAGATATTATGGTGTCCCAACCCTAAAGCGAAATCTGCCTTACCTTCAAGCTAGTCCTGAGTGACTCTGCAAAAGCCTCTCTTTCTTCTTTATTAAAATTGATCCAGGCTTCTATTGCCTCTGTTGGGTTCTGAGAACATGGAACTCCATCTGTGAGAGCCAGAGGAAAGGCATGGTCAATGGCAATCCAACAATCCAAAAGGGAAATTTAGAGCCAGTGGCTTTAAAGATACAAACCACTTTGTTATACTACCACCATGTATGTATGTGCGTGTGTATAAGAAGTTAACCTACATTGCATTATTTCTTTTAATCAGAATGGACGACTTGATATGCTCATATTTGCCATGGAAGCAGTCTACAGGCTGCAGAGCTCACACCTGCTAAAGTATAGCATACCTCACTAGCAGGGCCAGGATCGTTTACCTACAATTGCCGCATCACTTAAAAAGTTTCTTTTTTTTAATTTTATTTTTTAATGTTTATTTTTGAGAGGGAGAGAGACAGAGCACAAACGGGAGGTGCAGAGAGAGAGGGAGACACACAGCATCTGAAGCAGGCTCCAGGTTCTGAGCTGACAGCATAGAGCCTGATGCAGGGCTCGAACCCACAGACTGTGAGATCATGACCTGAGCTGAAGTCGGATCCTTAACTGGCTGAGCCACCCAGGTGCCCCTCACTTAAAAAGTTTCTTATGTAAGGGCACCTGGATGGCTCAGTCAGTTAAGCCTCCGACTCTTGGTTTTGGCTCAGGTCATGATCTCAGTTTCTGGGATCAAGCCCTGGGTTGGACTCTGTGCTGTTAATGTGGAGCCTGCTTGGGATTCTCTCTCTCTCTCATTCTCTCTCAATAAACTTTAAAAAAATAAGTTTTTTTAAAATAATTTTAAGTTTATTTATTTTATTTATTTATTTATTTATTTTGAGAGAGGGAGAGAAAATCCCAAGCAGGCTCCACGCCATACGTGCAGAGCCTGATACAGGGCCCGAACCCATGAACCTCCAGATCACAACCTAAGCCAAAACCAAGAGTCAGATTCTTAACCAACTGATCCATCCCCCCACCGCCAAAGTAAGCTTCGTTTTAAAAAAGTTCCTTATGTAAATACCTTGACCCATCAATTTACTTAGATAACTAGTCCCACAAGTACGTGCAAAGTACAGGATAGATGAGAACAATTATACACAAAAGATACCAGAGTATAAATACAAACAGCTCCTCACTACATTTTGGGGGTGAGCCCTGTTTTTTTTCTAATTCAACACTTGTATATAGACCCTTGAAAAACATGGGTTTGAACTATGTGGGTCCACTTATATGCGGGTTTTATTCAATAAATACAGTACAATATTGTAAATGCACTTTCCCTTCCTTATGATTTTCCCAATAACGTTTTCTTTTCTCTAGCCTTATTGTAAGAACACAATACATACAGTACATGACACGTACAACACACAAAATATGTATTAACGGTTTTTGTTATTGATAATGCTTCTGGTCGACAGAAGGCTATTTGTAAAGTTTTGGGGGAGTCAAAAGTTACACATGGAATTTTGACTGCGCAGAGGTTGGCAGTCCTAATCCCCACGTCGTTCAGGGGTTAACTGTGTATTGCACAGTACTATTATATTTTCCAGGTTTCCTCCCCTAAAAGGGATTGCCTGTGACAACAGCTAACTCGCAGCTGAATCTCTCAGAAGGCATCTAAATTCCTACCAGGAATAATAACGTAAATTAACACCAGAAAGCCTGAAGGCTCCTTTCTCCTGAACTAGAATGTCCACTAAACAGCATATGCAAGTAGCTGAGTATGACGGGCCCCATCCCTCAACTTACCCGAGATGATATCAGTGAGCAGATGGTGGGGCAGGTGGAGAAATTCCTCTGTGCTCTGCAGCTGGGCCAGGTGGGCCTTGGCACAGTGTTTGGCGGCAGTGTACAGCTCAGGATCGCTGTGCCTGTCTGCCAGCCACATCACCTGAAGGCAGTTCCCCACCTGCACGGTGCGGGCCAAGAACCGAGAACATTCCTCAAAGAGAGACGTCAGCTGATACATGTCTGACACCTCATAAATTTCCTGCAGCTCTTCAGCTCGAAGTTTCACAGTCCCGTGGTAGATATAATCAACCAGGAGCTGGAAGACAGACTCACTGACATCCTGCAGTACAATTACCCGGTTGTGAGCCTCCTTCAGGTTGGAAGTGAACATGGACCGGAAAAAGCAGCTCTGAGCTGAGAGGACCAGCCGGTGGAGCTGAAACTCCCGGCCTTCCACCGAAATGGTGACATCAGCAAAGAGCTCTTCCTCCAGACACAGTTTCATGATGCCCTGAGCCACACGGCCTGAGTGTGACCGATCTTTGAAAGTGTAGTTCACAAAGTAGTTTTCATCCATGGATGCTCCAGGCTCCTCTGGTGATTCCATGGCAGCCAACTTCTCTCTCTGCCAGCTGTCTGCAAAGCAATACCACCCTGAGTAATGGGGAATTCACAGTCTATGAATCCAACTGTTCAATTTATGGAGGGAGAAGGTAAAAGTGAGAGCAAAGTGGGCCAAGATTGGCCTTGGTCCTGGCCCTAATGACATCTCAGAAGCTCTCCTTCAACCGAAGCTGGGTTCATTTTCCTGCAGTGACACTCCGTTCCTAATGAAATCGATAAAACGTCCTACGCTGGGTGTTTCCGTATAAAAACAATATTCCTTTCCATGATGTAATAAAAACCTGGCTATTTAGGTCAACACATGAGAGCAAGCGACTGGAGGAAATCTATGATATTAAAAGCCGGGCAAAAAGCCTTACTAACCAAATGACTATTGGGCATAAAACTAGTGAGGCTCTGGGCAGGAGAACCCAATAGACCCCAGCGACCTTCTGGTCGAGGCCCCTCTTCCCCCACGTGCATAGAGTCCAGACCTTCCAATATGAGGCTTGGCCTAGGACATCTGTTAGCTCCACATTTTCTCTTTTCTGAGCTTCTCCCCCCTCACGCCCTGATGACTTCCCAAGACTCCGTTCCAGAACTAGAGACGAAGCCCCGCCGTCCCAGCAAGGGGCACTAGTAGGCCTAACGCCAAGTACTGTGTCCCCGCTTCACCTGGAGTCGCCTGGGAAACGGTCGCTAGGGAAACCACTCTTCTCTCCCCCTTCCCCTGTCCCCTCCACGCCCCCTCCCGGCCACGCCCGCCGGCCCTCGTCAAAAGCTTAGCTCAGGGAGCGGGGGAGGGGTGTGGAATGTGGAACCCAGACCCCTGCCCCTTCCCCTCCTCTCACCCCTCCGGTTCATTAGGGTCCTCGCCTTCTCTACAGTCTCTACCACACCAAACTCGGGCTACGTTCACCTCACGGCTTCCCCACCTGCCTGCCTCGGTTTCTCACCTGTTTTCCCTCCTTTCATTCCGAAGCCCGGAACCCGGAACCTCTGCTTCTAGCCCCGCGTCCGCCCGGAAGAAAATCAGATGCATGCTTCCGCTTCCGGTCCGTGCCCTTGGGGTTCCGTGTCCTGCGGGTCTTGGATGCCTGGTCTGTAACCTGGAACATGGCCGCGACGGCGGCTGCTGCGAGGGGCTGGTGGCGGGGTCTCGTAGGGTCCGTGGCGTTGGCCAGGGGTAAGCAGGGGGCAGCTGGCTGAGGCCCTGGGCGGGAGCGGAGGCGCGCCTGGCGCAGGGAGCCTATCAGGCCTCACTCTGCGCTTATTTTTCCGTACAGTGGCCGGGCGACCCTCGGTGCTGTTGCTGCCGGTGAGGAGGGAAAGCGTCGCGGCAGACACGCGCCGTATGTGTGGGCCGGGCCCTTCTCGGGACTACAGGCGGGGGACCCTTCATTCTTTTGGATATTTGCCCTTGTCCTGGGATTCCCTTCCCTGCGTCCTTTGGCAGATCTCTGTGGAGACCCGACTGCAGTGGTCCTCTTGCAAGCAGAATCGAACTCTTCGCTGTGCCCTTTTAGCTCCCTGTTACGGCCTTGATTGACCCTCGTCCATTTCCATGATTCCTTTTCTCTCCGATTAAAGTGTCAGCTCTTTGAGATCAGGAAACAACGTTTGGGTCTCAGAGCCATTATGATAGTAATTCACATTCATTGAGTGCTTCTTGTGTGCCAAGCACCTTGCTAAGCGATTTAGCGAGGGATCTTAGTCCTTAGGACAGTCTTAACGAGGTAGATAGCATTGTGCTCTTCTTACTATACATTAGGAAACAATGCAGAGAAGTAACTTACCCAGAGTCACAGCACTAGCGAGTGACAGAGCAGGCCTGTCTGCTGCCAGAGTCAGACAACACTTAACCATGATGTGTGCAGTCTATGATGTGTGGGTACTCATGGTTTAGGGTTGCATGCATGCGTGTATGGAGATATATTACAATCAACATAAGTAGACTGGGAGTCAAGAGACCTGGTATTTCCCCCTTTCTGGCCCTCAGTTACCTCAATGGTGGGGGGAAAGGGTTTTGACTAATCTGTGAGGGCTCTTCAGCCCTGCAGCTCTTAGCTTGAGAGCCTGCTGTGAGCCAGGTGATAAGGAGATACAGAAAAGCAGAAATTCTCGTTCCCACCCTTAAAGAGTTCCTGGTCTGGTAAAAGAATTGAGACACACTGCTTAACAAAAATGCAGGCATTGTGAAGGAAGAACTAGGGAGTAGCTTTGAGAAGAGGCAAACACCCCAAATGCAGTAGTAATAAGGAGAGTCTTTGTGAACTCTGTAGGTGACATTTTCCCTAAGTTTTCATCAATTCCTATTCCCTGGAACCCTCCACTCTCACCTTCCTCAGGATTCTGCAGGGAGCCCTGCTGGGAGACAATACCCCTTACAGACCCAGGAGACTGAATGTAGGCATGGCTGCTGCCTTCTCCATTCCTTTGTTAAATATGCCTTCTCCTTCCAGCCACTGTCCGACCACGGAATGATGTGGCCCACAAGCAGCTCTCAGCTTTTGGAGAGTATGTGGCTGAAATCCTGCCCAAATATGTCCAACAAGTTCAGGTAATATTCACTATTGTTGTTTGGTCATGGGTCAAGAAAGAACCATGTTCTCAGGGCATGTAGGAGTAGGCAGCCTGGTATCAAAGAAACCAAAGACTCTTCTACCCCACTTGGACTGCTTTCTCTGCCCTCAACCAGGAGACTCCTGCTAAAGTTAACTGCTCTCTCAATAGCTCTTTTTCCCCTCACCTTTCCCTTTCCACGTCTGCAGGTGTCTTGCTTCAATGAGTTAGAGATCTGTATCCATCCTGATGGAGTCATCCCAGTGCTGACTTTCCTCAGGGATCACACCAATGCACAGTTCAAATCCTTGGCTGACTTGACAGCAGTGGACATCCCCACCCGGCAAAACCGTTTTGAGGTCAGGAGATTTGAGAAGGTTTGGGGAGTAAAGGAAAGAAAAGGGACAGACAAGTTTTAGGATGACAGCTACCAACGGGAACCATAGTCCTCCTCAGTTTCGGTTTGGGTCAGACAATACAACACAGCAGTTAAACTGGGGCCTCGGATTAGGCAGACCTCAAGTTTGAATCCTAGCTCTGCCACTAACAGGCTATGTGACTTCAGGCATTTTGTTTAGTTTTTGTAAGCTTTAGATTTCTTATGTGCAAAATATATGTGAAACTGTCCCTACTTTATACAGAGTGGCTGTGAGGATGAAATGAGATCGTACAGGTAGATTGCCAGCATGGAGCAAGTTCTCCATATATTTAGCTGTTGATATTTACTGATCATCTACTGTTGGCCAGATCCTGGGATCAAGGGAGAAGTAGCACCCAACACCTGCCCTCAAGGAGTCCCCCACGCTCTAGTGAGGGTGAAGGACACATAAAGAGCTTACTGTAATAACATATAATGCATGGGATGTTAGATGTTATGAGACTGCAAGAGGGGCTCTCAGAGTCCTGTATGGGAGGCTTCTTTGAAGGGAGAGAGAATGTGCTGAATCTTAAAGGATGACCAAGAGATCAGGAATTAGCTTGCTAAGGATTGGGGCCAGGAGTAGCATGAGCAAAGACAGGCATGCTGACATCCTAAGGTATAGCATAGCTTAGGCCTTTGGAAGTAGTTGTAAATATAAGAATCTTGAGGATTTTGAGCTTCAGGATAGAAGGCAGGTTCACAGGTAGAACCCTTACCCACCTCGTGCCTCAGACCCTGTGGCCATCTTGGTCTTCCAGCTCCTCTGTTCTCTCTAGATTGTTTACAACCTGCTCTCTCTGCGCTTCAACTCCCGGATCCGTGTGAAGACCTATACAGATGAGCTGACACCCATTGAGTCCACTGTTCCTGTGTATAAGGCAGCTAACTGGTATGAGAGGGAGGTGAGTTTCTGGACATAGTGGATCCTGCCTCTGGGCCAGAGCTGCAGAATTAGTTGAAATAACTGCATGCAGTGCATCCTCACCCGTGTGTTGGCTGATGGACTGAGTTGCCTGAGGGCCTTTTTTTTCTAGATCTGGGACATGTTTGGAGTTTTTTTTGCTAACCATCCTGATCTAAGGAGGATCCTGACAGACTATGGCTTTGAGGGACATCCTTTCCGGAAAGACTTTCCCCTATCTGGCTACGTTGAGGTAGGAGGAACCTTGAACTAGGGCAAATGGCCTCAGGGAAAGACTGGCAGGGAACCTGGGGTGTGCTGAGCATGGCAGGAAATAATGGTCTGTGAATTGTGGTGATTTAAGAGCATAGGCTCTGTATCAAATCCTAGTCCCAGTTTTGTAATCTGGGGTCTGTTACTTAATTTATCTATGACAGTTTTCTCATCTACAAAACAGGAACAGTAGTACTTATAAAATTTACAGTGAGCTAGGGGTGCCTGGGTGGCTCAGCCGTGTGGCATCCAGCTTGGGCTCAGGTCATGATCTTGCAGTTTGTGAGCCTGAGCCCCTGCTTCAGGTGAGCTCAAGCCCTGCTTTGAGCTCCACTGTCTCTCTCTCTCTCTCTCTCTCTCTCTCTCTGCACCTCGTGGTATTCTCTCTCTCCCTGTTTCTGCCCCTCACTCAAGTGTGCTCTCTCTCTCTCTCAAAAATAAATGAATAAATTTAAAAAATAATAATAAATAAAAATCTACTTAAAAGATTTACATTGAGCTAAATGATGTTAAAGCCTAGTGTATTGTAATTACTCAGTTGACATTAGCCATTATCATAATGATCATTTTAATGACCAAGGCAACCTTGAGGACACACTTTGTCCACAGATCTGAAAGTGGAGGATCATTTTACCCTGCCCTGGATCTCTGAGAAGGCAGCTGACAGGGAAGACACTAAATGTTTAGCCCCTGAGGATGGTTAAAGGCAGGACTAGTAACATGTGACTACAAGGGCCTTACGAAGAATTTCAGTGCTTTGCTTTACCACCCTTGTGCTATAGGTTGTTTATGAGCAGGAAGATGGTCCATTGCATACAAACATATGTGTCATTTTGTAGAAAAGTAACTTTTTAGAAATGCTGAGATAGTGGCAATCCCCCCTTCTGTACCGACATATGCCTGCTTTCTTCATGTTTTGCATGGTCCCATTTCCTTCTCAAGCTACTTCTGGTCAGGACTCCTTCCCTCTCCTCATTTTCACTGTCTGGCCTCCCTTACCTGGTTTGCCTCTTCACCTGTTTGTCTTTACTTTATCCAGCTGATCCTCCAGACAAGAAAAGCCATGCCAGCAATGCCTGGGTCGCTCAGTCGGTTGAGTGTCCAACTTCAGTTCAGGTCACAATCTCACGGTTCATGGCTGCATCAGGCTCTGTGCTGACAGCTCAGAGCCTGGATCCTGCTTCAGATTCTGTTTCTCCTTCCTCTCTGCCCCTCCCCCACTCATTCTCTCTCTCTCTCACTCTCTCTCTCTCTCGAAAATGAATAAACAACAACAACAACAAAAAAAAAAACCAGAAAAGAAAAGCTATGCCAGATTTATTGCCTTGCATCTTTATAGTGATAGTGCCAAAGCCACATGGTCTGAACTTGAGTGCTTCCCAATTTAGGTTTACTCTTTTCAGCCACAGACTTGCTCCCTAATCACCAACAAATGCTTACAAGCATTTCCTTATAAGAGTGGATGGGTGAGCAAAGTCAGTTGTGCTGCAAAAGCAGCTCAGAGCTTATGATGTGGGGATGGTGAGGAGGGGAGCCTGACTGGGTGATTGCAGGCCATTTTGGATTGTGGTTGGGATGGGACTTGATTGGTAATACAGACATGCCTGGAGACTTGTTGACAGAGGCTGGGATAGCAGTCAAGGACAGGGAAGTAAAGAGACTGGTGAAGTCCCCCATAGCCTTGGGAAAGTAGGCTCCTTAGCAGCTCTGAACAAGGTCTTCCTCAGTGCTTAAGCCTGCTTTTCTCTTCTGCAGTTACGCTATGACGATGAGGTGAAGCGGGTGGTGGCTGAGCCAGTGGAGTTGGCCCAGGAGTTCCGCAAGTTTGACCTGAACAGCCCTTGGGAGGCTTTCCCTGCCTATCGGCAGCCCCCTGAAAGTCTCAAGCTCGAAGCTGGGGACAAGAAACCTGAAACCAAGTAGCTCCAGGGAAGGCATGTGGATACTGCAAAACGCCTTAATCTATACTAAGCGTCCCTGTAAATAAAATCCTTAGACTAACCACTTCTTGTGTGCTTTTGGGTAGACGTGAAGCTTGACTCGGGAAAGGGAAGATTCAGCAGGGGTTTTTCCCTCTCCCTTAAAGAGACTCTGCCAAACCAAGAATCTCTTTTAATGGGACTGAATAGTGCAGTTGCAGTCATGGTGACCTGCAAGCCTTAGGGTGGGTGTGGCATGGCATTTCCTAAAAACTGGAGGGCCCTTAACAACTAGAGGAGAAAACTCCTTGTTACAGCCGACCGTCTGGTGGCAGCTGATGGATGGAGGGGCCTGGGTGGAACCAGGGAACCCCCCCCCCCCCCATCTCATCTAAGCATCCACATAAGCCATGACTCATTTTTGAGTCTTGAGCCATGAAACCTCCTTGCAATCTAACGGCCCATCATGTTTGGGCTAAGGTAATCTTCCTAGACTCTAGCCAGAACTGAGAATGTTGTAAGCAAGCAAAAGAGGTCCCAGGACTGGTGCAGAACGTACTCGGAAGCTGCAGCTCTATCTTCCAGGGGACAGGACTCCCTACCCCAGCCAGCCTGGGGCCTGTTTGGCTGGTGGCTGAGCACCTAAGTTGGAAGTGCTCGACTCTGCCTGTCCATGAGACCACCCAAACAGCTCACCATGCCATTGGAGGACCAATGCAGTTGCAGGACCAAGCTTTGCAGCTGATGCTTTTGGCTGCTGAGGGGCTCCCTGGAGGCTGGGCTGGGCCTGACTGGGTGTTGAAGCCTGAGTTCAGCTGCAGGATGTTTTGGGGGTGAGGACAGATAGTAAGGTAGGGTTACTGCTGGGCTCTTTCCTACCTCTTGGGGGGTGGGGGGAAGGGTGGGGCAAGCTGGAGCTGTTTGCTACCAAGCTCCGTTTTCTATTAACTAAGCATCCCGCCCATCTGGGCAGGAACAGGCTGAGGGCTTGACAAGCAGGGAGCCAGGCTTCTACTGCCAACAACTTAAGATTCCACTTTTCCATGGGATGGAAAGGTCCTGGGAAGTCAGAGCCAGCCCCTCCCTGTTTAGCATTGAAGGCTGACACACAAAATAGGAAACGCCTGAGCCGCCTGCAGTGGAAAGTTGGAGCTGCGGTGTGTGGCAGGCGGATGCAGGAGCAGAGAGCAGCTGGGGAGAGAAAGACTCAAAGGACGTGGTGGGGCACAGCTAGGACGATGCAGTTCCTGGATTGGCTAATAGTAGCCACTTGCCTTCTCCCTGGGGTAACTGCAACCCAGCACTATCCAGGTACCTGGGCTTTAGGGTGGGGTGGATGGGAACCAAGGAAGGCTGTCGGCTGACAGCAGTTAAATTTGGTTCTATCTGAACCTAGCAGGGCCTAGAAACTGTGGGCAAGGTGGGTACCAGACTGACCTGTGCAGCACGTGGTAATGGTCTGGGCCCCAACCCCAGAATCAGAAAGGTCCAAGTGAAATGAAGGGAGGTAGTCCTAGGTGCCCTCAGTGCCAGCCCTGGACAGAGCTGGGCAGTGGCCTTATTCTAGGTGTGCAAAGCAGGACCTCTGGACCTGCCCTGGGCTTGGGACAATCATTCTAAGGGCTGGGCAGCAGACCAGAGTGAAATGAAGGAAGCTGCAGCAGACAACCCGCCTTGGCCTGGCTTCCCTGGCCTCCACATGAGCACTACTGAGGAGCAAGGAAGGAGCAGGTTCCTCCAAAAGGGGTCCTCGACCTTTGGGGAGAGTCACTGACACTATTTTAGATCACACTGTCCCAGATGATTACAGGGAGGGGAAGTGGGAAGTGAAGTGTCTTGTGACCCAATGGTCTGGAGCTCTTTGCCAAGGGAACTGCAGAAGTTCAAGGAGGAGTCCTGGACACTTGCCGAGGTGGTATCTGGGTTTGGGATGATGATTTTGGGATCACAAGACTTATTCCTGGGAGGGAGGATGTCAATGTGCATGTGTCTGTAAGGAAAGGAGGACATGGGGTGGCACTCCTACTCTTTTGTAGATAGAAGAACCTCTTGGCATCCCTACCAAGGAGCTAAGGGGCACTTCTGGGAGGCTGGGGTGTTCAGGGTGGAGCTTGGCAGGGGCCTGACTCTTTTCTGCTGCCCCAGGGCAGCCCATGAACAGAGCCAGCGTGGGAGGTGGCCTGCAGGAGCCAGAGGCCCCGGAAGTGATGTTTGAGGTCTTTCCTCCAGCCTGGGATATGGGGGTGGGAATGTCCAGAGGTCCCTAAGCTCAGGGTTGGGAAGGGGGATGTCTTAAGCTGGGCCTGCTGGGGGAGGGGGGCCACCCAGCATGGGTCCTACTGCCTGCTTATGCCCCCCCTAGCCCACTCTTGCTCCCTGCCCTGCCCCCACCCCCAGGCCCCAGCCCACCCCTTACACGGCTCCCCTTACAGCTGCTTTGGGCTGGGCTGGAGCTGGATGTCATAGGGCAGCTGCACATCCAGGACGAGGAACTGGCGTCCACACGCCCAGGCCGCCGACTCAGGCTCCTCCTGCAGCACCACGTGCCCAGTGACTTGGAGGGTGCTAAGCAGCGGCTGCAGCAGTTCCAGGACCTGCGGAAAGGGCCTCCTCTTAGCCCTTGGGACTTTGAACACCTGCTCCTCACAAGCCTGTCCTGTGTCTACCGGCTCCATAAGGCTAGTGAGGCTGAGGAAAGAGGTCGCTGGGCCCAGGTCTTCACCCTGCTGGCACAGGAAACACTCTGGGACCTATGCAAGGGTTTCTGCCCCCAGGGGCAGCCCCCTTCTCTGGGACCCTGGGCCTTGATCCTTGACCCCTTTCCCTGACTCTCCCCAACTCCTACCCCAAGCCAGACCCACCCGGGGCAGTGTTCTTTCCACTGTGTTCAGATCTCTGGCCTTGGATTGTACCCTGGAACCCACTTTACCCCTTCCCCATTTTCTTCCCTGAGCCCTGGCAGGCTAAGAGCCTGGGTCTCAGGCAGCAGGCACAGACTCGCGGGTGTGTGTATATGTGTGTGTGTATGTGTGTGTGTTGGGGTCAGGGTTTTTTAAGTCCAACCAGTGCTCGGAGTCCCTGAGCCCCAAGTTCCCCATTTGGACTAGCCATAGACTAGACATCTTTAGTCCTGTCTGTTGGAGGAGGAGAAGAGGAAAGCAGGTGGAGAAACATTACCTTTTCTGGAGGGGGCGGGTGGAGACAGGGAAGCGGATATTTTTTGGTCCATCTCAACAAGGCTCAAATGAACACCTCGAGTGGGGAGTGAGGCTGTGAGGGCAGAGACAAGCTGAAGCTGGCTACTGTAGCCCTGATCCTGTGTAGCTATTCCATTAAATGTTCTGTTCTGGCCTCCTGGAGCCTGTGTCCTTCTATGCCAGAGTAAGTTGTTTAACCCTTGTCCTGGGCAAAACACCCTCCCTGTCCTGGGAAGGCAGGTGTTGGGGCAACCAGGTATCAACTCATTCCTCACACGCCCTGCTAGAAGAAGGAATGTTCTGTTTCCTTGAATCCCATCCTCCCAGAAAGTTAGCAGGGTGTGGCCCCTTGTCACAAGAAGGAACCAGCCAGACCCTAAGAATGACGTCGTAGATCAGTGGGAAGGAGTTACAAGGATTTGAAGGGGAGGCCCGCAAGGGGTCGGGTGAATAGGGTTCAGTTTAATCAAATTCCCATCTCCTCGCCCTCCCAGCGCCTGACCAAACCCTGCCTTCTGCCCTCCGACTCCCACCCCCCGGTTTGCAGTAGTCAGTGCCTTCCCGTCCCGCCAGCCCGAGACGACAGCGTCGCAGACAAGACAGAGCGCAGGACCCCGGGCAGACAGGCGCCGACGCAGGCCCACTTTATTGGCAGAGTCAGCCACACTGGGCGGGCCGTCATGCTCGCGCCGGCGGGGCTTTCAGGCCACGGCCCGGCTCGGCATACACGCCCCGGGCCGCCCCTGGGCTCCTCTCCCGGTCGGGGTTCAGAGCTCCGGCGGCCCGAGGCCCGGCGGGCCGGCGGGGGCGAGGTCGGGGTACACCAGGAAGCCGGAGAAGGTGATGTACTTGCCGTGGTTGCTGTAGGCGCCGTAGCCGTCGTGGTCGTGGCTGAGCAGCCAGACGGCGTCGCCGCGCCGCAGCGCCAGCATCACGCTCTGGCTCTGCATCTCGCGGCGCCGCGACGCGCCGTCGTCGTAAATCATGGCCTGCACCTCGTCGCGATTCTTCATCAGCTTCACGGACAGCGTCTTGCGCGGCAGCTTGCCCAACGTGAAGGAGAAGAAGTAGGCGCCCGGCAGGCGGCAGCGGAACACGCCGGCCGCCGCGTCGAAGTCGCCGCCGATGTTGACGAGCTCGGTGTCGAAGGCGAGAGGCCGGTGCCGCGGCCCCGGGCCGGCGTCCGAGCCCACCAGGCTGCGCGTGCGCGCCGCCGAGAAGGCAGAGCGCGGCTCGGGGGGCGCGGGCGGCCCGCGCGCAGGCGCGTCGGCGTCGGCGTACACCAGGTAGCCGCTGAAGGTGGCGCCGGGGGCTCCGAGAGCGTACTGCGGGGCGCCGTGCAGCCGCAGCCACACCGTGTCGCCGTAGTCGAGCTGCAGCATGGCGCTCTGGCTGGCGGCGCGCCGCGCTCCTGGCCGCCGCTGCTCGTCGAAGGCCAGCGCCTGCACCTCGTCGCGGTTGCGCACCAGCATCACCGACAGGCTCTTGTGCGGGGCCTTGCCAGCCGTGAAGGAGAAGAAGTAGGCGCCGGGCACGCGGCAGCGGAACTGGCCTGTGGCCGCGTCGAAGTCGCCGCCTATGTTCACGTACACCTTGTCGAAGGTCACCGCCATCTCCGATGTGCCCTCCAGGGGGGTGGTGCGTGCCGCCGAGAAGGCAGAGCGCAGCTCCGTCGAGCCCGGAGCCGGCTCCAGGGCCCAGCAAGCGGCAGGGCCCAGCAGGCCCAGCAGGAGTAGCAGCATGGTGCCTGGGAAGGGGGGCGGGCAAAAGGGGGAGGAGGGTGGGCGGTTTTGCGGGGGGCGCCTCCAAATGCCCAGAGTTCCGAGACTGGGAGACGAGTTATCTTCACAGCCCTGCCCTTGACCTTGACTCACAACTAGGACTCGGTTTCCTACAGACTTGGACTAGATCAGCGGTTCTCAAACTTCGGCCGGCCTCAGGGTCCGGTAAAGAGCTTGTTAGAACACACATTGTTGGGCCCCCACCCCCAAATTTTCATTCACTAGGTTTCGGATGAGGCTTGAGAATTTGCATTTCTAACAAGTTCCTGGCAAGGCAGATGCCACTGGTCCAGGGACCACACTTTGGGAATAACCATTAGATTAGGCCAGTGAGTCTCCTTTATTATTATTATTGTTATTATTATTATTATTATTATTATTATTATTATTATTTTGTAAGCACTAAACTGAACCCCTTTCTCAAGTGAAAGCTCACACACCTGTACCACAGGTCCAAGCAGAAATGCTTTAAGAGGCCTATAGTCCTGTCAGCTGGGTTTACCCCCTCCCCACCTTAGCAACACAGTGGACCGTCAGGGGGTCTCTGAGTTTCCTTCAGCCTGGTTTGCTGCATTTTCTGTGGCTATACTATGGACCTCAGCCTGCCCCTCACTCAGGCACTAGCTCTCTGTACTGATGTCCTCCCTGGTGGCCACTGTTTCAACCCCCATCTGGGCAGGACAGGACATAGCTGCTCATTGACCCCTTTCCTGGCCTCTGACCCACTCAAGGGTCAGCTCCCACTCTGGACTCCCCAGGGGCCCTTCTTGCAGCAAAGAGGCCAGAACAGTTGGGCTTTGACATAGGTCCCTCCCCCCAAGAAAGCGGAGGAAGAGACAGTGACTCTTCCTCTGGGCTTGAGGGCTGGTCACTGAGGGGAAGGGGAGAACGAGGGGCTGCTGTGAATAGAGCAACGGTTCCAGCAAGGTTTTGGCAAGATTGTGAGCTCAGGAGCTTTGTTTCTCAGCAGCCGTGGAGTGAAGGACTGGACTCCGTTCCTGGCTCTACTGCTTAAATGCTGTGAAACCTAAGGCAAGTTCCTTAATTTCTCTGGGATTGGCCTTCTTTATGTAAATGGGGAGGAGACCTGCCTCACAATCTTACTGAGGGTGCTCTGAGATAGCAGGTGTGAACATAGTTTGCGAAGGGCATTGTTGGCCAGGTGTGCAGATGCTTCTGTTCTCGGCCTTGAAAAAAGTACTCTGATCAAGTTCTGGACATAAGGAATTAGGGACTCAGTAACTCCTCTCTCTGGGAGCTTGTGAAGGCAACACTTAACTCCACCATGCTTCTTAGTAGGGCATAGGCTCTGGGGCTTGAATACCCAAAAGCCCTGAAGTGGAGACAAAGCAGGAAAGAAAGTGAGCTGGCAACAGCCTAGGATTTGGGCTTCCATGGGAGGTGCCCCGGGAGTGTGTGTGGTTTGGTGTCTCTTAGAGACCCTGGGGCTTGCTGAGAAGGGTTGCCAGGTGCAGTTGCACCCTACACAACGCCGTTCACCTTAGGGTGCGTGGGCACTGGAACCTAGCCCACATTCTACTTGCCCGATGGTGCGGAGCTGCTGCACCTGGGGAAGGAAAAGTGTGCCTCTTTCTAATTTTCATAATAAAGACCCCAAGTCCCCTAACCTAGCTGAACATTCCAGAGTACATGCCTTTCTTACAAAGGCAGCCCATGGGCTAGCCAATACCCTTGATGAAGGCAGGGAAGAGGGAGGGGACCCGTCTACGGTGGTGAAGATTGCACCTCATGAGTATTCCCTTTTACAAAGTTCTTTGGACACATCTGGTCTCACAGCAACCCTGCAAGGCAGGGGGCCCTTTCCCATTTTATAGATGAGAAAGTCAAGGCCCAAACAAGGGGAAGCATTTTGGCCCAAGGTTACCATGCCCACTGAGGCAACCTTGAGCCAAGGTCTTTCGGTTCCAAATTCAGTATGCTTTTCTCTCCACCATCTTTTCCTCCTAGACATATATATTTCCAGCCAACCTGTCCTTAGCCTCAGTTTCCCTTTTTGCAAAAAGAGGAGGAGAGGTAAGTGAAATGAATCTTGGGATCCAGGGCAAAGGAGAACGAAAGCAAAAAGCAAATAAAACCAACGAGACAAGCAGAAACTCTAGCGTTTTGCCTTCTGGGAGTATGGGAACATCACTACTCTTCCTGACCCTGCTCCTCCCCTAGCGGGTCCTACCCCAGGAGCACCTGCCCACCCTGCCTTCAACAATCTCCCTGCAGAGTCTGGTGCACCCCACGAGGGTCAGAGGGTGTTCCTGTGTGTGTACGGTACCCAGCGTCTGCCCATTTCTCACCCACCACTGTCCACTTCCCAGGTTCCCTAGGTCCCCATCCCTCTTTAAAACCCCTTCCCCGCGCAGGTCAGAGGTGGGAGGGTGTCAGGTGGGCCTCAGAGCTCCAGGAAAGGAAATGGCTGATCCTGGCTCTGCCCAGGTGAGGCTCAAAATAATCATCTTCAAAGAGAAAAAACTGGGACACACAGAGCTGGGGCAGACCCAGAGCCCCGGAACCGACGGGGGAGGTGCCGCGATGTCAAGCTAAGGGGATCTCAGAGCCCCGCTCCCCGCCAAACCCCACTCCCCAATGACCCCCTCCCTCAAGCCCCGCCAGAACCTCCTCCCACCTTGAAAGCCCCTCATGTTCCCCCAAAGATAAGTCCCCCTTTTACAGAAGCAATTAATCCTTTCTCCTGAAAAAATAAATCTCTCAGGAAGGGGTACCCCAGACCTCCCCCCATCCCATCCTTCCTTCATCCATCCCTTCGGAGTGAAAGCCCTTGAGCCTCTTTGATGAAAAGGCTCCCAGGTCCTCCTTTCAGCAAAAAAGGACCCGACTCCCCCGCGCCTTCGCCCACCCCCGCTTCCATACGGGAGAAACCTCGGCTCCCCGCCCGGGAGCTGCCCTCACCTGGCTGGGGGCGGCGTTCGGGTCGGGTTCGCTCCGAGCCCGCGATCCGGCTCCGGGCTCCGGGCTCCGGGCGGGCGCCGGGGCTGCGCACTGACCGCCCGCGCTGCGGCGGGGCCGGGCCTGGCGGGGGCGGCGGCGGTGGCGGCGGCGGCGGCGGCGGCTGCGGGGCGCTGGGACCCCGGGACCCCGGAACCCCGGGGCGGGCGCGGGGCAGCGAGACGCTGGGGAAAAAGGACGGCTGAAGAGCGAACCGAGCAGACCGCCGGGAGGAGTGGCAGGGGAGCGGCGGGAAGGGGGAGAGGGGAGGAGAAGGGAGAGGGAGGGGCGCGCCGAGGAAGGGGGGCCGCGCAGGGCCTAGGGGCACCGCACGGAGGAGGCCCCTGCGCAGGCTGTGCAGAGCCCTGGGCTCTTCCTCATCCGTGACCTCCCTAGAGCTTCACCCTCTGGCTCCACAGAACACGCATCATCAACCCAAGTTAGCAGATGGGGAAACTGAGGCCTGAGGCAGAGGCCAAACTGGGGGTGGCCCAGGGCACTCTTCAGGCGAGCCTCCTGTCTGGTTTGAGGAGAGGGGACTGCAGCAGGACACCGACTAGACAAGCCCCTGGGCTGCAAGGACAGTAGAAGGTGAGATTTGGGCTGGGACAGATGTCCAGACTGAGTGACACTGGAGGAGGGGGGTCTGAGGAAGAGCAGGATAAAATGGGTCAATGTCACCAGTAAAGAAAGGGCTTAAAGTGACCTCGTTTTTCTTCCTTACCTCCGAATCTCAAAATTCCCATTGCTGCTTAGGAAGGAAGGAGGAAGACCAAGCCCCCAGACACCAAAGGGTCAGCCTGGACCCCCTGGGGAGGGGATGCAAAGGAAGGGATCCTTGGGGCAGAACTGGGATTTGGCTGAGCGGGCTGCTTCCAGGGCGCCTGCAAGAAGGGAGAAGGTTGAGAAAGGCACTGGGAGGGCTCAAAAGGGCCTGTCTGCAGAGGGCCAGCCTGCCTAGCTGGGGCCAGCGTCGCAGAATCTAGTGGGACATCAGGGCTGGGAGCAGGTGTCTTCCCGCACCTCAGCACTTATCAGAGGCCCCCAAAGTCCTCCGCTCTGGGCTTTGATCCCTGCAGCCCTCTTGGACCCCCTCATCGGGGCTGCTGATCTCCACAACAGCTGTGGAGCTGTCCCCCACCCGGCACTCAGTAAGTGTTGACTGAGTGGATGGCTTTAGAAGAGGCCGCATTCTCAGCTGTCAGGAGCGGATGCCCTCCACCTGCACCTGGTTGACACAGAAGGCCTGTGCTCTAGTCCCTGCTCTGCCACAGACCCTGTGTGTGGACCCAGAGAAGCCTAGTGCCCTGTGAAGCCCTCTGTCCTCTGGACCTTTCCTTCTGGAACTCTCAAAACTTGTGTGACCCCAGTTAGTCTGATGCAGGTTAGTCCTCACGAAGGCATTGATAATGATAATGGGCTTATTAAGTTTTCGTCAGGGTGTTAGGTGAATGACGAATGAATACGTGCCTCAATGGAAAGAAATGAATGGAGACATTTTGGACTGAGCCCTGGGGGTATTTGGGGCCTGGGGTAAAGCACCTGTCTAGTCCCCATTAGATCATGACTGTCCCCTTCACCAGTTTGAAAAGCTTGGGTCACAGGCCTATGGGAGGGCATGAGGCAGGGTGAGTTAACATCCCCCAGGGAACCCTAAACCAAGCAGGGTCCAGGGGATAAACACTCCAGGTTTCAATCCCTCGGTAGGACAATTCCCAATTGCCAGACATGTTCCAGTCTCAGAGAGACTCTAGCATGAAATTGAAGTTGCCCATGTGAAAAACCTACTCATCTCTGTATGCTTTATTTGCTTTCCTCCCTTCCTTGTCTCACTGCCCCACTCCTTCACCCTGCGTCTTGGGATCACCTTTTGAACTACTTGCACCCAAATCTTTGTCTCAAGGTGTGTTTTGGGGGGAACCCAAACTAAGACAATGAACAATAACTGGGTCTTAAACTGTGGCAAGTGCTTTTTCACATCCATTACTTTAATTTTCTTAACATCTCCTGAAGTACATACCATTTACAAATGAGGAATGAAGAGGTTATATGTGGGGGCAAGATTCAAATCCAGGTCTGTTTAGCTCTAAGACCAGGTCCTTAACTACTATGTTCAGCAGCCTCCCTAATTCTCTGATCCTCTTTGGGTCTTACATTTTCATCTGTAAAACAAGGGATGGGCTCTTGAGTTTGAAGGGAGACAAGGTACTCAGTTTCTTCTGAAGCTAGGCATGGTCGAGGAGGTGTAATCAGAAGCTGTTGGGAGAGAAAGTGCCTGAAAGGGATGGACTCAGCTCAGAGGCCCTTTATTTTGCCCTCCCTTTTCTCTTCCCCCTTTTTGGAATGTATACACGAAGGCTGGAGCCCCAGTTGCCATCTTGGGCCAGGAGACACAATGAAGTGTTCTAAGGTGCAGTCTTAGGTAGGTGCTCAGGAAGAAGCTGAGATGAAAAACACCTAGAGACCCTACTCTCTAGGAGCTAATCATTTAGTGGGAGCGGCTGGATGTGGATTGAAAGAATCATAGTGGGTGGAAAGAGATCAGCTCCAAGAGGGAGCTACAAAGTGTTACAAGAGCTCAGAGAGGGAGAAATTCCACTGGAGGATTAAGGAAGATGTCCCAGAGGAGGCTCTCTCTCTTTCTCTTTCTTTTCTTTTTTCTTTTCTTTCTTTCCTCTCTCTCTCTCTCCCTCTTTTTAAAAATTTTAAGTAAGCTCTACACCCAAAATGGAGCTTGAACTCAGAACCCTGAGATCAAGAGTCACATGCTTCACCAACTGAGCCAGCCAGGTGCCCCATAAAGAAGGCGATTTCTTTTTCTTTCTTCTTTCTTTCTTTCGTATTTGAGAGAGAGAGAGCACAAGCAGGGGAGGGGCAGAGAGAGAGGAAGAGAGAGAGAATTCCAAGCTGTCAGTGAGGAGCCCGATGCAGGGCTCAAAGGAACTCACGAACCATGAGATCATGACCTGAGTGGAAATCAAGGCTGCTGAGCCACCTAGGCGCCCTGAGAAGGCGATTTCTAGATAATGGCAAGGATTTGACAGTGAGATGGAAGAGTGAGGGGTGGGATCCAATCAAAGGTAAGAATAGGAACAAAGGTGTGGAGGTGACATAGACAGGGCTTGGGGAGGAGACCTCGCATGGCTCAGCTCAGGAGGGAAGGGGTTGTGAGTGGAAGCTATGGCAGGTGAGCTGTGTGGGCTTAAATGCCGAGCTAAGGAGCTCGGGCTATCCTGCAGCAGAGGGGACAGTACTCAGAGCCGTAAAGATTACTCTGGCTGAAAGACAGGAGACCGAACCAGGGAGACCTGCAAGAAAACACTCGAAGTGTGCAGATGAATCTAAACTATACGGGGCTAGTCAGAAAGGAAAAGCAAGGGAGGACACGGATGGGAGAGAGAGTGAGACTCAGCGACAGAGAGAGAGCACCCGCACCAGCTCACAATTTAATTAGCTTCCTGGTTTGCCGGTGGATTACAGGGGAATTAGCAGAGCTCAGAGACTAGGGACCTTGCTGGGAGTTGAGGGGAAGTTAATGAGAAAGACAACAACACGCCCCAGGGAGAAATGATAGAGGAGGAATTGTTAGCCCCGCAGAGAAGCCGGCGGGAGAGACAGATGTCAGGGCGCAGAGTCTCCGCCCTGTTCAGAGATTTCAACCCACTAGGGGGATAGAACTTAGCGCTCCTGGGTAGGGCTTCCGGCTCCAAAGCCCAGGGTTCCAGGAGTTCCTGAGTGCCTGGGAAATGAGCCCAGCCGGGGAGAGCTGGGACTGGCTGTGAGGATCAGGTTCCCAACTCTGCCTTGGCCTTTTCCCAGAGGGGGAACTGAACCCCCAGCCTCCTTTTGCAGATAGACAGGTTGAGGCCCTGGATGGGGAGGTGACCCGCTCCTGGCCGGATGTGACAATGGCATTTCCCAAAGACAGCTGTGACAGTATCTCCCACCCACCCCCCCATGCTCTTTTCATTCTGTGACCTTGCCACTCCCAAGAGGAGGACTTGGGTTGGTCATAAAGGGTGGTGCTGCCTCTGCCTGGTGCTGAGGCTCTATCTTGAAACTATCATGATGTGAGAAAGCCCAGGCTCCATGGAAAGGCCACATGTAGATGTGGTGGCCAACAGCCGCCCCCAGTACCACCTCCCAGATTTGCAAGGTCCAGTACAAAATATAAATGCTGCGCCTCTTGTTCAAAAATTGAGAATTTATTTTTTCGGGGGGGGGGTGGGTATCTGGGTGGCTAAGTCAGTTGAGCATCTAACTTCGGCTCAGGTCATATCTCACGGTTCGTGAGTTCAAGCCCTGGGTTGGGCTCTGAGCTGACAGCTCAGAGCCTGGAGCCGGCTTCAGATTCTGTGTCTCCCTTGCTCTCTGCCCCTCCCCATGCTCTCTCTCTCCCAAAAAATGAATAAACATTAAAAAAAATTAAAGTATTTTTTTAAGTTTACTTACTCTGAGAGACAGCCAGCATGGAGGAGGGGCAGAGAGAGAGGGAAAGAGGGTGGGGGAGGGTGGGGGGGCGGGGGGTGAGAATCCCAAGCAGGCTCCTCACTGTCAGTGTGGAGCCCAACTTGGGGTTTTAACTCAGGAACTGTGAGATCATGACCTGAGCCGAAATCAAGAGTGAGACACTTAATTGACTGAGCCACCCAGGTGCGCCCACCCCAAAATTAAGAATTTAAATGGTGACAATAGAGCATTCAACCAGGCATTGAGCCCTTGGAAGGCTGCATCCCAAGAAGCTGGCCCTGACCCTAGCGGGGGTTCCAGCGTCGCCTGCTCACGGTCTGAGGGAGCCTTCAAGACCACTCTGTGCCCAGCCACCCTGCCTGCAACTATGTGCCAGGCTGACAGGGGGTAGAAAGGATTGTTTGGAGCTGTAACTTTTGGGTTACTGTAGCAGCAGATAGAATACTGGGGGCTGAAACTGGGATGAAGACGTGGGACAGTTCTCCCCAAACCCAGGCTCATTCTCTGAGCTGCTGGCACGAGTTCTCTTTGGTCCATGTTGATAGAGAAAACCGGAGGTACAAATAACTCCCGACCGTTGGAGACCCAAATCCCGTACGTTTGGCCATGGAGCGCTGTATGTTGACATTGTGACACATCCCTGGGGGTGGATGTCAGCTTTTCAATTGGAATAAGGCTGGGACAAGACCCACTCTTCCATGAGCTAAAACAGTGGTGGCAGTGGCCTTGGCAGGAGACAACAGTTAGGTCTCCGTGACTCGCAGGAGCCTCAGGGAGTGACAGGTGCTGGGAAGGAGAGGAGGCAGAGAAGGAAAGGAAAGGTATGTCCTGCCAAGGTGGGGAAGGGAGAGTATCCCTGTGGCCCCGTGGCATGTCGATCCCTGTTTCTGACAATAGTGTCCTTTGAGGACAGGCATTGCATTCTGATTCTGACTGGGGGGTGTGCGCGTGCGTGTGTGCGTGTTTCGTGGCGGCAGCGGTGCGGGTGGGGTTTGAATCACTTTGCTTGTGTCTTCCAGTGCGGTGGCAGCCAGTGGCCGGTCAGGAGGGTCCTGGGTGATTGCTGGGGAGAGCTGGGGACATGAACATTGCCCACAGCCCAGCTGAGTGACGGTTGGAGGAGGAGGGGAGGGGCAGGGAGAGACATGAGTGACACGGAGCAATTTATCATTGCCACCTGTTTTTTAAAGAGTAGCCAGGGGCGCCTGGGTGGCGCAGTCGGTTAAGCGTCCAACTTCAGCCAGGTCACGATCTCGCGGTCCGTGAGTTCGAGCCCCGCGTCGGGCTCTGGGCTGATGGCTCGGAGCCTGGAGCCTGCTTCCGATTCTGTGTCTCCCTCTCTCTCTGCCCCTCCCCCGTTCATGCTCTGTCTCTCTCTGTCCCAAAAAAAAAAAAAAAAAAAAAAAAAGTTGAAAAAAAAAAGTCTTAAAAAAAAAATTAAAAAAAAAAAAATCAAGAGTAGCCAGAGGAAAAAAAACACCGATAAAGTGCAGTGGGAGCACTAGGAAAACAGACTAATTCCAAGCGGAGGGAGTCAGCAAGAGATAATGAATGAAGTGGCACCTAAAGAAGTCATGAAGTCTGCGCTAGACCTTGACGGGTCCAAGAGATGGGAAAAGCATCCTGGAGAAAGGACAGGGAGCAGGGGAATCCCCCAGGAGGCGATACAGCTATGGTAAAGAGCAGTGACTGGCATCGGGCGGCTTGGGTTTGAATCCCAGCTCCGTCGCTAATGGTGTGACCTCAAGTTCCCCCACTTGTGACATTTGGACAAGAAAAGTATCTGTACCTCATTGTCTTGTCGACGGCATTGAAGGACATACTCAATGTAAAGCACATATGAGTATTACACACTCAGTGTAAATACATTCAGCACAGAGCCCGGCCTGTTGTAAGCACTCAGTATGTGCTATCACTACTGCCTGGTGTGTTTGAAAAATGAAGAATAATCTTGGTGTGGCTTGTAGTACGGACTCCAGGGATGTTGCCAGGAGGCAGGCCCAGAAAAATGGGTTTTGAGTTTGATCATGAAGGATTTTAAGTGCCAGGCTAAGCTGTCTAGACTTTATTCTGGTAGCCAGTGGATCTCAATCCTGTCTGACCTAATTTCTTTTATTGCAAGTATTTTGTAATGCCTCCTTTCCTACGTTGAAATGAAATTCATAGAGAATGAAGTCTATTGGCACATAATTTCAAAAAAAATCAAGGTAACGCTCCAAGTGTGATATAAAGGAGAAAAAACAATTTTAATAAAATGTTTTTCAGTAACGCAAATACTTTCACATTGCCACACTAGAATAAATACCAAATAGATGGACGTTCATACTTCTAGCATAGAATCTTCCGTAGAATCACCACGAGTGCAACAACTACAAACACAGGCGGATACAAAGGTGCGCTGTCCAGAGCCCCCAGTACCATCATTATGTCTAAAACAGTGAATGATTCTTGGTGAAACTTCAGACAAAACAAATTACAACCCTTCCTCAATTTACACGGAAGTTATATTCCTTGAAAATCCAGTGTACGTTAAAGTTATGCAAAAAGCTTGTTTCGTATGTAGAAACAGTGTGTGTGTGTGTGTGTGTGTGTGTGTGTGTGTGTGTGTGTGTGTGTGTTGTAAGGAATGAGAGCTCACGTTTCACTTTATCAACTGTCCTAAACATGATAGGACGTCTACCATTCCTGGCTACTGCTCACGAGATGCCAGGAGTGTCCCTCAATCATTGTGACAACCAAAAACGCCCTCCTACATTTCCTAACCACCCTCACCTCCTGCTTTGGGCAATATGGGATTAGGAAGGGGCATGCTCTCTCCTCTTGGATTTATGTAACCTTTTGTGAGAAGACGATGCTTAGAGCTACTGCCACCATCTCACAACCATGTGGGGGAAAGTGTGGGACAAAAGCTAATACACTGGGGATGACAGAATGGACAGAGATGTCAAGTATCATGGTACTTGATGATATCACCGAGCCACTGACTTAACACATTCTGGATTCACTCTATCTATGGACCTCTCCTTATGGGAGAGGAGAAATCCACTTTTTGGTTGAGCCGTTGTGAGTTGAATCCTCTGTTTCTTTCTTTCTTTTTTTTTTTTAAATGTGTATTTATTTTTCAGACAGGGAGGGCACAAGTGGGGGAGGGGAAGAAAGAGACAGAGACAGAGGATCCGAAGAGGTGGGCTCTGTGCTGACAGCAGAGAGCCCGATGTGGGGCTCAAACTCATGAACTGTGAGATCGTGACCTGAGCCGAAGTGGGACACTTGACCGACTGAGCCACCCAAGTGCGCTGAATCCTGTTTCTTGCAGTTAAAAGTATTCTAGCCTTTACAAGTTAGTTCCCCCTCTCTGAGTCTTCTTCACAGTCTAGGGCCTGTGAGTCTCTGAAGGGAAAATAAGACGGTGTGGGGACTAGAATGAAGGGGTCGGGAAGGAGTTGGAAGAGTCCACCTCTTGCACCGGTTATCTGGGAGGAGAGTGAAGGAGGAGTGGACTCAGTCTGGGTAAGATGATGAGTGGTTCCACGTCGGGCATTTAGATCACACAAGATTTTGTGGATGGAAAATTAGACTTACATAGTATCATCAGTTCGGTAAAAATACAATTACGCAGGAAAAGATCAGATGAATAAACACCAAAATATTTAGTTATTTATGGTAGGCTCAGTGATGTTTATTTTTCCGTATATTTTTTCTATGTCCCAAACTTTTTACAACATTTATTGATTTCATTTGAAATGTAATTTAAAATATCAATAAACTACAATTTCTCTCAAATGTATCAAAAGATGTAGATCCGTGGAATGGAATGTAAAATCCAGTATTAGAGTCAAATACATACTGGAATTAGAATATTATAGAAGTGGGATTTTAAGTTTGTTTGTCTATTTATTTTTAATAGTCTCTACACCCAATGTGGGGCTCGAACTCACAACCCCAAGATCAAGAGTCACATGCTTTTCTGACCGAGCCAACCAGGCGCCCCTAAAAGTGGGATTTTAAGTCAGAGAAGAAAAGACACACGATCAATAAATTGTATGTAAACAATGTGTAGCCATTTGGAAAAAAGATAAGTTGGATCCATACATCACGTCTTATACCAAAACAAGTAACAAATGGATCACATACTCAAATGTAAAAATGAAACCAAAAACGGACTGACTGAAAGAAATCAAGTGATAACTTTTTTAAATTTCAGAGTGAAGAACTTTTTTAAAAATAATTTTTAAAAAATGCTTATTTTTGAGAGAGAGAGAGAGTACAAGCTGGGGAGGGGCAGAGAGAGAGGGGGACAGAAGATCTGAAACAGGCTCTGTGCTGACAGCACAGAGCTTGATGTGGGGCTCGAACTCACTAACAGTGAGATCACGACCTAAGCTGAAGCCGGAGGCTCAACCGACTGAGTCACCCACGTGCCCCCAGAGTGAAGAACTTTGAAGTATGACACAAAATCCAGAAGTCATAAAAAATATTAATGCATCCATTTTCCTACAGCTCAGAAGAGAAACATATTTACATGGCAAAACTGCCAGAAACAAAATCAAAAGACAAACTACAAGAAGGAAAACATATTTGTAACTCATATCACAAAGAGCAAATGTCTTTAGTATATAAAGAGTTCTGAGGAAAAGACAACTCAGTGGGAAAGTGGTAAAAAATATAGTAAAGAAAAAAGAAACTACAAGTAACTATTAGAATAAAAAAATCACAGTAAGATGCCACTATTTTTTCGACCCTCTCAGGTTGTCAAAGAACAGCAAGGTTTATAACACACTATTGGTCTGGAGGTGGAAAAACACATTCATACACTGCTAGGGGGAGCGTCAACTGGAACAGTTCTGGGCAACTGGACAATACCTACAAAATTTAAAAGTATACGTGCTCTTTGACTCAGTGGTTCCACTTCTCGAAAGCTGTTTCTCGGATACTTGCCCGCACGTTTGCAATGACACGTTCTTCACTGTAGTATTGTTTGTCATTGCAGAGTTACCGGAAATAACATACATGTCCCGCAACAGAGGACCCACTGAATAAATTCTGATATATCTCCACACAATAGAATACTATGCGCCCTTTACAGAAGAATGACGAATCATTTCATATATGGGATGTAAAACAATGTCTAAGATTTACTGTTAAGAAAAAAAAAAAAACAACAAAAAACAAAGTGCACAGTATACAGTATGCGATCACTTAGGTGAAAAAAAAAAGGGGATGCATTTGCATCGACTACCTCTCAGGGGATCTACTATAAACCATTAACAGGAGGCGGAGTCCTCCTGGGGAGCGAGGCATGGTTATAAGGAGGGAGAGTTACTTTTCAGTCTCATCCTTTTGCACCTAAAATAAGAAGGGGTGGGGAGAAACCACTGTCTGTTCTGGTAGCTACTCCATTCCTACCGGTTTCTGTTCCAACAGACATTGGCTGGAAGCCCTCAGCCTTTTCCACGGGCACCAGCATCAAGTCAAAATTCCTTCACTCTGTGCTTGTGCAGCCGATTAAAAACTAAAAGAAAATCTAAATGCAGGTCTTTCCAAGACTGGAAAATGCCACGCTGCTGGCTTTGAGGATGGATGAAGAAGCCACAAGCCAAGGAACACAGCAGCCTTGAGAAGCTTGGCACGGCGGTGGCATAATACGGCCCTAGAGCCTCCAGGGGAAATGCAGCCTTGCCGACCCCTCCATCTGAACCCTGTTAAGACCCATCTCCAGACTTGCGGCCTGCAGAACTAGAAGACAATACAGCTGTACTGTTTTAAGCTAAAATAAATAGATAAAAGAAACGCAAGTGTTTCCACTGCTTGTTAATTCATCCCGTTAGTTTCAGCCCCCCCTTTTCAAGATATTTTAGAATCTTGATTCTGACATCCAAATGTTAACTTTCCCTCCCAATAGCAGTGCCATCTGCTAATATGGTGAGTGTAGCAGGCACGGAAAACTACTGAGCTGACCAAATGCACAGTCAGAAGCAGGGAACTGTAAGATTTCTCCCCAGATGTGCATCAAGCGAGTAACCAACTGGGGGGAAAGGGAGGGGTACAGTGATTAACGGGCTATAAATCCCCCTGACTGGGCCATCTCTGAGATCACGGTTTCCCTAGCTGTCTCCTCAGTCGGGAAACATCTGATGTCTAACTGGAAACAAGGCACACCACATACAGGGAATTTTCCTAGTGGCCATCCAAATAAATAATAGATTATTGTTGGTGTTGTCATCTACCATATCTTGTTCTTAGCGAAGGCACCAATTCTTTTTCTAGGTGTTCTCAAGCCCACAGTTTAATATTACATTCTAGAAAAAATCCGGGGGGACTTCACCTCAAATATACCTACCTCGAGTTTCCAGAATCTACCTTTTCCTCTTTTCTCAATGTCAGCACATCTGCAACCTTCAGGCACTGTGGCCTCTTTCTTTTTCTCCCCCGCGTTCTGACCTCCCTTGGCAAGGGTTCCAGGATCTTATCTGCAAAGGCTTTTCAATGCTCTGGGACTTGCAGCTCATTTTAAATGGCGAGGTGCTTAGGCTTTTCTCTTACTACCTTCTATTTGGAGTTTTGATGTCCTTTAAATTATATTTTGCTTTACTCGACACAATTTAGTAATGCTTTCCCCCAGGGGAGAATGAAGCAAATCGGGGCTGAGTGTTTTGCTTTCTGACTGCTAACCTGACACCTTCAGCCCCAAGTGGAACCCTATATAATAAATTCTCTCTTTATTCCTCTCGCTCTGAACATAACCAAAGGCATCTTTTATTGTCTGCACCTTTTCCAAGTCTCAATTTGTCCAGGACTTCCCTTCCTTCCTTCCATCTCTTACACCCTCCCTTTTGATGTTTGGGTCTGTCAGAGAGCTTTCTATAGAGCCAAGTCGGTCTCCTCAGCTCACCGCCTTTTACTGTGCAAGGATGTCCGCAGAGGGCTCGTCCTAATTTTCCATTTTAGAGCCTTTTATCCCTCTCATGCCACATGCCCACTGAAGTCTCTAAACGTGGGATCGTAACTTTTCTCCAACCTTTCCAACTGATTTTCTAAGACGATTCATCCATTCATGCCATGCCCTACGCTGCCCTTCCTTCTCCATCCAACTTTCTCCTGTGGTCCCTGGGACACCAGCTGCACCAGGCAATTCATTTCCTTGGTTGGAAAAGTGAGCACGGGGGTGGGGGGCGGGCAGCTCCCTGGTAGCTTTCTCTTCCCACTGAGAGGAAAGTGTACTGATGCACGTAAGCATTTCTCAGCGGCTCAGCTAGTAGCTGTGCGGGGCTGAGGCTGCCAGAGCAGGGGCTCTCCCAGCCCGGTGCCATCCTGCCCTCTGAGCACGGCCGGGCAGTCAGGAGTGAACTCCCCCGGGGACAGGGCTCCCAAGCGCTCATCTGTCAGTCTCACTCAAAGGCTCCTTGTGACTGGTCTCCCCCAGGTTGGCAGTGAGCTGCAGAGTCAACTGCACAGGATCTGGAGTCAAACGTATCTGGGTCTAAATTCTAGCGCAGTTCCTTACTAGCAAGCTGTTCGAAACTGAGCTCCACTTTTGCACGCCTCAACAAATGGTATTATCTGGCTGACGGGGTGACTGAAATAATCTGTGTACATTCCGGTGCACAGCTTTCACATCTACCCCTGTGCTCATCTCAGGTGCATGGGTTTTCGGAGGTGCATATACGCCCTTGGTGGACTGTTTCCCTTTCTATTTCAAACTGTTTCCTTTGGTCAGGCTGTGGTGTCTTTACTTGAAGAACCTTCCTTGGATGCGCCATGCTCCTCGAGCTCAAAGGACATAGTTCCAGTGGGGGTGGACCCTGGATCCTGACCCCTGCAGGCTGGGCCTGTGACCCAGGTCTGGCCAGGAGAGTGGTGGAGTACTCCAGACAGACTGAGTGGTTTACAGATTGACCTGTGTTTTGAGCCAAAGTCCTCCAGGGGATTTTTACTGGGGCTTCCCTAGAAGATGTTTGCTTGTTCTCTGGAACTACGAGCTCTAAGAAATCACGTGAGCAGAGCTGTCATTTGGCTTCTTGCTGCGATGCCGAGGGAGCCTGTGTGGGAAACCAGGCAGACGGGCCGGTGGGCCGAAGGGATGAGAATGGGAACCCTGATGCCCGTGTTTCACCGCTGGATTAACCACTGGCCACTTGTGACGTGGGCCAATAAATGCCTTTTCTTAATGAAGCCAGTTTGCTGGGCTTCTGAGTATGCAAGCATGACCTACGCCATTGACCCTTTCACTCGTAGAGTCACGAGTTCCCTCTCATCAGGTCTCACGTTTGACTCCTCATTTAAGTCTGCTCCCCTGTATCTGTGCAGACAAAATTAGCATATACATGGCACACTTAGAAATTCCTCAGACTTGCAGACCCAGGTCTGAATCCTGGCTTTGTCATTTACCAGTTTGGAGTAGGCGACATAACCCTTCTGAGCTTCACTTTCCGCAGGAAAACGGGGATTACCTGGGGATTTTTGCTTACGTGGGTGTTTTGCGGGTGTGGGCTAATACACGGGCAGGACATGTAAACAGACCACCGAAACAATCCTACTATTAGGTGGTAGGTACATTTATGTGAGTTCTCAATACCTTTTACTCTGCCCACCGGTCTACAGATCCTGAATTCACTAGTGTCTCCCACACTTCTTCCCACATCACATCTCTCAGCCACCAAGGTCTCCAGGTTTATCGAGGACAGGAACTCCGCAGGCTTTGGGAAGAGATGGGAGAGGAGGAGGTGGACGGGAATTTCAAAGTTCGAATGGAGGAGAGGTGGAATCAGGCTTGTTTAAAACGTTGGCGACTGCAGAAGTTGACACCCACTTGCTACTTATAAATATCCCTGTCTCTCAGCTTGGCTCCGCCTGCACGAAGCTTCAGTGGAAGATAACAGAGAGCAGCTGCTGCTAGGCAAACATGTGCGGCGCAGGGGAGGTGGCAGGAGGAAAGCTGGGACTGGCTCGTGCTCAGGGTGGAATGATCTAAGGATGCGAGGGGAAGTCTTGGGCAGCTGGGTCAAAAAGGGCATTTTATCCGTCGCTGGAGGCCCGTGGAGGCAGAGAGACGCCGTGGGGTCCGCCATCCCCCCGCCCCGGGGCGCGCTGTGGAGCCCCAGCTTTATCTGGTTAGTGCCTCCTGGCCCGCGCTGGCGGCAGGAAGACAAGATAGAAGGCTGCTGCCCGGCAGAGACGTACACCCGGGCGCTGGGGTTGCGGGGATGACAAAGTCAAGAGGCATTTCTGGGAATCCAGCTGGGACTTCTCAGAAGCAGGGGGAGAGGCAGAGAGGACTCGAAGTCTTCTCCAGGATTTCCAGTCTGGGAAACAGGGCGACCACGAAGGGTCGAGTCAAGTTCGAGAATGCAAGCACCACCAGGGCAGGCTTGGGGAGAGGGGCTCAGATGTATCTCGGTCTGAGGTTCCCGAAGGACGTCCATTCATTCAACCCTTACTGCGTCCCACGTCAGAGTCCATTCTGGGTGTTCATTTCGTGGCAGAAACACAGCTTAGAGGAAAGGGTAGGGCTGACAGAGACGCAATGTCCCTTGCCCTCAACTCTAGGTTCTGCTGACCCTGTGACCCTGTCCCTATCGTCTGTACTTGTAAAGCACCCCCCCTTTTAATCTTTTAAATAACAACAGCTCCCAAAACCAAATGTACCCCATCAGACACCGCGCTACGTTTAACACTCCAATAAGAAAAGTAGTATTCTCATTTTAGAGACGAGGAGCCCGAGGCTTAAAACCATCAAGCGACTTGCCCAAGTTCGCACGGCTGCTAAGTGACAAGGCTGGAAATTGCTCCCAGGATCCTCAATGTCCTTAAAAAAACCACCTCAGACGCCACTCCTTCGTGAAGTCCTCCCCGAGTCCCCCCGACAGGCTGTGAGCGTGCCCTCCCGTGGATCCCACGGGGCTTGGCTTCAGCTTCTGCTGGCACGCAGGCTGCTCTGTGCAAGCCACACGGCGGGCGTGGAGATTCGGGGAGGGCCCTTGCAGCACACCAGGCTTTGCTGCTCCACACATGGTTCCGTTTAATCCTCCCAACATCCCTAGCTTTTATGTCCTTGTCATACTGCACCCCTCCCTCACTGCCCAGCAAGTGCCATGGGACGGGATTTGTCACACGCCTTCGGTTCCCCGCTGCCCCCAGCACAGGACCGACTACGTGCGGGCTGTGCACTTGGTAACTGAGCGCTGCACTTGCAGACTCTAAACGTGGGCCTCCTGGGGGAGGAAAGGCATGAGATGGAGCTTTCCAGTGGGAGGTGAGCAGTCTGAAGTGAGGTGCGGCTCTGTTCTTTCCATTTTCACCCTCCTTATTCGTTTTCAGCCAAAGCACATTCTCTCCAGTCTTTTGACGCCAGGAGGGCAGGGCCGCAGACTGGATAGGAAGCAAGTAGGTACAATTCTCTCTTGTCCCTATCTAACCTCTGGCTCCTTCTGCTGCTCTGGAAACAAACCGCAGTACCTAATAGGTTTTCCATGAAAATGTAGCATTACTGGAAGAGTCCGTTCTGGCTGCCTTAGCAAGACAGGAGCTGGCGCTGGGGACTTTCTCACCCGTTGCCATGCTGCAGGCTTTCGGAGGGACAAGGTTCATTCCATCATCCACTGTCCCTCTCAGGAAGGTGGGGCGTCTTGACCAGCACCCCGGGTTCACATTTCTCTCCCTCTTTTCCTTGCTGCTCTCTAAGCTGTCTGCTCTCCCACCGCATTTAGGTGTAAGGCACTGATCTGCATCTATTTGAAAGCATCCTTTTTCAGGGTTGCAGTGAGGTGGTTCCAGAACAATTGTGGTTTTAATGCAAAATCTGCCTCACTGGACCCAGCCAGGACAGTCAGGGCCTGGACCTCAGAGGAACCCACTTATGAGACCAAGGGAAAATGGGCTTTTCAAGACTCTGGCTCCTGGCCACACAGTCCCGGCAGACTAGCAGGGCATGTTGGGGAGGCTTCACACATGCATTGCTAGGGGCCCTCCTCCAGACATCGTTTTAGGCAGCAAACGCGAGGAAGCTGCTGGATATGCACAAAGGTATTTGGAAGGAAAACACTCAGTTACCTTATAAAATTAATCGCCATTACCATCAAAGATATTTTCCTGGAAAGAAGGTATTTTTTGGTTGGTGACAAAAGAATCTTTCATTCACAACTTTCCCTCTAGGGCAAAAGCCAGAATGCAAGATTCTGGATCATTCAAGTCTAAAGAGACAGGAAGATGAGAGATCAACAGGGGAAAAAAAAAATTAATGAGAAGTCACATGTGACATCTTTAGGTAAGCCTAAAGGTGATGAAAAACATGTATCTTTGTATCTAAAAAACAAAAAACTCCAAAGACATAAATCACTATGGCACTTAGGGAGGCAGCCTGAATGAACCCATTCAATATGCTGGGATATTCTAGAAGAATCCATCAGAGGAGCTGACACGTAAATCACTCTCCAGAGATGTTATTCTCCAAAGACAGTAGGAGGCCACATACATGGACTGATGGTACTCCTAGGAATGCTGACTGTGCGGTAACTCAGCTTTCCATCTACATAAACTTTTGTAATGGTTGGGAAAGTAATGGCGATCATTTCTATTTTTGGTTGTTTCTCATATTTGTCATTCTGCAGAGGCAAGACCTTTCTACACTTCACTCTGTGGGAGGCATGTTCTTTGGTTTTCTCAGCATTTCATAGCCTTCATGAAGCAGAAAACATAGCTTGGACTTAAAGACTCAGATCTGAATCTAACTCAGAATTACCTATGTAATTTTGAGTGAGTTACTAATTTTATTTCTAAATTTTCTTTCTCATTTTCTTTTTTTTTTTTTTTAAACGTTTATTATTTATTTTTGAGACAGAGAGAGACAGAGCATGGACGGGGGAGGGTCAGAGAGAGAGGGAGACAGAATCCGAAACAGGCTCCAGGCTCTGAGCCGTCAGCACAGAGCCCGACGCGGGGCTCGAACTCACGGACCGTGAGATCGTGACCTGAGCTGAAGTCGGGCGCTTAACCGACTGAGCCACCCAGGCCCCCCTCATTTTATTTCTAAAGCGGGGATATTTATTCTACCAAAGATTCTGAGAATGAAAACTTACATGACAGGCCTGACAGTCACGACTTCCCAATACTCGTTCTCTCTTCTTGCTCCCTTAACCTGCCACAGGACCTCAAACTGACCAACTGCATGTACTGCTAGGTGAAAGGCTAGTTTTTCTATAAAGCCCAGCAAGGCTGATGTTTTAGTGGGCCTGCTTTAAGGGGCTAAAGAGGATTTTTCTTTTTCTTCACATATTTTCAGATCAGAGAGAAGTAATGCCACTGCTCTGTAAGCCTTGAACTTAGAAGTAAGTAACAGATGCAGTTTCCATTTTGTCAGACTAGTCTGTACTGTAATTACAAGCCCTGGGGCAGGGGAGTTTGAAGGCAGACCTCATCTGGTTGGGAGGACTGAGAGACTGAGAGACTTCACAGAGAGATGGCACCGGGATGGAAGCTCACCGTACGGGGAAAATCTCAATGAGGAGAGGGAAAGGAAGGTATTCCTAGAGTAGAAAATTAGAGGCAATGCCGAGGTTATGCTTAGGTATCAGTAAGAAGTTGGAATGGAGAGCTACGGTTAGTTTCTTTCACCCTAAGATTGCTCTTATACTCTGCAGTTTATAGAGCCACTCCAAAAGTTGCAGAAAATCCCAGATTCTTTGCTTCAATGACCATCACACCCCCTGGGGGAATATTTCCTGGGAACTTAGCTCAGCACTTGCCAAGCCAAACCACTTGCCCAGTTTCACAGGTGCAGCTTACTAGATGATCTTTATCTAGGTTTGTACTATTTACAAACAAAATGAGTCAGTTCATTATTTCTTGCAGGTGTATCTTAAGAATACTTACACGCATTTAACTAACCCCTGAATAAACTCTATAGATGTTTCATTATGTTAACAGCTTATATAATATTATGGAGGACCACTGGTATAGTACCCTTATTGTAGCTATACCTTGGATGCAGTTAGACTAACTGATGGGACAGCACTTTGAGCAATCCCAGGCTTTCCTAAAATTTTTCACGGCCCAACTTGCATAGGCAAAAACCGAAGTCTTGGCGCCCTCTGGTGGCAGACTGGTTCTTAGAGTCCAATAAGCTTCTCGACTAGAAACAGGCAGGTATTATGAGCACAGAAGCCACAGGATAGTAAACATGGCACATTTTCCTAGATCATCTTTACTGAAGATTTTTTGGGGAGGGGGGAGTGGGTAATGCAAAAACATTTTCATATTAAAACAAATGCATATAATATTGAATAGAATATAAAATTTACATTACTTCTTGCAACAAAGTAAGAGACATCAAAGACATTTCAAGGTAGGCTACTCATGAACTTCAGGCTGTATTCCTAAACCCTGAGGGAGGGAGGACACCCCTACGTGCTCACACTAATATTATGGGCGCTGCTCTTTTGATAGAGAAGTCTGAGGAGCAGCAAATTAAGTGCTTGCTCATTTGGCAACATCCAGTGGATTACTTAAGTAGTGAAACCATATGCTTTCTCATTTTAGAGCATTTTAACCTGCTTTAAAAAGGCCTGAGTAAATAGGAGCTTTATGCTTGAGTTGAAATTATTTCCTTCTAAAGTGATTTTTTTCCTCCTATAAATGTTAACATGCTTAACTGAGGGTATGACATGCGAGATGGTCAACATCCTAAGAACCCTGCGGACTTAAGTCTGCGTTATCAGATAAGGAGTTATAAGTACACTTTCCAAGGGCATCATTAGGAATGAAAAGTAAACTACTCACCTTCGGCAACAACAAAAAAGAAACAAAATTAAAGACTGAAGAAAATATTATAAGATTATAATCACATAGAAAAATTATATACAATGAAAATAATTTAGGGACTTCGGCAAAGACTTCTAAGAAAGGGGGCTACTGAAAAAAAGGGGGGGCTACCGCTGCTGTATTTGCTTTTCATATTTTATATGATAAGAATTTCTTTGGAGGGGGGAAAGAAGCCATTATGCTTCCTTTCCAAATCTTGTTTGTTCTCTGTAATTTTCCCTTTTTTTGTTGTTGGCAACAATTTATTACTTTGCAATAAGAAACTGAAGGAGTGGATACCCCGTAGAGATTTTCCAAGGTAATTTAGCAATGGTCTTTTTTTTGAAGAATGAGAGGGTGAATCAAATGTGCTTAGAAGCAGATAATGAGAGGCAGATTCTGGTGGATGCTGAGGTTTTAGGGTCTGCTAAAGAAAAGGTATTCATAACCTCCCACATAGTTTACCTTATTAAATTTCTTAAGTTTTATAGAACTATTTCTTTCTTGAGAATGTACTCTACATTTTAAAAGCCTTAAAATTAAGACTCAAGTCACATGACCACCTGCCTATACCTTTAGGAAAATGCAACTTTTGTTTTCTAAGTAAGGAATCTGAGGCACAAACATCCCATTTCAGAATAGTAACTAAGGGGAACTCTCAGTGGTAAATTACGTAGTGCTGGGAAAAAGAACAAAAAAGGCAGACACCAAACACCTCCATTTTCCCAAGATTGATTATTAAAAAAGCGCGCCACACTGTATAGAAATCAATGTTCTCTCCCATAATTCTGTGCATCTGGGACTATAGAAATGTCACTGTCCCTGCCCCACATCTTCAAATTAACATTCTCAGGTCACAACAATAAGTCTTCCCAAAGGGGACCTTCCGGAAAAACAAGCTATTTCCTCGGCTCATATTTCCCTGGAAAAAAAAATAAAATAAAAACAAATAAAGTCTAGTGTGAACATGAGGTCAGCCAGTCCAAATCAGCAGAGAGATCCAACTGGACAAGTTTCTGGAGACGTGACTAAAATGGCCAGGAAAGACTGGGCTATCACTGTACAGAGCAGCAACGTGCACTCTGACTCAAGCCGAGCTTTCGTGGAACTAACTTACAGTTTTGCCATGCGGGTAAGGCAAGAATTTCTGACTTATTTCAACAGAATTCCCAGTTTGGATTCTGGCTCTGCCACTTGCCGGCTGGGTTATCAAATGAGTCAGTACATATAAAGTGCGGAGACAGTCCTACCACTCGCCAAGTGCTAGATTTTATTTACTTTTTAATGGAATGGTCAGGTCTCTATGAAGTACTTCTAAAATGTTACAATTAAAGTAATAACCTTAGGAGCTTAAGTGACTAGACTCAAGTTAGACTGGCTGCACACAGATCCCGCTCTCACAAATACAGAGTCTATAACCTTGGGTTATATAATTAGTGTTATTTAATGGTTCAAAGTCCCAGTTTCTTCAGATGGGAAGTGGGATGATAAAGAATGGTACCTATGCATCCTCCTCATATGGTTATTTTGAGAGTTGCACGAGCTGATACAGGCTCTCAGCACGATGCCTGATATATAGCAAATACCCCATCAAGATTGCTGCTCTTGTCCTAAGCACTTATGGGACTGACTGCTCCCTCGACAAGGTGTCTGATACCCTAATACATTTTCTATCTGCTTTCTTCCGACAGCAGGGGGTTAGTTAGAAAGCAGGGAAAGAAAGGCCATCTTTCCTTTAAATGGGGACCACGATAAGAGACTGCCCAATAGAGAGTGTAAGACTCAGAACGGAACCCAGAACGTTCATGTTAGGTGTGTATGGCAATCATTCGTGTTCTAGCCTGGATTCACACAGGGCTTGCTGGGCTTGCACACTGGGCAAAAAGGCAGCTACAGTAGCACTTAAGCCTTTTTCATTCACAGTTTAGGCTGAGCTCTGTGAACAAAGGCCTTTCTCACACGCATTACAAGTGCCATAACAAAATGCAACAAAGAGCTTCCTCATACGCTGTCTTCCACAATCCTCTAAAAAGTGCTTCCCGCTTAAAAACAGCTTTAAACTGATGGCCATTAGAAGTGATCCCGTGTTACATTCAGCACACAGCCACCCATTTTGGTTCCTAACCTAATAAAGCTTTGGCCAGACTGATTGAGACCTGTGGTTGCAGATGACACACCTCACAATAACAAACCCAGAAACTGGAGTCTGGACAAAATCATTCTCTAAAAACACTCCAGAAGTAAGAGGCCAGCTCCATCAACATCACTGTGACAAATAATGTCGTAAAACAAACAGCTTCTTGTTTCTCAGTTTCCTCTCTACTGCAGGAAAACACCTGAATATATAAGGAGATTGTGGGAAGTTACGAGAAAAAAGATGAGGTTGGAAAAAAATAATCTGAAATCGAGGCCATCATCTTAACCACTAGGATAACTGTCTACCTGGACCCTACTTGTAATTTGAATGTGATCGCTCAAATGGCTTCCAGGTCACATCCAGAGATTCTCAATTCCTCATTACCCCTCCTGATGACTTCTCAGCAGCACATTTTATGACTATGCTGGAGCGATACATGGAACACTGGAAAGGGTGCATTAATTGGTAGTTAAAGGGTAAGCTACAAAAATTAACCTGGGATTCCAGAGACGTTATTTAAGAAAACAAACAAAAACAAAATAAAAGAAAATAGAGAGGAGGGGTGATGAGGAAGGGGGGGAGGAATGGAAGGAGAGAGAGAGTAAGACACTAGTACCTCCTTCTGCAGCATGCACCAGCAATCTATCCAGGAAGTATATATTGGGGAGTAAGGAGGGCATCCACCAGCAAGCCTGAAACAGGAAAAAAAAAAAAAAAAAAAAAAAAAAGATTAGCTATTCAAATTAACATTTACAAAGCGTTCTCTCAAGAGTTCAATAAATCTTTGTCAAAATACTCTCTTACCTAGAAAGTTCCCCAAGAGACAATTTTAGCTCTAATGAAACAAATATTCAGAAAGGGAAAAAAGAGCAAGCATCCCAAAAGGATTTTCCTCCCTCATATTTAGGTTTTGAAACAGCAAGTAAACAGAAATGTCAACCAATTAGGCATTTTCTAAAACATCTGGGTTTTTAATTTGTGAACAAATATAATTCTAGAACACAGCAATTATAAAAGCAGGGCAAGGAGACTTAAAAGCTAAGTGATGTTCAACAGAGCCTAAATATGGCAACGAATCTAAACAGTGGTGACTACATACTTTACTCAGATATAACCCGTAATCTCTTCCTCCCTAAAAATCTGTCAGGGACAGTAATACCCTCAACTCATTCTTTTACTACGCTCTGGGTTAAGATGTGGCAGGTGCCCTACTGGGCACAAAACAACCAGAATGTGACATGACAGGAAGTATGATAACTATGCTCGAATCTCCACACAGCTATCTATTTGATACCCTGTTTGAAAACAGTGACACGTCTAACGGCATATGGCGCCAGGCACTGCACTGGAACTGTCCTGACTTAAAGAAAGAGGCAAAACTCCTGCCCAATGCGGTCGTTACTCGGCGTCCAGAAGCTGGAAATCGGTGGTGTCCACCACCGTACCCCCATCCATCCTTCCCAACCAACACAGTGAAAGGTTAAAAAACTTCCCATGAAAAAAAAGAAAGAAACTTTCTATGGACCAAATCTCCTACTTTTCTTTCTTTAAAACTTCCTTTTTCCATGAAGTCCCTAGGAAAGAAACTTACTTTCTCCATGAAGCCCCTACAAGCTGCCACTCAACCCCTGACATAACCTTTGTAAGTTTCATTAAAAGGAAGATAAAGACTTCAAATAAAGGAAAGATATAGAAATAGAGTCATTTGATCACAATCCCACCTTTTCAGAAGAGGACCTAAACTACAGGGAAGGGAATATTATCTGTAAGTACTTGAGAGATATTCTAACAGAGGATATGAGACGGCTGCTTACAATAAAACATACATTGATGCCACCGCTGGTACATGGGGCATACAGGGAAAAGATTTAGGAAACCTAGTAACGGCATCAACTGTACTTTTTCTCCCCAAATTTCTCCCTGGACTGCTCTGCCGGGCAGACATACAGGCAGCCAACTACTAGAATAAGAAATGCAGGGCACTTACCCACAGTTGTTGACAGCCATAAGATTAGAGACAAGCACAAAGGGATAGGTCAACATACTGGCAAAAAACTGTGAAGTGGTAAAAAGACAGCTAAGTTATTAGGTCATTCTGAATCTTTATTCTCTTCCTTCCTCTCCCTTAAAGCCCTAGCGCCACTGTGGGCAACACTCCACCACTAGCTTTGCTTTCTCAGTAGCTCACATTTTTGAGCCTGGAGATGCTTCCTCCTCTTAACATACCGATACACCCAACACTTTAACAAAAGGCCAGAAGGCATCCCGTACCGTGACAGAGTCCTCCTTCAAATAAAACTGAATTACATTATTTAAGAGAAAAAGTAAATGCAATCAAATACAATGAAGCATTTCAAAACACCCCTGAAGAAAGTAAGAAAACATGAGGTCCTTCCAAAAATGATGGAAGTTACTTCAGAAGTCAACTACTGGAAAACTCCACAGACTCAAGAGGGTGAAGTTGTCCAGTACAGGATCAGTGGGGTGCCGCGAGCAGCAGGCCTGAGACTTGGGGGCACGGTGGCATAGACCAAACCATGTGGGCTTGTTAATGCCGCTCCTGTGACAAGGGGACCCTGGGTCATTCTCACCTCTGAGAAACATTAATGAACTTGAGAGACATTCCTGTGAGACATCTGTGATGACACGACCCAGATGAAATTGAAAAGAAAACAAAACACAACTAGAAGGTTAAGGGGGTTTTAAAAAACTCACTCCTGTGACAGCTTGGGAATAACTCTTCATTTCACTCATGGTGGAAACCTAAAACAGGAATAAAGCCTTTTCAGAATAAGAAAATTAAGATGATGCTAACAGCTAATTGTCCCCACTCATATCAATATATTCGATCTCTAAATTTTTAGTTTCTTTGACAGCCTAAAAATTAATTTTGAGATGAAAACATAAAATACTGACTGTGACCATAAAAAGGCAGTGAACTAAATCATCAACTTGATTCAACATTAAGAGACAAATTTGCATTAGACTACGATGGCTTAGGAACAAATGTGATAGACCCAGGATTTAAAAAAAAAAAAAGAAAAGAAAAGTAACCTTTTCTGATGTCCTAGAAATCCAATCCCTGGAAACTACATTTGTGGTACACCTGAGGGACAAGTCACTACCTCTACATACACCCAGCTGTGCACCAGATGCTGCAGAGACAAGTCTCCGTACTCTAGAAGTGGACAGCGTGGATTCAGTCCTCCCTCTGTGTGTGTTCTATTTCCCACTATGCTATGGGGCTGCCAGTGCACAAAGAGGCCCGCAGCTTCCAGGAAAGGCTAATTCTCAAAACTTCCCAGGCTGAGGTTTCTAAAAAGCCCAAACCAGGAGTCCCATTAACACTTCAGATTAGATGAAACACCATTAATATGCTATAAAACTGTCCTGCTTTGCACTGCCCTCCAAAATTATGTACCAATACAGATGTGATCTCCTTGCAGCACAGAGACAGGGCTAGATTTCTTAGGCTGACTCAGCCATACCCTAAGGACTTTTCAGGTGCATCTTTTCATGGTAAATAGCATGGGTCACTCCATCAGCCTTTGAAAAGTTGACTGATAATGTTTAGCTATATAATGATGAGTCTGGCACGTAATAAAGTGCCACCTTACTTTATCTTTTTTTTTTTTTTTTTTTTTAAGCAGGCTCCATGCCAAATGTGAGGCTTGAACTCAAAACCCCAAGTCACATGCTGTACAGACTAAGCCAGCCAGGTGACCCACCACCTTACTTTAAAGCTACCCAAGCTGCCCAGTGAAAACAATAAAGTCAGCACCAGCACATCTCATCAAGATCACAACCTACCCCACTGTCCAGTGCATAGGTATTGACGAGGTAGGCCAGTGAGTTACAGAGCCACAAAGAAATGATGTCACCTAGGAGGCGAGGAATAAGACCCCTACATGAAAAACAATAAAAATAAGAGCCAAAAAATGTGATCAGTAAAAAGATAATCCACTCAATACAAACACTTCTCAAAGACAGATTTTAAAGTCTTCTAGAGAACTGAAAGACACTGACCGCCAGAATCTAGTCCTAACTAGTTCATTCTACGTAATGTAACTATACTAGAGGCTAATCTCTAATGACTTTCCCATTTTCCCCCCTTTTTTTTTTTAAAGGAGGCTCCACGCTGGGCATGGAGCCCAACACAGGGCTTGAACTCACGACCCTGAGATCAAGACCTGAGCTGAGATCAAGACTGAGACACTTAATGGATTGAGCCACCCAAGCAACCCAATTTCCATTTTTCAAATGCAGACCAGCTATACATCCTGGAGCTCTGGCCAATGGTTCATCTTACTATCAATAACTATAAGCAAGAGGGGACAAAAATGTGCCTGCTTCAGAGAAGAGACTTAAATATAGTTTTGGCTTGGGAATGCAAGCTGCTGCAGCCACTCTGGAAAACAGTATGGAGGTTCCTCAAGAAACTAAAAATAGAACTACCCTACGACCCAGCAACTGCACTACTAGGTATTTATCCAAAGAATACAGGTGTGCTGTTTCGAAGGGACACATGCACCCTAATGTTTATAGCAGCACTAACAACAATAGCCAAAGTATGGAAAGAGCCCAAATGTCCATCGATGGATGAATGGATAAAGATGATGTGGGATATATATACAATGGAGTATTACTCGGCAATCAAAAAGAATGAAATCTTGCCATTTGCAACTATGTGGATGGAACTGGAGGGTATTATGCTAAGTGAAATTAGTCAGTCAGAGAAAGACAAAAATCATATGACTTCACTCATATGAGGACTTTAAGAGACAAAACAGATGAACAGAAGGGAAGGGAAACAAAAATAATATAAAAACAGGGAGAGGGACAAAACAGAAGAGACTCCTAAATATGGAGAACAAACTGAGAGTTACTGGAGGGGTTGTGGGAGGGGGCACTAAGGAATCTACTCCTGAAATCATTGGTGCACTATATGCTAACTAATTTGGATATAATTAAAAAAAAAAAAAAAGAATGTATGGGCGCCTGGGTGGCTCAGTCGGTTAAGCGTCTGACTTCAGCTCAGGTCACGATCTTGTGGTCCATGAGTTTGAGCCCTGCGTCGGGCTCTGTGCTGACAGTTCAGAGCCTGGAGCCTGCTTCAGACTCTGTGTCTCCCTCTCCCTCTGACCCTCCCGCTTCATGCTCTGTCTCTCTCTGTCTCAAAAATAAATAAACGTTAAAAAAAAAATAATAAAAAAGAATGCATAATAAGTGATTAGGAATAAAAAACATGTAAATCATAATAAATGAATAATAATTTTAAAAATACATATAATTTATAATTTTGGCTAAGGTATTTGATACTTAAATTCGACAGGGCCAAAAATGGCTACAAAATCACAAAACAAAACAAGAATGGCCCAGAGATAGATGAGGGATATCAAAAAACACATTCCCAGGGCCTGGGTGACCTAGGTGAGGCAGTATGCAATTGCAGGATGAACATTACCCCACAGACTGAAGACCGGGGTTCAAATGCCACTTCCACTACCTATCAGCTACGTGACCGGCAGCAAATGAAATTCCCAGAGCATCAACTTTTTTTCACCTCTATAATGAGAATAATAGTAACTACCCTGCCTATCTCCCAGGCGATTTGTTTGGTTTTACTTTTTTTTTTTTTTCTTTAAAGTAGGCTCCGTGCCCAACGTGGGGCTTGGAACTCACAACCTTGAACTCAAGAGTCGTGTGCTCCACCACCTGAGGCAGTCAGGCGCCCCTCTCCCAGACTAGGACGCTCAAATAAAATCAGTGACATGGAAACCCTCTGAAAATGAAAAAGGACCATTTACAGTTTCTGTTGTTAACAGAAGAATGACAGTAGTAGTCTAAGTTCTTCTAAAGGAAATTCAAGGGAACGGATATAGCCTTGCAAAAACATGTTACTCACAGGATCAGGAAGATACATGTTAGGTAATTCTCCCATTTTTCAAAAATTAAGTTTCCCTAGTTTATCAACTGTACATCATTAGGAACTTATTATAAAGGTAGAAACTTGGAATAAATTTATTTGTTAAAACAAAATGAAAAAATCCCCCAAACAAAAAACAAAACCCTCTAATTTCCAGTGTTTTAGATGTCTGGAAGTAAAAGTTTGGGATCTTTACAAGAGAATTTAAGTCAGAGGGACCTTAATAGAGTTTAACATGAAGTAAACCCAGAGAGTACATTTTCTCCAGGGATTAAACAGTCATGTCCTTATTTTCATTAAAGCTTTCCATTCCCACAAATAATCACACACAAATCAACAATTTACTCACGCAAAAAATCCTAGGATGCCTTCTTCACGATAGATGGTTACTATGGAGTCATAAAGTCCACTAACGTACAGAAGATGGAAAGGCAAAAATACATGAAGATTATTTTGGAGCTACTAAAGAAAACGTTCAATTATCACTTTTGACAAGGTCAAATTTATATCCCACCCCCTTTTCTGCCACCCTCACTCTGTAAAGACAGTTGAATTCGGGACAGGTGTGGAGATATTACTACCTAGTTACATGGAGTCAGGGTGAATTTTGGCTTTAGTGTCTCTGCAACTTACTCTGAGATCTTGGGTAGCTTCTTAAACGTGCCCAGGCCATTTTCTTCTATTTTCCCTTTTCTGTGTGTGTGCATATCAAATGATATATCAACTTGATCAAAATGATATATCTAAGGCACCATAAAAATGGAAAGCACTTTTGACAGCTCAGAGCCTGGAGCCTGCAGCCTGCTTTGGATTCTGTGTCTCCCTCTCTCTCTCTGTTCCTCCCCTGCTCGCACTTTGTCTCTCTCTCTCTCAAAAATAAATAAAGATTAAAAAAAAAAAAAAATGTAAAGCACTTCAACTGATCTCCTTGAATCCTTGGAAATAAAAACACTTACCAGTACTTGGATTCTCTGCCGATGAACTGTACCATAGATCTCAGAGTGATCACTGCAGAACACAGAGAAAAGATTTTTAAAACTACGTCGACATAAATTTTGATAGCCCTGAAAAAGAAAAAAAGTTTTTTCCACCTAAAGACACTTTGCTCTCTGGGTAAACTGGATAAGTGCCAAAGCAAGTAAGCAAACAAAAAACAAAAAACACACAGGCAAGGCACTTAAGTGAACTCCCACATCAATCTGTCTAAGCAGTTGGAGAGGAGAGATCATGCTCTAAAAAGTAAGGTCACAAATCAGATTTCAGTTACCAAGTGCAAACATACCGTGGAAGGGATGTGTGATGAGGGTAGCAGCAGAACGAGCCATCATCTCTCGAGTTGTCTAGAAACAATCAACACACACTTCTGAGATCTAAATAAATGACATTCAAATTCCTGTGAGAAGTAATGTGGGCGACAGGGCCCTCCTGCCCTGAACGTGATACTGTAACACACTGTCATCATCTCAGACCGCTCAGTCGTGGATTTCAACGTTCTGTTGGGGTTACTTCTCAAAACTGATGTGCAAAGCAGATTTCGGTTATCTTCTCGATTTTACAGATTGGGGGACAAAAAAAAGGCAAAAAGACAGGGAGGGTCACTAGCAAACGGTAACCAAGCTGGAAGAAAACTGTGAGGCCTGTGTTTTAGATTTTGAAGTCACTTTCTCACTATGAGTGATTTCACACTCTGATATCTACATTATTCAAATGTCAGGCTCTAGTTAATCTGTACCAACACAACAACTCTGATTTGTTTTTCCACCACAACCATGTAACTGCAATATCTCAGAAATGCTATTTATCCTAGTTTATCTTTCTTGTCCAGGACTCTGCAAAGAAGTAGCAAAGAAAATTAAATTACAATACTTGGAGGTAGGTTGTAAATACACCAGGTCATTCGTTTATGCATTTAAACATTATCTTCAGTTATTTAGTTAAGACAGCCCTCATGGTACGGTAGTCCTGAGAAGAGCCTGTGGGACAGGATGGGCCAACTGAAGTTAAGAAAATACAAAATGTATATTAATACATGTTCCTCTATTTTTTAATAAAAGTAGAAACTTTATGGAAACAAAGTTGATTCATCTGATAGCTACACTTGTAGTAAGATTTGCTTTGGAATATATATTTTATTTATTATTTAAAACTAATTTCTTCCATTTATTTGAAAGAGAGAGATCATGTACATGTGGGAGTAGAGGAGAGGCAGAGGGAGGGAGAGTGGGGGGGTGGTGAGAGGGGTGGAAAGGGAGAGAGGGAGAGGGAGAGAGACAGAGAGAGAGGGAGGGAGAGAATGAATCCCAAGCAGGCTTCATGCTCAGCACAGGGATCCCTGGGATCCCTGGGATCATGATCTGAGCTGAAATCAAGAGATGGAAGTTCAACTGATAGAGCCACCCAGGTGCCCCTGGAATATATATTTTAGAAAGCAGCATTTGGGGCACCTGGGTGGCTCAGTCAGTTAAGCGTCTGACTTCAGCTCAGGTCATGATCTCGCGGTTCGTGGGTTTGAGTCCCACGTTGGGCTCTGTGCTGACAGCTCAGAGCCTGGAGCCTGCTTTAGATTCTGTGTCTCCCTCTCTATCTGCCCCTCCTCTGCTCTCGCTCTGTCTCTCAAAAATAATCAAACATTAAAAAAAATTTTTTTTAAAAAGAAAGCAGCATTTACGAGAAAATTGTAACCTCACTAAAAACAATTAGACAATGTGAAGACTAAGAAATCAAAGAGTACTTTTGAAAGCCATAAACATTAAGTCAGGTATGAAACAAACCCCTAAGGTAGGAGATGGGAAGAGGAAAATGGGTGTGAGGAACAATCTCCTAAGTCAGAATAACACTGTAAAAACTTTTATGGATAGAGGGGCATCTGGGTGGCTCAGTCCATTGAGGACTTTGGCTCAGGTCATGATCTCATGGCTTGTGAGTTTAAGCCCCACATCAGGCTCTGTGCTGACAGCTCAGAGCCTGGAGCCTGCTTCAGATTCTGTCTCTGTCTCTCTCTCTGCCTCCCCGCCCCTATTCACACTCTCTCTCTCTCTCAAATGTAAATAAACATTAAAAAAAAAAAATGCTTTTCCAGAGAGATGGATAATATCCAATTCACAAAGGACCTGGCCACTAATTTAACACTGTGCCAGATGTTTACAACTCCATTAGAAAACTTTCAGGGAAAACCTCTTCAATTTTAAAGATGAGATGACCGCAAAATTAGTTTCCTTCAAATGCATGCAATCCAAATAGCTTTTTTTTTTCTTTTTTATGATATCTATATAGAAAAGCCCAAATTAAATTGAAGGTCTGATTTCATTTGGAACAAACGCTGAACACACAGGCCTGATGATCCTAATTCCACAAAATGCCACACTGCATACACTGTGATTTTGGGAAATAGCACAGGACATAATTTGTCTCTTACCTCTTTGATAACTTGGTCGAAGGAAGGTGTAACTTCTTTTTGTACATTCCCAGGGCCTAAATCCTGGAAATCAATACGAAAGACAGGTATCTTGAAAGTTTTCTTTCTTTCTTTCTTTTTCTTTCTTTCTCTTTCCTTCCTTCCTTCCTTCCTTCCTTCCTTCTTTCTCTTTCTTTCTTTCTCTCTTTCTGTTTCTAATTTTTTTAAAGATTTTTTTTTTTTAAGTAGTCTCTACATACCACACGGGGCTTGAACCTACAGCCCCAAGGTTAAGAGTTACATGTTCCACCAAATGAGCCAGCTAGGTGCCCCTATCTTGATGGTTTTAAATAAAACTGTTCCAACACCTGGCCACTCTGTACACCAACGCTCACTGAGATGAAAGGAAAACTGACTGCTTGTCCCTTCTCCTAAAGAGGACCAAAGAGCAATAATAATCTGCAAGGGAAATGGGCCACCCATGCATATAAATAGGCTCCAACATACCTCAACCTTGTCACATTCCTGGTAATGCTACAAAGGAAAAGAAAAGAAAGGATGATTAGGGCTGTCACAGTGTCATTGAGAGAGGACATAAAATGAAAGTAAAACAGTTTCTGGGTTTTTTTTTTTTTTGTTGAATATCTCCAATAATTTCTATTTCTATTATCAGTTGGAAGTAAGTGTCTCTAAGATATCTTATTACTAAGTTTAACATATTGGCCAGCTAGAGGAACAGGCAAATGCTCATGAAAACTCTCATCTAAGAGAAGAAATGGGTGCCTGGATGGCTCAGTCAGTTAATCATCTGACTCTTAATCTCAGCTCAGGTCTTGATCTCAGGGTTGTGAGTTCAAGCCTCAGTGTGGGGCCTACTCAAAAAAAATTTTTTTAAATAAATAAGTAAGTAAGTAAGTAAGTAAATAAATAAATAAATAGATAGATAGATAAATGAAACAGGACAACAAACCAAAACAGAAACCCAAGGGTATTATTTACTAAACATACATGTTTAGCAGAAATAAAGTGGTATAAACATACCCTAGGCCTAAGGTTATGGAAAAAGCCTCATGGCTTTTTCATGAAAAAGCAGAACCAATACCAAACAACCCAATTAAAAAATGGGCAGAGAATATGAATATACATTGTTCCACACAAGATATACAGATGGCCAACAGGCAAATGAAAAGATTCTCAACATCACTCATCAGCAGGGAAATGCAAACCAAAATCACAATGAGATACCACCTCACATCAGTTATATTGGCTGTCAACAAAAAGAAATAACAGGTGTTAGAGATGATGTGGAGAAAAATGACCTGATTCTGTTGGTGGGAACGTCAACTAAGGCAGCCACCGTGGACAACAGTATGGACACTCCTCAAAAAGTTAAGAATAGGGGCGCCTGGGTGGCGCAGTCGGTTAAGCGTCCGACTTCAGCCAGGTCACGATCTCGCGGTCTGTGAGTTCGAGCCCCGCGTCAGGCTCTGGGCTGATGGCTCGGAGCCTGGAGCCTGTTTCCGATTCTGTGTCTCCCTCTCTCTCTGCCCCTCCCCCGTTCATGCTCTGTCTCTCTCTGTCCCAAAAATAAATAAAAAACGTTGAAAAAAAAAAAAAAAAAAACTTAAAAAAAAAAAAAAAAAAAAAAGTTAAGAATAGAACTATCGGGGGTGCCTGGCCGGCTCAGTTGGTGGAGGATGAGACTCTTGATCTCAGGGTTGTGAGTTCAAGCCCCATGTTAGGGATAGAGATTAGTTAATAAAAAAACTTTTTTAAAGAACTACCATAGAAATCCAGCTATTTTACTTCTGGATTATCTGAAGAATATGAACACTAAATTGAAAAGATATACGCACCCTGACGTTTATAGCAGCATTATTTACAGTAGCCAAGATATAAAAACCTAAATGGCCATCGGTGGGATGAATGGATAAGGAAATTGTGGTATATGTACATAATGGAGTATATTGCTCAGCCATAAAAAAGAATGAATCTTGTCATTTGAGACATGGATGGACCTTCAGGGTACTAAGTTAAGTGAAATAAGTCAGAAAGAGAAAGACAAAAACTGCATTTCACTCACATGTGGAATTTAAACAAACAAACCAAACCAATTCATAGACATGAAGAACAGGTTACCAGAAGGGAAGGGGGATGGAAGATGAGTGAAATGGGCAAATGGGGTCAAATGTATGGTGATGGATGGTAACCAGACGATCACTCTGTAATGAACACAGATGTCGAATTATAATTTTGTACACCTGAAACATATGTTTTGTACCAATTTTATCTCACTTAAAAAAAAAGAAAGTAGTACCAATATCAAATTAGGGCAAGGCTCTTTTCTTCACTGCACAAAAGAACAGAGAATTGGTGCCAAGTCTGAAGAGCTAAAATCGCTTCACTTTTCCTTTTGTATCTGACTGTTTCTAAAACAGGCGAGAGAAGATTTTGTTCTCTTTTAGAGAACTTGAACACTGCCAAGGCTCAGACTAGATTGGAAGAGGAAATATTATTTGTGGGATACTTCAGGAATAGAAGATGGGCTAGGTGAAATAAAAGAAGCAGACAATTGAGTCACTAGTTATACCAGATTAAAAAACAGACAATACTTCCTATTAAAAAAAGATTTAAAAGAAAAATCAGAAGAAAGAGAGTAAATGTTAAGATTAAGCAATATGATGTTTTCGGGTCAAATTCCAAGTGTTTAGTTAAGAGTAATTCTAATGGTTTCAGGCGTATTTTAAAATTCTCACTCATGGGGCACCTGGGTGGCTCAGTCGGTTAAGTGTCTGACTTCGGCTCAGGTCATGATCTCACGGTTCGTGGGTTCAAGCCCCGCATTGGGCTCTGTGCTGACAGCTCAGAGCCTGGAGCCTGTTTCAGATTCTGTGTCTCCCTCTCTCTCTGCCCCTCCCCTGTTTACACTCTGTCTCTGTCTCAAAAATAAATAAACATTAAAAAAAAAAAATTAAAAAAAAATAAATAAAATAAAATTTTCACTCATTTCTAGGGGCGCCTGGGTGGCTCAGTCAGTTATGTGTCCGACTTCGGCTCAGGTCATGATCTCACGGTTTGTGAGTTCAAGCCCTGCATCCGGCTCTCTGCTGTCAGGGAAGAGCCCACTTGGGATTCTCTGTCCCCTTCTCTCTGCCCTTCCTCTGCTCTTTCTCAAAAAAAAAAGAAACTTAAAATAAAAATTTCCTCCTGTCCTTTCTATACTATTCTGAACAGAATTTAATTTCATTCTGGTTCAAATATACAGAACTCTTTCTTATAAAAGGCTAACAGTTTCACCAACCCTGAACTGGTCTCTCTTCCTGATTGTATGGAGCTGCTTTTGATACTAAGTGTAGTACCAATCCCCTGTTATATTTCATTTGGCTACATGTGAAACATATATTCAGGGTACCTGATTACCGGGAGTTTATTACTTTCTGGAACATACAGGACCTTGTTCTCAAGTAGTACTTTCACTTTTGCTCTAAGTCTACACATGAAGCCCACTAGAGGACAGCTGTCTTTCCATATGTAAACCTCACTCGGGTAAGGGCAATACTTTCACTGAGCCCGGGGGAGGGTGTGGCTGGGAATGAAACACTAGTAATCAATCCACCAAAAATACCTGCCCATTAGGACTCCATTACTCTCACCCACGGGCTACCCACACTTTTCCACATTCAGCCCACAGGCATGACAACAAGAATAAGTATAAGGTGGAGCGCCTGGCTGGCTCAGTGGGTAGACCATGTAACTCTTCATCTTGGGGTCATGAGTTCAAGCCCCGCAATGGGAGTGGAGCTTACTTAAAAACATAACAAAAGAATAAGTGTAAAGAATAATAAAGTGGCTAAAGGGTGAAACAGCTTCCATGTGAGGAATCTACTGAAAACCTTTCCAACTCAAAAATCAGTGAAGGGTGAAGAGAATTTAAAATTGAAGCCAATTAGCATTCATACATGAAATTTAAGGAACAAAACAAATGGGTGCACCTGGGTGGCTCAGTTGGTTAAGCATCCGACTTTAGCTCAGGTCACGAACTCATGGTTCACGAGTTCAAGCCCCACACTGGGTTCTGTGCTAACAGCTCAGAGCCTGGAGCCTGCTTCGGATCCTGTCTCTCTCTCTCTCTCTCTGCCCCTCCCCTGCTCGTACTGTCTCTCTCTCTCAAAAATAAATAAAACATTAAAAAAAAAATGATCATGGGGGGAAAAAAAAGAGGCAAACCAGGAAACAGACTCTTTACAGAGAACACACTGATAGATACTAGAGGGGAGGTGGGCGGGGTGGGGGATGGGTGAAATAGGTGATGGGGACTAAGGGGGGGCACTTGTGATAAGCAGAGGGCGATTTAAGGAAGTGTTGAATCACTACACCGTACACCCAGAACTAATATTACACTGTATGTTAACTAATTGGAATTTAAATAAAAACTTTAAAAAAAATGAAATCGAAGCCAATTAGATCATGAAACTAACAAAATCAAGACATGGTCATCAGATGATAAAACATTAGAACTGGGGTAATGTGAAAGCCTACAAAAGTAAATGAAGGATTGTGCCCAGTACTATTTAAATAAGCAGTTAGTGGGGCGTCTGGGTGGCTCAGCTGGTTAAGTGTCAGACTTCAGATCTCTGGCTTTCTTAAAATCAAATGCCTCAGATACAGATAGCCAAAGTTCCACCTCTTACCTCTTCCCCTACTTCCCCAAAATTTCTACAGCCCTGCAGTTGACATGGACCTTGGTGGTTAAAAAAAATTTTTTTTTTAATTTATTTAACATTAACACATTTGCAGAAACAGTGCACAAAATATAAATGATGGGATAAATAATCACATGACAAATATCCACATAGCCATGATCCAGGTCAAGGAAAATCATTTCCATTACCCCCAAATGTCATGCATGGTCCCTTTTCCCTTCCCTCTTCCCACAGATAACCACTATCCTGACTTTTATGTTTATCTTGCTAAGTTTTTTAAGAAAATAAGTTTGTGGGGCACTTGGCTGGCTCAACAGGTAGAGCATGCGACTCCTGATCTCAGGGTTGTGAGTTTAAGACCCACATTGGGCACACAGCTTACTTTAAAATATAAATCAATAAAAAAACCTTTTAAACATAAATACATAAAAAATAAGTTTGTAACAGAAAACATTTTACTAGGGGTAATGATAAGAAAAAAATAACTTCAGAAAGAAATATGTATGTTTTAATCAGCCTCCTTCCTCCTTCAAAGAAATCAAATGAGCTATGCAGGAGATCGAATAATTGCATTCATTTTCTTCTCAGAATGACTGATTCACAGGACGAAGTTTGTGTAGATCAAAGTCAAATGCTTCATTTTATACAAATTCCCCTTGCGTCCCAGGAAAGAATTAAGAATGGGTATTTGGGGGCACCTGCGTGGCTCAGTCGGTTAAGTGTCTGACTCATGACACTGGCTCAGGTCATGATCTCACAGTTTGTGAGATGGATCCCTGCGTTGGCTCGGCTGACAGCTCCGAGCCTGGTTGGGATTCTCTCTCTCTCTCTCTCTCTCTCTCTCTCTCTCTCTCCCCCTCTCCCTCCCTCCCTCTCTGTCCCTCCCCCACTTGTGCATACATTTTCTCTTTCTCAAAAATAAATAAATTTTTAAAAAGAAAAAAAAATGGATATTTGAAGAAAATGTTTTCAAGAGGAAGAAAGATCACGGTCATAAATATATCTTTAAAACTGCTCTTGGGGCACCTGGGTGGCTCAGTCAGTTGAGCATCCAACTTCAGCTCAGGTCATGATCTCCTTGTTCTTGAGTTCAAGCCCCGCATTGGGCTCACTGCTGTCAACCTGTCAGCACAGAGCCTGCTTTGGATCCTCTACCCACCTCTCTCTGTCCCTCCCTCACTTGTGTTCTCCCCCCAAAAGTAAACAATTATTAAAAAAAACAAAAAGCAAAAATAACCCTGCTCTTGGTCAGTAGAACAAACTGCATAAAAGGTAATCTAAATCTTTGGGAAGATGAACTGATGTTCTTACCTGTAAAACTTTACCATGGACCACGGTCCCAAGGACTCCTGAGCACAGTCTTGGAGTTAAGCCTGTGAACAACCCACGCTTCCCGTCAATGCTGGCAATGTGCTGAGCTAAGAACACAAGTCAGAGATTTAAATTCCAGCTGAAAGAAATAGTTACATAGAAATTTCATGTCAACAGGCTTTCTATATCTTCTTTCCATACCTCCTGCCTACCTATCATCATCCTCAATGTCCTCCAATTCCAAATAAATCAAAAACACTTACCATAACAAAACAGACCAGGAAGCTGACATACTTGCCGCCCAAAAATATTTCGTCCTATTGTTGGAGGAAGAGGCTCATATCCCACCTTTAAAAACAATGGGATGTATCAATACTAAGCAATATTCCCCAAAATACCTTGGTTGTAAAGTTATAATTTTTAACCTCAGTTAAAATACAGCATATGTTTTCCGAGGCAATGATGAAGTATCATCCTTGTCAGTTTCTTATTCCCTCAACTGATAACACTAGTTTCAATGAACTCCAAGCTTCCTTTTGTTTGGTTCAAATTCTACAAAGTAAGCCATGTAGCTGAGCTGGACTAGTATCAAATTGAAAACAGAGTAAGGGAACTTTTGTGTTAGGAAAGCTACAGTTTACTGAGGCTCAAAAATATTTTCTAAAGAAAATCTAACACATTTTAAATACAGTAATCTCCATGCCCAACGTGGGGCTTAAACTCACAACTGGGAGATCAAGAGTTGCATGCTATACCAACTAAGCCAGCTACGCTCTCCAAACACATTTTTTATATTTGGACAAAACAGAAGACTAAACCAGTATCCACTATGGATTTGGCTATCAAGATGAAACACTCAAAAGGCAAATGCAGATACGGTTGGATAAGTCATGTGGGAAATGATTATAAGCTAAATCCATGTTAAACAAGCTGATTGTCATTAATAATCTAATGAAGACCATTTTAGAGTTAATGATTATCATTTTATTTCTACAATATATTCAGCATTCTTAGTGCTAAAGAGAAAGTTGAGAGAACGAATGCCATAGGACTTGGTTTTGACTCGTTATTGCCGTGATTCTTAACCTGTTCAATTAACTCCTGACTGAGCTCCCTCAAAGTGCTACCATACAACTATTTTTAAAACAGTATTCGGGGGGCACCTGGGTGGCTCAGTCAGCTAAGCATCTGACTTCAGCTCAGGTCATGATCTCGTGGTTCACGGGTTCCAGCCTCTCATCAGACTCTATGCTGACGGTGCGGAGTCTGCTTGGGATTCTCCCTCTCTCTCTCTCTCTCCCTCTCTCCCTGCTCCTCTCCCACTGTCTCTCAAAATAAATAAATAAACTAAAAAAATAAATAAATAAAGCTGAGTATTTGGAAATTTCACCAAAACCCTTAAAGACACTTGGCAACACACAGAAGTTAAGTAATCAGGGCTGAGGATATTAAAATTTTTGAGACAAGAGCTCTAGACGTCACTAAAAAAACACTGTCTCCTGAAGAAGTACTGAGCTCATAGCAGATTTACTGCAAAATGTCATCTCAAGACACTATTTAGCTACAAATGTGCCAATTCTGTTTTAGATGTCATACCACATTTCAATCAAAATCTTTGTTCTTAGTTAAAATAATTTACTTTATAATAGCCTTTTACGTACGGAATCTGAATCCACATGGGTCAGCCAAGCAACACATAATACGGAGTAGCATCAACTCAATAGTAAGAAATGTGGCCCTCCTTAGGGTCTTGCATGTTTCTGACAGAAAGGCAGATGGCAAGGACAGGGGTTCTAATCACTGCTCCCTTCCTTGGAATAATGCATGACATAATTATGTCAACTCTCAACAAGAGTTTAAAAAAATGAAATGACATGCCCATCACAGGGAATTCTAGAAAGGCAACTGAAAACACTATCAAATAGTGTACCATCAGTTAAAACCTGGGTTACTTGCCTGCGAATGTAAAATGTCACTTAAGGATTTTTTCACAGTAGATTAGCAACTAATATATATGCTTCAACTCTTTCATCTGAACTATTCCAAGCTCAGACAGATGTGGTTTCCACTGTCATGAGTCACAAGGGCTGCTCTTGGGAGAGTGCTCAGTGAGCTCAGTGAATCCTCTCACTTCTGAATGAGCTCCTTGTGTTTACCTGGGTATCTGGTGCTAAATCTCAGAAGAGTAACAGTAGCAAAGAAAAAAGAAGAAAAAAAAACGCTAATCAAGTGTTGGCTCCCCTTTAATATCAAATTTGTCTTTAATATATTTAATGTCTTGAGTTCGGGCCGGGGGAGGAGGTGAATGCTAATTTCAGAGGGGTATGCTGGGAGGGTTGGGAAGCTCTTGGTGGCAACTGGCCAGTATCAACCTCAGGGATGAAAAAACAAAGTTCACCGGGCAGGGCAGGACGGCAGTTGGCTATGGGGAAAGGATCGGGCCTCCCCGCCTTCCCCAGGAAGGAAGCGAGACCTGGGGAAGGCCCATGGGCAGTGGAAGAGGCGCGGGCAGTGGAAGCTGTCCCTGCGGGGAAGGAAGGGACAGCAGGGAAAAAGCAGCATCTCAGGGGACTGAAGGCCCGGGAAGGCTGGAGCCGATCGCCAAGCGCGGAGGGCAGCGGCGACTAAACAAGGCGCCGGGCGGGGAAAGGGATGGCGACGACTCATACCTGGATGAGCACCTTCACGTACATGAGCGGCTGGGACAGGATGGTGAGGCCGGAGCCCAGGAGCACCTGACTGGCTGCGTCCGCCATGATGGCACCCGCGGACGGACAGACAGACCAAGCCACCAAGCGACCGAGCCGCTCCCGTATCACGTGCCAGGGCCGCCGGCTTCACTGGCCCGCCCGCGGCGCGCGCACACACGCACGCACCGGCGCGCGCCTCTCCGCCCAGTCCCCGCCCACCACCCCGCCCGGAGAAACGGCAGGCGCTCGCGAGCCAGCGCAGGGGTCGGGGCGGGGCTTACAGTCCAGGGGCGCATGCGTTTTGTAGTGGGATCCGCGCCCTCCACTAAGGAAGGCAGTTTCTTTTGCGCTTGCGCAGGCTGGGAGCCTCGGTAGGAGAAGAATGGGCGTGGCAGTGGGGCGTCAGTGACCCTGACGGCAAAGGCAAGGTCAGAGGAATAAAAGAATTGGAGAGTTCTCTGTTATGCTTTGCCTGGACAGTTGCACTTTGGGCTGAAAGAGCGGTCCTAGGCTGGCCGACTCCATTTTGTTCTGTGTCCTCCATCTTGAGTGACTATGTCCCCGACATGGCCCCCTTTTCTGGGAAAACCCGCAGAAAGAAATTCCTGCTCACTCGCTAAAACCCCCTCCCCTTGAGTAACTTCCCGCTCACCCGTCCAAACTTCCCATACAAACCATGCCCGGCAACCTGCACAACGGGACTCTGATCCTTCCCCAGCCAATCAGCTAAGGCCACGACCATCACCCCACCAACTGCCCCTAGACCCCTATAAACCTTTGTGCTTTTGAAACTCTCTCTCTGGCATCTCACCGCTGCGTCGGTGCAGGTAGGAGATTGAGCTCGAGCTAGCTCAAATGAAGGTTCCTTGCTTTTGCCTCAGACTCGGCTCCCTGGTGGTCTTTGGGGATCGTGAATTCTGGGCATAACATTTGGGAGCTCCTCCGGGATCCCCAAGACTCCCGAGGGACCCCCCCCCCCTCTCCAACCCAGAGAGCTTGACTGGCCACCGTTAGTGTCTGTCCGTTCCCTGTCTCTTCTGTGTGAGCTCATTTCTGAAATTCTGGTAGTGCCTGGCGTGGTCTATTCTGCCCCTGCGAGCCACCGGACCCCCAGACGCGAAGGGGAATCAGCCCTATCACTATTGGCCTTTCACCACTAGTGACCTCTACAATTGGAAAGTTCAGAATCCTAAGTTTTCCGAGAAACCTGCAGGGCTTATTGATTTATTAGACTCTGTTCTTTTTATCTATCAGCCCACGTGGGATGATTGCCAGCAGCTTTTGCAGGTCCTGTTCACAACCAAGGAAACAAAAAGAATCCTCAATGAGGCCCGAAAACTAGTTTCGGGCACAGACGGGAATCCCACCACCGACCAGGCTCAGATAGATGCCTCCTTCTCCTTAACTCGGCCCAAGTGGGATTTCAACACGGCAGAAGGTAAGGAGAGGCTCCGGGTCTACCGCCAGACTCTAATGGGGTGGGGGGGGGGGGTCTCTGAATGGCTGCTAGGAAGCCAACCAATTTGGCCAAGGTAGGAAATGTGCAACAGGAAAAAGATGAATCTCCGGCTGCCTTTTTAGAACGGATCATGGAGGCATTCCGTACTTATACTCCCATGGATCCAGAGGCTCCAGAAAGCAAGGCAGCTGTTATCATGTCCTTTGTAAACCAATCGGCCATAGACATTAGAAAAAATTACAGAAAATAGATAGACTAGGAGAAAAAAAGTCTGCAGGACTTACTGGTAGTAGCCGAAAAGGTATATAATAACCGGGAGCCTCCTGAGGATAAGTAGGCTCGCGCCATGGCGGCTGCCAGCAGTAAGCAGACTCGAGACCTGGCCCGAATACTACTAGCTACCACTGCTGACTCCCCCGAGGAACGAGACCTCCATCTCCGGCAGCTGGCGGACGACTCAAGAGGAGGTAAAGGAACCACCAAGGGGGGGAAGCAGAGGCTGCAGAAAGATCAGTGCGCATACTGCAAGGAGATAGGGCATTGGGCCCGAGATTGTCCAAAAAGGCCGGCGGGAAGGGAAGCAAGACTGATTGAGTAAAAGTCTTAGAGCTAGATGAACTGAGTGATTAGGGGAGTCGGGGTTCAGACCCTCTCCCCGAGCCCAGGGTAACTCTTAAAGTGGAGGGGACCCCTGTTGACTTCCTTGTCGACACTGGAGCGCAACATTCGGTCCTCCACACCCCACAAGGAAAACTAGCCAGCAAGAAGTCCTGGGTACAAGGGGCAACTGGTATGAGCCAGTATTCATGGACTACCCGAAGAACGGTAGATTTGGGGAAGGGTCAGGTATCCCACTCCTTTATGGTAATACCAGAATGCCCCTACCCGCTGTTAGGACGGGACTTACTGACCAAGATTGGAGCTCAGATAACTTTCAGACAAGGGGGGCCTCAGGTCACTGATGGCAAGGGCCACCCCATCCAGGTCCTGACCATAAAACTAGAGGATGAATACAGCTTCCACCAGGAGGTGCTCCCGAGAGAGGATAATATAGACAGATGGCTACAAGAATTCCCCTCAGTTTGGGCAGAGATGGGGGGGTGGAGTGGGGGAATAGGACTAGCCACCCACAGGACCCTGGTCCTGGTAGAGCTCAAGCCAGGAGAAGGTCCCGTAAGGATCAAACAATACCCCATGTCTCAGGAGGCCCAGAAGGGGATCCAGCCACACATCCAGAGACTATGAAGCCTAAGGGTACTAGTTCCTTGCCAGTCTGCCTGGAACACCCCCCTACTGCCGGTCAAAAAGCCTCACACAAATGACTGTCAACCGGTACAAGACCTCCGGGAAGTAAATAAGAGGGTCACGGACATACACCCAACTGTTCCCAACCCACATACTCTCTTGAGCTCCTTGGCACCCTCCAGGGTCTGGTATACTGTATTAGATTTAAAGGACGCCTTCTTCAGTCTGCCGCTGGCACCCCAAAGCCAACCCTTGTTCGCCTTCAAGTGGCATGATCCAGAGGAGGGCTACAGCGGGCAACTCACCTGGACATGGCTGCCTCAGGGGTTCAAAAATTCTCCCGCCATCTTCGACGAGGCACTACACGAGGACCTGGGTGAGTACAGAAAGGAGCACCCTGGCCTCACCCTCCTACAGTATGTAGATGACATCTTGATTGCTGCCGACACGGCCGGCCGACTGCGAGCAAGGGACCCAGGACCTGCTGGCTACCCTGGGGGCCTTAGGGTACCGGGCATCTGCGAAAAAGGCTCAGATATGCAGGGAGAGGGTAAGTTACCTGGGATACATCCTGGAGGGCGGACAGCGGCGGTTATCAGATGCCAGAAAAGAATCTGTCCTGAAGATTCCTACTCCCACCTCCCGAAGGGAAGTAAGGGAATTCCTAGGATCGGCCAGTTACTGCCGCCTCTGGATCCCGGGTTTTGCTGAGATCGCCAGGCCCCTATATGAAGCTACCAAAGAGGGAAAAACATTTGAATCGACTGAAAAAGAGGAAACTGCCTTTAATTAGTTGAAAAAGGCCCTCCTAGATGCCCCAGCCCTGGGCCTGCCAGACATTATGAAGCCCTTCCACCTCTTTGTAGACGAACACAAGGGAATAGCAAAAGGGGTTCTAACTCAAGCCTTAGGCCCCTGGAACCGCCCGGTGGCTTACCTGTTCAAGAAGCTAGACCCAGTGGCTGCCGGCTGGCTGCCATGCCTAAGAATTATTGCGGCGACAGCACTCCTTGTCAAGGACGCAGACAAACTGACCCTAGGACATCAGATCTGGATCATGACCCCACACGCCATTGAAGGGGTCCTGAAACAGCCTCCTGATAGATGGATGAGCAACACGCATGTGACTCATTACCAGAGCCTCCTACTCAACCCTCCACGGGTGCGGTTCCACCCCAGTGCGGCCCTCAATCCTGCAACTCTGCTGCCCGACCCTGACCTAGGTGCTCCACTACATGATTGTGCAGGGATCCTGGAGCAAGTACATGGATTCTGGACGGACCTGACTGACCGGGCCCCTCCCTGATGCCGAGGCTACTTGGTTCACTGATGGCAGCAGCTTTGTGCGGGACGGACACAGGTATGTGGGTACAGCGGTAGTCACTGAAACGGACACCATATGGGCGGAGGCTCTACCCTCCGGAACGTCAGCCCAGCAAGCAGAGCTCGTCGCCCTCACCAAGGCGCTGACACTGGGAGCTGGAAAACGGCTTAACATCTACACACACAGCCGTTATGTGTTTGCCACAGCTCATATTCATGGGGCAATTTATCAGGAGAGGGGGTTACTAACGGCAGAAGGACGGACTATAAAAAATAAGCAGGAGATATTTGACCTGCTTACGGCCTTATGGCTTCCTGCCAAGCTGGCCATTATCCACTGCCAAGGGCACCAGAAAACTGATAACCCGGTAGCTAGAGGTAATCGAAAGGCTGACCAGGCAGCCAAGGCAGTAGGCCTTACTTCAGTTCCCACCATGACCATACAACTACTGGACCCGGGAGAACCAGTTTTACCAGACCAGCCCAAATACTCCCAGGAGGAGTTACAGCGGATCAAGAAACTCCCCATGGCCCAGGAGATAAAGGGATGGTGGTATACACCTACAAGGAGCTCGTGCTGCCAGACCGGCTCGGAGTCTCAGTATCAGAGCACATGCATCAGTCTACTCACACGGGGGCCCGAAAATTAAAAGACTTAATCCGACATGCTGGAATCAAGATTCACCAACAGGACACCAAAATAGAGCAAGTTGTATGTGCCTGCAAGACCTGCCAACTCACCAACTCGAGAGCCACATCAAATAAAAAAGGAAGCAGGCTCAGAGGCACCAGACCGGGAGCCCAATGGGAGGTCGACTTCAATGAAGTTAAACCAGGAAAGTATGGTTATAAATATCTTTTAGTATTTACAGACACCTTCTCTGGCTGTGTGGAGGCATACCCAACCAAGCATGAAACGGGGCCAGCTCTTATCTTGCAGGTAAAGCAGGCAGTAGCCAAGGCTGGGGGGGGAAATTACATTGTGCTTATAGGCCCCAGAGCTCAGGATAGGTAGAAAGAATGAATACAACCCTAAAAGAGACCCTTACCAAATTAACCATGGAGACTGGCGAGGACTGGGTGACTCTCCTACCGTACGCCCTTTACCGGGTTAGGAACACTCCTTACACCCTGGGTTTTACTCCCTACGAGATCACGTTTGGCAGGCCACCCCCTATTATTCCCAACCTTTGAGCTGAACTTCTTGCTGAGTTTAAAGATCAAGAACTTTTTCTTTCCTTGAGAGGGCTCCAGAAGGCGCACGAGGACATTTGGCGGCGCCTCCGTGCCATCTACGAGGCCGGCCCAACCCTGACACCTCACCAGTACAGGTCGGGAGACTGGGTCTACGTCAAGAGGCACCGGCAAGAGACCCTCGAGCCGCGCTGGAAGGGACCCTACATCGTGGTGCTGACAACCCCCACCGCTCTCAAAGTAGACGGTATCGCGACCTGGGTCCATCACACCCACGTTCGGCCAGCGGACCCCCCCCCCCCCCCCACGATCCGGAAGGACTTCGTCACGCAATGGGCCGTCAATCAGGATCAACACAACCTGCTCAAGCTCAAGCTATAGCGCATTTGACCCACCTGATATTGGTAACTCTGTTAACTCTGCTTGTCATTGCTCATGCTGCTGGGAGTCCCCACGCCCCCCAAAACATTACCTGGCAGATCGTAGACACCAGCTCAGGGACAATACTTAATCAGACATCCCAGACCCACCCTAGAGACACATGGTTCCCGGAATTACGAGTAGACTTAGAAAGCCTGTTTCCCCCTTATACCGGCCACCCTAGGGTTGATACCACAGGGTTCAGGCGACAAGACTTTCACTTCTATGTCTGTCCCGGTGGAAAAGACCATGGGGACACTTGTGGGGATGCGGCAGACTACTTCTGCGCCTCTTGGTCATGTGTCACCACTGGACACATCTGGTGGACCCCACCACGCACCGGAGATCTCATCGTGGTGACACGGCCCAGTGGCCCCCGACCACCATATGTCTCGGGCCATGGTAATCCTGTGTCAATATCTTTCACAGAACAAGGAAAAAATGCAACAGGGTGGGAAGCTGGAAAAACCTGGGGGGTCAGGCTTTATGACAAGGTCAGACTTGGGCCTAGAGATAAAGGAATGTTATTTACCCTCCGAATGCAAGCAACCCCCCTTGCCCAGCAGTCGCCCACAGGGGTAGGACCCAACCAAGTACTAGTTCCCCGACCTGCCCCCGCCCGGACGGCCACGCCCAGAAACACCCAGGCTCTGGCCACACAGCCCTCCACATCCCCTGTCCCTACCGGAGCGTCACCCACATCTCCTGCCCCGGGTCACAACTTACTATCTGATACAGACCCCCTATGGAGCACGGAGCATACCAGGTACTAAACACTTCTAGGCCTGACCCGACCAAGTCCTGTTGGCTCTGTCTAGATGTCCGGCCCCCATATTACGAAGATATTGCCATTAAAGGCAATTTTACAACAGCCTCCAACTCTAACTCCTGCAGATGGCAGCAGGCTACTGTAAGACTAACCCTCCAGGCAATAACAGGACAGGGCACTTGCATAGGCCACGTGCCCCCCGGGCAGTCACATCTCTGTAATGAAACCCTAACAGTCCCGAGGGAGACAGTGTATCTACTTCCCCCCAAAAATGTATGGTGGGCCTGTTCCACCGACCTCGCTCCCTGCGTCCACTCCCAAGTCCTTAACTCCTCGAAGGAAGGCTTCTGCATACTCCTGCACTTGATCCCCAAGCTAGTGTACCATTCAGGGGAAAAAATTCTTAACAGGTTAGGCTCTACTAACCCCCGAAGTAAAAGAGAGCCTATTACAACCCTAACTCTGGCTGCGCTCTTGGGACTGGGATTAGCGGGGTCAGGGACTGGAATATCCTCACTCGTCATCCAGGACAAAAACTACGGAACCCTAAGGGCAGCCATTGACTTAGACATAGAAAGAATTGAGAAATCAATTTCATTTACAGGAATCCCTTACTTCTTTATCAGAAGTAGTACTCCAAAACAGAAGGGGATTAGACTTATTATTCGTGCAGCAAGGAGGACTATGTGCAGCCCTAGGGGAAGAATGTTGCTTCTATGTTGATCACTCAGGGGTTGTAAAAGAATCTATGGCCCTCATAAGGGAAGGGCTGCAAAAATGAAAGTTAGAGAGAGAACAATCTCAGTCCTGGTACGAGTCTTTGTTAAACTGGTCTCCCTGGTTAACTACCCTCATCTCGGCCCTTGCTGGACCCCTCGCCATCCTGCTCCTACTAGTAACCCTCGGACCCTGTATCATCAACAGGCTGGTCCAGTTTGTCAGGGACCGCGTGGGAGCCATCCAACTAATGGTCCTCCGTGCTCAGTACAAGCCCCTAGTAACAGAAGAAGACAAAACAGAAATGCAGCCAGTCCCATGATTGGGTCCATAAGCTACATGACAAGGGGGGAATGAAAGAGCGGACCTAGGCCGGCCAACTCCATTTTGTCCTGTGTCCTCCATCTTGAGTGACTGTCCCCGACATGGCCCCCTTTTCTGGGAAAACCCGCAGAAAGAAATTCCCGCTCACCCTCTAAAACCACCTCCCCTTGAGTAACTTCCCACTCACCTGTTCAAACTTCCCGTTCAAACCATACCCGGCAACCTGCGCAACAGGACTCTGATCCTTCCCCAGCTAATCGGCTAAGGCCACGACCATCACCCCACCAACTGCCCCTAGACCCCTATAAGCCTTTGTGCTTTTGAAATTCGCTCTCTCTCCGGCATCTCACCACTGCGTCGGTGCAGGTAGGAGATTGAGCTCGAGATAGCTCGAATAAAGGCTCCTTGCTTTTGCATCGGACTCGGCTCCTTGGTGGTCTTTGGGGATCACGAATTCTGGGCATAACAGGGCATCTGCAATATGAGGTACAAAGGGTATTCAAACCCATAAACAGCCTAATGGCCAACAAAAACTAGTTAAGTTTGATATCAAACAACGAATCCATCAGCAGGTTGCCTCTTGATGCATTCATTTAATGTTACCTCCTCAGAAATGGCTTCTCTGACCTCTATTTAAATTTACCTACCCCTTATTTCCTACCACATTGTCCTGTAGCACTTATTGTCTGAAAATGTCTTCCACTAGAATGCAAGCTCCGGGAGTTCAGTGATTGGGACAGCCTTTGTTCACTGTTTCATATTCAGCGCCTGGCACATACTAGGTGCTCAGTAAATATTGCATGAATGAACACATACTTCAGTGCCTAGGAGGCTACAGGCTATTAAAGGAAAAAGGCATTGTCCTTAACCCTTCATTCCCTAGCTCACATGTTCTGTATCAAACAACACAGAGCATGGCTCAGAATGAAGTACCTGGAGAAGACTTGCATTTGGATCCTGGCTCTCCTTTGTATCTAAATGATTCAGAAAACTTTTTGTCTTTTGTTATTCAGTTTCTGTATCAAAATCTAAGGATGACACTACTACCTACCTCTCAGGGTTATTACTGAATGGTAAGTGGAATTGTGCATAGGATAAGATTTTTTTTAGCTGTATATTGAAATAGTTTTAATTATTACTGTCCTGTACTCAGCATGGTGCTAGGTGATACTGGGGGCAGCTTACACAACCAGAAGGAGCATGATCTTTGAGGTCCAACGGACTGGGTCCAAATTCTGTTTCTACTAGTGCGTGATCTTAGATCACAGGAACTCTCTGAATCTTAGACAAATGAGCAATGTAATGTCTCCTCCACACAGTTATGAGGATTGAATGAAATAATACACCTACCCAGCTTGGCACGCAGAAATATGTCAAGTTGTAGGTTTTAGAGTTATAAGAAGCTTCCAAGTTGCTTCTAACCAAGTCCAGAAATTATTTAGATGTCAATACAATTTATATCTAACAATTGTGTCTAACGAGACAATATCTAACCTTAGAGACCATCTACCAAAAGAATTCTTTGTGGATTTGTGTGCTGGCGGTGCTAACAAAATATCCACCGTCCCTGCCCCCACTGACGGCTGTGGGCACAGAGAGGTAAAGAACCTTTCGCAAGGATGGGTGGGTGGGGATGCAGGGTGCTTTACCATTTTCTCCAATGGTGCAGGGCAGAAGCTACCCATGAAATTTGGGGAGAATCTGCAGAAACGGAACGGAAGCCAGGAGCATAGATAAGGGAAGTGCAAAAGGTATAGGGCTGTTGTATACAGCTGCCCAAGCTCCATACTGAACGACTCACAAGACTATGATATAAATGAGTCGTGTTCCCTGATAGAGTTCAATATGGTGAGTTCTAGCTGGTGACCCATATTCCTGTGGTGAGAGGAATATGAATCAAAAGGGGCAAACTAATTTGTCCCTTGAGGGGAAGGGAAACAGGACCAGAACATCAGTGTCACTGAGGTCAAGAGAAAGGTTTGGAAGAGGAAGGATGGTCAGTAATGTCAAAAGCCATTTCTACCCATGTATGACCTCAGGTCACAGGACAAGAGATCAATAATAATAATGAACCCCAGTGAAAGATGAATGAATTTGCCAGTTAAAAGACTCCTGGGCTGGGAGGCAGTCTAACCTGGGAGAGAGATTAAAGGTCCTATAACTTCTTTCCTATTTTCTGATTCCCATTCTGCCACTTGCAGTTGACAACTGTGAGCAAATCACTTAACCTCTTTGTGCTAAAGTTGTGATGAATAAGCACTCGTTCACGGGCTCACTTGTGAAGATTTCAGAAACAAGCTGGCATTCTCTATTCTCCCTTCTTTATTTTTCTTCCTAGCCTTTATCACCTTCTAGAGTACTATATAAATTTTAAATTTGTTCCCCTGCCCCCAACATTCTAGAATTATGTCCAAGAGGGCAGGGATTTTTGTCTTTTTGTTGTTCACTTCAGTATCCTCAGTGCCTAGAACAATACCAAGCACATACTAGGCACTCAATATATATTTGTTGTATTTCAGGTCCTTTCCAGGTCCATCCTGCTCATTGTTCCTCTGAGTTCCTTCATGTTCCTCAGCTAATTATAGATGGGATTATGTATCTCACAGTTTCTTCATGTATGTTTTATTTTATTTTATTTTATTTTATTTTATTTTATTTTGAGAGAGAGAGAGAGAGAGAGAGAGAGAGAGAGAGACAGAGGGCACAAGTGAGCAAGGGGCAGAGAGAGAGAGAGAGAAAGAATCCCAGGAGGGGCAGAAAGAGAGAAGCGGGGCTCACCCAAAGCAGGGTTTGTGTTCACCCAAAGCAGGGCATGAGCTCACCCAATGTGGGACTCGAACTCACGAACCATGAGATCATGACCTGAGCTGAAGTCAGATGCTTCACGACTGAGCCACCCAGATGTCCCTTCATGAAGGTTTTTAAATTGCCTTATCTCAACTGAAATACTCATCTGGTATCTTAATTAGGACTTTCTGTGTGCAAGTAATATAAAATCCTACCCAATCTGCTTTGGGATGGTGGGATGGTGGGCATGTGGGGGAGAAAGGGAACGTATTGACTCTTACAAGTAGATGGCTTCAGGCATGGCTGCATGCAGGAGTTTAGGGAATGTTACCTGGACTGAGCTTTTTTTTAATCTCTCAGATCTGCTTTCTTCTTTATTGGTTTTTAAAAATGTTTTCCTTTTTTATTTTGAGAGAGAGAGAGCAAGTGGAGGAGGGACAGAGAGAAATGGAGAGAGGATCCCAAGCAGGCTCTGAATTGACAACGTGTAGCCTGACTCAGGGCTTGGGCTTACAACCGTGAGATCATGAGCTGAGCCGAGATCAAGAGTCAGAGGCTTAACTGACTGAGCCACCCAGGTGCCCCTAACTTTTTTTTAGGGAGAGCACAAGAAAGCAAGTGCGAGCAGGGGAGAGGGATGGGGGCAGTAGAGAGAGAGAGACAGAGAGACAGAGAGACAGAGAGAGGGAGAATCTTAAGCAGACTCCACCGCTCAGTACAAAGCCTGATGCAGGGCTCGATTCTACCATCCTGGGATCATGACCTGAGCCAGAATCAGAACTGGCTGAGCCACCCAGGTGCCCCCCTTTTAGCATCTTTAGACATGGTCAGTCATATGGTTTTTAGTTTTGACCTAGTAACACGGTGTTGGTTTGCAACCACCTTGGGGGCATCCCAGGTGAACTCTAACATCACCCCCCATATTCTGAGGGCAGAGAGAGACCAAAGAAAGGCCACTCCAGGCTGGTGACAGCCATTCAACAAGGGAACTTACATATGAAGCTTGTCTTGGGTGGCTGTAAGACGATCTACACACTTGCCCACAAAATTTTAAAAGCTTCTGTAATGTGATAAGAAGGACACTTCTCTGTGGTATTCTTTCCAGAAGCCCGTTACTCCAGTCAAATCACGAGGAACACGTCAGACCAATTGAGGACCATTCTACCAAATACCTAACTGGGACCCTTCAAAACTGTCAAAGTCATGAAAAATAAGGAAAGACTGGGAAACGGTAACAGACAAGAGGAGGCTAAGGAGGCATGACGACAAAATGCTATATGATGTTCTGGATTGGATCCGGGAAAGAAAAAGGACTTTAAAGAAAAAACGGTGAAGTCTGAAGAAAGTCTGGAGTTTAATAGTAATGTACTGATGTCTTCCTGATTTTGACAAATGGGCCATGGTAATGGGAGATGATAACATTACGAGAAACAACCTGAGTGAGGGTATGTGGGAACTCTATCTTTGTGGCTTTTTTAAAATATTTTATTTTTAAGTAATCTCTATAAAAATTGTTCCAAAATAAAAACAATTTTTATTGAAAAAATTTGTTTAAATGTTTATTTATTTTTGAGAGAGACAGAGAGACAGAGCATGAGCAGGGTGGGGAGGGGTTGAGAGAGAGGGAGACACAATCCGAAGTAGGCTCCAGGCTCTGAGCTGTCAGCACAGAGCCCGGTGTGGGGCTCAAACTCACAAACTGTGAGATCATGACCTGAGCTGAAGTCAGACGCTTAACCGACTGAACCACCCAGATGCCCCAAAACAATTTTTAACGTATAGAAAAGTCACAGGGGTGCCTGGCTGGCTCAGTGAGTACAGCGTGTGACTCTCGATCTTGGGGTTGTGAGTTCAAGCACCACATTGACTATAGACAGAGTGACCATCGAGAGGCAGATAGACATCATGTGCCCTCTGATGTGATGCTTGAGAAGGACATGTTACTTATGTAGTATTCTGGTCAGAAATGCATCCCCTGAATCTGATCATGAAGAAACATAAGGCAAGGCCAAAATAATGAACATTCTACCAGAAAGAAGGCTCTAGACTCTGGCATCAGAATGCCCGGATTTGGGGGCACCTGGCTGGCTCCGTTGGAAGAGCATGTGATTCTTGACCTCAGGGTCGAGAGTTTGAGCCCCTCGTTGGGTGTGGAGTTTACTTAAATAAAAACTTAAAAAAGAAAAGAATGCCTGGGTTCAAATGCTGGCTCCACTGGCTTTACGACCATAGGAAAGCTACCTTCTGAAAGACTCCATTTCCTCATCTGTAAATGGGAACACTAGCAAGACCCACCTTATAGGGTAGTTGGGCGGACTGGATGGGAAAACGCACACAACGTACCGAACAGACTGCCCCCCACACAGTGGGAGCGAGCATTGCTCCTGGCCACCCTGGCTTCCTTCCCTTTGTTCGTAGAGAAAGAAGTGCCCAGCTCTGGGTTTAAGGCTAATTTTCAATTCCATCTCCTCCAGTGTCTTCTCAAACTTTCTGCATTGCTTTATCCCTTCTTCCATAGGTCTCCCTCTTTACCAGCAACTTCCCCATAGCCTAAAAACATACCAAGCCTCTACCGGCCTTAAAGAAAACATAAAACCTTCAACCGTTCCTTACCATCTCCACTGCCCCCCTTCTGAAGCTCTTCCCTCCCTTTGTAAAAACCACCTTTGGTTAGAGGCCTGCTGTGCGTCATGAACTTTACCCTACATGGAAGGTAGCCATCCTGTCCTATTTCACAGAGGAGAAAACTTGGGCTCAGGGAGGATTTAAACCTAGATCTGCCTCAGACTGGGACTGTCCGATTAGGCAGTCACAAACCACAGGTGGCCCTTGAAATGGGGCTGGTCCAAACTGAGGTGTGCGGTCGGTGTAAGTCCATACTAGATTTCAAAGACTTTGCCCAAGGAAAAAACACTGTAAAAGATCTCGTTGATATTCTTAGACCGATTATGTGTTGAAATAATTTTTTGGATATTTCAGGTGAAATAAACTATATTATTAAAATTAATTTTACCTGTTTCTTTTTACTTTTCCGAGGTAGCTACTAAAATATTGGAATTATGTGGTTGGAATTATATTTCCATTGGGCAAGCACTGTTCTAGAATATTCATCTCATCATGAAATATATGGCCTTTTGTCTTCTGCAACACCACTTATCTTAGCTCCCTGAATGTATCCCGGGTACTGGGGCGTCTCCCTCTACATACCCTGCCTGGATGATCTCCGCCTGCTCTTAGTATCTGCATGCCATACTGATGCTGGGAAAGGCTTCTCCTAGATTCGACAGTCTCCCTCCATCGCCACTTCGTTCTCTTCTGTACCTCAAAGGGAACATGGCCAAAGTGAAGTTACTCCGTTTTCTTTTTCTTAAACCAGAGCCTCCCTCTATATCCTCTGTCTTGCTAAACAGTCACACCCTTGTTGTTACTTTGCTTATAAGTCCCTCCCCTTCCCCTCCGTGTCCAGAGACCACACCCTGTGGCCCCTACCTCCTAAGTAAATCCAAAACCCTCTCTCCATAAACATTCTAAGAACTTCAGGTTATCATAGTTCTCCTAAATGATTCAGTCTGGCCTCCCGGCCTCTAGTCTTCAGGATCCTGATCTTCCTTTGATAGAGGGGCTGGGGTGAGCCCATGATAAGGCAAATCTGAGCATGCTGGTCCCCTTGCCTGGCACCTCTCTTCTGCAGGACGGTCCATCTGTGACATGGCCATGGCCCTGAGTCCTCTCAGCCTCCAACGCTGGGTCCACCCTGTTCCTTATGGATCTGGAACGTTAACTGGCTCTCCCTGCTCCCTCCATGCCCACCACCCCCGTGCCCACTTCCCAAACACTTGTCACCTTTCAGGACTCAGGTCAGTGATATATCAGTTTTTAAGAAAAGATCCTGCTCAATAGTAGCCCACTATGCCAAACTGGTCGTTTTTGTGTGTTTTTAAAAAAAAATAAAAAAAAAAATTTTAATGTTTATTTATTTTTGAGAGACAGAGTGTGGGTGGGGGAGGGGCAGAGAGAGAGAGAGAAAGACACAGAATCTGAAGAGGCTCCAGGCTCTGAGCTGTCAGCACAGAGCCCAACGCGGGGCTCAAACTCACAAGCTGTGAGATCATGACCTGAGCCGAAGTCGGATGCTTAACCGACTGAGCTACTTAGGCACCCCCAAAATTTTTAAATAATGTTTATTTTAGAAACAGACAGAGAGAGAGAGAGAGACAGAGAAGGGGAGGGGCAGAGAGAAAGGGAGACACAGAATCCAAAGCAGCCCCGAGGCTCTGAGCTGTCAGCACAGAGCCTGACACGGGGCTTGAACTCAAGATCACGACCTGAGCCAATGTCCGAGGCTTAACCTACTGAGCCACCCAGGCGCCCCGTGAAATGTCTTGATGGTTTTTCCCAGGCAGATCTCACCAATCCTTCCTTTGCATCCTACAGACTTCTACCTCAGCACCTGGACCACTTCAGTGCACCAATTTGTGTATTTGGCTGCCTTTCCTAACCAGAAGGATTTCAAGTACAATCCACAAGAGGGAAAGAAAAGACAACAACAAGATTCAAAGAAAAGGCAATTGTTGCTTCACATAAACAAGCAGTCCAGACGCAGGGCATCTCCAGGACTGGTTAATTTATTCAGCGGCTCACTGACGCCTCCAGAGATGCGGCCTTACCATCCTCCAGCTCTGCTGTCTTTGGTGCCGACTTTGTCCAGCTTTGTTGGCTGCACAGCTGTAGCAGATTCAGGCAAAGCACTATATGGAACAATGCCGGATGGAAGAGAACATCTTTCTTTCTTTTATGCCCCTCGGTGGTCACTCTGTCAATGTGCATCCAATTTCTCCATGACATAGTTAATATTTTTTCCCTTTGAACTAATATGCAATCTGAGTAGACCGTTTGTTTGTTTTCTGAGTGGACACTTTAAAACCTCCTCCTCTTCCTCATCGTATTTCCTCCTAAATTTGGCCTCCAAGGATGAGTGTTGCCTGGTGCATTTCACTGTGATGGTTACAGAACTCCAGCACTCCCTCTATCTGACTCAACATCAACTCTTGTATTCGTTTGCTCAAATCCTAGAATACATCTGAAAAAGTTTCAGAATCATTTTACCAATACCGACACATAAACAAACCCACTAGAGACAGATCAGAACTTGTTTGAATTTTTCTTCCTACCCCCACACCACCAGAGCCTGCCTTCTCAACCACTACCTCCTCATAAGGTTGTTTGCTGGCAGGGTGATGGTAACAGGGAGGGACAGGGCACTTGAGGAACCTGGAGGTGGTGTGAAATAGCCCTGCGTGGGGAAGGATGAGGGAACTTCAGTTTCAGAAACAGAGAGTTAATTCCAGAGGCTGGAGGGGATCCATGAGCAGTGGCTCCAGTTCTCTTGGGGGCATGGTTTCCTGCAGCCATGTTGGCAGCCTGGGTGTAGGAGTGGAGAAGACAGATGGTTGGGTTGGCTAGGCTGATCCAAAGGCGAGGAACTACCAGGTGGATGCGGCAGAAGGACAGAGAGCAAAGACTCTGGAGTGCTGGCAAGAGAGTGGTTGACATCTGTGCCCCGGAGTCTGAGCTGAATGGCGGAGCAAGTGAGGCCAAGAGGGAGAAAAGAGAGCGGCTGGGGCTTGAGCTGGGCTGCCAAGAGGTTTATTGAAGTAATTTCCGGTCACCGAATCCTACGGTCGGTCCGGGAATAGCCAGTTCAAAGGACCGGGAGGAGAGATGGCCTGGGCCAAATCTGGCCGTGGGCAAGACGGGAGGGGCTATCTTTTGAGCCACCGGAGTGTTTGTTTCCCCAAGGAGGAGAGAGGAGACGGGTGCTGGCCCCGGGCTGAAGAGGGAGGCTGTTTTGGGCACATTATTGCATGATTGACGGCTGTGAGAAGTGTTCCCAAAAATGTGATTTTGAAAAACAAGGAGGCCTTAGAGATTATTTCACCGGAACGGTCCAGAGCTGTTGAGCAACTGCACCCCCCCACCCCGTCCCCCGCCAGCCTGGATGGGATTCAAACCCAGGTGTTTTAAATTTAAGTTGGTGATTGTCTTTAACCCACTACCATGTTCTAAAGCTTTAGCGCAGAACAAGTCTTAGTTTTTCATGGGGCAGGAATGGCGTCTCACGCGTCTCTGCACTCTCGGTCGTTCCCAAGTCAGTCACTGCTCAGTGCGTTCTTTCCGATGGATTTGTGGGAGTAGCACATATCTTAGGGAAGAAGTATAGCAGGGAGTCTGAATTTTCAAGTTGTTACTATTTCTTTCTATGTTCTTAGGGATCTTCCTTTCTTTTGACCCTTACTGCGCAACTGTTCCTCTGGACATGTGGTATACGCTTTGTCACTAGAGCTTTGTCTTGTAGACACGCTAATTAATACAATGCCTTTCCGAACCCAATGTCGTGTGGAAGCTGATTTCTCAGAGACCATGTGACCCAGCTGCACAGAGTTAAGTTGAAACCCGCTTAAAGAGGAAAATCACCTCTGAGCTTCCTTGTGGTTGATCAGGCAGCATGGAGGTGAGGGCAAGGGGATAAAAGATGTTGGACCTCGGCAAGCATGAACAAGGGTGAGTTTATCTTCCCCAGGAATATTCCACTAAGAAATAGAAGTGTCCCTGGTGGAATGTAGCTCAGCTAAACCTAGCCATGCCTTACAGTTTGTCTTTGTAGTTTAAAGGACAGAGTAGGCTTTGTGGCATCAAAGGCATCCTGTGCAGAAGGCCCCAAGTCTCTGTGCTCTGGAAACATCTCTGCCATTCTAGGTAATTAAAGCAGAACTAGTCGGAGAACAACCTGGAAAACCAGAAGTTAGCAGTTCTATTTCTGCAAAGCAGAGCCTTCTGCGTAGCATTTTTGCTAAAAGCTGGGATCAAAATTGGTGACAACATAACTAAACCAAAGATCACATTGACAAATGGGGGAAAAAAATACCTAGATTTTTTTTTTTTTAAGGAGCCTCTGTGTCCATACAGAGTTCCTGTATCTAATGTTCCATCAGAAACTTAAGAGTAATGCTTACTGTCATCACCTTACCTGTTTGGACTTGTTTCTACCACTTTCAAGAGTTGCCACTTCTCCAAAAACAGAAACGAGTACTGCCACAGGACCTTGGTCGTGACTACATGGTCCCAAAAGTAAGGCTTCTAAAGAAAACAGGTTTACCTGAAATACTTCTTGAATCTTAAAATATACCATTAGTGATTGTGTATTTAACTTATAGACAAAATAGGATATAGATTATTTTTCCCTTTTTAGAAAAAATATTTATTTATTTATTTATTTGTTTGTTTGTTTATTTATTTATTTATTTATTTATTTTGAGGGAGAGGGGCAGAGAGAGAGGGAGAGAGAATCCCAAGGAGGTTCCACACTGTCAGCTCAGAGCCTGACGTGGGGCTTGAACTCACAAACCTGAGCCAAAATCAAGAGTTGGATACTTAAGCACCTGAGCCACCCAGGTGCCCCTAAATATATATATATATATATATATATATTTTTTTTTAAGTAATCTCTTTGCCCAAGGTGGGGCTCGAATTCCTGAGCTCGAGGTCAAGAGTCACATGCTCTAACAACTAAGCCAGCCAGGCAACACCCTGCCGCCTTTAACCTTTGTTGACAGCTCTTGAATATAAGGTAGATGTTGGTCTCTGACCCGACTAAAATGCTCCATTCTCATGATTAACTCTTAGTGATCAAGATGCTTTGGGTTGTTTCTCCTGCAGCATGAGATTTATTATGTTCATACAAAATCAATTACCTTAGTTTGTCATTTTAAAGTTTCCAGCTACGCGGGGCGCCTGGGTGACTCAGTCGGTTAAGTGGCTGACTTCGGCTCAGCTCATGATTTCACGGTCCAGGGGCTCAAGCCCCGAGAGGGGCTCTGTGCTAACAGCTCAGAGCCTGGAGCCTGTTTCAGATTCTGTGTCTCCCTCTCTCTGACCCTCCCTATTCATGCTCTGTCTCAAAAATAAATAAACGTTAAAAAAAATTTTTTTTAATTAAATAAAATAAAGTCTCCAGCTACGGGCGCCTGGGTGGCTCAGCCGGTTAAGGGTCCGACTTCGGCTCAGGTCGTGATCTCACAATTTATGCGTTGGAGTCCTGAGTCAGGGTCTGTGCTGACAGTTCAGAGCCTGGAGCCTGCTTCAGATTCTGTGTCTCCCTCTTTCTCTGCCCCTCCCCTGCTCATGCTCTGTCTCTCCCTCTCAAAAATAAATAAACATTAAAAAAAAATAATAAGTTTCCAGCTAGAGGCACCCTTTGCAACCTCCTACCAAAAGCAAAATGAGAAAGGCACACTGGCTGCTAGATGCTGCAGCATGTAAATCTGTGTGTGTGTGTGTGTGTGTGTGTGTGTGTGTGTGTGTGTGTGTGTGTTTGGGGGGAGGCACTTCTTCCTAACCATCCAAGCAGGAAGGCTTGCTTTCTTCTAAAGAAAACAAACAGCTACCCCTCTGCAGGCCTGACTGTGAGCTGAGCAGGTCTCAAAATGGAACTGCCACAATGTTTTGGCAATTATTGGATGTGGAGGCCGTGTCTGGATTACATGGATTCTCTCCTTCTTCCCTTTCAATATCTTAGCATTCAGACCACATCTCTCAGGAAGCTCTCCCCCACTCCCCTGGGAGTTTGTTGCTTTCAAAAAGCACTTAAAAAAAATCTGATCGTATATTCTGATATTTGATTCCAAAAACATCACCATAGTGGGGTGCTCTTTATAAACTTTCTCCAAAAGAGACAAGTATTTCTGAACAACTTTCATACAAAGGTTTGCCCTCAGCAGTTTGTAGCTGTCTGGGGACTTGTCCTTGAAAGATATCCTCTTAGGGACAAAAAGTGGGGTTTTGGATGTGCTTTAGGTTTTAGGGTGTAAGGTGTGGAACAGGCAGGTGCCTGCTTGCTTCGGCAGCACATATACTAAAATGGATACAGATCCTGAGAAGATTAGCATGGCCCCTGGGCAAGGAAGAGATGAAAATTCCTGAAGCGTTCCATATCAGAAACCAAACAAACAAATGAAAAAGAGCTCGAGCAGATATTCCCTTTAAAAAGACTCACATAGAGACACCTGGGTGGCTCAGTCGGTTTAGCGTCCAACTCAATTTCAGCTCAAGTCAGGATCTCATGCTTGTGAGATCAAACCCCACGTCGCGCTCCATGCTGATAGTGTGGAGCCTGCTTGATATTCTCTCTCTCCCCTCTCTTTGCCCCTCCTCTGTTCATGTGCACATGCTCTCTCTCAAAATATTAAAAAGATTTTTTTAAATGACACACCGTGTATGTGGAGGGTGGAAGGGTGGGTAATATAGGGGAACTCTCTGTACTCTCTCCTCAGTTTCTCTGTAAATCTAAAACTGTTCTCAAAATAAAGTCTATTAATTTTATTTATTTATTTATTTATTTATTTATTTATAATTTTTTTAATGTTTATTTTTAAGAGACGGAGAGACAGAGTATGAGTGGGGAAGGGTCAGAGAGAGAGAGGGAGATACAGAGTCAGAAGCAGGCTCCAGGCTCAGAGCTGCCAGCACAGAGCCTGACGTGGGGCACGAACCCACCAGCTGCGAGATCATGACCTGAACCGAAGTCAAACACCCAACCGATTGAGCCACCCAGGCGCCCCAAGTCTATTAACTTTTTAAAAAGGCACAGATACTGGAATTGTAATAAAATTTGTGTTGCCATGTTGTCCTAATCATTAGTCATCCAGGTAGGGGTGGAGGCTGAAGGAGTTTACAGGCGATCGTGAAAAACACACCAGGAAACTTTCAATCCAATGTGACAGGAAGAGGGGAAAGTCAGAGCAGGAGGCCTGGCATGAGCCAGAGTGGCCCTTCTTCAACACGACTCCAGCCTGTTAACATGACAGGCTATAGTCCGCTGACTGTGCTCAGTGCTCACGAGAGATCTAAAATATAAAACACCTGTTCACTTAAGGTTATGCAGTCGATCGAAGGGGCGCCTGGGTGGCTCAGTAGGTTAAGCATTCGACTTCGGCTCAGGTCATGATCTCACATTCCGTGAGTTCGAGCCCCGCGTCGGGCTCTGTGCTGACAGCTCAGAGCCTGGAGCCTGTTTCAGATTGTGTCTCCCTCTCTCTGACCCTCCCCCGTTCATGCTCTGTCTCTCTCTGTCTCAAAAATAAATAAACGTTAAAAAAAAGGTTATGCAGTCGATCAATCAAAGGAAACAACTGGTTAGAGAGAAAGAATTTTAATCAATGGGTTAAAAAACATACGTAACCGTGTTGAACATAATAGATGTAAGACTAAACTGGCGAATACACGAATTGTTCTCTCTGTGTGGTATGAGCCAATGAGCTACCATGAGCCAATCTGATAATCACAGTCTGACCATTCATTGCTAGAAAGCTTTGACGCAAGACTTTTTAAACACAGCACACTCCCAGAATAGGTTTAAAACAGAATTTGAGCTCTTAAAGTTAATTTGCACATAATTTTAGAAAGACTATCTATTGGTTAGAATGAGGTATATCTGTGCTGTGGGTTCATGAACACACACCTCAATTTCTGATAAAGGAAGCTTTTGTATACATCATAATATAATTTCACTTTATAAAAAAAAACGTGATTCATGAGGTATGAGTCCCGAGGGCATGCATGCAATGTAAGCACACAGCGTAAGGTCAGTGCACCATGAGCACGCAACGCAGTGTACCCCAAGTCACGCAACTCCCCTCATTACGTGTCTAGCCCCACTGCCAATGACGCTCCTGTGTGGCCAAGGCCCCCTATGGGTACGTGTATATGTGCAAGGAGGGGTAAACCGTCATGGCGGCGCGGCCTCTCTTTGTGGCAGGATATCTGTTCCTGGACCAGTGTGACTTCATATCTGGAGCTGGCTCTTGGCTGGAGTTTGTGCTTCTCTTGGGAGAGCACGACACTGTGGATCTTGGCTTCTCAGTCTGGGCAAACAAGATATAAAAGTTGAATCACTTTATGTTGCGATTTCTGAAGTTATAGTTAGGGTCGGGGTTGGTTTAACGAGGAGTTAGTGAGAAGTATTTGCGTTTCTCCCCAAATGCCGAAGTACAGTCATTGATGTTGTTCCAGAGCACAGAGGAATCAAGCATTTGCCCTAATCCTTCAGAGAGCCGAAGAAGGGTTGGTCCGTGGGCAATATTTTAATTGCCCTGAGTTCAACGACTACATTTCATAAGCTGTCTAGAGACATTACACAGAGGGAAGAAAGTCTTTCAAGGTGGAGGCTGCCCCATTGTTTTCACTTCTGCTTACCTATACCTGCAAGTTAAACACCCACGTTAGAGAAACGTTCCACCAGAAATTGTAAGAAAAGGAAGGTAGAGGTCTGGATGGCATTCACCCGCCATCTGGGTTTAACGGAATCCCCCGTTACGTGTTATTGTCCAATTAGCAGGTTTCAGCTGTGGGATAAGGTGTGAGCAACCTGGCGACGTCCTGAGCGAATGCTGAAGACGAGAGGGGGCAGTTCGTGGCTCATCTGCCTGTCAGGACCGAAATCCTCTCTGATTTGATCCACCTGTACCTCTCTTCCCACTGCTGTCCCGGTTCTGTTAGGCCACGGGGGTTGGACTTCATCCTCCCGGAGGATGGCGGACTGAAGGGAGGGATTATGTCTTACAGTCCTCAAGGGGCCCTGCCCCTCCTAGACTCTCCATAAGCTACTGATGGCTACCCGGGAGCGCCAACCTGAGAAGTCCCGAACAGCAGCCTTGGGAAGCCAGCAGGGACGTCACCCTGGGAGAGCCGTCCATTCTCTCTGGTTTGCCCACGTTACTCCAGCGGTGCTCACGCTGTTCGCCGCGGGCACACGTGAGCAGCACCCGCCCAGAGACATACCCAGAGCTCTCGGCTTACTAGCTGTTTCTCCACTTCTTTTTCCTCCTTCTCAGGAAGGAATATGCCAGTGCAAATGAGCAAGAGAGATGTTATTAGGGGATAACGATGAACTCGTTCTAACTTAGTCCTTTCAAAAAGGAAACCATTCACAATCCTCGGTATCGAACGATCACTGGTAACACTGGCCGGGAGGCACACCTCACGACTGAGACTGAGGGCGGCGCCCGGGTTTGTAGTTACCATCTCCTAGGGCTGAGAACCAATGCGTTATTCACTATCGCTGTTTCACCTGAAATGCTGCCATGGAGTTACAAAAGAATAGCCGCCGAACGAATGTTTGTTGAAATAAAACTAAATTCTCCACGGCAAGCTTTGAGCTCTAGCGGGGAGGGATTCCTCCTATCCTGGGGTGCCTCGTGGGCTGCGCCCCCTGGTGGCCAGGGGCTCAGTAGCTGCGCGGGGGCAAAACGCCTCAGCCGGGCCCCGAGCAACACCAACCCTAGGAGGTGAACTGTGCACCATGGATCACCACCCCCCCGGATCACACAAGGCACTTGAAAACCAAGTCAAATTAATTGCTGGCGTATAGGTGTGTATATATAGATTAGTGACATACCTGCATTCTCTCTTTATTCTTAGTCAGAATCAAGGAGGGCATTTTCGATGGGTCCAGCGAGGTGCCCTTGTCTCTTCCATGTAACCGTGACTGAAATAGATGAACACTTTCTCACTACATTTTCCACTTGCACGAGTGTGATTATATAGAATATACATTGAATAGCATTTAAAAATTTTTTTCTAATGTTTATTTATTTTTGAGAGAGAGAGAGAGAGAGCAGAGCAGGGGAGGGGCAGAGAGAGAGGGGGAGAGGGTCTTAAGCATGCTCCACACTGTCATCACAGAGCCCAATGTAGGGCTCGAACCCACAAACCATGAGATCATGATCTGAGCTGAAATCAAGAGTCAGATGTTCAACCAACTGAACCACCCAGGCGCCCCTACACTAGGTGTTTTTTTATTCACACATGTTAATTCATTACAATGCTGTAACACGGAAAGAGAGTCAAGACACAAATGAACAATAATTCAAAGAAAAGAAGGAAACTACTTATTTATGGACTGCCTACCAGATGCCAGGCATTTTACACAGTTTCACATCTACTTTTCTCAACATTTATGATGTGGAGATTATTACTCCAATATTTTAGAGGCAGAAACTGAGTCCCAGGGTGGTTCAGTAACTCAAGGAAAGTGACAGTAAGGCTGGAATTTGAACTCAAGAGGGACTTGAGGGGCGCCTGGGTGGCTCAGTCGGTTGGGCGTCCGACTTCGGCTCAGGTCACGATCTCGCGGTCCGTGAGTTCGAGCCCCATGTCGGGCTCTGGGCTGATGGCTCAGAGCCTGGAGCCTGCTTCCGATTCTGTGTCTCCCTCTCTCTCTGCCCCTCCCCTGTTCATGCTCTGTCTCTCTCTGTCTCAAAAATAAATAAAAAACGTTAAAAAAAAAAAAAAAGTTTAAAAAAAAAAAAAAGAGGGACTTGAAAGCTGTGATCTTGCCACTGTCACACCAGACACCAAATTGCCCTCCATGCCTAACAGAGCCAGCTCGGTGGGGGTTCTTTGGTGTGACAGAGTGAGACCTCATTATGTCACTGTTAAACACAGGGTAGCATTCTGCAGGAAAAGGGCCTATTTTGCACCCTGTCTACTAAGACTTGTATACTATTATATGAAAACTTATTTATTTTTTAAATTTTTAAACGTTTATTTATTTTGCGAGAGAGCATTTGTGTGAGCAGGAGAGGAACAGAGAGAAGGGGAGGGAGAGAGAGAGAGAGAGAGAGAGAGACTCCCAAGCAGGTTCTGCAGTGTCAGCGCTGAGCCCCACGCAGGGCTCGATCTCACCAATTATGAAATCATGACTTGAGCTGAAATCAAGAGTCAGATGCCCAACTGACTGAGCCACCCAGGCGGCCCTTATTTTTTTATTTTTACTTTTTTTAAAGTTTATTATTTAAGTAATCCCTATACCCAACGTGGGGCTTAAACTCATGATACCAAGATCAAGAGTTGCATGCTGTTCTGACTGAGCCAGGCAAGCACCCCACCAAAACTTGTTTTTATACATCAAAAACACATTTTTTAAAAAATTTTTTTCAACATTTATTCATTTTTGAGAGTGAGAGAGACAGAGCATGAGTGGGGGAGGGGCAGAGAAAGAGGGAGACACAAAATCAGAAGCAGGCTCCAGGCTCTGAGCTGTCAGCACAGAGCCCGACGCGGGTCTCGAACTCACTGACCACGAGATCATGACCCGAACTGAAGTCGGACGCTCAACCGACTGAGCCACCCAGGCGCCCCCCAAAAAACACAAGTATTTTATAGGTACATAATTCCAAAGTACTAAAAAAATGATTGGGTGCCTTTCCTCTGTGCTCCTTCTGCATCCTACTCTGTGATGTAATTTCCTGCTTCTCTGTTCAAATCCCCAGTAGACTCTAAGGTCCCTAAGGCAGAGATGGTGTTTTGTTCGATGTTGCATTCCCAGCACACAGGAGAGCGTGTGGCATGTGGGGTCACACAGTACAATTTGTTGACTGCAGGGGTAGACAGATGATGAAACCACCTGTTCTTATGCTCTGGGTAAAAAAATCACAAACCACCAATATCCGTCGTCAGACTTCAGTGGTGTCTACTCCAAAGCAGTGTCAATGTCCCCACTGATTTTAATGTTTCCCTGCTCCTGGTGGCATTGACAGGGAAGAGTGACATAGGGGGCTATTGTATTCTTCAGCCTGTGGGACAGATGTGCTAATTGGAAAAATCAGAGAATCTACAACAAAGAGTCAAAGATGGAACAGAATAGAGAGCTCAGAAATAAACTCATGAATATATGGTGCATTAATTTTTTACAAAAGAGCCAAGCATTTACAACAGGGAAAAATGGTCTCTTCAATAAACAGTATTGGAAAAACTAGATGTCCACATGCAAAATAATGAAACTGTACCCCTATCTTGTATCATACATGAAAGTCAACTCAAAATGGGTTAAAGAGTTATACTTAAGACCTGAAACCGTCAAACTCCTAGAAGAAAACACAGGAGGTAGGCTTCTCGACAATGGTTTAGGCAATGATTTTTTGGATTTGATCCCCAAAGCAAAAATAAACAAGTGGGACTAGAGCAAACTAAAAAGCTTCTGCACGGCAAATCATCAATAAAATCAGAAGGCAGGGGCACCTGGCTGGCTCAATCGGTAGAGCGTGTGAACCTTGATCTCAGTGTTGTGAGTTTAAACTCTATGTTGGGGGTAGAGATTACTTAAAAAAATTTTTTTTGAACCTAAAAAAAAAACAAAATCAGAAGGAAACCTATGGAATGAGAAAATATTTGCAAATAATATTATTCAGTCTTAAAAAAGAAGGAAATCCTGCCATCTGTGACAACATGGATGAAATTAGAGGGCATCGCGCTGAGTGAAATAAGCCAGACAGAAAAAGACAAACACTGCCTGGTATCACTTACGTGTGGAACCGAAAAAAAAAAGGTCAAACTCATAGAAACAGAGAGTAGAATGGTGGTTGCTGGGGAGTGGAGGGAATAGGCAGAAGATGGTAAAAGACCATAAACTTTCAGTTATTAAAGAAAAAAAATGGTAACTATGTGAAGTGGTGGGAACCTTCTCACAGTGTGTACAGATATCAAATATCACATTGTACACTTTAAATATATTACCCCCCAAAAGTGTTTTTTTTAACGTTTATTTATTTTGAGAGCAAGCAAGAGAGAGACAGAGTGGGAAGGGCAGAGAGAGGGAGAAGGAGAGAGAATCCCAAGCGGGCTCCCCACTGTGAGCCCAGAGCCCCACTCGGGGCTCGATCTCATGAACTGTGAGTTCATGACTTAAGCCAAAATCAAGAGTCAGGCGTTTAACCAAATGGGCCACTCAGGCGCTCTGTGTAGGAGTTAAAAGTTTTGACACATTCTCCATGTGGAAGTTAAAAAAAAAAAAAAAGGTCAGGCAAAACTACTACCTCATTCAACCTTGGTTTTTCATTTCTCATCGCTGAAGAACTGGCATTCTCTGAATTTCTGAAAAAGGTAGGCTGTTTTTGCAGGGTAGAAGAAGCAAACCCTGCCCTTTCCTGGAAGGACTGAGTGCAAAGAGAATATTTTTCAATTGATCCATTGCAATTAATCTACTTATAATCGACCCGATCCACCCAACAGTAAAATGCCCACATCGGAAAGCATTTTCATCTTTAGGAAACAATGGCCGCTGGGAGACGACTGGGAAGGAGCCAGCCTGGACGAGGCCTGACACCTCCGCCACGCAGCAACCCTGGGCTAGCTCCAGCCACCACTTCTCCAGCACCCCCGTTTCTTCTGGAAATCCAGACATGGCCAAAATCCAGACCAGAGTGCCATGGCAGAGGGTAGTGCAGGGGCCAGGGTGGAAATCTGCTCAGAGATGTCCAGAGGACCCATGGAAGAGCTCTGAACTCAAAATAGCTTCCCTCTACCCCATTCCCCATTCCCCTTCTGGTTGAGAGTAAACGTTAACCCCCTGTCCTGCTCCCGCTCTGGAATTCTCTTTAACCAGACCACAGAAGTAGGCAACAGAGCCTTCTTACCAGGGCATCTTCTGTTAACTTTAACTCCTGCATCCAATTATTTTTCTGATACTGTTCATTTCGCTGTTTCCTAGTCTGAAGCAGCTTCTTTTTTTTCTTCTTATACATCTTCTTCTTTTGATTCAACTGTTCCAAAAAGCACAGAGAACCTAGTCGTTGAGGATTCCGGAGGCAATGACCACCTGCGTGCAGCACTCTTTTACACAACACTCAAGACAGGAGAGCTGCCCCGGGACGTGGGCCCTCACGGGTGCCCAACTGCTGCTGGCTCGGGGGACAAACAGTTCAGTTGCCTTGTTACCAGAGTCCGCTCCCCATTTAACACCCCCAAATCCCACTATTGCAGGTATGCTGCCAAAGGGACACCTATATCAATATCCAAATATCTGTGCTTTACAATATGAAACCAGATTACTTATGGCAATAATGTCAGGTACAGACAATACTGATATTGGGTGTGTAGTTAAGAGTCAGTTTGGCTGTTACACAAGGTGGCTTTAATAATTAAGCAAGTGAAGCTCAGGACTGATTTTCCAGGGACCTGTTGAGTGGCGACGCTTATATCGATGTTGTAAATGCAGCTGAAAAAATTATAGGGTCCAGTCTGATTTGGCAGGCTCCATCTGACACAGCCTTAATCTCACCCTATGAGAGAGTTATTTCTTCTTCTTCCCTTTTTTTTTTTTTTTTTTTTTTTTTTTTTTTTTTGAGAGAGAGTGAGTAGGATAAAGGGGCAGAGGAGGAGAGAGAGAGAATCTTAAGCAAGCAGATCCCAAGCTCAGTACGGAGCCTGACGTGGAGCTCAATCCCACGACCTTGGGATCATGACCGAGGCTGAAATCTAGAGATGGACACTCAACTGACTGAGCCACCCAGGCGCCTTGTATGATGGAGGTATTTATTAATGCAACTATGAAATTATGTGCATAATGAACCACAACAAATATATCATCTATGTAATAAGATCTGTGAATGAGATGGGGCAAAGAAAATTTAATACATGGAAGTATAAAAAACTATCTAAAACTATATGAATAAAAAAACACTTTTTTGGGGCACCTGGCTAGCTTAATTGGTTAAGCATCTGACTCTTGATTTTGGCTCAGCTTATGATCTCACGGCTCATGGGATCAAGCCCCGACTCGGGCTCAAGCTGACAGTGCAGACCCTGCGTGGGATTCTCTCCCTCCCCTTCTCTCTGCCCTTCCCCTGCTTATGTTCTTCCTCTCTCCTTCTCTCTTTCTCAAAATAAATAAAATAAACTTAAAAAAAGAAACACTTTTTTCTTTTAAAGTATGGGTCTTTTTAACAACCTCTATCTCTTGAAATAGTTTTGTTTTTGTTTTTTTAGGTAAACTCTACACCCAATATGGGGCTTGAACCCCAAGATCAAGAGACAACCTCTATCTCTTAAGATGTTTTCATTTTTAGGGGCACCTAGGTGGCTCAGTTGGATAAATGTCCGACTTTGGCTCAAGTCATGATCTCATGGTTCCTGAGTTCAAACCCTATGTCGGGCTCTGTTCTGATGGCTTGGAGCCTGGAGCCCACTTCCGATTCTGTGTATCCTCTCTCTCTCTCTCTCTCTCTCTCTCTCTCTCTCTCTCTCTCTACCCCTCTCCCACTCGTACTCTGTCTCTCTCTCTCAAGAGTAAAAACAATTTTTAAAAAAAGATGCTTTTCAGTTTTAAACTTTTTAAAAAATTTTGTTGACTTTGTAGTCAACATAGAGTCTTCACATTTTTTCTCCTAGATTTTAAAAGGAAAGTTATTAAAAACAAATAAATAGGGGCACCTGGGTGGCTCAGTTAGTTAAGCAACCGACTTTGGCTCAGGTCATGATTTCAAGATTCGTGAGTTTGAGCCCCACATCGGGCTTTCTGCTGACAGCTCAGAGCCTGGAGCCTGCTTTGGATTCTGTGTCTCCCTCTCTCTCTCTGCCCCTCCCTTGCTCTCTCTCTCTCTCTCTCTCAAAAATAAATAAAACATTTAAATAAATAAATAAAAGGAAAGTGATAAAGGACAAAATGAAAGACTCCAGGGCAGGGTAACCAGTTAGGATGCTATTGCTATATTTTCTATAGATTCTAGGATAGTTGGAAAATTCCACCAAATTATCCAGGAGACTCATGCTTTCCTTAAGGCTGCTACTTCCTGAGTGGAAGAGTCTGATAATCTTACCTCATCTGCTACGTTCAGTAGGTGAACAGGGAGACCATCTGAGAGGGAACTATCAGAACCACTGGTGCTGTTTCCAGAAGGAAAGAAGAAAGGGAGATGCCTGTTATTAATGTCTAGGACATATACATTTACCAGACTGGCAGCGTGGGAGTAGAATATCCAGTCCGCTATTTGCTCCCAGTGCCTGCATTTCGATGACCAGCAATTCCGGACAAGCACATTCATTCATTCATTCTGAACACCTACTACGTGCCAGGCAGGGCATCGAGCATGATGAGCATGACCAAGCCCTTGGCCCCAAGGAGTCTGTAATCCATGTGGCAAAGTAAGTACTGGCCAGGTGGGCAAAGCTGCCCGTGGCAGTGACTGTGGGACGCTGTGCAGCTCTAGAGAATAACAGACTATGATTTGTTTGAAAGCGGGGCTTGTTTCATTCATTCCTGTCTGGCCAGGTCCAGTTCAGAGAGCAAGGAGCCTCCCGGGTACTCTTTAAAACTGCGTTGAATATATACATAAACATATTTGATAACAAGGAATCTGTAGGTTATTACCTACAGGAATATTACTTTTATTATCTCAATTCCCACTTCAAAAGTTGTGGATGCAGGTCCAGACGGATCTGAAGTCTTCCCCCACAGAGGGCCAGCTCCCCCTTCCTTCAAGGGCTAGGATGAATGAGCACTTGGATTCTCCATCCCTGTGTCCTTCATCGTGTCCATTGTTTAAGTGTCCCATTATACATCCCCCTCTCCCGGGGTGTGGGTGGCCAGAAGCCAGAGCTGGGCTCTAGAACATGGCCTCCATGTACAAAAAAGTGTCTTAGGCACAAAACTCAGATCTCCTGGGAAAAGAGCATTTCAAACCATTCTTTTGCTCAGGCCTTTCATCCTGTTCATGCTCCACCTCCCTCCCTTCAGTCCACAATGAGGAACCCCACGGTAAGACAGCGGGAAGAACACCCTCTCTTCTCAGATCTAATTCCCAATTCCCTGTTCTCAAAAGGCTTTTCTAGTCTGAGGAATAGCCTTTGAGGTCACTACTGGATAACAGTCTCTGAAGTCCCTTTTGGAGATAACGGAAAACTATTAGTCAACGGGATAAAAACATTAGATGCGGCATGCCACGGAAAATGTTGAAAACCATGACGTGCACACACAGGGCACACTCAAACTGGGCTTGGACACTCGCAGTCTGCTTTTCTGGGTAATGGTGAGAATGGAGAGGTGGAGACCCATGGAGGCCCGTGATAGCTGGCTTCCTGTTCAGATGCCGGCAAAATGGTTTCAATAATTCTTAACTAAATGTATCTTAACTAAATGTGTCCCTGCTAAGCCAGCTAGGATGCAGTCTCCCTGTTTCGGAGTGGACTCCCCCCGGGCTCGGTACCAAGAGGTTGACATGCAGGGGCATTTTGTTTTTGAGGCTGAGATGAAGAGTGGTTCATGCAGTGGTCCTGGAGAGCAAGGCAAAGAATTCTGGAAGAGTGGAAGAGGCAACATGGTGAATGGGGCACACTGCCTGGCCTGATGGTCTGACTTGAGGTTCCTAAGGACACATTTGGGAGACTCAGCCAGCAGAACTGCTTTAGGGCCCAGATGTCAACTCTATGTCCACAGAGAGTAGGAAGGAGAGCCTTCAACTGTCCACCACAGTCTACAGCGCAGCCTCTGTCATGTCCAGCCCAGAAATCTTCTGACTGAGGGCAGCTGGGATGGGTATGAGGCACCTTGGCCAGTAAGCTGGAGTAGAAGGTGTTCCTGCCCACCTGTCAGATACTCACCCACCTGGTAGGCTTCCTAAAATAGTTGAAGAGATTATGAGTGTGGGGCTGAGACCTTACAAACTAAATTAATTCAACAAATATTTATTGAGCTCTCCCTATGTGCCGGGTACTCTGCACATGAGATACAGAGGTGAACAAAATAAAGATCTCTGACCTTGTGGGACCTACATCCAATAGGAGGAAACAGATAATACATAATAAACACAATAGAGATGTAAATGACCTAAGACAGACAGAAGGTGATAACATGCTATGGAAAAAAAGTAGAGTACCTCAGGGAGATAGGGAATAGTGGCAGGAGGGCAAAGGCAGGGGAGCAAGTGGCAGCATTAGAGTAATGAGGGTAGGCCACATTGACAAATTTTACATTTAAACAAAGACTGGAAGGAGGTGAAGGAATGAGCCATGTAGGTATCTGCGGGAAGAGCATTCTAGGCAGCTGGGACTGCTAGTGTAAAGGCCCTGGGGCAGAAGAGGGCCTGGCAAGTCTGAAGAAGAATGAGGCCAGTGTAGCCACAGAGAGAGGTGTGTGAAAGGGTGAGGGTGGAGGTTATAAGGTGTCAGGTGCCTAGATCCTATAGCCTGTCAGCCATTGTAGGGTCCTGGTCTTTCTACCTCATTTGCTGGATTCTCCCTATCTTTGTGACCTGTGCACTGTGTACCCTGCTTAGACTTGGACCTCCTATTTACTCGAGCTGCACGTACTCCCTTGGGATCTCACCTAGTCTTAAGGTTTAAACATCATCTATCCAATGATGACTCTATTTGACGTCTCCAGCGAACTACACACTCATATATTCAACTGCCTATTTAATATCTCCATTTAGATGCCTAATAGACGTCTCAGACTGAACATGCCCAACACTAGCCTCCTGACCTTCACCGCTCCCCTAAACTTCTCCACCACCTTAATCTTTCCCATCTCACTTAAAAGGCAACTCCATCCAATCAATTATGGACTCATTCTCTTTCTTTCATGCTCCATATCTCATCCATAAGAAAATCCTAATGTTTGAAACTTCAAAATATATCCAGAATCCAACCAATTCATACACCCCCAACCACTACAACTACTCATGTCTAGACCACCACCTGCATTTACCTGTATTATTGCAAGAGCCTCCAAATGCATGTTCCTGCTTACACCTTTCCTCTCTACAATCTATTTTCCACATAGCAGCCAGGGTATTCCCACTGAAACTAAAACCCAAGTCAGAACACGACACTTCTCTATTTAAAACTTTCCAAAAGCTTTCCGTCTCCCTTGGAGTAAAAGACAAAGGCTTTACAACTGCCTCAAGGCCCTACACGCACGGCCTGCCCATCTCCCTAACCTAGAAAAGATGCTGTCAAAGAGCAGGCACTCAATACGTAGTTGGTGAAGAAATGATATATATTTAAGTGCGCTACGATTTATTCAATATTTTGCACCTTTGGCTCAACCAACGAAACAACAGAGCAAACGAAAACAATAAAAAAATAGAACTTGTCTGGTTTTTCCTTGTGGTTTTTTTTTTTTTTTTTTTTTTGAGGGAGGGAGTGAGTGCTCTCGTACATAGGAGGGGCAGAGAGAGGGAGAGAGAGAGAGAGAGAGAGAGAGAGAGAGAGAGAGAGAGAGGATTCCAAGCAGGCTCCCACGTGGTCAGTGTCAGCACGGAGCTCCAAACCAACAATTGTGAGATCATGACCTGAGCCAAAACCAAGAGCTGGCCATTTAACTGGCTGAGGCACTCCGGTGCCCCTCTCTGGTTTTTGTTTGAAATGAAGTTTCATTTCATTACCTGGATTCAATGTCAGACAAGCAGATGTCACTCCAACTTCCTTCTAAATCCATATCTTGTCCAAGCTCATTGAATTTCTTATGGATTTCTTGTTGTAAGAGCTCTTTAAGCTCTGTTAGGCACTGCATGAACTGTGGAAATCAATAAAAGGACATTTTTGATTATCCACTTATTTATATGTCAAATATTTACTAAGCATATGCGGAAAGGCACTTTATTTATTGCTGGGGACATAAAGATGTGTGAGTGGTAACCTCTGCTTCTAAGGACATGTTAACATATAAATTACATGAGCTGCAGTAAAAGTGTTTCTCGGGCAGAACATCAGTGAATTTCATGCTTTAGGTGCTTTTCCCTGGCTATGGACAATAACAAACTTCTTAAACAATTCAACGGTCTGATTTATTGTATTTTTGTGAATAGCAAGGAAGGAAACATTAGAATGGGGTTGTTCAGATTTTGGCTTATGGCAGATGTGATATAACAGGCCGTATTGTGGCTGATTCTCCTTTAAATATTTTTTTATTAAAGGGGCACCTGGGTGGCTCAGTTGGTTAAGTGTCCAACTCTCGATTTTGGCTTAGGTCATGATCTCACAGTTTGTGAGTTCGAGCCCCCAACAGGCTCTGTGCTGACAGCCTGGAGCCTACTTGGGATTCTCTCTCTCCCTCTGACCCACCCCCCCTCTCTCTCTCACACACACAATAAGTAAATAAATATTAAAAATATATAAATAAATAAACTAAAAAAAGAAGTAAGAAGAGGAAAAAACTGAGGACACAGAAAAGGGAGGAGGTAATTAATAAGGCAAGACCTTAGGGAGGCCATGGATTGAGGGGCTGGTGGGTGCACAAAGGGCAGGGTTAGTTTCAGAGAAGGGGAAGAACTCCTGCTTTTCTGGAAAGCAAAATGAGGGAGAGGTGTGCTGAAGGAGGGTTGGCATGAAGGCTTCTATATTCTTGGTGAGTTATGAGGTTGCTATTTGTGGACAGTGTGCAGGCTGGGGGCTTTCTTTTACTGATTATAAAAACTTCAGAACGATATTAAGAGGAAAATAAAGACCACCTATAATCTCAGTAGGCTGACTTTGGACCCATGTGAAACTGATCACAGTAGCACCACCACATTTCTTGAACCCCATTTTTACCTTGGTTCGGTCAGGATCACAGAAATCCAGAAGGGTGTCACAAACATGATAACCTAGAGACTTTAGATCCTCAGTAGTAAAGTGAGTATCTCTTTTATTGCCTGAAAAAAAATCCATAAACATTTCTCACTAAATAATAAGCAAATGCAAATCTAATTTATCAATAGCTCCTTAGAAACGCCACCTCTGATTCTAGAATATTGTGCTTCTGGACAGGGTCTTTCTCCTTCTAGATCTGGTTTGGTTCAGAAGAATCTGACAATGAAAAAATTTGCAATCATGATGGCCATGATTACTGAAGTTTTACTCTGTGGTAGGCACTATGCCAAGGGCTTTACGTGCATTAAGTAGTACCTATAATGCAGGTATTACTTTTATTGCCAGTTAAAACAAAAATGAGGTTCAAAGAGTAAATGTAGTAACTGAGCCAGGATTACACACCTTGGAAATGGAGAGGCAATTCAAACCCAGATCTGCCTGATTCCCCATCAAGTATTATATTTGGGGCTATACTGCCCCACCAAGTGTTATATTTCACACTCATATTTAGGTTAGTCAAATTTGGCATAAGGTGCAGTTAAGAAAACTCTCTAGGTCAATCATCTCCCCAACATTCAAAAGGACTTCATGTCCTCAGAGCTTTGCTTGGCTTCCCCTTGTCATGCTGACCTATGATATACAAAAGACAGCTTACCCAGTGTGGACCCCCCAAAGGTAGATTCCATGGTGTAGCTGTTCAGGATTCCCATCCGCCACATTACAACTCGTCCTGTTCCTTCTTTGCACTTTTGGACCTTAAAATTACAACTATGAAAAGAGAACTAAAGAGAAACCCAAATCCTCTGTTAATCATAAACTGGCAAATGTAAGATGCCAATGACTCATTGATATAAGAATGGTTTCCCTGAGGTCTATATATTATTTCCTAAAGTATGTTCCATAAAATAGTAATAATTCTAAGGGATTACAGAGGAGAAAACTTGTGCTATGGTCATGTTGGTCAGGAGGATGAGGGGCTAACAAAATTACACAGTCTTCCTGTGCAGGACCTTTTTTTTTATTTTGAGAGAGACAGAGAGAGCGTGAGTGGAGGAGGAACAGAGAGAATGGGAGACAGAGAATCCCAAGCAGGCTCCACGCTGCCAGCACAGAGCCCAACGTGGGGCCTGAACCCATGAAACCACGAGATCATGACCTGAGCAGAAACCTAGAGTCAGATGCTTAACCGACTGAGCCACCCAGGCACCCCCTCTCCCAAGCATTTCATTATTGTAGACTGTGAGTCTCCAAAGGGGAGAGAGTAAATTCTGTTCCTTATTGCCCGTGAACCCTTCCTTCCCTTCCCTACCTTTCCAGGGACATTTTGCAGGACTAGGGTTCTTTGAACTCCAGTTTGGGAATGCTGGCTTACTTTGGCATTCAAGACACTAGCCACATTTCTAAGATTTATTTTCTACTCCTCTGCAACTTGAGCCCTTGGATCCAGTTGGGTTTATCCTCTATATATGATCTGGGTATGCCTCACCCCTATAATCTGCCTAGAACTGTCTCACTTCCTCATACTTAATGTTCTTGGCTCGGAGTTCAATATCCTCCTTTGTCCTTCATGACCACCCCAACCCTTTTTCCTTACTTGGAGTTTGTAATGTACACTTGGCACCTATCCCGACCTATCCTATCCTGCTGAAAATGCTTTACAGTGGGAAGGCATTTCACCACCTAGTGGTTTTTAAGTGGTGCACCCTGGAATCCAGGGGTTCTACTGAGGAGCCTCAAGCCACAAAGACTGAAGGAGGCCACAAAGACTGAAGGAGCCAGAATGGGCAAGGTTCCAAGCTTGCCATCCCTCTTTAATTAGTATAGCTCTGTTTTTAATTGTTTTAGATACTGGGTTCTGGATGTCATTTGTTTTTTAATTAAAAAACTTTTTTTTAAATGTTTTTATTTTATTTTTTGAGAGAGCATGAGTGGGGGAGGAGCAGAGAGAGAGGGGGACACAGAATCTGAAGCAAGCTCCAGGCTCCAAGCTGTTAGTACAGAGTCCGATGTGGGGCTTGAACCCATGAACCGCAAGATCATGACCTGAGCCAAAGTCGGACACTCAAGACTGAGCCACCCAGGCACCCCTAATTTTTTAAAAAATACTTATTTATTTAGAGAGAGAAAGACCAAGAGTGCAAGTGGGTGAGTGGCAGAGAGGCGGGGGGAGAGACAGAATCCCAAGCAGGCTCTGAACTGTCAGCATGTAGCCCAACATGGGGCTCGAACCCAAAACCTAAGAGATCATGACCTGAGCTGAAATCGAGTCAGACGCCTAACCAACTGAGCCACCCAGGTGCCCCTGGATGTCATTTATTTTTAATTAAAAAAACATCTTTTTTAACAAGACACATATTTGGATGCCATTTTATTTAAAGAGATCCCTAGCAAACACAGACAGGAAGATTTTTTAAAAACAAAGAGAAAAGGAAGGAAGGAAGGAAGGAAGGAAGGAAGGAAGGAAGGAAGGAAGGAAGGAAGGAAGAAAAAAATGGAGGGAGAAAGAAAAGCTTCCTTTTTCTTTTTAATGTAAGAATAGTAGATATAAAATATTTGTCACATATCTTTGTAGGAGAAAATGTACACTATCATTTAAAAACTTTTCTAAATCCAACCTAATTTCTTCTTTCTTTTTGGTAAATGTTTATTTATTTGATGGGGCACCTGGGTGGCTCAGTCGGTTAAGTTACCGGCTTCAGCTCAGGTCATGATCTTACAGTTAGTGAGTTCAAGGCCCAGATTGGGCTCTTGGCTGTCAGTGTAGAACCTGCTTCAGATCCTCACTTTGCCCTCCCCCGCTCCCTCTCTTTCTCTCAAAAATAAACAAACATTTGTTAAAGCAAGCGCACATGTGAGTGTGGGAGGGGCAAAGAGAGAAAGAGAATCCCAATCAGTGCAGAGCCTGACATGGGCTCAATCTCACGATTCATGAGATCACCACCTAAGCCAAAATCAAAAGTTGAGTACTTAACTGACTGAGCCACCCAGGCACCCCTAATTTCTTCTTTCTAATGAAATTATGTTTTGTGGATCTATTTATGATGCTGAAAACCAACGCCTAAGCCAATGCAGATCCTCTGTTTATGCCTAACTGTCAGAGCTGTTACTCAGCCAACTGGTAAAGACTTTTAAGTTGTTTTTATTAGCCATTTACTATCTTACAGTTATTTGTAATCTTGTCTTATATAAACTTTTCTGTGGAGACTCATATAATATTAGTATTTTGTGTATCATTCAATCCCTTCTTCCACTGCCAAGCACAGGATTAAAGAGAATAAGTTACCTACTAAGAGTTTGAACTTGTGCCCAGGAAAAGCAGCCAGAGCAATTTTCAAAACTCATCTTCACTGAGGGGCGCCTGGGTGGCTCAGTCGGTTGAGCGTCCGACTTCAGCTTAGGTCATGATCCCACAGTTTGTGGGTTTGAGCCCCGCGTGCTGACAGCTCAGAGCCTGGAGCCTGCTTGGGATTCTTTGCCTCTCTCTCTCTCTCTCTCTCTCTGCCCTCCCCTGCTCGTACTTTGTCTGTGTCTGTCTCTCAAAAATGAATAAACATTAAAAAAATTTTAAAAATATCATCTTTATTGAGATATAACTCACATGCTGTAAAATTTACACATTTAAGGTACACAATTCAAGGATGTAAGTATATTTACAGTTGTGCAGCCATCACCACTCTCTGTTTAGAACATTTTCATTACCTCCAAAAAGAAACCCAGTACTTATTAGCAGTCAGGCCACCTCCCCCTCCCCACCGACTAATCACTACTTTCTGTTTCTACAGATCTGCCTCTTCTGAACATTTCATAGAATGGAATCACACAAAAATGTGGCCTTTTAGGTCTGGCTTCTTTCACGTAGCATGTTTCAAGATTCACCTATGTCTTAGCATATCAGCACCTCATTTTTTTATTGCTGAATAACATTCCATTGTGTGGATATACTATATATTATTTATCTGTTCTCTTGTGGATGTACACAGAGTAATTCTTAAAGCCACACCTTTCTAAATTCTTGAAGTACCTTTCCAAAGAAGATGGCCAATGGACACAAATGGCCAATGGACACATAAAAAGATCCTCAACATCACACATCATCAGGGAAATGCAAATCAACACCACAATGAGATATCACCTACACCCATCAGAATGGCTAGAATTAAAGACAAGAAATAACAAGGGTGGGTGTAGATGTGGAAAAGGAACCTTCATGCACTGTTGGTGGGAATGTAAATTGGTGCAGCCACAGTGGAAAACAGTATGGAGGTTCCTCAAAAAGTTAAAAATAGAATTACCATATGACTCAGTAATTCCACTACTGGGTATTTACCCAAAGAAAACAAAAACACTAATTCAAAAAAGATATATATGTACCCATATATTTATGGCACCCATATGTTTATACCAAGGTATACATGTACCCATATGTTTATTGCACCCATATGTAATAGCCAAGATATGGAAACAACCCAAGTGTCTGTTAATAGATGAATGGATAAAGAAGATGTGGTATAGATACACAATGGAATATTTACTCAGCCATAAAAAAGAATGAGATCTTGCCATTTGCAACAACAAGGATGGACCTAAAGGGTAAAATGCTATGTGAAATAGAGAAAGACAAGTACCATATGATTTCAACCATATGTGGAATTTAAAAAACAAAACAAAGAAAAAAGAGACAAAAAAAAAAGCAGAGTCCTAAGTATAGAGAACAAACTGGTGGTTGGCAGAGGGGAGGAGGGAGGTGGATGGGTGAAATAGATAAAGGAGATTAAGGGTACACTTACGATGAACATTGAATACTGTAGAGAACTGTTGAATCATTATATTGTAAACGAAAACCAGAGTAAAGTCTTGAGGTCCAGGCTGCTGGGATTTACCCAAGATAATGAAAAGAAATGTGAAGTGGCAGATCAAACACTACATACAGGATGCAGCGAACTCCTTTCCTCCTTAGTCAATGGACGGAAGATTACCTTATGTGCTTACCTTGTGTGCTTACCTTATCTGGCGCATTTTTGCTTAACATTAAAGGAAAGACTCGCTCATGAAGCCAGTACTTGCGATCATTGTTATTACAGCCATACAAGAAGATATTATTCTTACGGCTGTGGCCATGGAAATCACAATACAAGAGAACCTCCCTTTCTTCAAGAAGTCTATTGAGAGGGGCAAACAAAAGATTTAGTGGACATCCAGATGCATGAAAATAATCAAGGATCTTTTACAGTCTCTTCCTTAAGTATGTCTGTTGCTACCTTCCCACTAAAGAAAATGCCAACCCCTTCAAAGGACCCTGTCCCCACCCTCGGCTACTGCTGTAAACATGCCACCAGCACTCCTCACCCCTGCCAGTCAGAGGGACTTGAAATGAAAACACCCCGATGTGGAAAGGGGTGTTGGGTAGGCCCTGTATAAGTTGACAAGGAAGTGGAGGAAATCAACTGAAAGAAAGCCCCCTCTGGGGGCAGACCTGGGGAAAGAGAAAGAGAAGGGAAGAGGCTGTAAGTGGAGGGATGAAAAAGAGAAACGAAGAAAGCCTGGGTCCCTGACTTTCCAGTACCGGTTCCTGTAAGGCTCAGCTCCTCTTTGTCTCCTCTTCACCCAGGACACCTCCTCAGTCTTCCATCACGGTCACCTTCTCCATGATGATAATGATAGGATGAAGAGGATGACAGTAATGCCACACACTTACAATGTGCTGAGCACTGCGCTAAACAGATGACAGGGGTCCTCATCTAATTCTCTTAAGTAACTACCCAAGGCAGGTAAGATTACCCTCCTCTACAGATGAGAAAGCTGAAGTGCAGAGAGGTGCAATCACACCCAAGGTCACAGAACCAGCCAGTAGTAACACCACGTCTCAAAGCCAGGCCTGTCTTGACTCCCAAGCACATGCCCCTAGCCATCTTGCCTGCCAGCCCAACACTCCCCCCACCCTCTCACACAGATAAGGTTAGAGGGTGTATGCATTCACGTATCTTACACGCTGTAGTTTCATTTCCTTTAAGGTGGGTACTATTACATCATAGCCTTCAATTGCTTTCACACAGGCTTGGAAAATATTAACTGACTTTTTTATTATTCTTTCTTTATGCGATGAAATATAAGAGGTAATAAGGAACTCAGATTCTGGAACCCGAGAGCGTGTATTCAAATTATCTATTCTGTTGCTTGTTAGCTCTATGACCTTGGGCAAGTGACTTTTTTCTGGGCCTTAGTTTCCTCACCATATATAATGGGGATACTGATTGTGCCTACCTCAGGGGGTTAATGTGAAGATTACATGGGTCATGTATCTGTAAAGCACTGAGAATACCGCCTGTCCCCTATACACAAACACTGCCTAGTAGTTAGGTACTATTATTATTATTTGCCAGGCCTCCTGACAAAGACCTATGAACTTCTGACTTCTGACCTCTCTATTCCATTGTTTCACTTATACGTCAAACAACCCCTGGCAGAAATGTTGCATGTTCAGTTTAACCCCAGAGACAAAACATGACTTAAACGTTTGAAACTGAACGAACTCATGTGACTGCAAAGAGAATGGCAGACTCTCTCTCAAGCCGTATCTGATCGCTACATCAAAGAGAGCCCTCGCACCCATCAGAGAGCACTCACAGCATTCGGAGGAAGATCAACAGATAAAGGGGCTCACCTTTTGATCATGTTCCTGGTGTACCAGATACAAGGGAAAGACTCCTTCAGAATGGTTTTATAATGTCTATTCAAGTCCCTTCCAGCCAATGAACACCGGTAATTCCCCACAATCACTCCATCTGGATTTAACATAGGAACCACTTTGAAGACAAAGATATCTCTGAGGAGCTGGGCATCTGGAGAGTTGCTCAGGATGAAGTCCAAAAAGCCTTTCATGATCCAGGAGCCGTTACTTTCTCCGGGGTGGACTCTGGCACTCAAGACCACAGCTTTCTTTGCAGCTGCCTCTTGAGGGGTCCGGGATGGGTTGGTGATGGTGAGCAGGTAGACGGTATTTCCTGCAAGGCTCCTGCATAAAGTTCGGAGTTTGCAGAACCGAGACTGGACAGGGTTGTTTGCCACTGACAGCAGGTAGCACTGCAAGTCAGTGTATGTATATGGATAGAAGTGTGCGAAGAAGCAAGTGTCCTGGTCGTGTGGGAACTGAATGGTCCACGTGAGACAGTAAAAGGCCTGCTGCCCATCGTCCCTGTTGTTCTTATAGTACCTGATTTCATTTCCTTCTCTTCTCCAGCCAATGTTGTGGGTCTTGGCGTCCAACTGGGAGTACATGAGTGGCTTCATCCCTATAGTATAAAGGCTCTTGGGTTTTAGCAAGTTGACAATGGTGAAGCGGTAGGTGGCATCTTTTCTAGTGTTCTGCACTCGAAAATAAAACCACTGAGTGTGTTTGTTTGTGTAGAGGTCAGTTCGCAAGGTGAGCTCATACTCATAGGTATCTCTGTAGTGGAGAAAATAGAAGAATATCTCTGTAACACCACATCCCCCCTCAAAAAACAAAGCTTAAAAAATGTTTTACCTGGGCAAAAATAGATCTTATTTCAACAGGAAAGCCTGCTACCTCAAACAGTAATTTTCTAGTGTACCTAGTTCCTCAACTCATACATTAGGCTGAAAGAAATATGGGTCAACCAAGTTTATTTGGGGTATTTGGGAGCTCTGTGAGTTTTTTATTTATTTTTTATTTTATTTTTATTTTTATTTTTATTTTTTTTAACGTTTATTTATTTTTGAGACAGAGAGAGACACAGCATGAACGGGGGAGGGGCAGAGAGAGAGGGAGACACAGAATCGGAAGCAGGCTCCAGGCTCTGAGCCATCAGCCCAGAGTCCGACGCGGGGCTCGAACTCGCGGACCGCGAGATCGTGACCTGAGCTGAAGTCGGACGCTTAACCGACTGAGCCACCCAGGCGCCCCTCTGTGAGTTTTTTAGTATCGTTCTGGAGTGTTCAGTAGCAGTTCCCAACCACTTCAACACATTTCTAGAACCACACCTAACGGCAGCGAAGCCAGAGCCCTCTGTTGGCTGTTAGCTACCTCCTGGACATGACCACTATGGAGGAGAACTGTCAGCCTCAGGTGTTATTTTAGCTCTGATTATCAACTGTTTGAAGATGAGGGGGCATCTCTGGAATGCATTCACCTTACTGAAAAGTAGCAGAAGAGGAAATACAAATACTAAATCCTGAAAAGATGCTCCCACACAGGCATAATGCAAGAAAGGCAAATTAAAATAGGAAGTCATTCTCCCTCCATTTCATGCATATTCCAGCTTTGGGAAACAGTCGCTTTCATACACCGGTGATGGGAACTGAAATCATGTTGGAGGGTAATTTGGCAAAAAACAGCAATACTTAAAGTGTTCAAACCCTTTGGCCCCCCAATTATATTTCTAGAATGTATCCCATAACATCACAAATATTTAAAAATATAAATGTCTTTGCAACTACATGGATGAAACTAGAGGTATTATGCTAAGCGAAATTAGTCAGAGAAAGACAAATATCATATGACTTTATTCATATGAGGAATTTAAGATACAAAACAGATGAACCTAAGGGGAGGGAAGCAAAAATAATATAAAAACAGGGAGAGGGAAAAACCATTAAGAGACTCTTAAATATAGAGAATAAACTGAGGGTTGCTGGAGGGGTTGTGGGAGGGGGGATGGGCTAAATGGGTAAGGGGCATTAAGGAAGACACTTGTTGGGATGAGCACTGGGTGTTATGTGTAGGGGATGAATCACTGGAATCTACTTCTGAAATCACTGTTGCACTATATGCTAACTAACTAGGATGTAAACTTAAAAATTAATTAAAAAATTATATATATATATATATAATTTAAAAAGTGCCCAAGAGTATTAATTCTGTTAATTCATTAAACAAAAAACAGTAAATACCTTCATTTCCTATCAGCTGGGCACAGGTTACACATGATATGGAACACCCATACAATAGAATAATATGAATTATTAAAAATAAGGAGATATGGGAATGCAAGCTGGTGCAGCCACTCTGGAAAACAGTATGGAGGTTCCTCAAAAAACTAAAAATAAAACTACCCTACGACCCAGCAATTGCACTACTAGGTATTTATCCACGGGACACAGGCGTGCTGTTTTGAAGGGACACATGCACCCCCATGTTTATAGCAGCACTATCAACAATAGCCAAAGTATGGAAAGAGCCCAAATGTCCATCAATGGATGAATGGATAAAGAAGATGTGGTATATATATACAATGGAGTATCACTCGGCAATCAAAAAGAATGAAATCTTGCCATTTGCAACTACGTGGATGGAACTGGAGGGTATTATGCTAAGTTAAATTAGTCAGAGAAAGACGCAAATCATATGACTTCACTCATATGAAGACTAAGAGACAAAACAGATGAACATAAGGGAAGGGAACAAAAATAATATGAAAACAGGGAGGGGGACAAAACAGAAGAGACTCATAAATATGGAGAATAAACTGAGGGTTACTGGAGGGGTTGTAGGAGGGGAGATGGGCTAAATGGGTAAGGGGCATTAAGGAATCTACTCCTGAAATCATTGTTTCACTATATGCTAACTAATTTGGATGTAAATTTTAAAAAATAAAAAATAAAATTAAAAAAATAATGAGATAAATCTGCAGTATTGCCATAGGAAAAATATAAAGCTTATTATGTGGAAAAAAGCAATTTGCAAAACGGTATGTATACCATCATCCTATTTTTAAAAACAAAATAATTTCTGTATATTATACATACACAGTAAAAGGGGGAAAAGTTACTGCATGTATATCAAACTGTTAACAGTTTCTGCATCTGAGAGGTACGATTACAGAACTTCAATTTTTTATGTTATGTATTTTTATTAATACAGATTTCTTCTTGAGTTTTACTTAAGTAAACTCTACACCCAAAACAGAGCTTGAACTCACGACCCTGAGATTATGCTCTTCTGATTGAGCCAGCGAGGCGCCCCTATTAATACAAATTAAATTAATACTAATTTCTTTCATAAGCAGAAAAAAAAATGTAGGTAAATTTTTACCCTGAGGGAATATGAGTCACAATTATTCAATTTTTCTTCGTCCTCATACCATTTCTCACCACTTCTCTCTTTTCCAAAAACACCCCTAACTCCTAATATGACTCCTGAAGATGTGAGTCAGTCCCTCCAGCGATCACCCCTTTGGGAAATTCCTGTTACTCACACTCTGACAGCTTTTTGCAGATTCCCGCTCTCAAACCTTGACTCAAACAGGAGAGTCTTGTCCTCAGGTCCTTGCAGCGTAACAGCAAGCTCCTTGATGATCCCTCGCTTGCCTCCCACTCTGGAACTAGTGAAATAGGAACCTCCGGTGGGCACTGCAGAGGAGACAGACCTATTTAGAGCAGGTTCCACTAAGAATCTATTCATCCAGCCAATATTCACAGAGCTCCTCTGTGTGTTTATTGCCATTCTAGGTTAACGATAATGAATATTCAGATTTTCAAGGGTCCTTGCTGAGACTTTTAATTTTAAACATTGTATTTCTTTGAAGACCTTTAAAGTGGTGTAGAGCACCTCCTTTTGCTGCACGGCTGCCCCTGGCATCTCAGATACTGTTTGTACCCACATAAGCCCTAATCTGAAAGGACGTTGACAAACAAATGAGATTCTACATAGAGCATCTGAAAACATTTACAACCTTTATTCTAAAAAAATAGCATCTATTATTTTTTAACTTTTAAAAAAATGTATTTACTTATATTGAGAGAGACAGTGACAGCACAAGCAGGGGAGGGACAGAGAGAGGGAGAGAGAGAATCCCAAGCAAGTTCTGCACTGCCAGTGCAGAGCCCTATACAGGGCTTGAACCCATGAAACTGTGAGATCACGACCTGACCCGAAACCAAGAATCAGATGCCCAACCAACTGAGCATCTACTAATTAAAAAAAAAAAAAAAAAAAAAAAAAAAATAATAATAATAGAGGGGCATCTGTGTGGCTCAGTCAGTTAAGCTTCCGACTTCTGCTCGGGTCAGGATCTTGCAGTTTGGGAGGAGTTCAAGCCCTGTATCGGGCTCTATCCTGACAGCCCAGAGCCTGGAGCCTGCTTCAGATTCTGTGTCTCCCCCTCTCTCTGCCCCTCTCCCATTCTCTCTCTGTCTCAAAAATAAAAAATAAACATTAAAAAAAAGATAATGGAGAAAAACAAAGAAAGAAAGTATACTTCATATAATTTTTTTGGTATATCCTTCCAGATTTAAATATAAAAAAATAATAGAAGTTTGAGAAGAATTGGCATGGGTGAATTAGCCTAAGAAGGGAACCAAAATATCTATAGTAATTATAGTGAAAAGGTTATGATTGAAATTTTATCTTTAAAATGATGCTAAACAAACAACAAATATATATATATATATATATATATATATATGTATATATATATATATATAATTTATTTTATTTAACAAAACTTAGATTATAATCATCTCTTTCTAATCCTTGCAATAATCAATTGTTAATTTGTTTTAGAAAGTGGGGTTGAGGGGCGCCTGTGTGGTTCAGTCAGTTGAGCATCTAACTTGGTTTGTGAGTGTGATTTGTGACTCACGGTTTGTGAGTTCAAGTCCCCTGTTGGGCTCTGCTGACAGCTCAGACTGGAGCCTGTTTTGGATTCTGTGTCTCCCTCTCTCTCTGCCCCTCCCCCACTCTCATTGTCTCTCAAAAATAAACATTAAAAAAAAAAAAGAAAAAAAAGTGGGGTTGCAACTTTTCAGACAAATTCAGTAAGACTGCCATCTGACATCTTTGATTTTTACAGTTTCTTTTGCAAAACTATTTCAAAACTATTTGTAAAACTTTGTAGTTTTCCCAAAGACTTTGTACCACCATATTCTTATCATTATGTCTAGAAGAGCCTATTTCGTCATCTTTTGTTGATTTTCTCTTCAACTGTTGTTAGCTGCTAAAAAAATGTCTAGATTCTCATTTGTCAGTGGCTTTGCAAGTGATTCAAACAATTCCTTAACATCCATCAGCTTCATAAAATCCTGCATCTCTTGTAAGGATAATTTCACTTTGCAGCTGATTTTTACTGTACTTGCATTATATTGTCACATATTAACAATATCCACCAATTGGCAAGTGACTGATATTAACAAAGATGCTGACCACAGGGCAGGGCAGATGGGAGCATTAAACAGTAATATGCTGACATGTGGGGACTGATTATATAAGTCTAATTTATTAGTAAATCTGTTCATGTTACGACAGCTTTTGTTTCAATAGGCAACTCTGTCGCTGTGGAGACTTAGGTAATAAATATTTGGATAATAAATGAGAGCAAAAGAGAAAAGCAAGCATATAAAGAAGCGAGTAAAAGAAAAAAACGAGCACAGAGGAGGCAGGAGCAGAGTCACGTAATGCAAGTAAAAGCTGGGGACCTACGTGGTTCAGCCTCTTCATGGAAGCACAAAGTTATAGACCAGCAACCAGATGTAATTAATACAGGAATTTCGACATTTTTTTGAGTCTCTCAGGTAAAAACATTAAAGATGATCCAATTCATAGTCCACAGTAACATTTCTCAAAAATAAAACCTCTTTCCTTGTTTCTCCCCATTATTCTCATAGCAGGTAAACCGACAAACTCCCAAATTCTCCCTGGAGTCCCATCTTCTCCATTTTCTGTTTCTTCATTCCTCCAACAGGGTGGGCTCAATTCTCCTTGGTGAATCCAAAGGACAAGATCAAGACCACTGCCACAACTGCGCATTAACAGGACAATAAGGAAAATTCACAAAAGTTGCCCTCAGGAGGGTGAGCTCTCAGCCCTAGGGGTTGCTCCCAGGCAGAAAACATCTCTGAATAGAACACGTAAAGCAATTGAATTCAAGGTCAAGGAATTTGTTGAAAATGACTACCACCAGGTCAACAAGAGGTAAAATAGACTTCTAGTACCCAAGACTTTTGGGGCACCTGGCAGGCTCAGTTGGTTGAACATGCAACTCTTGTTCTCAGGGTTGTGAAGTTCAAGCCCCACTTTGGGTATAGACATTACTTAAAAATGAAATCCTTTTTTTCTTTTTTTTAATGTTTATTTATATTTGGGGACGAGAGTGAGAGAGTGCATGAGCAGGGGGAGGGGCAGAGAGAAACAGAGACAGAATTTGAAGAGGCTCCAGGCTCTGAGTTGTCAGCACAGAGTCCGACACAGGGCTGGAACTCACAAACTGTGAAATCATGACCTGAGCTGATGTCGGACACTTAACCAACTGAGCCACCCAGGCTCCCCACTTAAAAATGAAATCTTAAAAAAAAAAAAAAAAAAAAAAGCCCAATACTTTCTTGAGGTTCCAGGAGCAGTACATCCTCCATTATTTATGACTGAAGTCTATCCACTTAAGACCTTATACTTTAATGTCTCCCAAACTCCTTCTCAGACTCTCTGTAGGTGGAGCTAGGGAGACTGTAAGTTGCTTCACCTCACTCACTTCCCCACATGTAGCTTTTCCCAACACGGTATTACTAACACAAGCACTCATAATCAAGGCAACTGGGAGCAGAGCATATGAAATTACTTCGAAGTTGGGCCACCTGCTAGAATCGGTTCATTTCATTTTTCCAGTTGTGGAAATGTGAACACTGCGGTCCCTCCCTCCTAGTTCTGGTTGTTTCTCTAGAAGCCTACCCTGATTTCATTGACTTAACACATTTTATTTCTACTAACTAAACTTGGTACATATTCCTCCTCCAATAAAATTGATTTCCTTTCTGATCATTACTGTATAGCAAATACTGATTTTCAAATTGTGAGAATATTTTTCTTGCTATTTCTTGAATACAACATTTCCCAATCTCAGAGAACCCCTTTTAAAAAGTTCTAGGGGCACCTGGGTGACTCAGTCAGTTAAGCGTCTGACTTCGGCTCAGGTCATGATCTCATGATTCGTGGGTTCGAGCCCCACATTGAGCTCCATGCTGGCAGTGCAGAGCCTGCTTGCAATTCTCTCTTCCTCTCTCTCTGCCCCTCCCCTGCTCGTGGTCTATCTCTCTCTCAAAATAAATAAATTAAAAAAAAAAAAACACTTCTAATTAACTCTGGTACCTATATATACAATAAGCATCAGATGATTTTTGGTGATGACAAAGGATGCCCTTATTGAAAGCTTCTCTAGCTTGCCATGTCCCTCCCTATGACTAACTTCACATTCTGAGATTATGAATTTAAAACTTAATTCCTCATCCTTGGGAGGGTTCCTATTAACTTTTCTTGACTCATTGCTCTTGAACATTATATCTCCTTTTTTTTCTTTTTTTAAGTAAACTCTACCCCTAATGTGGGCTTGAATTCATAACCCTGAGATCAAGAGTCGCGTGATCTAGCATGCTTTACCAACTGAACTAGCCAGGTGCCCTTATGTCCTTTCTGTCTTAAATGTTTCTATTACCACCTGCTTCACATCCTACCCATCACCTGTTATTGCCTTTATTATAGCTATTTTAGTGAGTGTGAAGTTGATTCATCCTTTCCATAACCTTTTTCAAGCAGAGGAATTTTCTTCTATTCCTAGTTTTTTGAATGTTCGTATGCTTTTTCTGCATCACTTGAGAGGATCGTGTTCTTCCCTTTGTTCTAATGTGGTGTGCCACGTTGGTGTATGGTTTTTAGCCTGAACCATCCTTGCATTCCTGGAACAAATGCTCCCTGGTCACGCTGTATAATCCTTTAATATGCTGTTGGAATTGGTTTACTGATATTTGGTTGAGGATTTTTGCATTTCTATTCTTTTTTTTTTAAGCAATAGATTATTTTCTTTATTTAAAAATCTTTTTCTTTACCTCTTCTTTTCCTGATTTTACCTCATTTCTCATTTACAAGATAAGAGATTTTTAAGACTGCATGCAGAAAAAATAGCAGTGCATAGTAACTGCTTAATAAATGTTTGCTACTGATACACATAGTGGAGCCCAGTATTATGGAAGGAAGGTGGAGAGGGAAGGAGAGAACACAGTATGCCTTCCACCTCTATGATTCTAGAACGTTAGGAGCCACAGTGAATTATCAAGATTTTGAAGGCAACCTGCAATCATTGCGCTGAAAACGAAAAGAGTAAAATGTCCTTAGTCTCCATCAGCAAGGAAACATTTCTGCCCTAAAGATGATTATTAGGGATCCTGATTTTACTTATTTATTTTTATTTACTTATTTTTTTTAGAGGTCCTCATTTTTAAAATACTTATTATCTAAGTCTCCACAGTTATGAACCTGGATAGAAAAAAAAATCATCAAAACATTGCATTTATATTCTTAAGGAATACGGCTTTTCTGTGATGTCTTTGTCTAACTTTGAATATTGGCTTCACAAATAGTTAGAAATGTTTCCTCCTGTTACTGTTTTCAGAGCTGATGAAGGACTAGTACTATTTCACCTTTAAAAGTTTGATATAATTCAAACAAACCCTGTCAAGCCATCTGGGCAAGGAATTTCTTTGCACAAAGATTTTTAATTACTAACTCAATTTCTTTGTTTTCATCTATTCAGATTTTTAAAATTTCTTCCTGAGTCAGTTGTGTCTAACAATTTTTCCTATTCATCTATGTTGTTTAATTTTTTGGCAATAAGTTGTAACTGGTAATTCTTTTTTTGTGTGTGTTTCCTTCTCTTTTTTCATGGTTGGTCTAGCTAAAGTTTTGTCAGTTTTGTTGAGGTTTCCGAAGAACCAACTTTTGGTTTGATTTTCCACATTGTTTTCCTATTTTCTGTTTCACTGATTTCCATCCTTATCTTTATTATATCGTTCCTTCTGGTTGCTTTGGACTTAGTTTGTGCTTATTATTCAAATTTATTAATATGAAAGCTTAGGTAATTAATTGGAGCTCTTTCTTCCTTTCAAATATAGGCATTTGAAGCCATAGGTTTACCTTGCAGTACTTTAACTGCATCCCATAAATTTTGATATGTTGTTTTATTTTTACTCAGCTCAAAATATTCATCTCTTATGATTTCTTTAATTCATGGGTTACTTAGAAATGTGCTGCTTAGGGGCACCTGGGTGGCTCAGTCAGTTGAGCATCTGACTTCGGCTCAGGTCATGATCTCGCAGTCCATGAGTTTGAGCCCCACATGGGGCTCTGTGCTGATAGCTCAGAGCCTGGAGCCTGCTTCAGATTCTGTGTCTCCATCTTTCTCTGCCCCTCCCCCGCTCACACTCTGTCTCTCTCTATCAAAAATAAACAAATGTTAAAAAATATATATATATGCGATTTAATTTCTGAGTATTTGTATATTTCCCAAATTTCATTCTTTTTTTTCTTTCTTAAGTAGGCTCCATGCCCAGCAAGGAGTCCAACACAGGGTGTGAACTCACGATCCCAAGATCAAGACCTGTGCTGAGATCAACAGTCAGATGCTTAACCAACTGAGCCAGGTGCCCCTAAAAATATTTTCTAGGAGCCCCTGGGTGGTTCAGTTGGTTAAGTGTCCGACTCTTGATTTTAGCTCAGGTCATGACCTCATGGTTGTGGGATTGATTCCCGTGTCAGGCACCGTGCTGAGTGTACAGCTTGCTTGGGATTCTCTCTCTCCCTCTCTGCCCTTCCCTTGCTTGCAATTGCGCTCTTTCTCTCTCTCAAAATAAAATAAACATTAAAAGAGAGAGATGGATTCTACCTATAGGAAGGCTGCAAATTAATGGAAATCAATTAAACCACATGGTAAATGAGAGTTATATGCACATACTACAAAGAACTCACTAGAACACAGAGATGGAGAAAAGAAGAGCAAGTTCCCCCGAATATCCAAAATCTGATTTCTAGGAAGTGGAGTGACACAGGAGAACCTTTAAATTTATTTTTTTAATGTTTATTTATTTCTGAGACAGAAAAAGACAGAGCATGAGTGGGGGAGGGGCAGAGAAAGAGGAAGACACAGAATCAGAAGCAGGCTCCAGGCTCCAAGCTGTCAGCACAGAGCCCTACGTGGGGCTTAAACTCATAGACTGTGAGGTCATGACCTGAGCTGAAGTCGGAAGCTCAACCGACTAAGCCACCCAGGCTCCCCAATACAGAAGAACCTCTAAAATGGGCTTAGAACTATTAAGAAAAAGGTACTGTCATTTTAAAAAACAACTGAAATTTTATTTTATTATTTATTTATTTTTAATATTTTTTTTAATGTTTATTTCTGACACAGAGCATGAGTGGGGAGGGGCAGAGAGAGAGGGAGACACAGAATCTGAAGCAGGCTCCAGGCTCCGAGCTGTCAGCACAGCCCCCGATGCAGGGCTCAAACTCACAAATCGTGAGATCATGACCTGAGCCGAAGTCAGTCGCTCAACCTACTGAGCCACCCAGGTGCCCCAAAAAACAACTGAAATTTTAAATCTGATTAGCCATTAATATCATGGCTCCTATTCAGGCTGGTCTGGAAGGACAGTTTATTTATCACTAAACTATAGTTTGTTAAAAATAACTGTTATTATAGAAAATATGTTTATTACAATATTGTCATGATTATCACTGACTGTTCAGTGTAATAACAATACCTGAATCTAATTGAAAGACAACTGTGCCTTTTTCTTCTCCTACAATTTCTGGTAACTTTTCATTTCCTGTAGGTTGATAGAAATATTCTGGTTGAGGTGGAACCCACTCTGAAAGAAAACATTAAAAATGTACAAAATAAGAAGCAACATAAAAGCAACATATTTTATCCAGAACTAATGTAAAATTATATATAATAATTATTATTCATGTGGTTAGTCTGGTTGAATCAAACCAAATTCTCATAGTAAGTCTCCAGTTTGTTTGTAAATATTCTGGTTGAGGTGGAAAATATTCTGGTTGAGGTGGAACCCACTCTGAAAGAAAACATTAAAAATGTACAAAATAAGAAGCAACATAAAAAGCAACATATTTTATCCAGAACTAATGTAAAATTATATATAATAATTATTATTCATGTGGTTAGTCTGGTTGAATCAAACCAAATTCTCATAGTAAGTCTCCAGTTTGTTTGTAAATTATGTCTTGCTTCTTTCCATAAAGATTATGAGGAGATTTTTAACAAAAAGTATATACAACAAAAATATAAACTTTTTTTTTTTTTTTTTTTTTTTTAACGTTTATTTATTTTTGATACAGAGAGAGACAGAGCATGAACGAGGGAGGGTCAGAAAGAGGGAGACACAGAATCTGAAACAGGCTCCAGGCTCTGAGCTGTCAGCACAGAGCCTGACGCGGGGCTCGAACTCACAGTCTGTGAGATCATGACCTGAGCCAAAGTCGGCTACTTAACCGACTGAGCCACCCAGGCGCCCCAAAATATAAACTTTAAATAGAAGACTTAAAAATAAGCCAGAAAGGTCAATATAGTTGATCTATAGTTGCTCTAACAACTCTTCAAAATTTGGCCCTGAGCTTCTTTCTCTTTGGCAATTATTTTTAAGATTGTATTTTTAAGTAATCTCTACACCCAACACGGGGCTCAAATTTACAACACTGAGATCAAGAGTCATGTACTCTACTGACTAAGCCAGCCAGGTGCCCAAAAGTTCTTTTTAAAGGCAGGAAAATATGATCAGCTACATAATTTATATTACCATAGAGGAACAAGTATATCAACTATTTCAGAAGAAACAAAGCTTTTTCAGTAACACTCAATTCTAAAAGATTTCTCGTATGTGACTTGGGCAACTCTCAGTATCATTTTAACTACAGTAGCCATTGATGAAAGCCAACAGCATATAAAGACACAAATGAAATTCAATAATACGTTAAAAGGATCATATACATTGATCAAGTGGGATTTATTCCAGGGATGCAAGGATGGTTCAACATCAGCAAATTAGATAATGTGATACACCACATTAACAAAATGAAGGATAACAATCATCAATCATCTTGGCGGATGCAGAAAAACCATCTGGCTAAATTCAACATCCATTTATGATAAAAACTCAACACAGTGGGTATAGAGGGAGCCTCAACATAATAAAGGCCATATATGACAAGTCCACAGCTAAAACCATACTCAAATGTGAAAAGTTGAAAGCCTTTCTTCTAAGATCAGGCAAAGGCAAAGATGCTGACTCGTCATTTTTCCTCAACATAGTACTGAAAGTTCTTGCTGAAGTAATCAGGCAAGGAAAAATAAATAAATAAAAGGCATCCAAATTGGAAAGGAAAGTAAAACTGTCAAACTGTTACTATTTGCAGATGACATGATACTGTACATAAAAAACACTAAAGGGGCACCTGGGTGGCTTAGTTGGTTAAGCGTCCCACTCTTGATTTTGGTTCAGGTCATGATCCCAGGGTCGTGAGACCGAGCCCTGCGTTGAGCTCTGTGCTGGGTGTGGAGCCTGCTTAAGATTCTCTCTCTCCCTCTTCATATGCCCCTCTCTCTCTCTCAAAAACTCCCCCAAATAGTAAAAGCTTCATCAAAAAACTGCTAGAACTAATAAATAAATTCAGTAAATATACAGAATACAAAATCACTACAATCAATACAAAAACATGTTGCATGTTTATACACTAGTAATGAACTATCAGAAAGAAATTAAGAAAACAATCCCATTTACAACTGTATCAAAAAGAATAAAATACCTAGGAATAAATTTAACTAAGGAGGTGAAAGACCTGTATATTCAAAACTATAAGACATTAATGAAAGAAATAGAAGACACAAATACATTAGAAGATATTCATGCTCACGTATTTGAAGAATATTTTTAAATGTCCATACTACCCAAATCAATATACAGATTCAATGCAGTCACTATAAAAATTCTAATGGCATTTTTTCACAGAAATAGACCAAAGAATCCTAAAAGTTCTATGGAACCATAAAGACCCTGAGTAGCCAGAGCAATCTTGAGAGAAGAACAAAGCTAGATAGAGACTTCATGCTCCCTGATTTCAAACTATATTATAAAGCTACAGTAGTTAAAACAGTATGGTATTAGCATAAAATCAGACACATATATCAATGGAACAGAATAGACAGCCCAGAAGTAAATCCACATATACATGGTCCATTAATTGATGACAAAGGAGCCAAGAATATATGATGAGGAAGGACAGTCTCTTCAATAAAGGGTGTTGGGAAAACTGGACAGTCACATGCAAAAGAATGAAACTGGAACACTGTCTGACACCATACAAAAAATTAAACTCAAAATGGATTAAAGACTTGAATTTAAGACCTGAAACCATAAAACTCCTAGAAGAAAACATAGGCAGTAAGCTGCTGGGCATTGGTCTTGGTGATGATGTTTTTTAGGTAGGCTCCATGCCCAATGTGGGGTTGAACTCACAACCCTAAGATCAAGAGTCACATGCTCTACTGACTGAGCCAGCCAGGTGCCCCCTAGTGATTATTTTTTAAATCTGACACTAAAAGCAAAAGCAGCAAAAGCAAAAATAAACAAGTGGGACTGCATCAAATTAAAAAGTTTCTGTGCAGCAAAGGAAATCATTAACAAAATGAAAAGGCAATCCAGTGAATGGGAAAAAATATTTGCAAATAATATATCTGATAAGAGGCTACTATCCAAAATATATAAAGGATTCATACACCTTCATAGCAAACAAATAAGCATTCCAATTAAAAAATGGGCAGAGGATCTGAATAGACATTTTTCCAAAGAAGACATACAGATGGCCAACAGAGCCATGAAAAAATGCTCTACATCATAATCATTAGGGAAATGCAAATCAAAACTACAATGAAAATCACCTCATACCAGTTAGAATGGCTATCATCAAAAAGACTAGAAATAACAAATGTTAGTGAGGATGTGGAGCAAAGAGAACCCTATTGTTGGCAGGGCATGTAAATTGGTACAGCCACTATGGAAAATGGTATGGAGGTTCCTCAAAAAAATTATAAAATAGGGGTGGCTCAGTCGGTTAAGCATCTGACTCTTGATTTTGGCTCAGGTCATGATCTCATGGTTCTTGAGTTTGAGCCCTGTGTAGGGCTCTGCACTGGCAATGCGGGACCTGCTTGGGATTCTCTCTCTCCCTCAGTCTCTGCCCCCCGCCCCACTTGTTCTTCCTTGTGCTCTCTCTCGCTGTCTTAAAAAAAAAAAAAACTTAAAAAAAATTGTAAAATAAAACTACCATATGATCCAGCAATTCTACTTCTGGGTATTTATCCAAAGAAAATGAAAATACTAACTCAAAAACATAAGGGCACCCCCATGTTCACTGCAGCATTATTTATAATAGCCAAGATATGGAAATAACCTAAGTGTTCATTGATGAATGAATGGACAAAGAAATTGTGGTACAAATACACAATGACATATTATTCATCCATAAAAAAGGAATGAAATCTTGTCATTTGCAACATGTACAGACCTTGAGGACATTGTGGTAAGTGAAATAAGTCAGACAGAGAAAGACAAATACTGTGTGATCTCTCTTACATATTGGATTTAAAAAACAAAACAAACAACAAAACCAAAGAAATAAGCTCATTGGTGGTTGCCAGAGGTAGACAGGAGAAATGGGTAACCAGTTTTTTGTTTTTGTTTTTTTCAGTTTAAATAAATTTGAATGAAAAAAAAAAAATGAGCTCAAGGTCATACAGCTAGTAAGTGGCAGATCTGGGCCTAGAACCTCATTGGAATCACTCCAAAATCTGTGCTTAAAACTTCTGTTCTTAGGGAACCTGGGTGGCTCAGTCAGTTAAGCATCTGACTTTGGCTCAGGTCATGATCTCAGGGTTCATGATTTCAAGCCCCACACTGGGCTCTGGGTTGACAGCACAGAACCTCCTTCAGATCCTCTGTCTTCCTCTCTCTCTGCCCTTCCTCAACTCACATGCGTGCTCTCTCAAAACTAAACATGAAAAAAAAACCCTGCAGTTCTTTACTGCTTCTAATATTATCTTCTGACTGACTAAATATAAAAAAATAAAGACAAAATAAATAATAAAGATGCAACTCATTAAAAAACAATGCTTGGGCCACTTGGGTGGCTCAGTCAGTTGAGTGTCTGACTTCAGCTCAGGGACATGATTTCACGGTTCGTGAGTTTGAGCCCCGCATCGGGCTCTTGCTGATAGCTCGGAGCCTGGAGCCTGCTTCAGATTCTGTGTCTCCCTTTCTCTGTACCCCTCCCCCACTTGTGCTCTGTCTCTCTTTCAAAAATAAAATAAAACATTAAAAAAAATTTAAAAAAACAATGCTAATTTCTTATCTTTAAAGAGATGGGAAATGATGAGGGTGTCAATTTGGTTTAAACAATAAGGTGCTTGTTATCAAATTTCCTTGAAATTAAAAAGAATTGCCTTTTAAAATATCTAGTGCTGGGGTGCAACTCTTGATCTTGGGATTCTGGATTCAAGCTCCACGTTGGGCATAGTACTTAAAAAAATAAATAAAAATCTAGTGCTTTTGTGGATTACCACTGCAATAACGTGGTTATTTAATTCCAGTTTCCCACCTTTTCCCCCTCTTGGAACTGCATCCAAAATCCTCACAGGAATTTTCTCTGCTTATTTTATACAGAGAAAAGCAAAATCCTATTGTTCAGCCACATCAACTTAGACTTTTATCTAAAAATTGATCTTAGGACTTCTCAGCTATTATACGAACTCAAAATTCACCCTCCATTTCCAAACACCTTAAGAGCAGAATCCTGTGCCCAGTTAAGACACTGAGAAGTTCCCTCTATTTTCAGCTTTATCTCCTGTCTTTCATGCTCAATGCTCCATGGTTGCTCAAACATGCCATGCTCTTCCTCTATGTCCTCTAACTAGAATATTTTCTTTGACCTTCTCAGGTGGCTTACTTGTAACTTATCATCCTTCAGATCTCAGTATATGTGTCGTCTCCTCTGAGAAACCCTCCCTAATCTTCCAGGCTGGTGTTAAGCGTTCCCAGAGGGACTAAACTCTAAGCAATTGCCTGGTTGTATCTTCAACAACCCCACCAGTATGTGAACTCTCGGTGTCTCCATTTGTTTATCATTATATCTGTAACACCAAGCACTGCACTTAGCAGATGGCAGATGCTTATTAAATATATATTGAATGAATATTATAAGAGGGAAGTGTGAGAATAAGAAACATCCAGTTGTTTATCTAGCAGTCTAAAGCAGAGACATAATGTTTGATAGACGTAGGCATCCCAGCCATTAGAAAAGTCTCCACTTCAATGCAACCCACTTCTGAAACCCTCACATAATGAATGCTGAAGATTGTATCTGCACCAAGAGCTCAAACGTATGACCAGCAATCTCACAAAACTAGTCTCCACCATTTCCACAAAAACACTCCAATAAACTCAAAATGCAATTAAAAACAGTCAAAACTGGGACACCTGTGTGGCTTAATGGTCACACATCTGACTTTTGGCTCAGGTCACGATCTCGGGGTTCATGAGTTTGATTCCCACATCAGGTGAGCTCTAGTCCCACTTCGTGTGAGCACAAGCCCTGCTTCAGGCGAGCATGAGCCCTGCTTCTTTTTCTCTCTCTCCCTCTCTTTCTCTGCCCCTCCTGGGATTCTCTGTCTCTCTGCCCCTCTCTCACTTGCACCCTACCTCTCTTTCTCTCTAAAAAAAACCAAAACAGCCAAAACTGGGGCGCTTGTGTGGCTCGGTCAGCTAAGTGTCTGTCTGACTCTTGATCTCAACTCAGGTCTTGATCTTCAGGATCGTGAGTTCAAACCCTGCACTGGGCTGCACAGTGGGTTTAAGCCTACTTAAAAAAAAACCAACAAAAAAAATCCAACAACAACAACAACAACAACAACAACAAAACAGTAAAAACTATGTTCTGGTATGTATAGTGTTCATCAGCTATACCAAGGCTAGTAAAAATACAACTCCTATGGCACAAAAACAGACACTCAGATCAATGGAACGGAATAGAGAACCCAGAAATGGACCCACAAACGTATGGCCAACTAATCTTTGACAAAGCAGGAAAGAATATCTGATGGAATAAAGACAGTCTCTTCAGCAAGTGGTGCTGGGAAAACTGGACAGTGACATGCAGAAGAATGAACCTGGACCACTTTCTTACACCACACACAAAAATAAACTCAAAATGGATGAAAGACCTCAATGTAAGACAGGAAGCCATCAAAATCCTTGAGGAGAAAGCAGGCAAAAACCTCTTTGACCTCGGCCTCAGCAACTTCTTACTCAACATGTCTCCAGAGGCAAGGGAAACAAAAGCAAAAATGAACTATTGGGACCTCATCAAAATAAAAAAGCTTCTGCACAGCGAAAGAAACGATCAGCAAAAATAAAAGGCAACCGATGGAATGGGAGAAGATATTTGCAAATGACCTATCAGATAAAGGGTTAGTATCCAAAATCTATAAAGAACTTATCAAACTCAACACCCAAAAAACAAAGAATCCAGTGAAGAAATGGACAAAACACATGAATAGACACTTCTCCAAAGAAGACATCCAGATAGCCAACTGACACAAGACAAAATGCTCAACATCATTCATCATCAGGGAAATACAAATCAAACCACAATGAGATATCACCTCACACCTGTCAGAAGGCTAACATGAACAACTCAGGCAACAACAGATGTTGGCGAGGGTGCGGAGAAAGAGGATCTCTTTTGCATTGCTGGTGGGAATGCAAGCTGGTGGAGCCACTCTGGAAAACAGTATGGAAGTTCCTCAAAAAATTAAAAATAGAACTACTCTACGACCCAGCAATTGCACTACTAGGTATTTATCCAAGGGATACAGGTACGCTGTTTCAAAGGGGCACATGCACCCCCATGTTTATAGCAGCACTATCAACAATAGCCAAAGTATGGAAAGAGCCCAAATGTCCATCAATGGACGAATGGATAAAGAAGATGTGGTATATATATACAATGGAATATTCCTCGGCAATCAAAAAGAATGAAATCTTGCCATTTGCAACTATGAGGATGGAACTGGAGGGTATTATGCTACGTGAAATTAGTCAGAGAAAGACAAATATCATATGACTTCACTCATATGAGGACTTTAAGAGACAAAACAGATGAACATAAGGGAAGGGAAACAAAAATAATACAACAACAGGGAGGGGCACAAAAACCTAAGAGACTCTTAAATATGGAGAACAAACAGAAGGTCACTGGAGGGATTCTGGGAGGAGGGATGGGCTAAATGGGTAAGGGGCACTAAGGAATCTACTCCTGAAATCATTGTTGTACTATATGCTAACTAACTTGGATGTAAATTAAAAAATAATAATAATAAAATGAAATAAAATAAACAAATAAAAAGATCATAATAGAAAATGTCTAAAGATGACATATAAAACATTTAAAAAATAAATTCTAATAGTTAAAAAAAGTAAAAAAAAAAAAAATGTTACATCATGTGATTTTGAGTCAAAAAAAAAATACAATTCCTAAAACTCAAGCATATTAATACTGAGGCAGATGTAAGTACTGATATATTTCGGCCTCTAGAAAGGTATCCCTCCATTCCAATAAACCCTGAAGCATTTGAGCTTACACATTAGTGTAACTTTTACTTTGACCAGTGTATATCAGTTTCCCAGGGCTTAATCATTTCAGGATGAGCTAACAGATGTTGAATCTGTCCTGCCTTGTACTTCAGTACGCTGGACTTAATAGGTTCTCATAATAATGTCTGTCAGGACAGCACCGCGACACAGAAGTCACATTACCAATATGATGAAGGTTTTCCTTGATGACCTCACATTCTATTGGCCACCTCGGAGCCTGCAGAGGCCCACTGCTAGAGAAGAAGGTAAAGAGATCTCGGGGTTCTCGAAGACATGGGCTGACTTCACCAAATTCATCATGAAGAAGCTGCCTGCTCTTAAGAAGTGGTGAACTAAGCATAAGAGAATCTGCAGAGAGAAAGGGAATGAGTGAACAGCTTTCCTTTTCTCCTTGGTGACTTTACAGCTCAAATGTGACAACCAAGTAACTTGAAGCACTGTATTAAAATATGAGCACAGGTGCACAATCCTAAGACAGGTGTCTCCTTCAAGAAGGAGATTTAGTCCAAGACGACAGCATTGACATTATGCAAAGTTAAAATTCTACATTATTAAAATTCTACACAATCTATTAAATATTTAAATGTAAAGGTTTAGAGTAAGTTAGAAGAAACTTTTTTGTTTTTTAAATCAAATTATGTCATATTATTTTTGCTTAGAGAGAGGCAAAAGAGGAAACTGCATTTCATCCGTTAGCGTTTTAGAGAAAAGTACGTAAGACTTTATTAACAACACTAATAACTATTAACTAATTTGTAGAAATAATCTACAAATTAACTTTCAAATTCAAAATACAATGGTTGAGAGGACACAGAAACTAACGAAGAGGAGCGAGCAGGGGCAGGAGAGAAAGATGAGCTCTTGGGAAAAAGAATGAGAAAGAAAGGAGGAAAAGAGGCTCCCAGGACGGAGAAAAAGAAGAGAAATGAGAGGAAGAAGGCAAAGAAAGGCAAGGAGAGGGGGAAGGAAAGGCCAAAAGCCCCTGGGTGTGGTGAGTGCCAGATCTGGAGGGGAGAGCAGGGAGTGAAGACGTATTTCTGTAAAGCAGCAGCATGAGTTTTCGGGTCTGGAAGGACATGGAATACCTCTGCTCACAGCTTCTATCTGTCTATGCACAGGTGAAGATATACAGGTGGGCCCTAGAAAGAGGAAGAAGGAGGCATGGTTTGTCCTAGGGATCTGTGACTTTCTTTTTTCTTCCCTCTTTCTCTATCCCTTTCCATCCTCCACCCCCATTTAGGGCCCCATTTTTCCTTCTTTTTTTCTTTTCTTTCTCTAAAATTTTTTCTTTTTAATTTCAGGGCCCTGTTTTTTCTGTCTCTTAATTTTTTCCCTAGTTTAATGAGGGGAGGGGGGATCATAAACATTTGGAAAGATGGTAAAGCTGCTCAGCTTTACATCAAGAAATGTAAACCACTATGACAAGGAAATACCACTTTTTTACCTAACAGACACAAAAAGCATTTATGTGTTTTCACATTCATTCTGGCACAGGTGTTAAGTAAACAGGTACTCTCAGAACCTGCTGGCAAGTGGGCAAATCAGTACAAACTTTCTGGAAAGCAGTTTGGCAGTTTATCTAGTAACATTTAAAATACAGAACCATTGATCCAGCAATCCCACTGCTAAGAATTTACTTTATAGATTTTCTCACAAAAATTCATCAAGATACACATACAGGGACGCCTGGGTAGCTCAGTCGGTTAAATGCCCAACTTTTGCTTTGGCTCAGGTCATGAACTCATGCCTCGTAGGTTCAAGCCCCATGTCGGGCTCCGTGCTGATGGTGTGGAGCCTGCTTGGGATTCTCTCTCTTTCCTTCTCTCTCTGCCCCTCCCCTGCTCGCTCTCTCTCTCAAAATAAATAAATAAACTTAAAAAGAAAAAAACTACACATACTAAGACGCTTACTGAAGCAATGTTCAAATAACAAAAATGTGGAAACAACGAAAACATCAAAAGGGAAGTTAAAATAATTATGACATATTAATCAGGTGGAATACTGTAGGTGCCCTTAAAAAAGATGAGGTAGGGGTGCCTGAGTGGCTCAGTCGGTTAAGCGTCCAACTTTGGCTCAGGTCGTGGTTTGTGAGTTCAAACCCCATGTCAGGCTCTGTGCTGACAGCTCAGAGCCTGGAACCTGCTTGGAATTCTGTGTTTCCCTCTCTCTCTGCCCCTCTTTCACTCATGCTCTCTTTCTGTCTCTCAAAAAATGAATAAACGTTAAAAAAAAAAAAAAGATGAGGTAAAAAATTGTGTGTGTGCTCATTTGAAAAAGCTCTGTAAGGTGTATTATTAAATGGAAAAAAAAATATCAAAGTTATAGTATTATAGTATTGTGTATAGTATCTCCTGTGAGTAATTAAAAAGACAAGAATACACAGATACATGAGGATATATGAAAAGAATTAAGACAATAATGACTTTATCAGGAGTAGGGCACGGAGGGCTTTTAGTTTTCCTTTTTTTCTGCCATTTGAATTTGCAACTTTACACATATATTCCTTTTCTTTTGTTTTATTCATTTACTTTCTTTAATGCTTATTTATTTTTGAGAGAGAGAGAGAGTGAAAGAGAGAGACAGACAGAGAATGAGTGAGGGAGGGGCAGAGAGAGACACACAGAATCCAAAGCAGGCTCCAGGCTCTAAGCTGTCAGCATAGAGCCCGATGTAGGGCACCAATTCACGAGCCATGAGATCATGACCTGAGCCAAAGTTGGACCACTTAACTGTAACTGACTGAGCCACCTAGGTGCCCTTCTTTATTATTTTTTCTTCTTTTTTTAAATAAGCAGATTGTATTGTAACCCATTCCTTTTTCTCTTTGTTCTTTTCTGGTTAAAAAACCAACAGCATAAAAATACTTTGCTACAAAGATGATGCAAAAAGATCTTTACTTCAACGACCAAAACAGGAAAAAAAGTCTGGAGGCTGGTTGCTCTGAAGATCATTTTTCCTTAATACCACTGAGATTCTCAATTTACTATAAGGATCATGCATTTACAGCTGCATTGTCCTGTGAGGACTACCCCTTACTGTGAACAAAGTGGACAGAAGCAGTAAGGCTGAGATGAACTTATCGTAGGAGGAGACTTCTATAAGTCCACCCACAGGTTCCCGGGCACATCCTATTATCAATCACACTCTAAACCTCATTCACACTGTTGCCTCTACCAGCTGATTTTGCATTCATGTTTTTTATTCTACTGAGCCTGGCAATCATTTCTTATGAATGTTATCTTGAGTGTCAGTTAAATGGGGCAGGAGGAAACTGAAGGGTGTGGGGCAATCAGCTGGCTCCTAAGCCATCCCACCCAGATGAGTCTCCTTCGCTCAACCCCTGCCTTTCTAACTCCCTGTCAGGAGCCCTGGGACACAGAATGGAAGAGCCTTCAGGGCACTGGGATGTGCGCAGACATAGATTTTAAAACAGAATTGCTGCGTCAAGGGTCGTGCACTGTACTAAATTTCCCAGGTAGTGTCAAATTGCCTTCCTAAAATAGTCTACCTGTTCACATCCCTGACAGCAGTGGAGGAGTGTTCCCCCATACCCTGACCTATATATACTAGGTGTCATTAAAAAAAGCTTTTTTTCCCAAATCCCATAATTAAAAAAACGGCACCTTGACATTTTGATTTGTATCTTTAATCGGACGTGAAATCGAGCATCTTTCCATAAGCCTGTCGACTGTATTTGTTTTTAGGAAAGGCTTGCTCATGTCTTTTTCTGCTTTGGTTGTCTTTGCCCATTTTCCTGTCTGGTCATCTTTTACATATTGATTTGTAAGAGCCTGTTATGTTAAGGACTGTAATCCTTTGACATATTTGTCGCAAACTTTTTCTTTTTCAGTTTGTTATTTTGCTTTCTTCACAGTATTTTATGGCTTTTGAGTCATGTCATTCACAGGTTTTAACTAGAAAAAGGGCACAATCAGATTTGCATATAAAAAAGAATAATGCTGTGTGGAAAACAGACTGGAAGGGGTTAGCATGAAACAAGAGAAGAATTCAGGAGACCAAGTACTGGGGCTGTTTCAATAATGAGAAATGATGGCAGCTTAAACTGGGATCAGGGGAGGATATGGGGAAAAGAAAAGTGAATTGACTTTTGGTTGCATATGTATTGAGGGAGAAATTCAACTGCACACCTGCCCTTAGATTCCAGAAGGAACCTATAAAATCCTTGTGAAAACTTATTTTTTGCTTAAGCTAGCTGAAATTGGTTTCCACCATTCTTTTTTTTTTTTTATTTTTTCTAATGTTTATTTTTGAAAGAGAGAGAGAGAGAGAGAGAGACCATGAGTGGGAGAGGGGCAGAGAGAGAGGGAGACAGAAAATCTGAAGCAGGCTCCAGGCTCTGAGCTGTCAGCACAGAGCCTGACGTGGGGCTTGAACCCATGAACTGTGAGATCATGACCCGAAATAAAGTTGGAAGGTTCAACTGGCTGATCCACCCAGGAGTCCCCTGGTTTCCACCACTATTATGCAAACTGCCTTAACAAATACATCCATCAAATCTGTGTAAAAATCAATGTGCTCCTCTTGACCAAAGAGTCTTAACAAATTTTCCAACAATTTGAAGAAAAAGATAATCCAGAAGGTATAGTATTTTAATTTAAAACCTATACTCCAAAGTGGATCTAGATAGAACATTTTTTTTTTTTTAATTTTTTTTTTTTCAACGTTTTTTATTTATTTTTGGGACAGAGAGAGACAGAGCATGAACGGGAGAGGGGCAGAGAGAGAGGGAGACACAGAATCGGAAACAGGCTCCAGGCTCTGAGCCATCAGCCCAGAGCCTGACGCGGGGCTCGAACTCACAGACCGCGAGATCGTGACCTGGCTGAAGTTGGACGCTTAACCGACTGCGCCACCCAGGCGCCCCTAGATAGAACATTTTTGAGTGATGTCAGGAAACGGTGGCCAAGGCTGCTTCTCTGGCTTCTCTCGAGTTAGGCCATATTCTCCTCAATACCTGAAGGAGTTGCTCAAGGCAACTGAATTCTGGGGTTCACAGACACTGATTATTACTCACACAGAAGCTTCTCCTTTTGCAGAGGGTCTGGTACCATACCCTGTCTTTCTCCAAAAGAGCCGCTCAACAGGTATCGAGGATTATTCTTCCAAACATGCTGGTGTGTAGCTGAGGTTGGTAAACTACCTCTGTGACCTATGAATAGACAATTAAACAAAGGTGCTGGAAGGCTAGTTCATCACCTGTAACATCTAGGTTAATACCAAAACCACGACCACTACCAAACCCGCCACTACTTCTGTCACCACCCATCACCCACGGCAGGCTTTTACAATGAACATGTCCTATTTTCCAAAAAGCTTTCATATTCCAATTTACGTGAGCTAAGCATCATTTTCTCCATTTTACAGTGAGGAGAGACTTGAGAAGCAGCATGGTACAGTGGAAAGAGAAAGGTGCCCAAAGCTGCTTTGTCTTGAGGGCTCTTGAATCTGGCTAACTGGAAATTGTTTTCAACAAATTACCACTTTATTATTATTTTTTAAACGTTTATTCATTTTTGAGAGAGAGAGAGTGCGCGCAGGGGAGGGGCAGAAAGAGAGGGAGACACAGAAGAGAGGGACAGGCTCCAGGCTTCAAGCTGTCAGCAAAGAGCCCGATGTGGGGCTCAAACCCACGAACTGTGAGATCGTAACCTGAGCCGAAGTCGGACACTTAACCAACTGAGCCACCCAGGTGCCCCACAAATTATCACTTTAAAAATGAAACAGTTAATAAGAAAGTTTAACAAGGTTGATAGAAATAAAATCAATAATGAAACTTAATTTTATTTCTAGATACTAGGAACAAAGAGAATCAAAATTTAAAAAGATACCATTTATGGTAGCCTAACGATACAAAGTCCCATGACGAATTTACAAATCTTTATTGGGAGACATTAAACAACACCTATGTAGACGAGGAAACAGAGTATATTCATAGATTGCAGAACCAGTATTAGAAAATTCTCACTTCTTCTGAAATTTGATCTACAGATTCAATACAATGGAAAAGGTAAGAACAGCCAAGAGACTTGTGGACAAGATGCAGGCCATGTCTTTCCAGATTATCAAGACTATTTAAATGCCATATGGTATAATTAAGAAAGGGTGGTGGTATTGGCCCAAGGATAGACAGACTCTTGTATACACACTCAAAAGAGGTGACACACAGCAGCACAGCAATGGAGAAAGGAAGTACTTTTCACTTCCCTTCACCTTTCCCTTATAGTGCTAGAAAAATTCGCCATTAGTTCATCCAAGTGCAACTCTTCCAGTTAATCAAACCATTTACTCCATGAAGGCAGAAAAGGTGATGCTAGGTAAGAATGAGATATTACCTTTAAAGTAGCCATAGTATTGAAGATGATGGTACATAAAGTCTTCATAGGGATCAGGAAGAGACTGTGAAAGGAAAAGTCATCTCAATCACGAAAGTCCTTTCAAGTAATACTGAACTCTTAACAAAAGGCACACAAGAAGTATTTGTTGCAAAGGACAGTATACCCAAGGATTCCGTAAACAAACCGAGTGAAAGACATTCATGCAAATTATTCTATCTTGGGGATCAAGATCTCCTGCCGGAAAAAGGTGCCACCAGAATATACCTTCTGATATAGAAGTACTGGATTTCTGTGGAGTTCCTGGAGAGGGGAGTGTACCAACCTCCTGCTTTACCTCTGTTTCCAGTGCTGGGAACATGTTACTTCTGCATTCTATGCTGAAGACAAGTCAGTGACACCGGCGTCCAGCCACAACCCCCGCCCGATTTCCAAAAGGGCAGCTGATTACACAGAAGCTAAAACACCAGAACAGGACAACTGAAAAAAACTGCCGATATTCTCCCCCACCCTCCTCCACCTGCGCGGCTCTCAGCGAATTTTAGGAAACCCTGCCGCATCGCTCCCTCTTCCCTGCCAACCCAGCTTCTCACACATACAAGCACCTGGCTACTGGTTCCCACTCTGAGGCTCGGAGGCACACCTGAGGAACTAGGGAGGGCGGTTTGTCTTCCAGCCTCTGCCTCCGGAGGCGCCTGGACCCGTGCTGGTCCCATGCTTCCCTCTCCGAGGAGGGAGATGCCCACCACCAGGACGCAACAGGAAAGTGAAAGAATTGCGAATGGGGGTGGGGGGTAGAGGGATGCGACGGAGTCGCCTCGGGGTAGAGAAGAAAGGTCAGGGGCCCGCAGTGTGGGCCCGCGAAAACGGGACCCAGGGGTTCAGGGCTTTCTGGTGCTGGAGAAGGAGGTGAGGGGCAGTTTCCCGAAGAATAGGGGCGGGGGCGTGGAGATTTCCTAGAAAGGCAGGGGAAGGGTGCGATCGCCTCCGCTCCCCGGCCCGTCCCGGACAAAGGAGCCTAAGCCAGGCGGAAGGCCACCTCACTGCAGGGACAGCGGCCGAAACGCTCAGCTCCCAGAGAACACGCTTGCAGCACTCGCCTGCCGCGGCTTTCTGCTGCTAGGGCCCCGGTAGCCTAGCAACGACGGAGCGGAAGTAGGAGAGCAGGGTGGCCGGACGCTTCCGGGGAGCGAGGCCCCGCCTCCAGGGTATGAGGGAGGAACCTAGAAAAGGTGGAAGACTGGCCAGCCTCCAGCTCTTCACACTGATTCCTCCTTTCAGTTGCAGCCCCGCTTCTGGGGCACCAAAATTAGACCGGTGAATACAGTATCAGTTAGCAGGCCTCAAGAGTAATTCCAGACTTCTTTGCCATTCCTTAGGTTTAGGTAACTGGTAAGTGTTGCTCAGATGGAGCGGATTCCCCTTTTCTTTGACCTTATAGTCTCAGCAGCCCATAGCTAGAATTGAAAAATTACAAAACTGAAACCACACATTTTGACCATGGAATTATCTGACTTTGGAAAGTGCTCCATTCTGTTAAGATAATGACAAACGTACTGGTGCTCTGCAACAACTCCTACACGTCTAGAGAACTGCTAGGGAGTTAAAAGCTTTGCTAGTTGGTAGCTTTTCTAGAAATTTGCTCTAGTAAAATTATAAGAAAAAGTTTATATACAAAATGTCACCCCAACACTTGCATTAATCGTAAATAAAACACACTGATATACAGGACACCCAGTAGGTAAAACTCCTATGCATATAAATGTACTGGAATAAAAATCAAACTATTAACTGTTGTCTTTGGTTAATTTTATAGGAATATAACCAAAGTAGAGGTTACTTTTATAGTCAGAGGGAATAAAGCAATCTTAAAATGTTAACCACATTACATCATTTCCAGGATTTTAGGTCAAACGTTAGCTAATATTATAGTATACAAGCTCCAAAATTTAAGTCACAGAGTACCTTCTGGTGCTAGAAGCCTGTTTTCTCACCGTCCCCACAGCTCTCCCACCCACAAATGACTCAAGATCCTGCTGCTCTTTTTCCAGAGAGCTGTTCTCTTCAGTGTTTACACATGCGTTATGCTGTATTTGATAAAAGACAAGTATGACTGGACTTACAAAGTCTTGATTGTACAATCATGATATAACAGGCTTGGAAGAGCAAGGATAACCAATCAGAAGTATAAAAAAAGCTTTATTAGTGCATATATACAAATTTACAAGGTCAGAAACTGGAGAAATACAAACAGCTTTAAAACACAATTTGCCTTTTCTTCAGTTTAAAGTGACTTTTACCTGATTGTGATACAATAGAAAGTACAGAACAGTAAACTGCTTTTTAAATACTGGAATTTTATGGAGAGTACATTCACATAAAAGGGAGGTGAATTTTGGAACAAGGTTAAGACAATGGAGACACATTAATACATACAGTGGCTCTTGTTACATTTACTGCCACACATGTGAGGGGGGAAGTCCTCAAAATTAAAGATATGAACACCTGCTGCTGCCTGTATTGAGATTTAAATATGCCACTAGTGTGTGAAATGACTGAGCTATCAGTTCTAGAATCTGTGAGAATCCTCTAAAGAGTGTGGCCATCTGTCAGCACAAGGTAAACACCTCAATATACCTCAGCACTTCAGGGGTGGCAGGCTAGAAGAAGACGTCAGAGATTCCGATAATCCCAGTTAAGCAAAACAGAATACAGAGCTGCCTTCTTAATTGCACTTGTTCTGGAGTAGAAGTTAATGAGAGAGAGCCACACTAGGAACTAAATGAGCCTCTACTAGACAGGAAAATCCTTCACTTTTTGTCAGTGAGTCCTCCACTGAGGTATTATACTCATGAACCACATGTTCCCAATCAGAGGTTAATGTACCTAATACGCTGAGTTTGCCAGTGTGAAAATAAAGGCAGCCATGTCAAAGCATTCAGTCAACCTCACCTCACCCTTCAGCAAAACAGAAAAATTACATTTCACAAATGTGAAAACTTTGTATGTCTATGCTTTTGCCCAGGAAATTTATATGCTCTCCCTCATAACATTTTGTTTACTGACGACAGTAAAACTGGTTAAGACTCTGAACTGAATGCACAAAAAAACAAACAAAAACAACCTATAAAAAAAGCACCCCCACCCCACCCCAAACTATGTGTTTGGAGCCATTTTCCTTCTCTTCAGTCTTGCTCGCCAATCCTCAGGAAGCGCTTCAAAATTAGCGTTTCTCTCTGCCATGCCACTGTGAAAACAACATACAGATTATTCACTGGAAAGAAAAAATATGAAACTGTTTATTTCCTAACAAAAGCCACTGCCTAACACTGAAAATCTGACCCATCACAACTACGTTCATTACAATGCTTCAAAAGTTTCTCAGGAGTGAGTGCCTGCGTGGCTCAGTCAGTTAAGCATCCAACTCTGGATTATGGCTCAGGTCAGGAGGTCAAGAACTGAGATCGAGCCTCTGCACTGACGTCTCCAGAGTCTCCTTCCTCCTCTTTCTCTGCCCCTCCCCCACTCACACTCATTCTCTCTCTCAAAAATAAAGTTTTAAAGAACAGTTTCTCAGCTAAGTACCAGCATATTCTTCATCAAATTTCTTAATTCTGATGGGTCAACCAAAGATATACTCTCTCTACAGTTTTATGGATACGTGAGTGCATGCTTAGTTTTATCTATCTCCAGTAACCATTAAAGTCACATTGAAGGAATACAACAATTCTTGTGAAAGTTTTTCTTAGCCCCAAGGAGTTACAATTCTTTAGGAAAGATATATTTTAACCTTCAACTTACTATCAAAGACCTTTGGATATAATGTTTTTGAAATTCTCTTTCGAACAGTTCTAACTATTTGTAAGCATTGCTATCACATAGCTTATTCAATCATCTTCAAAATACGTTAAACTCAGACACTATAATTACCAGAATGGGTGCATTGGATCCATTTTATAAATCTCTATAAATCTAAAATAATCTAAATACAGTATCTTTTGTGATTCCCCACCTATCATTTTGAAATAGTTTCCTATTTCATCATTGTTAGGAATTAATCATTACTCAATTTCCAGCAATACCAAAAAGACTAAAATAATAAGAAAACCCAAGTAACAGAATCGCCTACAAGGATGAGGCAAAAGCACAAATTGTCAGTAACAGCATCCCCAGCTTTCTTATTGTGTTGCCCCCCAAAAGCATGTAACCTTTCAAGGAAGTAAAAGAGTCTGGAGGCAACATCTTCATTCATAGTACGCCCCCCCTCCCCCATACTATTACTATTTATAAGTAAGCTCTATGCCCCAAGTGGGGCTTGAATTCGTGACCCCGAGATCAAGAGTTGCATGCTCTACCGACTGAGCCAGCCAGGTGCCCCTGCTTTGCTTTGCAAGTATTAAACCAAAGGATAAAAGCAAACAGACAGTGGCACTGTACATTCTAATAATTATGATGGTAAAATTTATTGGGTAAGTAACATTTCAGACTATGGGTACGAAGAGGACCACATCCTAGATGAATTTTCTCAAATTTGAGATTCATGTGTGAACAGTGTATCTCTAACAAAAAAAGAAGTATAATTTTCTCATTAGAAAGGAACACCACCACCCAATTATTTTGTAACAAGAATCAGGACTGGGGTGCCTGGATGGCTCAGTCAGTTAAGCACCTGACTTCAGCTCAGGTCATGATCTCAGGATTTGTGAGTTCAAGTCCCACATCAGGCTGTGTGCTGACAGCTCAGAGCCTGGAGCCTGCTTCGGATTCTGTGTCTCCCTCCCTCTCTGTTCCTCCCCTGCTCATGCTCTCTCTCTCTCAAAAATAAATATTAACAAAAACCAAACAAACAAAAAGAACCAGGATTATGTCATTTCCCTAACATGACACGACAGGAATCCTTCAGGTTTTATGATGCTGTATGCTAAAATTCATTTCAGAGGGTTTATAAGTAGACAAATGCTGAAAGCAGGTATATAATGACTGCAGAAATAGATATTTTAGGAACAAAAAACCTCTTACAGTGACCATTCTAATTGGTGTTTATATATCTAAAACTAAAAATGCCTTCAATTAGGAAACAAAAGATGGCTATCCTCTTCCAAATGGTTTCGTTAAGTATTACATTTATGAATGTTGCAAATGTTAAGAACCAGAAGCAATGATAAGCTAGAACCTATCAAAGATGAATCTGAAATATGGCAGCACTATTTATGAGATAAGTATCTTCCAGGTTATGTTGTAACAACTAAACAATTAGTTGCATCCAAAGAATGTTACTCATTTTAGTCTGGACACCTTTAAAACCAAGAAAATAAAGAAAAAAATTTGAGTTAGCTATGCTTACATTCTTAGAAAAATCTCTAATGAAGTTTTCTCCCCTCCTCTTTTAAAATTTTTTTTTAAGTAAGCTATACACTCAAAGCAGGGCTTGAACAGGGGCGCCTGTGTGGCTCAGTCTTGGTTAAGCGTCCGACTTGGGCTCAGGTCATGACCTCACGGTTCAAGATTTCAAGCCCCACATCAGGCTCTTGTGCTGACAGCTCGGAGCCTGGAGCCTGCTGTGGATTCTGTGTCTCCCTCTCTCTCTGCCCCTCCCCCACTCCCATTCTGTCTCTCTAAAAAATAAATAAAATATTAAAAAAATAATAAAAGTGGGGCTTGAACACAACCCCAAGATTAAGAGTTGTATTCTCTACTGACTAGCCAGCCAGGCACACCCCCTCCCCCTCCCTTTAACTTCTGTAAATTATTTGCAAAATAATTTTTTAAATGTTTATTTATTTTGAGAGAGAAAGGGCATGCATGAAAGTATGAGAGGGGGAGAGAGCAGAGAGAGAAAGAGAGAATCCCAAGTAGGCCCTATCAGTACAGAGCCCAACGTGGGGCTCTATCCCATGAACCGTGAAATCATGACCTGAGCTGAAATCAAGAATCAAGATGCCTCACCGACTGGGCCACCAGGTGCCCCTGTAAAATAATTTCAAAAAAAATTTATGAAAGGGTCTATTGGATCTACATGGTAAGTGGGACAGGTATTTTTCCTGGTATGCTAAGACAGGTATGTTAAAGACAGTCTTTTTGCTTAAGAGAAACAATCAGTAGGATAAAGTATTAAAACTGTTATCTCTGGGATGCCTGGATAGCTCAGTCGGTTAAGTGCCCGGCTTCAGCTCATGTCATGATCTCACAGTTTGTGGGTTTGAGCCCTGGGTCTGGCTCTGTGCTGACAGCTTAGAGGCTGGAACCTCCTTTGGATTCTGTGTCTCCCCTCACTCTTGGCCCCTCCCCCACTCATATGGTCTTTCTCTCTCAAAAATAAACATTAAAAAAAATTTTAAACTCTTGATATCTATAATTTTGGAAAAGGGTAGATCATAATTCTCACAGGGAAATACTCATTATGACTTATAAACTTTTAGATAAAGGTTTGTAAAATATATCAAAAATTAAGGATTGTGATTTAAAGAATATGACTGCTGCTTTAAAACCACCACCATAACCCACTCATCTGGGGGCTTTTGTTTACCTGACCAGCTGCTGCTGTTTCCACTCTTCGATTCGCTTCTGTGCAGTTGATTCCCGGTCCTCTTCACTGGAACTAGAGTTCTCCTCTTCATCTAACTCACGCTGGATACTCTGCCACTTCTTTACCAAAGACGGCATTTTGGTTTTACTCTTCTTTGCCTAGAACAAAGGGTAAAGGTCAGAAAGAAGAAAATACATAAAATATGGAAATAAGATCCACACAAGATCAAGGTTCTTCTTACATCTAAGGAATAAGTAAACTTTAAAATCAAAAGGACAAAAAAAAAAAAATCAAAAGGACAGAAACACAAAAAATAAATACTATTATAAATTCTTGCCCGAAATTTCTACCAACTATAAATCTAATTAATGCTTGGTCAAAATTCTAAAAACTGGAAAAAAAACCAAACCCATAAATGTGTTTTTATAAAATTAGGTCAGAAAAATTTCCTTCAGCCTCATTATTCTATGGAATTCAAAACTGTTGCCCTTATCTCAGAATTACAGTGTTTCCTCTTGCAAATTTTAACTAAATGCAGTGTTCACATTAAGTAAAATAGAGCTGAGAAACAAATGACCAGCTTTCCTGGAAACAGCAACAAAGTCAATGACAACAAATATTTACAAAGCAAGATGTATCAAAATATTAATGGTTCTAAGAGGAGATATAATAAAAGTTTTTTGGTTCATCTTCATTTTCTAAATTTTTTCTATAGTAAGTATTTACTTTCAGAATAAAAAAAAAAAATCTTGTGAAAGTAGCAAAAGTAGGCCTACATATATCCAACACGGTTTGCTCTATCACTATCATCAGGCTTCTGATCAATGGCACCCTAGCAAAGAGGCCTTCCCCGACCAACCTAACTGGAAACAGCACCACCTCCCAAAGACCACTTTCTGTCCTGACACTGCTTGTTTTTTCTCACTGCATTTTAAAGCACCAAACATGTATGCATTTGCTTATCTGTCTCCCCGACCCCATTCCCCCACTTCTTTGGTTTGTATTCTTTTGTATTCCCCCACAAACATTTGATTCACTTCTGCGTCCCCAGCTTCTGGGGAGAATGCCTGACAAATAGTATGCCTCAAAAATATACTTGTTGAGGGGCACCTGCATCTGGGTGGCTCACTCAGTTAAGCATCCGGCTTTGGCTCAGTTCATGATCTCACAGTTCATGAGTTAGAACCCCCACATCAGGCTCTGCACTAACGGCTCGGAGTCTGGAGCCTGCTTCGGATTCTCCATCTCTCTCTGCCCTTCCCCTACTCATTCTTGCACACTCCCTTCTCAAAAATAAATAAATAAACATTAAAAACAAAAAAAACCTGATCATGTTAAAAAAATAAATAAAACCAAAAACCAAATTTGTTGAATCTGTGATTAGTTATGGGAAATTCAAAGGCTCCTGTATCAGACATGGGGGGAAACATGTTTTTTATCCCTGTATTTTGAAGAGCTATGTACTTGAAGACCTGACCAGGTTACACTAGAAACACAACAAGCAGTTGAGTGGTAGGTGTGATTAAGCGCTGCTGGGCTCATCTTGGACCAGGTATGGGGGCCCACCCTGTTTTTCCTGCCTGTACTTGAGAGATATTTCTTAATTCCCCAAAACCTGAGAAAGTAAGTTTTAGATTTTCAGTCTTTCTTCTATTACTTTGCTCTCTGCTCAATACCGTATTTTGACTGTAATGGACAGTTCTTAACGTTCTGGAGAACTTAGTGCTCCATCTGTTGCGTTTACACCTTTAGCCCCACACACCCCCACACTCTAGGCTGTCATTTCACCTGTGGTTCAGCCTCACACACTGCATACATACCCTGCCAACAAGCTCCAAAACAGCCCACCTGGGGTTAGCACGGAACCATACATGTAAAAAGTAACATGAACTAGTAACGGTCATATGTGGACAGAGGGCTCGGTGACGTATGACCTCTCACTGAACACTGTCAAACATGACTAAAATCCAAAGCTCTAGGTAGAGTCACTGTTGTTTCCTTTTGACTTCTATGGGTTTTGTGAAAAAAATTTTTATCACATTTGATTCCTGTCATGGGAAAATAAGTTGTTTTAGAAGTTATTTATTGCCAATCACATCCAAAACCATGGATAAAGAATTATACTGGCTGTTTTTTTCTTTTTAAAGTTCACTTATTTTGAGAGAGATAAAGTGCAAGTTAGACAGGGGCAGAAAGAGGGGGAGAGAATTCCAAGCAGGCTCCGCACTATCAGCACAGAGCCCGACACGGGGCTTGAACACAAGAACCATGAAATGATGACTGGAGCTAAACTTGGACACTTAACCAACTGAGCCACCCAGGGGCCCCTGCAATGGCTGTTCCAGCACATTTTTACAGGGGAACAGGCAGTCAGATGAATAAAGATCCAATGGCTAGGACTTGTTTTCTAGCCTTTTTTTTTTTTTTTTAAGGGCACTTGGTATTTTAAATTTTTTTTTAACGTTTATTTTTGAGAAAGAGACAGAGCGTGAACAGGGGAGGTACAGAGAGAGGGAGACACAGAATCTGAACCAAGCTCCAGGCTCTAAGCTGTCAGCACAGAGCCCGATGCAGGGCTCGAACCCACAAACCTTGAGATCATGACCTGAGCAGAAGTTTGGTGCTTAACCGACTAAGCCACCCAGGCGCCCCTAGGACACTTGATATTTTTAATAAATGTTTTATTTTATTCTTGAGAGAACACATGCAGGGGAGGAGCAGAGAGAAAGGGGGACAGAGGATCTGAAGCAGGCTCTGCTGTGGAGTTTGAACTCATGAACTGTGAGATCATGACGTGAACCGAAACCAAGAGTCAGACACTTAACCAACTAAGCCATCCAGGCGCCCCTAGCTTATTTTCTAGTAAGCTGCACACAAAATTCTTCAGCAACAAGATTGAAAACATGCATTTCAAATATTCTTAAACATCCAAGGAAGTATATTATTTTATATTCTTTTAAAATGGCCTGTAACAAGAAAGATAAGATTATCGTTGTTTTAATATGAAGTACATAAAAAATGACATATTAACAAATTAGAATTCTGGATTTCCTAAAGTATTATTTACAAAACCATTAAAGCATGACCGGCTAAGAAATTACTTACTGCATGAAATCTTTGGAGAATTGGACAAAGAGTGTCAAGGAAGGCTTCGTACAAGAAATGATTCCCCAGCACTCGTTGTTCTAACATTTAATTGTGTAAAGAACAAAAAGTAGTGGGACTGGTAGACAAAGCAAAGATATGGAGGTGGTAAACAGTATGTTGGCTCAGGAGAACCATATATGCTATAGTATAGACCTTGACACTATATTAAAGACAGTGTTCTAATTGTTATCATTGACTTCCATAATATTTACTTTGTTTCCGGATAATTTCTGAAACCATAATACTAACCTGGACAAGGGGTTTCAAGTGGAATCACATGGCCTATTCTGTGTGAACACATATCTCATTCAGTAAGGTTCCTTTAACCATGGTAAGGCAAATGAATTTGCCCTGCTGATCCCTAGAGAAATGATTCTGGTTCAGGCAGATAAAGTGCCAACACAGAGAAAAAGCTGATGAGAAACTTTGGGTAATCAGGGCATTCAAAAGTGGCCACTGAATGTGACGTGACATCAGTAAAATGGAAGGCCATGAAGCTCCAGGCCCTGTTTCCCCAAGGAAACATTATGAAAACAAATACAGACTAAAATTGCTTTATGGGAACTCTGGAAACAAGATGAAGATCTGCAACAAACAAGAGAACACTCAATCAAGAAGCCACACTTGAGACACCTGCCTAGCTCAGTAGGTAGAGTATAGGACTCTTGATCTCAGGGTTTTAAGTTTGAGACCCATGTTAGGTCTAGAGAATACATAAAAATAAAATCTAAAAAAAAACAAAAAACAACAAAAAAAAGTCACACTCAAAACGGTAGGAGATTTTGTGGCATGTTTGCTTGCCTTTGCACCACCCTCTCCTGTGTGGTTGGGATGAAACAGCCCAATTCTCAGTTCCCTACCTGAGGAGAGAAGGAAAAGAGTAAAATATTCTCTCTTCTGTCTGCGGCTGCCTGAAGGACTGGTTTCGGTACATTGACTAACTTGGAGCTCAAGCGGTAATGGCAGCATATTTTGAATCTCAGGTTGGAAGCCATGAAAGGCAGCAGCAGGTACTGCAGCATTGTGAAAACCACAGGGAAACTGCAGTCTTGTGGATACCTAGGAGCAGAGATTATGGGCAGAGGAATACTAAACAACATATAAAGCTCCTAGGAAAAAAGAAGGTGTAAGACAGGAAGATGAAAATAAGGGGCATCTGGGTGGCTCAGTTGATTGAGCACCCGGCTCTTGGTTTCAACTCAGGTCATGATCTCATGATTTGCAGGTTCGAACTTCACATCCAGCTCTGTGCTAACAGCAAAGAGCCTGCTTGGAATTCTCTCTCCCCCTCCCCTGCTTGCTCGCACACAAGTTCTCTCTCTTTCAAAATACATAAACTCAAAAAAAAAAAATAATAATAAATTAAATGTATACAGATGGGGGGCCTCTTGGGTGGCTTGGTTGGTTGAGTGTCTGACTCTTGATTTTGGCTCAAATCATGATCCCAGGGTCGTAGAACTGAGTCTTGCGTCGGGCTCTGCACTGAACTTGGGACATGCTTAAGATTCTCTGTCTCCCCCCTACCTCTCTCTCATGCTTGCACACTCTTAAAAAAAAAAAACAAAAGGGGCGCCTGGGTGGTGCAGTCGGTTAAGCGTCCGACTTCAGCCAGGTCACGATCTCGCGGTCCGTGAGTTCGAGCCCCGCGTCAGGCTCTGGGCTGATGGCTCGGAGCCTGGAGCCTGTTTCCGATTCTGTGTCTCCCTCGCTCTCTGCCCCTCCCCCGTTCATGCTCTGTCTCTCTCTGTCCCAAAAATAAATAAAAAACGTTGAAAAAAAAAAAATTAACAAAAAAAAAAAAAAAATCTACACAGGGGATATAGATGCCCAGAAAAGGCCCAAAGAGATCTAAACCTTCATGCTGGGCTTCTTAATGAAGGTCTTTCCACAAAGAGAACGCATGTGCAAAGACTGGGAGAGACAGTTGTTTTGCCAAATGCCTCATTTTCAACAAAGAAAAAAAATCACAAAGCACAGATGAAACTGGCAAACATGTGCATTCAAAGGAACAAAATAAATCTCTAGAAACCAACCATAAATACATACTTCAGGCTCACTAAAGACCTTAAAACAGTTGTCTTAAATGTATTCAAAGAGCTAAAGAAAAATAAAGGCAAAGAACTAAAGGAAATCAGGAAAATTACACATGAATGAGATTATCAACAGACAGGTAGCTGTAAGAAAATGCAAACCAAATAGAAATTCTGAAGCTGAAAAATGTGAACTGAAAAATTCATTAGCTCAACAGCCAACTCTGATAGGCAGAAGAAAGGATCAGCAAAATTGATGGTAGGTCATTTGAAATTATGGAGTCTGCAGAGCAAAAAGAAAAACACTGTGAACCATTGAATTCTACTCCTGAAACCGATATTGCACTGTATATGTTAACTAATTAGAATTTATATAAGAATTTGAAGAAAATACATAAGTGCATTTTCAGAGATTAAAAAAAAGAAAATGAAGCAAAGTGAACAGAATCTAAGTAATTTATAATACACCATTAAGTGGACTAATATATGCATTATGGGAATCCTAGGAATATGGAAAGAAAACGGCAGAACTTATTTTAAGAAATAAAATATTTTAAGCCACAGTGCCTGGGTGGCTCAGTCGGTTAAGTGTCTGACTCTGGATTTCAGCTCAGGTCATGATCTCATGGTTTGCGATATCGACCCTTATGCTGGGCTCTTAACTGACAGTGTGGCATCAGCTTGGGATTCTGTCTCTCCCCCTCTCCCACTAGTGTGCATGCTCTCTCTCTCAAAATAAATAAACAAAAATAAAGAATAGCCAGGGGGCACCCAGGTGTCTCAGCTGGTTGAGCATCCAACTCTTGATTTTGGCTCAAATCATGATCCCAGGGTCATGTGGGACTGAGCCCCATGTTGGGTTCTGTGCTGAGCATGGAGCCTGCTTAAGATTCTCTCCCTTTCTCCCTCTGCCCCTCTCTCCTGCTTGTCTGCATGCTCTATTTCCAAAATAAATTTTTAAAAAATTAAAAAGAAATAATAGCTAAAAACTACTCAAATTTAATGAAGACATGGATATACATACCCGAGAGGTCTAACAAACTCCAAGTAGAATAAGCCCCAAAAGATCACCCTGTGACACATAACTTGTCAGAAACCAAAGAGAATCTTGAAAGCAGCAAAAGAAAAATGACCTGTCATGTACAAAGGTTCCTCAATAAGATTATCAGGATTTCTGGAAGAAATGGTGCAGGCCAAAGGCAGCAGGATGATATATTTAAAGTGATCAAAGAAAAAAAAAAAAAGTTGAGAATTCTGTACAGGCAACACTTTCCTTCAAAAATGAAGAAGAAATTAAGATACTCCTAAATAAACAAAAGCTCTGGGGTTCATTATTGCTTGACCTATCCTACAATAAATGCATAAGGGAGTTCTTCAAGTTGAAGTGAAATGATGCTAAATACCTAAGTTGTCATACAAAAAAATAAAGTTCTCTGATAAAGGTAAACACATGAATATGAAAATCAGTAGGATTGTGATTTTGGTTTGTAACTCTTACTTTTTATTCTTCTACAGAATTTAAAAGACAAAAGCATAAAAAGTAATTACAAAGCTATGTTACTGGGCACACAGTATGTAGAAATATAATTTATAACACCAATAACATAATGGAGTGGGATGCAGCTATATAGGAGTGGTTTCTGTCTGCAATAGAATGTATCAGTTTAAAACTGATTATAACTTAAGCACATTACATATAATACCCATGATTTCATAAAGAAGATGAATATAAGGGCGCCTAGGTGGCTTAGTCAGTTGAGCGTCCAACTTCAGCTCAGGTCATGATCTCACAGCTCGTGAGTTCGAGCCTCACGTCGGGCTCTGTGCTGACAGCTCAGAGCCTGGAGCCTGGTTCGGATTCTGTGTCTCCCCCTCTCTCTGCCCCTAACCCACTCGTATTCTGTCTCTCTCTCAAAAATAAATACACATTAAAAAAAAACAAAACACTTTTTAAAAAGATCTTAAAAAAAAAAAAAAGAGGGGCGCCTGGGTGGCTCGCTCGGTTAAGCGTCCGACTTCGGCTCAGGTCATGATCTCACGGTTCGTGAGTTCAAGCCCCGCGTCAGGCTCTGTGCTGATGGCTCAGAGCCTGGAGCCTGTTTCAGATTCTGTGTCTCCCTCTCTCCCTGACCCTCCCCCGTTCATGCTGTCTCTCTCGGTCTCAAAAATAAATAAACGTTAAAAAATAAAAATAAAAAACATAAATAAATAAAGAAAATGAATATAGAACATATGCTAAAGGAAATGACAAGAAAATCAAAATGTGTCATTAAAAAAGTCAACTAAACACAAAAGGTGGCAGTGAGAGGAGAAATGAGGACAAAAAAATCTTCAGAATACATACAGAAAACAAGTAACAAAATGGCAACAGTAAGTCCTTCCCTGTCAGTAACTACTGATAATAAATTAGTAATTTACTGATGTAAATAAATCTCTCCAATTAAAAGATGTATTCTGGCAGAATGGATTTAAAAAAACAGAACTGAATAGGGAGCCTGAGTGACTCAAGTCAGTTAAGGGTCTGACTATTGATTTTGGCTCAGGACATGATCTCACAGTTTGTGGATTGAGCCCATGCCTGGCTCTATGCTGACAGTGGTGGAGTCTGCTTGAGATATTCTCTCCCTCTCTCTCTCTGCCCCATCCGCAAGTGCGCACTCTCCCTCAAAACAAATAAACAAAAAAACAGAATTGAAGTGGTGATGTCTGTAAAACGTTAATTTTTTATCTAAGGATACACACAGATTTAAAGTAAAAGGACAAACAGACTCCATGCAAATAGTAACCAAAAGAAAGCAAGGGTTAACAACATTAATGTAAAAGAGACTAAGAAAAAACTGTTACAAAAGATGAAAAAGGACGTTATATAATGCTAAAACTGTAAACCAAATAAACGATCACTTATGATAGTATCCAACAGAATAAAGAATAAAATACCTAAGAGTAAATTTAGGAAAGGAAGTAAAAGACTTCTACACTGAAAATTACAAAAAATTGCCAAAACCCCCCCCCCCAAAACCCTGAAGACCTAAATAAATGGAAAGAATCTTGTGTTCACAGACTGAAAAATCCAATATTGTTAAAATGGCAGTATGACCCAAACAATTCAGACATGAAATGCAATCCCTATCAAAACTCCACTGGCTTTTTATGCATAAATAGAAAAGCTGAATAAATTCGTATCAAATTACAAGGGGGCCTAAATAGTCAATATTGAAAATTACATACAAAGTTGGAGAACTCATACTTCTACATGCTACTGAATTATATACTTTAAAATGTTGGTTTTTACATGAATATCACTTCAATAATAAAAATTTTTAAATAAAAACTTGGGAGAGATTTACTGTACCTTATCTTTCTTTCCTTTTTTTGTCTTCTCAGATGGTGGCATTTTGGGAGCTGGCGGCGGTGGTGGTGGTGGTGGCGGAGGAGGAGGAGGTGGTGGTTCAATAATGGCAGTGGTAGGCACAGCACCTCGGGCCTGGACTGGCTGCAATGTGGGAGTCACTGCCATTGGGACAGAACATTCAGCATAGCTCATGATTGCAGGAGCTGTTGCTAGTCCTAGGTAATTTGACTGTAGGGCCATTCCTCTGGCTTGATGACCCATTCCTGTTGCTGGATGGCTAACAGATATTGCCTGGTGTCCAATCCCTGCAGACTGGTGTCCAATCCCTGCTGCCTGATGACCTAACATACAAGCCATAAAATAAAATAAAACTATTAAGAAGGACACTTTGACAAAGCAGAAACAAAGAAAAGGGATTTGGGGGTTAGATCACCTATAAAATGATGCCAATATACCTTCTCCTCAAAAAATACAGCCACATTTTCTGGCAGCAAAATATTTCTGAATACTTTAGTATTATGGTACTTTTTTCTTTAAAAAAAAAAAAAGCTCTAAGCCCAACGTGGTGCTTGAACTCATGACCCCATGATCAAGAGTTCCATGTTCTACGGACTTGAGCCAGCCAGGCACTTCAGCATTAAGGTACTTAAATTATCAAAATTACTGATGTCATGTAAGTGCACAGAAAACAATATGGAACATGTCAAATTGTTAACAGTAGTTTTTAGTAACTGAAAGAAAAACATATAAGGAGTTCTTGAAATGAAAAGCCTTTACATGATATCTAAAAGCCTTTTATGACACCTAATTCCAAAAACAAAGATGTAATATGTTCAGGAAAACAGATTTCAATCACAATGCTTACCTGCAGCTATAGCTGACTGGCTGTAGAGGACTGGAGAACTACCAATGGTAGCTGATCTCTGAACTACTGCATTACTAATTTCTGTGGCTTTTCTTTTTATCGCTTTAGTGGAAGGAGAACTAGAGACGGCAGAATCAACTGAACTCTGAAACAGAAGAGAATCTAGTCAGTGGCTAAAAGCTCTAGTTAAACATCCTCTTTTAATATAAAACATGGTGTCAGTCATGCCCCAGTCACCAGAAACCCTTCGGAATGCCAAAGAGCATTTCTCACCTGGCTAGTTACAACTGTCGTTTGTGTGGAAGGTTTCAATGGAGTATCCTCCTCTGTTCCTGGGGCAGGAGGCTCTTCACTTCCCTCATCCTCCATCTCTACCTCCTGGATCTCACCATCTTCTACAGGAGGAGGGGGAGGGGGAGGGGGAGGAGGGGACTCTGGGGGTGGAGGTGGGGGTGGTGGCATTTCCAAAGGTAATGGAGGTTGAAGCACAGGCACATTCGACTGAAGGAGAGTCCAGAATGGAGTAAGTGGCATGAGTGATGAAGAAGAAACTTGGCCAGAAAAGGACTCTTTACAAAGAGAACCTATGAAAATAAATAGGAGTCAGGAAAAGGGCAAGACAAAAGCTCCATGGCTTACATTCACAACAATGTTCAACTGCCTAGTGAGACAACTGGACCTACAGGCATCTATTCTCTACACTCATACTACTGAAATATTAAGCAATTCAGTTCAAAAATGCTTCCATAGAAAGATAAATTTATGAACCCCACAGTTAGCACCTGCCCTAGCTGTTATATACTAGTGTGTTCTTTGGGCCCAGATTTATGGATAAATAAATGAAGTACATCACATCAATTCAATGAGAAATTTGGTCATTGAGCTTGAAGTTTCTTATTTCAAACATTCACAGTTTCAACATACACAACTAGAAGGGAATGCTCTGGGTCTTTATTTCAAAAAAGAAGAGGGGAGTAAATAATGTACATTTGTGATTCTGATTCCGTGTTATTTTATTTTTTAGCGAGTAGATAACTGATCATGGATGACCCAGAGAAGTACTCATTCAAAATACCTTTTATTAATCTGGGTTATTACTAAGTTTTAAAAATCCATTTGCAAGGTGGTCTTGTCAACTCTATCATTCCTTTGTACCTTTGTATGAATTATTTGCTAAACCACAGCAACACAAATCAAGGAAGGCATTTTTTTTTTATTTTTGTGATGAGAAAGGGAAATTTAGAAAAACAAATCTTCAAGGTAAAGGATAACAAAGGCACACACAAAAGAGGTATTTGAAGATGCAGAAGATCTGAAGTTGCTGAAGTCTGAGTTAAGAAATTATAGCTGAAAAGCTGCAGGATCAGCTTTCCTCAAATTCTGCAAAAGCCAGTTAATTACTGTCCTTTCTCTCCTGGGAAAAGTTTTAAAGGTTAGAGAAAATAGGAGGATATACTTACTTGTAGCCTTCCCCATCCCTCTTTATCGTCAATAGGGAAGTTTCACAATATATGGGACTATTAGATATATATCCCAGGAATGCTGAAGGGAATTTTCTCCCTAAAAATCATAGAATTTAGGAGTAGAAGAGACATGAGAAATCATCTAGTTCAACTCTCTGATTTCAAAGGTAATGAAACCCAGGAGGGAAATGACTTGCCCAAGATCATACAGCTCTCAATGACTAGGTCTGACTCCTAGTCTAGTGCTATTTTACCAAGAAGTCTTGGTGAAATACCAGGGATCTAACAGATTTAGAAATCACAGTTAAATAAATCTCAGTTTGGGGCACCTGGGTGGCTCAGTTGGTTAAGTGTCCCACCTTCGGCTCAGGTCATGAACTCACGGCTTGTGGGTTCAAGCCCCACATCAGGCTCTGTGCTGACAGCTGAGAGCCTGGAGCTTACTAAGGATTCTGTGTCTCCCTCTCTCTCTGCCCCTCCCTCCCCCGCTCATGCTCTGTCTCAAAAATAAACATTAAGAAAAAAAATTTTTTAATAGTACAAAAAATAAATCTCACTTTTCATGGAATAGAGATCTAAATGCAATCACCTGTTAAATTTCATGGTCAAAAGTGATGGTATAACCATATACCATAAACAAAAGTCTCTATGACAAGGATAAAACCCTTTATTTACTTGGCTTGAAGATACCACGCTGTTCTCAATAAGGTAAAACCTAAGCCATTATGAACCATTTGGCTTTTAGGATAGCTTTACTTTTTATGGAGCAGGTAAAAATATTACACAAAAGATTTTAAGAATAGGATTTACAAGGTTACTGTAATTATTCTGAGATGTTGCTTACTTAGCAAAGGAAAGGAGGACTGAAAGAAAAAATTCACCAGAAAACAAGAATGCAGTTTTCCAGCTAATAGACTTCAAAAGTCTCATTAACTTTTTATTTGGTCATATCTAATGTGAATTTATACACTGACCTTTAGATGAATAAAGTTTGGGTATGGCCAGGCAGTTTACTATGTTACATAATAATAGAACATCAAGATTACATCAGAACTAAGGTAATTAAGTACTGAGAATTAATAATTTATCAAACTTCCTTCTACTAAACCTTCAACAACATTTGGTAGGTAAATGCATAAGCTAAATTTTACATACTCTCGCCTAAAATCATAATGCAACACAGAAATGTTTATGATGGCAAAATGCTACTATGCAAAGCAACTCAAGGAAATACAGGTTCAAGGTTAAAAATGGGGTTTACAACCTCCAGCAAAGATAATCAGAATTAATTAAACTGTCAATAAGGAGATAAATTTAGCAGCAAACAAGGAGCATTTTTAGTTAATATTTGAATCCCATACTAAGTTTGCTCAAAACATAAAAGCTGTGTCTTAACACTGATAGCTTCCTTTAGCTTAAACACAAAGTTTGGATATTAATAGATATCCTTCTACACGATGCTTCTCTTCATTTCTAAATATAACCCAGTTGGTATATTTTGCCATTTAAGCGAACTTTCAAGTCTGAAATCCAAGGAGAGATTAAAAAACACAGTTTTGGGGGCACCTGGGTGGCTTAGTTGATTAAGTGGCCAACTTTGGCGCAGGTCATGATCTCCCTGTTCTTGAGTTGGAGCCCCACGTCAGGCTCTGTGCTGAGCTCAGAGCCTGGAGCCTGCTTTGGATTCTGTGTCCCCTCTCTCTGTCCCTGTCTCCCCCTCCCTCAAAAAAGAGTAAACTAAAAAAAAATTTTTTTTAGGATGGGACTAGAGTGTATTATGCTAAGTGACATTAGTCAGAGAAAGACAAATATCATGACTTCACACATATGTGGAATTTAAGATACAAAGCAGATGAACATAAGGGAAGCAAAAATATAAAAACAGGGAGGGGAACAAAACATAAGCGACCCTTAAATATAGAGAACAAACTGAGGGGTGCTGGAGGGGTTGTGGTGGGGGGATGGGCTAAATGGGCAAGGGGCATTAAGGAAGACACTTTTTGGGATGAGCACTGGGTGTTATATGTAAGGGACGAATCAATGGATTCCACTCCTGAAATCATTATTGCACTATATGCTAACTAACAACGTAAATTAAAAAAAAAATTAAAAACATAAAGGTAAACACAGCGTTTATTATATGCTAATAAATTTGAAAGTTACAGGCTTAGAATAAATAGTGTGGGGATACAAATTTTGCTTTTCAAGAACCTGTTTTTTTCTATTTCTAGGCAAGCTTCCCTTTACTGTTTTCCTGTATTTCTCCAAAGAGAAAATTTTTGCTTAGTATTCTGAACCAAGAGGCCAGTTTAGCAGTTACTGTATAAATAATAGTTCCATAGACTTTTGAAAAGCAGCTGAATTTAACCAAAGTGACAAAGCCTAGTAAGACAGACACAGTAGGTATCTTGAAATATCACTCATCTTTAGAGACAGGATGTTAAATTCAAACAATGAACGAAGACTGAAATGAACAGAAGTTTGAAACTTCCTTGCTCCCCACAGTGTAGTAATTTTTCTTATTTAAAACATGATTTTAACCACTACTGGGCTGACAAAGTGAATATACTAAACTTTCTTGACAGGCTTAAATAACCATCAGTATTGCTCTTCAATCCCAAAAACCTTAGTACAAGATCTGGGTTTTACTTAGATCAAGATTATCAAGTTTTAATGGCTCTCATTAAAGAGGCTTAAGAATATAAACAGTTTATCAGTGACTTTTTCCTACAGCATAATTGTTTTACTCAGATACGAATGTCTCAGTCTTCCTTTAACCAGACAGTACCCAACTTTATGTGTCTTCAACAAAGTGAGAAAATAATTCTAAGGTGTTCACAGAACACCTAAGAGTTGGTAATTCTAGAATACTCAGCTTTGTAACATACAAGAAAGGGACATTAGACAGCAGTCAGGAGTGGAATCTCCTATCCAGAACCACCATCAAGCCTTCACTGGACTAACTTCAGTTAACATGATAAAACTAACTTATTAGACATATCTATCATTACTACCAAAAGAATGAGGAAAGTAATCAAAAGAAAATCCCTTTGTGAAAATATTAAGACACCCTGTAACTCAGAAAATATATTTCTGAAATAGTAAGTAAAATAAAACCACCCTTTTGCTTCATGCAAAATTATCACTGCAGCCAAATGTGGCTTTTTGTTTAGTGATCTGATAACTGCCCCTAGGCTATTTTAGAAATTAAAAAATCATCTAACATGATCAGTTTCATTTGGTACATTATCAGAACTTTTTAATTGGGATCAGGGAGCAACAGAATACAAAACATCATTTTTCGTAAGCAGAGGACAAAAGAATTCAGCTGTCCACTCCCTATGTTACCAACAAATTCCATGCCTTTACCTTTAAATGTTTATTACTTTAAAAGCCAAATCACAGACTTCTGTTTCACGTACTGTCATTTTAACAAACAGCTACCAGTTTTTTAGAATGAAAAATCATAGCCTTGACTAGGCTTCACTATTCACTTATTTCTGTCATTCCAAGAATGGTGGATTTAGAGGGGCAAAAATGCATCTTCCAAGATGTGGAAATCAAGCCACTCCTCTTTAGAGGAGCTCCTATTAACTAAGGAGCTATGAAAGCCTTTTTAAAAACGTATACAACAAAATAAAGAGTGCCTGTGTGGCTCAGTCGGTTGAGTATCCAACTCTTGATTTTGGTAATGATCCATGGTCATAGGATCGAGCTCCATATCGAGCCCCCTGCTCAGGACAGAGCCTGCTTAAAATGCTCCCTTCCCCTCTGCCCCTCTCCCCCACACTCTCGAAAAATAAATACATAAGTAAAAATAAGTTAATGTATACAACAAAACTAAAGACCTCTAGGAGAATATCTACTGGGTTGAGCCATCCTGACTGTTTTATGCTAGAATATTGTTGGCAATTTCCAATGATTATTTTGCTTCCCTGAAATAATGGTCCTAGTTTCATACCATTTCTTCAGAATATTTTGATTTACAACAACCATACTTGTAAGAATAGTGGAGTGCAAAAATGAGGCTGCACTATCTACAGATTAAGTTTTCCACAGAAAGGGAAAACAAATCTATTATCACCCCACAAAGATATTGACAATTCAGCTACTAGCTCCTCAACATTAACATTCCTGTTAGTGGATACACGGCTTTGTGGCATGACAGAGTGGTTATAGGACAATCTTTTTGTTGTTGTTAGATCTAATTGGGTACATTAAATGATTCCTGAATCGGGAGCATCCTATCTAGAAAGCAGATGGAAGCTCCTATGGGACAATCTTTTAAAAATCAAAATATATTGGCTCATCATTTTATTTTTTAACAAAGTCTGATATTAATAGTCTGCTGATTTCTAAGCAGTCCCTGCCTTAGTTTTCTTCAGTATTAACTCTTGTATTTTTATGTTAAGCCACTATTTTTTAGCTAGAAATTTACGCTATGATTTGAATTACTTTCTTCTTTTATGGTACCAACTAACACAAATCTTTTTTTCTCCAAAAGTATTTCTCTCCAATTAATATAGGGTAAATTGTCCCACCTGTGGAATTCTCAGAAGATTCTGTAGAATTTGAATCAGTGCCAGTTTTGTCTTTCAAGGTCTGTTTAGGAAGAGTCTCGTCTCTACTTTCTTGTGCTTGGCTTTCTTCCTCTTCCTCCTCACCATCTGGGAACTCCCACTGAGACTCGCCCGACTGTTCGTTTACATAGAAATATCGTCTATGATCCCTAAATTACAAGAAAGAAAACACACGTTTTAAGACCCATTCTCCTACAAAGACACTTCCGTTTGGTCCTGTCCCAGGACAGCAGTCTGCTCTCACAGGGACGAACCTCTTCTTAATGGACTGCTATTCACAAAGGCAACAAAGAGCTTTGACAATTGAGGATGAAGAACCAAGGATAATTCAAAGCTATTTGCACTGCCAGCAGCTCTGTGAATACAGCCCTGAGCCCTCACTCCAACAGATGACTTAGAAAACACCTCTCACATTTTGTTTTGTTTTTTGCCAATGTTTAACAGGGTTTCAAGTTTCATTAACGAAGGGACTCAATCTCCTAGAACACTAATTTCCCTTCCAAAGAAGAGAACAACGAAGTTTGCGAAAGGTGACTCTTCCCCTCTTGGACCGTGGAATTCACATTTCATACTCTTGATATCAAACACAGTGAAAGCTAAAGAGAGGGAGAGGATCTGGGAGCTGAAAAATAAAAGAGCAAAGATTTCAAATAACGAAAAAAAAAATCAAGAAAAGCCAAATATAAAAAGAAATGTTTTCATCTGACCTGCTGGCAGAAGATAGTAATCTTGTTCTTCATTCACATCTTCTGGCACGAAGCTTTCCTTAACTTCACCGAGGTTAATCAGGAGTAGTTGCTTCCAGAGGTCCTGTAAAGCGCACAGAGCTCTCGCATGCGCTTAACCCCCAAGCCCGCCCTACTCCGTGCAACAACACTCTGGAGAGTAAAAACCAGCTTTGTCCATCTTGGGAAAAAATCCGTTACATGGAACACTTTAAACATTGCTTTTTGTTTCTCCGTGTGGCTGGCCCAAACTGTAAGTGCTTGCGGTGCTCTGCCTGCCCAGCACCGCTAACTGCAGCTGCTCTCAGTCTCCGGACAGGCTGTCATGTCGTCAGGTGGTGGTGATCACAAATCATGTCTGAGATGTCAAAGGTGAAAGGTGAAAAGGGGAGAAGAGTGCGTACCTGTCCCAGTGGCAGGACCAGCCTTTAGGAGTGGCGTTTATTTCATACTGTTTTAGTTGTTCTGCTGCATCCTGAAGTTTTCGTTTAAGGTAGTTCCCATTAAGAGCCCCTTCCCTCCAGTCTGCAATCCGAGTCTAGAATCAACAAACAGAGAAATAAGTTAAAAGGCTTACTGTTACATCAGAAGACAGAAATAAAAGGGACAGGTCTTCTGGTCCACAACTGTACTGCTATACTCTCACAAAAGGAAAGTAGGCCCAAAACGCACAGAAATACTGTCTTAATTTCATATAAAATATTGTTTGCTCTACACAGTTCTGAAAAACAAGATTGGACCTTAGTACATTTTTATACTGCCAGCTCTCCGGTATCTGTGAAAATGAGTAGCAGTTTTGTTTTTCTCCTTTGGACTATATTAATTCCCTAGCAATTTTAGTTTTTGGTAGAGAGTTCATTTGGTTCAGTAATCAAAAGCAAAGGTTCAATACTTAGGGAGGTAAGCTTCCTACAGGAGTTCCTTACTGAATCCTGCTCTACCATGTTGTAAACTATTCAGGTTACAAAAGGACTCCAAACTTTTATTTTTAGTTTGATGTGAATCTGTTATTAGGCTCATTGTGTTATTTAATGCATTCATTCATTCATTTATTTATTTATTTTACATGCAAGTTAGTTAGTATATACTGCAATAATGATTTCAGGAGTAAAATCCAGTGGTTCATCCCTTACATGTAACACCCAGTGCTCATCCCAACAAATGTCTTCCTTAATGCCCCTTGCCCATTTATAGCCCATCCCCCCACCCACAACCCCTCCAGCAACCCTGTTTGTTCTCTATATTTAAGGGTCTCTTATGTTTTGTCCCTGTCCCCATTTTTATATTATTTTTGTTTCCCTTCCCATATGTTCACCTGCTTTGTATCTTAAATTCCACATATGCGTGAAGTCATATATTTGTCTTTCTCTAATTTCACTTAGCATAGACTCTAGTTCCATCTGCACTGTTGCAAATGCCAAGATTTCATTGTTTCTGATTGCTAATATTCCATTGTATACAGATACCACATCTTCTTTATCCATTCATCTGTCAATGGACATTTGGGCTCTTTCCATAATCTGGCTAGTGTTAACAGTGCTACCATAAACATTGGGGCACATGTGCCCCCTTTGAATCAGCATTTTTGTATAAAAAAATATTTTTTAAACATAAAATAGAATATATGCCTACTGAAGGTGGTATCCCCACACATAAAATCTTAGTATTTATCTTCATAGTTACGTTTTGCTTTAGCTAATACACAGTTTTGTTTCCTGGGTTAGTCGTTCAGATTTGCACCAATGTTAAAAATTTTAATTTAGGATTAAAAAAATAAGATAAATGCCTTACACATAGAGCATTTTACTCAAAGACCAACTATACATAAATGCCTAAATTACCTCAGTCTGTAAGAGCAGCACATGAAAGTTGGAGATGGACTGTCTATTAATGCCTAGGAATTCAAATTTACTTGTCAGGGTATTTGCCAGTTCTCCAATCTGAAACTGTAATGTAGGAAAGAAAGAGAAAAATAAAATTGAATCAGCAACATTTTTCTGTATTATGTAAACTATTTTGTTCTTAAACATACTAAAAAAAAGGGTCTGCCTAGAAACAGCCCTTCTTAAATAGTTGCATCTGAACAGTCATGAAAATAACTCTAGTTATTTCTAGTTATGTAGAAAACTCTAATTTATGTTAAAATACTTCACATAACAAGTGATAAATAAGGACAAGCCTAGAGAAATTGAATGTATACTTTGAGACAATATAGAATTCAACAGGTGAAAATAGATATTAAATGATGTAACTCCCAATAGTGTCCAAACTATCATTTAATTATTACTAAGTGCTTTTATCAGCTACGCACTGAACAAAATTAATTCTCCCAGTCCCTTTCACATGGTTGTACACTAGCCAGTGACTGGATAAACTCTTTCGAGTCAAAAGAATGTACTATGTGATTTTTCCAACAGACCATCCTTAAATAGCCACATATTTATATGGTCCAATTCTCTTGACATCAGGCTAGAAATAAAATTGGAACCGAGTTAGGCTTTATGTAAAGAGAAGTACACGCAGAAATTAAATTTGTGACTTTTAGTCTCTTCAGTACTTCCAAACTACAGGAGCCTACATTGATACACTATTATTGCTTTCCAATGAAGGCTTAAATTTCATTTATTCATATTTTGTTTATTTACTTATGAGAGAGAGGAGAGAACATGGGCACGTGCGCATGGGTGGGGCAAAGAGAGGGAGACAGAGAATCTGAAGTGGCCTCTGTGCTTACAGCAGAAGACCTGATGTGGCGTTGAAACCCATAAACCATCAGATCATGACCTGAGCAGAAGTCGAACACTTACCCAACTGAGCCACCTAGTTGCCCCTGAAGGCATAACTTTTATTTAATTTTTTTTTTAATGTTTATTTATTTTTGAGACAGAGAGAGACAGAGTGTGAGTGGGGGAGGGGCAGAGACAGAGGGAGACACAGAATCCAAAACAGGCTCCAGGCTCTGAGCTGTCAGCACAGAGCCCAATGCGGGGCTCGAACCCACGAACCGTGAGATCATGACCTGAGCCGAAGTCGGATGCTTAACCGACTGAGCCACTCAGGCGCCCCAGAAGGCGTAACTTTTAAAAGAAAGCAATTAAAGCATTTAGAATTTATTTTTAGGTAATTTCTCTACATCAAGTCAGTCTTCTAACTCAGTGTTACAGCCTGAAATATGACCTTTTCACATAACTAAATAAATGACTTATATTTGGAGATAGCAAAGATTACTTTCAGTACTTGCTAACAAAGAATGTAGTTTAACAGTTGCCCAATTTAAAAATATTTGTCCGGGTGCCTGGGTGATTCAATCAGTTAAGCATCCAACTCCTGACTTCTGTTCAGGTCATGATCTCACAGTTTGTGGGATCAACTCCTGCCTTGGGCTCTGCCCTGCCAGTGTGCAGCCTGCTTGGGATTCTCTCTCCCTCTGTGCCCCTCCCCTGCTCATGCACACACTCATTCTCAAAAGAAAACAAACTTTAAAAATATCTATTTGTCAGGGCGCCTGAGTGGCTCAGTTGGTTAAGCCTCCAACTTTGGCTCAGGTCATGATCTCATGGTCCATGAGTTTGAGCCCTGTATCAGGCTCTCTGCTGTCAGCACAGAGCCCACTTCGGATCCTCTGTCCCCCCTCTCTACCCCTCCTCTTCTTGGACGCTCTCTCGCTCTCAAAAATAAACATTAAAAATATTTTTTTAAAAATTTGTCAAGCCATGTTAAATACATACTTTCAAATCTTGTTCTTCTTCTTTAGGTGCTGTTGGTACTTTTGTCTTCTCTGGAGATTCTTCGACTTCCATCTCTTTGTCTGAATTTTCATCTATTTTTTCTGAAGTGTCAGCACCAATTACTACAAAAGAAAACATGTAAAATTAATTCAAAAGGAATACTAATATAGTACATCACGTAACTTTTCTTACTTCTATAGCAGCGATATCTGAAAAAAAATTTTAGTTCTTTTTCCTTTGCCTGTTTTCTTTATTAAATAAACCGTAATGACTTATCCACCTGTCTTTAAAAAGCCAAAAAACCTTATCCTCTATAATCCCCTTTCTTAAAATGTCTATAAATAACAATCTGTTTTACCACATTACCCTGTAGTCTTTAGTTTCCCTTTCACATTCATCTATTTTATCTTTTCTAATCTATTCCAGGATACCATTACTTCAATTACTTATAAAAGCTAGGTTATCAAACCTGGGATACATAAAGTTTCTTCACAATATGAGTTTTGAAAAAAAGGGTTTCACTATCACAGCAGCATTAATTTTAAACTACCTGATAAACTCCTTTCTAAACTGGTTAAGACCTGTAGACAATCTATATCGGACCAAACTACTCTTCTGCTTGGTGATGTCTCTTAGTGGGAATCTTCGAAAGAGAACAGGTTTACCATCAACTTAAATGGAGTAAAAGACACAAACTGTTATGTTTGCTTACCACCTCTCTGTTATGTTTGCTTACCACCTAGATGTGTGCTTATCAAACTAGTCCGCATACAGGATATAAATCATTCTGTCATGAGGCTATCAAGTGATTTAAGAAATAACTAAATTTAAATACTTTTTCTTGACTCTGGTTAATCTTTGATGTAAAGAATAATGTGACTTTTAACATCACTTTCAATAACTTTTATTGGCCTAAAAGTTTATATTAAGTACTTAATCTTATCATATAATGGCCTTGCTCTTATTAATATTCCTTCTGCGTTTTCAAATTGTTTGAAACCGGGGCACCTGAGTGGCTCAGTCGGTTGGGCGTCTGACTTCAGCTCAGGTCATGATCTCACAGTTTGTGGGTTTGAGCCCCGCATCAGGCTCTGTGCTGACAGCTCAGAGCCTGGAGCCTACTTCCTATTCTGTGTCTCCTTCTTTCCCTGCCCCTCCCCCACTTGTGCTCTATCAAAAATAAATGTAAAAATAAAAAAAAATTTAAAAAAAATTGTTTGAAACCAAATCTCTCCCCCCCCCACTTACCAGTTTGTAATTCATTTGTATATTAGACATCTTACATTTGCTGGCAGGTAAAAGACTTTAACAATTTAAAGCACTACTAGTGCTCTAAGACTTTTGCCTATTTCAAAGGGCAATTAGATAGGATCTATATACCCCTGGACCTAATAATATTATATCACTAGGAATCTATACTATAATGTCACTAAAATCTGCATAAAGATATATATACCAAGATGTTTATTACAACATTGTTTTTATTGTGAAGTACTGTATGTATATAATAAATATAAAGAATGAAATGAGAACTCAAGTAACCACAACCCAGCTTAGTGGAAAACTATCACAGGCACTTCTAAAGTTCACAGTGCCTCTGCCATCACATCCACATCAAACGTGATCTCTACCCTTGTGGTTTAAGTGCCTTCCTCTAGTTCCATCATGGAAAGATCTTTAAGCACAATATTTTTTACGATTTTCCAACTTACATACAGAGAATACAAACATATGTGTTCTCCTGTAGCTTTTTAAATTCAACACTATTGTTTCTTAGATTCATTTTAATGCATATTAACTGTAGACCATTGACCTTTTTTCATGGTTGCTTAGTATTCAATTGCAAGAACACACCACAATTTATCCATTCTACCCTGGATGGACACTTGAATGGCTTGCTGGTATTACCTAATAATACAACTACAGTATTACTTTTAAAAGTGAAACATGGACACAACTCAAATGTTCACTGATGAAGAAGAGTTAAACGAAAATATCTTTTGTACTTGGCGGTTAAAAACAGTAATTTTACACTTTAAGTATGTTTAACAATCCACATGGTTAATCTCATCTATGGCAAAAATTACACATGCACATGTACAGATTACACATATACACACAACCACAAATGAATACAGCGGAAAAGGTCTGGAAAGATATAGGTAAAGGACAGAGAAAATGGACTTCAGAGGTAAGGAATGCAAATCGGGAAAAGATGAAGGGGGACTTTAAGATTTTCACTTCATATTCTTCTATATGATTGAAAAAAAATCTCGAACAAGGATGTCTGCATTTACTTATTACTGTGTTTTTGTTTATTTATCGTATTTTGACCATAACCCATAAAAGTATCTTTTGTTAAGTACACCAAACTAAGGTCTAGTGCTCAAATCTTACTGCTAATTTTCCACTAAAGAATCAGGGTCAAATGGAGATTAAGATATTAGTTCTATTAACAGATTGGAAAGATGCAGCAGGGTCTCTACTACATTACCCTGAATAGAGATAAGTTGGGTCCTCATGAAAAGACTAATCTATCTAAACAAAAAACCAGAGAGAGAGCAGAGAGGAGGCTGGGCTTGGCAGAGGTAGTCCTTGCCTGCCTTGCTTACAAACAGAAACAGTGAGCTAATGAGAGCTCATGGACTTAATACAGATAAGGCAGTGGACACCTGGGTGGCTCAGTGGGTTAAGCGTCTGACTTCAGCTCAGGTCATGATCTCCCAGTTCGTGAGTTCGAGCCCCACACTGGGCTCTGTGCTAACAGCTCAGAGCCTGGAGCCTGCTTCAGATTCTGTGTCTCCCTCTCTTTGTCCCTCCCTTGCTTGTCCTACTCTCTCTCTCTCTCTCAAAAATAAATGAATAAAATGTTTTAAAAAAATACAGATAAGGCAGTTACTGTACCAAGATTTTTAAAAAGGGAGTGAATCTTGCTTTTCTGTTTTTGAGGGAGAGGTAGTCCCCAATCAGTAGTGAATCCCCAACCAAAGCTCCTGGAAAGGGAGCTTCCTTTCACTTCTCTACTTTTCACAGAGCAGTTAAAGAAGTGAAAGGAAGCTCCCTTTCCAGCACTTCCATAAAAGGATGCAAGTGCTACCTCCTTCTTGCTGAAAAGGGAACAAAACACAAAACAAAACAAAAAAAGGCTAAGGATTTCCCCTTTGTATCTTTCAACTCTGCAAATTTAACGTAAAACACAAATTACCAGTTTCCCCATTTTCTGGAGTCTCTCGTCCAGTTTTGCTAGAACTCCGGCTGGTAGATTCTGGACTGGTAGCTCGAACAAACATCTTCCATTTCCCCCTTTTAGACATAAGTCTACGCATTCCATCTTGAGACGCTGGCTGGCTGATGTCAGAACATGGACTAGACCCTGACACACTACCATCTCCTTCCTCCAAGGCTCGTAACTCTGCCTACAATGAACATGACAACAAAGTTAGAGTGTTATTACCTGTTCGTCAACACTTAAGCATCTTTGAGACCAAGAATGATAACTGTGCATTATCAGAATTAAAATCCTTTGAGGACAGAAGTATTTAATACATTTTTTCCATCAGCGCCAAGCATTATGCTCGTTACTCAGCAAACACTTATTCATGATTGTAGTTAACAAATACCAGTTTGAAAGGGAAAAGGTTCTAGAGATTCACTGAGACAAAGTTTCTAGTACATGAACACAATAGATAGAGTCTAACGTAGCTTGTCCCTGATAGCTTTAAATTTTTCAAAAGTGGAAAAGCTTAAAGGAGATATTGCCGTTATAACACCTGTTACATTTCTGATTCATACTCCAAACAGCAGACAAAACTGTTTCAAGAAAAATCAGGGCAGGGGCACCTGGGTGGTTCGGTCGGTTAAGTGTCTGACTCTTGGTTTTGGCTCAGATCATGATCTCGTGGTTGTGGGATCAAGACCCGTGTGGGGGTCCATGATGAGCACTGTATGGAGCCTGCTTGGGATTCTCCCTCTCCTTCTCTCTCTCTGCCTCTACCTGGCTCACTCACACTCTCTCAAAAATAAACATTAAAAAAAAAGAAAAAGAAAAAGAAAAAGAGAAAGAAAAAGAGAGAGAGAGAGAGAGAGAGAGAAAGAGAAAGAGAAAGAGAAAGAGAGAGAGAGAGAGAGAGAGAGAGAGAGAAAGAGAAAGAGAAAGAGAAAGAGAAAGAGAAAGAGAAAGAGAAAGAAAAAGAAAAAGAAAAAGAAAAAGAAAAAGAAAAAGAAAAAGAAAAAGAAAAAGAAAAAGAAAAAGAAAAAGAAAAAGAAAAATCAGGGCAGAAAATTGTAAAAATCAACTTCTCAATCGAGAAAATTTCCTGAGGACCATCTTTTTTGAAAGGAAGCACATGAAATTATGAGTTTCTCTTAATCTATTATCTTACAAGACCCATTTAACTATTTAAATAACGCCATAGGTGGATCACTGGAAGTCAACCTGTACTTTAATTTAAAAACCAAGTTATCACTAAGAATCTACCATGCTCATTTGTTAAGAGTCTAAATCAAAGATAGTCATTCCTCACTGTATCTAGCTATCATTAAATCAGAGCAATGTCAGTCTTTATTAGTCAACTATCAAAAGCATCATCAGGAACCAAAAGAACTATAACTCGATAGTTAAGGTTTTTATTGCATCAGCTTAAACATATGTAGACAAAAGGTTGAGAAAAACAAAATCCTGGTAATGGTTATAAACAGAGCACAATGACCCGAGAGTGTGATAGTAATAGGGGAAAAAATGTACTTAACAAAAACTTACTTTTTTTCTTTCCAAAACCAGCTCCAATTCAAGGGTATCTTGTTCCTCTTCCTCTTCACTTTCTCCAGATTGAACAACACTGCAAAGATCCTCCTGAGAAGGATCTTCCATGTTGTCTAATGTAATTTCCTGTGGCTTTATTATTGTTGCTGCTTCTTCTGCTGTCGTACTGGTTTCTTTCACTTCGGAAACGGGCTCTGATTCTTTACAAATTACTTTTCTTCTCCATCTCTCTTCTTCCTCTTTTATTCCCTCAGGCAGCAAAGGAGCAAGCAGTGATGCTGCCACCCCTTTCTTCTCCTCCTCACTATTTGAGAGAGCCTGAATTCCTTCATTTACTTCCTATAAATAAAATAATCTCATTTATTTTTCAAATGAAAAAATAAAAAAAACTTTACCTGAATAAATATAACACACACAATTGTTCATGCTAAAAATGACTGTTTTTCAATCACTGCATATTTTTTATATAATTTATTGTCAAACTGGTTTCCATACAACACCCAGTGCTCATCCCAACAGGTGTACTCCTCAATGCCCATCACCCCCTTTCCCCTCACCACCCCCCCATCAACCCTGTTTGTTCTCAGTATTTAAGAGTCTCTTACGGTTTGCCTCCTTCCCTCTCTGTAACTTTTTCCCCCCTTCCCCTCTCCCCATGGTCTTCTGTTTCTCAGGATCCACATGAGTGAAAACACATGGTATCTTTCTCTGCCTGACTTATTTCACTTAGCATAATACTCTCCAGTTCCATCCATGTTGCTACAAATGGCCAGAAGTCATTCTTTCTCATTGCCAAGTAGTATTCCCTTGTATATATAAACCACATCTTTATCCGTTTGTCAGTTGATGGACATTTAGGTTCTTTCCATAATTTGGCTATTGTTTAAAGTGCTGCTATAAACATTGGATACAAGTGCCCCTATGCATCAGCACTCCTGTATCCCTTGGGTAAATTCCTAGCAGTGCTATTGCTAGGTCATAGGGTAGATCTATTTTAATTTTTTGAGGAACCTTCACACACTGTTTTCCAGAGCAACTGCACCACTTAGTGCATATTATTTTCTTAATGTTTATTTATTTTTGAAAGGGGGGAAGGGGCAGAGAGAGGGGGAGACAGAGAATCCCAAGCAGGCTCCCCACTGGCAGCACAATCCCAAGCAGCACTCCCCACAAAGTGTGAGATCATGACCTGAGCAGAAATTAAAAGTTGGCCATTCAACTGACTGAGCCACCCAGGCACCCCTCAATCACTGGAAATATAAATATAAATATAAATATAAATATAAATATAAATATAAATATAAATATAAATATAAATATAAATATAAATTTTATTTTATTTTTTTTTTAATTATCAACCTTCCTTTTTATTTATTTTGAGAAAGAGACACAGCACATGCATGTACAAGCAGAGGAGAGGCTGACAGAGAGGGAAAGAGAATCCCAAGCAGGCTCCTCACTGTCAGAACAGAGCCTGATGTGGGGCTCCAACCCATGAACCAGGAGATCACGACCTGAGCCTAAATCAAGAGTTGCATGTTTAAATGACTGAGCCACCCAGGCGCCCCAACCATGGGATGTTCTTAAAAACCACAAACGGCCAACAGACTAGTATATATATTTGTACCATTTTCCTTACAAGTGTAAAATGCAAACATTGTTACTTGAGGAAAGCAGTGGTTTTTTTTGTTTTATTTTGAATTCACATCCCAGTTAGTTAGCATATAGTGTAACAATGATTTCAGGAGTTGATTCCTTAATGCCCATTACCCATTTAGCCCATCCCCCCCCCCCCCCCCCCCCCGCAACCCCTCCAGTAACTCTGTTGTTCTCCATATTTAAGAAGTCTCTTGGGGTGCCTGGGTGGCTCAGTCAGTTAAGTGTCTTGACTTTGGCTCAGGTCATCATCTCATGGTTTGTGGGTTTAAGCCCCACATTGGGCTCTGTGCTGACAGCTCAGAGCCTGGAGCCTCCTTCGGATTCTGTGTCTCGTTCTCTCTGCCCTTCCCCCACTTGTGCTCTGCTTCTCAAAAATAAATGTAAAAAAAAAAAAATTTTTTTAAAGAAGTCTTATATGTTTTGTCCCCCTCCCTGTTTTTATATTATTTTTCCTTCCCTTCCCTTATGTTCATCTGTTTTGCATCTTAAATTCCTCATATGAGTGAAGTCATATGATATTTGTCTTTCTCTGGCTGATTGTGCTTAGCATAATACCCTCTAGTTCCAGCCCTGTAGCTGCAAATGGGAAGATTTCATTGTTTTTGATTGCCGAGTAATACTACATTGTATATATCTACCACATCTTTATCCATTCATCCATCGATGGACATTTGGGATCTTTCCATACAAGGAAAGCAGTGTTTGAACTAGAACCTAGTTCTGGGTGCGATTCACACATATCCTTCCACCTATTCTCCCAAGTCAAAAGGCAAGTTAGCAAGAAGCAGATTTAAACAATTAAATAAAATCTAAGTTTTGTCAGTTATATAACTGGATAAATCTCTACTCTCTTTTGTAAGATGACATAACCTAAGAGGTATGTTAGGAAAGTGACAAAGAGAAAAGTGAAATGTGTTGTTATACCTATGTTGCTCACTTCTTTCACTGGTATAATATTTAGTCCACCTCAAAAGAAAAATAGTCTATCTCCCGCCTGGAGTTGTAAAAACCAAATTGTTCCAAAAGTATGTATGTATGTATGTATGTATGTATGTATGTATGTATGTATGTATGTATTTTTAAGTAGGCGGCACACCAACATGGGGATTGAACTCCCTTCCCTGAGACCAAGAGTGGCATACTATACCGACTGAGCCAGCCAGGCACCCCCTAAAAATATATGTTAATATACCTCCTATTTAAACCCATCATTTAAAAATTTAAGGTACATGGGGCCCCTGGGTAGCTCAGTTGGTTAAGCGTCTCACTCTGGCTTGGGTCATTATGTCACAGTTCGTGGGTTTGAGTCCCATGTCAGGCTCTGAGCTGACAGCTCAGAACCTACTAAGGATTCTATCTCTCCCTCTCTCTGCCCCTCCCTTACTCACGCTCTGTCTCTCTCAAAAATAAACAAACATTAAAAAAAATAAAAAATTCAAGATATGGGGAGCCTGGGTGGCTCAGTGGGTTTAGTGTCCAACTAGATTTCGGCTTAAAACAAAAAAAACATGTGGGTTCCCAAAACAGAACTATTCTGAACTAGAGAAGGAGATCTGAAGCCTGCCTGCTCCCACATCCTTTTCATGATGACCCAATGAGCCTCTTTGGCACCCTAAAGCTCCAGAAGAACCAATGAACTGGGTAACTGTTATAAGGGCTACATATTAAACATAAAATAAAGCTTTAAGAAACATTTGTCCTATTTCACATCCAGTTATAAAACACTAACAGAAAGCTTCTATACCTGTTCCAGAGCAAGAGTCAAGTTCTTTAGATTTAAAATAAGCAGGGGCGCCTGGGTGGCTCAGTCGGTTGAGCGTCCGACTTCAGCTCAGGTTGCGATCTCACGGTTCGTGAGTTCGAGCCCCGCGTCAGGCTCTGGGCTGATGGCTCAGAGCCTGGAGCCTGCTTCCGATTCTGTGTCTCCCTCTCTCTCTGCCCCTCCCCCATTCATGCTCTGTCTCTCTCTGTCCCAAAAATAAATAAACATTAAAAAAATTAAAAAAAAAAAAAGATTTAAAATAAGCAAATGAGGGGCATCTGGATGGCTAAGTCGTTTAGGCGTCCAATTCTGGATTTCAGCTCAGATCATGATCTCGCAGTTTGTGGGTATGAGCCCCATGTAAGAGCCTGCTTGGGATTCTTTCCTCTCTCTTTCCCTCCCCCCGCCAAAAATAAATAAGCATTTATAAAGAAATAAATAAGCATGCAAGCAAGCAAATGAGATATGTTGTAACTTACCTTTTTGACTTCTCGCTTGGCTATGACTTGTCCACTTTTACTACTGGAAACAGAAACGTTCTTCTCCTTTGTATACACATCTGTATTAACCACAAAACTAGCTTCAGCACCTGTTACAGAACTGAAAAAAAAAAAAAATATATATAGATAGATAGATATAGATATAGATATAGATATACACTTAGTAAGAGAAACAAAAGGCAAATATTATCAACAAGAGAAAGACTCTAACTTCTTCCTAGGTAATTTCTCCTGTAAGTCTATTCTTACCTGGGCTGGTAATGTTGTAATCCCTGTACCTGGGTGGCAAGATACTGCGGTAACTCCCAAGTCACTTCATTTGTTTGTGTGTTCCAATAATAATAGCATCCTGTGTTCTCATCCCAGACTTCTTGCCAATCTCCCATCTCAATTCCAACTAGAAGAAAGACAAATTTTAAAAACCAAAAATTTCTCATCAACAAAACTAAAAAACAACCTACTGAATATGGTAAGATATTTATTAATGAAATAACTGATAAAGGGTGAGTATCCAAAATATATAAAGAACTTGTTCAACTCAACAAGCAAAAAACAAATAATCCAAATAAAAATGGGCAAGACATGAACAGACATTTTTCCAAAGGCGACATCCAGATGGCCAACAGACACAGAAAAAGACGCTCAACATCACTCATCATCAGGGAAATGCAAGTCAAAATACAATGAGGTGTCACCTCACACCTGTCAGAATGGCTAAAATCAGAAACACAAGAAACAGCGTTGGTGAGGATGTGGAGAAAAAGGAACCCTCCCCACGCCGTTGGCTGGAATATAAACCAGTGCAGCCATTGTGGAAAACCGTACAGAGGTTCCTCAAAATATTAAAAATAGGGGTCCCTGGGTGGCTCGGTCGGTTGTGTCCAACTTGGTTTTGGCTCAGGTCATGATCTTATGGGTTCATGGGATTGAGCCCTGTGGTGGGCTCTGTGCTCACAGCGCGGAGCCCACTTTGGGATTCTCTCTCCTTCTGTCTCTGCCCCTTCCCTGCTCACCAGCACATGCACAAGTACCCCCTCTCTCACAAAATAAATAAACATTAAAAAAAAAAAAAACCTACTATACAATCTAGTAATTGCATTACTTGGTATTTATTCAAAGAACACAAATACTAATTTGAAAGTATACATGCACCCCTATGTTTATTGTAGCATAATCTACAATAGACAAATTATGGAAGCAGCCCAAGTACCTATTTATAAATGAACAAAGAAGTGGTATATACACAATGGAATAGTATTCAGCCATAAAAAGGAATGAAAGCTTGCCATTTGTAACAATGCAGACAGAGCTAGAAAGTACAATGCTAAGAAAAGTCAGAAAAAGACAAATATGATATTTCACTCATGTGGAATTTAAGAAATAAAACAGATGAGCAAAGGCAAAGAAAGAGAGAGACAAATGAAGAAAGACTAACTATAGAGAACTGATGATTACTAGAGGGTGCGGGAGGAGGGGAAACGGGTGAAATCGGTGATAGGTATTAAGAAGTGCACTTTGAAGAGCACAAAATAATGGATAGAATCTTGAATTATTATACTGTACACCTGAAACTAATATGACACTGTATGTTAACTATACTGGAATTAAAATAAAAAATTTTAAAAATTAAAAAAGGAAGCATAAATTTCTCCACAATTCTCACTTTATACCCCAACTCGGCTCTAAAGCTATTAACAATCTAACACAAGGTTCCTCAACTTTAGCAATGTTAACATTTGGGCTGGATAATTCTTTGTTGTGGTGAGGGTAGTCCCATGTAGTGTTTAGCATCCTGGATTCTACCAACTAGATGCACTAACAGTTCCCCACCCCTTGGAGTAACAACCAAATATGTCTAGAGACACAGTCAAATGTCCCCTGGAGGTCTAACTCCTCCTTCCCAAATCATTTTTGCACAAATTACTTAAAAAAGTTTGACAAGGGTGCCTGGGTGGCTCAGATGGTTAAGAGTCCAACCTCAGCTCAGGTCATGATCTCACAGTTCGAGGGCTCAAGCCCCATGTCGGGCTCTGTGCTGACAACTTGGGAGCCTGGAGCCTGCTTCAGATTGTGTCTCCCTCTCTCCCACTCACATTCTATTTCTCTCTCAAAAATAAATAAGCATTTCGAAAAAGTTAAAAAAAAAAAGACAAAGAATTATTTAAGGATTCTGGAGTTTTTTGGGTTTTTTTAAGTTTTATTTTTGAGGGGAGCGGGAGGGGCAGAGTGAGGGAGGTAGAGGATCCAAAGCAGGCTCTGTACTGACAACACGGGGCTCAAAACCATGAACGATGATATTGTGACCTGAGCCAAACTCAGACACTTAACCAACGGAGCCACCTAGGTGCCCCCAAAAAAGAACCTTTAAAATAATGGCCTTACTACTTCGGATTCTGTGTCTCCCTCTCTCTCTGCCCCTCCTCTGCTCATATTCTATCTCTAAAATTAACATTAAAAAAAACAAGTAAATAAAATAAATAATGGCTTTAATTATTCACTTGGCATAAAATTGCAACTGGTTAAAAGTCTGCTAAAGCATATGGGCTTTCATCCTTGGGAATTTCAATGCCTAGAACACCTTTGAAAATTACACTTCAGACTTCTTTAAAAAATCAAAGTATCAAACTTACCTCCTGCAAGTGAACACTGAGTATCATATTGCCACCCTGCTGTCTGAGTGGAGTCTGTTCCATTTGAAGTGGTAGAACTAAGGGCAGATGTTGCTGATTCCTTTGGCTCTGGTCTAGGTGGAGTTGGAGGTGGAGCAGAGGCTCCTACAGGAGCTGTAGGCTGAGGTGCTGTTATAGCATCAATCTCCTTTAGTATGGAAATAGTAACAAATGCATTAATAACCTCAAAACTAGAACACTGAGAAAATGACAATCACCATAAAAAAAATTCTACATGATCAATTCTCAGCTTAAATCAAAACTCTCAATTTCCAATTATGTAAAAGATCCCCAAACACTTTAATTCTCCAGTTTTCTCCTCCTTACAACCTTTACAAAAAAGAGATGACTGGGATGGGGAGGGACCAAGGAAGAGATGTGGAAGGGGAGAAAGAAGACAGAAACACCGAAACTGACAAGCAGGCTAACCACTTGAGATCCAGGTCCCAAAGTGGCTTCAATAGCTAAAAAGCCAAACAAAAGCACCACTAACCGCTAAGAAGTTGGCCAATGTACTATCAATATCGGTTGACTGGTTTCCATTTGTCTCTTTGGACTGTGCTGGTTTTTCTGAAACATCACTCTCATCATCATCACTGTCCGCATATGCACCAAGTAAGCACAGACCTCCTAGAAAGAAAATGGTAAATGTTAGTGACAACAATGCCAGTATGCTCCAGGAAGAAAAATATGACCTGTTCTTCAGTCAGAGTTTACAATTAGTTTACTTACAGATTAGAACACAGCCTCAAAATGAGTCATCACTGAACTACCACAGAGATAGAAATTATAATATGCATTTAGAGCTAATAAAACCATCCACATAGCTACTTGACATCCTTCTCAAAATACACAATCAATCAACCTCATCCTTTTTCAAAATAGCACAGAGTAAATCCTGATTTTAGAATTCGTAGGGGTGCCTGGGTGGCTCAGTTGGTTAAGTTTCCAACTCTTGATTTCGGCTCAGGTCACGATCTTGTGGTTCATGGGACTGAGCCCCACATTGGGCTCTGCGCTGACAGCTCGGAGCCTGCTTGGGATTCTGTCTCCCTCTCTCTCTGCACCTCCCCTGCTTGTACATGTTCTCTATCAAAAATAAATAAACATTAAAAAAAAAAAAAGGAATTTGTTGATTTATGTGTCCATCTGAAACAACAAAGCCGACTAGGGTTTAGTAGATGAAACAGATTTTCAAAGCTAAAAATCTTTTCCAATTTTTCCTCAAACAAGAAGGGACTAATTATAATGGAAATCAAAGTGCTAGAACCAAAACAAACAACAAAAACCCAGCCAGAACCAATCTTCAATGTCTTCCTCAAACTTAAGAGGTATCAGATATAGCTTCTGTAATGCTGCTATGTATGCCATTTCCCTCTGTACGACCTGTGGCCACTCTAATGTTAAAATTAAGCAAGCATAGGGGTGCCTAGGTGGCTCAGTCCGTTGAGAGACCAACTTTGGCTCAGGTCATGATCTCACGGTTTGTGAGTTCGAGCCCCGCATCAGGCTCTGTGCTGATAGCCAGGAGCCTGCTTCAGATTCTATCTCTCCCTCTCTCTCTGCCCCTTCCCCACTCATGCTCTGTCTCTCTGTGTCTCAGAAATAAACATTAAAAAAAATTTTAATTAAGCAAGAATATATTCTCTTTTTACATCTAATTTTATTGTAACAGATACATTAAATGTTAAACTCCAGCCAACTTTTCAGCTATCACTAAGACTAAATTTCCCAGGGTCTGGCAACAGCCTATGCTCTCTGTAAATATTTGGTAAATGAACAGATTTATCAGGAAGTAAAATCTAGTTGTATCATAATTCCATAAATGAATTCATGAGATCATCTAAAAATAAACATTAGATTGCTTCATTTATCATAGGGGTTCACATTCATTGTTTTAGCCCTATCAATCTTGCCTTCATTATCTTTACCATACAGGTAAAGTTCTTGCACTAAATACCAATTTAAAAAATTTAAGTTTAGGGGCGCCTGTGTGGCTCAGTCGGTTAAGCTTCTGACTTGGGCTCAGGTCACGATCTCACTGTCCGTGAGTTCGAGCCCCGCATCGGGCTCTGTGCTGACTGCTCAGAACCTGGATCCTGTTTCAGATTCTGTGTCTCCCTCTCTCTCTGACCCTCCCCTGTTCATGCTCTGTCTCTCCCTGTCTCAAAAATAAATAAAACGTTAAAAAAAATTAAAAAAAAAAAAAAAATTTAAGTTTATTTATTTATTTTGAGAGAGAGACACACAGAGTGCACACAAGAGACAGCACAAGTAGGGAAGGACAGAGAGGAGGAGACAGAATCCCAAGCAGGCTCTAAACCATCACCGCAGTGCTAGATGCAGAGCTTGGGGGTCAAATTCACGAATTGTGAGATCATGACCTGAGCTGAGATCAAGAGTCAGACACTTAACCGATTGAGACACCTAGGCACCCCAAATTTCTAAAATATTCAAAGCTGACTAGAAAGACTTTTTTTTAATGTTTATTTATTTTTTGAGAAAGAGACAGAGTGTGAGTGGGGAAAGGGCAGAGAGAGAGGGAAACAAAATCCTAAGCAGGCTCTGAGCTGTCAGCACACAGCTCAATGCGGGGCTCAAACCCATAAGCTGTGAGATCATGACCTGAGCTGAAGTCAGACGCTTAACTGACTGAGCCACCCAGATGCCCTAAAAAGGTTTTTTTTTTTTTTTTTTTTAAGTGAGAAAGGGAGAATGAGCAGGGGAGAGGGGCAGAGGAAAAGAGAGAGAATCTTAAGTAGGCCACAAGCTCAGCACAGAGCTCGACGCGGGGCTCCATCCCAGGACCCTGGGATCAAGACCGAAGCAAAAATCAAGTCAGATGCTCAACCAACTGAGCCATTCAAGAGCCCCCATAAATTATTATTTTTTTTACATTTATTTCTTTTTGAGACAGAGATAGAGCACGAGTGGGGGAGGGGCAGAGAGAGAGGAAGACACAGAATCTGAAACAGGCTCCAGGCTCTGAGCTGTCAGCATGGAGCTTGACACAGGGTTCGAACTCAAACTGTGAGATCATGACCTGAGCCGAGGTTGGACGCTTAATCGACTGAGCCACCCAGGTGCCCTAAATTGGTTATTTCTTTTTTTTTTTAATTTAAAAAAAAATTTTTTTTTACTGTTTATTTATTTTTGAGACAGAGAGAGACAGAGCATGAACAGGGGATGGTCAGAGAGAGGGAGACACAGAATCTTAAATAGGCTCCAGGCTCTGAGCTGTCAGCACAGAGCCCGACGCGAGGCTCGAACTCACAGACCGCGAGATCATGACCTGAGCCGAAGTCGGCTGCCCAACCGACTGAGCCACCGAGGCGCCCCCTTTTTTTTTTTTAATGTTTATTTATTTTTGAGACAGAGAGAGACACAGCATGAACGGGGGAGGGTCAGAGAGAGAGACACAGAAACTGAAGCAGGCTCCCGGCTCTGAGCTGTCAGCACAGAGCCTGACGCGGGGCTCGAACTCATGGACCGTGAGATCATGACCTGAGCTGAAGTCGGACTCTTAACCGACTGAGCCACCCAGGCGCCCCTAAATTGGTTATTTCTTAAGAATAATCTGGTAACGGGGCGCCTGGGTGGCTCAGTCGGTTAAGCGGCCGGCTTTGGCTAAGGTCATGATCTCACGGTCCGTGAGTTCAAGTCCCGCGTCAGGCTCTGTGCTGACAGCTCAGAGCCGGGAGCCTGTTTCAGATTCTGTGTCTCCCTCTCTCTGACCCTCCCCCGTTCATGCTCTGTCTCCCTCTGTCTCAAAAATAAATAAACGTTAAAACAAAATTAACAAAAAAAAAAAAAAAAAAAAAAAAAGAATAATCTGGTAACACATACCAAAAGCCACAAAACTCCAAGTTTCTTTAAGATAGATAATCCCATCTTTGAGAATACAACCCCAAGGAATAACTAAAAAAAAAATTTCACACAAAGCTTCTGGCAACTTTATTTAAATAATGAAAGCTGTAAACAACTCAAATGCTCTCAAAAAGGGGACCGGCAAAACAAATTATAGCATGGAACCTGATGCAATATTAATTTATGATTAATCAGATTACAGGATTACATGCAAAAATGCTAATGGGACAAAAACTAAACACTAAAGGAATAAAAGGAAGATAAAAGCAAGCCATGAGATGCATGTTAAGTTCTAATCACACCTATGAAAATTTACTCCATCAATGATAAGGAATAGGAATGAATTTAGAGCTGATACTGAAAATAAAGTCCTAATATTATGTAAACTTGCTTAATCTTAAAAAAAATAAATAAACAAAAGCTTCATAGGACCATAACCCAGACTACTATTGAGATGATACAGCTATTTAAAACCAGGACATTCTTGGGGCGCCTGGGTGGCTTGGTCGGTTAAGTGTCCGACTTCGGTTCAGGTCATGATCTCACGGTCCGTGAGTTCGAGCTCCGCGTTGGGCTCTGTGCTGACATCTCAGAGCCTGGAGCCTGTTTCAGATTCTGTGTCTCCCTCTCTCTCTGCCCCTCCCCTGTTCATGCTCTGTCTCTATCTCAAAATAAATAAACATTAAAAAAATAAAATAAAATAAAAATAATAAAATAAAACCAGGACATTCTTTGAAGCCATAGTCCTTAGCAGTCTTTTACTGAAACGGGTGCTGGCTGCTGAAACCTCAATAGGCTTACCTTTAATGGATGGTGCCACACAATTTATAGTGCAAATCAACTACATTAGGTAGAAAATTATTTCTTAGGTATAAACTTAACTTGATAAGCTTCAAACAGTAACTATTATTTTTCTAATAAGTCTACAATTGCCTCAAAACATCGTTCGAACAGTGTTTCAATCCTTTTGGTTACAAAAACTACTAACAATAAATATAATAAAAACTATGGACCCTCTTCCAGGAAAACACACCTGAGTGTAGAATTTTAGCCAATTTACAGACTTCTGACACTCATCAGTGGAGCTACATTACCCTTTCCTAGATGATGCTGAAATATCAATGACTATCATAGTAGTCAACTGATCTAACTTCAGAGTTCACTCTGAATTTTTCTTTTTTTTTAAATTTTTTTTTTTTAACATTTATTTATTTTTGAGACAGAGAGAGAGCATGAACAGGGGAGGGTCAGAGAAAGAGGGTGACACAGAATCCGAAACAGGCTCCAGGCTCTGAGCTGTCAGCACAGAGCCTGGCGCGGGGCTCGACCCCACGGACCATGAGATCATGACCTGAGCCGAAGTCGGACGCCCAACCGACTGAGCCACCCAGGCGCCCCTGAATTTTTCTTAATTTCATATGCATATTACCATAATATTCTTCTGCATGAAAATATTAGCTATGCTTGCTGTACTGTATTATTTAAGTTTATTTATTTTAAGAGAGAACTCTCGTGATCAGTATAGGGGAGGAGCAGAGAGAGAGAAAGGGAGAGAGAGAATCCGAAGCAGGCTCTGCCCTGTCAGCACAGAGCCCGATGGGGGGGCATGACCTGAGCCAAAATCAAGAGTTGAAGGCTTGACCAACCAACTGAGCCACCAAGGTGCTCTACTGTATTATAAAAACATACTTTAACAACTTAACATTTATACTTCATTTCTGTGGAAAGAAATCTGGCATGTTTCTAGTGATAAAAGTAAAATTCTTTAAAATCATCTAAAAAAAAAAAAAAAAAAGGAAAATTCTTGAGTATCTACTCTAATAGCTATAGAAGCCATACAAATAATAGAAAATGGTTTCACTTTGGGTTTTGTTTGACACATTTTTCCGGAGTATCACAACTGGTAGGTTAAGAACTGAATAAAGCAGATACCTTATGTTTCAGGATGAAGTTGGACAGAATGAAAATAGTTCTATTCACAAGGCACATGAAGGGCTGAAATGCTGACAGAGCAATTCAAGAAATTTCTTCTTGGAACATTAAATTTCTATTCATCATAGAAAACTCAAAATAACATACATAGTTTACAAATATAAAATGGCATTTCCTAGTTCTGAAATTTCTCTTACAACCAAGTTTTAGCTTTTCTAAACGACCCTATTTTTTTTACATGGCAACTGGGAGGAAAGGAGAACAAACTTCTATTATCTCAGGTGTCATGTTTGGACAGAACTCCAAACTGAAAGAATAAAATTATTACCAATTATAAAATATTTAGTATCAAGGGGTGCCTGTGTGGCTCAGTTGGTTAAGCATCCAACTCAGGTCATGATCTCACAGTTTGTGGGTTCAAACTCCGTGTTGGGCTCTGTGCCGTTGGCGTGGAGCCTGCCTGGGATTCTTTCTCTCCCAAAAAATAAACTTAAAAAAAAATTTAGTATCAAAACATATTTTGATCTTTCAAGATATATAAAGACTAGCAAAAACTAACATTCTTGGCACTTGCTGTGTATCTGAACTTCATGTACCCTGTTCAATTTAATCTTCAAAACAACTTAGGGCTGGCTGATTCAGAAAAAAAAATTATTTTTAATATTTATTTTGAGAGAGACAGAGAAAGAAAGACAGAGAGAGAAAGACAAAGAGAGAGTGAGCAGGGGAGGGGCAGAGTGAGGCAAAGAGAAAATCCCAAGCAGGCTCCAAGCTGTCAGCACAGAGCCTGACCCCGGGTTTGATCCCATGACCCCCCAGATCATGACCTGAATGGAAACCAAGTCTTGGGACACTTAACCAACTGCACCACCCAGGTGCCCTCCCATAAGATTTATTTTATGGATGAATGCACTCCCAAGGTATTAGCATTAATGCTAGAATGCCAATTTGAGACCAGGTTTATCTACAAAACCACTGTTGCAAATATTCCTTCACACTTAATAATTATTTATTTTTAAGACTTTATTCTTTTAAGTAATATCTATAACCAAGGTCTGGCTCAAACTCACAACACTGAGATCAAGAGTCACACCCTCTGGGGCGCCTGGGGGGCTCAGCTGGTTAAGTGTCCGACTTTGGTTCAGGTCATGATCTCATAGTTCGTGAGTTCAAGTCCCACATCGGACTCTGTGCTGACAGCTCAGAGCCTAGAGCCTGGAGCCTGCTTTGGATTCTGTATCTCCCTCTCTGCCCCTTCCCTGCTCGTGTTCTCCCTCTCTAAGGATAAACAAATATTTAAAAAAAAAAAAAAAAAGTCACAGGCTCTACTGACTGAGCCAGCCAAGTGCCCCTAAAAAATATTTAATAAGAGCAATTTTCAGCTCCACAAACATTTGCTAGGTACCAACCAAAGCATAGTGCTGGAAAAGAAATGCACAGAATGAAAGACATCCTTGGTATCCCTAAAGAACATCAAGCTAGTGGGGGAGCCAGAAAATTACAAAACAGGATTAGAAGAAAAATAGTAAAAGGTATTTTGGCTACAGAAAGAAAAGCAACAACAAACCTTACTTTGGTTTAAGTGTACATACCAGCAAGCCATCACATACAAAAATTTACTTTATTTTCAAAAATGTTAAATTTCCATTTTACGGGAGAAATGTAAGCAGCACCGAAGCATTCAACAAAATATATACAAACCCAATCTGACCCTAATGAAAGACCTTGTAGAAAAGACACACAAAAAAAAAAAAAGCGTACCTGTTGCTTTAACGGCTGTAGGTCTGGTGGTCATGACTGGTGGTTTGGAAGGATTCTGAACTCTGGGAACCTCCACCACCACTTCCTGTTCATCTGGATTTTAAAAAGGTACAAAAGAAAACTACAGTTAGACGGTGGACCAGAGAAAACACTACAGGTGACAAAACAATCTTTGATTTGACCTTTCAAATCTCAATTTCACCAACTTGAAAACAGGGTGTGTAAATCCATCACTGACCCAAATAACTGGGAGATGATAAACAAGCAGAGCTAGACTCTTCCACGTGACTAGCGACTTTAACATTAAGGACGCGAGGATGGTACATAAAAGTATACCTTAAGTCATTCAAAATTTTAAAAATACACAGACACAGAACAAATCTTCTCGGGGATACCACTGGGCCTTTAAACAAGCATAGCCAATGGAAACCGATTTAAGTTATATTTAAAAAATAAAATAAAATAAAATAAAATAAAATAAAATAAAATAAAATAAAATAAAATAAAATAAAAAATAAAAAAAAGCAAGGCTAGCCATAGCATTTCTCCCCCCTACAGTAACTACCAAGGGGTTATTTTAGCGCCTGAAAAGGTCCCGGCATCTCGGGCGTCTGGCCCCGTAGCAGCGCGCTGAACAGTTACTCTTAATCCAACAACCATTCCGGGGAGAAACCAACAAGTACTTGGGAACCCACAAGCGCCACTTCTGCAGCAATTTTGGGGTTACCTACCCATTTGGAGTTACGTTCGCTTTGGCTGGCATAATAAAATGGGCGTACTCACTTCTAAAGGGTCCCTCTCAGTTTCAACAAAAACGAAGGTAAAAGCACAGGACGTGTAGAAAAGGGCAGGTTTCCTATCTCCAGGCCTCGGAAGCGAAGCCCGGACTCTCACAAATATCCCCTGAAGTTATGCAAACCCGAGCGCCGACGCTGAGGAGACTCGGGAGGCCAGGCCAACCCCTGCACCAGAGATGGCGCCCCTCGGGCGGGCGGGCCGCGCGCGGCGCCGCCGGCCCCTTCCGCCGCCTTTGGGGCCCACATCGGTCCTCCCCTCGGGACCCACGCAGCAGGCCTCGGATGCGGAGCAAGCCCGCCCGCCCGGGTTTCTCTTCCTCCCAGGGCCCTGCCCTAGGCCGCAAGCCCCGAGCTCGAGTTTCGGAAGCCCCACCTAGGTGCCGGAGTTCCCTCGCGCACCTTTACCTTCTGAAGGCGAGTCGTCTGGGGCCGCGGCGGCAGTAGTCACCGTGGTCGTCGTCGTCGTCGTCGGTGGCGCCGCCGGAGCTGGCTGGCTGGGCGCCGCCGCCGTCGAATCCGGCTCCGTGTCGGGTTCCGGCTCCGGGTCCCTTCCCGGGGTGCTGCTACGGGGACCCGGCGGAGAGAGCTGCAGAATAGGCCTGCGGCCGGGTACCGCCCGGGACTTCTTCCCCATCGCGAGCCTGAGCGCGAGCCGCGAGCGTCGGGCAGCCGAGAGGGGCGGGCGCTCGGCGCGGCGCTGCGTAATCAATATTCATGTACCGCGACACCGCCTCCTCAGAGAATCTGCTTTTAACCGGCGGAGCGCGCGCCCGCGCAAGCGCCCTGGGTCCTGTACGCTATTCTGGCTCCTCCTTCCAGGGAGGCAGGGCGGGCTTTACCCACGGTGCTAGGCGATTGGCTGTTTTGATCCATTGAAGGAGCCAGTAGCCAGTGGAAAAGGAAAAAGAGTGAGAGTCAAGCCAATAGCGCGGAAGAGCCTGAGTTAGAACGACTTCCCATTACGAACTCCACCCATGCGTCTTTTGCGGAGTCTTTTCTTTATGCCCCTTGTCCTCCATCTTGTCTCTATTCTCTGCCTGCGGTTGGTTTTTTGTGTGTGTGTGTGTGTGCCTTGGGAAGTTGCCGTGCTTTCCGAGTCCTGCCGAGTTTCGTCCTGATTATTGTGGGTTACTTGGGGTGTAATGTTGAACACTGAATAAAATAGTGGGTCTTTTATGCTTTTGTAAGTTTTCTTAGAGCACAAATCTGATGTCTCATTGGGTTACTTACCAGCTGGAAAAAAAATCACTAGACATTGTACTTCATAAGAGGGAAAGTCCTAAATTGTTGCGATGGTTTACAGCTTTCCCAATCTGGCCCATTGGTATCCTCAACCTGCTTCATCGTCCTTTAGCACTCTTCCCCTCCTTCTCCCCTTCTTCCCTCCTCTGGAGCCAGCCACTTGGACGCTGGCTGGAATACACCATCGCAATGGGAAATTCTCCATTACTCAAGACCTAGTGCACTCGAGATTCCGTAAACTAACGTTCACTGAGCACTTAACTGTATGTGAGGCACTCACTGCCTAAGCGCTTTACACGTAAAATTGTATTTTCTCACCACAACCTTGTATGGTAGATAACCCCTAATGTATAGATAACCCCTGAAATTTTCTATTTTTAAAGATTTTATTTTTAAGTAATCTCTACACCTAACATGGGGCTGGAACTTACAACCCTGACATCAAGATGGCTATGCTCTACTGACTGAGACAGCCAGGCACCGCCATTTTTTTTTTTTTTTTTTTTTTTTTTTTTATAATTTCTACACCCAACATGGGACTTGAACTCATGACCTTGTAGTCAAGAGTCACAGGCTCTTCTGACTGAGCCAGCCAGTTTTTGGATGTAAAAGCCATGATAACCGTGACTTATCCAGTTTGTTCCCTGTTTACGAAACGCACTTTCTGGAACATAAGCACTCAATTTTTTTAATGAATATAGTATGTAAACATGTACAAACTTGAAATAAGTAGCAAGAATTCTTTCTTGCCTATGGGAGAAATATCTGGATTAGTGTCCTGAGATTAGACTCCCCAAATTTCTGAAAAATTAGCAGCTAGAAACAGGATAATTTGCTGCTTTGAAGCTATTATCAGTTTTCTGACATTTCTTAGGGAAGAGGCATTGAAATATAGTAGTTGTGCATAGGAGTTCTGAAGCCAAACATCTTGGTTCAAAAACACCCTCTGTACCTTCCAGATGTGGTTGCTTGGATAAGTTTCTTTTTACTTTTTTAGTGTTTGTTTTGAGAGAGAAAGACAGGTCATAAGCGGGGGAGGGAGAGAGAGAGGGAGACAGAATCCAAAGCAGGCTCCAGGCTCTGAGCTGTCAGCACAGAGCCCAATGTGGGGCTAGAACTCACAAACTGTGAGATCATGATCTGAGCCAAAGTCGGATGCTTAACCGACTAAGCCACCCAGGCACCCAGGATAAGTTTCTTAACAACCCTAAATTTTGTTTCAGCAGCTATACAATGTGCTAGTAACAGTATTCTTAGGGTAGTCGTGAAGTTTAAATTAGAACATAGTTTTAAGATCTTTGCCTTGTACAAAGAACAAAATAAGCAATCGTTATATGGTAGCTATTATTATTAATAAGCCTTTATACAAAAATCTAGATCCTATTATAAAACTGGCTGGAACCAAGTTGAGATTATGAGCTAAATCACAGTGCACAGAAATGGGAAAGGTTTTTTTCTTGGGGAACTTATATTTCTGGAGGTGACTGAAATAACTGTAATATTTATAACCATGGTTCTCAATGCTGTCTCTTCATAAAACCATCTGGATAGCGCTAAAGCAATATAAAAATCAGAATCAGTTGGATTGGGGGTGGGAGTACAGAGCTCATATCAATTTTTTTTCAAATATGCATTTATTGGGGCACCTGGGTGGCTCAGTCGGTTAAGCATCCGACTTTGGCTCAGGTCATGATCTCGCGGTCCATGAATTCGAGCCCCGCGTCGGGCTCTGTGCTGACTGCTCAGAGCCTGGAGCCTGTTTCAGATTCTGTGTCTCCCTCTCTGACCCTCCCCCGTTCATGCTCCGTCTCTCTCTGTCTCAAAAATAAATAAACGTTAAAAAAAAAAATTTTAAATATGCATTTATTTATTTGAAAGAATTTTTAAAGTTTATTTATTTATTTTTGAAAGAAAGAGAGAGGGAGAGAGAGAACCAACGGGGGAGGGGCGGAAGGAGAGGGAGGGACAGAGGATCCAAAGCAGCCCCCAACTGACAGCAGAGAGTCCAACGAGGGGCTCAACGCCCAAACTGTGAGATCATGACCTGAGCCAAAGTCTGATGCTTAACTGACTGACCCACCCAGGTGCCCACCCATATCAAATTTTCTTTTCAAGTAAGCTGTATGCCCAGCGTGGACCCCAAGATCAAGAGCTGCATGTTCTACTGACTGAGCCAGACAGTCAGGCATCCCAATATCAATTATGTCTGTCTGTCTGTGTGTATGTATGTATGTATTTATAATAATCTCTACACCCATCGTGGGGCTCTAACTCATGACCCTGAGATCAAGAGTTGCATGCTCCTCTGACTAAGCCAGTCGGGCACCCCTATGAATTATTTTTTTTAAAAACTCTTTATAGTATTCTAATGCTTAGCCAGGGTTGAGAACCACTGGCTTTTGAAGGAGACATAGTCTGCTGTTATTGCCCTCAGAGAAGGTGTTAGGGATCTGGACCAGGAGTAGGCAAATTATAGCTATATCAGACCTTTTATTTTATTTTTATTTATTTTATTATAATTATTTTTAAAGTTTGATTGATTGATTGATTGATTGAGAGACAGAGTACAAGCTAGGGAGGGAGAGAGGGAGATACAGAGTGTGAAGCAGGTTCCAGGCTCTGAGCTGTCAGCACAGAACCCAATGCAGGGCTCAGACTTGCAAACTGTGAGATCATGACCTGAGCTGAAGTCAGACGCTTAACTTACTGAGCCACCCAGGAGCCCCTTAAAGTTTTTTGTTTTTTTAATGTTTATTTATTTATTTAAAAAAGTTTTTTTTTTTAATTATTACCTTTCTTTATTTTTGAGAGGCAGAGAGAGACAGAGTGCGAATGGGAGAGGGGCAGAGAGAGAGGGAGACACAGAATCCGAAGCAGGCTCCAGGCCCTGAGCTGTCAGCACGGAACCCAATGAGGGGCTTGAATTCATGGACCATGAGATCATGACCTAAGCTGGAGCCAGACGCTCAACTGACTGAGCCACCCAGGCGCCCCTAATGTTTATTTGAGACAGAGACAGATTGAGAGAGAGAGAGAGAGAGAGAGAGAGAGAGAGAGAGAGAGAGAGAGAATGAGTGAGGGAGGGGCAGAGAGCATGCTCCAAGCTGACAGCACAGAGCCTGAGGCGGGGCTCAAACTCAGGAACTGTGAGCTCCTGACCTGAGCCAAAGTCGGATGCTCAACTGACTGAGCCACCCAGACACCCCTTTAGAATTTATATTTATTTATTTGAGAGAGAGAGAGAGAGAGAGAGAGAGAGAGAGAGAGAGAGAGAGAGAGAATGAACAGGGGAGGGGCAGAGAGAAAGGGGGACAGAGGATCCAAAGCAGGCTCTGTGCTGACAACAGAGAGCCCAATGCGGGGCTCAAACTCATGAACTGTGAGATCATGACCTGAGCCAAAGTTGGATGCTTAACCAACTGAGCACTTAGGCACCTCTATTGTATTGTATTGTATTGTATTGTATTGTATTGTATTGTATTGTATTGTATTGTATTGTATTCTATTCTATTCTATTCTAGGGAGAGAGAGAGAAAGAAAGAGAATCCCAAGCAGTCTCCACACTGAGCACGGAGCCTGATGAAGGGCTCAGTCCCATGATCCTGGGATCATGATCTGAGCTGGAATCAAGAGTTGGAAGCTCAACCGACTGAGCCACCCAGACACCCCTAAAGCAGACCTTTTAAAGGGTCCTACAAAGGGGCTCCTGGGTGGTTCAGTCAGTTAAGCGTCTGAATTCAGCTCAGGTCATGATCTCATGGCTTGTGAGTTCGAGCCCTGCATTGGGCTCTGTGCTGACAGCTCAGAGCCTGGAGCCTGCTTCTGATTCTGTCTCCCTATCTCTCTTCTCCTCCCCTGTTCACTCTCTCTCTCTCTCTCAAAAATTAATAAACATTAAAAAAAAATTAAAGTGTCCTACAAACAACAAAATCAAAGAATGTGTGAGAGAGACCATATTTAGATTACAAAGGCTGAAATGTTATCTGGCTCTTTACAGAAAAGTTTGCATATATCTAGACTAAAAGTGGTCAAAGTTACTCCCTTTAAAGAAAAATCAGGCCTGATTCCTGTTTACTGGGGACTTAAGCACCTCTGGAATTACTGAGATTTTTTGGTTGTGGTGATAATGTTGTTTCAGTAAAACCAAATGATCAGGGCTGACATTTGACAAGTAAAACCTAGGAAGAACAATCGTTTAAGTAAACAAACATTTTCAGTGGCCCCTGGGTGGTTCAGTCAGTTAAGTGTAAGACTTTGGCTCAGGTCATGATCTCACAGTTCTTGAGTTCAAGCCTTGCATTGAGCCCCGCACTGACAGTGCAGAGCCTGCTTGGGATTCTCTCTTCCTCTCTCTCTGTCCTTCTCCCACCTGTATGTGTTCTCTCTCTCTCACTCTCTCTCTCTCAAAATAAATAAACTTCCATAAATAGATGTGTGTTTACATATTAAATATATATTTAATTATAATTATTATTTGATGTGCAATGGGGTGATGTCTTTACTCAGTATTTGATGTTAACGTCAAAAGTTGACCTTCCTGAATTCATTTTAAAGCTCTAGGTTTTAGGGGCGCCTGGGTGGCTCAGTCGGTTGAGCGTCCGACTTCGGCTCAGGTCATGATCTCGCGGTCCGTGGGTTCAAGCCCCGCGTCGGGCTCTGGGCTGATGGCTCAGAGCCTGGAGCCTGTTTCGGATTCTGTGTCCCCCTCTCTCTCTGACCCTCCCCCATTCATGCTCTGTCTCTCTCTGTCTCAAAAATAAATAAATGTTAAAAAAAAAATTTTAAAGCTCTAGGTTTTGGAACTTCAGGAGGTCACCTATAGAAATGGACTGTCTACAGAAGTCTCAGCTTTAGTAGGGTAGAATGAAGCTGTGTGTGTGTGTGTGTGTGTGTGTGTGTGTGTGTGTGTGTGATCTAAATTTTATCAGTCTCACTCCCAACTGGGTGCACTTTGATCAATTCAATTCTGACAGTAAGCACTCCTCCCCCCCCTTAGGGATTTAGCATCAGATTCTATAGGCTCACTTTCCCCACAAGACTGCCCTTACTTCAGAAGCCAGCTCTCAGATTTCCCAGGACACTCACACTTTGGACTGGCTATAAGATTGGGGGTTCCCACGACCTCAACAAGTTCGGTAATTCTCTAGATCCATTCGCAGAACTCAGGAAAGCTCTATACTTACAATTACACTTAAAAATTTTCTTTTTAAATGTTTATTTATTTTTGACACAGAGAGAGACAGAGCATGAATGGGGGAGGGGCAGAGAGAGAGGGAGACACAGAATCTGGATCCGAAACAGACTCCAGGCTCTGAGCCGTCAGCACAGAACCCCATGTGGGGCTCGAACTCACGAACCGTGAGATCATGACCTGAGCCAAAGTCGGACGCTCAACCAACTGAGCCACCCAGGTGCCCCTACACTTTTATTATAAAAGATAAACATGGGGGGAAGTCTGGGAGGGAGCACAGTGCTCCCATGCTGCCTGCCCCCCCGTGGAGTTAGGGCATGTCACTCCTCCAGGCACAACGAAATGTTCCTTAACCAGGATGCTCTGTTCAGCCTTGGTGTACAGCTTTTACTGGGACTTCATTATACAGGCACAGTTGATTAAATCATTGCCCAGTGTGACCGATGAACTCCATCTCCAGTTCCCGGTCTTCCCAGGAGGTTGGCCTGGCCCAAAGTTCCAACTCTAGATTCACCATCACAGGGTTGGTCTTCTTGGTAACTGGCCCTATTCTGAACTTATCTAAGGGTCCCCCTCTACTCACCTGATTAGCATAACAAAGACTTCTATCTATATGTGTATACATATACGTGTATTTTTTAAGTTTAGTTTTGTGCGTGTGAGAGAGAGGACGCAAGTGGGGAAGGGGCAGATAGAGGGAGAGAGAATCCTAGGCAGACTCTGCACTTTCAGTGCTGAGGCCAGCGTGGGGCTCAGACTCACATGAGATCATGATCTGAGCCAAAGTCAGAGGCTTAACAGACTGAGACACCCAGGTGCCCCTATACATGTATTTTTTAAGTGTTTGTTTATTTTGAAAGAGAGCGCAAGCAAGGGAGGGGCAGAGAGAGAGGGAGTCAGGGAATCTGAAGCAGGCTCTGTGCCATCAGCACAAGCCCAACATGGGACTGGAAATCATGAACCGTAAAACCATGACCTGAGCCAAAGCAGGACGCTTAACCAACTGAGCAACCCAGGCACCCATATATATGTTATATATACATATACACAAATATATATATGTATATGTGTGTATATATATATACACATATACATACACATATATATACACATATATATATACACATATATATATACACATATATATATATACTCATATATATATATATATACACATATATATATTCTTTTTCTTAAAATTATTTACTTTAAGAGAGAGAGAAAGTGACTTGGAGAAGGGCAGAGAGAGAGAATCCCAAGCAGGCTCCACACTGCCAGTGTGGAGCCCTATTCGGGGCTTAAACTCACTAACCGTGAGATTATGACCAGAGCCAAAATCTAGAATTGGACACTTAACTGACTGAGCCATCTAGGCACCCCACAAACATATATATATAAATATTTTTCAAGTAATCTTTACACCCAACATGGGGCTCGAACTCATGACCGCCAGATCAAGAGTCACCATACTTTGTTGACTGAGCCAACCAAGTGCCCCAACCAGATACATTCTTTATTATACTACACTATTTGACTTGTTTTATAGAAGTTCATTTAAACCATGAAACCTCACTTACTGGAAGAAATAGCTATTTTTAGTGTATACAGACAGCCATAGGTTATTTGAACAATAAATTCGTCTTTTGATGACGGAATTCCATACAGATGTGGAAAGGTATATTCTTGTAGATTGGGGTTAATGAGTTACTTATTAAGGTCTCAGTTTGTGAAAAAACATTAATACAGGACTGTTTCTAGGTACAGACAAAATTGGAAAGAACTGTGAAGATTAAAGAACACTTTAGAAATTTCTATTATACTGTGTTCTTTCTATTATACTGTATTCTATCATACTGTGTTCTATCTATAAAAATGGGGGCACCTGGGTGGCTCAGTCGGTTAAGCATTCCACTTCAGCTCAGATCATGATCTCGAGGTTTGTGGGTTCAAGCCCCACATCAGGCTCTGTGCTGACAGCTCAGAGCCTGGAGCCTGCTTTGGTTTCTGTGTCTCCCTCTCTTTCTCCTCAAATAAATAAAAACATAAAAATTTTTTTTTTAAATGCACCAGGTTGAGGTAAATTAGGGTAATTGTTATAGACTGTAATAAGACTTTTCACTTATTGATTAAACAGAAATCTCATTTACATTTATATTAACCCCCCCCCCCCCCCGCCATGAGGGGAATATTGGTATCAGCCACATCAGAACAGCCTGGCACCCAAAGGGTGGGCAAATAGTACAATCTATGGGGATGCACACAGTCCGTATTTTCTAGAACCTTCCATATCTTGTAACTTTTTATTTTTAAAAATTTACATCCAATTTTTTTTTTTTTTAAGCTTTTGTTTTTCTTTACTCCTAAGTGCTCAGCGCAGTTTCAGTTTTAAGAGACAACACAGCCTGGACTTTGGGAGGGAATCAGAATGGGGAGAGAAAAACCCATAGTGAGCTGGTGAGAGGTGACCCCCGGGATTCTCGAGTGTTTTAGTGAGGACGACTGGCAGAGGTGACAATGCACAATGTATTTATAGAACAGATTAGCTTTTCTTGGAAGGTCACAAAAATCAGTGATAAACTTGGTAAGAATGGTCAATATGAAACTCATGTGTATCATCAATTCTATTAACCACAGGAAATATTTTATTGTCACAGGCTGTTAAGGTAGGGACCTTATCAGTTACACCTTGTTACATGAAGAATGATAAAATTTCCGTTTGAGAGTCTTATCTTTATTTAATGGCAGTTAAGTACTAAAAAGGGGGGAGTTGTTTTTTTTCTTTTTTAATGGACTACTTCGCGAATTTGTGTCATCCTTGCATAGGGGCCATGCTAATCTCTGTATTGTTCCAATTTTTTTTTTTTTGTTTATTTATTTCTGAGACAGAGAGAGACAGAGCATGAGTGGGGAGGGGCAGAGAGAGAGGGAGACACAGAATCAGAAGCAGGCTGCAGGCTCTGAGCTGTCAGCACAGAGCCCGACGCGGGGCTCGAACCCGCGAACTGTGAGCTCATGACCCGAGCCGAAGTCGGACGCCCAACCGACTGAGCCATCTAGGTGGCTTTTAAGTTTATTCATGTATTTTGATAGAGAGAGAACCAGCAGGGAAGAGGCAGAGAGAGAGAGGGAAGGACAGAGGATCTGAAGCGGGCTCTGTGTTGACACCCATGAACCATGAGATCATGACCTGAAGTTGGACGTTTAACTGACTGAGCCATCCAGGTGCCCCTGTATCCTGTATTCCAATTTTCAGTATATGTGCTGCCGAAGTGAGCACAGGAGGCAGCTTTTTTTTTTTAGGATTTCATTTTAGTGTAATCTCTACACCCAACGTGAGGCTCAAACTCACAACCCTGATATCCCCTGATATCAAGAGTTGTGTCTCCCCTGACTGAGCTAGCTATGTGCCCGTTAAGAGGGAGCTTTTTTTTTTAAGTTTTGGGAAAGAGAGAGAGAGAGCGAGCAGTGGAGAGAGAAAATTTCAAGCACTGACAGTGTGGAGCCCAACGTGGGGCTCAAACTCACAAACCGTGAGTGAGATCATGACCTGAGCCAAAACCAAGAGCTGGATGCTTAATGACTGAGCCACTCAGGCTCCCCAAGAGGAACTCTTTTAGTAACATTTTGTAATCAGAAATTTTTGGTGTGGGAAAAACAAGGAATAATGATGCTACTATGGACTATGAAAACATCACATAGTCCAGGAAAACAAAAATGCAGAACTAAAGTGGAGAGAAAAGTGAAGTGAAAGAATTTCCATCATCTGTTCTGGTTGGAAACCAAAGTGAAGAAGGTGGGAGAAAATAGAAGAGGGGTGCCTGGGTGGCTCAGTCGGTTAAGCATCCAACTCTTGATTTTGGCTCAGGTCATGCTCTCAGTTTGTGAGTTTGAGCCCTGTGTTGGGCTCTGTGCTGACAGTGTGGAACCTACTTGGGATTCTCCATTTCTCCCTCTCTTTCTGCCCCCCCCCCCCCAGCCATGCTCTCTCCCCAAAATAAATAAATAAACATTAAAAAAGAAAGAAAGAAAGAAAGAAAGAAAGAAAGAAAGAAAGAAAGAAAAAGAAAGGAAGGAAAAGGACAGAAGAGCTGGGTTTGCTCCAGCATGGGTGGGGTCTTGAACCAAAATACTGACAACAGGAAAAACTGGTCAGGGTCTTGTGAACTGCCACCATGGAAGCTACTGCTCTGATGAGCAACACAGGTGGCTAAATTTCTGGAACAGGGCCAGTCTCAAGCTACTTCCTGTTCTCCAAAATGGCTACAAGAGGATTTGATTTTTTCAGACTGTGGCTTATGATCCATTAGTCATTCATGAAAGCGTTAGGTTACACAGCAACAAATACATATTCTGTGAAACCTTTCTTTTGGTTTTATATGTGTATATTTGGTTATAAATGTGTATTTCTTGCTATACTTGGGAGCCACACGGGTTTATGAAGCTCTGGCAGGGCAAGGGCTCTTCCAGTCCCAATTACATCAAACACTTCACATTAATCTTGGCAGAGCTAAAATGAAAAAAGAGCCATACATCTCAATATCTACCAATAACAATACCACAGTGAAGCTCACATTGTTATTTAAAATATATAATGTAATTATGGTATTGATAGTATAAAAATTAAAGGCTTATGAAAAACTCAAGAGAGGTCAAAGGGCATACAAGTAAGTAATATACAGATCATTTCCTTAAAAGATACATTTTAATATACAGAATAAAATCCAAGATTTTACTTTTCATGATCCCCCCAAATCTGTGGACATGAATACTCTGAATCCGACCAGGAAAGTTTATATTTTGGTCCAATACATTATTAGACAAGTTGTATGATCAAGTCCGGCTTGATTATCATAAATCATAGAAGTTAACAGAATTTACCTTGAAAATTGGTTACTTTTGTAGGTAAAATCCCCTATTTTTTTCTTAGCTAAGAGTTTACTCAACTTTAGCCTCAGAACCAGATTCAAAACCAGCTTCTTTCACAGCTGATCATAATTTTAGGTTTAATTTAGGCAAGTTATTTAATACTTTACTGAAGATCATACAAAAACTCCACAATAAATAATGAAAAGAGTATGCAAAATCATTAGCCTCTGTTTGCAATACAGAAAATACATGTCAGTTCTGGACCAAAATAATTCCACTGAAATACAGACAGTGGCAGGAAGAATGAAAGGGTCTGTAGTGGCTGCGTCCAGTGGTTGGCCACAACCAACCACCACCATCAGCTACTGTGGCAAGTGAGGGTGGGTTTCAATTTGCAGATAAAGAATGTCTTCGGTTGTTTAAAAAAATAGAAACTCTAAAAAAGCTTGTGAATCATATACAAAAGCAGCTGTTTGAGACCAAGGTTGAGAACCAGAAATTGTGTGTTAGCACCGCCAGCAAGCACAGGTTCTGTGACTCATCTGCCCTCTTCTCTTGTGCAGGATGCAGACTCGATGTTGCACACACCATTTGCAGGTATAAAAATTGTCCTGGAATCCAGGGTTCCTGTAGGGTAAAGTCTTAAGCCCTAAGAGGCACCAAGCGGTTACAAAAGCTAGGCAATCATCCAGATCACAAGTTCCGACGATATAATAAATCTCGTGTTGCTTTATCAACTTTTTGCTGGTAGTCCTCCAATTTGTCAAGTATTTTCTGGGACAGCTGGAGGAGAAAAGAAGGGAATCGTTACAGAATAGGTCAAGGACTAACAAAAGACTGAAGTTAGTCATCACTTTGACTTCACCAACTAGCTTCCCCCTAATAAAGATGTCCGCCACTCTGCTTCACTTACTCAACATTCAGTACCGGAGTCTGTTCTGTGATTCTACTGATAAAATTGGATTCCACTGTTCACACACACTATCCCACTCCTGTTCTAATGAATTTTCTAAACATGCAAATCACATCAGTATTTTAATAAATGCATTACTGGCTATCTTCTCAGAACCGGAGAGACTACATGTGATTTAACTAATCATTTTATAAAGGGATTGGAGCAGCATGTTAAGGGCAACAAATGCTTTCTGTTCTCCCCTTAATCCTTGAGAGCTGAAGAGCCAGCTTCAGGTGGGAGTGCTAGTGCAAGGGCTCATAAAAGACACCTGCCCCGCCACATGAAAGGACCGACTTACAGCAATGTTGTGACTGTTGGCACTGTTCTCTCCCAGAGCCTGGAGAAGCTGGTCAATAGAAGAGTATGGGAGCCACACCATCGGAGCTGTTGCAGACAATGGAAACTGGAAAGAAAAATATCTTCTATTTGAAGAAAATCTCAAAAGTGGACCATTTCTTCTGGGTAGTTTCATAGGTTTGGACAACATAAACTACTAATTTTTTTTCACAGTAAGAAACTGTGTGTGTATGTATGTACATGTACACAGACACACATTTGTACCACCCCCACCCCCTCGCTTCTCTTTTCAACTGGGAAACTTGTCCTTTTCTTAGTGAAATCAAATGTATTTTAAAAATTTTTTAATGTTTTATTTTTTTTATTTTTATTCTTAGAGAGAGAGAGAGAGAGAGAGAGAGAGAGAGAGGAAGGGAGGGAGAGAGAGAGGGAAAGACAGATTCTGAAGTAGGCTCCAGGCTCTGAGCTGTCAGTATGGAGCCCGAGGCAGGGCTCCAACCCACAAACCATGAGATCATGACTTGAGCCAACGTTGGATGCTTAGCCAACCGAGCTATCCAGGCGCCCCCAAATGTATTTTTAAATTCATGTCACCTCTTAAAGTAACCCTAAGGCCTATCAAGGAAAAATACACTCAATAAAACTCTAAATTGTCAATGAATGCTTCTATTTGCAGTCTGAAATATAGATTCAAATTAACTGGAAAGAAAAGTTTGGAAAAGGAAAGCTCACCTTTCAAAGTTCTGAATACTTTTCTGAGAGTTTAAGAGCTTGGCTTTGTAGACCCAGATTTTAGACCTGGCTCTTCCATTTACCATCTGTGTGAGCTTTGGCAACTTACTTAACCTTTGAACCTCTGTTTCTTTGTGGGTTTAAAAAAAAGGGGGGGGGGTAAAACAATCTCCCATAGGTGGCTGTAAGGATTAAACGAGAAAACACTTGCAGAAATTCAGCACAGTTTTGGAACACAGAAAATAGCATTTTGTTCTTAATTACCTCTTTCCTCTAAATACTAACTAAAGCTACGTTCCTTTGATGGAGAAAAATGAAATGTATTTCCATTTTATAAACAGGAAATTGGGAAATCCTACAGTGCCAGTTCCTGATTATAAGGAAAACTAGTCGTGAGGCCTCCTGGCTGGCTCAGTTGGTGAAGCATGCAACTCTTAATCTTGGGGTTGTGAGTTGAGCCCCATGCTGGGTGTAAACATTACTTAAAAATAAAACCTTTTTTTTTTTTTTCTTAAAGTTTCTTTCTTTATTTTGAGACAGAGAGTGTGCAAATGCATGCAAGTGGGTGAGGGTCAGAGAGACAGAGAGAGACAGAGAGAGACAGAGAGAGAGAGAGAGAGAGAGAGAGAGAGAGAGAGAATCCCAAGCTGGCACCTCAGAGCTGATGTGGGGCTCGATCCCATGAACTGTCAAATCATGAAATGAACTGAAATCAAGAGTTGGACACTCAACTGACTCAGCCACCCAGGCACCCGAAAAATAAAATCTTAAAAAACAACAAAAACGAAATAACTAATCGTTTAACTACAAATAGTAAAGGGTAAATCCACTATTCTATAGCTCAATCTACTTTCACATCCTGACTTTATTAGAGTGATAATACAGAAACACGTATGCATGCCTACCTCAATTCCAAAGTACTGATGTCCTTTCCCCAATACAGCATCTACATATTCTGAAACCAAGTCCACAGCTTCTTCTAAAAGGTCATAATTTAAGTACAAACGGAGCAACTCAGCGGCATCGACCTTCTGTAAAGAGTCAGAGATTAAGAACATCTACCTATTTCCATCTTACCTGGGCAGTGACCAAAGGATGCAGAGTGTCTAATTCCCTGGGATTTATACTTCTCAATATAAATAAATGAGCATCTTGGTTTACTTATCCTGGGACAAGGGTTGGATTCCTAAGAGCCCAATTACTTCTGGGTACCTTGTAAGACTTTATCTGTTAAGTGGTCTTCCTGCCCTGTTTTGCAATCTAAGACACATTTTATTATTTTTCTACTTCAGTGTCCACAGTAGTAGTAAAAGTCAACAAACCTCAGAAATGCTGAGTACTGAAGAGATGATATATTCACGTTAATTCCCAGAAATATATGAGTGACAAATGCAAAAGAAGTTAAAAGAATTACCAACTTTCAGTACCTGAATTAAATCTTTTTAACTCAGGGTGAAACAAAAGTGAAAACAACCTCAGTTTGGAAGGGCTCTACTAACTATGTAATTATGCTTTCCATATTCTGATATGATCACATTTGTAACTTTCATCATCTTAGCTGCTTTTCTACTTTCTAATTTAACAACAACGACAAAACCCAAAAAGAAAAAAAAAGATCAGTTTTCCTGATTTTAAGCATTACCTTCTCTCTTTCCCTATTCTACTCTATGTATTTCAGATATAGCTTTCACACTTCAGCGTGCATTATTTCAAATTAGGAGCTTGTTAAAATATAGATCCCAGATCCTGGCTCCAGATAACCTGATTCTCTAAGTCTGGAATGGGGCTCAGGAATCTGTATTTTGAAGAAGCCCACTACCCAAATAATTCTGATGCAGGCATTCCAAAAACCCAATTTTGACAAAACTTAAACCCTGCTGCAGTTTTGAAAACAACTCCACTCACTCCCGTGAATTTTTTGCGTAACGAACAGTAAATACAGTGTCATGCATATAGTCATTGTTCAGTTGAGCACACAAGCAGGCATGAACTTAATCACTAACCTGTAGAACTTTAATTCTAAACACCCAGTACTTCATACAGAATTCAAGTTCAGCTGTTCTTAGTGTTTTTAGCTAACTTTAAGAAGTTGCCCAAAGTATATGTCAGTATGTTTCCATAAATTATCACCTCTACTTTTTTATCATCTCATGAAGTTATTCATACTGATAACGACCAGCTTCTTACTCTATACGAGTTAAGATACCACTTACCTTGTAACTGTTTATTAGCCAATTAGGTAGAGGCACTCCATGAGACAAGAGCTTGTTGATTACACAGTGGTGATATAAGTTATTCCGAACTTTGTACCTTTCCAGATAAGTTGATAATAGTCTCCATGCTTCATCTGTAGCACTTGATAAAAGCAGAAAGGACTAATGAGTTCCAGATTCTTAACAGATATTTACAGCGCCATTCAAAGCATCTATTTACAAGGAGAAAAAAAATCTTTAGAAGCTCACAACTGAACTGAAAATATAACTACATGGCAACTAATATCATCAGGGTCAATGTGACTTAGGGGTAGTACTAGAAACCAAATGACATGGATTGTATCTCTCCCACTAATCACATCTTTACTCAACTACACAATTCATTGAACTTCTTTGTTATGGATTCTAAAACAAGGAAACAGGCTCACATCACTGTTTCCAAACCCGATCAAGCATTAGAATCATGCAGAAGTTCTGCTTTAGAAAATGAGGGCAATAGATCTGTATTTTAGTAGTGATATTGGTATGCTAATTTAGGGGTTGAAAACTAATGTCAGAGGACTGCCAAATTGTTAAACGCCCCAATTCTAAAGTTGTGTAATACAAATTGTAAATGCGATTCAAGGAAGGGAATTTTACTGAGGGTTAGGGTTAGAGAAGGATTCTAAAGAAACTGAAGTGCATTCAGGTAGACATGAATTGGGCACTAGGGGAAGTGTTTGGAAGGTAAGCCCTTTGGGGCAGAGGAGCACTAGAGCTGTACCTGGACTCCTTAGTGGTGATGACTGATGAGAGCTGATTGGCTGCTAGCCAGGACCAGGCTTCTGCTTGGGCTGCCTCGCCCCCTAACTGCAACTTGATGCATCTGCAACGAAAATGGTTCCACACGCCATAAACTAATCTGCTGAAAACAATCACATTATTTTGTTACCAAAACTAGAGATAAGGTGATAACTTTAGCTCTGGTCTGCTGCTGAATTCACTACTGGGGAATACTGGCTCTTTCCTCTCCTTAAAGCCACATAACTGGAGGACCCACAAGGCCATTGGTAAGTGTTAAGAGAGAATTTACTTCTAAGGGAAAAATTCTGAAAGTTTAAAAAATATTTCCAATTCACAAACTACTTGACTAATATTTAGGTACAAGTTACTTCAATAAAAAGTACTTTTTAATAATGCTTACAGGGGCCTAAAGGATTGAATACATGCCTTTTCTAAAATGGACCCCAGTGTTGACGCCACATTATCTACTGTCCTGTGGGAATGTAGGCCTAGGAATGCCAGGTTTTTTGAGTTCTCAAGAGAAGCTATAAATCAAGATTAAAAAAAATCATAATTAAAAGAAATTATAAAAATCACTGTGGTAGACTAGACAAAAGCATTTCTTTAAAGCACAACTGGGGGGCGCTTGGGTGGCTCGGTCGGTTAAGCCTCCGACTTCGGCTCAGGTCATGATCTCGTGGTCCGTGAGTTCGAGCCCCGCGTCGGGCTCTGTGCTGACAGCTCAGAGCCTGGAGCCTGTTTCAGATTCTGTGTCTCCCTCTCTCTGACCCTTCCCCGTTCATGCTGTGTCTCTCTCTCTGTCTCAAAAATAAAATAAAACATTTAAAAAAAAAATTAAAAAAAATAAATAAAGCACAACTGGCTTAGGTACTGTGCTGACAGTGTGCAGCCTGCTTCAGATCCTCTGTCCCCCTCTCTCTTTGCCCCTCCCCAACTCATTCTCTCTCAAAAATAAACGTTAAAAAAAAAGAAAGAAAATGAAGACCATGGAAAGACAATTTCGTACATACTTGAAAGCAAGTCCCTCAAAGACTGGCGTCAAGGGAAGCTTAAAAGTCTGACAGAGGGATATGGCAGTGTCAAAAAGGCCAGCCTGAACCAAGAGAGAGACCATCTCCTCTGCTGATGAACTTCCTGTGAAAATGGAAAAGAGCTTTTTAGTGCAAACAATGGTGTATGTGGATGACCCAAAGCCCCAAAGCCGCCCCTGGTATGAGCATCTCAGAGGAAGAGTGAGAGGCTCTGGCCAGTCTAGCCTACTGTGTCCACCGCCCGGCCTGAAGCGAAGCGTGCTGCCAGTGCTCCCAGAATGCCTCATTCCTACCTGCAACTGCAACTGCTGACGGGTCATGCTGAGCCAGAGTGAGGCGGATTCGGGCCAAGGAACACTCTCTTTCCAGGTCTCCCAGTTCCAGAATTTCAATCTGCCGATTGGCTAGAAGCCAAAGAAAAATGTTTTCAATTCCCAAAGTACAAAGGAAGTGTGTCTCATCAGTGCCTATTAATAACTCAGTCTGTCAATTTCCTCTAAACATGAATTCAGTGTCAATTCCAAAGGCACTGGAGGGAAAACACAGGGCTCCATAAAAGTGAACTTAAAAATAAAGCAACAGGGGGCGCCTGGGTGGCTCAGTCGGTTAAGCGGCCGACTTCGGCTCAGGTCATGATCTCGTGGTCCGTGAGTTCGAGCCCCGCGTCGGGCTCTGGGCTGACAGCTCAGAGCCTGGAGCCTGTTTCGAATTCTGTGTCTCCCTCTCTCTGACCCTCCCCCGTTCATGCTCTGTCTCTCTCTCTGTCTCAAAAATAAATAAACGTTAGAAAATAAATAAATAAATAAAGCAATAGCCCTGTGTCCAGCATGCTGCTGAGCCAAATCAAAGTACTCAAATAACAGCTGCAGTTGAGAAGATGCTTACAAGGTACTTTACACAGAATTTCCTTTAACTCTTACAACCCTGAGATGCAGTTATCTACATCAGTATGAAAGGAACATGCCCACAGTGAGAAAGGCAGAATTATAACCAGGTGTGTCCAACTCTGGAGCCCAGGCTTTTTAAGAACCAATACAATGCCTCCATGGTAATATGCAAGGAGCCCGATAAAACAAGTTTGACACTAAGCTGATTCAAATACAGCAAGCAACAAAAACAAGCACTCTCTTTCGAGCATCTTCATTTCTCGTGCAGCCATACGAAGTTTTCCAAGAGCTGCCAGCCAACTTCTAGCAGATTAAAATCTTGAAAATAAGCTAAAAGAAGGAACTTCACAATATTTTTACAGTACTGTACATAATTTACAACTACTATACAAAAACACACATTTAATACAAATAATACTGTAACATAACAATATAATTATTGTCCAGCAAAGAATCCGCGGGAGATGCCCAACTCACTTGGAGCAGCTGTGCATTCTCCATCATGATTCCTCTTAGGGGACGCACCAGGGCGATCACACTGTAAAGACAAAACAAGTGCTTAAATGTGAAAATTTAGTACAGTTGACGCTTGAACAATGTGGGGGTTGGACGCCAAACCCCTGTACAGTTGAAAATCTGCATATAACTTCTGACTCGTCCCAAAACTTAATAGCCTACTGATGACCAGAAGCCTTACCAATAACATAAACAGTCGACTAACATATATTTTGTATGTTATCTGTACTATGTACTATATTTTTACAATGAAATGAGCTGAAGCAAATCAAAAAAATCATGAGAAAATACATTTACATTATTGTATTTACTAACAAAAGCTGTGTATAAGTGGACTTGTACAGTTCAAACTTGTGTTGTTCAAGGGTCAGCTGTATTTTGAGATCATTAACTGATCCAGAGCTCTCATGCTTAAATTCTCTCCACATAAATTATGTTTATTTCAACCAGCACAGCTCTTCTTACAAAGGTACTGTAACTATCAGACACAGGAGTTGTTTGCCAAGTTGGCCAACTTAGCTCTAACATGTTATTGGGTCTAAGGACATGGATTTAACCCCCATATAAACGACTTGACTTTCCTTGGTTCCAGAGTTACATTCTCCAGCCCTAACCAGCCTAGTAATGCAGGAACTATACAAAGCACAAGTAGCTGTGCATATATGACCCCATCAGCATGACAAGAAAAACTCAAAGTGCACATTCTTTAAAACAGTAATTGTAGATTTAATTAACAAAAATGACTGAAATGGAAGCAGTGACCATTTGCTGAGCACTTTTTGCAGGTCAGGCACTGTCACTGTTCTAAGCAATCTACATGAATGATCTCATTTAGCACCCCCCAAATCCTACAAGGTAGACATCATCATCATCCCTATTTTATGCAAAAGGGTAACTGGACACCAAAACATTAAGTAATCTGCTTGAAGTTAGGTCTAATTCCAAAACCACACTGCAATACTTCTTCCTATAATAATTCTAAACTTGAGAACTAAAGGGGTAGTAATACAGAACCGAATTGTTGCAAAAATAGGTAAGTTCACAAATATCCCAGCAGAAATTTTAAATGAAATGAAGCAAAATGAGGTGATGTTTTCTAAAGGACCAAACCAGTTTCAAAAGGACCAACCCTAATAAGCCAAATGATCTCCAAACTCCAAGATGGAAAGTTTTCATACCACTGCACCAGATGCTGGGTGGACGATCCACGCGTATTCTGGACGAATAAGTCGTAAACAGTTAACAGCGGCCAAGTAACAGTTGCCTTGCTTCTCAAGTCCCCGCAGAGTTCGAACTTCTCTGCCAAGACGCATTCCATACTCAAACATCACTGTACCAGCTAGGAGGCAATAATAAGTCAGACATCAGAACTTCAAAAACGTGTTTTAGATGGGCGCCTGGCTGGCTCTGCCCGAAGAGTATGTGACTCTTAATCCTGGGGTTGTAAATTCAAGCCCCATGTTGGGTGTAGAGATTACTTAAAAAATAAAATATTAAAAAATGTGTTTTAGAGAATTTGTTATACTAATCAAATATTAAAATTAAAAAAAAAATTTTTTTTAACGTTTATTTATTTTTGAGACAGAGAGAGACAGAGCATGAACGGGGGAGGGTCAGAGAGAGAGGGAGACACAGAATCGGAAGCAGGCTCCAGGCTCTGAGCTGTCAGCCCAGAGCCCGACGCAGGGCTTGAACTCACGGACCGTGAGATCGTGACCCGAGCTGAAGTTGGACGCTTAACCGACCGAGCCACCAAGGCGTCCCTCAAATATTAAAATTTAAAACAAGATTGAGTTTAACTTAAAACCCCAAAAAATCCTGGGGTATCTGGGTGGCTCAGTTGGTTGAGTGTCCAACTTCAGCTCGGGTCATGATCTCATGGTCCGTGAGTTCAAGCCTGCGTTGGGCTCTGAGCTGACAGCTCAGAGCCTGGAGCCTGCTTCGGATTCTGTGTCTCCCTCACTCTCTGCCCTTCCCTTGCTCATGCTTTGTCTTTCCCTCAAAAACAAACAAACATTAAAACACACACACACACACACACACACACACACACACAATCCTGTGTTGGTGAGGATGTGGAAAAACTGAAACTGCTATACACTGCTGGTGGGAATGTAAATTGGTGTACCTGCTATGGAAAACAGTATTGACAATTCCTCAAAAAATTAAAAATGGGATTACCTTGTGACCCAGCAATTTCACTCCTGGACATATAGTCCAAATATGGAAAACAGGGCTTTGAGGAGATATTTGTATGCCCTTGTTCATAGCAGCCTTTACTCATATTATCCAAAAGATGATGGCAATCCAAGCATCCATTGATGGATGAACAAAATGTGACATATATATATATAATGAAATATTATTCAGTCTTAAAAAGAAGTTACATGTGGGGCGCCTGGGTGGCGCAGTCGGTTAAGCGTCCGACTTCAGCCAGGTCACGATCTCGCGGTCTGTGAGTTCGAGCCCCGCGTCAGGCTCTGGGCTGATGGCTCGGAGCCTGGAGCCTGTTTCCGATTCTGTGTCTCCCTCTCTCTCTGCCCCTCCCCCGTTCATGCTCTGTCTCTCTCTGTCCCAAAAATAAATAAAAAACGTTGAAAAAAACAAAAAAAATTAAAAAAAAAAAAAAAAAAAAAAAAAAAAAAAAAAAAGAAGTTACATGTGGGCTCCTGGGTGGCTTAGTCGGTTAAGTGTCTGACTTCAATTCAGATCATGATCTCACAGTTGGTGGGTTCGAGCCCTGCATCGGGCTCTGTGCTGACAGCTCAGAGCCTGGAGCCTGTTTCGGATTCTGTGTCTCCCTGTCTCTCTCTGCCCCTCGCCTGCTCATGCTCTGTCTCTTTCTGTCTCTCAAAAATAAATAAATGTTAAAAAAAAATTTTTTTCAAAAAGAAGTTACATGCTACAATATGGATGAACCTTGAAGATATTATGCTAAGTGAAATAAGCCAGTCAAAAGGGGTGCCTGGGTGGCTGAGTTGGTTAAGTGTCCGACTTTGACTCAGGTCATGTTCTCACAGCTAGTGAGTTTGAGCCCCACATCAGACTCGCACTGACACTGCAGAGCCTGCTTGGGATTTTTCTCTCTCCCTCCCTGCCCCCTTCTGTCCCTCCTGCACTTGATCTCTCTCTCAAAATAAACAAACTTAAAAAAGCCAGTCACACACAAAAAATACTATATGATTCCAGTAGCCAAATTCATATGGACAGAAAGAATGATGGTTGCCAAGGGCTGCAGGAAGTGGAAATAGGAAGCTGTTGTTTAATGAGTATAGTGTTTTCATTTTGCAAGATGAAAAGTTCTGGACATTGGTTACATGTAATGTGAATGCACTTAGCATTACCGTATACTAAAAGTGGTTACGTTAGTAAAGTTTGTATGTATTTTACTACAATTAAAAAAAAGACAAAAGATCATGTAAATATTATTTCTGACATTCATTCATTCATTCATTCATTCATTCATTCAGAAAGTAATCTCTATATCCAATGTGGGGCTTGTGATAACTCACGATCTTGAGATCAAAAGTCCCAAGCTCTACCAACTGAGGCAGCCAGGTGCCCCGATTTTTGACTTTTAGATACTACATCCCCAAACAGTACAGAAGACTAGTTTAGAAGGCTAGTTTCAGCCACATTGTTACCTAATTCCACACCATGAGACCAAGAAATGTTTGGATGCTCTGCTCAAGAACAGATTATTTTTATAAAACTTTAGTTACACAGGTTGAATGAGATATGAGGAACACCTTGTTCTGAGACAGCATGAGACTCCAGAAATCAAAGGGCATTAAAAATATCTTTTAGTTTTCAAATGAAACTATTTTTCATTCCAAGTTTTAAAGTTTATACAATTTTATTTAAATTGAAGTTAATTGACTTTTTCTCCCCAACAAATGTTTCTGAGTGCCTGCCATATGTAAGACATTTTGTTAGAAGAACAAGCCTTGCTTCAGAAGACCTCGACATTAATCAGGCTAAACTGGTCTTAAACAAGTTGATGTAATGGATGTTGTAACTATAAAAGCAAACAGGGAGCGGTACTTAATCACCTATATTTCTCTGTATGGGTCAAGGAGATAAGAAATACACACACGTTTTACCATTAGGAAAATTAAGAGCATGTCTACAAATTACTTGCATCTATTCTTACCAATGAAAATCAGCAAGAAACCTTATTAAAAGTTTTCTGAGCGAGGGGCGCCTGGGTGGCTCAGTCGGTTAAGCGGCCGACTTCGGCTCAGGTCATGATCTCGCAGTCCGTGAGTTCGAGCCCCGTGTCGGGCTCTGTGCTGACAGCTCAGAGCCTGGAGCCTGTTTCAGATTCTATGTCTCCCTCTCTCTGACCCTCCCCTGTTCATGCTCTGTCTCTCCCTGTCTCAAAAATAAATAAAACGTTAAAAAAAAAAAAAATTAAAAAAAAAAAAAAAGTTTTCTGAGTGAAAATGGTATAAAAATGTAACCATTTCCAAAGGGGAACCACAATGGTGATCTTGTAAAATAAGATCTTCTAATAGACATGTAATCCCTTCATTTTAGCTGTTCTTTTTTTTTCCTGTCTTAAAGACTAATTTTTTAAAGCCTCCAAGGCTCAAATTTTTTTTAATGTTTATTTATTTATTTTGAGAAAGAGTGAGAGGGTGTGTGTGCCTGTGTAAGCAGGGGGAGGAGGAGGGGGGGGAGGGGGAGAGGGGGAGAGGGGGAGAGGGGGAGAGGGGGAGAGGGGAAGGGAGAGAATCCCAAGCAGGTTCTGTGCTGTCAGCAAATGCAGGGAGCCAGATGCAGGCAGGGGTTGATCTCCTGGACCCGGGAGATCGTGAACTCAGCTGAAATAGAGTCCAATGCTTAACCAAGTCACCCAGGTGTCCCATAATTTTTTTTCTTTTAAATCTCTTTATTTAAGTGTAGTTGACACAATGCCACATTAGTTTCAGGTGTACAACACAGTGATTCAACTCCTCTATACATTATGCTATGCTCATTTTAGCTGTTCTGATAGAGTCTTCATTAGTCATCATACAAATCCAAACGAAGATACATTCTACAAAAATAACTGGCTTGTACTCTTCAAAAATATCAATGACACCAAGGGCAAATTAAGGCCAAAAGAAGGGCTCCAGATTAAAGGAGACTAAAGAGACATGACAAATATGCAATATGTGATTCTGTTTTTAACCTTTTTTTTTTTTTTGAGAGGCAGAGAAAGACAGAACATGAGTGGGGGAGGGGCAGAGAGAGAGGGAGACACAGAATTTGAAGGAGGCTCCAGGCTGTCAGCACAGAACCCGACGTGGGGCTTGGGCCCACGACCTGAGCTGAAGTCAGATGCTTAACCGAAAATCCACCCAGGTGCCTCTGATTCTATTTTTTTTTTTAAGTTTATTTATTTTGAGAGAGTGAGAGTGGGGGAGAGACAGAGACAGAGAGAGAGAGAATCCCAAGCAGGCTCTGTACTGTCACTGCAGAGCCAGATGTGGGGCTCAAACTCACAAACCGCAAGATCATGACCTGAGCTGAAATCAAGGGTTGGATGCCCAAGCAACCGAGCCACCTAGGCGCCCTGAAATATTGTGATTCTAGACCAGGGGGTAAGGATGGTATAGGAGGAATGTGCTATAAAAATAGTCATGATAGGGGCCTGTGGGTGGCTCAGTGGGCTGAGCATCTGACTCTTGATTTCGGTTCAGGTCATGATCTCACAGTTCCTGAGACTGAGCCCCATATTGGGCTCTGCGCTGTGAGTGCAGAGCCTGCTTGGGATTCTCTCTCTCCCTTCTCCCTTCTTACATGCACGCTCTCTCTCTCTCAAAATAAACTTTAAAAAATCACAATAGTATTATATTTACATTTAATTCATGAAATTAGTTGTATTTCCTTAATCTAATAATTGTATTGAAATTAAATAAGAAACTGTCCTTAGGAGATACATCTTAACTATGCATGAGATAATGATGTCCATAACTTATTCTCAAAAGAATCAACAAAAATAAGAAAAGGCCACTAGCAAGCTGGCACAAGAAGTCACCACCAGCCACAAGAATTCAAGACGCCTCTAGTAAAAAAGTTAGTTTGTCTTAAAATCAGACAGAAGATATAGACGGAATGACATCTCGCTGGAAATACCTCAAGAATGTTCTAGAATGGGATAAGTGCATCTCTTTAAGGCTAGCTGGTAATCTCAAAGGGGTGAAGCCAATCTTGTAATTAAATATAATTTTCCCAAATGCTTGTAGAGAACACTCATTCAATAGTAAAAATAAGGTAAGAATTACATAAGTCTAACAGTATTTTTGTAAACATGACTAAACTCTAAGGTTGCCCCCAACAAAGCTGTCGGCTTCAACCGCTCACCTTTTCGGTAATTGTGGCGATAGATGTGAAAGGCATAGAGGAGCTCATAGTAATTGTGAGTCATAAGGTCCACAGCTCGTGCACGTGATTCAATTATTGCCACAACCTAAGGAAGGGGAAGCAATCAGATTTCAAAGTAGCTAGTGTAACAACCACCACAGCTGTGTCCAGTCAGCAGTGGACACGTAAAATTACCTCATTATGCAGATTCACATAGGGAAACTCTACAAGATCCTGTAGCTGCGAGCGTTCACAAAGAACGACCACCAGCTGCCGCAGACAATCTAACCGCCTAGAAGGCAAAAAAAGGAGTGAAGGCAAACTGTCTCAGTGGATTAAATAGAGCTGGTAAACTGTCTTCTCTAAAAAAAGACTAGGATTGACTACCTGCTGGAATCAGGAATGTGGGTTAAGGCTTCATATGCTTGGCTATTGTGACCCAAATCCAAATGATGTTTGAAAATGCATGTCCTTAAAGTAGCCTAAATATCAAATATAGGGGGGAAAAGAAGAGTAGAAATTGAAATACTACATCCAGGACCAATCTAAAGGGAAATAACTAGATTACAGTTAGTTCTTACCTGACTTTTCCAATCATCCCCTGCTTCAGTTATTGCTGACATGGCCAACTGAATAACCAGCTCAGGCAAACCAATAACATCTAGTAGACGCAAAATCTAGAGAAATAGAGTGTCCATGAAAATTAATATGGTAGTGCACTTCAAACTGAAATAGGATTTAAAACAATCAGAAAGACAACTAGTTAAGATCAAAGATACTGACTACAAGACAGGACTATGTGGTTAATATTTATGACTTTCCTTTAGGGAGAACTGTCTGGCTCAGTTAGAAGAGCATGTAACTCTCGATTTTTGGGTTGTGAGTTGGTGGCCACCCATGTTAGGTGTAGAGATTACTTAAAATAAATAAACACAATAAAAAAAAGACTTTCCTTTAGATTCTACTGTCAACAGACTTACTGTAAAATTTCCTATTGATCTTTTTGTTCACAGCTCCATCCTCAATGTTTAGGGCTCTCAGTAAGTATTGGTTGGCAATTTCACTAACTTTTCCTACTGTTTAGGTCATAGACGAATTTAAAGCCCAATAAATAAATGGCCGCCATAGCCTTATAAAACCCTAAAGAGAATGATGTTTGACATAACCCATTTTTAAAACAAGACAGAACAGTGCTCTTCAAACTTCTCTGACTGTCCACCCTATTAACAATGTCTGTGCATGGGGTGCCTGGGTGGCTCAGTCGGTTGAGCATCCGACTTCAGCTCAGATCATGATCTCACGGTCTGTGAGTTCGAGCCCCGCATCAGGGTCTGTGCTGACCGCTCAGAGCCTGGATCCTGCTTCGGATTCTGTGTCTCCCTCTCTCTCTGCCTCTCCCCCGCTCATGCTCTGTCTCTCTCTCTCTCTGTCAAAAATAAACATTAAAAAAAAAAATCTTAAAAAAAACCAATGTGCATACTCTCCTAGACCTGTGCACATGTATTTACTTATATACACACAACTGTCTAATACATACATATAAAACACTCAACATATACATTTATAGAAGATAAAGATAAAAAACAGTTTAAAATTATCTTTATTAGTACTTATTCTTTTATTAACAGTATAAAACACATTTATCTTTTAGGTGCTTAGTTTTTCATACTTTCCACTGAAAGAACATATTTAGAAATGTACATAAATCCTAGGTATGTAGCTAATTGAATGTTCACAAAGTAAACACATCCATTTAACAAGCACCTAAATTAAGAATTGTGTTATGGCAGTACTCCAAAGCTCCCATGTGACTCCTTCCAGCCACTACTGACTTGTACTGGTTTTGTTTTTAATTTCATGGAACAGAATCTTATGGTATGAATTCTTTTGTGTGTCTGCCTTATTTTGCTTAACATGTTTATAAGGCTGATCTGTTATTACATGCAGTAATTCCTTTCACTGATACTGTATTCCATTCAAAGAATATACCGTAATTTAATGATCCATTCTATCAATGGACACTTGGGTTTCTAGTGTATGAGTGTTATGAATATGTTGCTTGGAACATAACTGCACATCTCTTTTGGTAAATACGTACGTGTTTCTGGGTAGATCTAGAACTGGAATTACTGGGTCAGAGGGTATACGTCAATGACTGCAGCTAGTAGACACTGGTAGTTTTTCAAAGTGGTTGACACCAATTTACACTCCACCACAGGTAAGTAGGATGTTTAATACCTTGATAATTTTCATGGTTTCATATTATCTTAAATTGAAATTTTATTTCAAGGTACATTTATTTTAAAATAGCATTCCTGAGAAGTTCAACTGTTATCAGCTGATTCTTATCAAACCTGATTCTAGACTGTCACTGTTTTTACCTTCCCATATGGCTGATCAAAGGCAGAAGTGTCAGCCCTATTTTGTCCTCATTTGTTGTACTTTTTTTTTTAAACGTTTATTTTGATAGCGCATGAGTGGGGGGAGGGGCAGAGAGCGAGGGAGACAGAATCTGAAACAGGCTCCACGTTGCCAGCAGAAAGCCCGATGAGGGGCTCGCACCCACAAAATGTGAGATCGTGACCTGCACTGAAGTCAGACGCTCAACTGATCCAGCCACTCAGGTGCCCCTGCTTGTACTTTCTTAATCTAGGTTCTTTGAAGGAATTTTTAAAATTGTGAAGGTGATTTTCATTAAAATTAAGCAATATAATGTGCAAATTAATTTAACCAAACATAATCTACTAAAATGAAATATAGGAGTGTAGGTGCCACTATGTGCCCCACCCGAGCTGTGACACCATCACTCTTTCAGACACCTGCTTTGAGACTAAATGATAAATGACCACCTGGTAATAGGTCCAAATAAGGGCACCAGGGATCAACCAGCGTTGATCCTTATATACATATTTTTAAGTGTTAATTATTGAGAGAGAGCGCATGAGCCAGGGAGGGGCAGAGAGAGAAGGGGACAGAGGATCCTAAGCAGGCTCTGCGCTGACAGCAGTGAAATAGCGAGTCTGATGTGGGGCTTAAACTCTCGAACCACAAGATCATGCCCTGAGCGGCAGTGTGATGCTCAACTGACTGAACCACCCAGGCGCCCCAGGTTGATCTTTCTATTAAACATTAGCACATCTTAATTTAATTCTTCTGTGAGTATTCTCTTCCCAAGGCCCACTTTGGGGTTCACTAGAGCAGTGATTCTTAAGTCCTTTTTTTTTTTTTTTTTTTGCATTTTTTGGAGCAGTGATTCTTCATGTGTTTTGAATCAGTAAGTTTCTTCTGATGAAAGCTATGGAGCTTCTCCACAGAAAAAATACAAGCAACATTTTGCACACAATTTCAGGGGATTTATCAATCCCTCAAATCTATCTAGTCTCAGATTAAAAATCCTCAGAATTCAGAGGGCCTGGCTGGCTTAGTTGGTGGAGCATGCAACTCTTAATCTCAGGGTTATGAGTTCGAGCCCCACATTGGGTGTGGAGATCATTAAGAAAAACAATAGGCGTATCTTGGGGCACCTGAGTGGCTCAGTAGTTAAGCATCTGACCTTGGCTCAGGTCATGATCTCACAGTTTGTGAGTTGGAGTCCCACACTGGCTGAGCCCCACTTCCCTCTTTCCCTCTCTCCCTCTGTCCGTCCTGGGATTCTCTCTTTCCCTGCCCCTCATTCATCTGTGCGCCACCCCCCCCCCCCCAATAAAACAAAACAAAACCCTTAAAAAAATCCTTAGAATTCAAAATAATTTTCCCATTAGTAGGATGGGGAAGGTTATGAAGAGTTACAAATCTATTTCATTTATCTTGGTGTGCCTGGCTGGCTCAGTCGGTAGAGCATGCGACTCCTGATCTTGGGGTCATGAGTTCAAGTCCCACATTGGGTGTAGAGTTCATTAAAAAAAAAAAAATCATTTTATCTCTTTAACCAGCAATGAACAAAGTAGTTAAGCCTGCCTTTACTTTCTGGTGGGGAACTCAGATAACAACAAATAGATACTCAAAATATGACAACAAGCATGGTTAAATGTTATGAGGAAAATAATAAAGGATGGCAAGGACAGAGACTGCTCACAGTGCCTCAATCTGCACGTGGGGGGGGGGTGGTACGGGTCAGCACGCAGCCCACGAGCACCACAGCTATTCTACACGGGGAGACAGAGAGGAACTCCCTGAGGTGGTGACAAATGCACAGAGATCTCAATGAAACGTGGGCTTGAGGTTTGACTATTTGGATAAAGGGGAACAGCAGGTAGAAGGGTCTTGGAGGGCAGACTGTGTGCTTGGCTTGCATGAGATAATAATAGGCCACCCTTGCAACAACTGAGTGACCAGAGCATAAAAGGCCAGAAGAGGAGGGCCAAATCATAAACTAAGGCTGAATACAACATTCAAGTTAATTCTTTGAGATATCGGCAAGACTGATATTAATAAAATTCTAGTGATGACTTTGCTAATAAAATGGTATCACAATGGGAATTTCACTGAAGTTAAAAACATTTACCAGTTTCATTAAAATACACATTTCTTTAAATTTCTCAAGGCAAATTCATTTCTCTTCTTTTGGAATTTCAGGGAATGACTTAATTTTTTTTAAACGTTTATTTATTTTTGAGACAGAGAGAGACAGAGCATGAACGGGGGAGGGTCAGAGAGAGAGAGGGAGACACAGAATCTGAAACAGGCTCCAGGCTCTGAGCTGTCAGCACAGAGCCCGATGCGGGGCTCGAACTCACGAACCGCGAGATCATGACCTGAGCCGAAGTCAGATGCTTAACCGACTGAGCCACCCAGGCGCCCCGGGAATGACTTAATTTTCACATTATTTTTCTCCCCCAATACCAAAGCCATTATTTCAGATACATTTTTACACAGGTAAGAAAGACCAAACCGAGCCACAATGTACCTTATCATAATACTGCATCCTGGGGGTGGATACAATCTCCCCATCCTCTGAGCGAATCAAGCGATCCAGGAATTCCTCTTTGCCCACTTCAGATGCTGCCTGGCGGAAGCATTGCAGAGCCTGGAGAAGTAAAAGGATACAAAATGACTTATAATGGACTGTTTCAATTCTAAGTGCTAACAATTAGGGTGGGTGGGTGCGGGGTTCAGGTGCTAAAGGAAAGCCAAAAAAGAAAAATTAAGACTGTTGACTACGTTTACATTTTCTGCTGTTCTAAATTCTGACACGTTATCTAAAGGTTTTTTGTTTTTTTTGTTTTTTTAAATGTTTATTCATTTTTGACAGACAGAGCACAAGTTGGGAGGGGCAGAGAGAGAGGGAGACACAGAATCCAAAGTGGGCTCCAGACTCTGAGCTGTCAGCACAGAGCCTGACACGGGGCTCAAACTCACGAACTGTGAGACCATGACCTGAGCCGAAGTCAGATGCTCAACCGACCGAGTCACCCAGGCACCCCTCTGACACGTTATTTAATATTTTTCTTTATCTCACTTTTTAACTTAAATGCTATTAAAAGGTAAACTTTAATAAGAAAATTAATATAAGCATACTAATATGTTAATATTTGTAGAATTTGAGTGGTGAGTATATGATGGTTTATTATAAGTCTTTAAACTTTCCTGCATGTCTGAAAATGTACATTAATAGGATGTCAGGGAACAAATTAGATAAACTACCATAATGGGGGAAGAAAGCAGCATAACATTTTAAAAAATATGTAATAAAAACAATGTAATCGAGTAATAAATTTGATTTACAAAATTCATCCTGGGGCAAAAGGATTTTAATGTTTTCTTCTTCATGTTTTCCTATGTTCTAACTAATTTGCAAAAGTACAAGAAAGCTGAACAACCCCCACATGGCTCTTGCTGAAATTAGTTGTCTTTATCCTTATTTAGAGGATTCTGTGCCACCCCATCCCCCCTCACCTAGTTAGATGGAGACTAACTGTCCTCTTTGCACTGAAGTAGGTTCATCATTTGAATACAATTTACCTTCTGTCCTTCTCCTGTAACCAGGTAACAACGTCCCAGCATAAATCGACAGGAACCAATGTTGACTTGACACCAGGGATGGAGCAGTTGAATATAATCCTGAAAGGCATAAAAGGTGCTTTCTGATTAGAAAGTAAGTGCTATTTAATGCGATAACCACCCCCAAGCTCTTCACAGAGGGAGAAAAGATAGTGGTCAATCAACAGAAAAGTATTTCCTGAAATCATCCAGAAGTTAAAATCTAATTCTGTTAATCTATTCTTGTATTAAGTTAGACACTTTAAAAACGTGAACAAAACTCAATACCAACACATATAAACACACACATGCTTTTCCAATTCAGCAATTTCCCAACTTTATTATTTACTGGTTCAATGACTAGATTCCTGTAAAGGATTTTTTTTTAAAGTTTATTTATCGGGGCACCTGGGTGCCTCAGTTGGTTAAGCATCGGACTCTTGTTTCAACTCAGGTGATGATCTCCCATTTCTGGAGTTCGAGCCCTGATTCTCTCTCTGTCCCTCCCACGCTTGCATGCACACACTCTGTAACACTTAAAAAAAAAAAAAAAAAAAAAAAAAATTATTTATTTATTTTGAGAGCAAGTGCACGCGAGCAGCAGAGGGGCAGACAGGGAAAGAAAAGCCCAAGCAGGCTCTGCACTGCCAGCATGGAGCCCGATTCGGGGCATGAACCCAGGAACCATGAGATCATGACCTGAGCTGAAACCAAGAGTCAGACTGCCTAACTGAATGAGCTATCCAGGTGCCCATCCTGTAAAGGATTTATATGAAGACAACGTTATGTTTGTTTTACTATAAAGAGAACCTAATAGGGGGTGCCAGGGTGTCTCAGTCGGTTAAGCGTCCAACTTCAGCTCAGATCTTGATCTCACAGTTTGTGGGTTCGAGCCCCATGTTGGGCTGTGTGCTGACAGCTCAAAGCCTGAAGCCTGCTTCAAATTCTGTGTCTCCCTCTCTCTCTGCCCCTCCCCGGGGCTCTCAAAAATAAATAAACATAAATTTTTTTTTTTTTTAAGAGAGGCTAATAGGATTAAAAAACAAGCCAAGATACTCTAGAAAAAAATGTTAGGAATGACATGTCAAGAGAGAAGTACATAAAGAAAATCTCTCTATAGATTTTCTGGAGTATGTTTTGGTGAAGTCAAGTTTAAATTATTGTGGCTCTTTTTATCAGCCAATTAAAATGCAGGTAACATTTAAAATTCCAGAAATCCCATTCTTTAAAAGAACGTCTAAACCAGAAATATTTGGGGCACCTGGGTGGTTCAGGAGGTTAAGCATTCAACTTCAGCCCAGGTCATGAACTCACGGTTCATGAGTTTAGCTCCGTGTCGGGCTCTGTGCTGACAGCTAAGCCTGGAGCCTGTTTTGGATTCTGTGTCTCCCTCTCCCTCTCTCTGTTCCTCCCTCACTTGCACTCTGTCTCTATCTCTCTCAAAAATAAAGACTAAAACAAAAACCAAAACAAAACCAGAAGTATTCAACAGTACTCACCTGCAACTGTACATACTGACAATTGGCCATCAAACATTCCATAAAGAGACAACCAGGATTGCTAGGCCATCTAGTCACTGGATAAGGAGATTTTTTTTTTTTTTTGGCAAAACTTTAAATCATATACATATTGGGCATCAAACTCCATGTAATGACTTAATTTTTAAAAAAGAAGGTAAAGAGAAGGGGTTAGAGCACATGTTCTTTCCACATAACTATATAACCTTAATATAAGACAAATATAGTTTAAAGGCTATACACTAAAAGCCTAATTACCTAACTCAGACCTCAGTTAACTAGGGGCTAAAGCACGTATTTCATCCCTGGACGATCACTTCTAACTCTGGCATATTGCACATACTCTTGATGCCCGTGGGACACCCAGCATCTAGCATATAGTACCTGACGTACAGAGCCATTCAATAAACACCTGTTACACGTATAATGTTGTAAAAGAGATCTAAGTATTACATATTTGTGTACCAATAAAATCTAGCTAACTCCTGAGGAAAATAAAAACTAGGACATCTGATAGTAAATATTATCATTTCTTGTTGGGGGAATAGCACTCAACCTCATTAAAAAACTTCATTATACAGGGAGAATAGAAGAGCCTTCGACTATTTAGACAGAAAAAGCCTTCTAACTGGCTTTTAAATAAAAGGATACAGAAGCTGCAATAAATAATTGGTAACTGCAGTAATCATCTCAGGCCAATTCAACCCAGTTTGGCTCAGAGGTGCCTTTGGTTGAGAGAAGAGATGGGCTATGATGTGTTTTCTTGCAACTTCTTGGAAGAATAATTCCACAATTGTCTGAGGGCTAGATACTTAAAAAGAAAAAAATTATGACAATCACCAATTTATGACAGTAATATCAATTTTCAATTAAGATAGTCTACCAATTCATGTTATATCTGTAATAAAGAACATTTATTATTTCAAAACATGAAATGCGCCATGGGTGTCATTAATGGCAATATAAATAAAAGCAGTTTGTAAAGTGTGCAGTACTATACAAATGCAAAAAAAAGTCACTTAAATCAACATTGCACTCGTTTCTTTTTTTCACTGACCTCACTACAGCTAAGCATCTTCCTTAGGAAGTGTTTACATTAAATATGGTCTCAAGATTCCACGTTTTTGTTTTTTTTTTTAAAGTTTATTTATTTATAATCTCTACACCCAACATGGGGCTCAAACTCACAATCCTGAGATCAAGAGTCACATGCTCTCCTGACTAAGCCAGCCAGGTGCCCCAAGATTCCAAGTCTTTTACCAAAATAATATAAAACAAATTCTCCAGAATGGTTCTTAAGCATGAGAGATGACGCCCCTTGAATTTTTATTAAGACAAGATTACGAAAGCTCCCATGAACTTAGTAAATTTAAAAAATAATTTTGTTGAATTAATCACTGGAGCATTAATAAACAATGGAAAAGCAGCAATACACACGTACATATTTTCATATACGCAACACCCTTAATTTATGCCTGATTTGGGCTTCACGGGGTTTCATGGACTCCCTGTCACAGCCAGAGGGCTCTGGCCACAGCTAGCTTATTAACCTCCCCAAATGAAAGCAGAGCTTACCTAATCTTTCTGCAGCAAAGGTGGCAAAGGACTTTAATGAATATGCAATAAAAGCCCAATTTAAAATCAAACGCATGCACAGACTAGTCCTTACCAAACTTATTTCCCGTTACAGCACCAGAGTCTGTTAGTTCCAGTACTGACAAGTGTTGGAGGTTGGACTCCCTATGAGAACAGACAAAGAGACAGTAGTTGTACAAAAACATTGCTTCAACAAGCTCTCCTACCAGGAACACTGTCAATTTGATTAGTAAGTTGCACATAAAAGTTCTACTGAAAGAACACTGCCAAACAGGATGGTTTATCTTATATTGAAAATGTAAATCTAGTAAGTAATAGATTTCCCTTTTTATTTTGGTTATTAAGGAAGCTCAGCCTACCTTTAATAACTGGTATGTTTTTGTGTGTGGTCCGACTTTCCCTGTGACCTCATCTAACTATTTCGCCCTCAGTAGGATTTATCTTTACGTTAAACACACACACACACGTAATAACTGTACACCCCAAACTAATGTAACATTGTGTCAACTATACTTCAATTTTAAATAAGCATTAAAAAAGTGGGTGTTTGTGAAAAGTCACCTATCTCGACAGTTTTTAAGACAAATTTTAGAAATGACATATATTTTCCACTTCCACTTCAGAATAAACATTTTTTCTTTTCAAAATGCCATACGTATAATAAATACATACTTGGTATTTTGATTCTTATAAGTTGTCTTCAACCTTTAGAAAATGAAGCATCTAAAGCTCTCTGAATTTTAAAGGCAAATCATGTTACTGCATTATGTTTACAGCTTTTTGAAAATGATGAAAAAACTAATCAAACTTGCAATTTATTTTAAAAATAATTAGAATAATGGAACTCACAGTGTGTCAACTGGAACATCAGTTGCTAAGCACTGACTTCCCCACTTAATGAGATAATAACATAAGAGGAGAGGAGAGGTTCGGTGTAGTAGGTCTTGCTGGGCTTGAAAGAGCTGATCAGCTCCCAAGATCGCCTATACATGATGGGTGGGTGGGTGAGATGGGACACAGTGATTAGTGATGATAACTCTTAAGGGTCAGGTGGAGGTAAAATAAATAACAAAACACAGTTACAAAGGGCATACAAAAAAAAGCAACATATGTACATAAATAAAGGCAACACACTCATTAAATTTTAGCGTAGCAAAAATAGCTACCCAAATATTTAATAGTGCAAAAATGCTGATAGTGAAAGAGAAAACAACAAAAGTGTAACTTTCATTGAATGTGTGGGTTCAGAATTCAAGAACAGGAACAGGGATATCTAGCCTTTCTTTATGCTACTAGCCTTGGGTAAAGACAGTTATGAACATTAGAGGAAAATTTTGGCAAAACCACCCAAAGCCTTAAAAATGTGCATAGCCTGGGGTGCCTGGGTGACTCGGTCAGTGGTTAAAAGACTACGACTCTTGATTTTGGCTTAGGTCATGATCTCACGGTTTGTGAGATTGAGCTCCGCATCAGGCTCTGCACGGATGTGCAGTGTGGAGCCTGCTTGGGATTCTCTCTCTCCCTTTCTCTATGCCCCTCTGCTCCCTTTCTCTCGTGCTCTCTCTTAATATAAATAAATTTAAAAAAAAGGAAGGGGCATAGTGTGTGACCAATCAATTCTAGTTCTGAGAATTTATCTTAGAGATATAGTCAGAGGTGTACAAAAGTATTTAGGTAGGAGGGAAAAACTGGCAACAACCTGGCAGGCCACAGATGGGAATGGCTGAATAAATTAAAACTGTGTAGGGAACTTTAAAAAATAATTTTGTAGAAGAATACTTAATGACATGTGAAAATGCAGATGAGGTGTGTAAAGTAGAAAACAATTAGATTCCAAAAATACCATGTAGCATATTCTAATTCTAGAAATAATGGGGGCGCCTGGGTGGCTCAGTCCGTTAAGCGGCCGACTTCACCTCAGGTCATGATCTCACGGTCCGTGAGTTCGAGCCCCGCATCGGGCTCTGTGCTGACAGCTCAGAGCCTGGAGCCTGTTTTGGATTCTGTGTCTCCCTCTCTCTGACCCTCCCCTGTTCACGCTCTGTCTCTCTCTGTCTCAAAAATAAATAAATGTTAAAAAAAAAAAAATTTTAAAAAAAGAAATAATGGAAACAAAACATTTGCATAGGAGAAAAAAGGATATACACTAAAATGTAAGTAAACAGCGGTTATCGGCTGCGTCAATTACAGATGAATTTTAATTTCTTTTTGTTTACAGAGAGGCTTACATATAAAGGTTCTATAAAGAACATCCATTACTTCTGTATTTAGAAAAAAACAATGGTTATAATTAAACAAACAAAAAACCCCACTAAAAACCCTGAAGAAATGGAAGATTCTACAAAGATTGAGAAGAACTTAATAATGGCTGCCTTAAGTAATGGCCTCTCAGGAAAGGTTCCTGTTTCTCTTTGGAGAAACAAATCATCTTCCTAAATGTTTTTCCTTATTTTTACCTGAAATTCTACCATTATCAATATATTTGGGCTAATAAATTCTGACTTAAAAAGTACAAACAGGGGCACCGGGGTGGCTCAGTTGATTAAGTGTCCAGCTCTTGGTTTTGGCTCAGGTCATGATCTCAGTTTGAGACTGAGCTCTGAGTTGGGCTCCATGCTGACAGCGCGGAGCCTGCTTGGGATTCTCTCTCTCCCCCTCTCTCTGCCCCTCCCTCACTCGTGCTCTCTCTCAAAATAAATAAAACAACATTAAAAAAAAAAAAAAAGTATGACTAGTTCTGAGAGCCCCAAACGCCTTTCAGTTATTTATATATTAACATGAGATAACTAGACTGCTTCCTCAGGTCAAGGTTCGTGTGAGATGACCACCTGAGAGACAAGTGGGACTTTTGCATGAGGGTGGAAAGGCAATCTCCAAACATGGAACTTTCAGTAGGGTGAGAGACAAGGACTATCGGACAAGAGTCTGGTGGCCTAAGAAGACTAGGATGGAAAAGGAAGCACAGAATAGAGTTGGGAGGATCCCAAAGACACTGCCATCTCAAAAATGTGCTTAGGCTAAATTTTGTACTGCAGAAAGAGAATTCTTTTTCTTCTTTTTCCTCTTTTCTCCACACTAAATGGTACCTGGCTACCACATGCAGAGTAGTTAGTAACAATATTAAATTTGGGGAAAGCCATCTGGGGAAATTTCCCCACTGCTATATATACAAAGGTTAATTATAAAATAATCTGCTTTATGTACTTAAAAAAATTTTTTTTAACGTTTATTTATTTTTGAGACAGAGAGAGACAGAGCATGAGCAGGGGAGGGTCAGAGAGAGAGGGAGACACAGAATCCGAAGCAGGCTCCAGGCTCTGAGCTGTCAGCACAGAGCCTGACGCGAGGCTCGAACCCATGAACCACGAGATCACGACCTGAGCCGAAGTCAGACGCTTAACCGACTGAGCCACCCAGGTGCCCCTTTATGTACTTTTTTAAAAAAAGTCTGTTTGTTTATGTATGTATGTATGTATTTACTTATTTATTTAAAGGTAATCTCTATACCCCAAATGGGATGGACTCGAACTGATGGCCCCGAGGTCAAGAGTCACAGGCTCTTCTGACTGAACCATCCTGGCGCCCCACTTCATATACGTTCTTAATTTGTAATTTTAGATTATACTGTTTACTCATTCTTAATTCAACGAATATTTATAGAGCACCTACTACAGGTCAAACATAGGTGACAGAGCAGTGGACAAAGACAAAAGTCTGCGCTCATAGGGCTGACATTCTGCTCTGTGTGAGTAGATTTTACAAGTTTTCCTTCAAGCCATACTTACCGCATCGCCCAGCCTCAATAATAGGTGCTGTAAGATCAAAAGGTCTCGGCAGATGAGGAAGCGAGTGCTGGCAATTTTGCACACACCTCTGCACACAATATATCCTGCTGTGCTGCCACCATATAGCTGGGAAAGATTCATCCGAATATTCAAAGGCTGAGCTATGATTAAGAGGAAAAAAAAAGGAAAAGTTAGAAGAAGTTAAATTGCTTTCTCTAAATCAGAGACATGTTTGCTTTTTGTCATTTACCTGGATTGAACCCCTTTTCCATTTCTACTTCTGTCTCGTAATCCATCTCCCGTAGAAGTAGCCCAATGGCATGGACTGGGTTCTTGATCTCTTGTAGCTTACTGCAAATATCCTCCATCACATTTTCTCTAGAAGGACAATTAGAAAACCATTACTACTGAGAATATGTAACGCAGACTGTTTATGTTCCATAAACTAAATGCTCTACGAAACGGGAAGACCAGCTACACAATAAAGAAATGGAGATAATCACTCTGGCATATAAGATACCTTTACTTCATACAGAGAATTTTTCCTCATTTTTTCAGAAATGACAGAAAATGAATGTGAGAAAATACTTTTCTGTTTTAGAATTCATAGCTTAGTTAGTAGTTTAACTGACCATAACTTATGAGTTAGCTTCCAGATCTGAATTCATATGTTAGATTTTGCTTAAAAGGGGAAACACCTATTTAGAACCATGACAGGTCACTTTATCCATAAGCCACTATTGTCCGTACTTGAATGTACATTAAAAACCTGACACTGGCACTAAAAATTGCTGAATTTTCATTAGGAAATGCACTTTACCCTAAATTCTCCTTACACATCAATAGTGATCAAATCTTCCAGAATCTGTTCTGCAGCCTTTTCTGGAGACTGTAGGTTGTAACAACTCATTTCCATCATTACTGACATGTCCATAGTTACTGACTCTCCAATCAGCCGAAGGCATTTTATAAGACACATGACGTCCCGAGCAACTTCCACATCTGTAAGAGAAAGTTAATATTCATGACTCAAGCCAATGAAGAGCTACTGATTAACATTATACTAAAATAAAATATTAATAATTAAATGCCAAGAATCTATCTGAAGTCTTAGAGATGCTTAGGTCTCTTCAGTTTTCCTTATAGCATCTATATTGTGGTAAACTGACCAGGAGAGGTCATAGTGGCAATCAATGTTTTTTTGCATCCAGTCGAAACAAAGCACAGGGTTCATGTAGGAAGGGGCTAAATATGGACACAGTAATTATTATTACCATCAGATATGGCGGCCTCATCCTCAGCCAAAAGGTCGTCATCAGGATGGAGATACAAATGATCCACTAAGGAGGAAGGCACAAGGAAAGACAGGTACCCCTGGAAATATAAATCTTCCAGTTATACTTTTTTTCAATTAATGTTTATAGGTGTAAAAAAAATTGAGACCAGATTCTTATCAGCAGAAAATACCAGACAAATCCAGGCTGAGGGACACTTTATAAAACAGGTATGGTCTTCAAAAAATATCAAGGTCATGAAAGACTAAGAAAGGTTGACAAAAGCCCTAGATTAAGCTAAATGAACATGACAACCAAATATATCCAAGATCTTGGATCAGACCCTAATCGAGAGGAAAAATTATGGGCACAATTGGTAGAATCAGAATGTAACTGTATGATACAATATCAGTATCGAGTCATCTGATCTTTAAATTGTGCTGTGGTTATGTAAGGATACTCTGTTCTTAAGATACGTGGTAAAATATTTAAGGACAAAGGGGCATAATGTCTACAACTAACTCCCAAGTGGCCCAGGAAGAAAAAAACGTATAGAAGGAAGGAAAGCAAATGGCAGTTAACAAACGATGAATCTGGAAGAAGGGTATACAAAAGTTCTTTGTGCTATTCCTGTAGCTCTTTAAATGTGAAATCAATATATAATAAGATAAAATAAAATGCAAGAAAATTATAAATAACGCAGGAGACTATCTAAATAGAAATGAACTAGAATTCTACGAAAAAAAATACAAAGTCCTAAAAAGCTAACTACAACATACAACAGACTGATACTCTGAAAGATCCACTGCATCGTCTAAAGGATTAGACGATTAAGGATTAGCTTTAGCTCCCTTACTTTTTTCAGTAGGCACACCATGTTTGTGTGTGGATTCAAATGCAGGGCAAGAGGATGAGAGAGGGCTTCTTGGTACTGAAGACAACAGGCATAGAACTTGCACCAGAATTCCTGTTGTAAATTTCGAAATTCCTCCTGGGAAAATTCATACTCTGTTACACTTCCTTGGAGCTGGCAAAGAAGAAGACAAAAAAGAAACTGTTAATACCATTTGGGATCTTTCTCCTCCAAAACCTAACTGCCTAATATCATTTTACTAAATTATAACCAAATGAATATCCCTTAGGCCTTACATGCCATAGATTATATATATATATATATACATTCTCTAATTAAAAGGTTTAAATATTTATACTTCCTACTAACAAGGTGCAGTGAAGTATTTGAACCATTCCCCAGTACCAATCTACCCTATATCAAGAAATTATCATTTGTTCTCTACCCAAACCTCACCTCACTTTCTTTTTTTTTTTTTTTAAATTTTTTTTTTTTTAATGTTTATTTATTTTTGAGACAGAGAGAGACAGAGCATGAGCAGGGGAGGGGCAGAGAGAGAGGGAGACACAGAATCCGAAGCAGGCTCCAGGCTCTGAGCTGTCAGCACAGAGCCCGATGCGGGGCTCGAACCCACGAACTGTGAGATCATGACCGGAGCCGAAGTCGGACGCTTAACCGACTGAGCCACCCAGGTGCCCCCCTCACCTCACTTTCAACAGCTAAAGTGACTTCTTTCTTCAGTTCACTCCAGGAAAGATCTAAATTCCTCTCAGTTCCTCGACAGAAAATCTAAAATTAAGAGAGACATTTTAGAGACATTTCATCCAAAACTGAATGAAAAAAACTTCAGTTTAGAAGGCATGGAGGCAATGCGTAACTATACAATAGAAACTGAACATGCCTAAAATACCCATCTACTTCTAATGCTGTGCAAATAATTTCTGTAAGTAAAATCATAGCAAGTTTAAAATCATTTCTTTTTAAAAAATTATTTGAAGAATATTTATTTATTTTTGAGAGACAGAGAGAGATAGAGCATGAGGGGATAGGGGCAGAGAGAGAGAGAGAGAGACAAAGAGTCCAAAGTAGGCTCCAGGCTCTGAGGTGTCAGCACAGAGCCCAATGTGGGGCTCGAACCCACGAACTGTGAGATCATGACCTGAGCTGAAGTCAGATGCTTAACCAACTGAGCCACCCAGGCACCTCTGAAATCATTTCTATAGACCAGAACGAACTATAGATATCCATGAATCTGACAGAATTATAACAGGATACATTTGGATTACTAAAAAAAGCAAAAAGCCCTGGAAAGGCCATTGCTTAGCTGGAGGGAAGTTATAAAATGATGTTAAACACATACTCCGAGACTGGTATAAAAGCAAGCCAGAGTAGTCATGTGGCTGGCCACTCTACTACGAATGACTCTCCTAAAGGAAAGCATTTGATAAATGTCTTTAGTGATTGTTTAATATCTCCGTGTGCAAGAGATATCATAAGAAATACACATTTAATTGCTGTTAACAAGGAAGAAGGCTGATGAGAGGAAAAGAAAAAACACCTTGGGGGCACCTGGATGGCTCAGTCAGTTAAGCGTTTGACTGTTGACTTCGGCTCAAGTTATGATTTCATGGTTTGTGAGTTCCAGCCCTATGTGGGACTGTGTGCTGACAGCATGGAGCCTGCTTGGGATTCTCTCTCTGCCCCTCCTCTGCTGGAGTGCTCTCTCTCTAAATAAACTTTATTATTATTTTTAAATGTTTATTCATTTTTGTGTGTGTGAGAGAGAGAGAGAGAGAGCGCGTGCACATGCAGGGGAGAGGTAAAGAGAGAGGGAAAGAGCAGATCCGAAGCAGGCTCTGTGCAGAGAGCGGTGAGCCCAAAGTGGAGCTAGAACTCACGAACTATAAGATCACGACCTGAGCCGAAGTCGACACTTGACCGACTGAGCCACCCTGGCGCCCCAATAAACTGATAAACTTAAACAAACAAACGAACCATCTCGGAGAGAGTGATCATGTCACACTGAAGTTCTATCAGAGAGAAAACAGAAAACATGTAATAGCCAGATATTTAAGAATGTATGTAACAGAAAGGTCAAGGGTCTATAAACGGTATCACCTGAGAGAAAGTTAAGGCACTGCGTGTACTTGGAGAAAGACAATGCGGAAAGATTCTTGAAATATTTGAAAAGTTGCTTTCTAGAAGAGAGACATGTTCTATGAAGTTCCAAAAGAAAGAATTCACCAAAAGGATGGGGACTAAATTTGATCCAAATGGGAAGAACCTTTAAATTATACAGCTCAGGAGCAAGAACTCCACAAGAGCCAGTGAGAAACTTGTCACTGGAGGCAGAGACAATTAGAAGCTGAAAAGCTGTGTGTTAAAAGCCTCAGAAGGTGTTTTTTTGTGTGGAGGGTCAGGTTAGGAGATTCTAAGGGGTCTTGCAAGTCTATGAGTGATTATCATATTTAATTAATTTATTTTTAAATGTTTCCTTAAATGTTTATTTTTGAGACAGAGAGAGCACATGAGCTGGGGAGGGGCAGAGAGAGAGAGAGAGGCAGAGAGAGAGACAGAGAGAGAGAGGGAGGGAGGGAGGGAGGGAGGGAGAGAGAGGGACACAGAGGATCTGAAGTGGGCTCTGCGCTGACAGTGGAGAGCCCGAGGTGGGGACCAAATTCATGAACCCAAATTCATGGCCTAAGCCAAAGTCAGGTGCTTAACTGACTGAGCCACTTAGGAACCCCTATTTATTTTTGAGAGAGAGAGAAAGAATGCACATGTGTGGGCACCAAGGGACAGAGAGGGAGGGAAAGAATCCCAAGCAAGTTCCTTGCTGTCAGCACATAGCCCGACTCGGGGCTCGATCCCATGAACCACGAGATCATGACTTGAGCCAAAACCAAGAATTGGACACTTAACCTACTGAGCCACCCAGGCACCCCAAGATTTTGTTTTTAAGTAATTTCCACACCCAATATGGGGCTCGAACTCACAATCCTGAGATAAAGAGTTGCATGCTCTAGTGACTGAGTCATTCAGGTGCCCCACTATTCTATTTCAAATCCACGAACTAATTGGCAATTTAAGGAAGCCTAAGTGACTTTTTTTTTTAATTAAAAAAAATTCTTTTAATGTTATTATTTTGAGAGAGACAGAGAGAGACAGACAGACACATGGAGTGTGAGCAGGGGAGGGGCAGAGAGAGAGAGGGGGAGACACAGAATCCAAAGCAGGCTCTAGGCTCTGAGCTGTCAGCACAGAGCCTGACGTGGGGCTCTAACTCCCAGACCGCGAGATCATGACCTGAGCCAAAGTCAGATGCTGAACCAACTGAGCCACCCAGGCGCCCCTTTAATTTTGTTTTTGAAGTTTATTTATTTTGAGAGAGAGAGAGAGAGGGTGTGCAAGCAGGGGAGGGGTGGGGGGGGGGGAGAAAATCCAAAGCATTGTTAGCTTGGAGCCCAATGCAGGGCTCAAACTCACAATCTGTGAGATCATGACCTGAGCCGAAAATGAAGAGTCAGATGTTTAACTGACTGAGCCACCCAGGTGCCCCTCTAAGTGACTTTAAGGTAAAGAATCTTTTTATAAAGCATTAAGTATCTCTTAAGCCATGTGACTTTGAAGATTCAATTTTCAGATTTTTCTTGAATCTGAACATGTCAGACCTCCATTGTATTAACAAAAAGGTAAATGTAGAGTACTATCAAAACTAACGAAGAAAACATTTTCAATTTCTTTCAAGTACAGAGATTATATGCAGTATAGTACAGTATCTTTTTACAATAGTGTAAGCACACATTTCTCTTTCAACTACTAGTATGCTTCAGTAGTCATTGGGAAAGTACCCACAATTCTACCTTCCTGTTGGGAGTCTTATTTAGTGGAAAAAACACACAAAAAAATTACACTGACATTTATAAACACACGCATATGTAACTGCAAAAATGTTTGTTTTGTGCATATAAAACAAAAGTTAATAGTAATTATTAATTATACAATGACTATACAAGAGACAGTCTTAAATAAACATTAAATCTTTTCCTGCTGACCTGTAAAGCTTTACATAAAGCTGCATTTATGAATCGTCCTGGTGTAAATAGAGTCTGCAAATACATCTCCTGTTAGAACAGTAAAACAAAAATTAGTATCATCCTAAATAGGTAAAATTTGGAAAAATTTGAAGGAAGAATTAATCACATTAGCGCCAACACTTGAGTTTCCATTATAAAAACATGGCCCTTCTGTATCTCAGCAATACCAAGTACTAGAGCAGTTCTATATTTTCACATTAAGGAAGAGACTACAGTGTGTTTGAGCCAACTAGGCATACTATAAGGAAATCAGCGTATTCCTCATGGAGTACTTTACTGGGTTCCACTGGAAAACATAGCTTGTGAAATGCCAGCCTTATATGGAAAGGCGAACACAGGTTTATTGGTGATACACACTGGTAAGAGAAGAATTAAGCTAAACTGGTTTCTCCACCATCCATAAAGTACTCATCTTATGTCTCACATATAAAAGGAACCAATAGGCATTACATGTAAAAACAAACAAAAAATGCAATAAACTGTCACTACTTGGAAGATTAAGTAGAGAAGAAAAACGGAAAGTCTTAAGTTGCCCAAATATTTTGCCCAAATTTCACAATTCAGATTTGCCAGGAAGTAGCAAATCGGACTAATCTTCACTCAAGTTTCCTTCCTTCTCCTGGGGTTCTGGGGGGTGACCCAGGGCCCATAATCTTCTACCTCATTTAACATAAAGGCATCAACTGATGCCTTTTTCTCTTCTTCTTAACCTGAGGATATCTCTGAAAAATAGGGAGACTGGCCTGTTTTGCTCTCTACTGAATTATCATCTTTTTAAAAAGAGATTTCATGCCCATTGTGGAGCCCAATGCAGGGCTTGAACTCACAACCCTGAGATCAAGACCAAGGCTGAGATCAAGTGTTGGGACTCTCAACCCACTGAGCCACGCAGGCACCCCAATTGCATTTTAAAGTTATTTTCCTCATAGCATATACTGTTACTAGAATTTATTTGATTTCTAGCTTATATGCATGTACCAACATGGTTATAAACACTAGTGGACACCTAGTGTTTATGCCTACCCAGGATCCATTACCCTTCTTTTACTAACAAATCCCTACCTTCCTCTGGGGGAACCATTCCTCCTCTACCCATATTCCCCATACTCAACTGACTTCACCACCTCCACAAGAACAAGGTGCACATTGGACATGTTTCTCATGCTAAGGCAGATTATTCTATTCTTTCTGATCAGAGTGACTGTGTCAGAAATCAGCACACTGCTCAAGCCAGGCCAATGAGAGTCTACTTCAGGACCAGGGACAGTGGTTCTCCCTCTTCTCTGGGGTCCATAGAATGCGTAGTTCACACAATGCATAGGCTCAGGGAGCCTGCCTGAGAATAAACCCAACAAGAAGGAAAACAAAATACAAAGGAGAAATCAAGCCCTGAAGGCATTGTGGCACTGTTCCCGCCTTGGGTGAAGCCAGGTAACTCTCCATTTCTCAGCTGCACAAATATTCTCCTTTTAAGCTTAAGTCAGTTTGAGGTGGGTTTCTTTCACATGCAGCTGAAAGGATTCGGACTAATACACCTGGTTCTTCTCAAACTAATGATCAGGGTAAATCATCCTCTTACATAAGACTTTAATGTTGCTTACTCTGGGGTCTTGATCATCTCTGATAATGATCTCTTCCTCTGGCAGAGAGTGCATAAAAACTGAATTCCATTGACCTGCAACATTACTATAGGGAAACAAAAAAGGCCATCAGTCTACATAAAAATGATGACTAAAAGCTGATGCTGTTGATCTACTGAAGATTTCAAAATAAATAAGTAAAATTTATTGTCAACAGTCTGGCTTTATAGAAGTGCTCTTACCAGTTTTTTTTTTTTTTAATGTTATTTTCATGTTTATTTTTGAGACAGAGAGAGACAGAGAGAGAGAGACAGAGAGAGCACGAGCGGGGGAGGAGCAGAGAGAGAGGGAGACACAGAATCTGAAACAGGCTCCAGGCTCTGAGCGGTCAGCACAGAGCCCGACATGGGGCTCGAACTCACAAACCGTGAGATCATGACCTGAGCCGAAGCTGGACGCTCAACCGACTGAGCCACCCAGGGGCCCCTTAATTTTTTTTTTTTTAATGTTTATTTTTGAGAGAATGTTATTTTAAAGTAATCTTTACACCTAACATGGGACTTGAACCTACAACCCCAAGATCAAGAGTCCCACGCTCCACTATGCCGGCCAAGTGTGCCCTTGCTCTTACCAGTTTTAACAGGCATCTTCCTGAAATGAACACTCTAACCACAAATCTACAAACAATAGCTAACTTTTATTTTGCATTTACTATTATTAGATATTATGCTAGGCACAGTTAAGGATATTATTCTTATAAGCCTTATGGTAATTCTGAAGGACGTATCACCCACATTTTGTAGATGGGAAAAGTAAGGCTTTGTCACAGCTAAATTTCACAAGTGGACTCAAACTCTTATCTGATACCAGATTCTTTGCTTATCACCACTTTGTTTGAATGCCATCTATAAGGAGTACGCTCATATTATCTGAGATGTGGCTCAACCATCTGGGGCAACTATCCCTATAGTTCTAGTCTAGAGTATAGGACTGATTATGAGGGATCCCTAAAGTTCAATTAGTTTAGTTCCAAAGACATTAAGCTATATTCCAGGGAATCCTGCACAGGGTGTTTTAGGAGTATGTAAGTGTCTGATTAAGAAATTTTTTTCAAATGTATTTTGTAGCTATTAAAACATTTAAAACTATTATGCACATTAAAATATTAGAGACCAAATATATCTATTATTAGAGATAACCAACAATAACATTAAATTGTGTTATAATTTTATTCTCACAAAATACTAGTTTTATATATTGGAGTTCATTATCTTTTGAAAAAAAGGGTTTCCTGTTTAAAACAAAAAAGTTTGAGGAGCACTATACTTGTGCAATCAATTTCTCTTATGATGAGAAAATTGAGAACCCAAAGGGGCTGCAGTATCTTTTGGAAGTTGTGGGTACTGGAAATAGTCTGCTCAGAAGCAGAGTAAACTCCCAAATTAGAAGTATTTTAGATAGGTGCTATTGCTCCCAAGAAATATGGCATTTTATCTCATTCCAACCCTAAGAATCCTTCATTTTGTTCTAAAACCAAAAGGTAAGAAACATCACAAAATGTAAAAGGAGGAATTTTGGAAAATAGTTAACAGTAGGCAAACCCAGGACTGAATCCTTTAAATGCAAACACTTGACTTCGGTTCTACATAACAAGCTCTCTTGCTTTCTTAGAATGGAACCCCTAGGGGTGAGGCTAGACGACAGAGGAAGTGATCCATACTGCTCAAAGGTGATGTATCTCACAACAGTTTGGTTCTCAGCATCATGCCACAGGGCCCAGATATCCGTTGAGGTTAAGGCAAAGTCAATCAGTGTCTCCTAGGAGGAAATGTGGGGGAAAGGGGTTAAAATATGAAAGAGGAATAGCTTACAGCAACTTAAATTTGTATTAATAGGAGGTCAAAAGCATAAAAATAGAAGATAGTACCACACGAACTTGGTAAAACTCAAATGAAATTTGGTCTGCATCTATCAGTAAATATTTCATTTTAAGATTTCCATCCCTTTACAACATAGTTAAGTCAGCCAATTCTTTCTTATACTTGAGTGATATGCAAAGGATGATCCAACCTACCTGAGAAGTGAAAACGGACGAAATGTGATCTAGACTATAGCGGTTATTCTCAGTGCTCACCAGTTGGAAAATGCAGAACTGTTAAAACACAAATTAATAATTCATAACTTGAAAAAAATCAACATGCTACTTTTCTAACAAGTTATGAGCATTCAGAAACCAATTATTTTTTTAATTAAAATTTTTTTTTTACATTTATTTATTTTTGAGAGACAGAGAGAAAGCAGAAGTGGGGGAGTGGCAGAAAGAGAGGGAGACACAGAATCTGAAGCAGGCTCCAGGCTCTGAGCCATCAGCAAAGAGCCCGATGCAGGGCTCGAACTTGCGAACCGTGAGATCATGACCTGAGCTGAAGTCGGACGCTCAACCGACTGAGCCACCCAGGCGCCCCAATTAAAAAAATGTTTTAAGTAGGCTCCATGCCCTGCATGGCAAGAGCTCCATGCAGGGCTTGAACTCATAACCTTGAGATCAAGACCTGAGCCGAGGGGTGCCTGGGTAGCTCAGCAGGTTGAGTGTCTGGCTTTGGCTCAGGTCATAGTTCATGGGTTCGAGCCCAGAGTCTGGAGCCTGCTTCAGATTTTTGTGGCTCCCTGTCTCTTTGCCCCTCCCCTGCTCGTGCTTTGTCTCTCTCTCTCTCAAAAATAAACATTAAAGGGGCGCCTGGGTGGCGCAGTCGGTTAAGCGTCCGACTTCAGCCAGGTCACGATCTCGCGGCCCGTGAGTTCGAGCCCCGCGTCAGGCTCTGGGCTGATGGCTCGGAGCCTGGAGCCTGTTTCCGATTCTGTGTCTCCCTCTCTCTCTGCCCCTCCCCCGTTCATGCTCTGTCTCTCTCTGTCCCAAAAATAAAAAAAAAAAAAAAAAAAAAAAAAACGTTGAAAAAAAAAAAAAAATAAACATTAAAAAAAAAAAAAAAAAAAAAAAGACCCGAGCCAAGATTAGGAATCAGACGTGGGATACTTAACCGAGTGAACCACCCAGGTGCCCCTAGAAACCAATTTTTATAAAGGTGTGGTAAAATACACATAACATTTGTCATCGTAAACCGCCCCCCCCCCTTTTTTTTTTACCATCTTAACCATTTTTAAGAGCACAGTTCAGTAGTATTAAATACATTCACATTATTGTGCCACCTATATCCAGATCTTTTCTCATCTTGTAAAACTGAAACTATACTCATTAAATAGCTCTACACTCCCTTCTCCCTCTAGTCCCTTCCACCCACCATTCCACTTTCTGTCTCTATGAACTTGACTGCTCTAGGCACTTTATATAAGTAGAATATTAACAGTATTTTCTTTTTGTGACTTCACCTGGCATAACATCCTCAAGGTTTATCCATGTTGTAGCATGTGTCAGAATTTCCTTCCTTGAGGCTGAATAATATCCCATTTTATGTATATACCATTTTTGTTTATTCATTCATCTGTCAAGGAACACTTGGGCTGCTTCTACCTTTTGGCTACTGTAGATAGTATGATGACTATGGGCGTACAATTTTTTTTTTTTTTTTTTGGACTGTCTACAAGAAAACACTATCTTTTAAGTAAGAAAGCGCATGCGCATGTGAGCACAAGCAGGGGAGGAACAGAGGGAGAGAGAGAGAATGATAAGCGTGGAGCACAATGTGGGGCTCAATCTCATGACCAACCACGAGATCATGACCTATGCTGAAATCAAGAGTCGGCGCTTAAACGACTAAGCCACCCAGGTGTCCCCAAATACGTCTTTGAGACCTTGCTTTGAATCCTTTGGGTATATACCCAGAAGTGGAATGGCTGGATCATAGATAGGATAATGTTACAATTAGCTTTTAAAGGAACTGCCATACTGTTTCCCACAGTGGCTGCAACATTTTACTTTCCGTCACCAGTGCACAAGGGTTCCAATTTCTCCCTATCCTTGTCAACACTGCTATTTTCTGTTTTTTTGGGGAGGATAGTAGCCATCCCACGGGTGTGAGGTGGTATCTCATTGTGGTCAGAAGCCTGTTTTAAGTTTATATTTTTACCAAAGTGCCAGAGATAATTTAAAACATATGCACAATACAAATCAACACTAGTTAACTTCTACTAAAAACAAAACTCTGTAAAATAATTCAAGTGTAGTATTTAACTCTATTGCCAAAACAAAAAATTTCAAACTCAAAAATGATACTTTATGGATATTTTAAGTAATTTTTTTGGAAAAAGAAAATTCACTATAAACTGGTAAGAGTGACAATGGTTCTCTCTTTATAACACAGAAGTTACTAAAGGGTAGTACTAAAAGAAAAATACACAGGGGCGCCTGGGTGCCTCAGTCGGTTGAGCGTCTGACTTCCGCTCAGGTCATGATCTCAGTCTGTGAGTTTGAGTCCTGCATCGGGCTCTGTGCTGACAGCTCAGAGCCTGGAGCCTGTTTCAGATTCTGTGTCTCCCTCTCTCTGTGACCTCCCCCGTTCATGCTCTGTCTCTGTCTCAAAAATAAATAAACGTTAATAAAAAAAAAATTAAAAAAAAAAAAAAGAAAAATATACAGAGAGTCCCTTCTGAGAAAAAGTTGGAGTGTATGAAATACAAAAGATATATGCAGTGTTCATATTCATCCTAGTCTAGAGCTGTATTTCACAAGTTGCAGATCTCAACCTGTTAGTGGAATATAAATCAATTTAGCAGGTCTCAACCAGCATTCAAACAACAAGAACAACAACAACAAAGTATCAAAGTTCATCAGTTCATCACTCATAGTAAAGGTAAACATGTTTCATATATTTTTTTTTTGTTACATATTTTGTAACAACATATTTTGTATACACATACACCACAATATGTGTATAGTAGATAGCAGAACAAGGTATTTCTTGTTGGAAAAATGCTGGCCAAGCATATAGTGCTTCTCAAATTACCTGTGGTAAAGGACTAGTTTTTTGTTTTATTTAATTTCCAACCTGTTGCAGATTGATACTTTATTTATAACATACAGGAATCTTAAATTTTTTTTTTTCAACATTTTTTATTTATTTTTGGGACAGCGAGAGACAGAGCATGAACGGGGGAGGGGCAGAGAGAGAGGTAGACACAGAATCGGAAACAGGCTCCAGGCTCCGAGCCATCAGCCCAGAGCCTGACGCGGGGCTCGAACTCACGGACCGCGAGATCGTGACCTGGCTGAAGTCGGACGCTTAACCGACTGCGCCACCCAGGCGCCCCATATAACATACAGGAATCTTGAATGTGGATGTCTGTAGCAATGTCAAACCACTATAAAAGTATCTGAAAGTTCACTCTCATGTTCTGTAGCTATCTTACTGCAAACTGGTAAACAAGAATTTGTGGCCCAGGACCAGTCTGTGGACCACACACCATAGTCTACAGGACTTCTGTTTGAGAGTCGTATTAAGGTCTTAGATGGAATACAGACGGCAGCTTGTATCATCAATGAGAACAAGATCCTGGAAATAACCGAAGTAATACACTTACTAAAGAATTAGAATCCAAAGAACCAAAGGAAACACCAGAAATAAATGAATAGGAATGGATATAAATATTAGAGACAAAGGAAAAATAAATTTCAACTGTGCCTATTAGAGGAAAATACAGGCTGAAGAGCAGGATATGTGTAGGGGGAAAAAAAAGTCTACAAGTTCACCATAACATGAGTAGGTCTAACTGCCAAAAAGGTTTATCTGATTTTAGGCTTCATTAATAGAATCATAATGCTCAAAAGAAAGGAGATAACAGCTCTGCTCAATTTCACACCACTCCTACACTCAATTTTGAGTCTTTTAGAGGAGTGCTTCTCAAAATGTAGACCATAGACTATTTCAGGGGATCAGTGAGGCCAAAACTCTTTTCATAAGAATACATTATCTGCAATGTCTGTGTTGATATTTTTGCATTGATGATGCACAAGCCTAAATAAGAGGGTAAAATTACTGGTGCCTTATAATGAATCAAGGCAATGGCACCAAACTGAACACCCTTGCATGAGAAAAACACTCAGTACTAGAAATAGAAAGGAACTTCCTCAACATGATAAAAGGCATTTATGAAAAATTCACAGCTAATGTCATACTCAGTGGTGAAACACTGAAAGCTTTCTCCCTTAGACCAGGAACAAGACAAAGATGCCAGCTCTTCCCACTTCTATTCAATATTGTACTGGAATATCTATCCAGGGCAATTAAAAAAAAAAAAAAAAAGGCATTCAGTTGATTCAATTGGAAAGGAAGTAATAAAACTATCTTTATTTGCAGATGAGGTTATCTTGTATACAGGAAGTTCTAAGGACTCCACTATAACCCTATTAGGACTAATAAAATAATTCAGCAGGGTTGCATGATACAAGACCAATGATACAAAAATCAACTCTATTTCTATAAACGTTCACTGAATAATCTCAAAATAAAATTAAGAAAATAATTTCATTTCAATAATTTCATTTCCACTAGCATTAAAACGAATAAATACCCAGGAATAAACTGGTCAAAAGAACTGCAAAACTTCTACTCCGAAAACTATAAAACATTGTAAAAAGAAATTAAAGATGTAAATATATGGGAAAACATTCCATGTTTATGAACCAAAAGACTTAATATTGCAAAGATGGCAATATTTTCCAGCATCATCTACAGAACCAACATAATCTCTATCAGAATCTATCAAATAATAATAATAAACATATTTTGGTCTCTGCCACTGGGTGCTGGCACTAAGCTAAAACCCTTGTAATTTCCTAAATGATGAAGATGATAGGAGCATCTTATACAAAGCTCTAGAATCCCTTGGAATTTCCTGGGTGATAAATGCCTTTTCTTTTTTCTTTTAATTTTTTTTTTTGAACGTTTATTTATTTTTGAGACAGAGAGAGACAGAGCATGAACAGGGGAGGGTCACAGAGAGAAGGAGACACAGAATCTGAAACAGGCTCCAGGCTCTGAGCTGTCAGCACAGAGCCCGACGCGGGGCTCGAACCCACAAACCGTGAGATCATGACCTGAGCCGAAGTCGGACGCTTAACCGACTGAGCCACCCAGGCGCCCCCGCCTTTTATTTTTTCAAGTAGGCTCCACAACCAGCATGGGGATCAAACTCACCCTGAGATCAAGAGTCTCTACTTACTCATGCTCTACTTACTGAGCCAGCCAGACGCCCCAGAAACACCTTTTGTTCTAATGAGATGACTCCTAGATAGCTTCAAGGATTAGGGCTGGTCACCAGAAAGACCAAGCCATGATTAGAAGCTTGAACTTTCAGCCCCAACCCCCATTCTCTGGGGTGGGGAGAGAGGCTGGAAATCTAGTAATAATGGATTATGCCTACATCATGATGCCTCCATAAAAATCCCTAAAATAAAAATCCCTAAAGTATGGTATAAGGAGAGCTTCCAGATTGGTGAACACATCCATGTGCCAGGAGGGTGGCAAACTCCTATACCACAGGGCAGACGCCTTTGAACTCAGGATCCTTCTGGACCTCACCCAACATACCTCTTCATCTAGTTGTTCACCTGTATCCTTTGTCATATAGTAAACTGGCAAATGTAAGTTACTGTTTCCCTGAGTTCTGTGGACTACTGGAGGAAACTGAGACCGAGGTCAGGGTCATAGGATGGATGAATCAAGAGCCCAAGGAGGTAAAAAGAGTATCCACATTTGGCTTAGAGTGTAGGTGCATGAGCAGAGTGTGAAGGCTTCCACACATATGGAAGGCCTGGTATAGGGTGGAAACTCAAGCAGAACAAGGAGGGTGTTCACATAGAGTAGCAGTCCGTATTGGTGATTAAAGCCCAAGCAGGGAAGGAAGGTGACCACTCAATAGGGGTGGCAGAGTATCAGCTCAAAAGGCATGAACAAGGCATCCATATGGAGGGGCAACCTGTAGTTGGGCATCAGAGCCCAACAAGGGTGAAGAGGCACCCGGATGGGCACCTCCAGCACAGTGAGGACAGACCCTACCTCAGTGAAATGTTATCCGGATTAAATGGATAACATGCATAAAGCGTGTGAGCCCAGAGTAAGCACTGTCCAAGTATTTGCTATTAATGTACATAAGGGGCCCGGCATCATGGCAAACACAGAATATCCAACGAATGGTTGTTTATTACAGGATTACCATTATATGACATCCGAAATACCTCATCTACATACAACAGCTAGTGTTTGGAAGACGAGCAAAATTATTTCTAAAAATTAACTTCCCTCCAACCACTTAGTAACACCTGCATCCCTTTCATAACTCCATTTTTCCACCCAGATGTCCAAACTGGCTCTTTCTTATTTAGCTTCGGTTAACTTTACCTTTCACGTTCCTTTGAACTCTCTACTCCCTTTCACCACGACTTCTTCACGATTTTTTTGATTCACACATTAGCACAAAACCCATCATCTCCACAGAAACAACACATGAAACACCTAGGTTGGTGGGAAGAGCTTAAATAGACTCAAATGTATCTCCCGCTACTTGCCCACATCAGTACATACAGTGTAGCTTGATACAGGTCTTATTTGTTTCATACCTGTCCGCGTTTTGGTGAATGCATGAACAGTCCTAGGTAGAGTCCCATGGAAGGGGAATAAGCAAGCCGTAACTTATGTCCAGTTCCAATACTGAGCTGAAAGTCTTTACTCACAGGAACATACTCCAGCATGTCGGCCACCATCAGGCACATTTGGTCCTGCTCAAGATAAGTCAACAAGTAGTATCAAAGAATATCCAAGTCAGTAAAAACAAACTTCTTCCCCTTTGAAAGGATGTGCACTCATCACACCTAGCACTCCTCTTTTATCTGCTGAGGGACACTAAAGATTTTTTTTTTAAAGTCTGAGATGAAAATGTCTCTTAAGTCTGATAAATAAGATCATCTAACTGTTTTGCTTATGAATCCTGAAAACTGTTTTATCAACTTGCATTTACAAAACACATTCATTCCTCTTAAGTGAAGATTATTCTCTGTACTATCTTAATTCTGTAGGATTCATAATTTAAAAATATATAAAAAGGGGAGAAATGTATGAAAAAGCTAAATGAAACTGTCTGAATGTAGAAATGGCCTGCAATTTCCAAACTTCAGTGATCTTAATAATCTTTGACAGAAACAGCAAGATTGACTTCAATTCTCTTACAATTCGCAAGGCTATTTTAACTTACAGTAACTATAAATGTAGCATTTACCTTATAAGACCACATTCGTAGTTTATGATCCTGGCACAGAGCAAAGATGAAGGCATCGTGCTCGACACAATGAACAGCAAGAGCGAGGGGACGATCTGAAGGCCCCTGGTCACCTCTAAAAACATAAAGCCCAATTTTAGGCTCGTAGTGTTCTAACTATCAGGTTATTAAAACTTGTTTTTAAAAACTTTTTTTTTAACATTTATTTACTATGAGCATGAGCAGAGGAGGGGCCGAGAGATGGAGAGACACAGAATCCAAAGCGGGCTGTAGGCTTTGAGCTGTCAGCACAGAGCCCGACGCAGAGCTCGAACACACAAACCGCGAGATCATGACCTGAGCCGAAGTCGGATGCTTAACCGACTGAGCCACCCAGGCACCCCAAGATTATTAGAACTTGTAATTAAACAGATAAAATAAAGTTATAAATGTACCATTTTGTTTAAGATTTTAAGTATTTCCTACATCCAACATGGGGCATGAACTCGCAACCCCAAGATCAAGAATTGCATGACCTACTGATTAAGCCAGCCAGGTGCCCCTATAAATGTACACTCTTAGTCAACACAAGGAACCAAGAGTTTACATGCTGGTATCAGATAACTATATTTTCTACTTGGTCTATAACCAATCACTATGATATACTTTAAAGGGCTCTACATAAGAAAGGAATAGAGTTTTAATCATCAGAAACTTTCTACTTCTAATTTTACACAAAATTAGTGAGTCAGGGCAGAGCACTGAGTTGAATATCATGAGAAAATACAGAAAAAATCAGTTTCTGCTATCAAGATGTCTGAGGTGTGGCTCTCCTCAGATGGACTGTGACATTTTGCAGACTCTTCTCCTTTCCAGTATAATGCTTATCTGCCTTAGAGTAAGACTAGAATCACTAATAGTTCCTGCCCAGTGCAAAAATGAAATTCTTGGGCCCTTTGGTTTGCCCACCAGACACCACTTACCTGATAGCTGTTGGCATCCAGCCTATAAGCAGTCTCTGCATTACTGAACTCTGTTTTAGTTCCACAATTGACACCATCCCTACGAGATTGAAAACAGACCAGTGACATCCAAGGCACCTCTTGATCAGACTCAGAGAAACTCAAAAACAAGGATCCATCCAATCATGAACAAGTTCCTTACAACAGGTGGACAGGCTTCTCCATTTCCATACTGAATAAGAGAGTTTTAGGATGTACCTTTCCACATACATCACACTTAAAATATCTTGAATCATTATCGCATTAATAAAAATAGCACTAACATATTGCTAGGGAAAATTTTTGCCAAACAGTTACAAATAGAAACCTGATTGCTGCTCAGAACAGTCATTCTTCCCAAAAGAATCATTGGGTTCCTTTCACGTGTCAGGCACAGTTCTAGGTGCTGAAGATGTGGCAGTAAACAAAACATTAAAAAAAAAAAAACACCTGTCCTCATAAAACTTACATTCCACTGGGAGAAGGGCAGAAGCCGAGACAGCTCACAAACTAAGCAGAATGGTATTAAGTGAAAACAGAAAGCATACAGTGAATGCTGCGTGTGTATGTGCAATTTGGAAAAGGGTGGTCAGGGAAGGCCTCACACACTGAGGGAACACTGAGTGAAGACCTTGAGGAGTTAAGGGAATGAGCCAAGCTGGCAGCTGGAGAAAGACTATCTCAGGCAAAAACCCTGATGTAAGAGTGTGCCCGGTATGTTCAAGGAATTGCAATTGCGAGAAGCATGAGGCTGGTGTAGAGAAGGCGAAGGGGAAAAAAGAGGTCCCTGAAAGCCAACGTAAGGACTCTGGGTTTATTCAGAATGATATGAAGAACAAACCGTCACTTGAGGGCTTTGAGCAATGGGGTGACATGACTCTACTTAGATTTAAGTGTATCTCAGAAGTTTCTGTAGAGGGGTAAGAACAGATCTGAGGGATATTTAGGAAGATAATGCAATAATCCAGGCAGGAGACAGTGGTGACTTGGAGCAGGTTATCAGCAGCCGAACTTCCTTGTGTCAATTAACTTATTTTAGTTATAGTACCTCAACCTGAAGGTAGATAACTAGTCAACTCATCTCTACTACAGGCCTTAGACTAGGCTGTCTTACAGTTATGTCTTCCCACATTCCAAAAAGCTTTACAATTCCTCATCCGCTCTATAAAATCTTACCTTCTCAGAAAACAAAACAAAACAAAACAAAACAAAACAAAACAAAACAGTAAAAGCACTAGAGACTCCTTTGGCAAGCAACACTGAATGATCAATTTCAGGGGGAGTAGGGAAACAATTCCTGCCTTGGATGATGGGTATGGTCTTCTAAGGTCTGTTTTACTGCCAACATTCCTTGCTTAAAGTTAAATCCAAGTTCAGCTCCCACTCTTACCAGGTATGTCATAAGACGGTAGTTTAAGAACAAAGATTCCCCCAGAAGCAGACGGAAGAGCAAACAGAGCCTCCCCATCACTGCCAAGCCAAGCTGCCGAGGAGGTAGAATTAGGGGAGAGTCCAGGTACTGCTGGAATTAATTGAGAGTTGCAAGGATCCCTGAAATCAACTTTTCCAACGTCAGTAAATATTGACTGCATCTGACTTTCAATTACCAACTCCTGTGGAGTGATTAAAAAGAAAAATCTGTTAAATCAAAATAAGCTGAATTTTGCTCAGTTCCTTTCAATGGCTACAAAAGCTTTAAAAGAAACAATTGAGCCTGGAAACAAAGCTGTTCTTTTTCATCAAGATTATTTCAACTTAAAAATGTGTCTGATCATTTTAAATTGTAACTATCAAAAGTATGCTTGGTAAGAGCTACCAAGAAATCCAATTTTCCTTCAATTTCTAAAGGATATTGCTCCAGCATTAGATGTGTGACAACCAGAGTAACTTGGGAAATAAAGGATATTACTCTTAACCAACTTACGCTCCTGTACATCCGGGAAGGGTGTGGCAAAAGTAATCTGTGCACTGTCTGATTGGTCAAGATCAAGATTATCACATGATTCTGAGTCTCAGAGACGTGAACCCCTCCAGGTAAGAGGCTGCAATTTTGGAATTTGAGGCGAACTGCATTATTCAACAGATTCACGTCCAGTGACTCTTCCACCAGCTCCAATGTATCTCCAGAGGTCTTCCTATTAAAAAAGAGACATTTGTTTAAACAGTTTATGCTTTCCTAACTGACTGTTGTTTTGAAATATATGGAAGTGGCTTCCAGATGAACTTTCCCAATTTCAAAGTTTTGGGTAAACAAATTCAGATCAACTTTTAGAATCTAAACCATCACGATACATTCATTTGCCAACCACAGCACCATATAAAATTCCAATCTTACTATATGATTCTCTGTTAAAATGGAGGCATTTCCAAACTTGATGGCTTATTTATTTAGGATGATGATACTCAAAGTAACTGAACCCCACTATAAAGAAAATTCACACCATGCACCCCCATTACTTACAGTGGAATGCCTCTACTATCAGTACTACAGCATCATACTACGGTGACCCTAACAAATGTGACTCTTTCCCTTTCAGTGACTTCCTCTTGGATGCAGGGAAGACCTCTTCAGGCGCAGCTCTGCCATATGGTAGCACTGGATCATAGAAAACACCGTGCTGGGAGGGCCCTACCTTCTCATCAGCTCATTTACCAGTCTGCCTGCATCCTCCCCTGAAGAGCGAGTCTCCTTCCAGCAATTCGAGGGCAACCTCTGATGTTCTCAAGTATATCCCTTCTGTGTCCATCTCTCCTTCTGCCAAAGCCTTCCCTCAACATTCAAATGCGCTCTTCCCTGGCCTCTCCCTTTCCATCACCCCATTCCTGCCACTATCCGGCTATCACCATCTCTCCTTTCCCCTCCATGGCCATGTCTTCTCTATCTCCTCATCTCCCTCATACTCTTCAACCTGCCCTCTTCTTACCAAGGTCACCACACCAATTCCAGTGGATTCCTCAGTCCTGTTCTTACTTGACCTCTTAGTAGCACTCCCCATACTTGACAATGCTGTCCTTCTGAGAGTTTCTTTCTTGACTTCGATGATACTACCCTCTCCTGCTTTTTCCCTGTGTCTCCAGGCATTCCCTCTCCTTCTCTTGGACCTGACGCTTGCATTTTATTTCCTCCAACCTTGATTTTCGGGTGTCTTATCTGCTTACTGTACCCATTCTCTCAAAGCGCATCTTTTCCACCCCCGAAGCTGTACGCACCATGTGAACTCTAATTTCCTAGGGCTGCTTTGCTTCTGGTAACTCACGGCACGTCATCAGCACAATTTTTTGGACTCTCAACCTCGTCTCTGAAAACCTGCTTCACCTTCCTGCTTTATGGTTAAAGTTGGGTCCTGGATCTTGCCCTGAGGACACCCCCCAGAGTCCTCTCTAACGGTGGTAAGCTCTCTCTACCACACTCTCTGTGCTGGGGCCTCAAAGTGGGGCACAGCTGTCCTGCTTGCTCCCCACTGCCACTGTTCCTCCCTCCCTGCCCGGACTACTCAGCTCTGAGGCATGTGCAGCCAGATACCACCTACAACCCCTGCCCACCGCAGTTATCTGCAGGTCTCTTTCATTCCTTGAAGACTAGCTCCTGGCTCACTGCTACTCTCCCACACTTCCTTTCCCGTATCTATATTTTTTTCTAATATCTCACTTTCCACAGTTCCCTTCTAGTGATTGCTCTTGACTGTGTATACATACACTATTATACTTCCTCCATACACTTGCTTTGCCCTCCTTCAAGAATTGGAGTTCTCTGCTTCTCTCACAGCGGTGCTCCTTAAGAGAGCTATTCTGTACTCACAATTCCTGTCATCTTCTCTCCAGAGCCCAGCCACTTCGGATGTTTGTACCACAGTGGGAGCAGTTTCTGACAAACCTCCACCACGCAGACGTCTATTTTCATTTCTCTGACTTATATGCAGTACTTAACAGTTTTTCACTATTCTTCTCCTTGAAATATTTCCCTTAGCTTCTGAGATAACACTCTCTTTTTGTTCAACTCTTATTTCCCTCCTATTCCTTCCTAGTCTCCTTATCTTACTAAATATTGGAGTGCTCCAGGGTTTAGTCCTCAGACCTTAACTTTCCTCCACTACACAAGTTCTCAACAGGGGAACGATCTACCCCACTCCTTAATAACATTTAATAGTACCTGGAGAACTTTTTGCTTGTCACACTGGGGAGGGGGTGCTCTTGGCCTGTAGTGGGTAGAGACCAGGGATGCTACTCAATACCCTAAAATGTGCAGGGCAGCTCCCCACGACAAAGGTTTTTCTGGCCCCAAATGCCAATACTTCTGGCAATCTCTAAGTGATCTCATTCAGTGTAATAGCTTTAAATGCCATCTAATGCCAGCAATTCCCAAATCTATATCTTTAGTCCAAACTCTCCACTGAACTGGCTACTGCCTCAACACTTCCACCTGGATATCTAACAGGGGTTTCAAATGAAACCTGTTACAGAACACCTAGACTAGCAAACCTGAAAAACAAAGAGACCAAAACACCTACTTCACCTTCACTCTTCTCCAACTCAATTAATGGCATCTCTGTAACTTCCAGTTGCTCAAGACAAAACTCTGGAGGTCACCCTTGATGCTTCTCTTTCTGTATACCCTATATCTGAACCAATGGTAATTCTAACAAACTCACCTTCAAGACATATCCACAAACAGAATATTTCTCACTGCCTCTGCCAATACCACCCTGTTCTAAGCTGCCAGCATCTCGTCTGGACCGTGGCACCAACCTCCTAATCAGTCTCCCTGCTCCCAACCTTTCCCCACTATACCCTGTCCTCAATACAGCAGCCACAGCGATCCTCTAAAAACACAACCTAGATCAGGTCATTCCTCCACTTAAAACCCTTCAATGGCTTCTTCTCATCTAACTCAGAGCAAAAGTCGAAGCCTTAAAGTTACCAACAAAGCCCTGATTTGACCCGTGGCTACTTTCCTATTCTACCCTTTGATCACTCAGCTGCAGACTCCTGGCCCCTTGCCATTCTTTGAGCACAATGAACAAGCTCCTGTCTGAGGTTCCTTGCATTTTTGGTTCCTTTTTCTTGGAAGGCTCTACCTGAAAAATCTCATCCCCCAGATACCTACTTCTTCCACTCAAATGCCAACTTCTCACTGGGTCTTCCCTGACTACCTTCTATGAAAGGTAACTGCAGGCATGTCCTGCAGGCATTTCCCTTTCCTCTCACCTTGCCTCCCTGTTCTCTATTCCACTCATCACTGGACAAACTGTATTTATTTGTTTTGGGGGGTTATTGCTGTTTATTGCCTCTTTCCCTCCACCAGAGCAGGGACTTTGTTTTGTTCCCTGCTATATTCTCAGTCCCTGAACACTGACTGGAAAATATTAGGTACTAAAAAGTATTTCTTAAATGAGATTTGTATGTCAAACATAGGTCTCTCTTCTGAGCCTCAGACCTATACATTTCAAGGCCTACATGACATTTCTGAAGGGCTCCTACACAGGTAACTTCAAATGTATCGGAAAGAATTATTCACATCTCTCCATCTTCTTTGTATTAGTAAAAGGCAACTTGCCCACCCAATATCTTGTTAGTCACACCAGAAACCAGGGAACTGACTTTGTTCCCTCCATTTCCCTTCCCATCTTCTACCCCATATTCACTCTGTCACCAAGTCCTAGTGAAACTGCCTTCTAAATGCATCTTAAATCCATCTATTTCTCCTTTCCTAGCTACTCCCGTAAGTGAGCCACCAGCATCTCTCACGTGGGCCATCATTAAAGCAAGCAGTTTTTTTGTATTATACCTATCTAACTGAAATCCACCTGCCATAGAGTAAAATGATTTTTTTTCTTTTTAAAGAAAAGAAAAGGGGTCAAGACCTGAGCTGAAATCAAGAGTCAGACGCTTAACCAACCGAGCCACCCAGGAACCCCTAAACTGTTTTTTTTCTTAATGCAATTTTGGTTATGTTAGTAAAGAGTAACTCTTTAAAATCCTTCAGTGATTACTCAGTGTGCTCGGGGGGAAAAAATCCAAAACGCTTAGAAAGGATCTGAGGGTCCTCCATGATCTGAGTCCTGCTTACTTCCCCCGTCTCAGCATCTTCACACCACTTTCCATTTCGCCCACTGTACTTAAGCCACACAGATCTCCATCCAGTTAGTTCCTCAAACCTGCCCAGTTCCTTCTACCTCATGGATTTTGCATATGGTGATGCCGTGTGCTGGACGGCTCTGTCCCCCAATCCCCTCCCTGCCCGGCCAACTTTTCATCCTACAGATCTCGGGTTAAATGTGATATCCTTGAAGGCCTTCTCTGTCTCACTAATAACATTTGGTCCTCTCATTAGCCTCTCACAGCCCCTATACTTTTCCTATGAGGCAAGTATGAAAAATTTGTATTTATACACCTATGTCGCAGTCCCTTACTTTAGTGTATTTTCCTTCATAAGACTGCACCATCAAAAGCAGGTCCATACCCGTCTTCAAACAGCTACAACATCTTGCGTGATGGAAATGGTGTTGCTTTTGTTCACCACTCCATCTCTAGCAAACTTAGATACTAGACATGCTCAGATGCCTGACGTGAAAGAGCTCAAATGTATTTGAAGAATTAAGGAAGCTGTAGAACACTATAAAAACACAATGAGTTCAAGTTTAAGACTGGACTTTGGGGCTTTATCCCATAAGCTTCATTTCCTCTGCTTTTAGTGCTGCCTGGAAGGGCAGCTCTCCTAGTACTCTGCGTCTCCCTAATTTTCCCCTGATTCAGATGTGAAAACAGTCCTCTTTTCCTGTCTATTACCGCCTCGGAGAATGACATTCTGGGAACAGCCATGAGAAGTCAGAAGTCCAACAGCCCAACCTGCCAGGGGGGTTGGCGAACACAGCACTTACCAATGAATGAACCTGTTTCTGGTGACGGCGAACAACTTGCCACTTTCCAGATAACAGAAGCCTCCCGCGCTCTCACTGTATTTCACGGCTCCAGCCAAGGCATTTGCAGTCCCTGCAAAAGAAGATTGGTCAGCCCGCACACCTAGCTCTTTAGGGATGACAGGGACTGAAGGCACTGAGAAAGCAGAGGGTGACGACTGACAATCCATACAAAGAGAAGGGGAAGAAAGGAGGGCGAAGTAGGACACTACGGAAGCTCTGATCCCGGGGCTATAGGCATGTGGACTTAGGAGTATGAACGAGGGGTCAGACATGTAGGGACCCATAGGAGATGCCCGAGGGGAAGGACCGGATCGCGTCCTCCTTAGCTGCTTCCGTACCAATGCCGCACACTGTGAATTCCCGAAAGTGTCTCGGCCTCTCGCGCTCAGCACCGCTGAGCTCCACGAAGCTCCGTTCCAGGGCTCCCGCCGCCGCCATCTTCCCGCCGCCGCCGCAAGGCTCGACGGGACGCAAGCAAGGATGGGAGGCCATCGTCACTTCCGGGGGTGGGGCGGGCGGAGTTGCGGACAGGTGAGGAAGCCAGAGGAGAAGAGAGGGTAAGACCGTTCGTTGCAAGGCTTCCAGTCAGTTGGCTGGAGAACGAAAGTGGGCAGGGAGGAAGTCAGAAGGGAAAGGGAAAACGCGAGCCGATTCTGCTTGCGGGAACTTTCGCCTGGCCGGCTGGGATGCCCCCCAGGGGGCGGTGCCCTTTTCCCGGCGACCTCCGGGAGCGGGGCGGGGCCGGGTTTGTTTCCATTTTGAAAACCCGGGCGCGGGCGGCGGTGGAGCTGAGCTTCCCGGGAGGGGCGAGGTCCGGGGAGGCGGGGCAGCTGAGCGCCCTCTGCCGGGTTTTCCGAGTTCGCGGTCACCCTTCACTGCGTTGGGGTGGGCAGTCCCTAAGTCTCCTGGTCTCCCTTTTGGCCTTCGGTTGACATGTGGAATGGGGAGAGGGAATCTTCTGTATTGGAATCTTTTCAAGAGGCTGTATTCGTGTAATCTTGTGTAATGATACATATTGCGTTCGATAAAACATTGATACAACTTGCTGAGATTACCTAAATACTGCTCACTTGCGTACGTGAAGGGAATTTGCCTTTGCTTCCATTCCTCATCTGGAAGTTTGGAAGATATTGTGACTTTGCCCATATCTAGGGCACAATAGATGCCCAGAACTGGGGAAAATGCTGATTTTCAGGGGAAAATGTTTTTCTTTTTTCCTCAGTAGTCAACATTTGTTAAGCAATTCTGTTATTCTTGCTATTACCAGTGACTGCAACCTTTCGCTGTCATTCTGTTTCATTGATCCTATGCTGACCACTCCCGCCTAACTTTCCAGCTTGCTCCTAGGACACCAACGCTAGTGATGCCATCCCTCCATCCCACCTACTGTGTCCATTGTTCTTCCACCTTTTCACTGTCCCTCATTTCCTTGAGGTTTCCTTCTTGCTCTGCTTAAGTTCCATTTAAATTACTCCTTTGCCTAGCTCTCTTCCTCTTCATTATGCTCTGGTAAAAACTACAGCTTTGATTGAATCCAAGTCTGCAGCTGAACAGGGCTGGAATAAAATACGCAATCATCCAGATGACTTCCTCTACCTCCATTAGGCTTCTAAACCTTGAGTGGGTCCATATTGCTGCCCAACAAACACATCGTACTTCTTTGTCCACTTATGGTCCAAGATATGAGTATTTCACAACTTCTCTAACCGGTAACACCTCCTCCCTCCTCCTCACTCTCAGCTTGCATTTTCACTTACAAGATTGATGCAATCGAAAGAGAATTTCCCTCACTACCACCTCTCCCTACCTGCCTTCATCTGTACCCACATACTCTGTCTTCCTGTACTGTTACCACTATAAATTGAACCGTCCCTGAACTTACGGGAGGACAACCTTTTTACATTTTTTCCAGATCACCTACTCAAGGACACCATTCTAGCAGTTATATCCTCTCTCCTACGTCTTCAACCCCTGCTCCTATTTACTGACTTGCTTCCCTAAGCACACAAACATGCTGTTATTTTTCCTTCTCACCACACACAGAAACCCTCATTTGATCTCTGCTTTCTTTAGCTACTATCTCCTACCTCAGAGCTGTTCTTCACTGTTAGAGCAGAATTCAAGAGCTTTCTGTTTAATTTCTTTTCTTCCAATCTCTCTCTTTTTTAAAATTTAGTTTAATTATTATTATTATTTTTTTAAAAAACTTACATCCAAATTAGTTAGCATATAGTGCAACAATGATTTCAGGAGTAGATTCCTTAGTGCCCCTTACCCATTTAGCCCATCCCCCCTCCCACAACCCCTCCCGTAACCCTCACTTTGCTCTCTATATTTATGAGTCTCTTCTGTTTTGTCCCCCTCCTTGTTTTTATGTTATTTTTGTTTCTCTTCCCTTATGTTCATCTGTTTTGTGTCTTAAAGTCCTCATATGAGTGAAGTCATGTGATTTTTGTCTTTCTCTGACTAATTTCACTTAGCATAACACCCTCCAGTTCCATCCATGTGGTTGCAAATGGCAAGATTTCATTCTTTTTGATTGCCGAGTGATACTCCATTGTATATATGTACCACATCTTCTTTATCCATTCATCCATCGATGGACATTTGGGCTCTTTCCATGCTTTGGCTATTGTTGATAGTGCTGCTATAAACATGGGGGCGCATGTGTCCCTTTGAAAGAGCACACCTGTATCCCTTGGATAAATGCCTAGTAGTGCAATTGCTGGGTCGTAGGGTAGTTCTATTTTTAGTTTTTTGAGGAACCTCCATACTGAGGTTCCAGAGCGGCTGCACCAGCTTGCAGTCCCATCTTCCAGTCTCTCTTAAACCCACTATTATCAGGCTTTTGCTCCTGCTGCTCTACTGAAGCAGCTTTTTTCAAGATCTCCAATGACATCCATTATATCTAACTCTGAACTCTTATTCCTTTTTCTTTTTTTTAAAAGTAATCTCTACACTTAATGTGGGGCTCGAACTCACAACCCCAAGATCAAGAGTTGCATGCTCTACAGACTCAGACAGCCAGACACCCCTGAATTCTTAACCCTGAACTTGACCATCTGCAGCATTTGAACAATTAGTTGCTTTCTTGCTCACTTTCTTCACACGGCCTCCAGGGCACCACACTACACTCTCTTGTTTTCCTCCCATTTCACTGACTGTTTCTTTTCAGGCTCCTTTGCTAATTTGCTTCTCTTTTCCCCAACCCTCTTAATGTTGGAGTGCCCCAGAGCTCAGTTTTTGAGCCTGTCTACAAATAACTCCCCTGAGGATTTCATGCAGTCTTCTGGCTTTAAATACTAGATTGCTACATTCTGATAATTCCCAGATGCAGATCTCCAGTGTAAAAACCTTTCTCCCTTGAACTCCAACCTTATGCATCCAACTGCCTATTCTTTTTCTTTTTCTTTTTTTTAGAGTTTTCATTTTTAAAGTAAGCTCTAGGCCCAACATAGAGCTTGAACTCACAAAGCCAAGATCAAGAGTCACATGCTCTACTGACTGAGCCAGCCAGGCACCCAGTCCCTTGAGTGCTCAGTCTTTGCATTCATCTGCCTACAAACATCACTGGGATTCCCCCACAGACCTCTCAACCTCAACATATCCAGGACTTAACTCATTTTATCTCACTCTACACCATTATGTGATTATGTGCCTATCAGTACCCAGTGACCTGATTTAGAAATCTAGGAATCATACTGGGCACAGAGATCCTAAAACCCTTGGAATTCCCTAAGTGATGAGAGGATAAAGGTGTCTTTTTTTATGTTAACGAAATGACTTTTGGAAAGTCCCTAGGTAACTTAAAGGTGGGGGCTGGTTGCCAGGGGAAGCAACCGTGTGATTTGAAGGTTGGAACTTTCAGCCCCACCCCAGCCCCCAATCTCTGGGGAGGTTTGCGAGGTTGGAGATTGAGTTCAGTCACCAGTGGCCAATGATCTAATCAACCACGCCTATATAATGAAGCCTCCGTGAAAGCCCCGAAGGGTGGGTTTGGAGAGCTTCAAGATTGGTGAACCAGAATAAACCCATTGTACTGTGCCCCAAATTCCATGGGAACAGAAGCTCTTGCATTCAGGACCTTGCCCTATGTATCTCTATCTGGCTGTTTATCCATATCCTTTGGTATCCTTTGTAATAAACCAAAATCTGGTAAGTAAACTGGTTTTCTGAGTTTTGTGAGCCACTCTAGCAGTTAATCAAACTGAAGGAAGGGGTTGTGGGAACCTCCAGTTTATAGCCAATGGTCAGAAGCACATGTGACAACCTGAACTTGCAATTGGCATCTGAAATGGGAGCAGTGTTGTGGGACTGAGCCCTTAACTTATGAAATCTGATGTTATTTCCAGGTAGATAGTGTCAGAATTGAGTTAAATTTGTGGGATATCTGGTCAGTGTCCACAGGAGTTGAGTTAATTTGCCTGGTGGTGTGGAAAAGTCCCACACACTGGACCTCTGGAAAGTCTACTTTTAAATATCATGACAGTAGGGATTAGGTTTCAACATACTAATTTGGGAGGTGGTGGTGAGGACACAAACATTCAGTCTCTAACACTTCTTAAAAAGTTTCGGGGACTCAAAAAAGCCTTTCAGGGGCTCCCTGTTGCCCTGACTTCCAAGGTCTTTGTCCTAATTTAAGCTTATCTACCTTCTTTAAATTCTTGAATCTCCTTGAGGGAGAAACACACTGTCCCAGGCGTAGACTGCCTTGTTCATACAGTGGGAGTCTTAACTTGAGTCCAAGTGGGATGTGGTCACATCTGGGCACATCTGTCAAACTTGTGTGATGGGTTTGCCCGAAACCTACTTGCTAGGGGACTGAAAAGGGACTTGGGGAAAAAAGTTTGCCTTAGGGCAAAAGGAACCTGTAGTAGTTTGATTTGGGACTTAGTTGTAGTGGAGGGATCATTGTGAGTACATTGTGATTCGCCTACCTCCCTGGTAGCCCTCCCTGGGCTTATATCTGATGTCCATGGAGAGCAGAGTGGGGAACTAGGAAGACAAAAAGACTAAGTACATTATAAAATCTATAAAACATTGAGCGCCCTCAAGTACTGCGTCAAGACTGATCATGTGGAGGATACACAAAAAGGAGAACCAGTCTTCCTCCTGTGCAAATGACCCCAGAGCAGTTTTTCCAGTTTAAAGCCTCCGGCATATTGGAGGGGGTGCCTTCCAGAAGTCTGGTGACCAAAGGAGTGGGGTGAGTACCTGGGAAGGACTTGTGTCCTAGAAAGCAGGGGTGGTTCCCCCAAGGAGACTGGAGCCTGGCCAGCACAGCAATTCTTAATAGTAACTTGGTGGAATTACCTGGATTACTTGGAGATGGATTATTTCATGAACACACATGCTCCTTGGATACTCCCAGAAATGCTTGCGGGGCTCTTTAGCAGGGACTGAAAATATGCCAGCTGGAGTAGGTGGGACCAGAAGTCAGTGGAATTTGTTCATTTTATATATATGTGTGTGTGTGTGTGTGTGTGTGTGTATGATATATTTATATTTACATACACACACACGCATATATATATATATATATATATATATATATATATAAATCTTAATGCTTATTTTTGAGAGAGAGGAACAGAGGGTGAGCAGGGAGGGGCAGAGAGAGAGGGAGACACAGAATCGGAAGCAGGCTCCAGGCTCTGAGCTGTCCACACAGAGCCCAGCGCGGGGCTTGAACTCATGAACCGTGAGACCATGACCTGAGCTGAAAGCGGGTGCTCAACTGACTGAGCCACCCAGGTGCCCCTCTTCATGTTTTTAATGTAATTGTACTTTTACCCATAGGTTGGGGAAATTTGGATATTACTGTATTGAACTATTTCACTCGTGTATGTCATGCTCTTAGAGTTCAGTGTGCTTTATTGTATGAGTTTTCTATTGCTGCTACAGTAAATGACCACAGATTTAGTGGCTTACATGGTTGCATAGGTTAGAAGTCCAACATGGGTTTTGTTGGGCTAAGATCAAGGGGTCAGTAGTGCTGTATTCTTTCTGGAGACTGTATAGGAGAGTCCCTTTCCGTATCTTTTCCAGCTTCATGATGCCAACCCTCTCCTTGACTGGTGGCCCCTTCTTTCATCTTCAAAGCCAGCAATGTCACATTTCTCTCTGACGTCAGAGAAAAGTTCTCTGCTGTGATTAGGTTGGGCCTCCCAGATCATCTAGAATAATCTCCTCATCTCTAGATTCTACAAAGTTCCTTTTGCCATGTGAGGTACTCAGTCACAGGTTCCAAGGATTAGTATGTGGACATCTTCCTTGGGTTGTGGGGAAAGGGGACATTTTTCTATGTACCATATTTACGATTTACTAAATATATCATATTCTCATTTCATTTTTGTAACATCCTTGTATGATAAATTATTCCTATAAGACAGATAACTTTTCTGAAGCACTTATTAAAAATATAGTTCCCATCAGTTGTTACTATCTTAACCCAGAGTTCAATCTTAGCATTACTCACTAATAAGGACAACCAGGTGTAACGTGACTCCTGGGTGATGCAAAGTGAAAGAATATGGCATCATCTGTAGAAGATTTTTAAACAACTTGATGAAGGTATTAACATACCATAAAATTTGCCCCTATAAAGTCTGCAGTTCAGTGATTTTTGTATATGTACATAGCTATGTAACCAGCCCCACAATCTAATTTTGAAACATTTATATCATCCTCCAAAGAAATCCAATACCCATCAACATCACTGCCCATTTCCCCTCTCCTCAGCGTGTGGAAACTACTGAAGTCAACTTTCCTGTGTCTATAGATCTGCCTATTCTGGACATCTTATACAAATGGAATATTACGTATGTGGCCATTTGGCTTCTTTAACTTGGCATAATGTTTTCAAAGTTCATCTGTGTTATAGTGTGAATCAGTACTAAATTCCTTTTTATGGTCAAACAGTATTCCGTTGTGCAGATATACTACATTTTTTTCATCAGTTACTGGCCATTTGAGTTGTTTTCCTTTATGGCTATTATAAATAATGCTGCTATGAATATATAAAGTATTCTTGCAAAAATGTTTAATCCAGATTGTGGTAGGTAGAATAATGCCCTCCCTGCCCCCACAAATGTCTACATCCTAATCCCTGGCACCTGAAAAGGGTGCCTTTTGCCTTACATGGCAAAAGGGACGTTGTAAGTGTGAGTAAGGTTGAGGAACTAGAGGTGGAGATGTGAGCCTGGATCACACAGGTAGGCCCTATCTAATCACACAGTCCTTAAAAGGAGAGAGCATCTCCCTCTGAGGATGGAAAGGGACTGAGATGGAGCAAGAAGGCCAGGAGCAAGGAATGTGGGTAGCCTCTAGAAGCTGGGAAAGGCACAGAAACAGATTTCCCCCGACAGCCTCCAAAAAGGAATGGGAACCCCGCCAACTCCTTGATCTGAGTCCATTGATTTTTGCTTTTAGCTGAAGGGAGCTGCCTTGTCTATGATTATGCCCCCTGCAACCAGTGAGTGGCCAACATGGGAAGATCCTCCCCTCTTGCTTTGATCTAGGACAACTCTGAAGGACCATCTCAGCTCCAGGGTGCTGAGTGGGATGGGTCTGAGGCCTCAACCTCTATTTCTGCCCAACCCTGCTTCCCTTAGTCCCTTCCAGGCACTGTTCCTGAGAGCAATCTGCACGCAAATCTCTGCCTCCAAGTCTGTTTCCTGGGGAATCCAACATGAGACACATGCACATGACATCTTGTCCAAGGATGCTCAGCCAGCTGGGAATCCGCAAAAAAAAGTTGAGGGGAGAGAAAGAGTTTAGGGGAGGATCTACTCTAAGTTCCAAAATTGGTGATGAAATATCGAAAAGAACGTCAGCTGGGCATTGGAAGGCCTGCGTTCAAGCTCTAGCCCTGCCTCACTGACCTGCTGCTGCCCATCTCCCTGCCTCTAAGGGAGAGGGTATTGTACTTCTTTTTAATGTTTATTTATTTTTGAGAGAAGAGAGACAGAGTGTGAGTGGGGGAGGAGCAGAGAGAGAGGGAGACACAGAATCTGAAGCAGGGTCCAGGCTCTGAGCTGTCAGCACAGAGCCCGATGCGGGGCTCTAACCCACAGATTGCAAGATCGTGGCCTGAGCCGAAGTCGGATGCTTGACCGACTGAGCCGCTCAGGCGCCCACAAGTTCTCTTCTGGCACTGAAGTTCCAGATCTGTGGCCCAAAAGCCAGAGACAGGCTGGATCTTCACCTTCATCTCTCCCTAATTTCCGAGTTCGAAACTGAGTCCCCTCCAGAAGTTCCCCAGGACTGAGGACAGGCATGTCCTTCCTGGGTCAAAATTGACTCTCGAGTTGCACAACTTGTGGCCTTTGGGACACTTAGTTCAGACAGTGAAAATTTCTTAGATGCTTGTCTATCACCAGGTTTTCCACATGTGCCGTATTCTCATTTCTGTGTTGATAACTTAAAATGTCATGCAATCAGTGTGCATGTTTTATGTAGTTTCCTTCTTTCCTTCCTTCTCTCCCTCCCTGCTTCCTTCCTTCCTTCCTTCCTTCCTTCCTTCCTTCCTTCCTCTCTCCCTTCCTTCCTTTCTTTTCTTTCTCTTTCTTCCTTTCCTTTTCTCCTTTCCTCCCTTTCTCTTCTCTTCTCTTCTCTTCTCTTCTCTTCTCTTCTCTTCTCTTCTCTTCATTCCACAAAAGTGTTTGTTAAATTGATGGGTGTCGCCTTACAGTTTCCTAGGAATCCAATAATTATAGTGTTTACAGTGAGCTTTGTCATTCCTTTTCTGATCTTCAACATCCATCAGAGTCCTTGAAACTTAGAAGTTACCTAAAAATGTTTGAAGGAATTACTAAATGAATGAATAAGCCCGCAAAGGAATCCTTAGGAAACTCAAATATCTTTTGAACCATTACTATGCTGCTGTGGGATGACTATAATATAAATGGAATCATACTGCCATCTAGTGGTTATTTGGTGACTTCATTTAGAAGCAAAATGCAGAATGTTGCTAAGATTATTATTTGCGCAGCAAATTTTATTAAAAGATACTTTTGTAAGAAAATACTTTTATCACTTGACACTGTATTGTGAGAATGTCTTGGTTTTCTAGATCACCACTAATAAGTAAGTAGAAGTGAACGGTATTATAAATTGAAGTTTAAAGCCGATTTTCCTAACCTAAGAGATATTCTTTGAAAGGAGAATTTGGTAGTTTATAGATTTTGGATACTAACCCTTTATCCGATATGTCATTTGCAAATATCTTCTCCCATTCTGTCGGTTGCCTTTTAGTTTTGCTGATTGTTTCCTTCACTGTGCAGAAGCTTTTCTCTTGGTGAGGTCCCAATAGTTCATTTTTGCTTTTATTTCCCTTGCCTCTGGAGACATGTCAAGTAAGAAGTTGCTGTGGCCAAGTTCAAAGAGGTTGCTGCCTGTTTTCTCCTGTAGGATTTTGATGGTTTCCTGTCTCACATTTAGGTCTTTCATCCATTTTGAATTTATAACTCAATACCCCAAAACAAATAATCCAGTGAAGAAATGGACAGAAGACATGAATAGACACTTCTCCAAAGAAGACATCCAGATGGCTAACAGACATGTGAAAAGATACTCAACAGCACTCATCATCAGAGAAATACAAATCAAAACCACAGTGAGATACCACTTTACACCTGTCAGAATGGCTAAAATTAATAACTCAGGAAACAACAGATGTTGACAAGGATGCAGAGAAAGGGGACTCTTTTGCACTGTTGGTGGGAATGCAACTGGTACAGCCACTCTGGAAAACAGTATGGAGGTTCCTCAGAAAATTAAAAATAGAACTACCCTATGACCCAGCAATTGCATTACCAGGAATTTATCTAAAGGATACAAAAATGCTAATCTGAAGGGGCACATGCACCCCAATGTTTATAGCAGTGCTATCATGTCCATCAACTGATGAATGGATAAAGAAGATGCGATAAAAAAAAAAAAAAAAAAAGATGTGATGCACGCATGCACACACACACTGGAATACTACTTGACAATGAAAAAGAATGAAATCTACAAACACAAAGAGACGCCTGGGTGGCTCTGTTGGTTAAGTGCCTGACTTAGGCTCAGGTCATAATCTCACAGCTTGTGAGTTTAAGCCCCGCATCGGGCTCTGTGCTGACAGCTCAGAGCCTGGAATCTGCTTCGGATTCTGTGTCTCCCTCTCTCTCTGCCCCTCACCTGTTTGCTCGCTTGCTCTTTCTCACTCTCTCTTAAAAATAAATAAGACGTTAAAAAAAAATTTAAAACAAATCTACACACACAATGGAATACTACTTGGCAATGAAAAAGAATGAAATCTTGCCATTTACAACAACGTGGATGGAAGTAGAATGTATTATGCTAAGTGAATTAAGTCTGTCAGAGAAAGATATCATATGATTTCATTCATATGTGAATTTGAGAAACACAACAGATGAACACGGGAAGGGGAGGAGAAGTAAGACAAAAACAGAGAAGGAGGCAAACCATAAGAGACTATTAAATAAAGAGAACAAACTGAGGGTTGCTGGAGGGGAGCTGGGGGGAGGGATGGGTTAAATGGGTGATGGGCCTTAAGGAGAGCACTTGTTGGGATGAGCACTGGGTGTCATACGTAAGAGATGAATCACTGGGTTCAACTCCTGAAACCAAGACTACGCTGTATGTTAACTAACTTGAATTTAAATAAATTAAAAAAAAAGAATTTGGTGGTTTAAGTAAGTATGGGAAATGATGATTAACACAGTCAAACATATTTCTTTTCTGCAGAACTTTTGAGAGACATTAATATGATAGTGTGCTTTGTGAAGCTGCGAGAGAGGCTTATGCGTGATGTTTTCTAGACACTTTATACTCTTTTCAGGGAACAGCTTATTGGATCATTGTTTTATGGGAAAAAAATTCAGAAACACTGTTTTATTGTCATTTTCCCAATATGTTAAAAATATCTAGGGTGCCTCAGTGGTCTCAGTTGGTTAAACCCAACACTTGATTTTGACTCGGGTCATGATCTCACGGTTCATGAGTTTGAGTCCCACAGTAGACTCTGTGCTGATAGCGTGGAGCCTGCTTGGGATTCTCTCTCTCTGCCTCTCCCCTCCAAATAAATAAACTTTAAAAATATGTATCTATTAGTGCACAGCATTTCCTGACTACGGAGCCTTCTTTGACCTTTATTTCCATGATATAGTCAGTTTAAGAAGCATCAGAATAAGTCAGGAGTTCTACTCTCCATGTATATGGATCTTAGTTTTTTTTGTTTTTTTTTTTAAATTTTTTGTTTTTAATGTTTATTTATTTTTGAGACAGAGAGAGACAGAGCATGAATGGGGGAGGGTCAGAGAGAGAGGGAGACACAGAATCTGAAACAGGCTCCAGGCTCTGAGCCGTCAGCACAGAGCCCGACGTGGGGCTCGAACTCACGGACCGTGAGATCATGACCTGAGCCGAAGTCGGACGCTTAACCGACTGAGCCACCCAGGCGCCCCGGATCTTAGTTTTTAGGTAACAATTTTTTTTAATCGGAATTAGTATTCTTCCACATCAAAAGCTTTTTTACATAATCTGCTTTCTTTTGGATTCTAAGAATGTGGTTTCCTGCTCTTTGGGCTGTTACTTTCAATGATTGCCGTTAGTGATGGTGGAAATGACTCGGGATTCAACCACAATGCAATTGACTTAAGATTTCCTATTTCTGCCTTTTACCTATGTGCTGTCGTATTAACCTAAGCAACTAATTTATAAATTCCTGGCAGAAGCTTCATTTCTTTCTTTCTTTCTTTCTTTCTTTCTTTCTTTCTTTCTTTCTTTCTTTCTTTCTTTCTCTTTCATTTATTCTTTTAAAGTAAGCTCTATGCCCAGTGTGGGGCTTGAACTCACGACCCCAAGATCAAGAGTCACAGGCGCTACAGACTGAGCCAACCAGGTGCCCCTATTCTTTCAGTCTTGATTGCACACCTACCATGAGCTAGGCACTTGGGTTAGAAAGACCCCGCTGGATTGAGCTCTATGCAGTCAGGGATCTTGTCCACCTTGTTTTCTGTCGTATCTCTCACGCCTGGCACAGTGCCTGGCAGTGACGAAGTATTCAGGAGGTATCTGGACAGAATACACATTTCCTGTTCTCTGTTTTTGAGGTTTAATAGACAAAGAAATACAGATAACAGTAAAGTGTGATCATTGTAGTAAAAGATATGCACAAGAAGGAGAAAGCATTCTAGGCTAAAAGTCTTGAATGTATGGAGAGAACCGGGTTGGGAAGTGGTTGAGAAGGATGGAGTTACAGTGGAGAGAGCTTTTTCATTCTTGCTGAGGAGTTAGAGTTTATTGAAATGTTTCTCTTTACGACTCCGTGCTTAAAGTACTTGGTGAGGGGCACTTGGGTGGCTCAGTTGGTTGAGCCTCTGGCTTCGGCTCAGGTCATGATCTCGCAGTCTGTGAGTTCAAGCCCAATGTCAGGCTCTGTGCTGACAGCTCAAAGCCTGGAGCCTGCCTTGGATTCTGTCTCCCTCTCTCTCTGCCCTACCCCCACTCGTGCTCTGTCTCTCTCAAAAATAAATAAATGTTAATTTTTTTAAATGTTTATATATTTTTGACAGAGAGAGACAGAGCACGAGCGGGGGAGGGGCAGAGAGAGAGGGAGACACGAATCCAAAGCAGGCTCCAGGCTCTGAGCTGTCAGCACAGAGCCCGATGCGGGGCTCGAACTCACAGACCATGAGATCATGACCTGAGCTGAAGTCGGATGTTCAACCGACTGAGCCACCCAGGCGCCCCCCCCCCCATTTTTTTTTTAATTAAAAAATACTTAAATACTTGGTGAATTCTTGTTGTAGATGTAAGTTTTATTTCAGCTGAAATCAACTTTGTAAATAATTTTTTTTTTTGAAAGGTTGATTTGACCTCAATATAGAGAGCCTTAGCATGTGTGTGGGCCCACAAGATCCTTGCTGAAAAAGAGAAGACATCACTGTAAGGTCAGTGAATTCAGGGGGAGCCAGGATGATATTGTAAGTAGTTAATAATTGCCCCGACCATGCTATCTAGACTGAAGCTCTCCCAAGGCAACGCTTAGTGCAGAGCCCTGCAGAGAAGTTTCTTTTAAAAAAGCAAAATTGTGGAATAAGTGAAGTATGTCAGTGACTTTTCACTTCCTTTTTTCATTATACTTTCGACCTGCTTCTGAAACCACCATGACTTCAGAGACCAGGGCCCTCTGATGGCCCCTGAAAGCGCAGGGTTCCCAGCCAGACTTGACTGTCCTGTGCTTTGGACTTATCCTTGGGTAGGTGTGCCCTGGAGTGTTTTCATTACCTTTTATGTAATAATTCCCACAAATTTCAATAGGTTGTGATTCATTTCATGCTTAATCAAATATTACTTGTATATCTTTGTGAGAACTGGTATATGATTTAATTTACAAAATCAGTAAAAGAAAGTCCTTGCTTAAACCATACATCCTGAGTTTTGCTTCTAAAAATACCAATGCTGTATCTACAAACCCAGCTCCAGTATATCCACACTGAGGGGCCGATGATAGATAAAAGCTTAATAAATAACCCTTTCCAGAAGAATGGGTACTGCAACACACATTGCCTTAACCCACAGACATTGCCTCTCTTCCCTTTCTTGTTATCTTGCTAATCAGTTGTGGGAGGCTTTTCTACCTTAATATCATTTCAACACAGTGATTCAGACTTCTGTTGGTCGACTGGTATTGGCCTGTGATACAGAATCTGCTTACCATCCAATTTAAAGGAATGGAACTCTAGAGGTAGGATTGAAGGCAGCAACAAGGAACCAGACTCATAGGTAAGCCCAACAGGGGGCAGTTAAGTCATCTCAGTGAAATATAATTAATATTGACCTTACCGACCAAGATCAAAGCTGATCCAATAAAGAGTTTTTATTTGCATGAATGGAGCCCAGAACTACTTTTCTAGGTAAAAGCACACAATACAGTTAAGCTAGAAATCCACAAAGTATAGATTTTCATTTAGTTCTGGACTCTTTTGAGATCACACCCAGATGCTCCCATCTCATCCTGTTCCCCACCCCCCTTTTTAAAAGTGTTTATTTATTTATTTTGAGAGAGAGAGAGAGACTGAGAAAGCACGAGCAGAGGAGAGGGGCAGAGGGAGAGGGAATGAAAGAATGCCGAGCAGGCTCCATGCTGTCAGCGCAGAGCATGATGTGGGGTTCGGTCCCATGAACTGAGACATCATGATCTGAGCTGAAATCGAGAGTCGGACACTCAATTGACTGAGCCACCCAGGTGCCCCTCATCCTGTTCTCTCTCGAAACTCAGGGCCGTCACTTCTTTTTCTGCTGCACAGTCACAAGCAGTGCCAATCAAACTGCCCACATCTTTGCATGTCTGCAAAATCATGACTGCAATAAATAATAATGGGAGATTCTTGCCATCTGTTTAATTCTTTCCTCCTTTTATCTGATCCTGAAAGTTATCTAATGTCTTTCTCCTGTTCTACTGTTTCAAAGACGTAAACGGTTCAAATCATAAAAGTAGGAAGAGTTTTTAGAAGTGTTGCCCCTTCCTCATTTTGTCTGCCAAGTTTCAATTCAGTGCAGGTGCTGACAGATGTTTATAGGCAAATAAAATAAGTCATTTCCATGTTGCAGAGCAAAGATGCTCGCTAACCTGAGCGAGGGTTAGGACTATGATTAGAGGCTCCAGTGTGAGATTAGAGGCCAGTGCTTTCCTAATTCCCAGCCTTTAGTTTGTTTTAGCTCGCCTTTGTCATTGCCCAAATCCTGGAAGAATGTCTGGGAATTAAAAGTCAAAATGTACTCCTGCAATCTCGGGCCTGGCAAAGCTTCTATAGGCAACCGCAGGTCCGCACCCAGTGATTGTTTACATTTCTCTTGCATCCTCCAGAATCCTGCTTACGCACCACTTTCTGTTGAGTAACGGTGTGTGGAGCCAAGTCAGGACCGGTAATGTTCCTCGTCTGCCTTCTTGGGCTGGTCCTGACGCTGGCCCCTGACAATGCCAGGCTCGGGAACTATTTGTTTCTGATTTCCAGCCAAGAAGTCTAACAATTCTCTCCCTTCCTTCCTATCGCCCTCTTCTTCCTTACCGATGCCAAGTCTGGGATTTTCCTTGTCTAGAGACCCTACCAGGCAAGGAAATGAACTTTCTTGGGATATGACAGACTGCTTAACAGAAACTGTGCCCTTTGTTCTCATTCAAATGCCTTTTCCATAAATGACATTTCTCTTTCTAAGGCTCCTGCTGATAATCTGCTCTAGCTACTTAATTTCTACGAGGTCCCTCTCAGAAGATTGAGGCGTAGTAGGTGTTGGAATTCTGATTGTTCTGATTGGGAAGCAACAGCTCAGAAAGGAAAAATAATTTGCCCAGGGATTGAGTCAAGCAATTCTATTAGTTGTGTCTAAATCCATTCTTTAAGGGGCACCTGGGTGGCTCAGTCGGTTAAGTGTCACGATCTTATGGTCCGTGAGTTTGAGCCCCATGTTCGGCTCTGTGCTGACAGCTCAGAGCCTGGAGCCTGCTTCGGATTCAGTGTTTCCCTCTCTCTCTGCCCTTCCCCCGCCAGCACTCTCTCTCTCTCTCTCTCTCTCTCTCTCAAAAATAAATAAACATTAAAAAATAATAAAAATAAATCTATTCTGAAACTTTAAAAATCCTTTTCGTTCCTAGCAACTGTGTCCAAAACAAAGGAAGCAAACCCTTATGTTTACCTACAGAAAATAGAGGCAGGTCTGGTTGTTGATCACTGATTCCACTATGAGTCAGAAAACTTTATTTCTTTTGCACATGCTTATGGACAGCCCAGCCCAGCCCAGATGACAGTCTGCAGGGATACGAGTTCTACTTCCCACTGTTAACAAGGCGCTCAACCCTGGGCAAGTCACTTGACTCCTTCTCGTCTATAACATGAGGTAGTTGGGATTCATGGTCTCTTAGGTTTTCTTCCAGCTCCTGGATCTCCAGCTAGGAAAATGCAGGGATAAAGGCATAAGGCTAACCCATCTTCAGAAAGTCAGCAAAACATCTATATATAACACTGTAAAATTAATCTCTACTAAATAAGAATTTGTATACACTTTGGCTCAGCAATTTCACTCTTGGGGCTTTATCCAAAGGAAGCAATCAGAGATGTGCTTCAATAAGCAAGGATGACTGTCACAGTGTTTATTTTTAATAAACTTTTAATTTTAGCATGGTTTTAGATACACAGAGAAGTTGCAAAGATAGTACCGAGAGTTCTTCTGTACTCCATCCATCCTTCCTCCTCATTTCCTTCACTGTTAACAACTGCTATTCGTATATTACATTCATCACAACTAATGAACCACTATTGATTTCATTTTATTAACTAAAATCCATACTGTATTCATATTTCCTTAATTTTAAGCTACTTTTCTTTAATTTTTTTTTTATGTTTATTTATTTTTGAGAGAGAGAGAAAGACAGAGTGTGAGTAGGGAAAGGGCAGAGAGAGAAGGAGACACAGAATCTGAAGGAGGCTCCAGGCTCTGAGCTGTCAGCACAGAGCCCGATGAGTGTTCAAACTCATGGACTACGAGATCATGACCTGAGCCAAAGTCAGACACTTACCCGACTAAGCCACCCAGGTACCCCTAACCTACTATTCTTTTTTCTGTTCTGGGATTCTATCCAGAACACTACGTTATTACATTTAGTTGTCGTGTCTCCCTAGGTTCCTCAAGACTGTAAGAGTTTGCCAGACTATCCTTATTTTTTTTAAAGATTTTATTTTTTTCTTTTTAAAATTAATGTTTATTTTTGAGAGAGAGACACACACACAGTGTGAGAGGGAAAGGGCAGAGAGAGAGGGAGACACAGAATCCAAAGCAGGCTCCAGGCTCTAGGCTCTGAGCTGTCAGTACAGAGCACAATGCAGGGCTCAAACCCACGAACTGTGAGATCATGACCTGAGCTGAAGTCAGACACTTAGCCGACTGAGCCACCCAGGTGCCCCATAAAGATTTTATTTTTTAAAACATTTCTTAAGGTTTATTTATTTTTGAGAGAGAGAAGGGCAGAGAAGGAGACTGATTTTCCAAAGCAGATGCCGCGCTGACAGCGGAAAGCTGGCTGTGAGGGCTCACGAACCTCGAGATCATGACCTGAGCTAAAGTCAGATGCTTAACCAACTGTGCCACCCAGGTGTCCCTTTAAATACTTTATTTTTAAGTAATCTCCACACCCAATGTGGGGCTCAAACTTAGAAGATCAAGAGTTGCATGCTCTTACCAACTGAGCCAGCCAGGCGCCCCAGATTTTCCTTATTTTTGATGACCTTGACAGTTCTGAGGAGCACTGGTCAGATATTTTGTAGCATGTCTCTTGATTAAAAAAAAATGATTATTAAACTGGGGTTTTAGTTATTAAGCTGGGGACAAACTGTCTACATGAGCTTTCACCAATGATGTTAACCTTAACCACCCAGTAGAGGTAGCATTTGCCAGGTTTCACTGTGCAATTTTCGAATAATGTAAGTTCTAATATAAGTAGGGTGCCTGAGTAGCTCGGTTGGTTAAGTGTTTGACTCGACCTCAGCCCAGTTCTTGATCTCAGGGTCCTGAGTTTAAGCCCTACGTTGGGCTCCATGCTGGGTATGGAGCCTACTTAAAAAAAGTTCTCGAATAAGCTACACATCAGTAACAGGACAGTATACTCCATGAGGGCAGGAATTTTGACTGTTTCACTCCCCACTGTGCACCCACTACCAAGCACAGTTCTGACATAAAGTGGGTGTTCCATGAACAGAATTTGTTGGATGAAAAATAGATTGGTTAAATAAGTTAATTTATATGATATGATGGAATACTAGTGGTCATCATAAATATTTGGGGATATGGAAAAAAAAAACATTAATGATATAGCCAATGAACAAAACAGATCAGAAGACAATTTGTATACATCCTATTTTCTATAAAGTTTGTGTGTTCATGTGTGTGTATTTATGCCCGTGTATGTGTAGAAAAAGAACCAGAAGAATGTTGTCAAAATGTTAAAGTGGTCATTGGTTATTGCAAGGTTGAAGGATTACAGGGGATTTTAATTTTCTTCCATGTTCAGAAATGATAAGAATGGATTACTTTTGAAATTAAAAAAAAAACACACAATAAAAACAGAGAGAAGTTTTGACCTTCAAGAAGGTTCTCGAGCAAGAAAAACAGATGTTTCAATACAATGCCCAGCAACCACATTATTTAGCCGTGTATTAGTCTTTGTGAAGGAACTGAAATCAGTGGTGCGGTGCACGGAGGGTGTTGTCCTCAAAATTCTGCTGTTTCTAGGAAACAGGGTACACTAGGTACCATCTGTTTCTGATTTAGGGCATTAGAGTTGCAAGATCATGAGCTGTATCTTTGTTACTCTCATAACAAATTGTTTAAAGTTAAAAAAAAAAAAAAAAGTAAAGAGCGAAACCAAATGCACAGGAGGCCAGAGTGAATGGCATTATTGTATCGTTTGCTTTCTCCTCCCTGGGGCTTTGCATTTTAAAAACACATGTTGTGGTTTTTCTATGATTATCTTCCCACTTCCTGTGTTGTATCTCCCTTACTGTAAATATCCTTTTGTATAGTCATGCTTTTCTTTCTGTGTCTTGCATGTGTGTCTTTCTTAATACTTGCTAACTTTCTCCAAACTTCCAGTGTCTATTTTTCCTGATACTAATTCGTATAGGTCCAATGGCGTTTTTGCTCTCCGAGATTCTTGCCTTGATTTCGAATCCTAGCTCCATCTTTTATTAGCTGTGTGAGCTATGGAGAGTTGCCTAACCTCTCTGAGCCCCCCCCCCCCACCCCAGAAAATTAGGATAGTATTTTGTACTCAAAGTATTCCAAGGATTAAATGAGATTTAATGTAAATATGTGCTGGACCCATCCTAGTGCCAGTCACAAACAAGGCTCTTAGCCTTTGGTATCCTTTACTTCCTTCTCACTTCTATACATACTCCATACTGTGTCTTCTATTATCTTTCTAAAATTCCATTAACGTACTCAAGGATCAAGTCTAACCTTTGGCTTTCAGGGTCCTCTTTAAATGAGCCCCAGCCCATTTCTGTGGTCTCACTATCTTCCAGGCACATTGTATATACACATTATGCTCCAGCCACACCAAATTACTAGCTGTTGCCTAAATACATGTTACTCTTTTCTTCTCTCCATGCTGTTAAGCATGCTGTTTTCTGTGTCTGGAAGTCTTTTGTGTTCCTGACAACCTTCTTTGTGAAGCCTTCTCTGACAGCTTGAGGTCCCCCACGCTCTCCTCTGACCACAGTAACTTGTTCAGACCTTTATTAATGTGATTCCTTATACAAACGTCTACATCATTCACTTCTTTATTCAACAAATAGTTATCCAGCCCTTCCATTGCGCCAGGCACTGGAATGTATCCTCTACTTAAATGGTGGATTCCATAGGGCCGGGGGCTTGTCTCATCCACCACCCCCCAGCCCCATGCTTAGCATAGGAGTAAAGCAAATACTCAGTTTGTTTGTTCAGCATTGAATAAAATTCGGGCATTTCTTTTTCAGTAATCAAACTGAAAATCATAATGCTACCAAGTACTTCCTCATTTGCCCTTTAAAGACAAAGATAAAAGACACATATTTTCTTGTACATGTAACATATTGTTATGCTTATTAACAATTCCAGGGGGCTCAGAAATATTCCTTTGCTTTGAATGTCCTCCATCTGGAAGAGTTTAGCTAATTAAACCAAAGATCACGGATGAGTTGGCCCCATTTATCTCCAATGGATGAAATCCTTTTCTCTCCAGAGGATTCTTCAGACAAATATCAAGGGTCAGTGTTATTTTTAGTAACATACAGTTTTGAAAGTCTTACATTTTTTTTTTTTTTTCAATTTCTAAGTTTGGTAACACATACTTTTGAAACTTTTTATTTTTTTTTTAAATAAATTTATTAGCGTAACTTAGCCTATACAGAAGTATTTGTCTCAACTCTAGATGATATTGAATTACCATACTGGAGATTAAGGTAGTCATTAGTCTGAAAAAGAAGTTAGAAAAAAAATGCTTCCTGCCCTCCCCCCCCCCCCCCCCCCACCGCAAGCCCCCACCGTGTAAGTGCAAGATTCCTGTTGGTGATGATATACTGTGCAGATTGAATGGTGATTCAGAGAAAGCTATTATTATCCTTCCTTTTGAGGGACTTTTAATTTTTGATGATTAATATTTGTCAGTATTTCAGAATTTTCATTCCTTTCTTCCCCTCTCCTCCATTCTTTCTTTTTTTTCTAAAAAGTTTTTTAATGTTTATTTTATTTTTGAGAAAGAGAGCGTGAGCAGGGGAGGGGCAGAGACAGAGAGGGAGACACAGAATCTGAAGCAGGCTTCAGGCTCTGAGCTGTCAGCACAGAGCCCAGTGCAGGGCTCGAACCCACGAACTGAGATCGTGACCTGAGTCGAAGTTGACGCTTCACCGACTGAGCCACCCAGGAGCCCCTCCATTCTTTCTTAATGCAAAGAAACATACGAGCCTTACTTTCTTGGATTCATTTGGATCCCCCTTGTACATTTCACAGGCCGGTTATGAAAATCCGTGTGTCGATTACATGCTGACTTAAGCTTAAGAATGAGAACACTTTTAACTTCACATTAGCAACAATTAAATCATGGCTACAAGAGTTGAGTTTTGCTGATCTAAATTCATTTTTCCCCCGCTAGTTGAAAACCATTTTTCCATTTCCTGAGTTATATCATGAAATTTAGACTGACATGCCCAGATAGGAAGAAGCTAAAGCAAGGTTTAGTGAAAAAGATGCTGTGTGAACTTGGACTATGAATAAACCAAATCTAACATCTACCATTACCATCCTCGCTAGACAATGTACAACAGACTCACCTGAATTTCATTAAAAGCTAAAAAAAAAACCCAATAAAAGTCAGTATGGGGCCAAAGCAACCCACAGAAGTTCATCCGGCCCTATTTAAGTGAGGCCCTCTTTCACATCCCTTCTTGGGGCTGTCCCTCAGCCTCTCAAGACTGCTTCCTCCTATCCCACTTTCCTTCTGGGGGGACAAAAGAAGGGAGGCGGGCGGTCACCATGGCATTCAGATCACTGAATTTGATAAACAGGTTCTTTGGTATCGTGGCCCTGGTAGCAGATCTGATCAAATCCTCAGCTCCTGAGTGGTGTTTGGCAATCTTACAGTGCCCTAAAAATCAGAGAACTGTCACCAGACCCTTTTCTCATTTCTCTTCCCTGAGGCCCTCACAGCATTTCTATGGAGGTCATTCCATTCGTTCTTCACCCTCTGGTAGTGTCAGAGGAGGTTAATCATGTTTTTGTAGCCTCAGGTAGAAATACTTCTGCTAACTGGTGCTTTGGTATTACAAGGAGGTCCCATGAAATCCTTCACTGCACTTTGAGAAAGACAGTAGGACACTGTTTTCTAAAGTCCTTTGGGTGGACCCCTGGGAGACAGTGCAATTGTGCTCGTCCTATACAGCTGGTGTTTTTTATCCGTTAGGGGCTCTGTGCATTTTATAGCTCATTATATAATGTTTCTCTCTTTGTGTTGCTTATCAGGAGACTCTGATCCATCTTTAGCAGAGACTTCATGACTTGTATCCTACTTCTTCTCCCTTTGCTGTATGTTTCTCATCTCAAACTTATTTTATTTTGCTACAGTACTTACATTTTTATAAGCAGCCATACATTCTTCTTGCAGGAAGATAGATTATAGGTAAATAAGTAAACATTTATGGACAGGCAAATCCAGAGAAAATGAGTTCTCTCAGGCCACAAGAGAACCTTGGGGCCTGCCACAAATTACCCAAGGTACTGTGTAGATTGTATTAGAAAATGCAGTGCCCTTTTGAGCACCATGGCAATTCTTAGTATGGATAAATATAGCAATGGATGTGTGAATTTCACCCAAGTCACGAAACCCAGGAATCGCTGAATGAATGGTAGGGCAGGAATCTAGGAAGGTCTTTTTCAACTTTTTTGTTGAAAATGATTAGACTCTCCTATGGGAGAAAGACTCAAGTGACCCAAAGGAAGTGATTTGTAGGGGATGAAACCAGAAAGTAGTGCCAGAAAAGGTCACCAGGGGGAAAGCGGGAAGTGCCAAGCAGAAAGTCCAAAAAAATAAATAAATAAGCATTTGTCAAAAGGCGAATACCTAAGCCGTCCAACCCAGGGTCACAAGCTCCCAGCGAAGTGGCTAGAATTTCTGCTGATGAATTGAAGGAAATTTGCAATAAGGAAAAATACACCCATCTGAAAAGAAATCCAGTTCGTAAGGTCAGCCCAACCCAAAACAACATCAGTGAACAGGAATTTCATTCTGCGAACAATACCAATCTTAGCCCTACAGTGGCCAACTCATTCCTTTCCAAAGTGCACACAGTTCACACCTATTTTTGTTCTGAAAATTCTACAGGGAACTTCTGAAAAAAGTCCTGGACAGTCAGGAACCCTCAAAAAATGTGATCTTTGTTTTCTTGTACAGCTGCATGATGGCACATGTCTGTTAGCAATTGCCAACTTCACTAGAGCGCACAGTGGGGGTAGTGAAACTGCCAGTTACCTCACACGTAGAACTTTCAGGGAAGGGAGGCAATGTCACATGGTGCGGTCTTACATTTAAATACCAGCAGAGAACAAATGCCCATGAGGCCTACAGGTGGTATGGAAAGCTGAGGAAATGGGTGAGATCATATAGAGGGTGAAGAGGAAGAGGAGGGAGGACCCAGGATTGGACCTCCAAGTTCTATGTCTGTGCTGGACTCTAGGTCCACGTGTCCAGCTGTCTCCAGTTGAATATCCGATAGGTATCTCAGCCCAAATGCTCAAAGCCCAACCTTGACCTTCACCCTCCTGGTCTTCTCTAACTCTGCAAATGGCATCTCCATCCTCCAGCTGCTCAAACCCCAGACTTTGAGTTACCTGATCACTCCTCTTTTTCTCACATCCTGTATCCAGTCGGTCAATAAATCCTCCCTCCAGGAGAGCTCCTTCATTTTCCACTTGTTATTATGTCTGCCACTGCCTCTCTTGTCCAAGCCATTGTCTCCTCTCCCCTGGATTATTATAGTAGCTCTTAATTCCACCCTTCCCTCCTCTAGTTTATTCTTTTTTAAAGTTTATTTATTTATTTTGAGAGGGGGAGAGGGGCAGAGAGAGAGGCAGAGAGAATCCCAAGTAGGCTCCACACTGTCAGTACAGAGCCCTACGCAGGGCTCGAATCCAGGAACCCTGAGATCGTGACCTGAGCTGAAACCAAGAGTCAGATGCTTAACTGACTGAGCCACCCAGGCGCCACCCTCCAATATATTCTTTCTTTCTTTTCTTCCTTTTTTTTTTTTTTTTTGACATTTTAATTTATGTTTGAGAGACAGAGAAAGACAGGGTGTAAGCAGGGGAGGGGCAGAGAGACAGAGACACAGAATCTGAAGCAGGCTGCAGGCTCTGAGCTGTCAGCACAGGGCCGGACCTAGGGCTTGAACCCATGAACTGTGAGATCATGACCTGAGCTGAAGTCAGACGCTTAACCGACTGAGCCACCCAGGGGTCCCCCTCCTCTAGTTTATTCTTAACTCTGCAACCAGAATGGTCCTGTCAGAACATTTGTCAGGTCATGTCATTCCTCTATTTGCTTTCTCTTCTCAATCAGACTGAAACTGTCTCTCAGGCTGTTTATGACCTATATCCCCAGCCCCATTACCTCCTGGAGTACACACTCATCTCATTCTGCTTCCATCACCCTGGGCCCTTTGCTATCCTTCAAGCACTCTGTTCTGCCTCAGGGCCTTTGCACTGTGATCTGCTTAGAAAGCTTTTCCATATAACAGCATTGTTTGCTTCCCCACCACCTACATTTCACTGCTCAAATGTAACCTTAACAGAGCATCCTGTAAAGAAATAGCAACCTCTATCCTTGACTCTTCCAATTTCCCCTAACCTGCTTCATCTATCTATCTATATCTATCTATCTATCTATCTATCTATCCATCTATTGCTGTATCTCTTATGATCATCTAACATGCTACATATTTACTTACTTATTTGTTTCTAGATTATTACCTATCTAGTAAGAATATATGGTCCATAGGAGAAACTTTGTGTCTCTTGTTCACTGCTTATTCCTAGCATACAGTAGACACTCAAATATTTGTTGAAGGGAGGAAGGAAGGAAGGACTACAGCATTTCTCATCCAGGTAGAGAAGGCATTGACTAGGAGACTAAGAAATGGCTTGACTAGGAGACTAAGAAGGTAGGAAAGGAGAAGCCAAGAGCATGAAGTATAATAGAAGCTGCGAGAGAAAGCATGTAAAAAAATTAAAAAAAAATGTTTATTTATTTTAGAGACAGAGCACAAATGGGGGAGGGGCAGGGAGATCCGGAGACAGAATCTGAAGTAGGCTGCAGGCTCTGAGCTGTCAGCACAGAGCCCAATGCAGGGCTCGAACCCACGAACCATGAGATCATGACCTGAGCCGAAGTCGGACACTTAACCGAATGAGCCACCCAGGCATGCTGGGAAAGCATTTTTTGTTGTGGTAAAAAATATGTAACAGGGGCACCTGGCTGGATCAGTCAGTGGAGCATGTGACTTTTTTTTTTTTAATGTTTATTTATTTTTGAGGGAGAGTGTGTGAGCAGGGGAGGGACAGAGAGAGAAGGGGATAGAAGATCCAAAGTGGGCTCCACACTGCCAGCAGCAAGCCCGATGTGGGGCTCAAACTCACGAACCTTGAGATCATGACCTGAGCCAAAGTCAGATACTCAACCGACTGAGCCACCAGGTGCTCCTATGTGACTCTCGATTTCAGGGTTGTAAGTTCAAGCCCCATGTTGCGCATAAAGCTTATGTATATACTTATGTGTATATACACATATATATGTATATATATGTATATGTATACATATATATGACGTAAAACCATTTTAACATAGACAGTTCAGTGGCATTAAGTACACTCACATTGTTTTGCAACCGTCACCATTGTCCATCTCCAGAACTTTCTTTGTCTTCCCAAACTGAGACTCTGTACTCATTAAACAACTCTCCATCCTCCCTTCACTGCTACCCCAGGCAACCACCACTCTACTGTTTGTCTCTATGACTGACTACTCTAGGTATCTCATATGAGTGAAATCATACAGCGTTTGCCTTTTTTGTTACTCGCTTATTTCACTTAGTATAATGCCTTCAAGGTTTATCCATGTCTTGCATTTATCAGTTTCCTTCCTTTTTAAAAGCTTTTAAAAGTATTTTTATTTTAATTATTTATTTATTTATTAAAATTTTGTTTAATGTTTATTTATTTTTGAGACAATGCAAGAGACAGAGTGCAAGCAGTGGAGGGGCAGACAGAGGGAGACACAGAATCTGAAGTGGGTTCCAGGCTCTGAGCTGTCAGCTCAGAGCTGGATGCGGGGCTCGAACTCACGAACCGTGAGATCATGACCTGAGCCGAAGTCAGACGCTTAACCGACTGAGCCACCCAGGCACCCCTAAAAATATTTTTATATTTAGGGGCGCCTGGGTGGCTCAGTCGGTTAAGTGACAGACTCTTGATTTTGGCGCAGGTCATGATCTCATGGTTTGTGAGTTTGAGCCCTGCATTGGGCTCTGCACTGTCAGTGTGGAGCCTGCTTGGGATTCTCTCTCTCTCTCTCTCTCTCTCTCTCTCTCTCTTTTTCTTTCTCTGCCTCTCCCCTGCTGACACCCTCTCTGTCTCTCTTTCGAAATAAATAAACTTAAAAAAATTTTTTTTTAAATAAAAATATTTAAAAAAAAAATTTTAAAGGTTAATTTATTTTTCAGAGACAGAGAGAGACAGAGCGTGAGGAGAGGAGGGGCAGAGAGAGTGGGAGACACAGAATCAGAAGCAGGCTCCAGGCTCTGAGCTGTCAGCACAGAGCCTGACATGGGGCTTGAACTCACCGTGAGATCATGACCCGAGCTGAAGTTGTACACTCAACTGACTGAGCCACCCAGCCACCTCAATAAAAATATTTTTATATTAAAAAATTTGTTTTAAATATTCCATTGTATGCATACACACACACACACACACACACACACACACACACACACACACACACACACAATGTTTATCCATTCATCTGTTGATGGATAACTTGGGTGGCTTCCACCTTTAGGTTATTGTGAGTAAGACTGCTATGAATATGGGCATACAAATATCTCTTTGAGACTCTGCTTTGACTTTTTTGGGGGTTATATATGAAGAAGTGGAATTACTGGATCATATAGTAATTCTATGATTAATTTCTTGAGGAGCCACCATCCCATTTTCTACAGCAACTGCACCAGCGCACGAGGGTTTCGATTTCTCCACATCCTCATCAACGCTGATATTCTGTTTAAAAAATGCTTTTAAAAAAAATAATGGCCATCCTGAAAAAAAATAATAGCCATCCTTCACACATCCATTAGGGTGTGAAGTGGCCTCCCGTTGTGTTTACAGGAAAGGATTTAATGAATTTATTTTTAAAGATTAAAAAAATTTTTAAAGCTTATTTATTTATTTTGAGAGAGAGAGAGAGAGAGAACACAAGCTGAGGAGGGGCAGAGAGAGAGGAGAGAGAATCCCAATCATGTTCCATGCTGTCAGCTCAGAGTCCAACGTGGGGCTTGGATTCATGAACCGTGAGATCATGACCTGAGCGGAAATCAAGAGTGGGATGCTTAACTGACTGAGCCACTTAGGTGCCCCAAAATTTTCATTTCTAAGTAATCTCTACACCCAGCGTGGGGCTTGAACACCCAATCCCGAGATAAAGAGTCACATGCTCCACTGACTGAGCCAGCCAGGTGCCGATAGATAGATAGATAGATAGATAGATAGATAGATAGATAGATAGATTTTTTAAAAAAGTAATCTCTACACCCAACCTGGGGCTCAAACTCACAACCCCAAGACCAAGAATTGCACGCTCTTCTGACTGAGTCGTCCAGGAGCCCCTAAAGGAAAGAATTTTTTTTTGAGAGAGAGAGTGTGGCAGGGTGGGGGAGGGGAAGTGGTAGAGGGAGAGAGAGAACCTTAAGCAGGCTCCACACTGGGCATGGAGCCTGACGCAGGGCTCGATCTCTGACCCTGGGATCATGACCTGAGCAGAAATCAAAAGTCAGATGCTTAACCAGCTGAGCCACCCCGGTGCCCCTAGAGGAAAGCATTTTAAACCAGAGAGAGTGGTCACCTGTCAAGAGCTGCTCCGAGATCTAGTAAAGCAAGACTGAGAGTATCTGTTGGAATTGGCTCGTGGAGGTGGTGGTGACGCCAGCAGAATGGCGGAGGGTCACTAGATCGGAGCAAGCAGGAGAGCGAGTAGGTTCTGAAGGTGACTCGAGAAGCTTGCCTGTCCTCAAGAGCAGAGGAATATTATTTATTGTTTGTTATGCCCGGTCATCATATGAGGTGCGGGGTTGGAGCAGAGGCTAACAGACGTGGTTCCTTTCATGGGGCTGGCAGTCCAGCAGAGGAGGGGTAGACGGTCAACACGTTTCTTCAACTCCGATTTGATAAGCGCTAAAACCAGAAGCGGAGGGTGCTGTGTATATTGTGGCAAGATGGCAAATGAGGACGGGAGGAGGATGTCAGAGGAGGTGTCCTGAGGAAGTGACTCTCCAGTGAGTTAAAATTTGGTGTCCCCTGGGGGTCTGTCTTCAGGGAGAGGATGCCTTGGTCACCCCGACATGGGCATTTGGGCCTCCGTGGCGATCTCACCGGACCATTACTGTGGCCAAAGTTGAAGGGACTCGATGTAAGAAGTACCAAGAGTGTGCCAACGCTTCTTCCTCAGGCTTCTAAAGTCACGTGTCTTGTGAGTGAGGAGCAGGGCTGGGCCTGGGCGGGGGTGTGGGGGCATAGTGTGCTCTACCTGTACCCCAAAGCAACAATGCTTGTGCTTACAGAGCCTCTCATTCAAGTTTTCTGTCAACTTTCTGTCCTGTTCAGTTCTAGTTCAAGGGTCAGATGGGGGAGTCGACATACGACCTTGGGCAAATTAAGCATAACTTCCTTGTGCCTCAATTTTTTCATCTGTAATTTGAGGACAATACAAGTACCTATTTCAAAGTAAGTGAAAAAACTCACGTAAAGCATTAGCGCGGTGACTAGCACATAGGAGGAGCCTGGCAAATGTTAGCTTCTATTGTTACTTTTACTCCTCTGATTATATGCTAAAGCTTCGGTACATTAAGTGTCTGAGCCTTAGCGAGTCTACTGTTCAAAGTCTACTGTTTAATGAATTGGAATTCTAGTTTTATCCGTTAGTTTTACAAGCTTAGGTAATGCGTATCTGCTTCTAAGAGCTAAGGCTGCCCTGGGGTGCTGATAAGATCTGGATTCTGAATGGCTGGGGCTGAGGACAGACGTGGCCTGGACTGTATTCACCAGAGTAGTGGGGCTTCTCGGGAGCCAGCTTGCTGCCCTCCCTGGATATGTTCAACCTCTCCATTATCTTTCCATTTGCTGCAACGCCAATCCTATTTTTCATATACCCCCTGGAAAAGAAAGTGTTTTTAAGCACCTGCATGCCAAAGGTGTCCAAGTGTCTCTAGAGTTTAGGGAGATGTTTTTTATGTTTTCGTTTTTTTGGGTTTTTTTTGCAGCAGTCCCTTGCTTCACCCAGTGGGCCTTCCGATCTCTTCCTTAGCAAGGCAATGTGGTGCTGAGCACCAGAAAATTCCCGGGGAGAGCCTCTGCCAAAATGCAAAACCAAGGAAAAAGGATAAAAGCAACAGTTTTGGACCAGGCTGGCAGAAATGGTAAACCCAATCTGCCATATTTGCTTTTTCTTAATCTAAAATAACAGAGATAACATACACAATGGACTTTCTAACTTGCCACTTTTCCCTTATCTTTTTTCCCTTTGTGAGCCTAAGACATCGTGTTCTTTCATATAACCTCTCTCTCTCAAAAAAAAAAAAAAAAAAAAAAAAAAAAAAAAAACCAACAACAACAAAAACAAAAAAACCCTTGGCCATTCCGTTCCCTGCCGCCCATGGAGAAGAACAGACTCTATCTGATATTTCAGCTGGAAGGCAGGGTGGCAGATTCTTTCCAATGGGGTGGCGACTTCCTCCCTACTCTCAGAACACACCCCTTCCCAAAAATACGCCCTCCTGGGCAAGCAGCACAAAGGGAATGTCAGCAAATGCCCACATCCCTTCCTTTTCCTTTTACACCCAGTGGCCTGGGAATGGCGGGCACGCTCGGGGAATGCACACCACCAATCGGTGTGCGGCCCCATGGGGCCTGTAAAGCGGCCTTGCTCTCATCTCTTGCCCTCTTGGGCCGTCTTCCAAACCAACTGCCAGATGGGATTGTCCTAAAACGCAAATCTGATCATTTCATTTCATCTACTTAAGAACTTGCCGTGGCCTTTTGGCCCACAATGAGGGTTCCCAAACTCCTGCCTGAGGTCTATGCCAGCTATATAAGAATCATTGTATTCAGATGTAGTTTCTAGAGTTTAGGTTAGAACCCGGGGATCTGCCTATGTTAGCCTGAATTCTTTAGGTTGGTAAGTGACAGTAACTCATCTCAAACTAGCTTAGGTCAAAAAAGGAATCTATTATTTCCTCTGACAAGGAAGTTTAGGGGGTAAAATGATCTCAATTATATCTGTGAGATTTTAATTTATGGAGGTGACTAAATGATGATGTGGAGACGTCAATACCATTGAAAGACTAAAGTATTAATTAATTTCCTAAGAGGAGAGGGTATGCTATGCCACACAGGACCATTTGGGGAAGCACGAGGTGGAAGGGAGCGGGGGTGGAGTGGGATCGTTGAGGGGGCGTAGACCACAGCCTTTGTTGGGATTCCTGCAGGACAGGCAAGGCAGTTTAGGACTAGCTAGTTTGAATAAATCAGGTGGCCTTTGGGGGATAGCAACTGTACCTGGTAGTCTGTTACCGGGCCCTGGGTTGATTTAGGGCAGGGGACATAACGTCTTGGTGGTGTGAATTCCCTGAAGGAGCTGACTTCAGAGCATCAACTCTGGATCTCAGGGGAGATGTAAACAACTTCAGCTGTTACTTTGGGTGCCAAAGAGACCGATGTAGAATCTAAGAAAACACAATTAGAACAAGAGCTGGCTTCAGTGGGAATGGCTTTAGAGGTGTGCTAATAATGCAGCCACGAGCTACATGTGGCTGTTGCACACTTAGAACGTGGGTAACACAAACTGAAATGTGATGGAGGTGTGAAACACATGCCGGCTTTCAGACAGCATAACGAAGAGAAAACTTGTATAGCCCAGTGATTTGACAATTCTGTGCGTTGCTCAATGCTCACCAGCATCGGTGTGCTTGCCATCTGTCACCCGCAACACGATTACAGTATTATCGACTATATTTCCTATGCTGTAAAAAACAAAACAAAACAAAAAAACCCTATGTCATTAATGATCTTTCAACTTTTTTTTTTAATGTTATTTATTTTTGAAAGAGAGAGAGAGAGAGTGTATGTAAGTGCAAGTAGGGGAGGGGCAGAGAGAGAGAGTGTGTATGCGAGTGCAAGTAGGGGAGGGGCAGAGAGAGAGAGGGGAACAGAGGATGAGAAATGGGCTCCGCAGTGTCAGCACAGAGCCCGACATGGGGCTCAAACCCAAGAACTGTGAGGTCATGACCTGAGCCAAAGTTGGATGCTCAACCGACTGAGCCGCCCGGGTGCCCCTATGATCTGTTATATTGATTACGTTGAAAATAATATTTAATATGTTGGAAATATTGGATTAAATAAAATATAGCACGGAAATTAATTGCATCTGTTTCCTTTTACTTTTCTTAACATAGACACTAGAAACTTGAAACAGCACGTGCAGCTTGCACTTTGAGAGAGAGACAGAACATGAGCTGGGGAGAAAGGCAGAGGGAGAGGAAGACACAGAATCTGAAGCAGGCTCCAGGCTCTGAGCTGTCAGCACAGAGCCTGATGGCGGGGCTCGAACTCATGAACCGCGAGATCATGACTTCAGCCCGAGTCGGTCGCTTAACCGACCGAGCCACCCAGGCGCCCCTGGTTCACATTATATTTCTGTTGGACAGCAGTGGTCAGGATCAAATGTTCTCTTTCTCTCTATGGACTCTGCTCTTTTTACGTATATTTGGAATTCATTCTCTCCTACTTTAAACTGTCTTCCGTGTGTCTGCGAAAATGGCTGCTGGTATTTCCAAGCTTATAGAATTCCAGCTTCCCAATGCCATCCAAACGGGAAGTTCTTTCTTCCATTGTTCATATATCAATCTCGGGGAAAGACACTCAATGGCCCTGCTGATGTCACATTCCACCCCTTGGACAAAGCACTGTTGACAGGAAAACAGGTTCCTGTGGCTTGTCATGAATTGCGTCCCCATCAAATAGGGGTGGAGCATCTGCGTGGCATGGGAGAGGTGCACTACCCCATATGATGAAAGGAACCCGTGGTTACTAATGTGGTTTCATTACACTTCCCAGGTGATTCTGATGCACAGTAAAGTTTGTTACGTGCCAGACCCTGGAGGTAAAACCCAACTGTATTAGTGTGTGTTTGTGGTGCTTATTAGGCCTTCTGTGGTCTGGTCTCCTGCTGACTTTAATCTCTTGTCAGTTCCCTTCTCTTTCCTAGCTATATGTCAACATTGTATTGTTTAAAATTTCTTGCAGCTCCCTAAACACTCCATGCTGAAAACATTTACTATAGAAATTGTCAAATACACATAAAAGTAGAGAGGATAGTATACTGATCCCTCCATATACTATCACCCAGCTTCAACAATTATCAGTGAATGACCGATCTTGTCCCACCCATGCCCCCATTACTTTTCCTAATGGATTAGTTGGAAGCAAATTTCCAACATCATATTGTTTCATCTGTGAATATCGCAATAAGTATATCTATGGATTAAGGATCCTTAAAACAAGGTAATCACAATACCATTTGGACTCTCAAAAACACAATACTTCCTTGTTATCAAATATCCAGCAGGTGTTCAAATTTCTGCGGATTGCTGGAGCTGGTTTCTCTGATATCCAAACAAGGTCGTTGGTATGTCTCTCAGATTTCTTTTAACCCATAGGCTTCCCACCCTCTTTTTCTAACCTCGCAAGTTATTTATCGAAGAAACTGAGTATTTTGTCTTGTGGAGTTACCCACATATTAGATTTTAATGGTGGCGACCTTATGGTGTCGTTTCACATGTTTGTTCTCTGCATTTCCTATAAACTGGTACTTAGATTTCAAGCAGTGTTGCCCAATAAAAATATCATGTAAATCACAAAGGCAATTTTAACATTTTCTAGTAGCTACATTGATCAAACGAAAAGGAGAAGATGACATTCACTTTACTACTATGTCTTATTTAACCCAATATACCCAAAATATGAACAACGTAGTGTATAGAAAAGATCACGAAATATCTTGTGTTCTTTTTTTCCTTGGAGTCTGAGCAATCCAGCACGGGTTGGACACTTCCTGCACGTCTCAATGCAGACTGGAGACCCTGCAAGTACGAACAGCTACTTGTGGCTAGCAGTTACTGGGTTTTTTTTGCCCAGCACAGCTCCAGGGGCTTTACCCAAAGTCAGTTCTGTTTTGTCAAGAATACTTCATAGGTGTCCTTTCCCCGAAGGCACTTGGTGGTATCACTTCACACTGCCGTGATGGGCAAGGAAACAAATAAGTGTTGACGAGGACGTGGGGAGACTTCAACCCTCATGTATTCCTGGCGGCATGTAGAATATGGCACAGCAGCCGTGAAATACAGTCTGGCGCTTCCTCCATAGGTTATGCGTAGAATTTCCATGTGACCCTGCGATTCTCCTCTTGGGCAAATACTCAAAGGAGGTGAGAGCAGGCATTCAAACAAACGCTTGCACACAAATGTTCATGGTAGCGTTCTTCACAATAACCAAAATGTGGAAACAACCCAAATGTCCATCAGATAGTAAATGAATAACCCAAACATGGCATATCCAGACAACGGAATATTATTCAGCCATAAAGAGGAACAAAGGACTAACACATGTAGAGCAAGGCTGAATCTTGAAAACATGCGAAGCCAAATAAGCCAGACCTAAAGGCCACAGATTGTGTGGTTTCCCCTATTTAGGTGAAATATCTAGAATAGGCAAATCTGCAGGGGCAGAAAGCAGGTTGATGATTGCTGTGGGCTAGAGGAAGGGGGAAATGGGGAGCGACTGCTTAATGGGAATGGGGTTACCTTCTGGGGAGATGAAAATGTGCTAGGTCCAGGCAGCAGTGATGGTTGCACAGCACTGTGAATGCACGATACACCCCTGAATTGGACACTTTAAAATAGCTAAAAAAGTGAATTTTATTTTACATGACTTTACCACAATAAAAAAAGAACGGGTGATGTCTGGTTGTTTGTCTTTTAGCAGATAATGATCTTTGCCTAGATCTGTTATTTCACCAGGGGTTTAGGGGCACGGACGGTGATATTCTACATCTATAATTCCTTCGTCATATATTATCCGCGGGTACTTCTATCTGATGAAAATTTCCCTTGTCAGTCACTTGGTACAACGTGTACCCCCTCATGCCCATGCTTTTGCTGTGTCAGTCCATGGCTCTGGAACACCTTTCTTTCCTTCCCCTCTGTGCCTGGCTAATTCCTAATTCAGCCCGATCCCTCATGATCCAGGTGAAATGTTACCACTGTGAAGCTCCACCATCTTGACTGTAGCACTTACTGCCTTTATTGTCATTTTTCTTTTTTTTGGTCTTTCTGTCTCCTTTACCAGCCTTTAGCTCACAAAGGGTAGGTTCTGTCCCCTATTCAAAGATTCAGCTCCAGTGGAATAGTGGGTGTTCAATAAACATTGGTGACTTGGAGGTGAGCTTGTTCATTGCAGTGGGCAAAAAGATAAGTGTCAGTCCTCTACTTTACATGAGGGTGCTGGCTTTGTATATCCGTGTAACTAATGGCCACAAATCTGGGGAATTAAAACAGTACATTAATTTTTATTTTATTTATTTATTTTAAATTAATTAATTTATTTTTGAGAGACAGAGAGAGACTGAGCACAAGTAGGGGAGGGGCAGAGAGAGAAGGAGACACAGAATCCGAAGCAGGCTCCAGGCTCTGAGCTGTCAGCACAGAGCCCGACACGGGGCTCGAACTCACAAACTGTGAGATCGTGACCTGAGACAAAGTCGGAGGCTTAACCAACTGAGCCACCCAGGCGCCCTGAATTTTTAAAAATGTTTACATTTTACTTAAAAAATTTTTTTTTAATATTTATTTATTTTTGAGACAGAGAGAGAGACAGAGTGTGAGCAGGGGAGGGGTGGAGAGAGAGGGAGACACAGATCTGAAGCAGGTTCCAGGTTCTGAGCTGTCAACACAGAGCCCGACGCGGGGCTCGAACCCACAGACTGCGAGATCATGACCTGAGCCGAAGTTGGACGCTTAACCGACCGAGCCACCCAGGCACCCCTAAAATTTTCACATTAAAAAATTTTAAGTTTATTGGGACTCTGGGGTGGCTCGGTCGGTTAAGCATCCGACTTCGGTTCAGGTCATGATCTCGCGGCTCGTGAGTTTGAGCCCTGCATTGGGCTCTGTGCCGACAGTTCAGAGCCTGGATTCTGTGTCTCCCTTTCTCTCTCTGCCCCTCCCCCACTCATGCTGTCTCTCTCTCTCTCTCTCTCTCTCTCTCAAAAATAAATAAACATCAAAAAAAATTTTTTTTTAATTTTAAGTTCATTTATTTTTGAGAGAGAGAGAGAGAGAGAGAGAGAGAGACAACAAGTGAGGAGGGGCAGAGAGAAGGAGAGACAGAACGATGCCATCAGCCAAGAGCCTGATGCGGGGCTTGAACTCACAAACTGTGAGATCACGACCCGAGCCGAGATTAAGAGTCTGACACTTAACCGACTATGCCACCCAGGTGCTCCAAAACAGTACATTTGTTATCTCCTGGTCTGGAGTTTGGCATGGCTTAGCTGGATCCTCTGCTCAGGATGTCATCAGGCAGTAGTCAAGGTGGCCGCTGTACTGCACTATAATCTGCAGGCTCCAGGAGTGAGGACTTAGTTTCCAAGATCTTTCACGTTGTTGGCGGAATTCATTTCCTTATGGTTCTGTGACTGAGCTCTCAGTGTTCTTGCTGGTTTAAGCCAGGGGCCACTCTTAGCTACCACAGGTGGTCCGTAGTTCCCACAATTCTTTGCCCCATGACCCTCTCTAACGGCCCTCTCATGACATGACAGCTTGCTTCTTCCAAGCCAGCAGTAGAAAGTGGATCTCTCTAGAGTGTGCTAGCAGCCCCGAGCCTTATCTATATAATTGTAACTCTAAATCACATTGACCACGTTCCTCTGGTTATGAGCAAGTCCAACGTCTCACCTGTAACCAGACAAGGTGTGACCATAGGGGCCTGTTGTCCCTATGGTCAACAGACCCTAGGGCCTGTTGTCCACAATTAGCTATGACTTACTGAGAATCTGCTGTGTACCAGACACTGTGCTAGGCATTTTCCATTAATTATTTCATTTAATCCTCAAACTATTTTATGAAATGAATCCTACAAGAGCTGATTTGTAGATATGCAAATTGAAGCTCAGAGAAATCGGTGTTTGAGTTGTTCAAGGTCTCACAATCAATGACAAATCTGACATGCAAACCCAAGTTTGATCCTAAAATCACCTTCTACCCTACATACCTCATCTTTTAACTAGTTGGGAGCAGAAAAATCTTAAAAAATCGTCCCCTCATTCCTCTTTCTCAAGAGTAACAACAGACATAGGAGACACACATTCTCTGCTCCTTGGATTCATATTTTAGAGCATAGAATGAACTCTGTCTGCTAAGAGGGAATGTTCAGATGGGAGCTGGCCCTTCTAGGAAATGTTATGTTGCAGAATTAGGGCAGGCTGCCAAAGCACGCGAACAGACCTGACCTGGATTTTCTCAATGCCATTAGGAGAGAGTCATAATACCTCCTAGCTATATAGTGAGTTGTCAGTTCCTCTCATTTTATTCACAATGTCCCCGTGAATCAGCAAGGGCGGGGATTTTATATATTTACTGTAGGGATTATTCTGTATCTGCAAGTTTGTATTTTGGCTTAAAAACCTTAGTATGTTATTGCATGAACAGTTTCCTATATTCTTATATTGTCTCTCTAAATGTGACTTAAAATTTTTTTTAATGTTTATTTTTGAGAGAGAGAGAGAGAAAGAGAGGCAGAGCGTGAGCAGGGAAGGGGCAGAGAGAGAGGGAGACACAAAATCGGAAGCAGGCTCCAGGCTTTCAGCTGTCAGCACAGAGCCCCACGCGGGGCTCGAACCCCCAAACTGTGAGATCATGACCTGAGCCAGAGTTGGATGCTGCTCAACCGACTGAGCTACCCAGGTGCCCCTCTAAATGTGATTTTAAATGGATACTTAATATTCAATTCCATGGATCTATCCTAGCTTACTAAAATGTTTCCCTAATTTGGGCTATTAGGTTTCTTCTTGTTTTTCACTATTACAAAAAATGTCGTGATAAACACCTTTGATGGTCGAAAATGTGTCCACACATCCATATGCATACATGCTTAGGATACGGTCCCAGAAACGGGATGGCAGAGGACAGTCCCAAGGCTCTTGGCACATACACATCGAGACGTGTACCTCCCGCTTTTCAGGCGAGGCTGCAGACTCGAAGGGAGACTTGCCCCAAGTCACGTGGCCCACACGCGCAGCTGAGATTTGGACGCGGGTCTCCTGCTTCCTACAGTGATGTTCTTCCTTACAACTAGCCCCTCACAGTGTGCGCCCCCCCCCCCCCCCAGCAGCACTGGTAAACCCCGGAAGAATGTTAGAAATCTGTGCTCTCAGACCCCCCCCCCCCCCGAGACTTTGTGGATCAGAGTCTGCATTTTCTACGATCTTCAGATGCTTCTATGCACATTGAAGTTCGGGAGTGCTGCTCACAGTACACCCTCCCCCAGAATCCCGTGAAGTGCTTTGGAACCAGGCGAAACGCCACTAGCCATGGTGTGACCAGTTTCCCCTCAGCTTTGAGATGCCTCTTTCATATTTCCTGGTACAGGGGCTGTGTGTGATGTGCCCACCTCATGAAGGGATTTGCGAATTCACTGTAAAACAGCAGGATATTTAACTTGCCTCCATATTATCTCTGGATGTGGCCAAACCCTCCTGCTCAGAATTGTACAAATAGCTTTTGGGGATAGTTTTTAGGAAGTATTGTGGTGAAGGGGAAAGAGTATCACACCAAGAGTTCTGATCCAGGCAACAACAGATGTTGGCGAGGATGCGGAGGAAGAGGGCCTTTTTTGCACTGCTGGTGGGAATGCAAACTGGTGCAGCCACTCTGGAAAACAGCATGGAAGCTCCTCAAAAAATTAAAAATAGAACTACCCTATGACCCCGCAATTGCACTATTAGGCATTTATCCACTGGATACAGGTGTGCTCTTTCGAAGGGGCACATGCACCCCCATGTCTATAGCAGCTCTATCAGCAATAGACAAAGTATGGAAAGAGCCCAGGTGTCCATCGATGGATGAATGGATAAAGAAGATGTGGGATATATATACAATGGAGTATTACTTGGCAATCAAAAAGGATGAAATCTTGCCATTTGCAACTATGAGGATGGAACTGGAGGGTATTATGCTAAGTGAAATTAGTCAGAGAAAGACAAAAATCATATGACTTCACTCATATGAAGACTTTAAGAGACAAAACAGATGAACAGAAGGGAAGGGAAACAAAAATAATATAAATACAAAACAGAAGAGGGGGGACAAAACAGAAGAGACTCTTAAATATGGAGAACAAACAGAAGGTTACTAGAGGGGTTTTGAGAGGGGGGATGGGCTAAATGGGTCAGGGGCACTAAGGAATCTACTCCTGAAATCATTGTTGCACTATATGCTAACTAATTTAGATGTAAATTAAAAAAATAAAATTAAGTATTATGTTGAAAAAAAATTAAAAAATTAAAAAAATAAAGGAATGCTAAAAAGAAAAAAAGAGTTCTGGTCCAGCTTCCACCATTAGCAAGCCGGGTGACCTTGGAGAGCTGTTGGGTTATTCTTTATTGAATTAGCTACTCTGATGAGAACACACTTTGTTGATCACGAGGCGATGGGCATATCTGTGGGGAGCCTGTATTTAGACATCATCTTCCTTGTGAAAGAAATGAAGGTGTTTAGACCAGATGATGCTTAAGGCAAATATTCAGAGGACGGAAGACATCCTTCTGAAGAAGCCTACTTTAGGTTGGACCCCCGCCTTGTGCTCTGCAGGGATATGACAGAGCGTTCTGAGTCAAATCAGGATGGGTACCAGCGAGCGCTGGAGTAATTGATCTTCAGAGTCTCATCTAAATCTAAAAACGTATGATCTTATACCATTTCAACATGAAAAAGAGAATCAGAATTCTAGCATTAGCTGGTCATTTTATGCATCTACCTGCCCTCAGGAAAGAGAGCAGCTTGTCTCTCCTTTTAAGAATTTGGATTTCTTTCAAATCCCGTTTCTGGGATTAGAGTCTTTCTTTTTGTTGCGATTCAATTAATTTCATCTGCCTTAAGCACATTAAGCAATCAGAGGCCAGGCTTGGGTCTTCCCAATCAGATGTAATTACTGGAGTCCCTGATCTCTGGTTCGTTTTCCTTTCTGCTCTCCGCACATTATCTTTCTTAGAGGAAGGAAGTTAAAGGCTTTATATAGTTCTCTCTGTTTTGCAACCGCATTTCTCAAACTTAGAATTGCACATCCTTATGCCTAAATAAGTGACCATGATTCAGCCTCTTGGAAAACCAGATACTTAAAGGAGTTTGTCACATGCAGCAGATTCAAAGAAATGGTCAGTGATGGCCCTTTACCTTGAAAGTCACAGTAATGGCCTCAGAAAAAAGAAAACATATTTTTGAGACTAAAATCCAAACCTTTTCTTTTGTTTTAATGTATTACATAATCCATTTTCTTGTAATAAATAAGATTATTTAATCATTTTTTTTCGCTTACAGCGCCTTTGATATAGGTGGGGGTGTTAAATTGAGATTAAAAAAATTTTTTTTTGAGTTTTTGTTTTTTTTTTAAGTTCATTTATTTTGAGAGACAGAGAGAGTGGGAGAGGGGCAGAGGGAGAGAAGGAGAAAGAGAATCCTAAGCAGGCTCTGCAATGTCAGTGCAGAGAGAGCCCGATGTGAGGCTTGAGCTCACGAACCATGAGATCGTGGATGGAGCCGAAGCCGGACGTTTAACCGACTGAGTCACCCAGGTGCCCCAAATCGAGCTTTTTTGATATTGAAAGGTCAGTATTTGTAAAACCCCCAGGTTCTAAGAGGAAAAAGGAAAAAAAAAAAAAAAGAGAGAGCATTTCTATTACTTTCAACAGCAGAATATTTGCACAAGGGTCTATTATTTAATGCCCCTTATGTAGGCACTGGTGGGAAATTACTCATTCATTTCACACATGTTCAGTAAAAGCTTACTAGATGTCAAGCACACTTCGAGGTCCCAGGTGAAGGATGTGGCTCCTGCCGTCAAGGAGCTTAGAAGGGAGTGGTGTACTGGGTGCTGGTATAGGGTAAGCACAGGAACTGAAGATATTCACAGGCAGACAATTCGTCCTAAGGGGTTGAGGAAAGCCCCCTAGAAGAGATGTGCCTTGGGTTGAGGAGGAGATAGTCAGAGGCTCAAGGGAGTGACGTACATTTCAAGCAGAGGGAACAGCAAATGTGAGGGAAGAGCAAATCAAAGGTGCAGAGGCAGTTGAGAGCACAGGAAAGAATTAAGCATGCCTGGATCATGAAGAGCATGAGGAAGACGGGGGAGATACAGGAGTGGGTGGCAAACACACAATGTGGCACTGGCTGAAATAAATCAGGCCGGCTGAGCCAAAGCCTCCAACGTATAAAGATTTCAGAGAGTAGAGTTACTTTACAAGCATTTTAGAAATGATCCCTGTGAAGAGTGAAATTTAGTTTGGAGAAGGCGCCATGTCAAGAAATCCGTTGGCATTACCCCAAAGAAGAGACTATATTTTTCCTTTGGCTTGGGCATAGTCCCCCCTCCCCGCCCCCTTTGAGTGTGACTGCTTCATCTTTCTTTGGAAGAAAATAAAGTCTCAGCACAGGCAGCGTTTGATGCACTGCTCATTTGATCTGGTTGATTCAGGAAACAGATGCATCCTCTTGGTCTCAGCACAAATTGTTGGGGTTTCTTTTTTCTGGTTTCACCAAAGCCAGATCTATGTCTCTATCAGCACAGAGGAAAAAAGTAATTACTGAAGTATTAGTGTGATTATTATTTCCTGATATGAATTCCTGCATTCCTTACTTGTATCTGGTCCTCTCCCTCGGCTGCAGTTACAAAATTTAAAAACAAATTCTTCTTGGACAAAGCCTATATTGATTATTTTTAAACCTCGTTAGCATTAGAGGACTCTTTTGAGAATTTAATGAAAAAAGCCCTCTCCTCGGAAGGATTCGCATTTTCTCACGCTTACAAAATGGAACACGGTTTCAAGAGCTTCACAAACCTCTTGAAGCCCCCCGAGGACCCTTGCGGAATCTGTAGACCCTGGTTAAGGACCTCCGGTCTGTACAGCAAAAAATAAAATGGAAGAGCTGCTCGCTGAGACTGGACGGTGACAGTTAGCTGTCTGCTAATTAAGGCAGTATATTTTGGGAGGTCAGAATAAACCCGAATTGTATTTCCCGTATAGTGGCTGGAGGCTCTGCTATCACATTGACTCAGTGGGTGGACCTCAGCTTTCCCAACCCCCCCACCTCCATGCCAACCCAAACCCGAGTGAAGGTCCCAGAGAGAGGAGGAAGAGAAGCCAGAAACCACTTGAGGCTTTTCATTTTGTTGTTTTTAAATTTTTAATGTTTATTTTTGAGAGAGAGAGAGAGAGAGAGAGAGAGAGAGAGGGGAGAGAAAGAGAGTGCCCAAGTGGGGGAGGGGCACAGAGAGAAAGGGGACAGAAGATCCGCAGCAGGTTCTTTGCTGACAGCGGACAACCCGATGTGGGGCTTGAACTCACCAACTGGGAGATCACGACCTGAGTGGAAGTCAGACATTTAACCGACTAAGCCACACAGGCATCCCTAGACTTTTCATTTTCTAAAGTCAAGTCCATGGCCTTGGAGTTAGAAGAGCTGCTTTTTCATCTTAGCTCTCCCACTTTCTTATGCAATCTTGTCAAGTGATTACAATTTTTCCAGTATCTGCTTCCTCATCTGTAAAGTGGGCCTCACAACAAGACTTAGTGAGAGTGTTTGCCAGACATCTGGTTCCTAGACGGTGCTTGACAACTGGTAACTGAAATTCAGTTCTTCTAGCACAGAGTAGAACCTTTCAGAGAACCTCAGTATTGAAAAACGTATGGTGTGGGGACTTGCGGTTTCTGGTTCCAGCATGTAGGGAACTTAGACATTGCCATTCTGTCCTAACAAGGAAAACGCTGAACGCACTGAAAAATCCACAACTTTTCTTAGATCGGTCAAAGAAATGAGGTCACAGAGCAAACTGCTGTTCCCCAAATTGGAAAGACAGTTGCACACAGAGAGTCACAACTTCCAGGGGCAGAACTTGCCATGGGAAGCAGGGCCAGGGTAGAGAAACCTGAACTGTAATGGGCAAATTGCTCAGTGTGGTCAACTCTGAGAGTTAAAAAACTCCAGGGGGACTCTTTCAAGGGGGGAGGGGGTGGCGGGGGAGGCTATTTTGGTGAGTTTTACCTTCAGGAGTTCTATCAGGTCCTCACAGTACATACTGGAGAAAAGTACTCATACTTCTGGCAGGTGGAGGGAAAAAGGAGCCATTTTGAAATCTGTCAGAGCATTCTGTTGTTCTTAACAGGGCCTGCCCTCAGGAGAAACTTTTGCCAGAGCTTAACCTATTGGGGTTTTAGCGGAGCCTTAACCGGCCTGGGGTAAGAGCAATAGATAACTCTGTCTCTTCCAGGAGGAAGGATGGGGGAAGGAACTGAGAAGCGCCGGTGAAGTTCACAGTCCAGGGGCACAGGCTCACCAAAGGACAGAGACCTCACTGGAGGGTTCTAGAATATGTCCCCTCCACCTACACCTTACCGCCTCGTCACTAAGGGCCTGCTCATCGTAATTCCTTTTACCCAGCGCATCATGTCCATCCTTCAACAACAACAAGCATACTAACGGGCAAAAAACACGGTTTGAAGAGAACTGAGCCAGCATCAGAACCAGAGGCAGATATGGTAGGAATGTTGCAATTATCAGAGCAGGAATTTTTAAAAGCTATGATTAATATGCCAAGGGCTTTAGTGGCAAAGGCGTCCCACATGCAAGAACAGACAGATAATGTAAACAGAAATAAAAATTCTACAAAGAATGAAATGAACTGCTAGCAATAAAGAAAACACTGGGACCAAAATGAAGAATGTCTCTCGTGGGCTCATGAGTAGACAGGACGCGGCTGAGGAAAGAATCTCTGAGCCTGAGGATATGACGATAGAACCTTCCAAAACTGAAAGGCAGAGAGAACAAAAGACCGAAAAAAGCAACAGAATAGAATATCCAAGAACCGTGGGACGATTACAAAAGGTTTGGCATACATGTAATGGGAATATTAGAAGGAGCAGGGAAAAAGGAACAGAAGCAATATTTAAAGCAACAACGACTGAGAAATTTCCCTAAGTTCATGTCAGACCCCAGCCCACAAGCAGCCAGAGAACACCAACCAGGAAAAATGACCAAAAAAACTATGTGTAAAGTATCATATTGAAACATCAGAAAATTGCAGATAAAGAAAAAATCTTGAAAGAAGCCAGAAAGAAAACAAACAAACAAACAAACAAACAAACCAAAACTGTTATCTAAAGAGGAGCGAGGCACCTGGGCAGCTCAGTTGGTTAAGCATCCGACTCTTGATCTCTGTTCAGGTCACGATCTCACAGTTTGCAAGTGAGAGCCCTGCCTGGCGCTCTGCGCTGAGAGCACGGAGCCTGCTTGGGATTCCGTCTCTCCCTCTCTCTGCCTCCCCCCCCACCCCCCACAAAAAATAAATAAATAAACTTTAAGAAAATAAAGAAGGGCAAAGATGAACATTACATCCAACTTCTCTGAAGCCATGTAAGCAAGAAGAGTGAAGTATTTGGAGTGCTCAGAGAAAACCCCCCACCAATCTAGCATTCTGTACCCCCCCAAATTGCCCTTCAAAAGTGAAGGAGAAATCACGACTTTCTCACACAAACAGAAGTTGAGAGGACTTGTTGCTAGTAGACCTGCCTTGCGAGAAATGTTAAGAGGAGTTCTTCAGAGAGAAGGAAAGCGATGCAGGTCCGAATCTCAATCTATACAAAGAAAGGGAAAGCATTGGAGAATAAGCAAAAGTAAAACAAACGCTTTTATTTTTTCTTATTCTTAACTGATGTCATAGGGAATAGTTGGTTCAAAATAACAGCAACATATTTGATTATGTATGCTCATGTACGTATGCATGCTTGCATGTGCTTATGTGTAAGTGAAATGAATGACAGCAATGATATAAGAGATTGGAGGGAGGAATTAGGAATATTTGGTTATGATAAGGTGCTTGCACTACTTCCGAAGGAGTATGGGGCTTTTGGAGAGTGGACTGGGGTTAGTTGTAAATGTAATATTGCGAACTCTAGGAAAACTGCGACAAAAAGTTTTTAAAAAGTGTAACGGATATGCTAAGAAAGGAGAGAAAATGGAATCGTAAAATGTTCAGTTAAAACCACAGAAGGCAGAAGAAGTATGAAAGTAAAAACAGGAATAAGAACACGAGTAATAAATAGACAAAGGTGACAGATATTGTAGGTGTTAATCCAAATATACCAGTAATCACCTTAAACATCAATGGTCCAAATGCACCAATTAAAACATAGAGCTGGTCAGAGTGGATCGGAAGATAAGACCGTTTTGTCTATAAGAAACCCATTTAAATTTTTTTAAGTTTATTTTTTTATTTTGAGAAAGAGAGAGGGAGAGCATGAGCACACTGGGGAGGGGCAGAGAGAGAGGAAGGGAGAGAGAAGCCCAAGCAGGCTCTTCGCTGTTAGTGCAGAGCCTGACATGGAGCTCAATCTCACTAACCTGAACCAAAATCAAGAGTCAGATGCTTTTTTTTTTTTAACGTGTATTTATTTTTGAAGGAGAGAGAGGCAGAGTGTGAGTGGGGGAGGGACAGAGAGAGAGGGAGACACAGAATCCAAAGCAGGCTCCAGGCTCTGAGCTGTCAGCACAGAGCCCGACGTGGGGCTCGAACCCACGAACTGCCAGATCATGACCTGAGCCCAAGTTGGTCGCTCAGCTGACTGAGCCACCCAGGCACCCTCCATTTTAAGTATAAAGATGTATATAGATTAAAAGCAAAGGGATGGAGAAAGATATATCATGCTAATATGAATCAAGAGAAAGTGGGAGTAGCTATATTAATTTCAGACAGATCAGATTTTAGACCCAGGGATTACATAATGTTAAAGGGGTCACTACTCTAAAAAGACACATGATCCTTAATGTGTATGCACCTAACGACAGAGTAGCAAAATATGTGAGGCAAAAACGGACAGAACTGCAAGGAGAAATAGAATCCTGGGTTTATTATTATAGTTGGACACTTTAACAACCCTTTATCAGTAACGTACAGAACCAACAAACAGAAATTCAGTGAGGACAGGGGTGAACTCAACAAAACCATCAATCAACTGGATATAACTGACATCTATACCCTGCTTCATCCAACAACAGATTACATGTTCTTTCTCAAGCTCATGTGGAACATTCACCAAAATAGACTACATTCTGGACCATAAAACACACCTTGGCAAAGCTACATTTAGACTACAACACATTCTTAAATTATACATAGTCAAAGAAGAAATCTTAAGAGAAATTAAAAAATATTTTGAACTCAATGAAAATGAAACCACAACTTATCAAAATGTGTGAGATGCAGTGAAAGCAAGGTTTAGAGGGAAATTTATAGCATTGAATGCATATATTAGGAAAGAAGAGGGGCGCCTGGGTGCCTTAGTCAGTTAAGCATCTGACTTTGGCTCAGGTCACGATCTTGCAGTTCATGGGTTCGAGCCCCTCATTGGGCTCTATCCTGACAGCTCAGAGCCTGGAGCCTGCTTCAGAGTCTGTGTCTCCCTCTCCCTCTGCCCAACCCCCCCCCCCCCAAAATAAATAAATATTAAAAAAAAATTTAAAACAAGAAAAGAAGAAAGATGTTCCTATTTATTTATTTTTGAGACAGAGAGAGACAGAGCATGAGCAGGGGAGGGGCAGAGAGACAGGGAGACACAGAATCCAAAGCAGGCTCCAAGCTGTCAGCACAGAGCCCAACGTGGGGCTCAAACTCACAGACCGCAAGATCATGACCTGAGCCAAAGTCAGACGCCCAACTGACTGAGCCACCCAGGCACCCTAGAAAAGAAGAAAGATGTAAGATTGATAATCTAAGGAGGAACCTCACGAAAGAAGAGACACAGATGGCGAGTAAGCACATGAAAAGATGCTTAACAACATACGGCATTAGGGAACTGCGGTTTAAAATAACAATGAGGTACTACCACACACAATAGAATGGCCAAACGGCGAGGACGCGAAGCAGCAGGGACGCGCATTCATTGCCAGTGGGAATGCAAAATGGTGCAGCCACTTTGAAAGACAGTTTGCATTTTCTTACACAAAGCCAAACATACTTTTACTGTATGACCCAGCAATCATGCTCTGTAGTATTTACCCAAATGAATTGAAGACGTGTGGCCGCATAAAACCTGCACGGCTTTTTCGTAACTGTCAGAACTTGGAAGCAACTAAGATGTCCTTCAGTAGGTGAATGGGTGAATAAACGATGGTACATCTAGACAATGGGATATTGCTACTGCTAAAAAGAAATGAGCTCTCAAGCCGTGAAAAGACATGGAGGGAACTGAAGTGGCATATTGAAAAAGGCTACATACTATATGATTCCAACTACATGGCATTCTGGAAAAGGCAAAAGCTACGGAGATAGTCAAAACATTAATGGTCGCTAGGGACTCGTGGGGAGGGAGTTGAGTAGGCAGAGCACAGAGGATTTGTTTTATTAAAATTTTTTTTAATGTTTATTTTTGAGAGAGAGACAGAGAGTGAGCAGGGGAGGGGCAGAGAGAGGGAGACACAGACTTTTACTGTGTACGATACTACAATGGGGACACCTGTCATTATGTATCTGTCCATAAAGTGTGGACTTTGGGTGATGATGTGTCAGTGTGGGTTCGTGGATTGTGACACATGTACCATCTGGTGGGAGATGTTAATAGCAGGGGGAGTGAGGTTTGTGTGAGGACAGGTGTATATGGGAACTCTGTACTTTCCGTTCAATTGTGCCGTGAACCTAAAATTAAAAAAAAAAAAAGGCAAAAAAATTGTGGTGCACCTCAACTCCCACAAATAATTTGAACTAAGGACAATATACAATAAATAAACCTAAGGGAAAATATTATTTTTTCCTATGATGGCATCAGAGCTTTTTTTAGAAAAAATAAACTTTTAGGGGCACCTGGGTGGCTCAGTTAGTTAAGTATCCAATTCTTGATTTTGGCTTAGGTCACGATCTCATGATTTGTGAGCTTAAGCCCTGCATCAGGCTCTGGGATTCTCTCTCTCTGCCTCTCCCCCACTCATGCTCTCTCTGTCAAAAGAAATAAATAAACTTAAAAAAATTCCCCCCCTTTATTTTGTGTGTGTGTGTATGCATGCATGTGTGTGTGTGTGTGTGTGTGTGTGTGTGTGTGTGTGCGCCTGACTTACTGGTGTCCTAAGAACATGCTCCGTCTTCCAAGGGGGTAGCTAGCACTGAACTGCCCAAACACACAGGCTGTAACTAAGGCCAGACCCAAGGAAGTCAGGAAGGAAGAATCCTTTGGTGGGGTGCTATCATGGTCAGGTTCACAGACAATAGAACACGTTCCTCATCAGGATTCCTGCCCATAAGGCCACTTTCTTGGCTGGGCTGCCCCTTCTCTCTCCCTGCATCCCTGCAGCTGCGGCATCAGTGGATGGAAAGTTCTTACACGTGCCGTGTAGCTAGCCCAGTGGATGGATGGGTCACCTCAGGCCTCAGGTGCTTTACTCTTTCTAAAGCAGAACTGAAATTTCACCTGGGCAGTTAGTTCTAGTGACCACAGAACTTTCGTTTCCCTTTTGTTGTAAGGAGAAAGTTCTGAACACTACTATTTCACCATGAGTAACTGGGTACTGGGTGGGGACTTGATTCACACGTGTGGTTCCTAACCAGCAAAGCACTAGAACCACCTGGGGGAGCTTGGTATGAGGCAGAGGCTTAGGCTCCACCTGGACGGGTGAGCAGGGAGGGTCTGTAATTTCCTTTCTTTTTTTTCATTTTTAGTTTAGTTTTTCTTAAAGTGTTTATTATTTTGAAAGAGAGAGAGAGAGAGAGGGAGAGAGAGAGAGAGCGAGCGAGAGAGAGAGAGAGAATGAGTAGGGGAGGGGCAGAGAGAGAGAGAGAGAGGGAGAGAATCCCAAGCAGGCCCTGTGCTGTCAGCTCAGATCCCGTGGCAGGGCTTGATTCTATGAACTGTAAGATCATGACTTGAACCAAAATCAAGTATTGCACGCTCAACCGACTGAGCTACCCAGGCACCCCAATTTTAGTTTCTTTAAAAAAATGTAACCTCTATGTCCAACGTGGGGCTTGAACTCAGGACTCTGAGATCGAGAGTCGAATGCTCTACCTATGGAGCCAACCAGACACCCCTCATTTTTAGTTTTAAATCATTACTTTTTTTCGCCCAGTTTTATTGAGATATAATTGACATATAGCGCTGTATAAGTTTAAGATATACAGCATAATGATCTGATTCATGTATACTGTGAAATGATTCCCACAGTAAGTTAACAGCCTTTGTCTCACATAGATACAAACACATATATATTCTCCCTTGTGATGAGAACTCTTAGAATTTGCTCTCCTAACTTTCTTACATAGCATATATCAGTGTTAACTATAGTCATCCTGTTGTACATTACATCCCTGATGCTTATTTATCTTATAACTACCTTCCTCCTGTTTCCCTGAGCCCCTCTGTAACCTCAAATCTAATTTCTTTTTCTATTAGTCTGGTTTTTTCTTTTCTTTTGGTTCCACACATAAGTAAGATGATACAGTATTTGTTTTTCTTTGACTTATTTCACTTAGCATAATGCCCAGGTTGTTGCAAGTTGTAAGATTTCCTCATTTTTTAATGGCTGAATAATAAAGTGTTCCTCAAGGAATTCAGATGGCCTTCTAGGCTTGGGAACCACTGGTGCAGAGCACATAGCTCCTTCCCCCTTCGGCCCGAGCATATTCGGTCTCCTCTAAATTGGCCCCATATTTTCATGCCTCATTATCCTTGCTCACTTCTCTCTCTCGCTGCTCCCTGCCATAATATTTTTACATTCACTTTATTATGTCACTTATATGATATCATACTTGTTTCCATATTTCTTTCCCTGACCAGATGAGCTCTTCAAGGGCAGAGATCATGTCTCATTCATCTTTGAGTTTCCTGCATTCAAGATTGCCATGTATAGCTGAGCAGGTTGTTCACTGCTCAAAAGAGCGGGGTGTCTACACATACTAATAGAGGTTTATTTACTTATTTTTTGGAAACGTTTTTATTTATTTAAGTAATCTCTACACAACCTGAGATCAAGAGCCACATGCTCTTCCAACTGAGCCAGCGAGGTAGTAAAGGTTTATCAAATGAACAAACGATCCAATCCCTTTAAACTCTGGGTCTTACCAGATCAAGTAAAGATGCAGTAACTTTCATCTCTATCACCTGAAAGTGGAAGCAAAATTTCAGAAATTAGTATTAATTCGATTCATTATATACGTGTGTGAGTAGCTATATACATTATATGTGCACGTAGGTATATGTGTAAACATACACATATATGGTAACTTCAGCTTTGTAGACAGCACTGGACCAAGTTAAACAGGTGATTGGCAGACAATTCAGCTGGTTGCTATTCTTCTAATGACATTTAAATGTGCGCAATACTGGGTTACAGCTGTGTGTGGGGGAGCTTGCATTTTGATTCCACTGATGTAGTAAACAATTCTGAGATTGTTCCATGGCCAAAAATTTTTTTTTTTTTTTAGATTTCATTTTTAAGTAATCTCCACACCCACTGTGGGACTCAAACTCACAACTCTGAGGTCAAGAGTCACGTGTTGCACCAACTAGCCAGCCAGGCATCCCCATGTCTAAGATTTTAAAATAAGGTCTTCTCTGGATTAATCTTTCTCCCCTTTTGCAGGGGGGGCGGTGTGTAGAAGAGGGGATAATTATAGGAGTTCCTTCTCCTTGGCCTACATGGATCCTGAGATGTACAAATAATGTGGGGTAAGATAGTAGGATGTAAAACATACTCAACTATGTCCAAGCTCGGGAATGTTGTTTGGAAAGACCAGTGCCCACTTTCAGGCACTGGTTAATTTGATTAGATTGAGATTGATTTGATTAGATTAATTAGATTAATTGATTAGATTATTTTGATTGAGGCATCGGGACCTCTAGAAGTCAAAAGAAGTTCAGAATTTTTTTTGGGGGGGGGTATCTCCTGATAAATGGAAATATGAAGAATGCCTGAATCAGTGTGATACAAATGTGGTATATTTAAAATGTTTGGATTTAACAAATGACTATTTTTATCCCCCCCAAATGTAGTTTTATAATGTTATTTACAAGCCATAATGAAGTTCTAAAGCAACATTAAATTTTTTTAACTTTTTTATTTATTTTTGAGAGACAGAGAGAGACAGAGCATGAATGGGGGAGGAGCAGAGAAAGAGGGAGACACAGAATGCGAAGCAGGTTCCAGGCTCCGAGCTGTCAGCACAGAGCCTGATGTGGGGCTGGAACCCATGAACTGTGAGATCACGATCTGAGCTGAAGTCAGATGCTCAACTGACTGAGCCACCCAGGTGCCCCAAAAGCAGTATTAATTCAAAGTAGGTTCTAAGTGACATGGCCCAGTATCAAGTGCAGTCCTTCAGCATAATACAGTGGCCCTGGTTAAATTCTTCTGTAGATGATGCGAAAAATCTGAGTTTGAGGTCTTTGTCAATGTGAATTTAATCGACAAATTGAATTACATGTCTCCCATCTCCTCCCCCAAACCATACTATGTTTGCCTAGCATCAAAGACAGAACTTGGGTCCTATTTATTGAATTCATGAGAGCTGAGGGTGTCCAGTGTAAAGACTCTCACTGGGAATGAAATTACTGTGAAGGCATCACGAAGGGCATGTTGGGCAGAGAAGCATGAACTGGGTGACTAGAAGCCCTGACCATTCAAATATGCAAATTTTCTTGGTCTTCCCCTGGAATTGAGAAGGAAGGCGAACTTGTTTTGAATTCAGGCACAGTTGGGTAAGCACGGGATTGGTCTTAGAGAGTTATTTTGACTTTTGAACCCAAGTGCATTCTTGGGTAGCCTCCTCTTGAGTTGCATGTTACATATGGTGAATGGAATGTGCTGTGGCTATAGAATAGAGTTAATGAGGGCAGTTTTCCGGCAAATCAAGTCCTTGTTTATGCACATTCTTTCCTCCTTTGGATATGAAGTCATATGCTCTTCTGGGGTTCCAAGTCATACCGGAAGAGGTGGAGACACATGGCAACATCTGAGGCCAAGCAGAAGGAGAAAAGCCCTATAAAAGGTAGAATTTGTGGAACTGCAATCTTCAAGAACCTCAGATTGAACCCTGATCCTGGTCTCAGGCTGACCCATGACCCTAGCCAAAGACAGTGATCAAGGGGAAGACCAGTTAAGTTTATATTATGGGCCAATGGTCAGCAGACATCTTCTATAAATGGCCAGAAATAGCATTTTAGGCCTTTTTGGGCCGCACAGTCTTCATCTCCATTGCAGCCACTCAGCTCTGCCGTCGTAGCATGAAAGCAATCATAGTTAATTTGCAAGTGAATGAGTGTGGCTGTGTCCCAATACAATTATACACACACACACACACACACACACACACACACACATATATTTTAAAAGTTTATTTATTTTGAGAGAGAGAGTGCACGCGTGCATAGGTGTGTACATGCACAAGTAGGAGAGGGCAGAGAGAGAATCCTAAGCAGGCTCCCTGCTGTCATCGGGAGCCCCATGCAGGGGTCCATCCTATGAACTGTGGGATCATGACCTGAGCCGAAATCAAGAGTTGGAGGCTCAACCAACTGAGCCACCCAGGTTCCCCTAAAATTTTCTTTATAAAACAGGTGGCAGCATATATGACTGACAGGCCATAATATGCTAACCCTTACTCTGGAGTACCACGAACAGAAATCTGTGCATCCTCAAGAAATATCAAGTCTCAAATATAATCGGAGAGCACTCTTGATTCCATAAATGGGACTCCCTGTTTAAGTGAGCTTGAATCTCAAGTCTATTATTTACAAGTTGTGGGCCTTGGGAGAAAACACATCCCTTTTCTCATCTCAGGCTCCTTAGTTGTAGTATGGAGATTGTAAAAGCTGCTCTGCCTCCCCCAGGATGATGATGACACTCAAATGAACTGTAATGCACCGACAGAAGCTCTCATTGGTACTCTCATGGAAGTGCAGAAACACCTTATGAGTTAAAAACTGAAGCGCCTTAATGGAAGACATGGTGATTATTCACCACTGAATCTTTAGCACCTGCCGCATGCTGGCCCTCGGAATAAATTTATTGACTTTAGAAATGAAATAGATAAAATATTTCCTTCTTTCAACTCAGTGTGGTGTTATTTGAGTAGACTGGAGTAATCGACGCTTGCAGAGAAACAGTGATTTGAAAATAGAACGTGAGCCATTTAATTTTTGGAGTTTAGCTACATTTGGGGAGTGTTTCTGGACCAACTTGCCTAAACAACTTCGGACTTGCAGAAAAGACTCCCATCAGGATATTACATACACATTTCCAACTCCACTCAGATATACTGGAAGTGTTCCATAATTGAGGGAGGGTTTTCCCTCAGGCCTTTAAAAATTTCTCATCAGTAATATCCTCACTGCAAGAGAATCCTGAGCCATCTGACCGAGCACCCCTGGGACAGTCACTTGTTTCAACACTGATCCCGTGGTTGGACGTGACCATGTGCACAGACTCCCCAGACTCACAATACTAGCTTGTTAAGCAAGTTGAGAGTTTGTTTGGTGTTTTACAGATGTGTCACTGCCCAGATAAAGGCTAAAGATAACAGTCTGAGTACTATTGATGCCAATAAAAAGAAAATGAACCCAAAACCTTAGTTATGTTGACTTATCCTAAGTCAAATGCAATAGTCTCATTTGCCTTTCCATTTTGAAGGCAGCATTGAACAGTTGAAAGAACAAGAGCTTTGGACTCAGCCAGACCTGAGTCAAAATTATGATGATAGCATGTTAGAGAACTGTGGCCTTGTATGGTTGACTTAATCTCAGTTGTAAGTCTCAAGGTTGTTGTGAAAGTAAGACAGGTCAATGGAAATGGAGGTACCTAGCACGGTTCTGGCTGGCACCCATTCTTGGGTAGGAGTGGAGGAAACTTCTGAGAGTTGGGAGTTGTTGTGGGCTGGGTGGCCTCCCCCACAGGAATCTACTACAGTGGCCTTCTTCCAGGGCTCTGCATTCTGCTCATCATAGTTAGGGTCAATGAGACCTCTCTTGGCTGAGAGTAGATGAAAACCATTTTGGATCAGGGTATGATGTGGGGGGAAATGTTCTTGGACAACCTTGAAAGGAGAGACCAAAAGACTCAGGGGTAGGAAGAGAGGCCTAGGTGGCCAGACCCATCCCACAGAAAGGAGCCACCACCAGTGAATGACCAAGGATCTTTTTGTTCATTCCCTACAAACAGTTCCCTCCATTAGCTTGTATAATAAGGATTTATCTGCACTGAATGTAACGTAGATGCTTTTGGGAGCGACTTGAGAGTATGGTGTGCTGGTTGGGAGAGTAGGCTTTAGGATTAGGCTACCTGTTAGGCAGGTTACTTGGCATCTCTGAGTCTCAGCTTCCCTACCCCAGAAGATGAGAGTATTTATTCTCTACCCTCTGTGTCACTGCCTTATCTTGTGACTTCTGCCTTGTCATTGTGGCAGCTCACTCATGGTCTTCAAAGCTAATCACTGAGGTCTCTGGGCAGAACTGTTCATTTCAGACACTCCAGAAGCTGCTGGCCAGCCTACCATTGCCTGCCTTTGGGTCAGGTGTAATCAG